>NC_067420.1:11400652-12650652 GCF_009764475.1 Pristis pectinata
TCGCTTCATTTTTAACTCATGCTGCCTCTGTTTTCCCTTCTCATCCCTATCCAGCTCCATCCTCCTCACTTCCATCTGGGCTTTCCTTTCCTCTGCCTCAGCTTCAAATTTCAACCGAATTAGTTCCCGTTCCCGTTCAGCCTCTAACTTCATCCGAGTTAGCTCTCGTTCAGCCTCTAGTTTCTTTTGTCCCAACTCGAACTTTATTCGTGTTTGTTCTAACTCCATCTTTGCTATCTGCACCTGTCTAACAGGAATCTCTGACTCACTCCCAGAAAACTCTTCTAACTGTTCTAATTCTTCCTCCTCCACATCCTCCAACTCCACTGGTTGAGAAGTCACATCAGAAATCACTGGTTTAATCTCAGGAAACTCAACTACCT
The DNA here is from genome assembly GCF_009764475.1 of Pristis pectinata. Lineage (NCBI taxonomy): Eukaryota > Metazoa > Chordata > Chondrichthyes > Rhinopristiformes > Pristidae > Pristis > Pristis pectinata. The sequence continues at coordinate 11,401,036 of NC_067420.1, forward strand.
CACTCAACTCAAACACTTCCTTCTCCAAATAATAGTCAACTATCATTCTATGAATAACTGCTTTTCTCATAGACTGCTTTACTGCTGTAAGGTTTAGCCTTGTAGCAATCTTTACCAAATCATCCTTTTTCGCCACCTCCAATCCCTTTAGGGTTGGTGACTCCAAAAATGCCTTAATATCCATTGCTGCTGGTTTCCACACACACAAGCCAATTAAAAAGAATTTATCAGACCTCCCTCAACAATCTTTGGATTGAATCTCGAACGAATCTCATCAATCTGGGGAACGATCCCAGACGACACTCGTTAATCGTTGGGTTGGATCCCGGACGAGCCCCCAATTTTTGTCACGAACCAGCAACAAAAGAAACACACCGAGTCATGATTCGTTGTTAAAAACTATTTTATTAATCACTACTTATGATAATACGTAAAATAAAAGTAAAAATGTTAGTATGTTAGAATACAAAAAAAATGTTAAACCTTGAACATTAACCCCAAAAACTAAAGTCTTTGTGTGTGTGTGGCAAAGCCCCAAACTCCAAGTTCAGGAATGGTTCTTAAAGTTCAGTTCCGCAAGCCATAACGTGAAACATGAGCAAAGGCTTCTTCAACAACCACGGTTGTCTGAAGATAAGGCTTAGATGTAGAGAAACACAGAGAGAGTAATTACGAAGTCCAAAATGTTCAACGATGAAACCCAACGGTAATGACTTCCTCACCCTGAAAACCATCTGAATCGTGGTCGTCCACATAAATACTTGTTTCCTTCTATACAGGTCAGCAACAAAGTGAACTCCACCGGATTACTTCCAACTTCCATACATGGATTTCAATGGCAGACACAGTTATTGTTTCTCGTCCATCGACGGAGAAACTAGCAGGCTGGAGTCTCTCTCCCTTTTCTCTCTCTCTCCATTCTTCTGATTTCTTCAACAACATCATTACGTCTTTTATCTTCTATTGACGTAAGCACGCCCCCCCCCCCCACACACACACACACACACTATCTTAAAGGGACATTCAGAGTTCGTAACACAGCCAGTTTGGAGGTTTTGTGATACATTTGCACTTAACTGCTCAGGGTTAAGTTGTACAATCAAATAAATGTTACCAAACTACTCAGCATCATGAAATACATAACATAAAGTTGTTTTCAACAAGTTACTACATATGTGAAGTGTAGAAACTGGCAATTGAAAGAATTGATACTTCCTCCTTTCAAAACGCTGTTTTCAGCCAATTGGAAGTTTTGCGGTACATTCGCATTTACCTGCTCAGGGTTAAGTTGTACAATCAAATACATGATACCAAACTACTCAGGATCATGAAATACAGATCATAAAGTTGTTTCAAAAAGTTTCTACAAAGGACATGTATAGAAAGTGGCAAATGAAAGAATTGATGCTTTCTCCATAGAAAACGCTGATTCAGACAATTTGAAAGTTTTGTGATCCAATGAAGTTTCACTGCTCAGGGTTAAGTTGTACAATCAAATAAATGTTTCCAAACTACTCAGCATCATCAAATACATAAAATGAATTTTTTTTCCATGAGTAACAGTGCAGTTATGTATAGCAAGTGGCAAATGCAAGAATTGACGCTTTCTCCAATCAAAAAACGCTGGTTGAGCCAATTTGGAAGTTTTGTGATACATTTGCATTTAACTGATCAGGTGGAAGTTGTACAATCAAATAAATGTTACCAAACTACTCAGTATCATGAAATACATAACATAAAGTTGTTTTCAACAACTTACTACATATGTTGTGTTTAGCAACTGGCAATTGAAAGAATTGATACTTTCTGCTTTCAAGATGCTGTTTCAGCCAATTTGGAAGTTTTGTGATACATTCGCACTTACTTGCTCAGGGTTAAGTTGTACAATGAAATACATGTTACCAAACTACTCAGAATCATGAAATACATAAAATAGAGTTGTTTTCCACAAGTTGCTAAGTAGCTATGTGTAGAAAGTGGCAAATGAAAGCATTGATTCTTTCTCCATTCAAATCGCTGTTTGAGGCAATTTGGAAGTTTTGTGATACATTTGCATTTAACTGTTCAGGGTTAAGTTGTACAATCAAATACATGTTACCAAACTACTCAGCATCATGAAATACATAACATAAGTTGTTTTCCACAAGTCACTACATATGTTAAGTTCACAAACTGGCAAATGAAAGCATTGATGCTTTCTCCATTCAAAACGCTGTTTCAGCCAATTTGGAAGTTATATTCTACATTTGCATTTAACTGCTCAGGGTTAAGTTGTACAATCAAATAAATGTTACTAAACTATTCAGCATCATGAAATACATAAAATAAAGTTGCTTTCCACAAGTTACTACGTAGGTTAAGTGTATAACTTGACAAATGAAGAATGGATGTTTTCTCCATTCAAACGCTGCTTAGCCAGTTTGGAAGTTCCTGTGACACACATTTGCATTTAAACTGCTTCAGGGATAAGTTGTACAATCAAATAAATGTTACCAAAGTACTCAGCAGCATGAAATATATAACATGACAGTTGTTTTCAAGAAGTTACCTACATAGGTTAAGTGGCATAAAGTGGGAAAAGAAAGAATTGATGCTTCTACTTTCAAAACGCTGTTTTAAGAATAATTTGGGAGTTTTGCAAATATTTGCATATAACTTCTCCGGGTTAAGTTGTACAATGACAAATAAATGTTACCAAAACTCCTCAGCTTCATGAAATACATAACATAAAGTTGTTTTCCAAATGTTACCTTTTGGTTAAGGGTATAAACTGGCAAATGAAAGAACTGATGCTTTCTCAATTCAAAAACGCTTTTTCAGCCACTTTTGTGATACATTTGCATTTCCCTGCTCAGGGTTAAGTTGTACGATCAAATACATGTTACCAAACTACTCAGCATCATGAAATACATAAAATAAAGTTGTTTCCACAATTTCCTATATAGGTTACGTGTAGAAAGTGGCAAATGAATGAATTGATGAGTTCGCCTTTCAAAACGCTGTTTCAGGCAATTTGGAAGTTATGTTCTACATTTGCATTTAACTGCTCAGGGTTAAGTTGTACAATCAAATAATGTTACCAAACTACTCAGCATCATGAATATATAACATACAGTTGTTTTCAAGAAGTTATTAATAGGTAAGTGTATAAAGTGGGAAATGAACGAATTGATGCTTCTGCTTTCAAAACGCTGTTTTAGATAATTGGGGAGTTTTGTCAAACATTTTGCATTTAACGCCAGGGTTAAGTTGTACAATCAAATAAATGTTACCAAATACTAGCTTCATGAAATACATAACAAAAGTTGTTTTCCAAATGTTACCTTTGGTTAAGTGTAGAAAGTGGCAAATGAAAGATTTGATGTTTTCTCCATTCAAACGTGTTCAGCCCAAGTTGGAAAGTTTTTGTGATACATTGCATTACCCGCTCAGGGCTTAAGTAGTACAATCAAATAAATGTTACCAATGTTACTCAGCATCATGAAATAATAAAATAAAGTGTTTCCACAAGTTACGACATATATGTAAGGGTATAAACTAGCAAATGAAAGAATTCATGATTTACGACTTTCAAAATGCTGTTTCAGCCAATTTGGTAAGTTATGTGCATACTATTTGCATTTAACTGCTCAGGGATTAGATTTACAAGCAAGTAAATGTTACCAAACTACTCAGCATCATGAAATACATAACATAACGTTGTTTTCCGCAGGTTCCTATATAGGTCAAGTGTAGAAAGTTGCAAATGAAAGAATTGATGCTTTCTACATTCAAAACGCTGTTACAGCCAATTTGGATGCTTTGTCATACATTTGCATTTAACTGCTCAGGGTTAAGTTGTAGAATCAAATAAATGTTACCAAACTACTCAGCATCATGAAATGCATAAATTAAAGTTGTTTTCCACAAGTTACTATATTGGTTAAGTGTAGAAAGTGGCAAATGAATGTATTGATGCTTTCTCCATTCAAAACGCTGTTTCAGACAATTTGGTACTTTTGTCATACATTTGCATTTAACTGCTCAGGGTTAAGTTGTACAATCAAATAATTGTTACCAAACTATTCAGCATCATGAAATACATAACATAAAGTTGCTTTCCACAAGTTACTATGTAGGTTAAAAGTACAACTTGGCAAATGAAAGAATTGATGCTTTTTCCTTTCAAAAGGCTGTTTCAGCCAATTTGGAAATTTTGCGACTCATCTGCATTTAACTGCTCAGGGTTAAGTTGTACAATCGAATACATGTTACCAAACTACTCAGCATCATGAAATACAGAGAATAAAGTTGTTTTCCACAAGTTACTATATAGGTTATGTGTAGAAAGTGGCAAATGAAAGAATTGATGCTTTCTCCATTCAAAATGCTGTTTCAGCCAGTTTGGAAGTTATGTGATACATTTGCTTTTAACTGCTCATGATTAAGTTGTACAAAAAAAATAAACGTTACCAAACTACTCAGCATCATTAAATACATAAAATAAAGTTGTTTTCCACAAGTTACTATGTAGCTATGTGTAGAAAGTGCATATGAAAGAATGGATACTTTCTCCATTAAAAACACTGTTTCAGCCAGCTTGGAAATTTTATGATACATCTGCATTTAACTGCTCAGGGATCAGTTGTACAATCAAATAAATGTTATGAACGTACTCAGCATCATGAAATATATAACATAAAGTTGTTTTCAAGAAGTTACTACATAGGTCAAGTGCACAAAGTGGGAAATGAAAGAATGGATGCTTCTGCTTTCAAAACGCTGTTTCAGACAATTTGGAACTTTTGTCATACATTTGCATTTAACTGCTCCGGGTTCAGTCGTGCAATCAAATAGATGTTACCAAACTACTCAGCATCATGAAATATATAAAATGAAGTTGTTTCCACAAGTTAATACATATGTTAAGTGTATAAACTAGCAAATGAAAGCATTGATGCTTTCTCCTTTCAAGACGCTGTTCCCGCCAATTTGGAAGTTATGTGACACATTTGCATTTAACTGCTCAGAGTTAAGTTGTCCAAACAAATAAACCTTACAAAACAACTCAGCATCATCAAATACATAAAATTAAGTTGTTTTCAACAAGTTACTATGTGGTTATATGTAGAAAGTGGCAAATGAAAGAATTGATACTTTCTCGATATAAAACACTGATTCAGCCAATTTGGAAGTTTTGTGATACTGTCACGAACCAGCAACAAAAGAAATACACTGAGCATGATTCAGTGTTAAAAACTATTTTATTAATCACTACTTATGATATTACGTAAAATAAAAGTAAAAATGTTAGTATGTTAGAATTCAAAAATGTTAAACCTTGAACGTTAACCCCAAAACTAAACTCTTCGTGTGTGTGTGTGGCAAAGTCCAAAACTCCCAGTTCGGGAATGGTTCTTAAAGTTCAGTTCCGCAAGCCATAAGGTGAAACATGAGCAAGGGCTTCTTCAACAACCACTGTTGTCTTAAGATAAGACGTAGACGTAGAGAAACATAGAGAGAGTAAATATGAAATCCAAATGTTCCACGATGGAACCCAATGACACTCCAGTGTTTACTCGGTAGTGACTTCCTCACCCCGAAAAGCATCCGAATCGTGGTCGTCCACACACAAATATCTTTTTCTTTCTACAGGTCAGCAACAAAGTGAACTCCACCTGATTACTTCCAACTTCCATACATGGATTTCAGTGGTAGACACAGTTATTGTTTCTCATCCATCGATAGAGAAAACTAGCAGGCTGGTGTCTCTCTCCCTTCTCTCTCTCTTCTTCTGACTTCTACAACGTCATTACGTCCTTTATCTTCTATTGACGTAAGCACACCCCACACACACATACACACACACTCTCTATCTTAAAGGGACATTCACTGAGTCCGTAACAATACATTTGCATTTAACTGCTCAGGGTTAGCTTGTACGATGAAATAAATGGTACCAAACTAATCAGCATCATGAAATACATAACATAAACTTGTTTTCCACAAGTTACTTTTTAGGTCAAGTGTAGAAAGAAGCAAATGAAAGAATTGATGCTTTCTCCATTCAAAACGCTGTTGCGGACAATTTCGTGATACATTTGTATTTAACTGCTCAGGGTTAAGTCTTACAATCAAATAAATGTTACCAAACTACTCAGCATCATGAAATACATAACATAAAGTTGTTTTCCACAAGTTGCAGTGTTGGTTATTTGTAGGAAGTGGCAAATGAAAGAATTCATTCTTTCTCCTTTCAAAACACTGTTTCAGCCAATTTGGAAGTTTTGTGATACATTTGCATTTCCCTGCTCAGGGTTAAGTTGTACGATCAAATACATGTTACCAAACTACTCAGCATCATGAAATACATAAAATAAAGTTGTTTTCCACAATTTCCTATATAGGTCACGTGTAGAAAGTGGCAAATGAAAGAATTGATGCTTTCTCCATTCAAAACGCTGTTTCAGACATTTTGGAAGTTATGTGATACATTTGCATTTAACTGCTCAGGGTTAAGTTGTACAATCAAATAAATGTTACCAAAGTACTCAGCATCATGAAATATATAACATACAGTTGTTTTCAAGAAGTTACTTACATAGGTTAAGTGCATAAAGTGGGAAATGAAAGAATTGATGCTTCTGCTTTCAAAACGCTGTTTTAAGATAATTTGGGAGTTTTGTCAAACATTTGCATTTAACTGCTCAGGGTTAAGTTGTACAATCAAATAAATGTTACCAAACTACTAAGCTTCATGAAATACATAACATAAAGTTGTTTTCAAAACGTTACTATATAGCTGAAGTGTATAAAGTGGCAAGTGAAAGAATTGATGCTTTCTCCATTCAAAACGTTGTTTCAGCCAATTTGGAAGTTATGTGATACATTTTTATTTAACTGCTCAGGGTTAAGTTGTACAATCAAATAAATGTTACCAATCTATTCAGCATCATCAACTACATCAAATAAAGTTGTTTTCCCAAGTTATTATGTAGCTATTTGAAGAAAGAGGCAAATGAAAGAATTGATGCTTTTCCATTCAGAACGCTGTTTCAGCCAATTTGGAAGTTTTGAGATACATTTGTATTTAATTGGTCAGGGATAAGTTGTACAATCAAATAAATATTACCAAACTACTCACCAGCATGAGATACATAAAATAAAGTTGTTTCCACAAGTTACTACATATGTTAGGTGTAGACAGTGGGAAATGAAAGAATTGATGCTTTGTCCTTTCAAAACGCTGTTTCAGCCAATTTGGAAGAGATAATAGCAAATGTTTCCCAAAACAACTATTTGGTCTCAAACAGCATTTTGTTCGGAGAAGGCATCAATTAATTCATTTGCCACTTTCTAAAGATCAACTCTGTAGTAATTTGTCTAAAACCAATTCTTTTCATGTATTTACTGGCGCTGAATAGTTTGGTAACATTTATTTCATTGCACAACGTAACCATGAAAAGTTAATTGCAAATGTATCCCAAAGCATCGAATTAGGCTAAAGCAGCGTCTTGAATGGAATTTGCATGAATTGTCTCATCTTCCACTTTATAAACATAAACTATTTAGTGACTTGTCGAAAACTATTTCATTTCATGTATTTCATGGCGCTGAGTAGTTTGGAAACATTTATTAGAATATGCAAGTTAACCCTTAAAAGCTAATTGGAAGTATCTCACAAAAACTCCAACTTGGCTAAAACAGTGTGTTGAATGGATAAAGAGGCATTTCATTCATTTGTCACTTTTTCCCCTAAAGTTGTGCATCAACTAGTCCAAAAACAATTAATGTTATGTATTTCATAGTGCTGAAGTGTTTGGTAACATTTATTTGATTCTGCAACCTAACACTGAGCAGTTAATTGCTGATGTATCACAAAACTTCCAATTTGCCTAAAACAGTTCGATGAATGGAGAATGCATCCATTCATTCATCTGCCATTTCTGCAGTTAACCTACCTAGTAGCTTGTTGAAAACCAATTTATTTCATGTATGTCATGGCGCTGGCTAGTTTGGAAACATATATTTGATTGTACAAATTAACCATGAAATGTTAATTGCAAATGAATCACAAATGTGCAAATTGTATAAAACAGAATTTTGAATGGATATTGCATGAATTCATTATTTTTCCACTTTCTGCACTAGAACTATGTGGAAACGTGTTGAAAGCTACTTTATGTTATGTATCTCGTTGCTGTGAGTAACTTGGTGACATTTATTGGTTTATAGTACTTAGCACTGAAAAGATAGGGGCAAATGTGTCACAAAACTTCCACTTGGTCTCAAACAGCATTTTCTACAGATAATACATCAATTAATTCATTTGCCACTTTCTACAGATAAACTCTGTAGTAACTTGTCTGAAACCAATTCTTTTCATGTATTTAATGGCGCTGAGTAGTTTGGTAACATTTATTTGATTGCACAATTTAACAATGATAAGTTAATTACAAGTGTATCCCAAAGTTTCGAATTTGGCTCAAGCAGCATCTTGGATGGAATTGCCGTGAATTCTCTCATTTTCTGCTTTCTACACATAAACTATGAAGTGACTTGTCGAAAACCAATTCATTTCGTGTAATAAATGGCGGTGAGTAGTTTTGAAGTATTTATTAGATTCTACAACTTAACCCTGAACATCTAAATGCAAATATACCACAAAATCTCCAATTTGGCTAAATCAGGCAATTCATTCATTTGCCACTTTTTTCACTAAAGTTGTGCAGCAACTAGTCGAAAAACAATTAATGTTATGTATTTCATGGTGCTGAAGTTTTTGGTAACAGTTATTTGATTCTACAAATAAACACTGAGCAGTTAATTGCTGATGTATTATAAACTTCAAATTTGCCTAAAGCAGTTCGATGAATGGAGAATGCATCTATTCATTAATATGAAATTTCTGCAGTTAACCTGCCTAGTAGCTTGTTGAAAACCCATTTATATCATGTATGTCATGGAGCTGGCTAGTTTGGAAACATTTATTTGATTGTACAAATTAATCATCAAATGTTAATTGCTATTATATCACAAATCTGCAAATTGTATGAAACAGAATTTTTTGTGGAAATCGAATGAATTGATTCATTTTCCTCTTTCTGCACGAGAACTGTTTGGAAAAGTGTTGAAAAGTACTTTATGTTACATATTTCGTTGCTCAGAGTAACGTGGTGACGTTTATTGTTTGACAGTACTGAACACTGAAAAGATAATGGCAAATGTTTCACAAAACTTCCATTTGGTCTCAAACAGCGCTTTGTTCGGAGAAGGCATCAATTAATTCATTTGCCACTTTCTAAAGATAAACTCTGTAGTAAGTTGTCTGAAACCAATTCTTTTCATGTATTTACTGGCACTGAATAATTCGGTAACATTTATTTCATCGCACATCTTTACCATGAAAAGTTAATTGCAAATGTATCCCAAAGCATCGAATTTGGCTAAAGCAGCGACTTGAATGGAGTTTGCATGAATTCTTTCATCTTCCACTTTATACACATAAACTGTTTAGTGACTTTTCGAAAACCATTTCATTTCATGTATTTCATGGTGCTGAGTAGTTTGGAAACATTTATTAGAATCTGCAAGTTAACCCTTAAAAGCTAATTGCAAATATATCACAAAATCTCCAATTTGGCTAAAACAGTGTGTTGAATGGATAAAGAGGCATTTCATTCATTTGCCACTTTTTCCCCTAAAGTTGTGCAGCAACTAGTCGAAAAACAATTAATGTTATGTATTTGATGGTGCTGAAGGTTTTGGTAACAGTTATTTGAATTTGATTGTACAAATTAATCATCAAATGTTAATTGCTATTATATCACAAATGTGCAAATTGTATGAAATAGAAATTTGAGTGGATATCGAATGAATTCATTTATTTTCCACTTTCTGCACTAGAACTGATTGGAAAAGTGTTGAAAACTACTTTATGTTACATATTTCATTGCTCTGAGTAAGGTTGTGACATTTATTGTTTGACAGTACTGAGCACTGAAAAGATAATGGCAAATGTTTCACAAAACTTCCATTTGGACTCAAACAGCGTTTTGTTCGGAGAAGGCATCAATTAATTCATTTGCCACTTTCTAAAGATAAACTCTGCAGTAACATGTCTGAAACCAATTCGTTTGATGTATTTAATGGCGCTGAATACTTTGGTAACATTTATTTCATTGCACAATTTATGATGAAAAATTAATTGCAAATGTATCCCAAAGCATCGAATTTGGCTAATGTCGCGTCTTGAATGGAGTTTGCATGAATTCTTTCATCTTCCACTTTATAGACATAAAGTGTTTAGTGACTTTTCGAAAACCATTTCATTTCATGTATTTCATGGCGCTGAGTAGTTTGGAAACATTTATTAGAATCTGCAAGTTAACCCTTAAAAGCTAATTTCAAATATAGCACAAAATCTCCAATTTGGCTAAAACAGTGTTTTGAATGGATAAAGAGGCATTTCATTCATTTGCCACTTTTTCCCCTAAACTGGTGCAGCAACTAGTCTTAAAACAATTAATGTTATGTATTTCATGGTGCTGAAGTGTTTGGTAACATTTATTTGATTCTACAAATAGACATAGAGCAGTTAATTGCTGATGTATCATAAACTTCCAATTTGCCTAAAACGGTTCGATGAATGGAGAATGCATCCATTCATTCATCTGGCATTTCTGCAGTTAACCTGCCCAGTAGCTTGTGGAAAACAGATTTATATCATGCATGTCATGGCGCTGGCTAGTTTGGAAACATTTATTTGATTGTACAAATTAACCATGAAATGTTAATTGCCAATGTATCACAATAGTGCAAGTTGTATGAAACAGAATTTTGAGTGGATATCGATTGAATTAATTCATTTTCAACTTTCTGCTCTAGAACTGTTTGGAAAAGTGTTGAAAACTACTTTATGTTCCATATTTCATTGGTCTGAGTAACGTGGTGACACTTATTTGTTGACACTACTGAACATTGAAAAGATAATGGCAAATGTTTCACAAAACTTCCAATTGGTCTCAAACAGCGTTTTGACTGGAGAATGCATCAATTAATTCATTTGCCACTTTCTACATATAAACGCTGTAGTAATTTGTATGAAACTGTTGTGGTTACCCGCAATAGATAGATGACCAAGAGAAGCTGAAGATTACTCAAGACGTTAAACTTTTATTCGCAAGGAAAAGTTGTGACAGTCAGACAGTCAGTTACTAGTCACGCTCTGACTGCTGCCCTCTCTGACTGCCCTCGAGTAAAGCTCGCGGGCCTTTTTTATACCTTTTTTTTAGCTTATTTACTTTGTTACAATCCATCATGTTCTCTCTTATCTTCACAGTTTCATCCTTCACCATTTGCCTCCTTTCACAATTGTCTCCTAGCTCACAACCATTTGACTTTCGCCAGAGTTATTTCCTGACTCAATCGCAGGGTGCCCCAATTATTTATGGGCATTGGGATTCCTGGTAGTAGGCTGCAGAGTTATCAGTTCTAGAACAATACTAGGCTTATTCGCTACAAGGCTAATGGTTGTAAAACATTACAATGTGCCCTTATAACCTATGAGCTCTGAGACTTGCTAGCATCTGGCTTATCAGTTAAAAAAAAACTATCAGCTTCAGAACTTCTGCAGAATCATTAGTTTCACTAACCCTAACGACCCTTAGCTACACAATAGATCAATGGTGTCTTCCTGGGAATGTGCTAACCATGGTTTATTGAACTACACTACATCAAAAGTGTCTCTCTAAGAAAGGGCTAACTATTTCTTTAATGAGCCATATGTTTTCCGCACTAAGAGTTTCCTGCGCTTGAGCTGAAGAAGAAGGAGGCCCAGCGGCCATCTTAAGGAGATCAGCAGCCATCTTAAGCACAGAGCAAATTATGAATAAAAAAGTATAGCCTCTACTTTCTATATATTCTATAAAATCAATTCTTTTCATGTATTTAATGGCGCTGAATAGTTTGGTAACATTTATTTCATTGCACAACTTTACCATGAAAAGTTAATTGCAAATGTATCCCAAAGCATCGAATTTGGCTAAACAAGCATCTTGAATGGAGTTTGCATGAATTCATTCATCTTCCACTTTATACACATAAACTATGTAGTGACTTGTCGAAAACCATTTCATTTCATGTATTTCATGGCGCTGAGTAGTTTGGAAGCATTTATTAGAACCTACAAGTTAACCCTTAAAAGTTTATTGCAAATATATCGCGAAATCTCCAATTTGGCAAAATCAGCGTGTTGAATGGAGAAAGAGTCAATTCATTCATTTGCTTCTTTTTACCCTCAACCTGTGTAGCATCTTGTCAAAAACAATTAATGTTATGTATGTCATGGTGCTGAAGTATTTGGCAACATTTATTTGATTCTACAACTTAACACTGAGCAGTAAATTGCAGATGTATCATAAAACTTCCAATTTGCCTTAAACAGTTGGATGAATGGCGAATGCATCCATTCATTCATTTGCCATTTCTGCAGTTAACCTGCCTGGTAGCTTGTTGAAAACCAATTTATTTCATGTATGTCATAGCGTTGGCTAGTTTAGAAACATTTATTTGATTGTACAAATTAATCATCAAATGTTAATTACAAATGTATCACAAATGTGCAAATTGTATGAAATAGAATTTTGAATGGATATCGCATGATTTCATTCATTTTCAACTTTGTACACTAGAACTATGTGGAAACATGTTGAAAACTACTTTATGTTACGCATTTCATTGCTCTGAGTAACTTGGTGACATTTATTGGTTTACAAAACTTAACACTAAAAAGATAATGGCAGTATAAGAGAGGGAGAGAGTTATGTAGACACGGTCCATCAGGAGGCAGTCTCCCCCCTTAGAGCAGGTACATCTGAGGTTCATTATGCAGGTAGAATGGTGACTGTCAGTGGAGGGAAGAGGAAGATGAAGAAGTCAGGCAGGCAGACAGAGCAGGGAACCCCGGAGGCTGTTCTCCTCAGTAACAGGATTTCCGCTTTGGAGGCTGTTGATGGGGATGACCTACAGATGTCTAGCTGCAGTAACCAGGCCTCTGGCACTGGGACTGGTACTGCTGCTCAGAAAGGAATGGTTTGAAACAGACATGTGGTAGTGATAGTGGACTCGATAGTCAGGGAAACAGATAGGAGCTTCTGTGGCAATGAGCATGAATCCCAGATGGTATGTTGCCTCCCAGGTGCCAGGGTCTGGGATGTCACTGATCAGGTCCACAGGATTCTTGAGTGGGAGGGAGAGCAGCCAGAAGTTGTGGTCCATGTTGGCACCAACAACATAGGTAGGAAGGGGGATGAGGTCCTGAAGAGCGAGTTCAGGGAGCTAGGCAGAAGACTGAGGAAGAGGACCTCAAGGGTAGCAATCTCGGGATTGCTGGTGGTGCCACGTGATAGTGAAGGCAGGAACAGGAGGAGGTGGCAGATAAATGAGTGGCTGAGAAGTTGGTGCAGGAGGGAGGATTTTAGATTTATGGATCATTGGGATATCTTCTCGGGAAGGTGGGACCTGTACAGAGAGGACGGGTTACACCTAAACCAGAAGGGGGCCAATATCCTTGCGGCCAGGTTTGCTAGGGTGGTTCGGGAGGGGGAAGGGAACGGGAGGAGTAGGTCAGAGGAAGAAGGGGATGGGGAAAAGTTAGATCAAACAGGAAGAGAGGCTTTGGGGAAGGAGAAGCAGAATGCAGGCTATAAAAGTAGCAAGGTAGAAGTGTGTTTACTTAAATGCAAGAAGCGTCAGGAATAAGGGAGATGAACTGAGGGCTTGGCTAAGTATAGAGGACTATGATATTGTGGCTATTACTGAGACGTGGCTGACGTCAGGGCAGGAGTGGATATTGAATATTCCTGGTTTTGGGTGTTTTAAGAGGGATAGGGAAGTGGGGAGAAGAGGAGGAGGGGTGGCGATACTGGTCAGGGACACTGTTACGGCTGTGGAAAGGATGGATGTTGTAGAAGGATCATCTCTAGAGTCCGAATGAATGAAAGTAAGGAACAAGAAAGGAGCAGTTAATCTTCTAGGAGTATTCTATAGGCCCCCTGGTAGCAGTAGAGATATAGAGGAGCAGATTGGCAGGCAGTGTTTGGAAAGAAGCAAAAATAACAGGGTTGTTATAATGGGAGACTTCAACTTCCCAAATATAGACTGGAACCTGCTAGTGCCAAAGGTTTAGATGGGACAGAATTTGTTAAATGTGTCCAGGAGGGATTCCTGATGCAGTATGTCGACAGGCCGACTAGAGGGAATGCCATGCTAGATCTAGTTTTAGGAAATGAACCGGGACAGGTAAAGGATCTGTTGGTGGGTGAGCATTTGGGGGACAGTGACCATTGCTCCATAACCTTTAAAATTGTCATGGACAGGGACAGGTGCAGAGAGGACAAGAAGATATTTAATTGGGGAAGGGAAATGTACTATGTACCGTGGTCGATGTTCAGGGATCTTATGCAGGATGTTAGAGATAAATATGAGGCAGAGAAAGAATGGCAGGGTGAAGGAACCGTGGGTGACGAGAGAAGTGGAACGACTAGTTAGGGAGAAGAAGGCAGCATACATGAGGTATAAGCAGCAAGCTTCAGACAGGGCCCCTGAGGAATATATAGTGAGGAAGGAATATATAGTGAGGAGAGCTAGCAGGGGACATGAAAAGGCGTTGGCCAGTAGGGTTAAGGAAAATCCCAAGGCCTTTTTCACGTACGTGAAGGGTAGGAGGATGGCTAGGGTAAAGGTAGGTTCGATTAAAGACAAAGGAGGGAGAATGTGCCTGGAGGCGGGGGAAGTGGGAGAAGTTCTCAATGAATACTTCTCTTCGGTATTCACCAAGGAGAGGGGTCTTGATGACGCGGGAAGGGAGTGCTGGTAGGGGTAATGTTCTCGAGGTTGTAGATATCAAGAGAGGATGTGTTGAAGTTGATAAATAATATCAAGACAGATAAATCTCCGGGCCCTGACGGGATTTTACCCAGGCTGCTTCGAGAGGTGAGGGAGGAGATTGTTGAACCGCTGGTAAGGATCTTTGAGTTCTCATTGTCCACGGGGATGGTGCCGGAGGATTGGAGGGTGGCGAATTTTGTCCCCTTGTTCAAAAAAGGTAGTGGGTATAGTCCAGGGAATTACAGACAAGTGATGGGTAAGCTGTTAGAGAGGATTCTAAGGGATAGGATCTATGAACACCTGGAGAATCATGGACTAATTAGGGACAGCCAGCATGGATTTGTGAAGGGAAGATTTTGCCTCACAAGCCTGATAGAGTTCTTTGAGGAGGTGATGAGGAAGATTGATGAGGGTAGTGCGGTGGATGTGGTCTATATGGATTTTAGTAAGGCGTTTGATAAGGTTCCTCATGGTAGGCTTCTTCAGAAGGTCAGAGGCCAAGGGACCCAGGGAAGCTTGGCTGTGTGGATTAGGAATTGGCTTGCCTGTAGAAAACAGAGGGTTGTGGTGGAAGGAGTGCCCTCGGATTGGAGGGCAATGACTAGTGGTGGCCCGCAGGGATCGATTCTGGGACCTCTACTTTTTGTGATATTTATAGATGACTTAGATGAGGGGGTGGAAGGCTGGGTTAGTAAGTTTGCGGACAACACTAAGATCGGCGGTGTTGTGGATAGTGTGGAGGGCTGTCAGAACTTACAGAGGGATATTGATAGGATGCAGAGCTGGGCTGACAAGTGGCAGATGGAGTTCAATCCAGAGAAGTGTGAGGTGGCACACTTTGGAAGGACAAACTTCAGGGCAGAGTACAAGGTAAATGGCAAGGTACTTGGCAGTGCAGAGGAGCAGAGGGATCTGGGGGTTCATATTCACAGTTCACTGAAAGTTGCCTCACAGGTGGAAAGAGCAGTTAAGAAGGCCTATGGGATGTTAGCTTTCATAAGTCGTGGGATTGAGTTTAAGATCCGCGAAGTGATGATGCAGCTTTACAAAACTCTAGTTAGACCACACTTAGAGTACTGTGTTCAGTTTTGGTCGCCGCATTATAGGAAGGATGGGGAGGCATTGGAGAGGTTGCAGAGGAGATTTACCAGGATGCTGCCTGGATTAGAGTGTATGGATTATGAGGAAAGGTTTAAGGTGCTAGGGCTTAATTCACTGGAAAGGGGGAGGATGAGAGGAGACATGATAGAGGTATATAAAATATTAACAGGAATAGATAGAGTAGACAGCCAGTGCCTCCTTCCCAGGGCACCAATGCTCAAGATGAGAGGGCATGGCTTTCAGGTTATGGATGGGAGGTTCAGGGGAGATGTCAGGGGGAGGTTTTTCACCCAGAGAGTGGTTGGTGCATGGAATACACTGTCTGGGGTGGTGGTGGAGGCAGATACATTGGACAGTTTCAAGAGTTTGTTGGATAGGCATATGGAGGAATGTGGGATAGAGGGATATGCGGGAGGAAGGGGTTAGGTAGTGTGAGGGTGGTTTGATGGACGGCACAACATGGTGGGCCAAAGGGCCTGTTTTGTGCTGTATGGTTCAATGGTTCTAAATGTGTCACAAAACTTCCAATTGGTCTCAAACAGCGTTTTTTTTATGGAGAATACATCAATTAATTCATTTGCCACTTTCCACAGATAAACTCTGCAGTAACTTGTCTAAAACCAATTCTTTTCATCTATTTAATGGCGCTGAATAGTTTCGTAACATTTATTTCATTGCACAACTTAACCATGAAAAGTTATTTGCCAATGTATCCCAAAGCATCAAATTTGGTAAAACAGCGTCTTCAATGGAGTTTGCATGAATTCTTTCATTTTCAACTTTCTACGCATAAACTATGCAGTGACTTGTCGAAAACCATTTCATTTCATGTATTTAACGGCGCTGAGTAACTTGGAAACATTTATTAGAATCTACAACTTAACCCTGAAAAGCTAATTGCAAATATATCACAAAATCTCCAATTTGGCTAAATCAGCGTGATGAATCAGGAAAGAGTCAATTCATTCATTTGCCACTTTTTACCTTTAATTGTGCAGCAACTTGTCGAAAAACAATTAATGTTATGTATTTGATGGTGCTGAAGTGTTTGGTAACATTTAGTTGACTCTACAACTTAACACTGAGCAGTTAATTGCAGATGTATCACAAATCTTCCAATCTACCACCCCCAGATCCCTCTATTTTAAATTCCTCCATATGCTTATCCAGCAATCTCTTGAATTTGACCAATGTACCGGCCTCCTCCACCACCCCAGGCAGGAAATTCCATGCCCCAACCACTCTCTGGGTTTAAAAATAACCTTCCTCTATCCCCCTTGAACTTCCCACCCATTACTTTAAAGTTATGGCCTCTTGTATTGAGTATTGGTGCCCTGGGAAAGAGGCGCTGGCTGTCTACTCTATCTATTCCACTCAATATTTTGTATACCTCTGTCATGTCTCCCCTCATCCTAATTTATAAATTAGCACCTAAGATTATTCAAACAGGCTGAATGGGCCTTTCCAGTATTGGCTGAATTGATTCATTGCATTGTCATTGTCTAAAATGCAATTGTAGTGACTCACCATCTGAGCAAGCGAACAGGCTCAGTGGTCGGGTCGCGCGTCGTCAGAGCGGCAAAGCCCAAGATGGCGTTGGGCCTTCGTCTTCCCCAAGTGACAGAGAACCCGTGCGCAGGAAAGGTTTGATGACGTAGTGCATATGTCTTTTCCGTCTTCGGTGGGTGGGAACCGCTCCTCTTTAAAGGCCCGTGCAAGGTGGGAAAATCAGTTTTTGTTCTGTAGCCCACCGACTAGTATCTTGCTTTGACATCGCAGTAGCAGCCACTACATTGGTGACCCTGATGGTCCAAACAGATTTTGGACCCGCACAATGGACGACAATGCAGCAGCCAATGCAGTGACACTCAAGCTGCCCACCTTTTGGACGCTTTGGCCCAGCGTCTGGTTCGACCAGGCTGAAGCACAATTCCAGCTACGGCAGATCACCTCCAACTCCACAAAGTACTACCACGTGGTCAGCTCTCTGGACCAGGAGACAGCCACCCAGGTCAGAGACTTCATCCAGTCTCCTCCTGAGGAGGATAAGTTCCCGGCTTTCTTATTCAGACCTTCGGCCTCTCCTGTCATGAGCACGCCGCCCACCTGCTTCATCTCAACAGCCTGGGGGACAGATCCCCATCGGCCCAAATGAATGAGATGCTGGCCTTGGCTGATGGACACAAGCCTTGCCCAATGTTCAACTAGGCCTTCCTCGAACAACTAACCGAAGACATTCACCTACTGTTGGCCGACACCGATTTCAGCAATCAACGTGAGGTAGCTGCCCGGGCAGATATCCTGTGGAAGGCCAAACGCGAGAGCGGGTCGTCCGTCGGTCAAATCACCAGGCCGTGGGCCCAACACCTACCTAAACCAGTCCCAGCAACTGAGTGACCACACCCCAGAAACACAGACGACAACACTGGTGACCAGCTGTGTTGCTACCATCAGAGGTGGGCACAGAGGCCTGTCGATACCACCCACCCTGCAAGTTTCAGGGAAATGACAGGGCCAGCTGCTGCTGATGGCTACGGCGGCTGACCGCCAACACAGCCTCCTATTTGTTTGGGACAAGCAGTCTGGGTGTCGTTTCCTTGTTGATACTGGAGCAGAGGTCAGTATTTTCCCCTTGACTGGCTCATAACAGGCAACAAGGTCCTGTACTCAATGCCGCAAACGGCACAATGATATGGACTTTCGGTACCTGTACAGTTCGATTACAATTCGGCGACAGCCATTTTACCTGGAACTTTACCCTTGCCACCGTCGCCCGGCCACTCCTGGGAGCCGATTTCCTTTGGGCCCACAGCCTGTTAGTTGACCTGCGAGAGAAGTGGCTAGTGCACTCCAGAACTTTCCAAACTTACCCTGGGAGAAGCCAGACTACCAGCCCTGTGCCTGGACTCTGTTTACCTGTCTGGCAATGAGTTCCCATCGGTTTTGGCACCTCAGTTTACAAATTCAATGCCCAAACACAGGGTGCAGCGCGACATCATTACCACAGGGTCAGCCCTTCATGCCCGAGCATGACAACTACCTCCAGACAAGCTCCGCCTGGCAAAGGCAGAGTTCCGCCGCATGGAGGAGCTGGGGATCATTCGCAGGTCAGACAGCCCCTGGGCCTCCCCCCTGCACATGGTCCCCAAAGCCACCGGGGGGGTGGAAGCCCTGCAGCGACTACCGCAAGCTGAATGATGCCACCACCCCAGACCCTCACATCCTTCACTGCAAACCTACACGGGGCCCACATCTTCTCCAAGGTGGACCTTGTCTGGGGATACCACCAAATCCCGGTCCACCCTGACGACGTCCCCAAAACTGCGCTTATCACTCCATTTGGCCTCTTTGAATTCCTTCGAATGCCGTTCGACCTTAAGAACGCCACGCAGGCCTTCCAGCAGCTGATGGACGTGGTAGGCCGAGACCTGGACTTCATGTTCATTTACTTAGATGACATACTAATCGCCAACAGTGACTGCCAAGAACACCTTTCCCACCTCCGCCAACTGTACTCCCGTCTCGTGATTTCGGCCTTACTATCAACCCGGCCAAGTGCCAATTCGGACTTGACTCTATCGATTTCCTCAGCCACAGGATCACCAGTGAAGGAGCAACACCCCTACCCGGCAAGGTAGACATTATCCGCCATTTTGCCCACTCCAACACAGTCAAAGGCCTGCAGGAATACCTGGGGATGGTCAACTTTTACCATCGGTTCATCCCTGCAGCAGCCCGTATCCTGCGCCCTTTGTTCTTACTGATGTCTGGCAAGGACATCGCCTGGAACGACGAGGCTGCAGCTGCCTTCGTTAAGGCCAAGGACACCCTGGCAGACGCCGTGATGCTGGTACACCCTAGGACAGACATCCCAACCGCCCTCACGGTGGAGTACTGGAACAACTAATCAAAGGCCATTGGCAACCCTTGGCATTTTTCAGCAGGCACCTTAGACTACCCGAACTGAAATACAGCGCTTTTGGTCAGGAAATTCTAGCGCTGTGCCTGGCGGTCCGGCATTTCCAGTACTTTCAGTGCTTTCACTGACCATAAGCCTTTGTCCTTCACCTTCTCCAAGGTCTCTGATCCCTGGTCAGCTCGTCAGCAGCGACATTTGCCCTACATTTCTGAATTCAGAACAGATATCCAACATGTCTCTGGAAAGGACAATGTCGTTGCTGATGCACTTTCTAGACTCACCATCCACAGCCTGTCCCTGGGTGTCGACTACACAGCCCTGGCTGACGCACAGCAAGCCGATGACAAGCTGCCCAGCTACAGAACCGCAATCTCGGGCCTGCAGCTCCAAGATTTCTTAGTCGGTCCAGGTCAGCGGACCCTCCTTTGCGACATCGCAACAGGTCAACCCTGCCCTATAGTTCCAGCAGCCTGACAGAAACGTGTTTTCAACTCGGTACACGGGTTGGTGCACCCGTCCATCAGATCAACTGTTTGACTGGTCACCAGCAAGTTCATCTGGCATGGCCTGTGCAAACAGGTCAGTGAGTGGGCCAGGACTTGTCCGCACTGCCAGACATCAAAAATCTAACGACACGCCAAGGTCCTGCCACAGCAGTTTGAGCCTACCCCTAGAAGGTTCGACCACATCCATGTTGACCTCGTTGGTCCTCTGCCAGTTTCAAGAGGAGCCTGGTACCTACTTACCATCATGGACCAGTTCACGAAGTGGCCAGAGGCAACCCCCTCTATCCGACATCCCAACTGATTCCTGCGCCCGGGCGCTGCTCACAACTTGGACCTCATGTTTTGGTGTTCTGGCCCACATCACTTCAGACAGGGGCACCCAGTTTACCTCCAGCCTCTGGTCTGCATTAGCAAACATGCTAGGGACGCAGCTGCACACCACCACAGCCTACCACCCTCAATCAAACGGGTTGGTGGAACGTTTCCACCGCAATCTAAAATCAGCCCTGATGGCCTGCCAGAAGGGTCCTAACTGGGTCGACAAACTGCCTTGGGTCCTGCTTGGCATACACACTGCCCCCAAGGAAGATCTCCACACTTTGTCAGCTGAACTGGTGTACTGGGTGCCTCTGGTCGTACCAGGAGATTTCATACCCGCCCTTCGGGGCCAAGAGGAACAACTCACGGCAGTCCTGGAAAGACTGTGCAAGAGGCTTGGCACCTATTCCCACTTCGCGGCATGGTCAAGCCCCATCCTGTGAGCCCAAGGAACTACGAGACTGTAAATTTGTTTTCTTTCGCAGGGGCACACCCTGAGCCACCTTTATTTTGGACTTTGGGGGCAAGGAAGAGGTCTTCACGATGGACCGCCTCAAACTGGCCCACTTAGACCTACAACAACTGGTCGAGGTCCCAACACTGCGATGCAGAGACCGACCTCCTAAGCAACGGCTAGCACAGCCCACGAACCTTGGGGACCATATCGCCGGTTCTGGTGGGAGGGGGGGAGGGTGGGGGGGTTTGTGTAGTGACTCACCATCTGAGCAAGCGAACCGGCTTGGCGGTCAAGTCGCGTGGCGTGGCCCAAGATGGCGTTGGGCCTTCGTCTTCCCCGAGCAACGGGGAGAACCCGCGCGCGGGAAATGTTTGATGATGTAGCGCATATGTCATTTCTGTTTTTGGTGGGTGGGAACCGCGCCGCTTAAAAGGCCCGCGCAAAGTGGGAAAATAAATCAGTTTTGTTCTGCAGCCCACCGACTAGTGTCTTGCTTTTACATCACAGTAGCAGCCACTACACAATGAATGAACTTTTTATGTATTTCATGGTGCTGAATCGTTTGGTAGCTCTTTCGTGGTACAACTTAATCCTGATTAAAACTGAAGTTAGAGCTAATGAGATCACAAAGCATCCAAAATTCTTCAAACAAGCAAAATCAGGTTTGCAATGTAGACCGAATAATTTCATTCCATTGTCATTATCTGATATAAAACAATGAAGTAACATGTTAAGTACTTCAGGTTATGTATTTCATGATACTGAATTTTTGGTAAAATGTATTTGGTTGGACAACTTAATCCTGAGAAATTAGAGCCAATTAGAACAACACTTCCCATATTCTACACAGGCTAAGCTGTTGTTTGCTATGTGGACAGAATAAATTCATTCCATTGTCATAACTTCATTTTATGTACTTCATATTACATATTTCACAGTGCTGACTTGTTTGGTAATATTTTGTTGGTTGTACAACCTGAAGCTGAGAAGTTAGAGGCAACGGTACTTGAAGGCTTCCAAAATTGTTGGTTAGTCATCAAGACATAAAGCACTGCAGCACAGAAATGGGTCCTTTGGCCCATTGAGACCATACCAGCCTGGTTTTCTGCCTAGTCCCATCTACTTGGACCTGGACCATAGCCCTTCATACTTCTCATTCACGTACTTATCCAAACTTCTCTAAAATGTTACAAATGAACCCACATCCACCACTTCTGCTGACAGCTCGTTCCACATTTGCACCACCTTGTGAGTGAAGTAGTTTCCCCTCAGATTCCCCTTAAATGTTGCACCTTTCACCCAAAACCTATGACCTCTAGTTCTAGTCTCACCCAACCTTGGGGGGGGGGGGGGCGCAGGGGGAAGAGCCTGCATGCATTCAGCCTATCTGTAACCCTCAATTCTGTGTACTTCCATAATTAGTTAGCATAACACTACTACAGTGCCAGTGATGAAGGTTCAATTCTGGCCACTGTCTGTAAGGAGTTTGTACATTCTCTTTGTGTCTGCATGGGTTTCCTCCAGGTGTTCAGTTTGCCTCCCACATTCCAAATAGAAAATGTAAGAAAATACTAAAGAAGGAAATCAGGAAGGCAAAAAGACATGAGGTTGCTCTGGCAGATAATGTGAAGGTAAACCCGAAGGGTTTCTACAAGTATATTAAGAGTAAAAGGATAGTAAGGGACAAAATTGGTCCCTAGAAGATCAGTGGTCAGCTATATCTGGAGCTTCAGGAGATGGGAGATCTTAAACAGTTTTTTTTTGCATCAGTATTTACTCAGGAAACGGGCATAGTGGATATGGAAGGAAGGGAAACAAGCAGTAGTGTCATGAAACATACAGAGATTAAAAAGGAGGAGGTGCTTGCTGTCTTACAGCAAATAAAGGGAGATAAATCCCCCAGGCCTGATAAGGTATTTCCTCAGACCTTGAGAGACTAGTGTAGAAATTGCAGGGGCCCTGGCAGATATATTTAAAATGTCCTAAGCAATGGGTGCAGTGCCAGAGGACTGGAGGGTAGCTTGTGTTGTTCCATTGTTTAAAAAAGGCTCTAAAAGTAAACCAGGTAATTATAGGCCAGTGAGCCTGACATCAGTTGTAGGTAAGTTATTGGAAGGTATTCTGAGAGATTGGATATACAAATATTTGGACAGCCAAGGGCTAAATAAGAATGATTCAGCATGGCTTTGTGCATGGTAGATTGTATTTAACGAATCTTGTAGTTTTTCAAGGAGGTTACCAAGAAAGTAGATAAAGGAAAGGCTGTGGATGTTGTCTACATGGACTTTGACAAGGGCCACATGAGAGGTTAGTTCAGAAGGTTCAGGCACTAGGTATCCATGGAGAGGTTGTAAACTAGATTCTAAATTGGCTGTGTGGGAGAAGACAGTGGTAGTGGATTGTTTCTCAGACTGGAGGCTTGTGACTAGTGGCGTGCCTCAGGGATCTGTGCTGGGGCCATTGTTGTTTGTTGTCTATATCAATGATCTAGATGATAATGTGATAATTAGATCAGCAACTTTGCTGATAACATTAAGATTGGAGGCGTAGTGGACAGCAAGGAAGACTTTCAAAGCTTGCAGAGGGATCTGGACCAACTGGAAAAATGGGCCAGAAAATGGTAGATGGAATTTAATGCAGACAAGTGTGAGGTGTTGCATTTTGGAAGGACAAATCAAGATAGGACATACACAGTAAATGAGGGCACTGGAGTGCAGAGGAACAAAGGGATCTGGGAGTTCAGATACAATCCCTGAAAGTGGCATCACAGGTAGACAGGGTTGTAAAGAAGGCTTTTGGCATCCTGGCATTCATAAATCAAAGTATTGAGTATAAGGAGTTGGGATGTTATGGTGTGGTTGTATAAGACATTAGTGAGGCCAAATTTGGAGTATTGTGCGCAGTTCTAGTCACCTAACTATAGGAAGGGTATCAGTAAGATTGAAAGAGTGCAGAGAAGACTTACTAGAATGTTGCCAGGTCTTCAGGAGTTGAGTTACAGGGAAAGATTGAACAGGTTTATTCCTTGGAGCACAGAAGAATGAGGGGAGATTTGATAGAGGTTTACAAAATTGAGAGGTATAGACAGTAAATGCAAGTAGGCTCTTTTCTCCTAGATTAGGAGAGAAGTACATGGGTGAAAGGGGAAAGATTTAGGGGGAACTTCACTCAGTGGTGGGACTGTGGAATGAGCTGCTATCTGATGTGGTAAATGCAGGCTCACTCTTAAGTTTTAAGAATAAATTGGATAGGTGCATGGATGGGAGAGGTCTGGAGGGTTGTGGACTGGGTGCAGGTCAATGGGACTAGTGGAATAAAGTTTTGGCACAGACTAGAAGAGCCAAATGGCCTGTTTTCTGTGCTGTGGTGTTCTATGTGTGGGTTAGGAAGTTGTTACCATGTTGGTGCTGGAAGCATGGTGACACTTGCAGGCTGCCCCCAGAACACTCTATGCAAAAGATGCTTTTCACTGTGTTTTGATGTACAGTTGACTAATAATGATATCTTATCTCTCCTCATTCTCCTGTGCCCCAGGGGATAAAGTACTAACCTATTCAATCTATCCCTGTAACTCAGGTTCTCTAGTCCTGGCAACATCAGTGTAAATTTTCTCTGCACTCTTTCAAGCTTCTGATGCCATCAAAATAGGCCCTCCTCCAGTTTAGAATCTTATTCTAGGGACCAGTCCTATCCTTTTCCATAATTATCTTGAAACTAGTGGCATTATGATCACTAGATCCAAAGTGTTCCCCTAGACACTTGTCACCTGCCCTATTTCATACCCTAAGTGGAGATCCCATATAATGCTCTATAGTTGGGACCTCAACATATTGATTAAGGAAACTTTCCTGAACACATTTGACAAACTATCAAATGTATAATCCAGTCCTTTTACAGCATGAGAATCCCAGTTAATATGTGGAAAGTTAAAATGACCTATTATCACAACTTTATATTTCCTGCAAATGTCTGCTATCACTGCAAATTTGGTCTTCTAAATCCCACTGACAATTGGAGGTCTATAATATAGTCCCACTAATGTGATTGTCCTTTTTTATTCCTCAGTTCCACCCAATTTGCCTCAGTAGTCGAGCCCTCCAGTATGTCTTCTCTGAGCATGGCTGTGACATATTCCCTGATGAGTAATTCCACCCCTCCCTGTTTAATTCCTCCCTCTTTAACGTGTCTAAAGCATCAAAACCCTGGAAAATTGAGCTGCCAATCCTGCCCCTCCTGCAACCAAGTCTCACTACTGGCTGCAACATCATAATTCCACGTGCTGATCCATGATCTAAGTTCATCTACCTTACCTACAATACTCCTTGCATTGAAACAGATGCAACTCAGAACATTAGTCTGACCACTCTCAACCTTTTCATTTCCATCTTTGCTTGTCGTCTTAACGTCTGCTTACCCACAACCTCTCCACTTGTTGTCCTGTCACTCTGTTTCCCACTCCCCTGCAACTGTTGAACTCCTCCTTTCCTCCTTACTTCCCCCACCGCCCCCCCCCCACAGCACTAGCAAACCTTTCCACAAGGAGATTGGTCCCCCTCCAGTTCAGGAGCAAACTGTCCCATTGTACAGATCCCACCTGCCCTGGAAGAGCCCAATGATCTAAAATTTTGAAGCCCTCCCTCCTGCACCATTTCCTTCATCACATGTTAAACTGCACTAACTTCCTGTTTTCCACCACCACAGACTTTATCAGTGTGTTGAGGACTGTGTACCAATGAGGACAATAGGTGTTTCCACACTGTAAATTAAATTCAAAAAATTTAAACCAGAAACTATGGATGAACCAGAAGATCCACTCAATGAAGTCAAAGACTGCTGCATTCCAATCAGGTGACCCTGACCTTTACAAGAAATTGAGATAAAACCTCTAAAGCTATCAGAAATGCCAAGAGACAATACCAGTTTAAAAAAAATAGTCAGTTGTGGCAGGGCTTACATGCTATGAAGGGCTACAAAGCAAAGTCAGGCAGCATAGCCAACAACAGCACATCTCTTCCTGATGAGCAAGTTTTCCACAGAAGGAGTGGTTTGTTACTAACCACCCTTACAGCCTCCAATGTAACTGAACCCGTGGTCACTGCTGAGGATGTAAGATCAATCTTCTGGAGAGTGAACCCGAGGAAAGCATCTGGCTCAGATGGTGTCCCTGGCCATGTCCTCAGATATTGTGCTGATCAGCTAGCAGGGGTATTTGCAAACATATTTAAACTCTCCCTGCTTCAGTCTCAGGTTCCCACCTGTTTTGAGAAGACCAGTATCATTCTGATACCCAAGAACAACAAGGTAACATGCCTTAATGACTACTGACTGGTGGCTCTGACTTCCACCATCATGAAGTGCTTCCAGAGGCTGGTCATGGCATGCATTAATTCCAGCCTCCCAGGCAACCTTGACCCACTGCAATTTGCCTACTGCCAAAACAGGTCTACAGTGGATGACATCTCCCTGGCCCTACACTCATCTCTGGAACATCTGGACAGTAAAGACACCTACATTAGACTATTGTTTATTGACTACAGCTCTGCCTTCAATACTATAATTCCAAGCAAACTCATCCCCAAACTCCGACCTGGGACTCAATGCTTCCCTCTGCAACTGGATCCTTGACTTTCTGACCAACAGACCGCAATCGGTGAGGATAGGCAGCAACACCTCCAGCACAATTATTCTCAACACTAGTGCCCCACAAGGCTGCATCCTCAGCCCTCGACTTTACTCCTTATATACTCATGACTACATGGCCAGATTCTGCTCTAACTCCATCTACCAGTTTTGCAGATGATACCACTGTAGTAGGCCATATCTCAAGTATGATGAGAGTACAGGGAGGAGATAGAGCTTAGTGACATGCTGTCATGACAGCAACCTTTCCCTCAATGTCAGCTAAACAAGAGCTGGCCATTCCCTTCAGGAAAGGGAGTGGTGTACATGCACCTGTCTACATCAATGGTGGTGAAGTCGAGGGATGAGAGCTTCAAGTTCCTTGGAGTGAACATCACCAATAGCTGTCCTGCTCCAACCACATAGATGCCATGGCCAAGGAAGTTCACTAGCACTTGCACTTCCTCAGGAAGCTAAAGAAATTTGGTATTTCCCCTTTGACACTCATCAACTTTTATTGATACATCATGGCGTGGTATGGCAACTGCTCTGCCCGGGACTGCAAGAAACTGCAGAGAGTTGTGGACACAGCCTAGCACATCACGGAAACCAGTCTCCCCTCATTGGACTCTGTCTTTACCTCTTGCTGCCTCGGCAAAGCAGCCAGCATAATCAAGACCTCACCCACTTGGGTTATTTTCTCTTCTCCCCTCTCCCATCAGGCAGAAGATACAGGACCCTGAGGGCACATACCACCAGGCTCAAGGACACCTGTCACAAACTCTCACAAGCACACTGTTATAAGATACTGAATGGTTCCCTGAAACAAAGAGATGGACTCTTGACCTCACAATCTACCTTGTTTGACCTTGTGCCTTATTGTCTACCTTCAATGCACTTCCCTGTAGCTGTGACACTGTAGTCTGTGTTCTGTTATTGTTTTAACCCTCTGCTATCTCAATGCACTGTGTAATGAATTGATCTGTACAAACAGTATGCAAGACAAGTTTTCACTGTACCTTGGTATAAGTGACAATAATAAACCAATACCAATATTTCTTGCCTCACCACATGGCATGGGTAGCAGTCCTGAGATCACCACCTTGGAGGTCCTGTCTTTTAACTCCCTGAATTAACTTTGCAGGACCTCGTCACTTTTCCTGCCTATGTCATTGGTACCAACATGTACCACAACTTCTGGCTGCTTGCCCTCCCCCTTAATGGTTTGGACTTGACTGAGACATCTCTGACCCTGGCACCTGTGAGGCAACATATTGTACCATCTGGGAGCCTCGTTCTTATCAACAAAAAACCTCCTGTCTGCTTCCCTAGCCAATGAATCTCCTATCACAACTACTTGCCTCTTCTTTCCCCCCCTCCCTTCTGAACCAAACAGCCAGAGTCAATGCCCAAGACCTGACCGCTGTGGTCATCCCCCCCAACAGTATCTAAAACAATATACTTGTAATTGAGGGGAACTCTTGCAACTTAGACAGGATTTACAGGGAGGCAGTCACACCTATCAACCACTCAATCTCCTGAATTATCCACCTGCAGCTCCAGTTCCCTCACACTGTCTGTAAAGAGCTGCAGCCGGGTGCATTTCTCGCAGATGTTGTCATCACGGACACAGGCGGTCTCCCTGACTTCCCACATCATTAAAGAGGAGCACACCACTGCACTGAGTGTCATTCCCACTGCTTTAGCTGTGCAATAACAAAGAAAGAAAGAGAACTTCAGAGAACCTCACCTCAGCTCCCCACTTTTACACTGGCCCACTCACACAATGGCTGCTCCAAAATGGCCACTCTGCTTTCCCCTACCTGCCTTTTATTGCCATGCATTTCGCCAATCAGAAACAACTTTAATAAAAAGCTGCTGGCTCCTGTCCTCTACTGCTCTGGCTGCTGGAACTGCAAAAAAACAAGTCCCAACTTCAAACAGGCTGAATGTGAGGCTGCAGTGTAGACTGAGTAAATTAATTCTATTGCCATAATTTAAATAAAACATTGAAGTAACATGTAAAGCACTTTCTTTTATGTATTTCATGGTGCTGAATTGTTCTTTAACATTTATTTGGTGTACAACTTAATCCTGAGAATTTAGAGCCAACAGTATCACGAAGCATTCAAAATTCTTCAAACAACTAAACAGGCATTTGCTGTGTGAACTGAATAAATTCATTCCAGTGCCATTATCTGAAATGGGACAATGAATTAACTGTTCTAAAGTACTTTATGTACTTCATTAGAACACAGAACACTACAGCACAATACAGGCCCTTCGGCGCACAATGTTGTGCCAACATTTTATCTTGGTATAAGATCTATCTAACCCTTCCCTCCCACATAGCCCCCTATTTTTTTTATCATTCATGCGTCTATCTAAGAGTCTCTTAAATGTCCCTAATGTATCTGCCCCCACAACCTCTGCCAGCAGTGCATTCCATGCACCCACCACTCTCTGTGTAAAAAAAAACATACTCCTGACATACCCTTTATACTTTCCTCCAGTCACCTTAAAATTATGTCCCCTCATGTTTGCTATTGTCGCCCTGGGATAAAGTCTCTGACTGTCCACTCGATCTATGCCTCTTATCATCTTGTACACCTCTATCTCATCCTCCTCTCCAAGGAGAAAAGCCCGAGCTTGCTCAACCTATCCTCATAAGACATGCTCTCCAATCCAGGCAACATCCTGGTCAATCTCCTCTGCACCCTCTATAAAGCTTCCACATCCTTTCTATAATGAGGCGACCAGAACTGAACACAATACTCCAAGTGTGGTCTGACCACATTTCTATAGAGCTGCAACATCACCTTGTGGTTCTTGAACTCAATACCCCAAGTATTGAAGGCCAACACTCAATACACCTTCTTAACAACTCTATCGACCGGCGTGGCAACCTTGAAGGATCTATGGACATGGGCACCAAGATCCCTCTGTTCCTCCAAATTGCTAAGAGTCCTGCCATTAACCTTGTACTCTGCCTTCGAATTCGATCTCCTGAAGTGTATCACTTCACACTTATCCAGGTTGAACTCCATCTGCCACTTCTCAGCCCAGTTCTGCATTCTACCAATAACCTGTTGTCATCTACAGCAACCTTCTACACTATTGACAACACCACCAACCTTTGTATCTTCAGCAAACTTACTTACCCACCCTTCCATATCCTCATCTATGGGGTGAGCCAATTCTGAATTCACACAGCCAAGTTTCCCTAGATCCCATGCCCCCTGACTTTCTGAACAAGCCTTCCATGAGGAACCTCATGAAATGCCTTACTAAAATCCACGTATACCACATCCACTGCTCTACCTTCATCAATGTGCTTTGTCACATCCTCAAAGAATTCAATCAGGCTCGTGAGGCATGTTGACGGTCCCTATTCAGTCTATGCTTCTCTAAATGCCCATAAGTCCTGTCTCTAAGAATCTTCTCCAGTAATTTGCCCACTACTGAAGTAAGACTCCTCAGGTAGGACTCATGAGGAATATGGGGTAGCAAGAAAGGAACTTAAGAAGGAGCTGAGGAGAGCAAGAAGGGGACAAGAAAAGGCCTTGACGAGTAGGGTTAAGGAGAATCCCAAGGCTTTTTTCACGTAGGTGAAGAGGAGAAGGATGACGAGAGTAAAGGTAGGACCGATTAGAGACGAAGGTAGGAAGATGTGCCTAGAAGCTGTGGAAGTGGGTGAGGTTCTCAATGAATACCTCTCTTCAGTATTCACCAAAGAGAGGGGCCTTGATGACACTGAGAACAGTGTTGGTAAGGTTAACGTTCTAGAGCATGTTCAAGAGAGAAGATGTGTTGGAGCTGTTAGAAAATATTAGCACAGATAAGTCCCCGGAGCCTAATGGAATATTCCCCAGGCTGCTCTGAGAGGCGAGGGAGGAGATTGCTGAACCATTGGCTAAGATCTTTGAGTCCACATTGTCCATGGCAATGGTACCAGAGGACTGGAGGGTGGCAAATGTTGTCCCCTTATTCAAAAAAGGTAGTAGGGATAGTCCAGGGAATTACAGACCAGTGAGCCTGACGTCTCTGGTAGGCAAGCTGTTGGAAAGGATTCTTAGAGATAAAATCTATGAACATTTAGAGAATCATGGACTGATTAGGGACAGCCAGCATAGCTTTCTGAAGGGAAGATCATGTCGCACAAGTCTGATAGGGTTCTTTGAGGAGGTGACCAGGAAGATTGATGAGGGTAGTGCAGTGGATGAGATCTACATGGATTTTAGTAAGACGTTTGACAAGGTTCTACATGGTAGGCTTCTTCAGAAGGTCAGAGGGCATGGGATCCAGGGATGCTTGGCCGTGTGGATTCAGAATTGGCTTGCCTGTAGAAAGCAGAGAGTTGTGGTGGAGGGAGTGCATTCAGATTGGAGGGCTGTGACGAGTGGTGTCCCACAAGGATCTGTTCTGGGACCTCTACTTTTCGTGATATTTATTAAAGACTTGGATGAGGGCATAGAAGGGTGGGTTAGCTAGTTTGCAGACAACATGAAGGTCAGTGGTGTTGTGGATAGTGTGGAGGGCTGTCAAAGCTTGCAGAGGGCTATTGATAGGATGCAGAGCTGGGCTGAGAAGTGGCAGATGGAGTTCAATCTGGAGAAGTGTGAGGTGGTACACTTTCGAAGGACAAACTTCAAGGCGGAATACTAGGTTAACGTCAGGATTCTGGGCAGTGTGGAGGAGCAGAGGGATCTGGGGGTTCATATCCACATATCACTGAAAGTCGCCTCACAGGTGGATAGGGTAGTTAAGAAAGCTTATGGGATGTTAGCGTTCATAAGTTGTGGGATCGAGTTTAAGAGCCGCGAGGTAATGATGCAGCTCTACAAAACTCTGGTTAGACCACACTTAGAGTACTGTGTCCAGTTCTGGTCACCTCATTATAGGAAGGATGTCGAAGCATTGGAAAGGATGCAGAGGAGATTTATCAGGATGCTGCCTGGTTTGGAGAGTATGGATTATGAGGAGAGACTAAGGGAGCTAGGGCGTTTTTCTTTGGAGAGAAGGTGGATGAGGGGAGACATGATAGAGGTATACAAAATACTAAGAGGAATAGATATAGTAGACAGCTAGCACCTCTTTCCCAGGGCACTAATACTCAATATGAGAGGGCATGGCTTTCAAATAATGGGTGGGAAGTTCAAGGGAGATATCAGAGGGCTTTTCACCCAGAAAGTGGTTGGTGCATGGAATGCGGTGCCTTGGGGTAGTGGTGGAGACAGATGTTGGTTAAGTTCAAGAGATTGTTAGATAAGCATATGGAGGAATTTAAAATAAGGGGATATATGGGAGGTAGGGGTCAGTTAGTCTTAGGTGTGGTTTGAAGGTCGGCACAACATGGTAGGCAGAAGGGCCTGTATTATGCTGGGAAAAAAAAGACAAAATGGGTGTTTGCAATGTAAACTGAATGAATATATTCCATTGCCAATATGTGAAAGAAATCAATGAAGAAACTTTTTGTAATGTAATTTATTTCATGTACTTTATGCCGCTGAATTGTTTGGTAACAGTTATTTGATTGTACATCTTAAAACTGTGCACTTAGAGCCAACTGTATCATAAAGCATACAAAATTCTTCAAACAGGCAAAATTGGTGTTTGCAATGTAGACTGAATAAATTAATTCCATTGCCACGATCGAAAATAAATCAGTGAGGTAACATGTTATAATGTACTTCACTTTATATATGCAGAATCGTTTCGTAACATTTGTTTGTTGGTACAACTTAATCCTGAGAAGTTAGAGCCTATGGTATGACAATGTTCTTCATGTAGGCTAAATGGATAAATTCATTCCCTTGCCATTATTAAAAATCAAACAATGAAGTAACTTGCGGTAAAGTGCATCATTTTATGTATTTCATGATACTGAATTATTTAGAAACGTAGAAAACCTACGGCATAATTCAGGCCCTTCAGCCCACAAAGCTGTGCCGAACATGTCCCTACCTTAGAAATTACTCAGCTTACCCACAGCCCTCTATTTTTCTCAGCTCCACGTTCCTATCCAAAAGTCTTTTAAAAGACCCTATCGTATCCGCCTCCACCACCATTTCTGGCAGCCCATTCCATGCACTCAGCACTCTCTGAGTAAAAAAACTTACCCCTGATATCTCCTCTATACCTACTCCCCAGCACCTTAAACCTATGTCCTCCTGTGGCCACTATTTCAGCCCTGGGGAAAAGCCTCTGACTATCTACCCGATCAATGCTGCTAATCATCTTATATACATCTACCAGGTCACCTCTCATCCTCCGTCGATCCAAGGAGAAAAGGCCAAGTTTCCTCAACCTGCTTTTGTAAGGCATACTCCGCATTCCAGGCAGCATCCTTGTATATCTCCTCTGCACCCTTTCTATGGCTTCCACATCCTTCCTGTAGTGAGGTGACCAGAACTGAGCACAGTACTCCAAGTGGGGTCTGACCAGTGTCCTATAAAGCTGCAACAATACCTCTCGGCTCCTAAATTCAATTCCATGATTCATGAAGGACAATACACCATATGCCTTCTTAACCACAGAGTCAACTTGTGCAGCTGCTTTGAGCATTCTATGGACACAGACCCCAAGATCCCTCTGATCTGCCACACTGCTAAGAGTCCTGCCATTAATACTATATTTTGCCATCATATTTGACCTACCAAAATGAACCACTTCACACTTATCTGGGTTGAACTGCATCTGCCACTTCTCAGCCCAACTTTGCATCCTATCTATGTCCCGCTGTAAGCTCTGACAGCCCTCCACACTATCTACAACACATCCAACCTTTGTGTCATCTGCAAACTTACTAACCCATCCCTCCACTTCCTCATCTACGTCGTTTATAAAAATCACAAACAGTAACGGTCCCAGAATTGATCCCTGAGGTACACCACTGGTCACCGACCTCTATGTAGAATACAACTCTTCAACAACCACTCTTTGCCTTCTGCGGGCCAGCCAGTTCTGGATCCACAGTGCAATGTCCCCTTGGATCCCATGCCTCCTTACTTTCTCAATAAGCCTTGAATGGGGTACCTTATCAAATGCCTTGCTGAAATCCATATACACTACATCTATTGCTCTCCCTTTATCAATGTGTTTAGTCACATCCTCAAACAATTCAATCAGGCTCATAAGGAAGGACCTACCCTTGACAAAGCCATGCTGACTATTCCTAATCATATTATACCTCTCCAAATGTTCATAAATCCTGCCTCTCAGGATCTTCTCCATCAGTTTACCAACCACTGAGGTAAGACTCACTGGTACATAATTCCTGGGCTATCTCTACTCCCTTTCTGCAACCCTCCAATCTTCTGGAACCTGTCCCATCATCGTCAGAGGCTCTGCAATCTCCTCCCTTGCCTCCCACAGCAGCCTGGGGTACATCTCATTGGGTCCCAGCGACCTATCCAACTTGATGCTTTCCAAAAGTTCCAGCACCTCTTCTTTCTTAATATATACATTCTCAAGCTTTTCTGCCTGCTGCAAGTCCTCACTACATGGTACGTACATGGCACCGTAGCGTAGCAGTTAGCGCGACGCTCTTACAGCGCCAGCGATCGGGGTTCGATTCCCGTCACTGTCCGTAAGAAATTTGTATGTTCTCCCGTGTCTGCGTGGGTTTCCTCTAGGTGATCTGGTTTCCTCCCACATTCCAAAGACGTACGGGTAGGTTAATTTGGTTTTAAAATGGGCGGCACGGACTCATTGGGTCGGAAGGGCCTGTTACCACGCTGTAAAAAAAAATTTTTTAATAATTTTAAGAGAAGATCTTTTTCCGTACTGAATACTAATGTGAAATATTCATTAAGTTCCTCCGCTATTTCTTCCGGATCCATACACACTTTCCCACTGCTTAACTTGGTCCTTCAACAACTACTCTTTACCTTCTGCGGGCCAGCCAGTTCTGGATCCACAGTGCAATGTCCCCTTGGATCCCATGTCTCTTTATTTTCTCAATAAACCTTGCATGGGCTACCTTATCAAACGCCTTGCTGTAATCCATATACACTACATCTTTTCTTTTTCTCTTTTTCAATCTTTTTATTAGTTTTCAAATTAATACAGATTAATATATAACATTGATGTTTGTACATGTAATACAAAGAGATCAGGAGAACAATCATGGCATAGATAATCATAAAGAACAATGAAATATAAAAAAAATCTGTAGATCCCACGATCTCTTAGTAAATGAATATAATATAAAAGAAAGGAAAGAAAAAGATTTATTATATATATACAAAAAAGAAAAAATAAAATCCCCAAATCAATAAGAAAAATTATAAACAATATATCAAACCAAACTAGACAGAAAAAATTTCAAAAAAAGAACAAAAAAAGAAAAAAAAAGACTGGACTGAAATTTCTCAGTAAAAACAGAGCAATATTATGTCATCAACTCCATTCCTTTAAATTAGAAAGTTATTGAAAGGGGATCTATGTCATGTGAAAATATTGGATAAATGGACTCCAAATATCTTCAAATTTAAGCGAAGGATCAACAGTACCACTCCTAATTTTTTCCAAGTTTAAACATGATATAGTTTGAGAGAACCATTGAAAAGTAGTAGGGGGTATTGGATCCTTCCATTTAAGCAAAATGGATCATTTGGCCATTAATGTGACAAAGGCAATCATACGGTAAGCAGAAGCAGATAAATGGCCAGACTCTATCCTTGGTAATCCAAAAATTGCAGTGATAAGATGACGTTGTAAATCAATATTCAATACAGTTGAGATAATGTTAAAAATGTCTTTCCAATATTTTTCCAAAAGGGGACAGAAACACATGTGTCAAAGAAGCCACACTCGATTTACATCTGTCACATATAGGATTTATATGGTGATAAAAATGATCTAGCTTATCTTTGGACATATGGGTCCTGTGAACTACCTTAAACTGTATCAATGAGTGTCTGGCACACATTGAAGATGTATTAACTAAATGAAGAATTTTCTTCCAAGTCTCTGTGGGTAAGGATGTCTGGAGTTCACTTTCCCATTCATTCTTAATTTTGTCCAGTGATTCTGGATGTATTTTCTTAATTAAATCATAGATTATTGCTATCAAGCCCTTCTGATAAGGATTAAGACCTAATTTTTTTTCCGTAATTTCAGTTTTGTAAGGTGTCGGAAAAGAGGGTATAGTAGCTTTTAAAAAAATTTCTAATCTACAAATATCGAAAAACGTGTGATCTAGACAAATTGTATTTGTTAAACAGTTGTTCAAAAGATGAAAAACAGTTATCAATGAATAAATCACAAAAACATACTATTCCCTTCCTTTTGCATACAGAAAAAGCTGAGTCAACTCTGGATGGATGAAAGAAAAAAATTAGATTGAATGGGACTTGACAAATTAAATTTATTCAATCGAAAAAATTTATGAAATTGAAACCATATTCATATTGTATGTTTAACAATTGGGTTATTCATGTGTTTACCTAATTTGGTAAGTGCAAAAGGGAGTGAAGCTCCTAAAATAGAAACTAATGAAAATCCAAGTACTGATTGGTGCTCAAGGTGTACCCAATTGGGACATTGAATTACATCTGAATCCTGTATCCAAAAAATTAAATATCTGATATTAATTGCCCAATAATATAATCTAAAGTTAGGCAGGGCCATCCTTTTTTAGTTTTTGTAAATATTTCTTTCTTAACCTTGGGTTTTTATTCTGCCAAATATATGAAAGAATTTTAGAATCAATGGTGTCAAAAAAAGATTTCAGGATGAAAGTTGGAATCGTTTGAAATAAATATAAAAATTTAGGTAAAATATTCATCTTAATCGCATTAATTCAGCCTACCAATGATAAAGACACTGGGGACCATTTAGTAAATAATTGTTTAACATGGTCAATTAAAGGCAATAGATTAGCTTTAAATAAATCCTTATGTTTCTTGGTAATTTTAATACCTAATTACATAAAATAGTCAGTTACCAATCTAAAAGGTAAATTGGGGTTTGCATATTTAATGGAAAAAGTTTGCTCTTATTAAAATTTAATCTACAGCCAGAAAAAACACTAAACTGATCTAGTAGTGATAGTACTGTGGGGATAGATTCCTCCAGATTAGAAATATAAGGTAACAGGTCACCTGCGTAAAGAGATATCTTATGAATCTTCTGCCAATGAGTAATACCACATATAATTGAAGAATGCCTGAGTGCAATAGCCAAGGGTTCCAAAGCAATATCAAATAATAAAGGTCTTAAAGGACAACCTTGTCTAGTACCTCGAAAAAGCCTAAACAAAGGAGATCTTTGATTATTACTAAGTATTGAAGCCATAGGTGTATAATAAATCAGTTTAATCGCAGACATAAATTTAGGGCCAAAATTAAATTTTTGATGTGTAATGAATAGACCCATTCGACCCTGTCAAACGCCTTTTCAGCATCTAGTGAGATAACGCATTCTGGAATTTGGGATGAAGGGGTATATATAATATTCATTAATCTCCTAATATTAAACTGTAAATAATGATTCTGAATAAATCCTGTATGGTCTTCAGAGATAATTTGTGGAAGAACCTTTTTCAATCTGAAGGCCAATATTTTGGCAAATATTTTTGAATCTACATTTAATAAAGAAATAGGTCTATAAGATGCACAATCAGTGCATCTTATAGACCTATTATCTTATAGATCTTTATCCTTGTTAAGAATTAAAGAAATAGTTGCTTCATAGAAAGATTGTGGTAGTTTACCTACTGAGAGGGCATCTTTAAAAATTTTTGCTAACCAAGGAACAAGAATATTAGAAAAGGATTTTAAAAATTCGGCTGTATATCCATCAGGGCCGGGTGCTTTACCCGAGTTCATTGAAAATATTACTTTCTTTATTTCTTCCTCTGAAATGGGAGCATCTAATGTAGAATGTTCATTTAAAGATAATTGGGGAGTCTTCAGATCTCTTAAAAATTCATGCATTAATGTAGAATCCTCAGGGGATTCTGATTGGTATAAAGAAGAATAAAATTCTTGAAAGGATTTGTTAATTTGAACATGATCTATCGTGTAGGTACTGTCTGGTTTATGAATTTTATTAATTTGATGTTTAGATAAAGTAGCTTTCAATTGGTTGGCCAATAATTTACCAGATTTGTCACCATGTATATAAAATTGACTTTTGTTTTTAAGTAGTAGATTTTCAATTGAAGATGTTAGTAATAAACTATGTTGTAATTGGAGTTCTTTTCTCTTTTTATAAAGCTCCAAATTAGGAGTATCAGGATATTTTTTATCGATTTCTTTAACCTTGTCAGCTAATATACGTATTTCATTATTAGTTCGTTTTATCAATCCAGCGGAATATGAAGTAATTTGACCACGGATATATGCTTTATAAGTATCCCATATTATCTCACTGGAGATTTCTTCAGTAAAATTGGTTAAAAAGAAAAATGAAATCTGTTCTTTAATAAACTGGACAAAGTCTAAGTCTTGTAATAGAGAAGGGTTAAATCGCCATTGCCTGGCATCGAAGGATACATCTGGTAATTTAATTGATAATTACAATGGTGCATGATCAGAAATGGCGATTGCATCGTATTTATGGTCTGTAGTAAGTGGAGCTAGTCTAGCATCAATAAAAAAATAATCAATCCTCGAGTAATTATGGTAAACATGAAAAAAGAATGAAAATTCTTTATCATATGGGTGTAGAAATCTCCAAACACCTAAAATTCCAAAGTCAACTAAGAAGGAGTTAATAAAGACAGCGGATTTGTTTGGAAGTGTAGGATTTGACACAGATCTATCCATTGAAGGGTTTAAACAGCAGTTGAAATCTCCACCCATAACCAAAGTGTATTCATTTAAATTAGGAAAAAATGCAAACAGATGTTTAAAAAATTCAGGGTGATCTACATTGGATGCATAAACATTAACCATAACAACTTTTTTATTATGAAGTAGACCAGTAATTAATAAAAGTCTACCATTTGGGTCTGATATTGTCTCATGATGGACAAAAAAATTTGAGGAGTCTATAAAAATAGAGACTCCTTTCACCTTAGCTTGTGAATCTGAATGGAACTGTTGACCCCCCCCAAAATCTTAAAAAACATTGATTATCTTTCTTCCCGATGTGAGTCTCCTGAGCAAAAATGATCTGAGCATTTAATCTGTGAAAAGCTTTAAAGATCTTCTTGCGCTTGACCGTATTGTTTAAGCCGTTAACATTCCATGAAATAAAATTAATAGTCTTATCCATTTTAACAGATTAAAAAACATATGGTATGTAAAGGGTTACTCTTGTATACATGAGTCTCACCAGCAGGAAGAAATAAAAAAAAGAGTAAGTGGATATGATGACATTTTTGAAAACTTTGTAGTTTAGTCCAGAAGAAAAAAAACCTAAAAACAGCCTCACCCCCATCTCCCAACAACCCGAAAACTGGCCCTCTAATTGAACTAACCCCAGTTCTATTGGTGGCAGTAGTCCAAGTTAAAAAAAATGTATAAACCACTCATGTTTAGTCTAAAGGCTATCAACATAGTCATAACAAAGATATCGAACTAACAACCAAAGTTGTGAGATTGAAACAGAGCCAAAGGGTGTTAACAGTCAGCATTTAAAAGATACAGTTTAATAGTTATTTCCAAAGGAAAGCAAACGATCAGTCACTTTGTTAAATTCTTAATTATTATTAAAACAAAACATTAAAAATATTAGAAGAAGAAAAAGGAAAGGATTAAATCTAAAAATTAATTGGGTAGTAAATCAAAGGAAAAACACTGTGTCTCTTCCGCATTTCTTAGCTTCTCAAATTAAAAGCTAGTTCATAAGAAATTCTTCGGCCTCTTGGACGGATTCAAACCATTTGCGAGATTTATTAGGTAGTGTAATTCTCAACCTTGCTGGGAATAATAATGCAGGATGATAATTAATTTGATAGAGACGAGCCATAATTGGTTTGTAGGTCACATATGCACTACATCTACTGCTCTCCCTTCATCGATGTGTTTAGTCACATCCTCAAAAAATTCAATTGGGCTCGTAAGGCAGGACCTGCCATTGACAAAGCCATGCTTTTCCCTGAGAATATCTGTTCCCAGTTTAAGCTTCCAATTTCCTGCCTGAGAGCCTCATAATTCCCTTTACTCCAAGTAAATGTCTTTCTAGTCTGTCTGTTCCTCTCCCCAATGCTATTGTAAAGAAGATAGAATTATGATCACTATCTCCAAAATGC
Organism: Pristis pectinata; assembly: GCF_009764475.1. Classification (NCBI taxonomy): domain Eukaryota; kingdom Metazoa; phylum Chordata; class Chondrichthyes; order Rhinopristiformes; family Pristidae; genus Pristis; species Pristis pectinata. Next base: position 11,441,028 of record NC_067420.1, read on the forward strand.
TGTCCCACTGAGAGATCTGACACCTGACCAGGTTCATTTCCCAATACCAAATTAAGCACAGCCTCTCCTCTTGTAGGCTTATCTATGTATTGTGTCAAGAATCCTTCCTGAAAACACTTAACAAACTCTACTTCATCTAAACCCCTCACTGTATGGAGATGCCAATCGATATTTGGAAAATTAAAATCCCACATCACAACAACTCTGTTATTCTCACACTTTTCTAGGATCTGTTTCCCTATCTGCTCCTCGATATCCCTGTTACTATTGGGCAGCCTATAAAAAAACACCCAGTTATGTTATTGACCCCTTCCTGTTCCTAACCTCCACCCACAGAGACTCCATAGACAGTCACTCCATGACATCCACCTTTTCTGCAGCTGCAGCACGATCTCTGATCAACAGTGCCACTCCCCCACCTCTTTTGCCTCCCTCCCTGTCCTTTCTGAAACATCTAAAACCCAGCACTTGAAGTAACCATTCCTGTCCCTGAGCCATCCAAGTCTCTGTAATGGCCACCACATCGCAGCTCCAAGTATTTATCCAAGCTCTAAGCTCATTTACCTTGTTCACAATACTCCTTGCGTTAAAATAGACACATCTGAAACCGTAGGTCTGAGCACGTCCCTTCTCTATCACCTGCCTATCCTCCCTCTCACACTGTCTACAAGCTTTCTCTATTTGAGAGCCAAACATGCCTTCCCCAGTCTCTCCAGTTTGGATCCCACCCCCCTCAACAATTCCAGTTTAAACTCTCCCCAGTAGACTTAGCAAACTTCCTCGCCAGGATATTGGTCCCTCCGGGATTCAAGTGCAACTCATCCTTTTTGTACAGGTCATACCTGCCCCAAAAGAGGCCCCAGTGATCCAGAAATCTGAATCCCTGTCCCTCACTCCAATCCCTCAGCCACACATTTAACCTCCACCTCATTCTTTTCCTATACTCACTATCGTGTGGCATAGGCCGTAATCCTGAAATTAATACCTTTATGGTCCTGCTTCTCAACTTCCTTCCTAACTCCCTATAGTCTTTTTTCAGGACCTCGTCCCTTTTAGAACTATAGAACCATAGAACAATATAGCACAATACAGGTCCTTCGGCCCACCATGTTGTGCCGAACTTCAAACCACACCTAAGACTATCTAACCCCTTCCTCCCACATATTCCTCTATCTTAAATTCCTCCATATGCTTATCTAACAATCTCTTGAACTTGACCAACGTATCAGCCTCCACCACCACTCCAGGCAGCGCATTCCATGCACTAACCACTCTCTGGGTGAAAAACCACCCTCTAACATCTCACTTGAACTTCCCACCCATTACCTTAAAGCCATGTCCTCTTGTTTTGAGCATTGGTGCCCTGGGAAAGAGGTGCTGGCCATCCACTCTATCTATTCCTCTTAATATCTTGTATACCTCTATCATGTCTCCCCTCATCCCCCTTCTCTCCAATCAGTAAAGCCCGAGCTCCTTTAGTCTCTCCTCATAATCCATACTCTCTAATCCAGGCAGCATCCTGCTAAATCTCCTCTGCACCCTTTCCAATGCCTCCACATCCTTCCTATATTGAGGTGGCCAGAACTGGACACAGTACTCTGAGTGCGGCCTAACAAGAGTTTTGTAAAGCTTCATCATTACTTCGCGGCTCTTAAACTCGATCCAACGACATATGCAAACTAACATCCCATAAGCTTTCTTAACTACCCTATCTACCTGTGAGGTGACTTTCAGTGATCTGTCGATATGAACCCCCAGATCCCTCTGCTCCTCTACACTGCCCAGAATCCTGCCATTAAACTTGTACTCCGCCTTGGAGTTTGTCCTTCCAAAGTGTACCACCTCACACTTCTCTGGATTGAACTCCATCTGCCACTTCTCAGCCCAGCTCTGCATCCTATCAATATCCCTCTGTAAGCTTCGACGGCCCTCCACACCATCCACAACACCACCGATCTTTGTGTCATCTGCAAACTTGCTAACCCACCCTTCCGCCCCCTCATGTAAGTCATTAATAAATATCACAAAAGGTAGAGGTCCCAGAACTGATCCCTGCGGGACACCACGGGTCACAGCCCTCCAATCTGAATGCACTCCCTCCACCACAACCCTCTGCTTTCTACAGGCAAGCCAATTCTGAATCCACACAGCCAAGCTTCCCTGGATCCTTTGGCCTCTGACCTTCTGAAGAAGCCTACTGTGCGGAACCTTATCAAACGCCTTACTAAAATCCATGTAGACCACATCCACTGCACTACCCTCATCAATCTCCCTGGTCACCTCCTCAAAGAACCCTATCAGGCTTGTGAGGCAAGATCTTCCCTTCACAAAGCCATGCTGGCTGTCCCTAATCAGTCCATGATTCTCTAAATGCTCATAGATGTTATCTCTTAGAATCCTTTCCAACAGCTTACCCACCACAGACATAAGGTTCACTTGTCTGTAATTCCCTGGACTATCCCTACTACCCTCAGCCACACATTTAACCTCCACCTCATTCTTTGCCTATACTCACTATCGTGTGGCAGAGGCAGTAATCCTGAAATTAATACTTTTGTGGTCCTGCTTCTCAACTTGCTTCTTAACTCCCTATAGTCTTTTATCAGGACCTCGTCAGGACTAAGGGGACAACATTAGCCACCCTCTAATCCTCCGGCACCATCCCCGTGAACAATGAGGACTCAAAGATCCTAACCAATGGTTCAACAATCTCCTTCCTTGCTTCACGAAGCAGCCTGGGGATTATTCCGTCAGGCCTCGGGGACTTATCTGTCCTAATATTTTCTAACAACTCCAACACATTTTCTCTCTTGATATCTACATAATCAAGAACAATAGCCTTACCAACACTGTCCTCAGCATCATCAAGACCCCTCTCCTTGGTGAATACTGAAGAGAAGTATTCATTGAGAACCTCACCCACTTCCACAGCTTCCAGGCACATCCTCCATGGACATGTCTTTAATCGGACCTACCTTTACTCTACCCATCCTTCTGCTCTTCACGTATGAGAAAAAAGCCTTGGGATTCTCCTTAACCCTCCTCGCCAAAGCCTTTTCATGTCCCATTCTCACTCTCCTCAGCCCTTTCTTAAGTTCCTTCCTTGCTACTCTAAATTCCTCATGAGCCCTGTCTGATCCTTGCTGCTTACACCTTATGTATGCTGCCTTCTTCTTCCTAACTAGCTGTTCCATCTCTCTCGTCACCCACAGTTCCTTCACCCTGGCATTCCTTCTTTGCCTCACCAGGACAAATTTATCCCTAACATCCTGCAAAAGATCCCTGAACATTGACCACATCTCCATAGTACATTTCCCTTCAAAAATGTCATCCCAATTTACACTCCCAAGTTCTCGCCTTATAACCTCATAATTCGCCTTTCCCCAATTAAACATCTTCCCGTCCTCTTTGCTCCTATCCCTGTCCATGACAATTCTAAAGGTTATGGAGCAATGATCACTGTCCTCTAAATGCTCACCCACTGATAGATCTGTCACCTGTCCCAGTTCATTACCTCTAGTTGGCCTGTCAACATACTGTGTCAGGAATCCGTCCTGGACACACTTAACAAACTCCGCTCCGTCTAAACCTTTGGCACTAAGCAGGTGCCAATCAATATTTGGAAAGTTGAAGTCTCCCATTATAATAACCTTGTTATTTTCACATCTTTCCAAAAACTGCCTCCCAATCTGCGCCTCAGTATCCCTACTGCTACCAGGGGGCCTATGGAATACTCCCACGAGGGTAACTGCTCCTTTCTTGTTCCTAACTTCCACCCATATTGAGTCTAGAGCTGATCTTTCTACATTATCTACCCTTTCTGCAGCTGTAACAGTGTCCCTGACCAGTATCGCCACCCCTCCTCCTCTTCTCCCCCCCTCCCTATCCCTTTTAAAACACTGAAAACCAGGAATATTCAATATACATTCCTGCCCTGATGTCAGCCACTTCTCTGTAATAGCCACAATATTGTACTCCCATGTACTTATCGAAGCTCTCATTTTATCTCCCTTATTCCTGATGCTTCTTGCATTTAAGTAAATGCACTTTAACCCATCCACCTTTCCTACCTATGTCATTGGTATCAATACGTACCACGACTTCTGGCTGTTCTCCCTGCCTCTGCAGGATATCTTGGCTGCGATCTGAAACATCCCGGCCCCTGGCACCTGGGAGGCAAACTACCATCTGAGTTTCCTTCCTGCTTCTACAGAATCGCTTGTCTGCCCCCTAACTGTAGAGTCCCCTATCACTACTGCCCTCCTCTCTCTTACCCTATCCTTCTGAGCCACAGGGCTGGACTCTGTGCCAGAGGCACTGCCATTGTTGCTTCCCCCAGGTAGGCTGTCTCCCCCAACAGTACTCAAGCAGGAGTATTTGTTGTCAAGGGGTACAGCCACAGGGGTGCTCTCCAGTACCCGACTCTTCCCCTTCTCCCTCCTGTCGTTGACCCACTTGCCATATGGCCCCAGTGTGACCACCTGCCTATAACTCCTCTCTATCACCTCCTCACTCTCCCTGACTGTACAGTGACAAAGGTCATGGCTGTCATGTGACAGTGACAACACTGACCCCTCTGGTTGGATGATACCAGTTCTCATTGGGTCAGAAGCGACACCACTGTCAATCAAGGTTTGGCTCCAGCCCACCCATTACGTATACACCTGAACAATTGGCTCGTTTAAGCACCTTTGTCCTTGCTGGCACCGAGTCATTGAACCTTTTGAATTACCTGGGCTGGACCACCCCCAGCCCTCAAGCGGTATAAAAAGTGTCGCATGTTGGCTTGCTGTCTTTTTGTCTCTCTGAGGATGTGGAGGTAAGCTGTGCACTTCTTAAGGGTAATTAGTTAAGGATTCCTGGCACCAAAGAGCCGATGCTTGCACTGAGTCAAGGAGAGTGGCAGGGGTCGTATTGTTTCTTCCTTGATTTGTTTGTACCCAGTTTGGGGTGTGTGTGCGTGCGTGCGTGCGTGCGTGCGTGCGTGCGTGCGTGTGTGTGTGTGTGCGTGTGTGCGCATATCTCACCCCATTGCGATTTCCCCCACATTTTGCAATCACTCATGTGCGAGTGTGCATCCATTCCCATTCATTCTGTTCCTGTGTTTGTCTTTGCGAATAAACTATTTTTAAGCTCCAAAGACTGTATCTAGAGTCCTTGTCCTTTAAGACCCCAAAGAATCGTTTCTCACAACACTGACCAGACGAAGGTCATCGAGCTGCATCTCCAGTTCCCTAACGCGGTCCCTCAGGAGCTGCAGCTCGACACACCGGGCGCAGATGCGGCCGTCCTGGAAACTGGGAGACTCCAGGACCTCCCACATCTGACACTGAGCACAGAAAGCTGCACTCATACTACTTCCTTTCCTCAAATCACCTACCTCACCGCACCCCTTTACTGCCTAATCCTGTTGAGCCAAAGCCCAATCACTCTGCTACTTCTCACTCCACTGCCCGCTCCTATGCTGCCTGATGGTTATGGCAGTCTTTTTAAACTGCTCGCGCGCTACCCGCTTATGTCATGTGCCTGTGCAGTCTTGCCCTACTATTCCCGACTAGAGAGAAAAAACACTTAGCTGCTCCGAAGTGCGCCAAAACGACCCAAAATGAAACCCAAATGATCCGAAATGAAACCATTTAAACAATGAAGTAACTTCTTCTGAAATACTTTGTTTTATGTGTCTCATAGCACTGAATCATATGCTAACATTTATATGTTTGTACAATTTAATCCTGAGAAGATCGTTCCAACGGTATCACAAAGAATCCAAAATTCTTCGAACGGGAGAAATGGGTGTTTGCAATGTAGACTGAATAGATTCATTCCATTGCTATTATCTGAAATGAAACAATGAAGTAACATGCTGTAAACTACTTTGTTTTATGTATTTCATGGTGCTGAATTGTTTGGTAACATTTGTTTGTTTGCACAACTTAATCCCGAGAAGTTAGAGAGAATGTTATCATAAGGAATCAAAAGTTTTGAAACAGGCTGAGTGGGTGTTTGCAATGTAGACTGAATAAATTCATTCAACTGCCATAATTTAAATAAAACAATGAATTAACTTGTTGTGAAGTACTTTATTTTGTGTATTTCATGGTGTTGAATATTTTAGTAACATTTATTTGGTTGTAAAACATAATCCTGAGGAGTTAGAGCCAAAATCCTGAGAAGATCATTCCAACGGTATCACAAGGCATCCAAAATAATTCAAACAGGCTAAATGGGTGTTTGCAATGTGGACTGAATAAATTCATTCCATTGCCATTATCGAAAATGCCACAATGAAGAAACTTGCTGTAAAGAACTTCATTTTATGTATTTCTTGATGTTTGAAATGGTTTGGCAAAATTTATTTGGTTTCACAACCCTGAAATTTTCAAGGCTCTGGTATCACAAAGCATCTGAAGTAGTTCAAACAGGCTCAGTTGGTGTTTACAATATATATTTCTTGATGATGAAAAGATTGGTAACATTTATTTTGTTCTAGAGCTTTATCATGGGAAGTTGGAACCAAAGGTGTCATCATTCTTCAAACATGCAAAATGCGTGTTTGTAATGTGGACTGAATAAATTCATTCCATTGCCATTATCCGATATAAAGCAATGAAGTAACTTTTTGTAATGTACTTCATTTTATTACTTCATGCAGCTGAATCATGTGGGAACATTTGTTTGGTTGTACAACATAATTCTGAGAAGATAGTGCAAACGCTATCAGAAAGCTTCCAAAATTCTTGACATAGACAAAATGTGGACTGAATAAATTCATTCCATTGCCATTAACTAATGTAAAAAAAAATGAAGCACTTTGCTCTACAATAATTCATTTTATGTATTTCATGATGCTGAATCCTCTGCTAGCATTTATTTGGTTCTACAACTTAATTCTAAGAAGTTAGAGACAACGGTACCACAAAGCATCCAAAATTCTTCAGACTAAATGGGTGTTTGGTATATCGACCACATGAATTCATACCATTCCCATTATAATAGAAAATAATGAAGTATCTTGATGCAAAGTACTTCATGTTATGTATTTCATGATGCTGAGATGTTAAAGCCTACATTAGTGATGTTAGAGAAGTTAGAGACAACAGTATCACAAAGCATCCAAAATTCTTCAAACAGGTGAAATCAGTGTTTATAATGTAGACTGAACAAATTCATTCCATTCCCATAATTTAAATAAAACAGTGAAGTAACTTGTGAAGTACCTTATTTTATGCATTGGTGTTGAATTGTTAAGTATCATTTATTTGATTGTACAGCTTAATCTTGAGAAGTTAGAGCCAATGGTATCACAATTCATCCAATTTTCCTTCTGCAGGTGAAATGGGTGTGTGCAATGTAGACGGAATAAATTAATTCCATGGCCATTATCTGAAATAAAGCAATGAAGTAACTTGTTTCAAAGTACTTTATTTTATATATCTCATGGTGCTGAATCCTTTGGCAACATTTGTTTGGTTGCACAACTTAACACTGAAACTTAAGAGACAATGTTATCTGAACCCAAATGTTTTCAAACAGGCTGAATGGGCATGTGCAATGCAGGCTGAACAAATTCAACGGTATCACAATGCATCCAATATTCTTCAAGCAGGTGAAAAAGGTGTTTGCAATGTAGATTGAAGAAATTCATTCCATTGCCATTTACAATATAAAACAATGAGCAATTTGGTGCTAAATTGTGGTAACATTTGTTTGGTTGTACAACCTAATGCTGAGAAGAGGGTGACAACGGTTTCACAAAGCATCCAAAATTATTCAAACAGGCAAAATGGATGTTTGCAATGTCGACTGAGTAGCTTCATTTCATTGCCATAATTTAAATAAAACAATGAATTAATGTTGTGAAGTACTTTATTTTATGTATTTCATGGTGCTGAATCATTTGGTAACATTTATTTGGTTGTACAACTTAGTCCTGATTAGTTGGATTGAGCTGCATCACAAAGAATCCTCAATGCTTCAAATAGGCTAGAGGGATGTTTGCAATATCGACTGGATATGTTCCATTCCACTGTTAATGTCTAAAATAAAATAAATAAGTAACTCATTGTAAACTACAGTATGTTATGTGTTTAATGGTCCTAATTCTTTGGTAAATATTATTTGATGTGCAACCTAATCCTGATTAGTTGAAGCCAATTGTATCACGAAGAACCCTCACTGCTTCAAACAAGCTAAATGGGTGTTTGCAATGTAGGCTGGAAGTGTATCATTTCACTGCCATTATCCAAAGTAAAATTATGAAGTAACTGGTTGTAAATTATTTTATTTTATTAATGATGGAGCTGAATATTTTGGTAACATTAATTTGATTAACTTAATCCTGATTAGTTAGAGCTAATGGTATCACAATGAATGCTTCACGTAAGCTAAATGGGTATTTGCAATGCAGACTGGATAAATGTCATTCCATTGCCATTATCTAAAATAAAGCAATGTAGTAGCTGACTGTAAAGTACTTATTTTATGTATTTCATGGTGCTGAATCATTTGGTAACCTTCATTTGATTGTACAAATTAACCCTGATTAGTTAGAGCCAGCGGTATCACAATCAAAGTTTCAAGTAGGCTAAATGGATGTTTGCAATGTCAACTGGATGTTTTGTTCCACTGCCATTATCTGAAATAAAACAATGAAGTAACTGGTTGTAAAGTGATTATTTTGTGTTTCTCATGAAGCTGCAGCATTCGGTGATGATTCATTTGATCATAAAACTTAATCCTGATTAATTACAGCTGACGGTATCACAAAGAATATTTCAAATAAGCTAAATTGGTGTTTGCAATGTGGACTGAATATGTATCTTTCCACTAACGTTATCTAAAATGAAACAATGAAGTAACTGGTTGTAAAGTACGTCATGTTGTGTATTTCATTGTGCTGAATCATTTGGTAACATTTTTTGTCTATATGTTTGCAACTTAAATTGGATATGTTTCATTCCACTGCCATTATCTGAAATAAAGCAATGAATTAACTAGTTGTAAAGTAATTATTTTATGTACTTCATGGTGCTGATTCATTTGGTAACCTTCATTTGATTGTGCAACTTAATCCTGATTAGTCAGAGCCAACAGTATCAATAGAATTAGCTCCTGCCTGAGCTAGGACCTGGATCTACAGCAATTTGCCTACCACTGCAACAGGCCTACTGAGGATACAACCACACTGACTCTCCACTCTACTCTGGAGCACCTAAGCAACAGCAAAACATATGTCAAGCTGCTGTTTATCAATTACAGCTCGGCATTCAATACTATTATCCCCTCAGTATTAATCACCCTTCTTCTGAACCTGGGCCTCTCTATCTTCATCTGCAACTGGATCCTTGGCTTCCTCATCAGGAGACCACAGTCAGTATAGATTGGTAATAACATCTCCTCCTCGCTGAAAATCAACACAGGTACACCTCAAGGATGCGTGCTCTACTCTCTCCACACTCATGAATGTGTAGCTAAGCACAGCTCAAATGTCATCTATAAATTCACAGATGACACCACTGTTTTTGGTAAAATCTTATATGGCAACAAGGAGGCATACAGGAGTGAGATAGGTCGGCTGGTTGAGTGGTGTCACGACAATCTTGCACTCAACATCAGTAAGACCAAGGAGTTGGGGAGGTCAGGGGAACACACATTAGCCCTCATTGAGGGGTCAGTGGTGGAAAGGGTATGCACCTTTTAAGTTACTGGGTGTCAACATCTTGGAGGCTCTATCCTGGGCCCAACACGTTGATACAATCATGAAGAAGGCATGCCAGTGGCTCTACTTTGTTAGGATTTTGAGGAGATTTGGTATGTCAACAAAGAGTCTTGCAAATTTCTAGATGTACAGTGGAGAGCTTTGTGACTGGTTACATCACAGCGTGGCATAGAGGATGGCGCAATGACAGGATCGCAAAAGGCTGCAGAGGGTTGTAGACTCAGCCGGCTCCATCACGGGCACAACCCTCTCCACCATCGAGGACATCTTCAAGAGGTGATGCCTCAAGAAGGTGGCATCCATCATGAAGGATCCTCATCATCCAGGATATGTCCTGTTCTCATTGCTACCAGCCGGGAGGAGGTACAAGAGCCTGAAGACCCACACTTATGGATTCAAAAACAGCTTTCTTCCCTCTGCCATCAGATTTCTGAATGGTCCATGAACACGAACACTACGTTGTTATTCCTTTATTGCAATTTTTTGTAATTTATAGTAATTTTATATCTGTGCACTGTATTGCTACCTAATTGCACATCATATAAGAGGGTGATAATAAACCTGATTCTGATTCTGAAGAATGTTTCAAACATTCAATGAATGTTTCCTGTGAAGTATTTCATTCCGCTGCCATCATAAAAAATAAGACAGTCAAATAACTGATTGTAAAATGCTTTATTTTATGTATTTCATGATGCTGAATCATTTGCTAACATTCATTTGATTTTACAACTTAATTCTGATTAGTTAGAGCCAACGGTATAATAAGGAATCATCAATGCTTCAAATCCATTAAATAGGAGTTTACAATGTAGACTGGATATGTTTTATTCCACTGCCATTATCTAAAATAAAAGAAGGAAGAAACTGGTTGTAAAGTACTTATTTTATGTATGTAATGGTACTGTATCATTTGGTAACCTTCATTTCATTGTACAACTTAATCCTGATGAGTTAGAGCCAACTGTATCACAAAGAATGCTTCATATAGACGAAATAGGTTTTTGAAATGTAGACTGGACATGTTTCATTCCACTGTCATTATCTAAAAATAAAACAATGAAGTAACTGGGGGGAATAGCATGTGTGGGGGATGGTGGTTTTATGGGGTATGGGTTGTGTGGGGTATGGGGTGTGTTTACAGGTGGTGTGTGTATGAGGTGGGGTATTTGTGGGTGAGGATTTGTGTTCGGAGTGTGTGGGAGAGGACGGTATGTGCAGATGGTGTGGGGGGCACTGGTAGGTTATGGGAGATGGTGTGTGGGAGATGGTGTGTGTGGGGAATGGTGTGTGTGTGTGTGTGTGGAAGGGGGATGTGTAGGAGATTGGGTCTATGGGGACTGGCATGGTTGGGGATGGGGTGTGTGGGGAATGGGGCGTGTTCGGAAAGGTGCGTGTATGTGGGATGAGGTGTGCATGGATGGGTTGCGCAGGGATGTTGTGTGTGGGGACTAACGTGTGCAAGGAATAGAATGTCAATGGGTTTCTGTGTGTGTGTGGGATTGGGTGTCTGGGGTATAGGTTTAGTGGGGATGGAGTGTTTGCTGGGGATGGGATGTGTTGTTGATGGGGTGTGGGGAATGGATTGTGGCGGATGGAGTGTGTAAGGGATGGTGTGTGGGGGGATGGGGTGTCTGAGGGGATGGGATGTCTGAGGGGATGGGATTGAGGGATGAGATGTGTCGGGCTATGTTGTATGGGGGATGGGGTGTGTGAGGGATGAGATACGTGGGAGGATGGTATGTGGGTGATGGTGTAAGTGGGGAATGGGGAGTGTGGGGGAATGGGGAGTGTGGGGGGATGGGGAGTGTGGGGGGATGGGGAGTGTGGGGGGATGGGGAGTGTGGGGGGATGGGGAGTGTGGGGGGATGGGGAGTGTGGGGGGATGGGGAGTGTGGGGGGATGGAGTGTGGGGGGATGGAGTGTGGGGGGATGGAGTGTGGGGGGATGGAGTGTGGGGGGATGGAGTGTGGGGTGGTGTGTGGGTGGACGGGGTGTGTGGGAATGGTGTGTGAGTGGATGGTGTGTGGGGGGATAGAGTGTGGGGGTGTGTGTGGGGGGATGGTGTGTATGGGGGTGGTGTGTGTGGGGATTCTTTGTGTGGGGATGGTGTGTGGGGATGGTGTGTATGGATGATGTGTGGGGGGATGGTGTGTATAGATGATGTGTGGGGGGATGGTGTGTCGGGGTTAGTGTGTGAAGGGATGGTGTGTGGAGCAATGGTGTGTGGGGGATTGTGTGTGAGGGGTGGTCTGTGGGGTGGGTGGTCTGTGGGGAGATGCTGTGTGTGGGGAGCATGGTGTGTGTACGGATGGTGTGTGGGGGGACGGTGTGTGGGGGGACGGTGTGTGGGGTGATAGCGTGTGGGGGGACGGTGTGTGGGGGGACGGTGTGTGGGGTGATAGCGTGTGGAGGGACAGTGTGTGGGGGGTGGATTGCATGTGGGGAACAGGGTGGGTATTGGGGATAGTGTGTGAGGGGCATGGTGTGTGAGGGGCATGGTGTGTGAGGGGATGGTGTGTGAGGGGATGGTGTGTGAGGGGCATGGTGTGTTGGGGGATGGTGTGTTGGGGGATGGTGTGTGAGGGGCATGGTGTGTGAGGGGCATGGTGTGTGAGGGGCATGGTGTGTGAGGGGCATGGTGTGTGAGGGGCATGGTGTGTGAGGGGATGGTGTGTTGGGGGATGGTGTGTTGGGGGATGGTGTGTTGGGGGATGGTGTGTTGGGGGATGGTGTGTTGGGGGATGGTGTGTGAGGGTGGTGTGGTTGAATGTTGTGTTGGGGACTAGTGTGGGGGATGGTATGTGGGGGTAGGTGGTGGTAGGTGTGTGCAGGGGGTGTGGTGTGGGTGCCAAACCAGCTGGGTATTGAGGACAGTGTGTGAGGGGATGGTATATGGGGGTAATGTGTCAGGGGATGGTGTGTGGGGGGAAGGTGTGTGGGGTGTTGGTGTGTGAAGGGATGGTGTATGGAGGGGAGGGGTACGGGAGGATGGTATTTGAGGGGATGGTGTGTGGGAGTATGGTGTGTGAGGCGGATGGTATATGGGGGGATGGTGTGTAGGGGCTGGTGTGTGGGGTGGTGGTGTCTGTGTGGGAAATGGGCTGGGTATTGGGGATGGTGTGTGAGGAATTGGTGTGAGGATGGTGTGTGGGGTGGGTAGTCTGTGGGAAGATGGTGTGTGGGTGGATAGTGTGTGGGGATGTGGGTTGCGTGTGGGGACCGCAGTGGGTATTGGAGATAGTGTCTGAATAGAAGGTGTGTTGCGGTGTGAAGTGTGGGTAATGGTGTGTAAGGGGGATGGCGTGTGGGGGGATGGCGTGTGGGGGGATGGCGTGTGGGGGGATGGCGTGTGGGGGGATGGCGTGTGGGGGGATGGCGTGTGGGGGGATGGTGTGTGTGGGGGTTGTGTCTGGGGCATGGTGCGTGGGGATGGCGTGTGGGGGAGTGTAGTGTGGGGGAGTGTAGTGTGGGGGGATGGTGTGTCGGGGTTGGTGTGTGAGGGGATGGTGTGTGGGGGTTGGTGTGTGAGGGGATGGTGTGTGTGGGGTTGGTGTGTGTGGGGGTTGTGTCTGGGGCATGGTGCGTGGGGATGGCGTGTGGGGGGATGGCGTGTGGGGGAGTGTAGTGTGGGGGAGTGTAGTGTGGGGGATGGTGTGTCGGGGTTGGTGTGTGAGGGGATGGTGTGTCGGGGTTGGTGTGTGAGGGGATGCTGTGGGGGAGCGGATGGTGTGTGTGGGGTGGTGTGTGTGGGGGTTGTGTCTGGGGCATGGTGCGTGGGGATGGCGTGTGTGGGGATGGCGTGTGGGGGGGATGGCATGTGGGGGAGTGTAGTGTGAGGGGATGGTGTGTCGGGGTTGGTGTGTGAGGGGATGGTGTGTCGGGGCTCATGTGGGAGGGGATGCTGTGGGGGAGCGGATGGTGTGTGTGGGGTGGGTGGTCTGCGGGGAGACGGTGTGTATGCGGATGGTGTGTGGGTGAACAGTATGTGTGGGGGATGATGTGAGGGGAGATGGTATGTTAGAGGGATGGTGTGAAGAGGGATGGTGTGTGGGGAGATGGTGTGTGGGGGGTGGTGCAGGGAGATGGTGTGTGGGGGGATGGTGTGTGGGGGATGGTGTGCGGTGGGGTGGGGAGCGTGGTGGGAACAAGGAGGGTATTGGGGATAGTCTGTGAGGGGATGGTGTGTATGGGGTAGTGTCTGGGGGTGCAGTGTGTGAGGGGATGGTGTGTGGGGGATGGTGTGCGGTGGGGTGGGGAGTGTGGTGGAAACAGGGAGGGTATTGGGGATAGTGTGTGAGGGGATGGTGTGTATGGGGTAGTGTGTGGGAAGATGGTGTGTGAGGGATGGTGTGTATGGGGTAGTGTGTGGGAAGATGGTGTGTGAGGGATGGTGTGTGGGGGAATGGAGTGTAGGGGATGGTGTGTGTGGGGATTCTGTGTGTGGGGATTCTGTGTGGAGGAGTGTGATGTGAGGGGATGGTGTGTCGGGGTTGGTGTGTGAGGGGATGGTGTGTGGGGCGATGATATGTTGGTGATGGTGTGTGAGGCGATGATATGTTGGTGATGGTGTGTGGGCGTGGTCTGTGGGGTGAGAGGTATGTGGGGAGATGGTGATTATGGTAAGATGGTGTGTGGGTGATGGTGTGTGGGGGCGATAGTGTGTGTGCAGATGGTGCGTGGGGAGGATGGTGTGTGTGGTGGTTTGTGTGTGGGCGGTGTGTGTGGGATGGTGTGTTGGGGGGATAGAGTGTGGGGGGCTGGTGTGTGTGCGGATGGTGTGTGGGGGTGGTGTATGGGGGGACGGTGTGTTGGGGTTGTTGTGGAGAACTGGATAAGTATTGGGGATAGTGTGTGAGGGGATAGTGTGTTGGGTGTGGTTTGTGGGTGTGGTGTGTGAGGGGGATGGTGTGTGAGAGGGATGTTGTATGAGGGGGATGGTGTGGGGGGAATGGTGTGTGAGGGTGGTGTGGCTGAATGTTGTGTTGGGGGTGGTGTGGTGGGAAGGTGTGTGAGATGTTTGTTTGAATGGTATGTTGGGGGGTGGTGTGGGGGGATGGTGCGTGGGGGGTGGAGTGTGTGTTGGAAGTGGGCTGGGTATTGGGGATATTGTGTGAAGGGATGGTGTTTGGGGGGTGGTGTGTGGGGTATGGTATGTGGGGGTGCAGTGTGTGGGGGGATGGTGTGTGAGGGTGATGTGGCTGGATGTTTTGTTGGGGGTTGGTGTGTGGGGATGGTGCGTGGGGGTGCAGTGTGTGGGGGGATGGTGTGTGAGGGTGATGTGGCTGGATGTTTTGTTGGGGGTTGGTGTGTGGGGATGGTGCGTGGGGGTAAGGAGTGTGGGGGGATGGTGTGTGAGATGTGTGTTTGAATGGTGTGTTGGGGGTGGTGTGTGGGAGTGTGGTGTGTGGGGGATGGTGTGTGGGGGTGCGGTGTGTTCGAGGGATGGTGTGTGGGGGGCTAGTGTGTGAGGGGATGGTGTGAGGGGACGGATGGTTTGTGGGGGGTGGTGTGGGGGGATGGTGTGTGGGGAGATGGTGTGGGGGGATAATGTGTGGGGGTGGGGAGCATGTGGAGTACATGGAGGGTATTGGGAAAGTGTGTGAGGGGATGGTGTGTGAGGGGATGGTCTGTGGGGGAATGGTGTGTGGGGGGATGGCGTGTGGGGGGGATGGCGTGTGGGGGGGATGGCGTGTGCGCGGATGGCGTGTGTGCGCGGATGGCGTGTGTGCGCGGATGGCGTGTGTGCGCGGATGGCGTGTGTGCGCGGATGGCGTGTTAGAGGGATGGTGTGAAGGGGGATGGTGTGAAGGGGGATGGTGTGTGAGGAGATGGTGTATGGGGCAATGGTGTGTGGTGGATGGTGTGTGGGGTGTGGTCTTTGGGGAGATGGTGTGTGTTGGGAGATATTTTTTGGGGAATAGTGTGTGGGGAAGGTGGGGGGGTATTGGAGATAGTGTGTGAAGGGAAGGTGTGTTGCAGGGCGGTGTGTGGATGATGGTGTGTGAGGGGGATGGTGTGTGAATGGATAGAGGGTGGGGGATAGTACGTTGGGGGGATGGTGAGTGGAGAGATAATGTGTGGGGGATAGTTTGTGGGGGGATAGTGTGTGTGGGAATGGTGTGTGGGTGGATGGTGTGCAGGGGGGTAGAGTATGGGAGGGCTGATGTGTGTGCGGATGGCGTGTGGGAGTGGTGTATGAGCGGAATGTTTTGTTGACTGATGCTATGTTGAAGGATGATGTGTGGGGGGTGGTGTGGTTGAACGGTGTGTTGAGGGGTGGTGTGGGGGATGGTGGGTAGGGTGATGGTGTGTGGTGGGGTGTGGTGTGTGGGGGAAACGGGCTGGGTATTGGGAATGGTGTGTGAGGGAATGCTGTGTGTGGGGATAGCGTGTGGGGCGATAGTGTGTGGGGGTGTGGGTTGCATGTGGGGAATGCGGTGGGTATTGGAGATAGTGTATGAAGGGAAAGTGTGTTGTGGGGCGGTGTGTGGGTGATGGTGTGTGAGGGGGATGGTGTGTGAATGGATGGAGTGTGGGGGATAGTAATTGGGGGGGTTGGTGAGTGGGGGGATGTTGTGTGAGGGCATGGTATGTGCGGGGGATGGTGTGTGGGGGGATGTTGTGTGGGGGGACAATGTGTGGGGAACGGTGTGAGGGGATGGCGTCTGAGGGGGTTGTTGTGGGGGGATAGTGTGTGGGGGTGGGGTGCGTGTGGGGAATTGTGAGGTTATTGGGGATAGTGTGTGAGGGGATGGTATGTTGGGTGATGGTGTGTGAGGGGGATGGTGTGTGGGGTGATGGTGTGTGCAGGGCGTGTGGTATGTGTGGGAAACCAGCTGGTATTGGGGATGTCGTGTGAGGGGATGGTGTGTAGGGGGAAGGTGTGTGGTGGGGTGGTGGTGCGTGAAGGGATAGTGTGCGGAGGGTTGGGATTTGGGGGGATGGTATTTGAGGGGATGGTGTGTTGGAGGATGGTGTGTGGGGGGTGATGTGTGAAGTATGGTGTGGTTGATTGGTGCGTTGGGGGGTGGTGTGGATGGGAAACGGGCTGGGTTTTGGGGAATTTTTATGAGGGGATAGTGTGTGATGGGATGGTGTGTGTGGGGTTAGTTTGTGGGGGGGATGTGGGTTGCTTGTGGGGAAGCGGTGGGTATTGGAGATAGAGTGTGAAGGGAAGCTGTGTTGCAGGGCGGTGTGTGGGTGATGGTGTGTGAGAGGATGGAATGTGGGGGGATAGTGTGTGGGGGGATGGTATGAGGGGATGGTGTGAGGGGATGGTGAGTGGGGGGATGTTGTGTGATGGGATGGTGTGTGGGGGGGATTGTTTGTGGGGGGATGGAGTGTGGGGGGGTGGTGTGAAGGGATGGTGTCTGAGGGGGTTGGTGTGGGGGGATAGTGTGTGGGGGGTGGTGTGCATATGGGGAACTGGGAGGGTATTGGGGATAGTGGGTGAGAAGATGATGTATGTTGGGGTGGTGTGTGGGGGATGGTGTGTGTGGAGATAGCGTGTGGGGGATGTGGGTTGTGTGTGGGGAACGTGGTGGGTATTGGAGATAGTGTGGGAGGGGATGATGGTGTGTGAGGGGCTGGTGTGTGGGGGCATGGTGTGCAGGGGTATGGTGTGTGAGGGAATGGTGTTTGGGGTGTGGGGTGTGGGGAATGATGTGTGGGGGACGGTGTGTGAGGGGATGGTGTCTGTGTGGATGGTGTGTGGGTGTCTGGTGTGAAGGGATGGTGTGTGAGCGGGAAGGTGTGTGGGGGGATGGTATGGTAGGAGATGGTGTGTGGGGTCCTGGACCCGGAAGTAGCAGGGTCTCCTCTGGATGCTGATTCTGGGGGTGGGGTAGCCCCTGAGGCAAGATCTGCTGAGGGGGCTGCAACCCAGATTGGGGTGGGCATGGCGCCTGATGGTGATGACTGCCCGGAGGATAACGAGAGTTTGAGGTGCGGTGGGGAGGACAAGGAAGACTCCGATGCTGAGATGGAGGACTACCTCGTCCTCGGCGCCATGTCACAGCCTGTCACTGTGGAGGGGATCCGGGTGTTCCTGGAGGAAACCTGGAAGAAGCAGCACAAGGCCAAGCTGGCCACCTCCCACTGGGAAATCCTCCTGGTGTCGTGTGGTTCATCCGCAACATCCTTGTGCAGGGGAGGGGATCGGGACTGGACAGGCAGGAGAACCGCCGGTTCAAAGACCTGGCACAGGTTCTGGAGGCTGGGTGCTGGGGAGCTCGGTGGGGAGCCCTGCTCCCTCCACCTGTAGCACTAGTGAGGGTAGTGTAATGGTGTAGCGGCCCAGACCCGCAGGACTCGAACTGCCATCAGTGGCCGCGGGCGCATGCGCGGTAGCGCGACGCAGACTAACCGCAGGGCGGGCCTTCTGGCAGGGACCGCATGTCATGTCTGCCAGAGAGGCTCTCAGTTACTTTAGCGAGCGTGCACATTTTGTTTGAGTCAGTAAAGTGTGTTCCAGTCCAGCCTCCGTGTTTCTGCGTTATTTTTTCTGCCGCGCGCGTACGGCTACATTTGGTGACCCCGACGCTCCCAGACGGCATCTGGAACCCGCGACATGAATCCCAATGACTCGCACAACGCAGTCTCGCTCAAGCTCCCGACTTTCTGGGCCGCTCAGCCTCATGTTTGGTTTGAGCAGGCTGAGGCCCAGTTCAGCATCAGAGGCATTACAGCCAACGCCACGCGGTACTACTACGTGGTCAGTGCGCTCAACCAGGACATGGCAGCGCAGATCATCGACTTCCTGCACCATCCACCTACGGAGGACAGGTACATTAAAATCAAGGCACTCCCCCTCCGCACTTTCGGACTCTTCCGCAGCAAATGAACTGCGCAGCTCCTGCGCATGGACGGCCTGGGCAACCGCAGGCCATCCGAGCTGATGGACGACATGCTGGCGCTCCTGGATAGCCATAAACCCTACCTCCTTTTCGAGCAGCTGTTCCTTGATCAACTGCCAGAGGACCTTCGCCTTCTCCTTGCAGGTGAAGATTTCAGTGACCCGCGCAGTCTTGTGGCCAGGGCGGACATTTTGTGGCAGAGTAAGCAGCGGGGAGTGGCTTCCATCTGCCTAACCATGACCACGCAGCCTAAGGCCAAAACCCCACAACTGAAACCGCTGAGACCCACGGGGGACAAAGACGAGGGTTCAGACCAGTGGTGTTTTTACCATCAGAGGTGGGGGTCAAACGCGCGCCGCTGCCATCCGCCTTGTGCCTTCCCGGGAAATGCCAAGGCCGGCCGTCGCTAGTGGTTTTGACGGCTGGCCATCGCGACAGCCTCCTGTTCCTCTGGGACCAACACTGCGGACGACGTTTCCTGGTGGACACCGGGGCTGAGATCAGTGTCCTTCCCCCCTCAAATATGGACACCCCTACCAGGGCCCCAGGCCCCAACCTCACCGCTGTGAATAGCACCACCATCAGGACGTACGGCTCGCATACCATCCCGCTGCGTTTTGGCCCCAGCTGTTTTACCTGGACCTTCACGGAAGAAGCGGTGTCGCGGCCATTACTAGGGGCGGATTTCCTATGGGCCAACCGTCTTCTGGTCGACCTGAAAGGCTGGTGTTTGGTCCACGGTGAGACTTTCCAAACCTTCCAGGTTGGGGAAGCCCAGTTCCCGGCCCTTCACCTGGACTCCGTCACGCTCTCGGGTGACGAGTTCGCCAGGGTGCTGGCGGATTTCCCCTCCATCATCACCCCACAGTTCTCCACTACTGGCCCCAAGCATGGCGTAGGGCACCACATTCCCACGCAAGGATCACTGCTGTACGCCTGGGCCCGTAGGCTGCCACCCGACAAGCTCTGCCTCGCCAAGGAGGAGTTCCGGAAAATGGAGGAGATGGGGATCATCCGCCGCTCGGACAGTCCTTGGGCATCACCACTGCACATGGTGCCCAAGTTCGCAGGAGGTTGGAGGCCCTGCAGGGATGACAGGAGACTTAACGACGCCACAACCGCCAACAGATATCCGGTGCCCCACATCCAGGACTTCACGGCCAACCTCCATGGGGTGACCATCTTTTCAAAAATCGACCTGGTCCGAGGTTATCATCAGATCCCCGTGCACCCCAACGATGTGCCCAAGACAGCCATCATCACCCCTTTTGGGCTGTTTGAATTCCTAAGGATGCCCTTTGGCCTCAAGAACGCTGCTCAGACTTTCCAGAGGCTAATGGACTCGGTTGGGCGAGGCCTGGATTTCGTCTTCATCTACCTAGATGACATCCTGGTGGCCAGCAAGTCACGCAAGGAGCACGTGGCACATTTGCGCCAGCTCTGCCAGTGCCTGAGCGACCACAGACTGGCAATCAACCCGGCGAAGTGCCAGTTCGGGCTGCCGGAAATCGACTTCTTGGGCCACTGGGTCAACCAGTCTGGAGCCACCCCTCTGCCTGACAAGGTTCAGGCCATCCGTCAGTTTCCTAAACCCAGCACAGTCAAGGGCCTGCAAGAGTTCGTGGGGATGGTGAATTTCTACCACTGGTTCATGGCGGCAGCAGCGCACGTCATGAAACCCCTGTTCGGTCTGATGGTGAGCAAGGCCAAGGAGGTGGAATGGGATGTGAAGTCCACGGAAGCCTTCGAGCAGACCAAAGAGGCGTTGGCGAAGGCGGCCCTCCCAGTACACCTGAGAGTCGATGTACCCACTGCGCTCACAGTCAACGCTTCCGACATGGCGGTCGGCAGAGTCCTGGAACAGCTTGTAGAGGGCCAGTGGCGACCGCTCGCCTCTTTCAGCCAACACCCGCGACTGCTGGAGGTGAAGTACAGCGTCTTCGACAGGGAGTTGCTTGCGCTCTACCTGGCTATCCAGCACTTCCGGTATTTCCTTGAAGGACGGGATTTCACTGCGTATACGGACCACAAACCCCTCACCTTCGCCCTCTCAAAGGTATCGGACCCATGGTCAGCTCAGCAGCAGAGGCACCTCTTGTTTATCTCGGAGTTTATCACCGACATCTGCCACATCGCGGGGAAGAACAACATGGTCACCGACGCGCTGTCTCGTCCCCACATCCACTCAGTGACCACCTCAGCCCCAGGGGTCGACTACAGGGCGCTGGCACAACAAGCAGACACCGAGATCCTGGCCTATCGCACTGCCGTTTCGGGACTCCAGCTGGAGGATGTCCCCGTCAGCCCTACAGCGGTTTGGCTCCTGTGTGACATGTCAATTGGCAGACCTCTGCCCATGGTACCAACAGCATGGAGGCAGTGGGTGTTCGACACGTTACACGGCCTGGCCCACCCGTCCATCCGGGCATCCATCAAATTGGTCTCAGACAAGTTTGTCTGGCACAGTCTGCGCAAGCAGGTCGGACACTGGGCCAGGACCTGCGTACACTGCCAGACCACCAAAGTCCAGCGGCACATGAAGGCCTCCCTCCAACAGTTCCAACCGACGCTCGGCAGATTTCAGCACATCCACGTGGACATCTTCGGCCACCTGCCCGTCTCCCGGGGCGCCAGGTACATCTTCACCATGGTTGACAGGTTCACCAGATGGCTGGAGGCCGTGCCGCTAGCGGACACATCCAGAGTCCAGGACGCTCATTGCAAACTGAATCGCCAGGTTCGGACTTCCAGTGGACATCACCTCCGACAGAGGGGCACAGTTCACGTCAGGGTTGTGGACAGCACAGCTCCTGGGCACTCAGTTACACCACACCACGGCGTACCACCCACAGGCCAATGGTTTGGTCGAGCGTTTCCACAGGGACCTCAAGTCAGCCCTGATGGCGTGCCTCAGAGGGTCCAACTGGGCAGATGAACTTCCCTGTGTTCTACTGGGCATCCGCACGGCCCCCGAGGAGGACCAGGGCACCTCGGTGGAGTTGGTTTACAGCACCCCTCTGACGGTCCTGTGCAAGTTCATGCTGGAGGCCCAAGGTCCAGCAGGGACGCCGGCGGAAGTGCTGACGAAGCTGCGGGACAAGGTGGGGAGCCTGGCACCAGTTCCAACCTCCAGACATGGCACTACACCGTCTTTAGTTCCTAGGGATCTCGGACTGAGAGTGCATTTTCATTCGCAGGGGCGTGCACAAGTCCCCTCTGCAGAGGCCGTACGAAGGACCCTTCAAGGTGACCCGGCACAACGGATCTACGTGTGTTGTGGAGGTGGGGGGCCGCGAGGAGACCTTCACAGTGGACCGCCTCAAACCGACACATTTGGACATCGGACAGCCCGTGAAGGTGCCCTCACCGCGCCGGCAGGGCAGGCCACCCAAGAAGGACACACAGACTAGGGATCCCACGCCCCGATAGGTGATTCTGGGGGGGGGGGGGGGGTGTAGCGGCCCAGACCCGCAGGACTCAAACCACCATTGGCAGGCGTATGCACAGGAGCGCGACACAGACTAACCGCGGGGCGGGCCTTCCGGCGGGGACCGCACGTCATATCTGGCGGAGAGGGTCTCGGTTACTTTAGCGAGTGCGCACGTTTTGTTTGAGTCAGTTAAGTGTGTTCCAGTCCAGCCTCCACGTTTGTGTTTTCTTTTCTGCCATGCACTGCGTACGGCTACAATGTAATCATTATGAAGGTTACCGTCTCCAGTCTGAACATCAATGGCGGCAGGGGGTCTCTCCACAGGTTCCACCACCTCTCAGTCCTGCAGGACAGGAGGTACACGGTGAGCTTCCTGCAGGAGACCCACACTGTTCCAGGAGACGAGTCCACCTGACTCCTGGAGTGGCATGGTGGGGTGGGGGGGGGGGGTGGGGTGTCTACATGAGTCACCTCAGCTCCACTTCAAGCGGGGTGGCGATCTTGTTGGCCCGGACCTTCCAGCCTGAAATATTGAAGGTTCAGAAACTGGTGCCGGGCCATCTGCTTCATCTCGCCGTGCGCTTGGATGGCGTGCCATTGTTCTTTAACGTGTACGCTCCCGAGCTCAGCCCAATACAAATGTGCCTGTTTTGGGAGGTGTCTGCTTTGGTAGGCTCTTTCGACCATGGCAAGTGCATCATCCTTGGGGCGACTTCAACTGTACCCTCAAGGAGAGGGATCGCTCCG
This sequence comes from Pristis pectinata, assembly GCF_009764475.1. Lineage (NCBI taxonomy): Eukaryota > Metazoa > Chordata > Chondrichthyes > Rhinopristiformes > Pristidae > Pristis > Pristis pectinata. Next base: position 11,463,781 of record NC_067420.1, read on the forward strand.
GGCCCCAGTGTAGCCTTGCATCCATGTGGCTGTTGCGGGATCTGGTCAGATCATTTGACCTAGTCGACGTCTGGTAGAACCTTCATCCAGACTCCTGTGCCTTCTCGCGGAGGTCCGGGGGAGGTGGAGTTTCGCAGATCGATCGGCTGTATGTATCCAAGGTGCATATCTCCTGCGTGTTGGCGGCCGGTGGCATGCTCGGACCACTACCTGATGTGGGTGGTGCTCAGTCTACTGCCTATGAGGGCTGGGTGCGCATACTGGCATTTCGATGACCAGCGATTCCAGGATTTTTTCCACCTGTTTTGGGCGGCTTGGAGGGAGCTGAAAGATTTCTGTTCTGTAAGGCTCTGGTGGGATGTCGGCAAGGCTCACGTTCATCTTTTCTGGCAGTACACGCGGGGGTGACCAAGGGGTGGGTGTCCAAGATCGAGCAGCTTGAGAGGGAGCTGCTTGACTTGGTCTCGGCCGGGACCGACTGCCGAGGACTCGCTCCTTTGGCGCAGGTGCCAGGAGGTGCTGAGAGACCTGCAGCTTGAGAGGTCCCGAGGTGTGTACGTGCCATCACGGGTCCAGATGCTGCGGGATCTGGATCATGCCTTGCCATTCTCTGGACCACTGGCAGGTGGGGTGTCTGCAGGCAGCTTACGGAGCTGCTGGCGGAGGATGGATCCTCAGTCATGGAACAGGCGGGAATCATCCGGGAGGTCCGTGCCTTTTACGTGGCTCTGTTCTTGCCGGATCATCCAGTGAGGACGCGTGCACGACTCTGTGGGAGGGTCTGCTGCGAGTCAGCCCCGAGGCTGTCGAGCGGCTGGAGGCTCCCTTGAGTCTGGAGGAGCTGACTGGCACCCTGGACCAGATGCGACGGGGCAAGGCTCTGGGGTTGGATGGGCTGGTGGTAGAGTTCCTCCTGGCTTTCTGGGATGTCCTGGAGGTGGACTATGCAAGGGTGCTGGGGGAGACCCTGGCAACGGGTGAGATGCCCCTCTCTTGGCGCAGGGCAGTCGTGGTCCTGCTGCCGATAAAGGGGGATCTCTGCAGTCTGCGGAACTGGCGCCCAGTGTCCCTCCTCTGCTCAGAGTACAAGGTGTTTGCCTGATCGATGACCAATAGTCTGTGCTTCGTGCTGGCCCAGGTGATCCACCCCTACCAGTCATACACAGTCCCAGGCCGGTCCATCCAGGACAACGTCCACCTTATCCGGGACCTGATGTACCTGTGCCGGGAGGCCGGGATGTTGGCTGCCTTTCTCTCCCTTGACCAGGAGAAGGTGTTCGACAGGGTGGATCACTGTTACTTATTCGGGATTCTGCGCGTGTTCGGGCTCGGGCTGCATTTTGCAGCCTACGTCCAGCTGCTGTATACTGCGGCAGAGCCTAGTCAAGGTCGGGGCAGTTGTACTCAATTTGTGTGGAACCGTTCCTGTGCCGCCTTCGGAAGCATCTGATGGGTCTGGTCTTGCGTGAGCCAGTGATGGAGATCGTCCTCTCAGCTTACGCAGACAACGTCCACTTCACACTCACCGACCCGGAGGACCTGCAGAGGATGCACGACTGCCTACAGGTCTACTCGGCCGCATCCTCCGCCAGGGTCAACTGGGTGGTGTTCGGGTCTGCTGGTGGGTCTGTGGCAGGTGGACTCCCTGCCAGAGGAGTTGTGGCCCTTTGAGTGGAGCACCACGCACCTCCTCTACCTGGGAGTCTATCTGTCTCCGGCCGAGGGGTCCTGGCCGGCGAACTGGCAGGAGTTAGAGGCGAAAGTCTCCGCTCGGTTGTGTTGCTGGTCAGGTCTGCTCTGGGCGATCTCCTACTGGGGCAGGGCGCTGGTCATCAACCAGCTGGTGGCCTCCATGCTGTGATACCGGCTGACCACGCTGGTGCCGCCCAACGTCTTTATCGCCACCACCCAGAGGAGGTTGGTGGACCTCTGGTGCGGCCAGAGGCACTGGGTCTCTGCGGCAGTCCTGAGTCTGCTGATGGTGGGGTGGTCAGTTGCTGGTGTGCTTGTGTACCCAGCTGGTCGCTGTCCACCTCAGGGTGCTGCAGCGGTACCTGTATACTGAGCACCCCCTGTGATGGCATGCGCTGGCCACCTATTTCCTCTGCTGGGTATGCTGCCTCCAGGAGGGGCTCATCTCCTGCTGGCGGCCGTGCCACTCTGTGAGATCTGCCCGGTTTCTATCGGGATCTGATGTGGGGTATGGGGCGCAGTGGTGTGAAGCGAGTGCGGGGCTGTTCCGTGCTGGGGGGGGGGGGGGGGGGAAGAAGGTGAGTCCCGGCTACACCAGCCCTTGCCCCGCCAGAGTTGCTGGTCGGGCCCAGGGCCTGGCGTCTCTCATGGGAGGTGGCGCGGCACAATTCTTTTTCAGTCTTTTTATTAATTTTCAAATTAATACAGATTAATACATATAACATCAGTAATTGTACATGTAATACAAAGAGATTGGGAGGACAATCATGACGTATAGTCAAAGAATAAAAATTCTAGGCCCCATGGTTTCTTGGTAAACGATTATATTACAAAAAAAACAAAAAGATTTATTATATTAAAAACACCCAAATCAGAAAAAAAAGTAATAAAACAAAACAAACTAAAAAAAAATTCGAAAGAAAACAAAACTGGACTGATATTTCTCGATGAACACAGAGCATTATGTCATCAACTCTACTCTTCTAAGTAGAAAGATTATTGACAAAGGATCTATATCATATGAAAGTATTGAATGAATGGACTCCAAACTTCCTCAAATTTAAGCGAAGAATCAACAGTGCCATTCCTAACTTTTTCTAAGTTTAAACATGATATACTTTGAGAAAACCATTGAAAAGTAGTGGGAGGTATTAGATCCTTCCAGTTGAAGGAAATGGATCGCTTGGCCATTAATGTAATAAAGGCAATCATATGACAAGCAGCAGCAGATAAGTGGACAGATTCCATCATTGGTAGCCCAAAAATTACAGTAATTGGGTGAGGTTGTAAATCAATATTCAATACAGTTGAAATAATGTTAAAAATGTCTTTCCAATATTTTTCCAAAAGAGGACAGGACCAAAATATGTGTCAGGGAAGCCACCTCCGAATTACATCTATCACATATAGGATTTATATGGTGATTAAAAACAGACCAACTTGTCCTTCAACATATTGGTCCTGTGAACCACCTTAAATTGTATCAAAGAGTGTCTGGCACACATTGAAGATGTATTAATTAATTGAAGAATTTTCTTCCATGTCTCTGTGGGTAAAAGTATCTGGAGTTCTCTTTCCCATTCATTCTTAATTTTATCAAGTGTCTCTGGATGTATTTTCATAATTAGATCATAAATTATTGCTATCAAGCCCTTCCGATAGGGATTAAAGCCTAAAATTTTTTGTAATTTCAATTTTATATGGAGTCAGAAAAGAAGGCATAGTAGCTTTTAAAAAAATTTCTAATCTGTAAGTATTGAAAAAAGTGTGGTCTAGTCGAATTGTATTTATTAGACAACTGTTCAATAGATAAAAAAGTTATCAATGAATGAATCACGGAAACATGTTATTCCCTTCATTTTCAATAAAGAAAAAGCTAAGTCGATTCTGGATGGCTGAATAAATTTAACTTATCAAGCCACATTCAATCTATTTTTTCTTTCAATCCAAAGAATTTACAGAATTGAAACCATATTTGTATTGTATGCTTAACTATCAGGTTAGTCATATGTTTACTCAATTTAGTAAGTGCAAGAGGGAGTGAGGCTCCTAAAATAGAAACTAATGAAAATCCTGGCACTGATTCATGCTCAAGGTGTACCCACTTGGCACATTGAGATGTAATTCAATCTTGTGCCCAAAAAATTAAATATCTGATATTAATTGCCCAGTAATATAATCTAAGGTTAGGCAAAGCCATGCCACCATCCTTTAATTTTTGTAAATATTTCTTACTTAACCTTAGGTTTATATTCTGCCAAATGTGTGAAAGAATTTTAGAATCAATAGTGTCAAAAAGAGATTTTGGGATGAAAGTTGGAATCACCTGAAATAGATATAGAAATTTTGGTAAAATATTCATCTTAACCGCATTAATTCAGCTATCAATGATAGAGATAATGGGGACCATTTCATAAATAATTGTTTAATGTGATCAATTAATTGATTGATCAAGTTTATTGATAAAGTTAATCAATAAACAAGTTAACTTTAAACAGGTCCTTATGCTTTTTGGTAATTTTAACACCCAAATCCATAAAATGGTCTATTACTAATCTAAATGGTAATTGCCTATAAATTGGGGTTTGCATATTTAATGGTAAGAGTTCACTCTTAAGATTTAATCTATAACCAGTAAAAAACACTAAACTGAGCAAGCAGTGATAATACTGCAGGGATGGATTCCTCCAGGTTAGAAATATAAAGTAACAAGTCATCTGCATATAGAGATACCTTATGAATCCCCTGTCCATGAGTGATACCAAATATGTGAAAAGAATCCTGAAGGACAATTGCCAAGGGTTCCAAAGCAATATCAAATAATAAAGAACTTAGAGGGCAACCCTGTCTAGTGCCTTGAAAAAGCCTGGACAGAGGGGATCTCTGATTATTAGTAAGTATTGAAGCCATAGGTGTATGATAAATCAATTTGATCGCAGATATAAAATTGGGACTAAAATTAAATTTCTCAAGTATATTAAATATTCCCATTCGACTATCAAATGCTTTTTCAGCATCTAATGAAATAACATGTTCTGTTTTTTAAGATGAGGGAGTATGTATAATATTCATTAACCTCCTAATGTTAAACTGCAAATAACGATTCTAGATAAATCCTGTCTGGTCATTGTCGTGGTTACCCACAATAAATAGATGACCAGGAGAAGCAGAAGATTCCTCAAGAATTAAACTTTTATTTGCAAAGAAAAGGTGTGACAGTCAGTCAGTTACTAGTCACCCTCTGACTACTGCCCTCTCTGACTGCCCCTGAGCAAAGTTTGTGGGCTTTTTTTTTATACCTTTCTTAGCTCAATTATTGTTACAATCCATCATGTTCTCTTATCTTCACCATTTGCCTCCTTTCACAGTTGTCTCCTGGCTCACAACCATTTGTCTTTCGCCACAGTCATTTCCTGACTCAATCGCAGTGTGCCCCAATTATTTATGGGCATCGGGAGTACTGGTACTAGGCTACAGAACCATCAGTTATAAAACAATACTAGGCTTATTCACTACAAGGCTAACAGTTATAAAACATTACAATGGTCTCTATTACTTATGAGTTCTAAGACTCGCTTGCACCTGGCTTATCAGTTACAAAAAAACTCAGCTACAGAACTGCTACAAAATCATTAGTCGCACTAGCTCTAACAACCATTAGCTACACAATAGATCAACAGTGTCTTCCTAGGAATGGGATAACCATCTGTTTAATGAGTTATGGTAAACCAAAAGCATCTCCCTAGGAATGGGCTAACTATTTCTTTAATTAGCTATATGTTTCCCTGCACTAAGAGTTTCCCGCACTCGAGCTGAAGGAGGAGGCCCAGCAGCCATCTTAAGGAGATCAGCAGCCATCTTAAACACAGAGCAGACTATGAATAAAAAAAAGTATAACCTCTATTTTCTATATTCCCCCCTTTGAGACCGTTAGGTCTCACATAGAGAGAATTCAAAAGGGCACAGCATTTAGATGCTAAAGCCAATCATCCCAAAAACAGGTATAGTGTACTTTTCGTGCATGAGCCCCATGGATTCACTGTTTCCTGGGCCAGAGGGCCAAAAACTCATCCCTCCATAACGGAGACAGGGAAAAAAGACAGAGGCCCTCACAGACTATTCCCAACACAAACATAATTGTCATCTGCAGTGTTATCGTCATCATTCGGCACATCTCCCCGAGTCAGAAGTACATTGCCGCAACTTCCTTCTCCGGGGGTTCGATTCAGCCATTGCCCAAAGTATCAGAAACTGTTTCACTGTGGCGTGCACGAGGAAGGACTTAAAGAGTGGAAGGAAGCAACACAAAATAAGTGTAGACATAAGCAATGCCATACCCACAACCATTGCAATTTTGGTTAACCAGGCTCCCCAACCACCTAACTTACTTTCCAGCCAATCAAAAAACTGATGTCCAAACCCTGCATTATTTAACCTTTCCTCAAATTTTTCAGTTTATTTGTTGCCTTAGCAAAGGATCCCTCTGGGCTGGTGTTATTTGGTATAAAACTACAACAATGTTCCCCAAACAGTACACAGACACTTTAAAATCTTTCTCATCACTTCCCCCCTTGCACAATGGTCTAACCCATGTGCCTCTGAAATGAGGGTAGTCAACAAAGGGGTGGGTGCTACCAACAAACTGTCATCTGTGCTCCATAAGCCTTCCTGGTTCTGCTTGGCTCCTCTTTGTCTCCACATTGTTTGTTCTGCTAGAGTTGCCTTACCTTTTATTTCAATTCTGTCCTCCATTACAGGTCCTGGACTCAGACTCACCTGAGGTGCAATAACAGTCAAATGACTTTTAAAATTTTTTAAAAATTTTATTTACAGCATGGTAAGAGGCCCTTCCAGCCCAACGAGTCCACGCCACCCATTTTAAACCCCAAGTTAACCTACCCATACATTTTTAGAATGTGGGAGGAAACCGGAGCATCCGGCGGAAACCCACACAGACACAGGAGAACGTACAAACTCCTTAGACAGCAACTGGAATTGAACCCCGATCTCTGGCACTGTAATAGCGTCGCACTACCACTACGCTACCGTGTCGCCCCAGGGGCTTTCCTGGCTGCTTCATCTGCAGCCTGATTTCCCTTTGTCACCATGTCATTTCCCTTTTCACGTGCCTGACACTTTATAAGAACCAACACTCTAGGTTTCATCATCACTGTTATTAAATCTAAAATTTGCTGACAATGCTGTGTAGGGTCTCCATTGCTTTTCCTGAAACCTGTTTCCATACTGCTCCAAACAAATGACATACTCCATGAGCATATGCTGAATCCGTATAGATATCAACTTTCTCACCCTTCATCTCACATGCTGCTGTCAGAGCCTTAACCTCCACTAATTAAGCTGAACAGGGTTGCAGACAAGCTTCCAGCCTAATTGTTTTAAACTGAGACTGATCCTGTTGCACCACTGAAAACCCTGCGTGGTTCCCATCGTGGTCCCTGTAGCAAGAGCCGTCCACAAACAAAATCTTTTCTATCCTCATCATCCAACAGTTCTGACTGTAAGTCCACTCCTAATTTGGCAAATATCATCGTATCCCTCACACACTTATGGAGCTCTCCTTCATATCCCAGTGGAACATAATCAGCTATGTTACTTGTGGTACACCTTTGTATAGTTATGTCTGGAAATGTCAATAACATCCGAAATGCAACTACCCTAGCTGGTGTCAGTACAAACTTTCCCTTTTCCAATAACTCTGCTACCTTATGATGCATGTACAGAATCACAGGATAGCCCATGGTCACAGATGATGCTTTCTCCTAAGCATAGTACAATACTGCTAGTCCCTGATAACAAGGTGGATATCCCTGTGCCACCTCATCTAGTCTCGCACTATAATATGCTATTGGCTGTTTTGCTCTCCCTATGTCCATCTCCTGTGTCAGCACTGCTGCAACATAACTTTCCTGTCTGTTCGACACAGAGATGAAAGACCTTTTCATAATCAGGCAAAGCTAGTGCTGGGGCTGACTGCAATTCCTGCTTGAGTGTTAAAGGCTATTTCTGCCTCCTCATTCCATTGCAAAACACCCTTCAAGTCTGTATGTCCAGCTTCCTTCCCCATTTTCCTCAATGGTGTCACAATTTCAGCATATTCTCCAATCCAGTCTGAACTGTATCCTGCCATTCCCAAAAATGTCATCATCTGTCCTACTGTCTGAGGTTTAGGAGCTTTAGTTATCACCGCAATTTGATCTGGTGCTATCGACTTTGCTCCCTTAGATATTAATCTACCCAAATATTCCACCTGCTGTTTACAAAACTGCAGCTTCTTTCTGGATACTTTATGACCTCCACATGCCAATCTTTCTAACAAAGTCAGAGTATCCCACTCGCACTGTTCCTCGCTTTTGGAGCAAACCAACAAATCATCCACATACTGTATCAGTGTACTTTCCAATGTTACACCCTCTAGGTCTGCCTTCAGTGTCTGGTTAAAAATATGCAGTGAATGCTTAAATCCCTGCAGCATCCTAGTGTAAGTATACTGGTTACCTCTAAGTGGAAGCAAACAAATACTGGCATTGCTTCGCTAAAGGAATGCTGAAAAAAGCCAAACACAAATCAATCACCGAGAAACAAACTGCCTCCGGTGGCACATTAGTCAGTAGCGTATGCAGGTTTGGGACTACAGCTGGCCAATCTTCCACTATTTCATTCACTGCTCAGAGATCACGTACCAGTCTCCACTTGGACTTATCTGCTTTCAGGACAGGTAACAGTGGAGTATTACAGGGGCTACTCGTGCTCTCAAGCACTCCTACCTCAAGCAATCCCTGTATTGTTAGCGCTATTCCTTCCACTGCTTCTAGTTTCAGGGGATATTGTGGTCTTTTAGGTGGAATTGCTCCCTGTTTCAGTTTTATTTCTACTGGGCTTGCTGATTTTACTCTTCCTACATCTGTATTGTGTTGTGACCATAAAATGGCTGGCAGTGCCTCCAGCCTTTTATTCTTCTGCTGGCCCTCTTCTTCTACTAGCAATGTCATGTGTTGTTGAGGGGTTACCTCGACCTCCTTAGGGTTTCCTACCATCTGTGTCTATTGCTACTGTGACATAATTATTGTCCCCAGACTTCCAGAACCTTGGTGTCACCTGTCTGCCAATCAATAATTGTTCCTGCTTGCTTCACCATGGACCCAAAATCTTTGGACTGGTATCCCTCATTTACTAACAGTGTTACATGGGCTGCAGCTCCTGGCACCCTGTACCATTTCTCCAGAAATGCATTTTGTTTTATTTGCAAGGCAGCTCCCTGTTTCCCTATTATTGCCTCACCTTTTAAATGCAGCTGAGTATTTACTTCATTGTGTCATTGTCTCTCTATTTCTTTACACCGAGTCTCATCAAAAATCACTGTACAATGCAACTCAGTCTTAGGCAGCTAGGCCTTAGGTAATATTGCCAGAGCACCCTCTTTCAATTTTCTCCAAGTTTTCCAAACTTGATCTTCTATGTCTCCTATCCAATACACCTTCGCTCTTTCAGCTGCCTGCATCACAAGCTGAGTGCTTATTTTTCCCATGCTTAACCCCTTTGGGGTGCATTCTATTTTCAATCCCAGCTTTAGCAGTGCATCTCTGCCTAACAAATTGATCGGGGTTCCTTTGAACACTAAAATCAGTAAAACTATTTCATTTCCCATCTTTAAACTCACTGGAGCTGTAAATTGTGTTAACTGTGCTTTTCCTGAGAACCCTACAGTTTTAACAAACTTTTCTGACATGGGAAGGTGGGAGGCATATTGTGGCTGTTCACAAGTGTATGTGGCTCCAGTATCTATCATCATTGGTGTTATTTGCCCTTCTAGAATGATCTGAACAATGGGCTCTTCTTCTGCCTCCCGTGTTATCATTGGGTACTGTCCCTTCCCACTCTGGTTCTCTGGGCACCCCAGCACCTTCCATAGGGGTTGACAGGTCCGGTCGGACCTGCTGGGGCTGGTCCTTGATTAAACTGCTGCTCTCTAATCATTGACTCCCGCCGAAATGTGGCAGGCCACGGGTTGCAAGGACAGTCTCTCCTGATGTGCCCTGGCTGATTACATCCCCAACATAATCCTCCTGTTCCTCTTTCTACCTGTCTGTTCCCTGGCCCTCTTTGCCAATTTCCTCTCTGCCCTCTTCCTTGGAAGTTCCAGTCCTGTCTGGGCTGTTGTCTAAATTCATTTTGCCCTTGACATGGCGTTTGAGGAAACACTCCCTCAAAGATGTCTATCACTGGCATGGGGCTTTTTGGCCCTTGTCTGGCAATATAACAGGTTCCTCCAGAAGCTGGCGCTTTGTTCATTTCAGTCAGCACAATCAGATCAGTTATTGCTGGCAACATCTTTTTGCCTTTCTTTTTAAGCTCCTCAAGCTGCATCTGTGTCAGCTTTCTTTGCACCTCCTCAGCTTGTCTGTCTTTTCAGTATTTCTTGACTACGTGGTCTTGACGTCACCCGTACCACCTCCGAGTCTGGACTTGACTTGGGGGGGGGGGGGGGGGGTGGGGAGGGTGCATTGCATCTACAATAGCAGTCCGAAACAACGTGGTCATCAACTGGTTGCCCTCCACCTCTTGCTCTGTTTCCAGTCTCTACTTTTTCAATTGGTTTTCTAGGTATGCTGCCAGGATTTCAGTCTCTCCCAGTGGATCCCCTTTTAAAGCTTTGGGGTCCACTTTAGGTGGATAGCAGTTTGAGGGCTTCCATACCCTCTGCCTCACTCGGTCAAAACCACTTCCATCAACCTTTGGGTTGTCTGCTACATTCGTTAAACCATAGAACCATACAGCACAAAACAGGCCCTTCGGCCCACCATGTTGTGCCGTCCATCAAACCACCCTCACACTATCTAACCCTTTCCTCCCGCATATCACTCTCTCTCACATTCCTCCATGTGCCTATCCAACAAACTCCATGCACCAACCACTCTGGGTGAAAAACCTCCCCGACATCTCCCCTGAACCTCCCACCCACAACTTAAAGCCATGCCCCCTCGTCCTGATCATTGGTGCCCTGGGAAGGAGGCGCTGGCTGTCTACTCTATCTATTCCTCTCAATATTTTATACACCTCTATCATGTCTCCTCTCATCCTCCTCCTTTCCAGTGAATAAAGCCCAAGCACCTTAAACCTGTGCTCATATTCCATATGCTCTAATCCAGACAGCATTCTGGTAAATCTCCTCTGCAACCTCTCCAACACCTCCACATCCTTCCTATAATGCGGCGACCAAAACTGAACACAGTACTCTAAGTGTGGTCTAACTAGAGTTTTGTAAAGCTGCATCATCACTTCGCGGCTCTTAAACTCAATCCCACGACTTATGAAAGCTAACATCTCATAGGCCTTCTTAACTGCTCTATCCACCTGTGAATATGAACCCCTAGATCCCTCTGCTCCTCTACACTGCCAAGTACCTTGCCATTTACCTTGTACTCTGCCCTGGAGTTTGTCCTTCCAAAGTGTACCACCTCACACTTCTCCGGATTGTACTCCATCTGCCACTTGTCAGCCCAGCTCTGCATCCTATCAATGTCCCTCTAAGTTCCGACAGCCCTCCACACTATCCACAACACCGCCGATCTTAGTGTCGTCCGCAAACTTACTAACCCAGCCTTCCACCCCCTCATCTAAGTCATCTATAAATATTACAAAAAGTGGAGGTCCCAGAACTGATCCCTGCGGGCCACCACTAGTCACTGCCCTCCAATCCAAGGGCACTCCTTCCACCACAACCCTCTGCTTTCTACAGACAAGCCAATTCCTAATCCACACAGCCAAGCTTCCATGGATCCCTCGGCCTCTGACCTTCTGAAGAAGCCTCCCATGAGGAAACTTATCAAACGCCTTACTAAAATCCATATAGACCATATCCACCGCACTACCCTCAATCTTCCTCGTCACCTCCTCAAAGAACTCTATCAGGCTTGTGAGGCAAGATCTTCCCTTCACAAATCCATGCTGGCTGTCCCTAATCAGTCCATGATTCTCTAGGTGTCCATAGATCCTATCCCTTAGAATCCTTTCTAACAGCTTACCCACCACAGACGTAAGGCTCACTGGTCTGTAATTCACTGGACTATCCCTACTACCTTTTTTGAACAAGGGGACAACATTTGCCACCCCCCAATCCTCCAGCACCATCCCCGTGGACAACGAGGACTCAAAGATCCTTACCAGCAGTTCAACAATCTCCTCCCTCGCCTCACAAAGCAGCCTGGGGAAATCCCGTCAGGCCCCAGAGATTTATCTGTCTTGATATTGTATCAACTTCAACACATCCTCTCTTGATATCTACAACCGAGAACATTACCCTTACCAGCACTCCCTTCCGTATCATCTAGACCCCTCTCCTTGGTGAATACCGAAGAGAAGTATTCATTGAGAACTTCTCCCACTTCCGCTGCCTCCAGGCACATTCTCCCACCTTTGTCTTTAATCGGACCTACCTTTACTCTAGCCATCCTCCTACCCTTCACATATGTGAAAAAGGCCTTGGGATTTTCCTTAACCCTACTAGCCAACACCTTTTCATGTCCCCTTCTAGTTCTCCTCAGCCCTTTAAGTTCCTTCCTCACTATATATTCCTCACGGGCCCTGTCTGAAGCTTGCTGCTTATACCTTATGTATGCTACCTTCTTCTCCCTAACAAGTTGTTCCACCTCTCGTCACCCACGGTTCCTTCACCTTGCCATTCCTTCTCTGCATCACTGGGACATATTTATCCCCAACATCCTGCATAAGATCCCTGAACATCGACCACATCTCCATGGTACATTTCCCTTCAAAAGGACATCCCAATTTACACTCAAGTTCTCTCCTTATAGCCTCATAGTTCGCCCTTCCCCAATTAAATATCTTCTTGTCCTCTCTGCACCTGTCCCTGTCCATGACAATTTTAAAGGTTATGGAGCAATGGTCACTGTCCCCCAAATGCTCACCCACAAATAGATCCTTCACCTGTCCCGGTTCATTTCCTAAAACTAGATCTAACATGGCATTCCCTCTAGTCGGCTTGTCAACATACTGCGTCAGGAATCCCTCCTGGACACATTTAACAAATTCCATCCCATCTAAACCTTTGGCACTAAGCAGGTTCCAGTCTATATTTGGGAAGTTGAAGTCTCCCATTATAACAACCCTATTATTTTTGCTTCTCTCCAAACACTGCCTGCCAATCTGCTCCTCTATCTCTCTACTGCTACCAGCTGAAATCATCAGTTCTTAGTTGAGGTTCCCACCACCTTTACTAGTAGTGCCTTCAAGTCACCCATTGCCAGTAAATTTCCTGTGGTCTCATCCTCAAAGGCTCTAATCCATTTTCCTGCTCCTTTGTATAATACTGGGTTATTTATCAGCCCTTCCAGTTCCTGAGTTCCCCAAGGAATGTACTGTTTCTGTCCTGCTCCTTTCACTAACAGTGGATACACTCCCCTTCCTCCTTCCGGGCACTGGCTTGTTGATCCACTGTCCAATTCCTCAGTCTCTGGTCCTAATTCTGTTTCTATTTTCTGCCACCCCGATTTTGCCAGGGTTTCTTTTATCCCTCGCTCTTCTGTTTTCTCCTGTTCCCTTTTTGTCCGAAGTAGCTCAGCGTAGCTTTTATACATTTGGAATTCCTCGAACTCCCTCCGTTCTGTCCTCCTGCAATTTTCTACTCTCTTCCTGTAATTCTAACCTTTGCCTTTCTATTTCCTCCTTTGCTACTTGGAACATTCTTTTTCTTCCTCCCTTCTCTCTGAATTCCCTTATCTGCCGCTCATTGTCGTAGAATTCTACTTCCCCTTGTACCCCCACTATTCCTTTCATTATTGGGCACTGTTTTGGATTCCCTTGGTCTGGATAGGGAGGGGGTTTTTCTGCTCCTCTTAAATCTGGATAGAGAGTTGACCCTTCCTCCTCTTCTTCTATAGGGAGTTGTTTTTCTAACTCTTTGGCACCCTGTCTAGTTACTACCAGTGCCTGATACGTTTTCCTTACTCTTTCTCCTCCCGTCCTAAAGAGTTTTAGTATCTCTGCCTCCTGCTCCCTCTTCTGGTTTCTTTTTCAGATTTGTCTTTTGGTTTGCAGTTTTTAAATTAACCCCTTCATTTCGTCACACAGACTTAAGTCAAAAATTCCCTCTTTTGGCCATTTCGTGACTAGATCTTTGGTTCTCCTTTCCCACTTTTCTGAAATTTTTGTGATATAACTTTTAGATATTGGAAATTTTTTACTTAATATTTCAACTGCAGCTCCTTTTCCCATCATGTTTTACAGGGCATTTGTCAGAATCTCACAACTCACTTGTTAGCGCTGTTGTTTCCTGTACTACTTCTACAGGTAACTCTAATTTTTACTGCCCAATTTGCCAGCTTTTGTATTATTTAATCTTATCCAATTTATCAAAATATTCTTACCTCTTCTGTTCTGCCCATGTAGACCCCTTCCTAGGGCAGTATCCACAGAACTTTCCTTTACACTTTGTCCGTTCAGACTCTCATCTCCAGCGAGGCGGTATCCATGAGGACTTTCTGCCCTGTCCATTCAGACCCTCGTCTCCTGCGAGGCAGTAGCCACAGGGACTTACCAACACCACGTGGAATTTTTACTCAATCTGTACTCACCCCACTGCACAGTTTTCTTGATCAATCCTCTGAGGCTCCTTTAATTTCAATTTATGTCAGATTCTTTGGATCGGAGAGACCCTTTAACAATCATTTAACACTTCTGCATCCAGAGACCTCCCACACCCAAGAGTTTTGGTCCGAATTAACAGCAAAAAAGTTTTTTTTCTGGGTCATCACCCTTTACTCTGCTGGTCTCGTGTGGGTCCCCTAGGGACTTAAGAAAAGAACGACAAATCAAGGACACTTCCTATGGGTCTCTTTCCAATCCTGTTTGTGATGCCAAATTGGTGATGGTTACCCGCAATAAATAGATGACCAGAAGCAGAAGATTACTCAAGAATTAAATTTTTATTTGCAAAGAAAAGTTGTGACAGTCAGACAGTTACTAGTCACCCTCTGACTACTGCCCTCTGACTGCCCCCAAGCAAAGCTCGTGGGCTTTCTTTTAATACCTTTTTTCTTAGCTCAATTACATTGTTACAATCCATCATGTTCTCTCTTATCTTCAGTTTCATCCTTCACCATTTGCCTCCTCACAACCATTTGTCTTTCGCCAGTTATTTCCTGACTCAATCGCAGTGTGCCCCAATTATTTATGGGCATCGGGAGTACTGGTACTAGGCTACAGAACCATCAGTTATAAAACAATACTAGGCTTATTCACTACAAGGCTAACAGTTATAAAACATTACAATGGTCTCTATTACTTATGAGTTCTAAGACTCGCTTGCACCTGGCTTATCAGTTATAAAAAAAATGCAGCTACAGAACTGCTACAAAATCATTAGTCACACTAGCCCTAACAACCATTAGCTACACAATAGATCAACAGTGTCTTCCTAGGAATGGGATAACCATCTGTTTAATGAGTTACAGTAAATCAAAAGTGTCTCCCTAGGAATGGGCTAACTATTTCTTTAATTAGTTATATGTTTCCTGCACTAAGAGTTTCCCGTGCTCGAGCTGAAGGAGGCCCAGCAGCCGTCTTAAGGAGATCAGCAGCCATCTTAAACACAGAGCAGACTATGAATAAAAAAAGCATAGCCTCTACTTTCTATATATTCTATATCAGAGATAATTTGTGGAAGAACCTTTCTCAATCTAGAAGCCAATATTTTGGAATCCACATTTAATAAAGAAATGGGTCTATAAGATGCACATTCAGTGGGATCTTTATCTTTTTATGAAGCTACAATCTCTTTAATTCTTAAAGGATTGTGGTAGGGCATCTTTAAAAATTTTTCCTAACCAGGGAGAAAGAAGATCAGAAAAAGATTTTAAAAATTTGACTGTATACCCATCAGGACTGGGTGTTTTACCAGAATTCATTGAAAATATTGTTTTCTTTATTTCTTCCTCCGAAATGGGTGCATCTAATATTGAGCATTCATTACATGATAATTTCAGAGTCTTCAGGTCCCTTAAAAATTCATACATTAATGCAGAATTCTCAGGGAATTCTGATTGGTATAAAGTAGTACAAGATTCTTGAAAAGATTTATTAATTTGTTCATGGTCCACTGTATAGTTACCATCTGGTTTATGAATTTTAAATAATCTGACATTTGGTTGAAGCAGCTTTCAGTTGACTGGCAAGCAATCTACCAGATTTGTCACCATGTATATAAAACTGACTTCTGGTTTTAAGTAATTGATTTTCAATTGGAGATGTTAATAGTAAACTATGTTGTAATTGAAGTTCTGTTCTCTTTTTAAAGAGCTCCAAATTAGGAGCATCAGAATATTGTTTTATCAATTTCTTTAATCTTATCAGCCAATGTACATATTTCATTACTGGTTCATTTTTCAGTCCAGCAGAATATGAAATAATTTGACCACGGATATATGCTTTAAAAAAATATCCCATATTATCCCACTGGAAATTTCTTCAGTAAAATTAGTTAAAAGGAAAACTGAAATCTATTCTCTAATAAATTGGACAAAGTCTAAACCTTGCAATAGAGAAGGATTGAATTGCCATTCTGACACCAGAGGGTACATCTGCTAATTTAATTGATAATTTCAATGGTGTATCATCAGAAATGGCAATTGCGTCATATTTACAGTCAATAATGGAGCTAATCTAGCATTGGTAAAAATATAATCAATCCTCAAGTAATTATGATAAACGTGAGAAAAAATGTAAATGCTTTATCATATGGGTGTAGAAATCTCCAAACATCTAAAATTCTGGAATCGACTAAAAAGGAATTAATAAAGAGTAGATTTGTTTGGAAGTGCAGGATTCGACACAGATCTATCCATCGGAGGGTTTAAACAACAGTTGAAATCTCAACCCATAATCAAAGTATATTCGTTTAAATTAGGAAAAGATGCAAATAAATGTTTAAAAAATTCAGGATGATCAACATTTGGTGCATACACATTAACCATAACAACTTTATTATGAAATAAACCAGTAATTAATAAAAATCACCATTTGGGTCTGAAGTTATCTCATGATGAACAAATGAAACTGAGGAGTCTATAAAAATAGAGACTCCTTTCACCTTTGCTTGTGAATTAGAATGAACTGTTGACCTCTCCAAAATCTAAAAAAGCGTTGATTATCCTCTCTCCTCATGTGTCTCCAGGACAAAAATAATCTGGGCATTCAGTCTATGAAAAACTTTATGCTTAATTGGATTATTTAAACTGTTCATATTCTAGGAAACAAAATTAATCTTATCCATTTTAATAGACTAAAAACATGGTACATAAAGGGTTAACCTTACTGTACAGGAGGATCATTAACAGGAAGAGGAAAGAGTTCAAAGAGGAGCCGGATATAAGAATTCAGACATATTTGTAGTTCAGTCCAGAGGAAAAAAACTAACCTAAAAACAGCCCCACCCCCCCACCCACTAAAGCCTGAAAACTGGCCAATAGGCAGCCAGAAAGTATCTACTAGTTTGAATACCTCCAACTCTATTGGTGGCAAATCTCCAAAATTGAAAAGAATGTATACCACCTTTTGTAATCAAAACAAACTATCGAAAAACCCAAAACAAATTTACCGAACTATAAGCAAACTTGTTAAAAAAATTTAAACAAAAGCAAAGGATATTAACAGTCAACATTTAAAAAATACAGTTTTATAATTATTTCAAAGAAAAAACGATCACTTTGTCAAATTCTTGATTATTATTAAAACAGAGCCTTAAAAAAATTATTGAAATAAAAGATAATAGAAAAAGGAAAAGCAGAATCATTAAGTATGATAGGTGTCCATGTTCCAGAACCAAGCAAGAGAACGTTAACAAAAGAGGGAAAAAAGGTATCTCCAAAGTTAGGAAGAGTCAAATCTGAAAGTTAATTATTACTTAATAGATCAAATAAGTATTAAATCAAGGAAGAATGCATTCCTTAACCCTCTAGAATTGAAGGCTAGTCCATGAGAAAATCTTCAGCATTCTTGACGGAGTTAAACCATTTACAAGATTTATCAGGTAATGTAGTTCTCAGCCGTGCTGGAAATTATAATGCTGGATGGTAATTGCTTTGATAAAGACGTGACATAACTGGTTTGTAACTCAATCTCTTTCATAACTTCTGGGATATAATCTTCAACCAAACGAAACTGCCACTGTTTATATTGAATTATTCCATGATGACGAGCAATTCGAAGCAAATGTTCTTTCATACTTATGTAATGAAATCTCAATATTACTGGCCGTGGTTTTTGCTCTGGCGGAGGCTTTGGTCTTGTTGCTCAATGAGCACGGTCAAGAATAGGCTGAGCAGAAAACACTTCCGAGCCAAACACATCGACCAGAAGTTTAGAAAAGAATTCAATAGGGTTGCCAGTTTCAGCATTTTCTGGAAATCCGATGTTTCTTACATTCGTTCTCCGACTGTGACTCTCTTAAATCAATAATCCCCTTTTTGCTGTTCCAGCTTTTGTTTAGTTGTAATTAAATCTTTTTTCAAGTGAGTTCAGTCTGGAATCTCTTTTTACCAGCTTAGCATTTAATTGCTGCTGTTTAGCATTTTCCTGAATGAGTGTATTTTGTCTGTCTTCCATGTCCTTTAAAAGTGTTTCCAAATCGGCAAATCTTCGATCAAGCTTTTTATCCAGTTTAGAAATAGCTTCCAAAGTAGGTTGAGGGTCTCCATTATTCTTGCTATTAGCTCCAGCTTTGGATCTGGTATTCATTTTGACAGTTAAAAATCAAAATTAATCTTGTAACAGTATTATAAAAGTCTTAAAGAGTAGTACATGAAAGTTATATTGGCTCTGACCCAACTATGTCTCACTCCATGCAGCGCCACCAATAGACTCCTCGGCACAACCTGAGCCACCTGGAGGACATGCCGACAGTGCCGTTCCACGTGGCACCGAGGCGTTTCTTGTACGGGCTGCTCCTTGCGCACCTTTCACGTCTTCACCCTGGTCTGCTGGCCGAATATGCCGTGGCGGTCCATCTTGCCATTGGGTGGCGAGGGGGTTCCCCGGTGGAGGTCTCTCTACGTGGGAGTCCGCGACCTTTACATCAGGGGCCTGAGGTGGAGGGTACTGCACCGGGTGGTGCTGTGCAATTGGTTTCTGAGCAGGTTCACCGACACCCTGGCTGCCTGTCACTTTTGTGGCCGGGAGGAGACTGTGTACCACGTGTATGTGGCATGTGAAAGGTTGCAGCCCCTCTTTGGATATCTGAAGGGGCTGCTGCTTAAGTTCTGGCTGCACTTCAGCACAACGCTGTTGATCTATGCTCACCCGGTGCAGCGCAGGGTGGGTCACGTGGAGGATCTTCTGGCCAAGCTGGCCATTCACAGGATGCAGCGGCAGGTGGCCAAGGGTTCCAGCTGGTCTGCCTGCCCGCTCGTCTCCTGTGCTTACATGTGCGCACGGGTGTCCCTGGAGAGGGAGCACAGTCTCCGTGGGCATCCTAGTTGAGTTGTGCTCGGTGGGCTCCTCGGGATCACGTGTGTCGTGAGTGGTACAAATGCACTTATCTGAAGTGTCGCGTGTTGCGTTAGTGGGTGTAGTGTTGCGTGTGTTTCACGGGTATTAGTTCACATTATTTTCCTGTAGTTATGTAGTTGCTTAGTTGTTTCTTCTTTCTGTATTAGATGTAATGTATTGACACTGGTTGTCCTTTTTGTAGAGCTTTTAGGTAATAAACATTTATATAAAAAAGGCGGGGGGATAGTGTGGGGGGTACGAGGCGAGTGTGGGGGGTACGAGGCGTGTAATGGATGGGATTTGTGTGCCTGACGATATCTGTGGGTAGAGTGTGGGGCTGGTGTTTGTAGGGGAATGGGGTGTATGTGGGGAATTTTGTGCGGGGGCTGGAATATGCAGGGTATGCGGTGTGTGGGAGTGATGGGGTGTCTGGGGAGATGGGGTGTCAGAGGGGTGAGGTGTCTGAGGGGATGAGGTGCATGGTGTGGTTTGAATGGGGATGGGATGTGTGGGGGAGATGGGCTATGTGGGGGGGATATTTGTGTGGGGGTTGGGATGTGCCTGGGATGGGGTGTGTGTGGGATGGTGGGTTTGGGGATGATATCTGTGTGGGGAGATGAGGTATGTGTGTGGGGGTGATGGGGTGTGTAATGGATGGGATGTATGTGCCTGACTATATCTGTGGTGGGGTGTGGGGGAATGGTGTGGCTGAGGTGCGTGGGGAGGTGGGATGTGTGGGGAGGTGGGATGTGTGGGGAGGTGGGATGTGTGGGGAGGTGGGATGTGTGGGGAGGTGGGATGTGTGGGGAGGTGGGATGTGTGGGGAGGTGGGATGTGTGGGGAGGTGGGATGTGTGGGGAGGTGGGATGTGTGGGGAGGTGGGATGTGTGGGAGATGGAGTGTATGGGGTATGTGTGGAGAATGTGGGGTAGTCAGGTGTGTGAGGGGTTGGTGTGTCTGGGGGAATGGGGTGAGGGGTATAAGAACATACAAAACAAGAACAGGAGTTGGCCACCTGGCCTGTCATGCCTGTTCTGCCATTCAATAAGATCATGGCTGATCTGGTCGTGGACTCAGCTCCACCTTTTCCCCACAACCATTAATTCCCCTACTCTGCAAACATCTAACTGTATCTTAAATACACCTAATGAGGTAGCCTCTACTGCTTCCTTGGGCAGAGAATTCTACAGATTCACTACTCTAGGAAAAGCAGTTCCTCCTCCTCTCCATTCTAAATATACTCCACCAAATCTTGGGGCTGTCCCCTCATTCCTGCCTCTATCTTATCTATCACTTTCATAATTTTATACATTTCTATAAGATCTCTCATTCTTCTCAATTCCAGCGAGTATAGTTCCAGGCAACTCAATCTGTCCTCATAGGCTAACCCCCTCATCTCCCACCTCCAAAGCCAGTATATCTTTATTCAATTAAGACAACCAGAACTGCATTAAGTACTCCAGGTGTGGCTTCACCAGTATCCTGTACAGTTGCAGCATAATGTCCCTGCTCTTAAGTTCAATCCCTCCAGCAATGAAGGCCAACATTCCATTTGCCTTCTTGATAATCTGTTGCACCTACAGACCAACCTTTTGTGATTTATGCACCAGCAGTCCCAAGACCCTCTGCACAACAGCATGCTGCAATCTTTTCCATTTAAATTATCCGATCTATTTTTCCTTCCAAAATACATGACATCGCATTTACCAACATTGTACTCCATCTGTCAGACCCTCGCCCACTCACTTAACCTGTCTATATATCTCTCTGCAGACTCTGCATAATTTGCTTTTCCACTCGATTTAGTATCATCAGCAAACTTAGATACTCAGTCCTCTTCCAAGTTGTTAATGTATATCATGAACAGTTACGGGCCCAGCACAGACCCCCATGGCACCCAGGCCACCACTGATGGCCAACCAGAGAAACACCCATTTATCCCAACTCTCTGCCTTCTAATGGTTAACCAGTCCTCTATCCATGCTAATACATTACCCTCAACTCCATGCATCCTTATCTTATGGATGTCTTTTATCCAGCACCTTATTGAATGCCTTCTGGAAATCCAAGTATACGACATCCAGCTGTTCCCCTCTATCCACTGCGCTCATTATATTCTCAAAGAACTCCGGTAAGTTTGTCAAACAGGATCTACCCTTCCCAAATCCATGCTGTGTCTGCCTGATGGAACCATTTTGATCCAGATGTCTCGTTAGTTTTCCCTTAAGTAATAACTTCAATCATTTTCCTGATGACAGACTAAGCTAACTGGACTATTGTCACCTGCCTTTTGTCTACATACTTTTTTTTAAAACAGTGACTGACATCCACTGTCTTCCAGTCCACTGGGACCTGTCCAGAATCCAGAGAATAGGATGCATGTTGAGAATGGGGTATGTCTGGGTGATAGAGTATGTGAAATAATGGGGTGTGTAGGGAATGGAATGTGCAGGGGATGGGATGTGCAGGGGATCGTGTATGGGAAGGGGATGCGATGTGTGTGAGGCATGTGGAGTGTGGGGGGAAGGGGTGTGTGGGGGACATGAGTTGTGTGGGAATCAGGCATGTCAGGAATGGGATGTGTGGGGGGATGGGGTGGGGTCTGTGTGGATGAAGGGTTGTGTGGGTATGGTGTACATGTGGGATGGAATGTTTGTGGGCAATGGGATGTTTTTGGAGATGGGGTGCGAGAGGAATGGGGTGTTAGTTGGGCTTGGTGTCCCTGGGGTGTGGTGTATGTGTTGGGGAAGGGGTGTATGTGGGAAATGTGGTGTTTGGGGGAGTGTGTGTGTGGGGATGGGTTATGTGGGGAAAGGGGTGTGTGGGGAGTTGGGATGTGTGGGGATGGGTTATGTTTGAAATAGAATGTTTGTGGCTGGTGAGATGTTTTGGGGATGGAGTGTGTAGGGGAGGGAGAGTGGGGCGCACATAGAATGATCTGTCTGGGGGATGGTGTGTGTTGGGGAAGGGGTGTGAGAGATAGGGTGTGTGAGGGATGAGGTGCATGCAGGGGTCTGGGGTGTGTGAAAAGGGGGTGTTTGTCTAAGATGGGGTGTGGGGGAGGTGGAGTGTGTGGGGGTTGTGTTATGTGCAGGATCAGATATGTGGGGGACATGCTGTGTGCAGGGGTGGGTACGTGAGGGATGCTATGCAGGAGATAGGGTATGTGGGGGATGGGGTCTGTTGCTGTTTGTGTGTGTGGGGATAGGGTGTGTTTGGGATAGGGTTTGTGGGGTGTAGTGTGTAGGGGATGGTTTGTATGGGAAATGGGTGTGTTGGGGGTTATGTGGCGACTGGGAGTTGCTGTGTGGGGTGGATGGGTTGGGATGAGGGAGGGTTCTGCATGGGGAATGGGGTGTGTGGGGGATGGGATGTGTGGCTGAGGAACTGGTGCAGGGGGCAGGGTTTCACATTCTTGGATCAGTGAAACCTCTTCTGGGGTAGGGATGACCTGTACAAGAGGGACTGGTTGTACCTTAACAGGAGGGGAATCAAAATCCTTGCTGGAAATTTCACTGTTGCTTCTCAGGACGGTTTAAGCTAGTTTGGTAGGAGGTTGGGAACTAGAGCACCAGGTCAGAAAGTGCAGGGATTGAGAGGAAGGTAGAGGTCATGACCAGTAAGAATGGGCAGGGGCAAGGTAATATACACAATGGGAGGGATGAATTAAAGTGTGTATATTAATGCTTGAGTATTATAGGTAACGGTGATGAACCTAGAGCATGATGTTATAGTCATAACAGGGACTTGATTGAGAGGGACAGGAATGGATGCTTAATGTTCCAGGGTTTTAATGTTTTGGAAAAGATAGACCATAAGACAAAGGAGCAGAATTAGGCCATGTGGCCCATTGAATCTGCTCCACTGTTTGCTCAATGCTGATTTATTTTTCCTTCTCAAGCCCATTCTCCTGCCTTCTCCTTGTAACCTTTGATGCCCTTACTAATCAAGAACCTACCAACCTCCACTTTAAATATACCAAATGACTTGGCCTCCACAGCCATCTGTGGCAATGAATTCCACAGATTCAATTCCTCCTTCTCAGTTCTAAAGGGACATCCCTTTATTCTGAGGCTGTGCCCTCTGGTCCTAGACTCTCCCATTCCTTGGCACATTCTCTCCATCTTGGCCTTTCAATATTCGATTGAAATTAATGAGATCTCCCCCCCCCCCATCCTTTTAACTCCAGGGGTTACTGGCCCAGAGCCATCAAATGCTCCTCATATGTTAATCTTTTCATTCCCAGGAAAATTCTCGTAAACCCCCTTTGAACCTTCTGCAACACTGGCATATTCATCCTTAGATACGAGGCCCAAAACGGCTCACAAAGGCCTTCTGAAACCTCAGCATTACATCTTTTCTTTTATATTCTAGTCCTCTCGAAATGAATGTTGACATTGCATTTGCCTTCCTTACTACCGACTCAACCTGCAGGTTAACATTTAGGGAATCCTGCACTAGGACTCCCAAGTGCTTTTGCACCTCTAATTTCTGAATTGGCTCCCTGTTTAGAAAATAGTCTATGCCTTTATTCCTTCTACCAAAGTGCACAACCATACACATCCCTATGTTGTATTCCATCTGCCACTTTTGTCCATTCTCCCAATCTGTTCAAGTCTTTCTGCAGACTCTGCTTCCTCAACACTACCTGCCCCTCCATCTATCTTTGTATCATCTGCAGACTTGGCCACAAAGCCATGAATTCTATCATCCAGATCATTAACATATAACATGAAAAGTAGAGGACCCAACACTGACAACTGCAGAACATCACGAGTCACTGGCTGCCAATCAAAATGGCCTCCTTTATTCCCACTGATTTCCTTCTGCCAGTCCTTTCCTGTAATGCCATGGGCTCCTACCTTGTTTAGCAGCCTCAAGTGTGGCACCTTGTCAAAGATCTTCTGAAAATCCAAGTAAACAACATCCACTGACTCCTTTGTCTATCCTGCCTGTTACTTCCTCAAAGAATTGCAACAGATTTGTCAGGCAAGATCTCCTGAAGGAAACCATGCTGACTTTGACCTATTTTATCATGTGCTTCAAAGTACCCTGAAAACTCATCCTTAATAATGGACTCAAATCTTACCAACCACTGAAATCAGACAAACCAGCTTATAATTTCCTGTCTTTTGCCTTCCTCCCTTCTTAAAGAGTGGAGTAACATCTGTGATTTTCCAGTCATCTGGAACCATTACTGATTCTTGAAAGATCACAACTACTGCCTTCACCATCTCTTCAGCTACCTTGTTCAGGATCCTGGGGTGTCCATCCAGTCCAGGTGACTTATCTACCTTCAGACCTTTCAGCCTCCCAAGCATCTTCTCCTCACCCCAAAATCTCTTAAATTTCTGGCATATTTGGTGTATTCCACAGTGAAGACTGACAAAACACTTATATAGTTCATCTGTTGTTTCTTTGTTCCCTATTAAGACTTTTCCAGCATCATTTTCCAACTGTCCAATGTCAACTCTTGCCTCTTACTCTTTATATCTGAAGAAACTTCTGATATCCTCTTATATTATTGGCTAGCTTACCTTCATATTCTCTCCCCTTATTGCTTTTAGTTGCCTTCTGTTGGCTTTTAAAAGCTTCCTAATCCTCTTGCTTCTCACTAATATTTGCAATATTGAGACTTTTCTATTGAGTCCTCTGGGGCCCTCCCCGGCTCCAGTTATTCTTGAAAGATCACTACCGATGCCTCCACAATCTCTTCAGCTATCCCTTTCAGCACACTGGGGTGTAGTCCATCTGGTCCAAGTGATTTATCCACCTTCAGGCCTTTTAGCTTCCCCAGCACTTTATCCTTAGAAACGGCCACCACACTCACATCTGCCTCCCCGACTCTTGAATGTGTGGTATGTTACTGGTGTCTTCCACTGAAGACTGATGCAAAGTATTATTTAGCTCCTGTGCCATTTCTCTGTACCCAATTACTACTTCCCCAGTATCATTTTCAAGTAGTAAAATATCCACTCTTACCCTTTATGCATCAAAAGTCATTTGGAATCTTCTTTTATATTATTGGCTAGTTTACCCTCACGTTTCATCTTCTCCCTTAGATAATAGATCATACAGATTTTAGCTTCCGTCTCAAATTGCAGGGTGAATTTTCTCATATTATGGTCACTGCCTCAAAAGTTCCTTCACCTTAAGCTCCCTGATCAAGTCTACCTCATTACACAACACCAAATCTAGAATCGTCTGTTCCCAAGGGGCTCTGCTGCAAGCTGCTCTTAAAAGCCATCTCATGGAAATTTCACAAATTCTTTTTCTTGCAGTCCACTGCCAACCCAATTTTCCCAGTCTACCTGCATATTGAAGTCCTCCATGATCTCTGATAATGCCTTTCTCATATGCCCTTTCTATCTCCTGGTGTATTTTATACCCCACATCCTACTATTCGGAGGCCTGTATATAACTTCCATTAGGGTCTTTTTACCTTTGCAGTAACTCAACACTACCCACAAAGATTCTACATCTTCTGATTTGATAATCACTCATTTCTATTGATTTCATTTCATTTTTCACCAACAGGGCCACCCCTCCCCCTCTGCCCACCTGCCTGTCTTTTTGATAGGATGCATCTCCTTGGATAGCTCCCAACTCCTATCCTCTTTCAGCCATGTCTCTGTGGTGCCCACAACATTGTACCCATGAATTTCAATCTGCACACTTACTTTGTTACGTATACTGTGTTCATTCAAATACAACACCCACAGTCCTGTACTCACTGCCTCCATTCTCAAAGTCATCCCCATGTTGCTTGAAGTCAGATTCCTAACCCATTCTAAACTGTCTTTTTTTAATATTTTGGAGAACATAGAATATAGAACAATACAGCACAGGACAGGCCCTTTGACCCACAATATTGTGCCAAACTAATTAAACCAATGACTCCTAAATAGTCTAACCCCTTTTCCCTGCACCTTGAGCATATCCCTCCCTTTTCTGCATATTCATGTGCTTATCCAAGTCTCTTGAATGCTCCAATGCTATCTGGCTCTACAACCACCCCCAGAAGTGCATTCTAGGCCTCACCACTTAAAAAAAATTGCTTCGCACATCTCCTTTGTACTCCCGTCTCACCTTAAATACATGTCCTCCAGTGCAAGATATTCCAAGTCTGGGAAAAAGATACTAGCTGTCTACACTATCTATGCCTCACATAATTTTATTAACTTCTATCAAATCTCCCCTTAGCTTCTGCCACTCTCGAGCTCATCCAACCTGTCCTCATAGCATGTTGTCCTCCAAACCAGGCAGCATCCTGGTAAATCCCCTCTGCACTCTCTTCAAAGCCTCCACATCCTTCCTATAACGAGGCAACCAGAACTGAACAAATGTGGCCTAACCAGAGTTTTATTAAGCTGTAACAATTTCCTGGCTCCTGAACTCAATGCCTCAATGCCAATGCCTTGAACTCAATGGCTCTTGAACTCATGCCTTACACTTTCTTTACCACACTATCAACCTGCACAGCCACTTTTAGAATGCCATGTAACTGGACCCCAAATTCCCTCTGCACCAATGTTGTTAAGGATCCTGCTATTAACCATGTACTCTCCCTTTATGTTGCATCTCCCATAGTGCAGCAACACACACTTGCCTGGATTAAATGCCATCTGCCACATCTCTACCCAAACCTGCAACAGATCTATATCCCACTGTATCCTTCAGCAATCTTCTATGCAATATAATGTCAAAAGTGGCAATGGAATTTAATACAACCTCCATTGGAGACACTGATTTAGCCAATTTGGAAGTTTTGTGATAAAAAAACCTTTAACTTCTCAGGGTTAAGTTGTACAAACAAATAAATGTTACCAAATGATTCAGCACAAAGAAATACAAAAAAAAGTACCTCACAACAAGATACTACATAGCTTCATTGCAGAAACTGACAATGGAAAGAATTGACACTGTCTCCATTGGAAACAGTGATTCAGCCAAATTGGAAGTTTTGATACCATTGGCTCTAAGGGTTAAGTTGTACAACCAAATAAATGTTACCAAATGATTCAGCACCATGATATACATAAAATGAAGTATGTGACAGCAAGTTACTACATAGTTTTATTGAAGAAATGGGCAATGCAATAAGTAGATGCATTCTCCATTGGAAACACTGATTCAGCCAGTTAAGAAGTTTTGTGATACTTTCACTCTAACTTCTCAGGGTTAAGTTGCACAATCAAGCAAATGTTGAAGGATTTAGCACCAGGAAATACATAACAAAGTACTTCAACACAAGTTACTACCAAGTTTTGTTGCAGGAAGTGGCAATGGACTACAGTCTCCATTCAAACCACTGATTTAGCCAATTTAAGGTTTCTGATACATTTGCCTCTAACTTCTCAGCGTTAAGTCGTAAAATCAAATAAATGTTACCAAATGATTCACGGCCATCAAATACATAAACTAATGTACTCTGCAATAAGATACTGCAGAGTTTTATAGCAGAAAGTAGCATTTGGAATGAATTCATGCAGTCTCCATTGGAAACACTGATTCAGCTACGGTGGAAGTTTTGTGATACCATTGGCCTTAACTTTTCAGGGTTATGATGTACAGTCAAATACATGTTACAAACAATTCAGCACCATGAACTACACAAAATAAGGTACCTTATAACAGATTATTACATTGACATTCTGCAAAAAACAATGTAATAAATTCATGTAGCCTCGGTTGGAAACACAGGTTTTGCCAATTTGGAAGGTTTCTTATGCATTTGGCTCTATTTTTAAGACTTCAGCACCACCACCAAATACTACTTCAGC
The DNA here is from genome assembly GCF_009764475.1 of Pristis pectinata. NCBI lineage: Eukaryota > Metazoa > Chordata > Chondrichthyes > Rhinopristiformes > Pristidae > Pristis > Pristis pectinata. Next base: position 11,491,776 of record NC_067420.1, read on the forward strand.
ACCACCACCACCACCAAATACTACTTCAGCACCACCACCACCACCAAATACTACTTCAGCACCACCACCACCACCAAATACTACTTCAGCACCACCACCACCACCAAATACTACTTCAGCACCACCACCACCACCAAATACTACTTCAGCACCACCACCACCACCAAATACTACTTCAGCACCACCACCACCACCAAATACTACTTCAGCACCACCACCACCACCAAATACTACTTCAGCACCACCACCACCAAATACTACTTCAGCACCACCACCACCACCAAATACTACTTCAGCACCACCACCACCAAATACTACTTCAGCACCACCACCACCAAATACTACTTCAGCACCACCACCACCAAATACTACTTCAGCACCACCAAATACTACTTCACCACCACCACCAAATACTACTTCACCACCACCACCAAATACTACTTCACCACCACCACCAAATACTACTTCACCACCACCACCAAATACTACTTCACCACCACCACCAAATACTACTTCACCACCACCACCAAATACTACTTCACCACCACCACCAAATACTACTTCACCACCACCACCAAATACTACTTCACCACCACCACCAAATACTACTTCACCACCACCACCAAATACTACTTCAGCACCACCACCACCAAATACTACTTCAGCACCACCACCACCAAATACTACTTCAGCACCACCACCACCAAATACTACTTCACCACCACCACCACCAAATACTACTTCACCACCACCACCACCAAATACTACTTCACCACCACCACCACCAAATACTACTTCACCACCACCACCACCAAATACTACTTCACCACCACCAAATACTACTTCACCACCACCAAATACTACTTCACCACCACCAAATACTACTTCACCACCACCAAATACTACTTCACCACCACCAAATACTACTTCACCACCACCACCAAATACTACTTCACCACCACCACCAAATACTACTTCACCACCACCACCAAATACTACTTCACCACCACCACCAAATACTACTTCACCACCACCACCAAATACTACTTCACCACCACCACCAAATACTACTTCACCACCACCACCAAATACTACTTCACCACCACCACCAAATACTACTTCACCACCACCACCACCAAATACTACTTCACCACCACCACCACCAAATACTACTTCACCACCACCACCACCAAATACTACTTCACCACCACCACCACCAAATACTACTTCACCACCACCACCACCAAATACTACTTCACCACCACCACCACCAAATACTACTTCACCACCACCACCACCAAATACTACTTCACCACCACCACCACCAAATACTACTTCACCACCAAATACTACTTCACCACCAAATACTACTTCACCACCAAATACTACTTCACCACCAAATACTACTTCACCACCAAATACTACTTCACCACCAAATACTACTTCACCACCAAATACTACTTCACCACCAAATACTACTTCACCACCAAATACTACTTCACCACCAAATACTACTTCACCACCAAATACTACTTCACCACCAAATACTACTTCACCACCAAATACTACTTCACCACCACCAAATACTACTTCACCACCACCAAATACTACTTCACCACCACCAAATACTACTTCAGCACCACCACCAAATACTACTTCACCACCACCACCAAATACTACTTCACCACCACCACCAAATACTACTTCACCACCACCACCAAATACTACTTCACCACCACCACCAAATACTACTTCACCACCACCACCAAATACTACTTCACCACCACCACCACCAAATACTACTTCAGCACCACCACCACCAAATACTACTTCAGCACCACCACCACCACCAAATACTACTTCAGCACCACCACCACCACCAAATACTACTTCAGCACCACCACCAAATACTACTTCAGCACCACCACCAAATACTACTTCAGCACCACCACCACCACCAAATACTACTTCAGCACCACCACCACCACCAAATACTACTTCAGCACCACCACCACCAAATACTACTTCACCACCAAATACTACTTCACCACCAAATACTACTTCACCACCACCAAATACTACTTCACCACCACCAAATACTACTTCACCACCACCAAATACTACTTCACCACCACCAAATACTACTTCACCACCACCACCAAATACTACTTCACCACCACCACCAAATACTACTTCACCACCACCACCAAATACTACTTCAGCACCACCACCAAATACTACTTCAGCACCACCACCACCAAATACTACTTCAGCACCACCACCAAATACTACTTCAGCACCACCACCAAATACTACTTCAGCACCACCACCAAATACTACTTCAGCACCACCACCACCAAATACTACTTCAGCACCACCACCACCAAATACTACTTCAGCACCACCACCACCAAATACTACTTCAGCACCACCACCACCAAATACTACTTCAGCACCACCACCACCAAATACTACTTCAGCACCACCACCACCAAATACTACTTCACCAGCACCACCACCAAATACTACTTCACCACCAAATACTACTTCACCACCAAATACTACTTCACCACCACCAAATACTACTTCACCACCACCAAATACTACTTCACCACCACCAAATACTACTTCACCACCACCACCAAATACTACTTCACCACCACCACCAAATACTACTTCACCACCACCACCAAATACTACTTCACCACCACCACCACCAAATACTACTTCACCACCACCACCACCAAATACTACTTCACCACCACCACCAAATACTACTTCAGCACCACCACCACCAAATACTACTTCAGCACCACCACCACCAAATACTACTTCAGCACCACCACCACCAAATACTACTTCACCACCAAATACTACTTCACCACCAAATACTACTTCACCACCAAATACTACTTCACCACCAAATACTACTTCACCACCACCAAATACTACTTCACCACCACCAAATACTACTTCACCACCACCAAATACTACTTCACCACCACCAAATACTACTTCACCACCAAATACTACTTCACCACCACCACCAAATACTACTTCACCACCACCACCAAATACTACTTCACCACCACCACCAAATACTACTTCACCACCACCACCAAATACTACTTCAGCACCACCACCAAATACTACTTCAGCACCACCACCACCAAATACTACTTCAGCACCACCACCACCAAATACTACTTCACCACCAAATACTACTTCACCACCAAATACTACTTCACCACCAAATACTACTTCACCACCACCAAATACTACTTCACCACCACCAAATACTACTTCACCACCACCAAATACTACTTCACCACCACCAAATACTACTTCACCACCACCAACTACTTCACCACCACCAAATACTACTTCACCACCAAATACTACTTCACCACCAAATACTACTTCACCACCAAATACTACTTCACCACCAAATACTACTTCACCACCACCACCACCAAATACTACTTCAGCACCACCACCAAATACTACTTCACCAGCACCACCACCAAATACTACTTCACCACCACCACCACCAAATACTACTTCACCACCACCAAATACTACTTCACCACCACCAAATACTACTTCACCACCACCACCAAATACTACTTCACCACCACCACCAAATACTACTTCAGCACCACCACCACCAAATACTACTTCACCACCAAATACTACTTCACCACCAAATACTACTTCACCACCAAATACTACTTCACCACCAAATACTACTTCACCACCAAATACTACTTCACCACCACCAAATACTACTTCACCACCAAATACTACTTCACCACCAAATACTACTTCACCACCACCAAATACTACTTCACCACCACCACCACATACTACTTCACCACCACCACCAAATACTACTTCACCACCACCACCAAATACTACTTCACCACCACCACCACCAAATACTACTTCACCACCACCACCAAATACTACTTCACCACCACCACCAAATACTACTTCACCACCACCACCAAATACTACTTCACCACCACCACCAAATACTACTTCACCACCACCACCAAATACTACTTCAGCACCACCACCACCAAATACTACTTCACCACCACCAAATACTACTTCACCACCACCAAATACTACTTCACCACCACCAAATACTACTTCACCACCACCAAATACTACTTCACCACCACCACCAAATACTACTTCACCACCACCACCACCAAATACTACTTCACCACCACCACCACCAAATACTACTTCACCACCACCACCAAATACTACTTCACCACCACCAAATACTACTTCACCACCACCACCACCAAATACTACTTCACCACCACCAAATACTACTTCACCACCACCACCACCAAATACTACTTCAGCACCACCACCACCACCAAATACTACTTCAGCACCACCACCACCACCAAATACTACTTCAGCACCACCACCACCAAATACTACTTCAGCACCACCACCACCACCAAATACTACTTCAGCACCACCACCACCACCAAATACTACTTCAGCACCACCACCACCACCAAATACTACTTCAGCACCACCACCACCACCAAATACTACTTCAGCACCACCACCACCAAATACTACTTCACCACCACCAAATACTACTTCACCACCACCAAATACTACTTCACCACCACCAAATACTACTTCACCAGCACCAAATACTACTTCACCAGCACCACCACCACATACTACTTCACCACCACCACATACTACTTCACCACCACCACATACTACTTCACCACCACCACATACTACTTCACCACCACCACATACTACTTCACCACCACCACATACTACTTCACCACCACCACATACTACTTCACCACCACCACATACTACTTCACCACCACCACCACCACATACTACTTCAGCACCACCACCACCACATACTACTTCAGCACCACCACCACCACATACTACTTCAGCACCACCACCACCACATACTACTTCAGCACCACCACCACCAAATACTACTTCAGCACCACCACCACCACATACTACTTCAGCACCACCACCACCACATACTACTTCAGCACCACCACCACCACATACTACTTCAGCACCACCACCACCACATACTACTTCAGCACCACCACCACCACATACTACTTCAGCACCACCACCACCACATACTACTTCAGCACCACCACCACATACTACTTCAGCACCACCACCACCACATACTACTTCAGCACCACCACCACCACATACTACTTCAGCACCACCACCACATACTACTTCAGCACCACCACCACATACTACTTCAGCACCACCACCACATACTACTTCAGCACCACCACCACATACTACTTCAGCACCACCACCACATACTACTTCAGCACCACCACCACATACTACTTCAGCACCACCACCACATACTACTTCAGCACCACCACCACATACTACTTCAGCACCACCACCACCACCACATACTACTTCAGCACCACCACCACCACCACATACTACTTCAGCACCACCACCACCACATACTACTTCAGCACCACCACCACCACCACATACTACTTCAGCACCACCACCACCACCACATACTACTTCAGCACCACCACCACATACTACTTCAGCACCACCACCACCACATACTACTTCAGCACCACCACCACCACATACTACTTCAGCACCACCACCACCACCACATACTACTTCAGCACCACCACCACCACCACATACTACTTCAGCACCACCACCACCACATACTACTTCAGCACCACCACCACCACATACTACTTCAGCACCACCACCACCACATACTACTTCAGCACCACCACCAAATACATAAAAGGAAGTAATTTACAGCAAGTTGGTACATAATTTTAATGTGGAAAGTGACAATGGTATGAATTGATGCAGCCTCCATTAGAGACACTGATGTAGGCAATTTAGAAGTTGTGTGAAAAAATGGCTGAACTTCTCAGGTTTAAGTTGTACAATCAAATAAATGGTATCAAAGGATTCAGCACCATGAAATAAAGAACTTTACAACAAGATATTACATAGCTTCATTGCAGAATGTGGCAATGGTATGAATTGATGCTGTCTTCATTGGAAACTGATTTGACCAATTTGGAAGTTGTGGTGGTATTGGCTCCAAATTTTCAGTTGTGCAATTTAATATATGTTACCAAATGACTCAGCACCATGAAATACATAAGTATATTAGGGCAAGTTACTGCATAGTTATATCATAGAACATAGCCATTTAATGACTTGAAGTCTCCATTGGAAACACTGATTTAGCCAATTTGGACATTGTGATTCCATTTGCTCTAACTTCTCAGGACTATGTCATTCAACCATTAAATACATATAATAAAGAACTTTGTAACAAGTTACTACATAGGTTTAATTTCAAAAGTGGCAATGGTATGAATTGATGCAGTCTCCATTGCAAACACTGATTTAATAAATTTGGAAGGTTTATGATACCATTGTACAACTTAAGTCTGAGAAGTTAGAGCCAAACAAACGTTAAACAATTCAGCAACATGAAATACATAAAATAAGTACCTTAGAACAAGTTGTGACATACTTTTATTGCAGAAAGTGGTAATGGAATGAATTCATGCAGTCTCCATTGGAAACTGATTTAGCCAATTTGGAAGTTTTTTGTGACACCATTGGCTTCAACCTATCAGGATCCTTGAGGCTCTGTTCCTCCACACTGCCTGAGAGTCCTGCCATTAACCTTGTATTCTGCCTTCAAATTTGATCTCCCAAAGTGTATCACATCACACTTTTCCTGGTTGATTTCCATCTGCCACTTCAGCCCAGGTCTGCACCCTATCAATATCCTGTTGTAATCTACAGCAACCTTCTACACGCTCCACAACACCACCAACCTTTGTATCATCAGCAAACTTGCTAACCCACCCTTCCACACCCTCATCCAGGTCATTTACAAAAGTCACAAAAAGCAGGGGTCCCAGAACAGATCCCTGTGGAACACCACTGGTCACCAACCTCCAGGCAGAATACGCTCCATCTACCACCACTGATCGTCTTCTATGAGCAAGCCAATTCTGAATCCACACTGTCAAGTTTCCCTGAATGCCATGCCTCCTGACTTTCTGAATGAGCCTTCCATGAGGAAATTTACCATAGAACAGTACAGTACAATACAATACAGGCACTTTGGCCCACAATGTTGTGCTGACCTTTAAACCTCACCTAAGACTATCTAACCCCTTCCTCCCACATATCCCCTTATTTTAAATTCCTCCATATGCTTATCTAACAATCTCTTGAGTTTTACCGATGTACCTGCCTCCACCACCACCCCAAGTAACACATTCCATGCCCCAACCACTCTCTGGGTAGAAAAACCTCCCTCTGATATCTCCCTTGAACTTCTCACTTTATCAAACACCTTTCTAAAATCCATGCATGTCACATCCTCAAAGAAATCAATCAGGCTCATGATGCACAACCTGCCCCTCACAAAGCTATGCTGACAGTCCCTAATCAGCCTATGCTTCTCTAAATACCCATAATTCCTGTCTCTAAGAAACTTCTCCAGTAATTTGCCCACCACTGAAGAAAGACTCATTGGTCTGTAATTCCCAGGGTTATCCCTCCTCCCTTTCTTAAACAAAGGCACAACATTTGCCACCCTCCAATCATCTGGTACAACTCCTGTGGCCAGTGAGGACGCAAAGATTATTGGCGAAGGCATAGCAATCTCTTCCCTCGCTTCCCGTAATAACCTTGGATATATACCGTCCAGCCCCAGTGACTTATCTATCTTCATGTTTTTCCAAAAGTCCCAGCACATCCTCTTTCCTCACATCGACATGCCCTAATGTATCAACCTGTCATACGCCTTCCTCACAAACATAGAGGTCTCTCTCATTAATGAATATGAAGCAAAATATTTATCATGGATTCCCCCTACCTCTTCCTACTCCAGGCTCATGTTTCCTTTTATCCCTGATCATTCCTGCCCTCACTCGTCATCCTATTTCTTCACATACGTGTAGAACACCTTGGGGTTTTCCTTAATCCTGCTTGCTATGGCCTTCTCATGCCCCCCTTCTAGGTCTCCTTAGTCCATTCTTAAGCTCCCTCCTTGTAACTCTCAGGAGCCCTGTCTGATCTATGCTTTCTAAATATTAAACTTTTTGCTTCCTCTTGACAAGATATTCTATGTTTCTTGTTAATGATGGTTCCTTCACTCAACTATCCTTAGCGACTCAATGGGACAAACCTACCCAGAACCTCATGCATGTATACCCTAAACAACCTCCACATTTATGGCATGCATTTCCCCAAGAACATCTGTTTCCAATTTACACTCCCAAGTTGCTGCCTAATAGCATCAAATTCCCCCTCCCCCAATTAAATACTTTTCCATATCATCTGCTCCTATCCCTCTCCAAGGCTATGGTAAAGGTCAAGGAGTTATTGTCACTATCTCCAAAATGCTCTCCCATTGAGAGATCTGAAACCTGATCAGGTTCATTGCCTAGCACCAGGTCCAGAACAGCCTCTCCTCTAGTCGGTCTGTCCACATACTGTGTTAGGAATCCTTCCTGGACACACCTAACAAACTCTACCCCATCTAAGGAAGTGCCAATCAATATTAGTGAAGTTGAAATCACCCATTACAACAACCATTATCTTTGCACCTCTCCGATATCTGCCTCCCAATCTGCTTCTTCATGTCTCTACTGCTATTGAGGGGTCTGTAGAATACTCCAAATAGTGTGATCGCTCCCTTCCTGTTTCTGACTTCCACCCACACTGACTCAGTGGATGATTCCTCCAGGACATCCTCCCTTTCTACAGCTGTGACACTGTCACTGATCAGCAAAACCACTCCCCCATCTCTTTTACCTCCATCCCCGTCACATTTGAAACATCTAAACCCCAGAATATTCAGCAGCCAAGTCTCTGTAATGGCCACTACGTCAGGGTTCCATGGACTGACCTATGCTCTAGGTTCATCAGCCATTTTCCTGATCCTTCTCACATTAAAGTAGACACACTTCAGCCCATCCAACTGACTGCAATTTTGCCCTTTCAAATTCCTATCCTCCATCACAGTCTTTCTACACTCTGCATCTTTGTACACTAACTGCACCAACATCTAACCTAGCACTCTGATTCCCATCCCCCTGCCAAACTAGCTTAAATCCTCCCCAACAGTTTGAGCAAACCTGCCCTCAAGAATAACCCATCCCTTTTGTACAGGTCATACTATCCCCAGAAGCAATCCCAATTAGCAACAAATCTGAAACCCTGACCCCTGCACCATCTCCTCAGCCACACATTCATCTTCAAAATCAATTTATTCTTACCGTCACTGGTGCATGGCACAGACAGCAATCTAGAGATTACTACCCTTGAGGTCCTGCTTTTCAGTTTCCTACTTAGCTCCCTATATTCCCTCTTCAGGACCTCATCTCTTTTCCTACCTTTGTCATTGGCACCAAAATGTATGTAATGTTGTGGACCCAATCTGAGTCATCCCTGTCCCTGGCACCCAGGAGGCAACATACCATCTGGGAGTCTCTTTCTTGTACACAGAATGTCCTGTCTGCCCCCCTTACTATGGAATCCTCTATCACTACTTCCCTGCTCTTCTCCCTACTTCCCTTCAGTGTGACACAACTCAGCTCAGTGCCAGAGACACAGTCACTGTGGCTTTCCCCTGGCAGGTCACTCCCCCCAACAGTATCCAAAGCAGTATACCTGTTATTGAAGGAATGGCCACAAGTGTACTCTGCACTACTTGCCTATTCTCCATCCTTCTCTGGACAGTCACCCAGCTACCTGCCTCCTGCAGCTTAGGAGTGACCCTGTAGCTCTTATCTATGCACTCCTCATTGTCCCACCAGAGTCAAAAGTCATTCAGTTGTAACTCAAGTTCCCTAATGTGGTCTGTAAGGAGCTGCAGCTGGATGCATCTGGTGCAGATGTAGTTATCAAGGAGACTGGAAGTTTCCCAGAACTCCCACATCTCACAAGATGAACACAATATTGACCCTGGAGCTATTCTAACTTCTCAGGCCTGGCACTAAGGGAAACTCCAAAGCAAGAAATAAAGAAACTCATCAGGGACTTACCTTTGCCTCTTCTCACCAAAGCCTCTTATATATCAATCCCCCACTCACACAATGGCAGCTCCCAAAATGGCCCTTTATTTGCTGCTGATAGTCAGACAATCAACTGGTAACAATTTGCAAATGTGCCTCGTTTAGACTCTTGCAAGGTGGAACTCACAAGCACCTGCACAGAGACTCGCCTCTTTTCAAAGGTCCCACTCCAAATCTTGCTCCAACTCCCGACCCTGCAAGATGAAAGTCACCTTGGGAGCATTTGTGACACCATTGGCTCCAACTTCTCATGGTTAAGGTGTACAATCAAATAAATGTTTCAAACAATTCAGCACCATGAAATACATAAAATAATGTACTTTACAACAAGACACTGCATGGTTTTATTGCAGAGTGTTGCAATGGAATGAACTGATGCCATTTCTATTTCAAACGCTGATTTAGTCGATTTTGAAGGTTTCTGATATTTTTGACTCCAACTTCTCAGCATTACGTTGTACATTAAATAAATGTTAAGAAACGATTCCACACTAGGAGATATAGAAAATAAAGTTCATTACAACAATCAAAGAGATGCTACCTTCTTGAGGCAGCCCCTCCTATAGATACTACCAATGGTGGGGAGGGATGTGCCTGTGATGTACTGGGCAGAGTCTACTACTCTCTGCTGCTTCTTGCGTCCCTGCACATTTGAATTGCCGTAGCAGACCATGGTGCAATCAGTCAGGATACTTTCAACAGTACATTTGTAGAAGTAGAAGGTGAGGAGACATGGGATCCAAGGGGACATTGCAGTGTGGATCCAGAACCAGCTGGCCCACAGAAGGCAAACAGTGGCTGTTGAAGGATCCTATTCTGAGTGGAGGTCAGTGACCAGTGGTGTACCTCAGGGATCTGTACTGGGACCCTTACTATTTCTGATTTTTATAAACGACCTGGATGAGGAAGTGGAGGAGTGGGTTAGTAATTTTGTAGATGACATGAAAGTTGGGGGTGTTGTGGATAGTTTGGAGGGCTGTCAGAGGTTACAGAGGGACATAGGTAGGATGCAGAGTTGGGCTGAGAAGTAGCAGATGCAGTTCAACCCAGATAGTGTGAAGTGGTTCATTTTGGTAGGTCAAATATGTTGGCGGAATATAGTATTAATGGTAGGACTCTTGGCAGTGTGGAGGATCAGAGGGATCTTGGGGTTCGTGTCCATAGGACGCTCAAAGCGGCTGCACAGGTTGACTCTGTGGTTAAGAAGGCATATGGTGTATTGTCCTTCATCAATCGGGGAATTGAATTTAGGAGCCGGGAGGTATTGTTGCAGCTATATAGGTCCCTGGTCAGACCCTACTTGGAGTATTGTGCTCAGTTCTGGTTGCCTCACTACAGGAAAGATGTGGAAGCCATAGAGAGGGTTCAGAGGAGATTTACAAGGATGTTGCCTGGAATGCGGAGGATGCCTTATGAAAGCAGATTGAGGGAACTCGGCATTTTCTCTTTGGAGAGACGGAGGATGAGGGGGAACCTGATTGAGGTGTATAAGATGATGAGAGGTATTGATAGGGTAGATAGTCAGAGGCTTTTCCCCAGGGCTGAATTGGTGGCCACAGGAGGACGTAGGTTTAAAGTGCTGGGGAGTAGATATAGAGGAGATGTCAAGAGTAAGTTTTTTTACTCAGAGTGGTGAGTGCGTGAAATGGGCTGCTGGAAACGGTGGTGGAGGCTGATATGATAGGGTCTTTCAAGAGACTGTTAGATAGGTACATGGAGCTGAGTAAAATAGAGGGCTATGGGTAAGCCTAGTATTTTCTAGGGTAGGGACATGTTTGGCACAGCTTTGTGGGCCAAAGGGCCTGAATTGTGCTATAGTTTTTCTATGTTCTATGTTCTAATTATGGTATAGTTTTGTTGTAGAAAGTGGCAATGGCATGAATTCATGCAGTCTCCATTGGAAACACTGATTCAGCCAGTTTGGATGTTTTGTGAAACCATTGGCTCTAACTTATCAGGATTAAGATGTACAATCAAATAAATGTTACCAAACAACTCAGCATCATGAAATGCATAAAATAATATACTTTACAACAAGACACTGCATGGTTTCATCCACATAGATGTGGATGAATTGCATTGGACAATTGCAATGGAATGAATTGATGCAGACTCCATTGGAAACACTGATTTGGACAATTTAGAATTTTTGTGATACAATTTGCTCTAACTTCTCAGGGTTAAGTTGTAAAATCAAATAAGTGTTATCAAACGATTCAACACCATGAAATACGTAAAATAAAATTCTTTATTTGTTGCAGAAAGTGGCAATGGAAAGAATTGATGCCCTCAAAATTGGAAATGCTAATTTAGCCAATTTGGAAGATTTCTTATTTATTTGGCTCTAAGTTGTCAGTATTAAGTTGTACAATCAATTAAATGTGACCAAATGATCCAGTGCCATGAAATACAGAAAATAATGTACATATAACACCACTGTTAAAGAAGGGAGGGAGTCAAAAGACAGTAAATTTATCGGCCAGTTAGCCTGACCTCAATGGTTGCTAAGATTTTGGAGGCCATTATTAGGGGTGAAATTTCAGAGTACTTGGAATTACGTGATAAAATTGGGCAAAGTCAGCATGGTTTTGTTGAGGGGAGATCTTCCCTGACAACTCTAGTGGAACTCTTTGAGGAGGTAATAATCAGGCTGTACAAAGCAGAGTCAGCAGATATTATTTACTTGGATTTTCAGAAGGCCTTTGACAAGGTGCCACACATGAGGCTGCTTAACAAGATAAGAGCCCATGGTGTTCAAAGCAAGGTATGAGCATGGACAGAAAATTGACTGACTGGCAGATAATTGGCTGATTGGCTGATGAGCATGGGATAAAAAGGTCCTTTTCAAGATGGTAGCTTGTGACTAGTGGAGTACCACAAGGTCAGTGTTGGGATCACAACATTTCACATTATACAATGATCTAGATGAAACAACTGATGGCATTTTGGCCAAGTTTGTAGATTATACAAAGATAAATGAAGGGACAGGTAGTATTGCGGAGGCAGGGAGTCTGCAGAAGGACTTGGACAGATTGGGAGAGTGGGCAAAGAAGTGGCAGATGAAATTCAGTATGAGGAAGTGAGGGGTTATGCACTTTGGTAGGATGAATAAGGGTGTAGATTATTTTCTATTTGGGGAGAGAATTTAAGAATCAGAAGTGCAAAGGGACTTGGGAGTCCTAGTTCAGGATACCCTTAAGGTTAACTTGCAGGTTGACTTGATAGTAAAGAAGAAAAATGCAATGTTGATATTCATTTTGAGAGGACTATAATATAAGAGCAAGTAAGTGCTGCTGTGGCTTTATAAGGCATTGGTCAGATTGCATTTGGAATATTGTGAGCAATTTTGGGCACTGTACCTAGAAAGTATACAAAGGAGGCTCACGAGAATGATCCCAGGAATTAAAGGCTTAACATATGAGGGGCATCTGATGACTCTGAGACTATACTCGATGGAGTTCAGAAGGATGAGGGGGGGATCTTATTGAAACCTACTGAATACTGATAGGCCTGTATTGAGTGGATGAGGAGTCTCTAGGATCCGAGGACATTGCATAGGAATAAAGGAACGGTAAAATAAAACTGAGATGAGGAGGAATTTCTTCAGCCACTAGGTGATTAATCTGTGGAATTTGTTGCTACATAGGGTGGTAGTGGCCAAGTCATTAGGTGTATTAAGGCAGATTGATAGGTTCTTGATTGGTAAAGGGACTAAGGGTTACAGGAAGAAGGCAGGAAAATGGAGTAGAAAAAAATCAGCCATGATTGAATGACAGAGCAGACTCGATGGGCCGAATAACCTAATTCTGCTTCTACGTCTTCTGGTTTAGTGGTCTAACACTGGAGAACAATACTGGTGGGGATGGATCTGACATTGTATAACACTGGGAGACAGTACAGGTGGGGATGGATCTGTCATTGTATAACACCAGGGTACAGTACTAGTGGGGATGGGTCTGTCACTTTATGACACTGAGGTACAGTACTGGTGGAGACAGGTCTCCCATTGTATGACACTAGGCTACATTACTGGTGCGGATGGGTCTGTCACTGTATATCATTTGGTTACAGCTCTGGTGAGGACTGGTCTGTGACTCTATAACACTGGGGTACTGTACTGGTGGGGATGGGTCTGTTGCTGAATAACATCAGGGTACTGTACCGGTTGGGACAGGTATGTCATTGTATAACACTGGAGTACATTACTGGTGGGCCAGGTATTTCACTGTATAAGACTGGGTACAGTACTGGTGGGGACAAGTCTGTCACTGCATATCACTGGGTTACAGTACTAGTGAAGATGGATTTGTCACTGTATATCAGTGGGGTACAGCACAGGTGGGACGAGGTCCATCACTGTTTGACACTGGAGGGCATTACTGGGGAGGATGGGTCCGTAACTGTATAACACTGGAGGACAGTACTGGTGGGGAGAGTCTGTTACTGCGTGACATGGGTAGAGTAGTGGTGGGCATGGGTCTGTCACCGTATAACACTGGGGTGCAGTTCTGGTGGGCTGGGTATTTCAATGTATAACACTGGGGTATAGTACTGATGGGAACTGGTCTTTCACCTAACACTGCAGTAAAGTACTGTTTGGGACTGGTCTGTCACTGTATAACACAGGTATAATACTGGTGGGCTGGGTATTTAACTGTATAACATTGCGGTGCAGTACAGGAGGGAGAAGTCTGTCATTCTGTAACACTGGAGTACCATACTGGTGGGGATGGATCTGTCACTACATAACACTGGGGTACAGTACCGCTGGAGATAGGTCTGTCACTGTATATCACTGGGTTATACTACTGGTGAGGAGGGGTTTGTTCTGTATAACAGTGGTGTACAGCAAAGGTGGGATCAGGTCCGCCACTGTATAGCCCTGTGGTGCAGTACTGGTGGTGACCGGTCTGACAATGTGTAACGCTGGGATATAGTACTGGTGGGGACTGGTCTTTCACTGTAACACTGCGATACAGCAGTTCGGGACAGGTCTGTCACTGTATAACATGGGTACAGTAGTGGTGGGGACAGGTCTGCCACTGTATAACACAGGGGTACAGCACTGGTGGGGTTGGGTCTGTCACTGTAGAACAAGGGTACAGTACTGGTGAGGACGGGTCTTTCACTAACACTGTGGTACAGTACTGGTGGTGACAGGTTTGTCACCATATAACACTGGGGTACATTAGTGGTGGAGACAGGTCTGTCACTTAGTAATTGGTTACATTTAGTGAGCTACAGTGAAAACTTTGTTTTACATTCCATCCATACAGATCATTTCATCACATCAGTCCATTGAGGTATTACAAGAGAAAAGCAGTAACAGAATGCAGAATTTCATGTTTCAGTTACAGGGAAAGTGCAGTTCAGGCAGACATCAAGGCCATGACGAGGTTGATTTTGAGGTCAAGAGTCCATCTTATCGTACAAGAGGTCTGTTCAATAGTCTTATAACAGCGGGATAGAAGCTGTCCTTGACCCCGGTGGTATGTGCTTTCAGGCTTTTGTATCTTCTGCCTGATAGGAGACGGGAGAAGAGCCCCCTCCCATCCCTCCGGGGTGGAAGGGGTCCTTGATTATGTTGGCTGCTTTACCAAGGCGGTGAGAAGTATAGACAGGGTCCATGCAAGGGAGGCTGTTTTTCATGATGTGCTGAGCTGTGGCAACAACTCTCTGCGGTTTCTCACGGTCTCAGGCAGAACAGTTGTTATGCCAAGCCATCATGCATCCAGGTAGGATGCTTTCTATGATCCATCTATAAAAGTTGTTGAGGGTCAATGGGATGTGCCAAATTTCCTTAGCCTTCTGAGGAAGTAAAGGTGCTGGTGTGCTTTCTTGGCTATGGCATTTTTGTGGTTGGACCAGTACAAGATATTGGTGATGTTTACACCTAGGAACTTGAAGCTCTCAACTATCAACACCTCGGCACCATTGATGCATACAGAGTCGTGTGCACCGCCTGGCTTCCTAAAGTCAATTACCAGCTTTCTGGTTTGCTGATATTGAGGGAACTGTTGTTGTCTTGGCACCATGCTACTTGACCCTCTATCTCCTTCCTGTAATCCAGCTCATCATTATTTGAGATCCAGCCCATTATAGTGGTGTCATCCATAAACTTGCAGTTAGAGTTAGAGCAGAATCTGGCAACACAGTAGGGAGTAAAGTAGGGGGCTGAGGAAGCAGCCTTGTGGGGCACCAGTGTTGAGGATAATCGTGGCGGGTGCGTTGCTGCCTGTCCTTACTGATTGCTGTCTGTAATTTAGGAACTCAAGGATCCAGTTGCAAAAGGAAGTGTTGAGTCCTAGGTCTAGGAGTTTGGAGATGAGTTTGCTTGGAATTATGGTATTGAAGATGGAGCTGAAGTCAATAAATAAGAGTCTGATGTAGGTGTCTTTGTTATCCAGATGATCCAGAAATGAGTGTAAGGCCAGGGAGATGGTGTCCACCATGGAACTGTATTGGTGGTAGGTAACTTGCAGTGGGTCGAGGTTGCCTGGGAGGCTGGATTTGATGTGTGCTATGACCAGCCTCTGCTTTGAGAGGCTGGTCATGGCACACATCAACTCCAGCCTCCTTGTGTTGTACTGTTCTATGTTTTTTCTCTGTTTATCACTTTTATTAGGGTTTTTGGGTGTAAGGGTTAGTTTTTGTTAGGGTTTTTAGTGTAAGGTTTAGATTTTTTAATAAGTTTTTTAAGTAGTCGAGTGGGGGCTGGACTGCGCAGGCGCGGCGCGGGCAGCTTAAAAAGCAAACAGCCTATAGAGCGGGCAGCGGAGTGAGTGGCAGCAGAGTGTTCTGGGCTTTGGCTCAAGGGGCTTTGGCGTGAAGGGGCAAGGAGGGTAAGTAGCTGGTAAGTAGGTAAAGGCAAGGTTTACCTTTTGGTCATTATAGATTTGTAGGTGGGACTAAATAGGGAAAAAAAGGTAGTCAGATGGAGGACATGGTGGTGTGCTGCAGCTGTTTGATGTGGGAACTCGTGGACCTTGCTGCGGTCCAAGATGGCCACATCTGCAGTAAGTGCTTGAGGCTGGAGGAACCTCGGCTCAGAGTTGATGAGCTGGAGTCGCAGCTACAAACACTGTGCAGCATAAGGGAGGGAGAGAGTTATGTAGACATGGTGCATCAGGTGACAGTCACCCCCCTTAGGGTAGGTACATCTGACGTTCAGGAGGCAGATAGAATGGTGACTGTCAGGGGAGGGAAGAGGAAGAAGAAGTCAGGCAGGCAGACAGGACAGAGAACCCTGGAGGCCGTTCCCCTCAGAAACAAGTTTTCTGCCTTGGAAGCTGTTGAGGGGGATGACCTGCAGGGGCCTAGCTACAGTTACCAGGTCTCCGGCACTGGGACTGGTACTGCTGCTCAGAAGGGAAGGGTGGGAAAGAGACATGCGGTAGTGATAGGGGACTCGATAGTCAGGGAAACAGACAGGAGGTTCTGTGGCAGTGAGCATGAATCCCGGATGGTATGTTGCCTCCCAGGTGCCAGGGTCCGGGATGTCACTGATGGGGTCCACAGGATTCTTGAGTGGGAGGGAGAGCAGCCAGAAGTTGTGGTCCATATTGGCACCAATGACACAGGTAGGAAGGGGGATGAGGTCCTGAAGAGTGAGTTCAGGGACCTAGGCAGAAAATTGAGGAACAGGACCTCAAGGGTAGCAATCTCGGGATTGCTGCCAGTGCCACGTGATAGTGAAGGTAGGAATAGGAGGAGGTGGCAGATAAATGCGTGGCTGAGAAGCTGGTGCAGCATGGAGGGTTTTAGATTTCTGGATCATTGGGATCTCTTCTCGGGAAGGTGGGACCTGTACAGAGAGTATGGGTTACACCCGAACCAGAAGGGGGCCAATATCCTTGCGGCGAGATTTGCTAGGGTGGTACAGGAGGGTTTAAACTAGTTTGTGAGGGGGAGGGGAACCGGAGGAGTAGCTCAGAGGAAGAAGGGAATGGGGAAAAGTTAGATCAAACAGGTAGAGAGGCTTTGGGGAAGGAGAGGCAGAATACAGGCTGTAAAAGTAGTAAGGTAGATGGACTGAAGTGTGTTTACTTAAATGCAAGAAGTGTCAGGAATAAGGGGGATGAACTGAGGGCTTGGATAAGTATGGGGGACTATGATATCGAGGCTATTACTGAGATGTGGCTGACGTCAGGAGAGGAGTGGATATTGAATATTTCTGGTTTTCAGTGTTTTAAGAGGGATAGGGAAGGGGGGAGAAGAGGTGGAGGGGTGGCGATACTGGTCAGGGACACTGTTACGGTTGTGGAAAAGATGGATGTTGTAGAAGGATCATCTCTAGAGTCCGTATGGGTGGAATTAAGGAACAAGAAAGGAGCAGTTACTCTACTAGGAGTATTCTATAGGCCCCCCCGCTAGCAGTAGAGATATAGAGGAGCAGATTGGCAGGCAGTGTTTGGAGAGAAGCAGAAATAACAGGGTTGTTATAATGGGAGACTTCAACTTCCCAAATATAGACTGGAACCTGCTAAGTGCCAAAGGTTTGGATGGGACGGAATTTGTTAAGTGTGTCCAGGAGGGATTCCTGACGCAGTATGTTGACAGGCCGACTAGAGGGAATGCCATGTTAGATCTAGTTTTAGGAAATGAACCGGGACAGGTGAAGGATCTAGTTGTGGGTGAGCATTTGGGGGACAGTGACCATTGCTCCAAAACCTTTAAAATTGTCATGGACAGGGACAGGAGCAGAGAGGACAAGAGGTTTTTCAATTGAGTAAGGGCTAACTACGAGGCTATAAGGAGAGAACTTGGGAGTGTAAATTGGGATGTCCTTTTTGAAGGAAAATGTACCATGGGGATGTGGTCGATATTCAGGGATCTTATGCAGGATGTTAGGGATAAATATGTCCCGGTGAGGCAGAGAAGGAATGGCAGGGTGAAGGAACCGTGGGTGACGAGAGAGGTGGAACGACTTGTTAGGGAGAAGAAGGTAGCATACGTGAGGTATAAGCAGCAAGGTTCAGACAGGGCCCGTGAGGAATATAGGGTAGCGAGGAAGGAACTTAAGAAAGGGCTGAGGAGAGCTAGAAGGGGACATGAAAAGGCTTTGGCTAGTAGGGTTAAGGAAAATCCCAAGGCCTTTTTCAAGTACGTGAAGGGTAGGAGGATGGCTAGAGTGAAGGTAGGTCCGACTAAGGACAAAGGTGGGAGAATTTGCCTGGAGGCTGCGGAAGTGGGAGAAGTTCTGAATGAGTACTTCTCTTCGGTATTCACCA
This sequence comes from Pristis pectinata, assembly GCF_009764475.1. Lineage (NCBI taxonomy): Eukaryota > Metazoa > Chordata > Chondrichthyes > Rhinopristiformes > Pristidae > Pristis > Pristis pectinata. Next base: position 11,511,145 of record NC_067420.1, read on the forward strand.
GGGAGAGGGGTCTTGATGATGTGGAAGGGAGTGCTGGTAGGGGTAATGTTCTCGAGGTTGTTGATATCAAGAGAGAGGATGTGTTGAAGTTGTTAAATAATATTAAGACAGATAAATCTCCAGGGCCTGACTGGATTTTCCCCAGGCTGCTTCGAGAGGCTAGGGAGGAGATTGCTGAACCGCTGGTAAGGATCTTTGAGTCCTCGTTGTCTACGGGGATGGTGCCGGAGGATTGGAGGGTTGCGAATTTGGTCCCCTTGTTCAAAAAAAGGTAATAGGGATAGGCCAGGGAATTACAGACCGGTGAGTCTCACATCTGTGGTGGGTAAGCTGTTAGAAAGGATTCTAAGGGATAGGATTTATGAACACCTTGAGAATCATGGACTGATTAGGGACAGCCAGCATGGCTTTGTGAAGGGAAGATCTTGCCTCGCAAGCCTGATAGAGTTCTTTGAGGAGGTGACGAGGAAGATTGATGAGGGCAGTGCGGTGGATGTGGTTTACATGGATTTTAGTAAGGCATTTGATAAGGTTTCTCATGGTAGGCTTCTTCAGAAGGTCACAGGCCAAGGGATCCAAGGAAGCTTGGCTGTGTGGATTAGGAATCGGCTTGCATGTAGAAAGCAGAGGATTGTGGTGGAAGGAGTGCCCTCGGATTGGAGGGCAGTGACTAGTGGTGTCCCGCAGGGATCAGTTCTGGGACCTCTACTTTTTGTGATATTTATAGATGACTTAGATGAGGGGGTGGAGGGCTGGGTTAGTAAGTTTGCGGACGACATTAAGATAGGCGGTGTTGTGGATAGTGTGGAGGGCTGTCGGAGCTTACAGAGGGATATTGATAGGATGCAGAGCTGGGCTGACAAGTGGCAGATGGAGTACAATCCGGAGAAGTGTGAGGTGGTACACTTTGGAAGGACAAACTCCAGGGCAGAGTACTGGGTAAATGGCAAGGTACTTGGCAGTGTGGAGGAGCAGAGGGATCTGGGAGTTCATATTCACAGTTCATTGAAAGTTGCCTCACAGGTGGAAAGAGCAGTTAAGAAGGCCAATGGGATGTCAGCTTTCATAAATTGCGGGATTGAGTTTAAGAGCAGCGAGGTGATGATGCAGCTTTACAAAACTCTAGTTAGGCCACACTTAGAGTACTGTGTTCAGTTCTGGTCGCCTCATTATAGGAAGGATGTGGAGGCATTGGAGAGGGTGCAGAGGAGATTTACCAGGATGCTGCTTGGATTGGAGAGTATTGAATATGAGGAGAGGCTTAAGGTGCTAGGGCTTTATTCACTGGAAAGGAGGAGGATGAGAGGAGACATGATAGAGGTATATAAAATATTGAGAGGAATAGATAGAGTAGACAGTCAGCGCCTCCTTCCCAGGGCACCAATGCTCAAGACGAGAGGTTATGGCTTTAAGGTTATGGGTGGGAGGTTCAGGGGAGATGTCAGAGGGAGGTTTTTCACTCAAAGAGTGGTTGGTGCATGGAATGCACTGCCTAGGGTGGTGGTGGAGGCAGATACATTGGACAGGTTCAAGAGCTTGTTGGATAGGCATATGGAGGAATGTGAGATAGAGGGATATGCGGGAGGAAGGGGTTAGGTAGTGTGAGGGTGGTCTGATGGACGGCACAACATGTTGGGCCGAAGGACCTGTTTTGTGCTGTATGGTTCTATGGTTCTATGGTTCTGTTCCTGTGCTGTACTGGTCTGTGATCTATTAGATCGTGAACAGAATAAAAGAGCAGGGAGGTCTTGGTACAACTTTATTAAACACTGGTTAGGTCGCAGCAGGAGTACCATGTGCAAACCTGGTCACCACACTATAGGATGGATGAGATTGCACTGGAGAGGGTGCAGAGGAGATTCATCAGGATGTTGCCTGGGATGGAGTGTCTCAGTTATGAGGAGACACTGGATGAGCTGGGTTTGTTTTTGTGGAACAAATTGAGGGGGAACTGATAACAAAATTATAAGGGGCATAGACAAGGTGCTGTGGAGGAACATTCCCCCATGGCAGAGGTGTCTAAAACTGGGGACCATCAGTTTAAAGTTAAGGGTAGGAGGTTCTGAGGGGATCCAAGAAGGCATATTTTCTCCCAGGGGGTGGTTGGAATCTGGAACACACTGCCTGAGGGGGTGGGGGAGGTAGAGACACTCTCAGCTTTTAAGTATTTGGGTCAGCACTTGAATCGCCAAGACAGAGAAGGCTATGGAGCAATTGCTCAAAAATCGGCTTCATGTAGATGGATACGAAAGCTGGCATGGACAAGGTGGGCCAAAGGGCCTGTTTCCATCACTGGATCAGTTGCTGCAGAGAAACACCTGAGAACTACATGATTCAATGCCTTTGCTTTCACCTCCTCTCTTCCCACCATCCAGCGACCCAAACAGTCCTTCCAGGTGAAACAGCGATTCACTTGCACCTTTTCCAATCCTCACCATTGGAGAACCCAAACACAGATTGGGAGATTCTTTTACAGGGCACGACAATACATTCCTCAACAGCAGTTCTGAGTGTAAATAAACCTGTAGCTTAAATGTTCACACTAACTCTCCCTCTGGTGTACCTGTCCATGGTCTCCTGCACTGTCACAATGAGATCCAGCACAAGGATGAGGAACACCTCATCCACTGTATGGACAAGTAGCAGCCCGCAGGACTCGGGATATTATTATACAACCTTGGTTAACCAGCCCTTGCTGTTTGTGTCAGATGTAGTCAGATCAGATATCATGTCATCAACTTATGGCACAAACTCAGTTTGTCTCCCCACAGATGCTGACTGACCTGCTGAGGATTTGCCATATTTACTTTCGTTCAAGTTTCAGCATCTGCAGCATTTTGTAGCTTCTGCCTCCGTCTCCCCCTCTCTCTGTGTCTATCCCTCCGTTTCTCCCTCTCTCTGTCTGTCCCTCTGTCTCCCCCTCTCTGTGTCTGCCCCACTGTCCCCCACTTTGTCCCGTCTCATCCCCGCTTCCCCCTCCCCTCTGTCCCCTCCCCATGCCCCCCTCTGTCCCCCTCCCCCTCTGTCCCCCTCCCTTATCCCCCTCTGTCCCTCTCCCATCCCCCTCTGTCCCCTTCCCCCATGTCCCCCTCCCCATCCACCCATCCCCACTATCCCCCCTCCATCCCCCGTCTCACACCCTCTCTGATTTTAGAAGACTTCGGCACTCAATCACAAACCCCGCCTCGCATCAGGTGGAATGACAGCAGGGGTGGCAACGTGGCCAGAAGGGGTGGGAGGGGGGTTACATTTTGTGTTGCACATATGTGAGGTGATGTTGTCAGTGTCGGGGGAAAGGTGAGTGGGTGGGCTCTGACGCACCGATGCTCACTTCCTGGGTGGTGTTCGGGACCCTCGACCTTTGTGCTGCACCGTAGGGGGAGGGGGAGAGGGAGGGGGTACTCTGCCCCGCCCCCTCACCTGCCCCCCTCCCCCTCTCCAAATTATATAGCTAATGCCCAAGTTCTCAATCAGGACAGTTTCCCCCTTGTGTTGCCAATTTAAGTCTGTAATTTGCAGAATGAGTTCAGTTGATCCCCAAAATCTCCTGCAGTGTCCCAATGGTAGGAACCACCACATCCGTGCCTGCAGATTCCCCTACCATCTGGTCAAGTGCAGGAAGATGAGATTCACAGCTTTCAGTCACTCAGCAACAACCTGATGTGGGGCATGCAGATTTATAAATGATCTCTCGACTGCTCCACAGTGCCAGAGTCACATATGCAAATTGAAAAAGGGTCACAAAAATAAGTAAGCAAAAGGTTCGCCAAATTTTTAAGAGTATCTTGTAGGTAGTAGTAGATTTGGGGAGGGAAATTCCAAATTAAGGGTTCAGACAACTTGTGACACAGCAACATGGACTGAAGCAACCTGGGGTGATCAAGAGGATGGAAGTGTAAGAGTCGATAAAGGGGGCAGAAGGAAGTGTGTGATATATAGCAGGCCGAAAATACGGAGGCCCTTCAGGAGTTAAGAGAATGTAGGTTGGGGGGAGGTTATTTAAGAATTCAGAGGGCAAAGAGGGGCCATGAAATATCACTGATGGACAAGGTATGGAAGATCCCAAGGCATTTTATAAACCACATTATGAACAAAGGAATAAATGGGGAAAAAGTAGGGCCCATTAGGGACCAAAGAGGCAATGTGTGTTTGTGGAGCCAGAAGTTGAGGTGAGGTTTTTTGTGAACACCTCATCTGTGTTCACTAAGGAGAAGGACCTTGTGGCTGGAGAATTCAGGAAGAGGTGGTTTTGGGGGGGTATGGGTGGCTGAAATTATATCATGTGTTATTAATGAAAAAGAGGCATTGGATGCCTTAGTGGGCTTAAAGGTCGATCATCTCCCCAGGGCCTGATGAGATGTATCCCAGGCTGCTGTAGGAGGCAGGGGACCCTGGCAGAGATTTTTAAATCTTTGCTAGCCGTAGGTGAAGTGTCAGATGTGTCTGACCTCAAACCTCTTGATCTTTCTTGTTGCACTGCCACACTGCCCCTTGAACAAGCTGCTGACTAGAGTGGAGCCAATCTACAGGACTCATGGTAAACTTTCCAACCAATGTATTTCCACTGTAGAACCAAGGTTGCCCTCATTGAGCAGCCATGTACCTGCAGTGCTTGCATTTGTACAGCTCAGAGCCGAATTCCAATCCATTTTTGATTTGTTCACTGAAGCAGGCAAGAAATTGTGTCTTGTACTCAGTATCAGCAAGACCAAGGTTCTCTACTAACATGCCCTCAGTGCACCACAGTGCTGCCCCAATAATAAAGGTTCATGACGAGACCCTGAGAAATTTGGATCACCTCCCAAGTTTCAGGAACCATCTCTTAGCGACCCTTTACACCAATTACACATTAATCCCATTTTTCATTCTCCACACATTGCCATCAACTGCCTCCAGATTAACCCACTGACCCCACACATCTTTGGGATGTGGGAGGAAATTGGAGGACCTGGGGGAAACCCACACAGTCACAGAGAGAAGGCACAAACTCCACCGGGTCACCGGTGCTCTGAGGCAGTGGCTCCTCTAGCTCTGCCATCTGCTGCCTAATTGTCTATGCCAACAGTGATCCTTGCCCTCCTACATGCTTCTCAGAGTTGGACTAGCAACGGCAGGTATCTTGAGGCACTGGAGAGATGCCATTTACACTGTCTCCACAAAATGTTCCAAATTCATTGAAATGATAAATGAAGCAACATCGGTGTCCTTCCCCAGGTCAACATTCCCAGCATTGAGACTCCAGTTGCCCTTGGTTGGTCATATAGTGAGGCCACGTTGTTCACAGGCCCAACACCAGACTCCTTCTGCAGACACTGTTCCAATCTCTGTCACAGGTAGAGATCACCAGGCAATGGGAGAACAAGTTTCAAGGATGTGCTCAATGGTTCACTAATTTCTAGAATTCTTAGCCCAAGGCTGTCAAAATGGTAAGAACATTTGGCATTGAGAATCTCATGAGGCTGAAGGCAGAAAGGACTATAGTGATAGGAGACTCGACAGTTCGAGGGGCAGACAGGAGATTCTGTGACTGCAAAAGGGACTCCAGGATGGTGTGTTGCCTCCCTGGTGCCAGGGTCGAGGATGTCTCTGAGCAGTTACAGAACATTCTCAAAGGGGAGGGGGAGCAGCCAGAAATTATTGTGCCCATCGGCACGAATGGCATTGGTAGAAAAAGGGATGAGGTCCTGCAGAGTGAATATAAGGAGTTGGGAAAGAGATTAAAGAGCGGGACCTTGAGGGTAGGGCAAGAATTGGAAGATATGGCAGCTGAAGAGTTGGTGCAGGGGCAGGGATTCAGATTTGTGTACCTTTGGGATCTCTTCTGGGACAGCAGAGACCTATACAAAAGGGACAGGTTGCACTTGAATTGGAGGAAGACCAATATTCCAAAAGTGCAGTAGACAAGGTATCCTCGATCCCGAGAGACTGCCGAAGAAGAAAATAAATTGGTCTTCATGTTGTGAGATCTCATTGATTAATGACTTTGCAGGTTTGAGAATATAACTGTTGTGTCCATTTGGGATAAATTTGTCATATCAGTTGATCTATGTGATAAGCATTACTAACCAGGTTATGTCCTTTTCTACTTGAATTACATTTTTAACTGGAGGGAAGGTCTTGTTTGGGCAACCAGACGGCAGCTGATGCAGAGCGGCTTGCAGAACTAAATGAAAAATTTTGAGCTAAGAGTTTTGTTTGACCTCTAGATAATTAACCTGCTCTCTGACATCCATAGAGTTTTAGTAACTCTCAAATGTTGAATCAATCTGTTATTTTATTCACATTCTGTACCTTATTATTTGAAGTCAAACTTAAAATTTGCACTCTGGAATTTTTTTTTCCCCAAGTCATTTTGTGAAATATCTGTGTGGATTGTGTTGCAGTGCTTTTCTATCAGATTGTACTATGAGGAGAGGCTGAACAAACATGGGTTGTTTTCTCCTGAGCAGTGGAGGCTGAGGGGAGACCTGATAGAAGTTTATAAGATTATGAGAGGCATGGATAGAGTAGACAACGGGTAGCTTTTTCCAATGGTCAAAATGTCTAATACTAGAGGGCACACATTTAAGGTGAGGGGGTAAGTTCAAAGGAGATGGGCAGGGCAAGTTTTTTACACAGAGAGTGGTGGGTGCCTGGAATGCACTGCCAGTGGTGGTGGTGGAGGCAAATATGATAGAGGTGTTTAAGGGGCTCTTAGTTTAGTTAGGCATTTAATTACTAGTTTATTTAGTTTGGCACAACATTGTGGGCTGAAGAGTCTGTTTCTGTACTGTGCTGTACTGTTCGATGTTCTAATTTAGTCAGATAATTCTATATTGCAGGTTATGAATTCGGCTGTGCTCTCAGAGGCACAGATATCAGAATGCTCTCTAAGATACAGACTAGGGGGCTTGTTGTGAATGGGTCATATTCGGTACACTTGGTGTTTGGATTGCATGGATTGAATGCTCTTTGGGGTGCTGAGATTGGAGCACTCTGTGATCTTTCCCTTAAAGCCTCTGTATTGATTTGAATCACGTCTGGTAGTGTCAGATTAGGGTGGCATCTCTGGGGTTAGGAGTATGTGTGAAGTTGCAAAGATTGGGGTGTTTCTATATTGGGGTACTTTGTTCTGAAATTACTAGATTGAAGTTTGTAAATTGTGGTCATTGTTTCCTCATTTCACAGTTTGCAATGCCCAAAGAAAGCCTTGTGATATCCCTCAATGTACATGGCAGTGTCCTGCCCCTGAGGAAGACTGGGAGAAAGGTTGGTGCTGAGTATACTTTGATTTTTCTTCCTCAATTTATTTCTATTTTTCCTTGTCATACCATCACCCATTCCCCCCCCCATTAAATATTCTACATATCTGTATCACATCCTAACATGAGCTAATCCCCAGCTTCTCTGCCTTCTAATAGGATGTCAGAGTAAAGAGGGGAGGACCAGGGGAGGGAGATGAAAATGGTGTAACTTTTACCCAGGAAGATAGTGCTGGTAAAATCTCAGAAGAGTGGTGGTAGAGGGAATGCTGGCTGAGAATTGATAGGAGGAGTGACTAGAAAAGCTGACAATCTTTAGAGTGAACAAGCTCCCTGGTCCAGATGGGATGTATCCCTGGTTGCTGAGGGTCCTAGGACAGAGGTTGTAGAAGGACTTGTCATGATCTTCTAATCCTCTCAAGGTACAGGGCAGGGACAAAGGACTGGAGAATGAGAGAATGCGAGGCAGTTACTGGGCAGTCTGTTCAACCTCAGATGTGGGGAAGCTTTTACAAACAATAATCACAGGTTCTTGAAGAAATTAACTGGCTCTTGGAGAAATTTGAGTTGATAAGTCCCAGACTGGTCAACAGAATTGAAGTCTGTGGAATTAAAGGCTCAGTAGCAGGAAGGAGGGGAACTTGGATTAAAGGCAGCAATAGTGGTAAAGGGTTATTTTCCAGACTGGGGGATGGTGGACTGTGGTGTCCCCAGGGGTCAGTGCTGGGACCGCTGCTTTTTATGTACGTATATTCATGATATAGACATGGGTGTGCAAATCTGCGGATGACCCAAAAGTTGCAAGTGCAATGAACTGTGAGGACGACAGTAAGTGTGTTACAGGACATAGCTATGCTGGTAGAAGGGGCAGAAAAGTGGCAGATGGATTCTTTTCCAAAGAAGTGTGAAGTGAAACACTTCAGCAGAATAAATAAATCTGGTGAGATTTTCTTCCTCCATCTCACTTCAGGGGGTGAGTTCCGGCCCCTTGAATTCATACAGCTAGAGGAAGTTCCTGCACATCAGCTGTCTTGCAGTTTCCACCTATTGCAGGGATTGCAAGGAATAGGTCCCTCTGATGCAAGGAATGTCCAGTCTCCCGTGGAAATACTAATAATAGAACATAGAACAATTACAGCACAATTCAGGCCCTTTGGCCCACAAAGCTGTGCCAAACACGTCCCTACCCTAGAAATTACTAGGCTTACCCATAGCCCTCGATTTTTCTCAGCTCCATGTACCTATCTAACAGTCTCTTGAAAGACCCCATCGTATCCGCCTCCACCACCGTTTCTGGCAACCCATTCCACACACGCACAATCTTTATAGTGATTGATAAACAAGAAGGAAAGTGAGTTGTGAAGAGGACATGGGAGGCTTCGAAGGGATATAGATAGGTTAAGTGAATGGAAAAAGATCTGTCAAATGGAATATAATGTGGGGAAAATGTGGGGTTATCCATTTTGGCAGGAATAAAAGAGACATGTTATCTAAATGGTGAGAGATTGCAGAGCTGTGAGATACAGAGGGATCTGGGTGCATAGCATAATTAGGAAAGCAAACAGTGTTTTTGTTATAACAAAGGGAACTGAATGCAAAAGTAAAGAGGGTATGGTACAAACATTGGTGAGACCACACCTGGAGTACAGTATTGGTTTCCTTATTTATGGAAGGATATTAATATGTTGAAAGCAGTTCAGAAAAGGTTTATTAGACCGATATGAGTAGAATGAATGTAGGGTTAATGTAAATGGATAGCTGATGGTTGGCATGGACTTGGTAGGCTGAAGGTTCTGTTTCCCTACTGTACCTCTCTGTAATAGATGCAATAAGTGGATTGTCCTATGAGGCAAGATTGGACAGGATGTTCCTGTAATTACTGGAGTTCAGAAGAATGAGAGGGAACTCAACTGAAACCTCTCAGGTCCTGAGGGGTCTCAACAAGGTGGATGTGGAGACGATGTTTTCTCTTGTGGGGAAATCTAGAACGAGGGCTCACTGTTTATAAATCAGGGGTCAAGTCTTTAAGACAGACAAGGTGATTTCTGTTTTTCTCTCAAGGAGTGTTGTGAGTCTTTGGAACTCTCTTCCTCAAAGGGCAGTGGAAGCAGAGTCCAAATAGTTTTAAGGCAGAGGGAGATCAATTTTTCATAAAGCTAAGTTTACTGGGGGTAGGTGGGAATGCAGTTGATCTTATAGAATGGTAGAGCAGGCTCGAGGGGCCATGTAGCCTCCTCTGACTCCTGATTCACCCCCTGTGTGTGTGCTGATCAATATCACCATTATTCATAGTGCACTTGATTTGCAGCAATGGTATTCATGCTTTGGATTTTCCCACAAACCTTTTTACTGCTTATTTTACTCTCATAATGGATGTTCTGAAAATGAAGACGAATCTTCTGGCACATTTATCTATGGCTACACCAACCTGAACAGAAACTGCATCAAAGGCAGGTAACTATCAATTTTTAAAAAAGCTGGACTGTAATGCAATAGAAAAACAAGTACTTTTTCAGTCTTAATCATATCCAGTATAAATTCATGCTGCCAATATTACCCCAAGTTAAAATTTCTCTTGGATGATTGGAGGGTGGGAGGGAAGAGGAGTGTTGGGAAGCAGAAAATTTGATTAGTTCACAAAAAATGCATAGAAAGGTTTCTGTGAAGTACAAAAATAACAAGGCAGGGATTGTAACATTAACTGGGATGGCAGTAAAGGGAACAGAAGGAATAAAACCAACATTTCGGGGAACATCTTAAATGGGTATGTACAGGTCTCATGAGGAGGGGGTGGGAAGGACTGGTTTCAGGAATGAACTTGGACAAGTGGGAAGGACAACAGTGAAAAACATGTGAGAGTCAGGGGTCAGAGATCAATTAGACAGAACAGAGGTATGGAAAAGTCTGGAGTTGGACTGGCACTAAGAATTGTAGGTTGGGGCAAGATCACTTTCACTCGGCTGAGATGATGGACTGGAACCAGTGGTGAGGACCAATCAGTGTCCGAGCAGTCGGGACATTTGTGACGGAAACAGTGAAGTTCAGACCAAATATGTAAATGAATAGGTTCTCTCAAACTTAGATCTCGACGACTGTCGGGTGATATTCAGGGTGAGATAAGGCAAAAAAAGGGCCCGACACAGCCCAATGAAGTACAGGCATTCCGGGATGAATTTAAAAGGAAATTAGGAAGTTAAAGGGGGTTCATGGAATAATATAGGCATGTAAAGTTGAGGAAAAGCTAAAGCTATTTTGTGAATAAGTGATAGGAATAAGAAAAAAAAGAACAGGTCCTGTGAGAGATGGGAATGGCCACTTATGTCAGCTGGTTAAAGGATTGGAATAAATGTTCTTCATCGCCAGTCCCTGGATCAAGGGATGACACTTCCACACCAATTTTGTGGATTCTGAGGTGAATGGTAAAGCCAATTTTGGAACTGCAAATTATTCCACAAGAGGGTCAGGAGGTGGATAGTTTCCACAGATTCTCTGTGCACTCCTGCACACTGTCTCAAGGTTCTCAATCCCATTCTGAATGTTCCTTCTCCACTTTGAGTAGTTGTGGGCCAGAGATTCCCACGAGTCAGTGGGGACGTTTAATTTCTTCAAGGAGGCTTTTTCAGCACATCCCCTGAATCTTTTCCTCTGTCCCTCCGGTGATCTGGGAGAGAGAACTGATGTTGGTTCAATTGTCCTTCCAGTGGGTTTGGAAGGTTTTCCAGTGACCTGTCCTGGGCCTGTCAAAGTCGACCCATGCTTCTGGAAAGAATCAGACAGCAGCAGAACCAAAGAATTTATGGTAAATGCTTTATTAGCTTTCACTAGCGGGAGTGAGAAAAATACAGTGACAGAGTAACCATGTAACTCTAACTCTATACCGAAACCCACTCAAAGAAGGCTCGGCTACAGCATATTTTTATACCCTTTTTCGTGGGAACACTAGGTGAGAAACTACTCTTACACAGGCAATTGTTTACATAAAGTTTTGAACATAACAAGGTATAGGTATAAAAACTACTTCTTTCCACTTGCACCTGCTACTTAAACTAGACATAACTAAATCACACCATAATGCAGTCATTCCTTACCTTGAAAATCCTTTCACAGTGAGAACCATACTAAAAAGCATGCTAATGACACTGCCAGTCATTAACCCTTACATTCCCAGCTATCTTTCACAGGCCCAGCACATAGATGCAATCACAAGGAAGGCATGCCAGCATCTACTTTCTTAGGAGGTTCAGCATGTCACTGAATACTCCAACAAACTTCTACAGATGTACTGTTGAAAATATCCTTGACTGGTTGCATCATGGTCTGGTACAGCAATTTAAATGTGCAGGAATGTAAGAAGCTGCAGAGAGTATTGGACTCAGCCCAATACATCAAGGGAACATCCCTCCCCATCATTGGTAGTATCTACAGGAGGCGCTGCCTCAAGAAGACAACAACCATTATCAGGAAGTACAGATGCCTGAAGTCCCACACCACCTGGTTCAAGGACAGCTATTTCCCTTCAGCCATTCACTCTTGAACCAATTTGCACAACACTACGCACTACAGTTTAGCAAAACTATGACCACCTTGATCATTTTGCACTGCAATGGACTTTGTTTTCTTTTGTTCTAATTGTGTTTTCTTGTAAAAATTGTGTTTAATTTATGCTTTTCTTGTGAATGCTGCTTATATGATGCTATGTGCCTGTGATGCTGCTGCAAGTAAGTTTTTCATTCCACCTGTACAGACATGTGCTTGTGCATTTGACAATAAACTCGACTTTGACTTTGAGATACCCGATGTAGGTAGTCCAGGTCTCAGAAGCAAACTGAAGGTCTGGGATCACTGCTGCCCAGTCGACCTTGAGTTTTGTACCAGGTCTGAGGTCTTGATTCTGAGTCTGAGGCTGCAGACGGTTGTGGACTCAGCTGGCTCCATCATGGGCACAACCCTCCCTGCCATCAACGACACCTTCAAGAGGTGGTGCCTCAAGAAGGCAGCATCCATCATTAAGGACCCTCACCATCCGGGACATGCCCTTTTCACGTTACTACCATCAGGGAGGCGGTACAAGAGTGTGAAGACCCACACTCAAAGTTTCAGGAACAGCTTCTTCCCCTCCACCATCAGATTTCTGAACGGTTCATGAACACTTGTTATTCCTCTTTTGCACTATTTATTTATTTTTGTAACATTGTAATTTATATGTCTTTATGTCTTGCACTGTACTGTTGCCACAAAACAACAAATTTGACGACATACCGTAAGTCAGTGATAATAAACCTGATTCTGATTGATCTTCTAACACCCTTTTCAACCAAAGGCTGTGCTAATGCATTAAAGGTGCTGCCTTCACCAAGAGGTGGTCCCTTAGATATGGGGAGTGGTTCTCACCCTCCAGGATTTATTGTCAGAGGGCTGCATGGTGCAGCAGGGGCAGGTCCTTTCAATAGTCTGATAGCAGGAGGATAGAAGCTGTCCTTGAGCCTGATGGTAAGTGCTTTTAGGCTTTTATACCTTCTGCACAATGGGAGGGGGGAGGAGAGAGAATATCCGGGATGGGTGGGATCTTTGATTATGTTGGTTACTTTACCGAGGCAGCGAGAGGTAAAGACACAGTCCTTGGAGGGGAGGCTGGTTTTTGTGATGTGCTGAACTGTCCTCACAACTCTCTGCAGTTTCTTGTGGTCCTGGGCAGAGCAGTTGCCAGACCAAGCAGTGATGCATCTAGATAGGATGCTTTCCATGGTGTATCTATAAAAATTGTTGAGGGTTATTGAGAACATGCTGTATTTCCTTAGGGAGGATGATAAAGTGAGATATGGACATTGTGTAGGCAGAAGGGATTAGTTTAGTTAGGCATTTAATTACTAGTTTAATTAGTTCAGCACAAAATTGTGGCTGAAGGACCTGTTCCTGTGCTGTACTGTTCTATGTTTTATTTCAATGTGGGGAGCATGAATTTGTTCAATGAAATAATGATTCAACAGTTAGGGGGACAGAAAGGTGGCCTGTGCCCCAAAAGCATTTACCTCTGTATTAATCCCACCAAACGTATGAAAGGCAAAGATCTATTTAGTCTGTTCCCATGATTTCCTATAAATTTGATTGTGACTGTTTTTGATCCACTAAAACAGCATTGCAGTTAGTCTCAGCGGCAAAGATACAGGTACAGGCATGACCGAGGTACAGGTAAGTGAGGAGGAGATGTTGCCTTTTTGATTCAGAAAGACATAACAGAAGATGACATTCTTGACCATATGGGTAGAACTTAGAAACAAGAAAGGGAGGGTAACTCCAGTGGGACTGTATTGTAGACCCACCAATAGTCAGCAGGAACTTGAGGAGCAGGTGTGTAGAGAAATCGCTTATAGTCGTAAGAATAATAGGGTTGTATTAGTGGGAGATTTTAATTTCCCCAGTATTAGTTAACAAGCACTTGGTTTTCAAGGGATATTGGTGATCTGGTTAAGAAAAAGAGAGAGGTGTATAGCAGGTATAGGCAACTAGGAACAAATGAGGTACTTGAAGAGTAGAGAAAATGTAAGAAAATACTAAAAAAGGCAATCAGGAAGGCAAAAAGAAGCCATAAGGTTGCTTTGGCAGATAATGTGAAGGTAAAACCGAAGGGTTTCTACAAGTATATTAAGAGTAAAAGTAAGGGACAAAATTGGTCCCTTAGAAGATCAGAGTGGTCGTCTATGTGTGGAGCCTCAGGAGATGGGGGAGATCTTAAGCAGTTTTTTTTTGCATCAGTATTTACTCAGGAAACTGGCATAGTGGATATGGAAGGAAGGGAAACAAGTAGTAGTGTCATGGAACATATAGAGATTAAAGAGGAGGAGGTGCTTGCTGCTTTACAGCGAATAAAAGTAGATAAATCCCCCGGGCCTGACAAGATAATTCCTCGGACATTGAGAGAGACTAGTGTAGAAATTGCAGGGTCCCTGGCAGATATATTTAAAATGTCCTTAGCCACAGGTGCGGTGCTGGAGGACTGGAGGTTAGCTTATGTTGTTCCGTTGATTAAAAAAGGATCTAAAAGTAAACCAGGTAATTACAGGCCAGTGCGCCTGACATCAGTAGCAGGTAAATTATTGGAAGGTGTTCTGAGAGATCGGATATACAAGTATTTGAACAACCAAGGGCTGATTAAGGATAGTCAGCATGGCTTTGTGCATGGTAGATCGTGTTTAACGAATCTTGTAGAGTTTTTCGAGGAGGTTACCAAGAAAGTAGATGAAGGAAAGGCTGTGGATGTTGTCTACATGGACTTTAGTAAGGCCTTTGACAAGGTCCCACGTGGGATGTTATTTCAGAAGGTTCAGACACTAGGTATCTATGCAAAGGTTGTAAACTGGATGCGAAATTGGCTGTGTAGGAGAAGACAGAGAGTGGTAGTGCACAATTGTTTCTCAGACTGGAGGTCTGTGACTAATGGTGTGCCTCAGGGATCTGTACTGGGGCCATTGTTGTTTGTTGTCTCTATCAATGATCTAGATGATAATGTGGTAAATTGGATCAGCAAGTTTGCTGAGGACACTAAGATTGGAGGCATAGTGGACAGCGAGGAAGGCTTTCAAAGCTTGCAGAGGGATCTGAACCAACTGGAAAAATGGGCCAGAAAATGGCAGATGTAATTTAATGCAGACAAGTGTGAGGTGTTGCATTTTGGAAGGACAAATCAAGGTAGGACATACACAGTAAATGGTAGGGCACCGAGGAGTGCAGAGGAACAAAGGGATCTGGGAGTTCAGATACATAATTCCCTGAAGGTAGAGAGACTTTGGGAAGGAGAAGCAGAATACAGGCTGCAAAAGTAGTAAGGTGGATGGGCTAAAGTGCATTTACTTGAATGCGAGAAGCATCAGGAATAAGGGAGATGAACTGAGAGTTTGGATAAGTACATGGAACTACGATATTGTGGCTATTACAGAGACATGGCTGACATCGGGGCAGGAATGGATATTGAATATTTCTGTTTTTCAGTTTTAAAAGGGATGGGGGGGAGAAGAGGAGGAGGGGTGGCAATACTGGTCAGGGACACGGTTACAGCTGCAAAAAGGGTGGATAATGGAGAAGGATCCTCTCTAGAGTCAACATGGGTGGAATAAGAAAGGGGCAGTTTCCCTCCTGGGAGTATTCTATAGGCCCCCCCGGTAACAGTAGGGATACTGAGGAGCAGATTGGGAGGCAGTTTTTGGAGAGATGCGAAAATAACAGGGTTATTATAATGGGAGACTTCAGCTATCCAAACATTGATTGGCACTTACTTAGTGCTAAAGGTTTAGATGGGGCGCAATTTGTTAAGTGTGTCCAGGACTGATTCCTGACACAGTATGTTGACAGACCAACTAGAGGGAATGCCATCTTAGATCTAGTTTTCGGTAATGAACCGGGTCAGGTGACAGATCTATCGGTGGGTGAACATTTGGGGGACAGTGACCATTGCTCCATAACCTTTAGAATTGTCATGGACAGGGATAGGAGCAGAGGACGGGAAGGTATTTAATTGGGGAAAGGCAAATTATGAGGCTACAAGGTGAGAACTTGGGAGTGTAAATTGGGATGACATTTTTGAAGGAAAATGTACTATGGAGATGTGGTCGATCTTCAGGGATCTTTTGCAGGATGTTAGGGATAAATTTGTCCCAGTGAGGCACAGAAGGAATGGTAGGGTGAAGGAACCGTGGGTGATGAGAGAGGTGGAATGACTAGTTAGGAAGAAGAGGGCAGCATACCTAAGGTGTAAGCAGCAAGGATCGGACAGGGCTCGTGAGGAATATAGAGTAGCTAGGAAGGAACTTAAGAAAGGGCTGAGGAAAGCAAGAAGGGGACATGATAAGGCTTTGGCGAGTAGGGTTAAGGAGAATCCCAAGGCTTTTTTGTTGTACATGAAGAGCAGAAGGATGGCTAGAGTAAGGGTAGGTCCGATTAAAGACAAAGGTGGGAGGATGTGCCTGGAAGCTGTGGAAGTGGGTGAGGTTCTCAATGAATACTTCTCTTCAGTATTCACCAAGGAGAGGGGTCTTAATGATGCTGAGAACAGTGTTGGTGAGGGTAATGTTCTAGAGTTATGTAGATATTAAGAGAGAGAATGTGTTGGAGTTGCTAGAAAATATTAGGACAGATAATTCCCTGGGGCCTGACGGAATATTCCCCAGACTGCTTTGTGAGGCGAGGGAGGAGATTGCTGAACCGTTGGTTAGGATCTTTGAATCCTCGTTGTCAACGGGGCTGGTACCGGAGGATTGGAGGGTGGAGAATGTTGTCCCCTTATTCAAAAAAGGTAGTAGGGATAGTCCAGGGAATTAGACTGGTGAGCCTTATGTCTGTGGTGGGTAAGCTGTTAGAAAGGATTCTAAGAGATAGGATCTATGAGCATTTAGAGAAACATGGACTGATTAGGGACAGCCAGCATGGATTTGTGAAGGGAAGATCTTGCCTCACAAGACTGATAGGGTTCTTTGAGGAGGTGACCAGGAAGATTGATGAGGGTAGTGCAGTGGATGTGGTCTACATGGATTTTAGTAAGGCATTTGACAAGGTTCCCCGTGGTAGGCCTCTTCAGAAGGTCAGAGGCCAAGGGATCTGGGGAAGCTTGGCCATGTGGATTCAAAATTGGCTTGACTGTAGAAAGCAGAGGGTTGTGGTGGAGGGAGTGCATTCGGATTGGAGGGCTGTGACTAGTGGTGTCCCGCAGGGATCGGTTCTGGGATCTCTACTTTTTGTGATATTTATTAGATGAGGGGGTGGAAGGTTGGGTTAGCAAGTTTGCAGATGACACAAAGATTGGGGGTGTTGTGGATAGTGTGAAGGGCTGTCAAAGCTTGCAGAGGGATGTTGATAGGATGCAGAGGTGGGCTGACAAGTGGCAGATGGAGTTCAATCCAGAGAAGTGTGAGGTAGTACACTTTGGAAAGACAAACTCCAAGGCGGAGTACATGGTAAGTGGCAGGATTCTGGGCAGTGTAGAGGAGCAGAGGGATCTGAAAGTTGCCACAGAGGTGGATAGGGTAGTTAAGAAAGCTTATGGGATGTTAGCTTTCATAAGTCGTGGGATCGAGTTTAAGAGCCGTAAAGTGATGATGCAGCTTTACAAAACTCTGGTTAGGCCACACATAGAGTACTGTGTCCAGTTCTGGTCGCCTCATTATAGGAAGGATGCGGAGGCGTTGGAAAGGGTGCAGAGGAGATTTACCAGGATGCTGCCTGGATTAGAGAGTATGGATTATGAGGAGAGACTAAAGGAGCTGGGGCTGTTCTCATTGGAGAGAAGGAGGATGAGGGGAGACATGATAGAGGTATACAAGATATTGAGAGGAATAGATAGAATGGACAGCCAGCGCCTCTTTCCCAAGGCACCAATGCTCAAAACAAGAGGACATGGTTTTAAAGTATTGGGTGGGAAGTTCAAGAGTGATGTCAGAGGGAGGTTTTTCACCCAGAGAGTGGTTGGTGCATGGAATGCGCTGCCTGGCGTGGTGGTGGAGGCTGATATATTGGACAAGTTCAAGAGATTGTTAGATAAGCGTATAGAGGAATTTAAGTTAGAGGGATATGTGGGAGGAAGGGGTTAGATAGTCTTAGGTGTGGTTTGAAGGACGGCACAACATGGTGGGCTGAAGGGCCTGTATTGTGCCGCATTGTTCTATATTGTTCTATATTGAAAGTGGCGTCACAGGTAGACAGGGTTGTTAAGAAGGCTTTTGGCAAAATCAAAGTATTGAGTATAGGAGTTGGGATGTTATGGTGAGGTTGTATAAGAAATTGGTGAGGCCAAATTTGGAGTATCGTGTGCAGTTCTGGTCACCTAACTATAGGAATGATATCAGTTAGATTGAAAGAGTGCAGAGGAGATTTACTAGACTGTTGCTGGGTCTTCAGGAGTTGAGTTACAGGGAAAGGTTAGGACTTTATTCCGTGGAGCACAGAAGAATGAGGGGAGATTTGATAGAGGTTTACAAAATTATGAGGGGTATAGACAGAGTTAGTGCGAGTAGGCTCTTTCCACCTAGATTAGGAGAGAAAAGTACAAGAGGACATGGATTTAGGGTGAAAGGGGAAAGGTTCAAGGGGAACATTAGGGGGAACTTCTTCACTCAAAGAGTGATGGGAGTGTGGAACGGGCTGCCATCTGATGTAGTAAATGTGGGCTCACTCTTAAGTTTTAAGAATAAATTGGGAGAGGTCTGGAGGGTGCAAGTGTCATCCCGAAATCAATTTTCCCTTTCTGTCCGCTGTAAATAACACAGTGCCACAAGGTCGATTCGAACAAATACCTTTATTAGCAGTGCACGGCTAGGAGAATTCTCTTCAGCACTCACTAAGAGTCGCTTCCCGAGTTCTCCCCAAACAAAGGGCAGACAGACATTTATACAGGAATTGTCACGCACATCCCATGCAAACGGTGCCGCGAGTTTCGGTCAAGCTATAGAGATCCCGAGACAGCTATCACACTTTTTGTCTTAGTATAACTGAGTTATAATCAAGGCTTTCAAAGGCAGGTATCACCCTTCATTGTTCAGACCAAGTCTTCACCTCGATGTTAATTACACTCAGTATCGCACCGTCTGAAATATCGGAATGGTTTGTTACCCGAAACAAAGGCAGTTAACATACTTAACATTCCAACCTAACTAGTGGGTCAGCAGCTTGCTAGTCCTTGATAAAGAAATATAAATGCATATATATATATATATTTTGTTTGCCAGTTATAGGTATGGTTGCAATTCTTAACCCTTCACTTCCTCACAGGTAAATGGGACTAGCGGAATAACATTTCAGCACAGACTAGAAGGGCCGAATGGCCTGTTTTCTGTGCTGTAGTGTTCTATGGTTCTATGGTTCTATTGACTGGACTACCCAGAGTGTTAAGGACCTGGAAGGGGTGGAATTTGTGAAATGTGTCCAGGAAAGTTTCCTGACCCTACTCAGGAGAGTGCAAAACTGGACCTCCTCTTAGGGAACAAGGTAGGGCAAATAATGGAAGTGGCAGTCAGGGAGCACTTTGGCTCTCATCACCATAATTCCGTTGGTTTTAAGATAGTGATGGAAAAGGATAGGAACACAGGTTGGGGTGCTAAACTGGAGCAGGGCTAATTTTGGGGGAATTAGGCAGGATCTAGCAGAGGTCAATTGGGTGAGCCTGTTTGAAGGGAAAGGAACGAATAGTAAGTGGGAGGCTTTTAAGGGTGTGGTACCAAGAGTCAAGGAGCAGCAGGTTCCTGTGAGGCTGAAGAGTAAACCTGAGAAGTTCGGGGAACCTTCAAGGAAAAGAAGGAAGCATACATTGGGTTTAGGAAGTTAGGGATGAGTGAATCCCTTGATGACTATAAAAAGATTAAGGATACTCTTAAGATCAAAATCAGGAGGGCAAAGAGAGGGTCTGAGATGGATCTGGCAGCTAGGGTTAAGGAAAATCCTAAGATGTTCTATAGCTACAGTATATTAAGAGTAAATGGGTGGCTAGGGAGAGAGTAGGTCCCCTTCGAGATCAGCAGGGCTGCCTATGTCTCGAGCAGCAGGAGATGGGCGGGATTTTTAAGGAATATTTCTCCTCTGTGTTTACTGAGGAAAAAATCATGGTTGCTCAAGAGACAAGGGAAACTAGTGGAGATGTTTTGGAGAAAATTCTTATATCCAGGGAGGAGGTATTTGCAGCCTTACAGTGCATGAAGGTGGACAAATCCCCAGGGTCTGATCGGGTGCACCTTAGGACTTTATGGGAGGCTAGAGAAGAAATCGTGGAGCGCCCTCATGGAGATATTTGTTTCATTATTAGCCCCTGGTGAAGTTCCCGAAGACTGGAAGATGCTTAACATTGTTCCGCTGTTTAAGAAGGCTGGCAAGGACAAGCCATGGAACTACAGGCTGGTCATCTTGGTGTCAGTAGTAGGGAAGTTCCTGGAGGGAATTCTGAGGGACAGGATCTACTAAGATTTGGATAGGCAGAATCTGATTAGCAGGAGTCATCATGGCTTTGTGTATGGAAAGTTGTGCTTGACGAACCTTTTGAGTTTTTTGAAGAGGTAACCAAAAAGGCAGATGAGGCTAGGGCAGTGGATGTTTTCTATTTGGACTTTAGCAAGGCCTTTGACAATGTCCCGCATGGTTGGCTGCTCTACAAGGCTTGATCCCATGGTATCCATGCAGAGCTAGTTAGGTGGATTCAAAATTGGCTCAGAGGTAGGAAGCAGACGGTGGTAGTTGCAGGTTGTTTCCTGGAATGGAGGCCTGTAACTAGTGATGTGCTGCAGAACTCGGTGTTGGGACCCTTGTTATTCATTATTTATATAAATGATTTGGATGTGAATGCTCAAGGCTTGATCAGTAAGTTTATGGATGACATGAAATTAGGAGGTGTTGTTGATAGTGAAGAAAGTTATCATAGATTACAGGGGGATCTTGATCAGTTAGGGAAGTGGGCTGAGGAGTGGCAAATTGATTTCAATACAAATAAGTGTGAAGTGATGCACTTTGGAAAGTCAAACCAGCATAGGATTTATACTATGAATGGTAGGGCACTGGAACAAGATACTGGCTCTCTACCCTTATCTATGGAACAGAAGGACCTAGGAGTACAAGTGTATAGATCATTGAAAGTGACATCACAGGTAGACAGGTTGGTGAAAAAGACATTTCGTACACTGGCCTTCATCAGTCAGGGCATTGAGTATAGGAGTTGGGACAGTATGTTGCAGTTGTTTAAGTCGTCGGTGAAGCCGCACTTGGAGTACTGTGTACAGTTTTTGGTCACCCTGTTACAAAATAGATTTACGAGGATGTTGCCAGGACTAGACGGCCTGAGTTATAGGGAGACGTTGGCCAAGCTAGGGCTTTATTCCTTGGAACGTAGGAGAATTAGGGGTGACCTTAGAGAGATATTTAAAATTCTGAGAAGCATAGATAAGGTGGACAGTAAGAGTCTTTTTTTTTCAGGGTAGGGGAGTCCAAAAGTAAGGGGCATAGATTTAGGGTGAGAGTGGAAAGATTTAAAAGGGATCTGAGGGGCAACTTTTTTCACGCAGAGTGTGGTGAGTACATGGAACAAGCTGCCAGAGGAAGTAGGTGAGGCAGATACAACAGTATCATTTAAGAAGGACTTGGATAGGTACATGCAGGGGAATATGGGCCAAATACAGGAAACTGGGACTAGCTGGGTGGGCACCATTGTCAGCATGAATTTGTTGGGCCGAAGGGCCTGTATCCATGCTGTGTTGCTCTATGACTCTGTAAATCAAACTTCCCTGCAAAGAATTTGCAAAATTGGATGAAAACAGGCAGACAATAGTATTTGCATGTTATCCAGCCTTAAAGGATAAGAGGTGCTAAAATGTAACCTGCTAGGGATTGGACCAGCTTCAGACCACATGTCGACACGTTGTGCTGCAGGAATCAGAGAAAGGCCTTGAAAACACACTTGCCATGGCAGCCACATGCGTGCAGTACAGACTGTGACTGCCACAGGAGGGAGAGCTATGCAAGAAGGGACTTAGAAATGGTCATCAGTAAGTGGTGGTGCTGGACACTGGAGGAGCCAGGAGACCTACTAGACCCTTCACTAAAAGACCAGGCAGGCGCTAACTCCAGAAGTGAGAGAATCCTGGACGGTGCAGCAATTTTGTAAGAAATTTCATTTTCATGAAAGCACTGCTAAATGCTGCTGTCTTATCCATAGAACATCAAACAGTACAGTACAGGAACAGGCCCTTCAGCCCACAATAGATAACATTAGATAAGATATTTATTTATTTGTCACATGTACATCGAAACACACAGTGAAATGCATCTTTTTTGCGTTACTGAGAATGTGCTGGGGGCAGCCCACAAGTGTCGCCATTCTTCCAGCGCCAACATAGCATGCCCACAGCTCCTAACCTATACGTCTTTGGAATGTGGAGGAAACCGGAACACCCAGAGGAAACCCACGCAGACATGGCGAGAACATACAGACTCCGTACAGACAGCAGTGGGAATTGAACCTGGGTCGCTGGCGCTGTAATAGTGTTACGCTAACTGCTACGCTACCGTGCCACCCACACTACCGTGCTGCCGAACTCATTAAACTAATATTTAAATGCCTAATCCCTTCTGCCTACACAATGTCCATACCCCTCCATTCTCTGCACATTCGTGTGCCTATCCGAGTGCCTCTAAAATGCCTCTTTCGTATTTACCTCCTTTGAACTTGCCCTCTGTATCCTTAAATGTATGCCCTCTTGGTATTAGACATTTCGACCTGGGGAAAAAGATACCAGCTGTCTATCTATGCCTCTCATAAACTTATAAACCTCTATCAGGTCTCCCCTCAGCCTCCGCCGCTCCAGAGAAAACAACACAAGCTTGTCCAAAATCTCCTTATGGGAGATTTATATTATATTTCATCATGTTATACTATATGATATTTGAGTATATTATATTATAGCAGAAACATTCCAGGCACCTGCCACTCTCTGTGCATATTAAAAACTCCTTTGAACTTACCTCCCTCTAACCTTAAATGCATGCTCTCTAGTATTAGACATTTCGACCCTGGGAAAAAGATACCGGCTCTCTACCCTTATCTATACCTCTCCTAATCTTATCAACTTTTATCAGGTCTCCCCTCAGCCTCCGCCACTCTTGAGAAAAAAAAAACAAGTTTATCCAACCTCTCCTCATAGCACATGCCCCATACTCCAGGCAACATCCTGGTAAACCTCTTCTGCACTCTCTCCATAGCCTCCCATCCTTACTATAATGGAATTGTCTCCTACCAGAGACAAGTACACACGTACAAACTGTTGTTCATCCCACGTCTCCTGCCCTCAGCCCATTGCTGACATTTTACCACATCAGCTGCCCCACAGAAGTCAAGCCTTCAAATGTGTGACAATGTAAAGGTGATTCAGTGATGATGGCAACAGGGACCACAGATGCTGGAGTTTGGGACAACAAACAGAACACTGTAGGTCAACAGTGTCTGGGATGGCAAAAAGGTGTGTGTTGATGTGGGGATGCAGGGCCTGTGTTTTATTCAACATTGAGAGAGTGGGCGAACTGTCACGCCTGCTGCCCAAAGGCAGGAATTGCTGAAGAAGGAGGAGGAGTCTGTCTCCCCACTCCTCATCCCCCCATAGTCACACATCTCTATCAGGAGAGATTGGACAAACTTGGGTTGTTTTCTCTGGAGCATCAGAGACTGAGGGGAGACCTGATAGAAGTTTATAAAATTCAGAGAGGCATAGATAGGGTAGACCGTGTGTTATTATGTGTTATTATGTAGTTATAATAAAGAACTACAGTTCCCAGTAGGCAATTCAAGGGGTCACATGGGAGAACGGGAAGTGGCTGTAAAAAGGGAGGGAAAGCAAGCCAGTCTGTGTTGGTTAATAAAAATATTCAGATGTTAAACTCACGCAAAGTTTGTCTCTTGATGAAGAACAAACATAAGATGGTGTCAGAAGTTGGTATGAGGTCTGAACAGGGAGAGTAGATGAATACTGTGTGCAATTGAGAAAGAGACTCAGTGAGTACAAAAGAAAAGCTGTAAAAAGACGGAGAAAAAGCTGGCCGGTGTGGCGAGGGAGCACATTGTTCCTGAAGTTCAGCAGTCACCAGATTTGCCAAGAGAGATTCAGGTGAGAGGCTGAGAGTTCCCGTTATAGATAAGCTAAGTCCTCCCATGCCTATGCAGTTTAATGGCAACCAAACTGAAAATTGGAAACGCTTCAAACAGCGATTCAACATATATTTAGATGCAGGAGGGAACGATGAAAAATTGAAAGCATCTATTTTTCTGTATGTGATTGGCGAAGATGCTTTGGATATCTATAACAGCTTTCAAATTGATGAGACAGCTTTTGAGTCGGGCACTTTGATGAAAAATTTTGAGTATTTTATCACAAGTAAAAACGTTAGAGGGCTCTTTGGAGAAGCTGAAGTTAGATTCCCAAAACAGGGAGCAGCTGAAGGACCTGCTGGCTGAATTGGAGGAAAAGTTAAAGCAGCAGCTTGAATCAGCCAATAGAGAGGTGCAGAAACACAGCGAATAGCTCTCACTGGTGAGACAGCAGCTGTGTGACATGGAGTCCCACATGTGTGATGCAGTGTTGAAGCTGAGCTAGAGCCTGCCAAGGTTAAAATCCAGCTGGAAGAAACCATGCTCAGCGAGCAAGCACAGAGGCAGAAGCTGGCAGAAGAATTTGAAATGGTCCAACAGTCTGCATTAGACCTGCAAGAAGAGTGTTTCCAGACATTGAAAAGGGTCCTAACTGAAGAGCCCGTGCTGAAGTTTTATGATCCGGAAAAGTGTATCTGGATATCAGCTGATGCGTCCCAGCACAGCCTTGGATCAGCCTAGGAAAGCAGCAGAGGCAGATGAAACAATGGAAGTACTCAATGATACAATACAGAAAGGATGGCCAGCAGTACTACTGCAGCAGCACGATAGCACATGGCAACCTGTGGCCTATGCATCAAGGGCTTTAACAAGTGTGGAAGCCAACTTTGCACAGATAGAGAAAGAGCTTCTCGCCAGTACATATGCATGTGAAAGGTTCCATCAGTACATCTATGAGCAAGCTATTGAAGTGGAGATGGACCATAAACCATTGGTATCAATTATGTCCAAACCACTGGAGGATACAGCACATGTTGATAAGGCTGCAGAAATATGATGTGAAGATGATCTACACACCGGGAAAATATATGTTTGCTGCTGATGCTCTGTCTTGAGCAGTCGACAAGACAGAAAAGAGTGACCAACAGGTTAATGCAGATATACAGGCCTATGTTGACATGATTGTCACCTCTCTTCCAGTATCTCCGGATAGAACAGAGCAGATTAGGAAAGCAGCAGAGGCAGATGAAACAATGGAAGTAGTCAATGATACAATACAGAAAGGATGGCCAGCAGCAAAGGATGACTGTCCAATATGTATTCGGGATTACTGGGCATGCAGAGCTGAACTGTCAGTAGTGAAAGAAATGGTCTTCAAAGGGAACAGGTTTGTGATTCCAGTGTCACAATGCAAGGAGATGCTCCAGAAGATACCCAACGGGCATCTTGGTGAGGAAAAATGTAAACGTAGAGACATCAGCCGGACCACTGCTTCATGTGAAATATGCCTTACCTACAGACCAAAACAGCAAGCAGAACCACTTACACCTGCGAAAACAAGTACCAGGTCAAAAAGGACCATTAAACCACCTCAGAGACTGATTGAAAGCTGCTGAGTGGATAAGGGTTCTTGGCAGGTTTATAAGGACAAAGTTTGTTTCTCTTTAAAGGGGGAAGTTGTGTTATTATGTGATATTATGCAGTTATAATAAAGAACTACAGTTCCCAGTAGGCAATTCAAGGGGTCACATGGGAGAACAGGAAGTGGCTGTAAAAAGGGAGGGAAAGCAAGCCAGTCTGTGTTGGTTAATAAAAATGTTCAGATGTTAAACCCACGCGGTTTATCGCTTGATGAAGAACAAACATAGCAGACAGAATCATTTTCCCAGGGTAGAAATGTCAAACACTAGAGGACTTGCAATTGAAGGCGAGAGGAGGAAAGTTTAAAAGAGATGCGTGGGGCAGTTTTTTTTTACACAGAGTGGTGGGGGCCTGGAATGGGCTGCCAGGGGTGGTGGTGGAGGGGTGGTTAGTGACATTTAAGAGGTTTTTAGAATATGTAGGGAATGAAGGGATATGGATCATTGACATTGTGTTCGGCACAGATATTGTGGGCTGAAGGGCCTGTTCCTGTGCTGTACTGTTCTAAGTTCTTTCCACCTCTCGTCAGCTAGTGCTGAGATGACTCCATGCTGGGTGTAGACTGCAGCACACAGATGTCTGCTGTCTGTCAGCAGCTCAGCTGCAGGGTCTGGGCATTGAAACAAAGGTGCTGGGTTCTAGGCTCCAGTGGACTGCCATGCAGGTGTGGTCAGGAGGGCAGCTTCATCACACTGATGTTCCACCTCACAGGCACTGATCCACCTCTCACATCTCCCAGCCTCTCGAACAGTCTGTGATGCATAGCCAGACCGTTTCTTCAACTGGCTGGGGCAGTGGTCTGAACCCACCAACTAGGGCATCTGTGGACATGGGAGTGCCTTCCAGCAGCCAAAGTCGAAGTTGAGTTTATTGTCATATGCACAAGGTCATGCATCCACAGGTGTAATGAAAAAACTTACTTGCAGCAGCAGCAGCACAGGCACATTCACAAGGAAAACAGAAATTTCATTGCAAAATGATCATAAATCCCAATTAACTCTCTTCAATCTTGTCACGATGTTCTATTATTACACCTGTCCTCATAGATTCCAGCATTTTCCCTATTGAGCAGCACAGCCATTACATCTGCTGCTTCACAGCTCCAGCGAGCCAGTTCATTCCTGACCTCCAGTGCAAAAAAACCAAGTCCGTTTTAGTGCAAAGTGATCACTATACTATCGTGATTAGGGTTGTGTATGTTGGCTGAAGAACCGAAGGGTTGAAAGGAAGTAGTTGTTTTTCAACATGGTGGTGTGGGATTTTAGGCTTCTGTACTTCCTGCCTGATAAGTAGCTGCAAGGAGATGGCATGGCCTGGATGGTGAGGGTCTTTGATGATGAATATTGCCTTCTTGAGGCAGTGCCTCCTGTAGATACTACTGATGGTGGACAGGGATGTTTCTGTAATGTATTGGGCTGAGTCTATTACTCTGAGCTTCTTATGTTCCTACGCATTCGAATTGCCATACCAGAAGGTGATGCAATTGGTCTGGATTCTTTCAACAGTACACCTGTACAAGTTCGTTGGCGTGCTTGGTAACATGCCGAACCTCCTTAACCTTCAAAGAAAGTAAAGACGCTGGCGTGCCTTCCTTGTGATTGCATCTATGTGCTGGGCCCAGGACAGGTTATCCGATATCTTAACGCCCAGGAATTTAAAGCTGATGACCTTCTCCACCGCTGATACCCCAGTGTTGATTGGTGAACATTTTCCCACCTTCCCCTTCCTGAAGTCAATAATCAGTTGCATAGAACAGAGCAGCACAGCACTGGACAGGCCATTCGTCCCACGATATTGTGTCAATCTTGATGCCAACTTATACTAAATGTTTATCATCCATATCCCTCCATTCCTTTGATATTCATGTGTCTATGTAAAAGCCTCTTAAACTCCACCAAACTGCCTGATCCCACTACTACCCCTGGTAACCCATTCCAGGTACCTAACACTCTCTGTGTGAAAAATCTTGCCCCACATTTCGCCTTTAAATGTCCCCCCTCAAACCTTAAAAAAGCATATCCTCTGGTGTTTGACATTTCCACTCTGGGGAAAAGATTTTGATTGTCTACCCTATCTATACTCTTTGTAATTTAAAAATCCTCCATCAGGTCTCCCCTCAGCTTCCGATGTTCTAGGGAGAACAACCCAAGTTTGTCCAACCTGTCCAACCTGTCCTCATACTCTCTAATCCAGGCAGCATCCTGGTAAGTCTCTTCTGCACCTTTTCCACAGTCTCCACATCCTTCTGATGATGGGCACACAATACTCCAAGTGCGGTCTGACAAGAGTTTTACACAGCTGCAGCATGGCTTCCTCCCTCTGATACTCAACACCCCCACCAATGAAGGCAAGTACTCCATACGCCTTCTTTACTACCTTATCCACTTGTGTAGCCACTTTCAGTGAACTATGGACCTGGATCCAAGATCCCTCTGTACCTCAATGCTATTAAGGGGCATTAACTGTATACTTTCTCCCTTCAGTTGACCTCCCGAAGTGCAAAACCACACATTTTCCCAGATTAAACTCCATTTGCCATCTGCCACCTCTCTGCCCATATCTGTAACTGATCTAGGTCCCACTGTATTCTTTGATAAAAAACCTACCTCTGACATCTCCCCTAAATTTTCCTCCTCTGACCTTAAACTGATGTCCTCGGGTATTGGCCATTGCCACCCTGGGAAAAAAGGTGCTGACTGTCCATTCTATCTATGCCCCTCATAATCTTATATACCTCTATCAAATCGCCTCTCATCCAGCGTCACTCCAAAGAGGAAAGCCGTAGCTCACTCAACCTTTCCTCATAAAACATGTTCTCTAACCCAGGCAGCATCCAGGTAAATCTCCTCTGCACCCTCTCTATAGCTTCCACATCCTTCCCATAATGAGGTGACCAGAAATGAACACAATACTCTAAGTGTGGTCCAACCAGAGTTTTATAGAGCTGCAACATTACCTCATGGATCTTGAACTCATCAACTTGCGTGGCAACTTTGAGGAATCTATGGGCTTGGACCCCAAGATCCTTCTGTTCCTCCACACTACTAAGAATCCTGCCATTAACCTTGTAATCCACCTTCAAGTTTGTTCTTCCAAAGTGTATCATTTCACACTTTTCTGGATTGAACTCCATCTGCCACTTCTCTGCCCAACTCTGCATCCTGTCTGTATGCCATTGTAACCTACAACAACCTTCTACACTATCCACAACATCCCCACCCTTCATATCATCTTCAAACCTACTAACACATCCCTTCACTTCCTCATCTAAGTCATTTATAAAAATCACAAAAAGCAACGGTCCCAGAACAGATGCCTGCAGAACACCACTAGTCACTGACCTCCAGGCAGAATACTCTCTGTCTACTATCACGCTTTGCCTTCTGTGGGTAAGTCAATTCCAAATCCACACAACCAAGTTTCCATGCATTCCATGCCTCATGACTTTCTAGATTAGCCTACCATTGGGATCCTTGTCAAACACCTTCCTAACGTCCATATACACCACATCCATCGCTCTACCTTCATCAATTTGTTTTGTCGCCTCCTCAAAATACCCAAATAGGCTCATGAGGCATGACCTGCCCCTCACAAAGCCATGCTGACTATCCTGTATAAGACTATGCTTCTCCAAAGTTTTGTAGATCCTATCCCTATGAATCCTCTACAATAGCTTGCCCATCACTGACGTAAGACTCACTGGTCTTTCATTCCCAGGATTATCACTATTAGCTTTCTTGAACAAGGGAACAACACTTGCCACCCTCCAATCCTCTGGTACCACTCCTGTGGCCAGGGAGGACACAAATATTATCATTGATGCCCCAGTAATCTCTTCCCTCGCCTCCTGTAGTAACCTGGGGTATATCCCGTCTGGCCCCGGGGACATGTCTTTCCTAATGTTCAAGTATTCCATGGATCATCAGAGAAGTCCATTGAACAATAATAAAAACAAGTACTTCAGGAGTGAGGGGGGAAGAGTGAGGGGGGAAGAGTAGGTTTCTGCACATTCCTGCCTACTTCCAATAATATAATAGCACCATTCCCTAGAGGGGACAGGTTTAAGGTGAGAGGGGAGAATTTTAAAGAAGAGCTGAGAAATAATTTTTCAATGGAGGGTGGCAAATATCTGGAAAGAGCTGCCAGAGGAGGTGATGGGGATAGATACAATTACAGGATTTAACCGGTACTTGGACAGGTACCTGGATGGGGAGGGTGTAGATGGATACGATCCTAATGTGCACAAATGGGATCAGAGTAGACAGGCATCACAGTTGGCATGGATGAGGTGAGCTGTAAGGGCTCGTTTCTCTGCTGCAGGATTCTATGATCTTCCAAATGCCTCAGAATCCCCTCTAGTAATTTACCTTCCACAGATGTAAGACTTACTGGTCTATAGTTCCCATGATAATGTTTTTTGATAATACAGAACATTCTGAAGGGGGACGATAAACAGGCCAGATGCCATTGTGCATGTTGGTACCAATGACATAGGTCAAAAGAAGAATGAGGTCCTGCATAGTGAATATAGGGAGTTAGGAGAGAACCTAGAAAGCAGAACTTCATGTGTAGTAATCTCTAGATTACTCCCAGTGCCGTGTGCTAGTGAGAGTAGAAATAGAAAAGATAGCTCTAATGAACGCGTGGCTGAGGAGCTGGTGCAGGGGGCAGGGATTCAAGTTCTTGGATCATTGGGATCTCTTCTGGGGTAGGGGTGACCTGTACAAGAGAGATGGGTTGCACCTGAATTGGAAGGGGACCAATATCCTGGCTGAGAGATTTGCTAGGTAGCACATTCCTTTCCACCCTCAGGAGGGAATGAGCACCCTTAGGAGGGAACCAACATCGCCGTCTGTGTGTGGAGCCAAAGGAAATGGGTGAGATTTTTAATGAAAATTTCTCTGCAGTTCTTACTGTGTAGAAAATGATGGAAGCTAAGGAAATGGGGGAAATGAGTGGTGTTGACCTGGACCACATTTGAATTAGCAGGGAGGGGGTACTAGAGGCTTTAAAGTGCATTAAGATGGATAAATTCCCAGAGCCTGACCTGGTGCTTTCTCGGACCTCGTGGGAAGCTGGAGAAGAAAATGCGAAGGCCCCTGCAGAGGCTTTTGCTTCATCTCTGGTCACAGGTGAGGTTCTGGAGGACTGGAGAGTGGCTAATGTGATACCATTATTTAAAAAGGGTAGCAAAAACAAGTTAGGAAACTACAGGCCGGTGAATCTGACATCAATGGTGGATACATTGCTGGAGGGGATTCTGAGGGACAGGATCTACCAAAGTTTGGAGAGGCAGTGTCTGATCCAGGACAGTTAGTATGGTTTTGTGCTTGGGAAGTCGTGTCTGACAAATCTCTTAGAATTCTTTGAGGAGGTAACAAAGGACAGTGAATGTTGTGTATATGGACTTTAGGCCTTTGACTTAGGCCTTTGACTAGGTCCTTCATGGCAGGCTAGTCTGGAAGGTTAGATCGCCTGGGATCCAGGTGGAGGGAGCAGACTGGATTTCATGATTGGCTCAGTGGTAGGAAGCAGAGAGTGATGGTTGAGAGTTGTTTCTCAGACTGGAGGCCTGTGTCTAGTGGTGTGCCACAGGGGCCAGTACTGGGACCTTTGTTGTTTGTAATTTATATAAATTATTTTGTAAATGATTTGAATGTGGATGTAAAAGGCACGGTTAGTAAGTTTGCGGATGATACTAAAATAGGTGGTGTTGTAGATAGTGTAGAAGGTTTCAAAAATTACAGGGGGATCTTGATCAGCTGGGTACATGGGTTAAAATTTGGCAAGTGGTTTTCAATCCAGATAAATGTAAGGTAGTGCATTTTGGGAAATCAAACCAGGGTAGGACTTAGAGTGAATGGTGGTGCCCTGGGGAGTGTTATGGAACAGAGGGATCTGAGAGTGCTAGTGCATAGTTTACTGAAAGCAGCATCACAGCTGGATAGAGTGGTGAAGAAGGCATTTAGCACACTGGTCATCAGGCAGTGCATTAAGTATAGGAGTTGGGAAGTTATGTTGCAGTTATATAAGATATTGGTGAGGCCGCACTTGGAGTATTGTGTACAGTTTTGGTCACCCTGTTATAGGAAGGATGTTTTTGAACTAGAAAGAGTGCAGAAAAGATTTACCAGGATGTTGCCTGGACTTGGGAGCCTGAGTTACAAGGAGAGGTTGTGTAGACTAGAACTTTATTCCCTGGAACATGGGAGATTGAGGGGTGACCTTATAGAGGTATATAAGAACATGAGGGACGTAGACAGGGTGAAAGCACATATTCTTTTTCTCAGGGAGGGGGTGCTAAAAACAAAAGGCCATAAATTTAAGATCAGAGGCGAGAGATTTAAAAGGACCATTAGGGGCAGTTTCTTAATCTAAAGGTGGTACGTATTTGGAATCAGCTGCCAGAAATATTGGTTGAGGAACATTTAAAACATTTAAAACAGCAACATTTAAAAGCCATCTAGATAAGTACATGGATAGGAGAAGTTTAGAGGGCTATGGGCCAAATGCAGGCAGATGGGACTAGCTCACTGAGCAACACAGTCGGCATGGACCAGTTGGGCTGAAGGGCCTGTTTCTATGCTGTATAACTCATAGATTCAGATTTGTAGCATGTCTGTTGTTCATTAGTTCTAATATTTATCTATTTCCATTTCAATACCAGTCAGACAATTAAATCAGCTGAAATTCACAATCATCTGTCATGCCCTCTCAGCCAGCACCAGCTGCTTTATTAGGTCTCCATTGATCTCCACATTACAGCACAGTTTCCTCTCTCCTCACCATACCACTGCCTTCTTTGCATTTTTAAATGCGTTTGATTTCTAACTTCCCCAAATTCTGCTGACAGGTCATCAGTCTCTAACTCACTTTTCTCGAGAATTCCGGAGAATTCCAAGAATTCACGGACAATGCTGATCTATTTCAAACTTCCGATATTTGCATTTTTTGTTCAGTTTTCCAGCATCAACTCTTATTTTTGTCATTTTGTTTTCAATCACGGGTAAATTATTTTCAAATGTGTAGTGATAAATGCATTGAAACGATAAACAATATATCATTTGCCTTAAAAGATAAATATGTTAACAAAGACAACTTTTTGCTCCAATCATTCTCCTGCCAACAACTCCGACATTCACTTGCGTACAATGTATACAGGTTGATAACTTGAGCTGGACAGAGGCAGATGGTCATGGAAGACAGAAATTGAGAATAATATTTTTTTCAGGCCCTGAGATTTTGAGTTTCTTGATCAGTTCTTGGTCCTCAGTTATTTATTATTTATATGAAGGTCTGGAGGAGAGAGCAGAGTGTACACCGCAATGAGGATATTTGGTCTCTGCAACATGATATGCATAGGACGAGTGAATGCGCCAAAGCTTGCAAATGGAGCTTAATGCAGCAAAGTGGATCCTTCTTGTGACTTTTGGAAAGCATCCAATGGCAGACTCATCTGAATGGAGAGACATTGAAAGTGAGTGGAGAACAGAAGGATCTGGATGTTCTTGTGCATTGGGCACAAAAACCCTAACAACCTGTGCAGCAAGTAGTTAGGAAGGCAAATGAATGAGGGGTGGGGGTGGGGTAAAAAAGAGTGATGTTGCAGTTGCACAAGTTGTCGGTGAAGCCAACAACTTGTGGCTGTACTGTTCACAACCAGTGGTGAGTACTGCTCACAGTTTTGGTCCCCCTTTTAAGAAAGAATACGCTGGCATTGAAGGCTGTCCAGAACACCTTCTTTCACCTCATTTCCTGGGTTGACAGTGTTGACCTATCACTTGCGGCTACAAAAGCCGGATCTATGTTCTTCCGAGTTTAGAAAAAATGGAGGGGAGAATGAGTGATACATTGGAACATGTAGGACGTTGAGGGAGCTTGACAGGGTAGATGTTGAAATGTTCCCACTAGTGGGAGAATCTTGAACGAGGGGCCATTGTTACTAAACAATGGGGGTATCATCTGAAAGATGCATGCGTGAGAACTACTGATCATAGAGTGTAGGGACCCTCCAGAATTCTCGGCACAGAAGTCTTGAGGAGACTGGATCACTGGAGGGCATTTAAACAGGAAGCAGAGAGATTGTTGAAAGGTCAGGGAATTGAGGTCGATGTGGAACTGACACAGAAGTGGAGTGAGGCCTGGAGTAGATCAGCCACGATCATATTGAAAGGCGACGTGGGCTTGAGGGGTCAGGTGGCCTCGTCCTTCTCTTCGGCTCTTGTGTGGTGTGATTTTGTAATTATTTAAGGGCTGGAGACTGAGAGTTGGATGTTCTTCCCGGAGTGACCCGTTATGGATTTGGCGAAGAATATCTGGAGCTGGAGCCCTGAGTGGAGACAAGGCGCCTGCTACTCTCGGTGAACGAACTTCTGAATGACCTTAAGCATTGAGATGAGCGGATACTTTGCCGCGCTCTTCAACTGCTCCCTGAACTTGGACTGAGTCGCCATGTAAGTAAACATGTTCATGCAGCAGCTAACATTGCGCAGTAAATATCCTACATCATGAAAGATGAGTTCAGAATCATACCGATCCACTCCTATCCCTGTGACCTGGTGATAGATGAAATCTATAACAAACGCCAGCCAGAGGAATAGAAAGCTGCCGGAGAGGGTGAAGAGTAAAATCACAGACCTCCTCCTGCTCTCCACCTCCGAGTCACTGCCGTTCTCCCCCTTGCCCTGACCCCTCAGCGCCTTACGGACCCGACTGGCCACTGAAATGTACCTGACTGTCAGATCGTTGAGCAGCAGGATTACAGCGAAAGGGAGCAATGGAGTTAGAACCGTACCGAACCAGTCAAATCCCACGCACCCGGGGTCAGTGTAGTAACTCTGCTTTGGATAACAGAACCAGGGTACATTGTCGATGACTTCTCGTGGTTCAAATATGAAGTAGAAGGGAACGTTTTTCACGCAGAAAAGAATTCCCGCTGTTGCTAGAATCACAGCCACAGTTTTTCCACTGCAATATTTTGTTTTCAGCTTCTGACAACAAATGGCGACAAACCGATCAAAGATGAAAGTGATGGTGAACCAAACCAAACAGTCCATGGATGCCGGAGACAGTGCAAATATGACACTGCACACTGGGGTAATGTCCAGCGAACTCCCCGAGGAGTAATGATATTTAATCCAAAGCAAAATGACCTCGGTGATGATGAGCTTTGAATCGGCTGCTGCCATGGCCACCAGGTAGCGAGTGGTGCAAGTGGAGAGGCTGCAGCTTCCCCGGGACAGGATCAGAATTGCCACCAAATTCACTGGAGAAAGAGAAGAGAACGGACACTGGGCATCACTGAACTGAATTTCAGGGTGTTAGCACAAACTCAAACTAACCACGCAAATATTAGCATGCGGGTCCAATGATACGCGAAACACGGCTCCAACTACACCACAATCTGCCTGTTTCAGGTAAGGGGGACTGAGGTTAATTCCGGGAGGGACCTTGCCGCTGTCGGTAGGTGGGTTTTAACCATGTCTGGAGCCGCTGATGGAATCAAGTCTGCAGACTTAATTGGAACGGCCGCGTTACCCGGGCCTCTGTAAACTCAGTACCTTATCGAAGGAAGAGAGATTTAGAGAGAAGGCAGGAACGATGTGGGGTCCTCAGCAGAATGTTGCGTTACCACATTACACCACACTGAGTATATTTCTATGGTGAATGGCGAACTTCTATGGCGAAGTGCGGTGACAGATTCTCCCAGTAATAAACGGGGATTCACGCTGAGAATTACACGTAGTAACATACCTAGCCACTAGTTCAGCTGATCCATTCCTTAGTGAATGACAGGCTCCTGGTGGCCATGGAGCCAGGAGTCCCACTCAGGTTGATAACTGAGAAAGAATAACGGCAGAAAGTTGTGGACACAGCTCAGCTCATCACGAAAACCAACCTTCCCTCGATGGACTCTGTCTACACTTCACTACGTTTCAGAAAAGCAGCCACCATAATCAAAGACCTTCTTGCCCCAGACATTCTCTCCTCCCCCCTCCCATCAAGCAGAAGATACAAAAGCCTGAAAGCAGGAACAACCAGGCTCAAGGACAACTTCTATCCCGCTGTTCTAAGACTATTGAACATTCTCTTGTGCGATAAGATGGACTTTTGGCCTCATAGTTTACCTCGTCATGGCCTTGCACCTTATTGTCTTCCTGCACTTTCTCCATATCTGTAACACTATATTCCGCATTCTGTTATTGCTTTTCCCTTGTACTACCTCGATGTACTGATGTAATGAAATGATCTGTATAGATGCATGCATGGAAAAATAACGTTTCTCACTGTATCTCAGTACACGTGACAAGCATCAACCAAGTACCAATTACTCATTCCAATGAACTTCTTTAAGGTAAAGCCCTCCCAATACTTCCTTCTCTGACAACTGCCTGCTACCGATTCTGGTAAAGCAGAGCACAACGTTCCACCAAAGGCAATATGAATATGCTCAGGGCTTCTTGAGTTACAGAGGTTAATTTTGGGTTGACTGAAAATAATGAAAGAGCAGCGATGATTCGGGAAATTTAATTCAAGGACTTATCACTGATCTCTGTAGAACGACCACCAGTTGCCCGGCTCGTTACAAGACGGTAAACAGAGGAAAGCAACACGTACACGGTGTTACACAACATGAATTGCTGCTCTGATTAACCAGGAACTCCAAATGACGGCGACGATCACGTACAATATTTTCTCGGCGCTGAAATATCCTCCCCGCATTTTCTATGAATTTGAGGACATTCATTCCTAGAATTTTTATACATTTGGTGCCTCTTCTGGGACATTTAAAACAGGGATTTTACAGAAATGTGAGCAAATCAATTACGACTGCCGAGTAAATTCCCTCTTGTTCAATTCAGAGATTTAATTACGAATCTCCCAAAACTGGAAGATCTGATCCCTGTGTGAATAATTAGGAGCGGTATTCTTCCCGCAATATTGCTTCATGACTCTATGACTCTCCATGACTCTAATTGGGATATTGTTTCAAATACCATCCAACCCATGTCTCCATCTCATCTTATGTGGCTGATGTCATTCAATCAGCTTCCGTCAGTATTAATTGCAAATACCAGAGGATCGCCCGGGACACGTGACTGCGTTGTTTGAAAGCAGAAGTTCTGCGACTGAAAAATAAATGTAATTGTTCGTCGCAAAATAGCAGACTGCATTAAATTGTATAATTGGGCAAACTAATACAGCACACAGATGTCCAGCTGCCCCGAAGACGAACTAAAATCTTTAGAATATTATAGCATTTGAATCGAACAAGGTATCGTCCCTCAGTCTGATACATCTGTCAGCCGTTGGTGCTTGTTAAACTCTCTCAATACCTCAAAATGGCCCATTAGACTTACAGAGAAACTGAAACTAACAGAGGAATTGAAACAAAAAAAACGTATTTTAGCCTTGCTGCGGGATGAAAGTGTAGATGCAGCAAGGATGTTTCACCTGGCTCGGGTGTTTAGAACCAAGATCCAGATCCATATAATGAAGTATCAGCCATTCGGGACTGAGCTGATACTTCACCCAGAGAATGGTCGTTTTGTTTTTGCTATTGGGCCGTAATTCCTGATTTAGATTAATCTTTAAGCGGATAATTTGGATCTCCCGAAGGATATAAAAACCCTTGGGGAAGTATCGCCTGAATTTTCATTCGGGTGGATAGCCCGCAGTATAAAGGGCCCCATCGTTTCACAGAGAAAATACTCAAAACATATGGCGATGCCGAGAAAATATTGTACGTGATCATCGCAGTCATGGGGGTTTGTGGTAAGGAAGCGCAACAATTTAAGTTCTGCAACTCCATGTGTGATTTTACACTGCAAAACAAAGAAACATTCTGAACATGGCTGAACATTCTGTCTTCGCCGAAGGGGAAATGCTGGGAAATCAAGAGAGGGGGAATGAATGAAATTAATGAGAAATAACTAGCGCTGGAAAAATTAATAGGACCGAAAACGGATACATCCCAGGGCCTGAAAATCTGCATCTCATACTACTGAAAGAGATGGCCATGGAGATAGAAGAAAGGGAGGATGCACTGACAGTCATCTTCCAAAATTCTATCGATAATGGGAAGGTTCCTGCAGACTGGAGGATGGCAACCCCAATGTGTAAGTAAAGGAGGCAGAGGGAAAGCGAGGAAATACGGAGCGGTGAGTGTAACATCAGTAGTAGGGAACCATTAGAGTCTATTATCAGGGCATTACATATATCACTGAATAGAAGCAGTTAAGACGGATTTCAGAATAGGAAACGTCGTGGAGATTCTTAAGGATAGAATTGGTAATTGGTTTATTATTGTCATATGTACATATGAAAAACATTGTCTTGCATGCCATCCATGCAGATCATTCCATCACATATGTGCATCGACGTAGTACAAAGGAAAAACAATAACAGAATGCAGAATGAAGTGTTACAGGTACAGAGAAAGTGCTGTGCAGGTAGACCATAAGGTGCAAGGCCATGACAAGATAGGTTGTGAGGTTAAGAGTCTGTCTTATTGTACAAGCGGTCCATTCAATAGTCTTACGACAGCGGGATAGAAGCTGTCCTTGAGCCTGGTGGTACGTGCTTTCAGGCTTTTGTATCTTCTGCCCGATTGACGGGGGAGAAGAGAGAATGTCCGGAGTGGGAGGGGTGAGGCAGGGCTGAGGCACCGAGAAGAGTAGACAAGGGAGAACCATTTGATGTGGTGTATTTGTATATTGAAATGTTCGATAAATTCGCACATAATTCAATGCAAAACTGAAGCACATGAATTGCACGTTGTTTCACACAAGAAGCAGATAGTAGGAATAACCGTTTCTGTTTTGAGTGGGTACGACAGGTTCACTGCTTGAGCCCCTGTTATTTGCAATATTTTCTTAACATTTAGATGAAGGAATCAAATGTAATATTTCTAAGTTTGTTGACGACATGAAGCTGCTGAGGATGCAAAGAGTTTCATGCTAATTTATACAAGTTGTGAATGGGCCAGCACGTATCTAATGTGGCATTTCGCGTATCATAGAGTCATACAGCACGGAAACAGGCCCTTCGGCCCAACTGGTCCATGCCAACCAAGATTCCCATCCAAGCTAGTCCCATTTGCCCGTGTTTGGCCAGTGTCCCTCTAAACCTTTCCCATCCATGTACCTGTCCCTGTCCTTTTGTCCTTAATGTTTTTTATGATCATTGATTTTTTAATGAACATTGTTACGTACTTTAGTCATAGTTCAGATGCTTCAGTATGTTTAATTGCTGAAACTGTAACAACTGAACGTCTTGTTCAATGGCAGCTGTAATAAGCCAGTGCCTGCTCAATATTCTCCTCCCAAATCACAGAGTCGCAGTATAAATGTGAGCTTATCCGTTTTGTAGGGAAAAAGGAGGAAAGACAGAGTCTTGTTAAAATGGTTGTTGATTGGGAATCTTTAGTGGGTGAAAGGACCATAGTGTTCTCGTACACCAGTCACTGGAAGCAATATGCATATGCGAGAAATCCGAAATAAATGCAGATACTGTTGAAAACAGACAGCAGGTCAGCCAAGATATGCGGGCAGTTTCGAGTCGTAGAACTTACATGAGAATTGGACAATTGAGAACGATGAAATGTGTTCCTTCTGGGCACCTTGTAGCCTTTGGAACTCAATACCAAGTTCAAGGATTTTGGATAGCTCGCTTTCTCTGCTTGTATCAGAAATGGCCAGTTCCACTGTGAGGTTATTCGTCTGTAAGGTTAACGTAGTTTTTGTTTTCTTTCCATAAAAACTGCCTGACCAGCTGGCTTTTCCTACATTCTTCGTGTTCTTTCAGTTCTCTGCAAAAGCTCTGACCTGCAGTTCACAATGTTTACATGTTGCACTGTTTGTACTTTTTCTCTCTCTTTAACTATCTTCATTAATCTATCTACCAGGTGGCTTTCGAAACATCGCATCATCACGGCAACGAAAGCCGCATCCAAGCAGGTAAATTCACTTTTTCCAGTTCAGCCCTTCCACGGCATCCCGTCTGCAACCTAAAGCTAATTTATCTAGTCATTTTCCCGCTGGTGATGAAATGTCTTCAACCTGAAATGTGAACTCTGTTTCAGTTGACCTGTTGAGATTCTCCAGCATTTCGCGATCCCCCGAATGACAGGACGGCTCTTAGAGAAGAGATTGGATCATGCCTGTGTTCACTAGAGTTTAGAAGAGAATAGATTAGAAGAGTTTAGAAGAGTACGCAATTCAAATTTCCGGTTGGATGCAGGAAAATATTTCCTCTCATTGGGGGTCTCTGGAACCAAAGTTCAATGTCTCAGCGTACGATACCGGAGATTTAGAACTGAGATAAAGAGAAACTTATTCTCTTGAACGGAAGTGGCCTTGTGGATCTCTTTGCCACAGAGGGTCAGGAGACCAAATGGTTGAACATACCTAAAACTGAGATAGATAGACCTCTGGAGAGATGGAATCTCGTGCAAAAACAGGATTTACTAGAATCGTATTGAAGCACAAAACACGGTCGAAGTGCCTCATTGCTTCACTGTTCAATGACCTGGCTGTTTACTTTTAATATCGTTCCACTCTGTCAGATTGATGACCGTTATTCAGACACCTGCGATATACATGAAGTTAAATAGACTGAATCACCACTGCCCTTTCATTACATTCAGTCAACCGTACGTAAATCTCTGTTTGTGCCTCATGGGAGCCCTGAAAATGTCGCTGTTGCCTTGACTGGGACACTGACTGTTGTATCAGAGCAGGTAGTTCTCTCGGAAGGTACTGTATGGCCGGGGAGGTGAAATATTGGAGAAGTTCATTTGTTGCCAGTAACTGACCGGCCTGTGAGTGAACACCTGCCAGTGAGGTCACGCAGGGCTGATGGGAGTCTGCCACAGTAACATTGTACCGAATGCTGCTCACACAACCGAATGGATCACGTGAACCGGTGGTCATGTATTACTGGGAGTCGGACACTGTGAACTGTAGACGATGTGGTTGTAATTCGTGGGAGCATTCGGGGTAAGGGTGATGAAAGAGCACGGATCAGTACGTGAAACTATGATGTTGTGGCAATTACAGAGACTTGGTTGAGAGGCAGTACTTGATACAATGTTTCAGGGTTTCCACGTTTTAGAAGTTAGAGATAAATGAGGTGGGGTGGGGTGTGCACCTTTAATCAGGGACAATATCACAGTTGCACTCCCTCACTCTCGCTACCTCTCTCCCTCTCCTTGTCTCGCTCCCGCTCTGCACCTGCTTCTTTCCCACTGCTCACTCCCTCTCCCCGTCTATCTCTATCCTTCTCTCCCCTACCTCTGTCCTGGCCTACCTGGTCTCCCTCTTGTTCTCACCTTATCTCCCCCCTCTCTCCCCTTACCTCTCTCAACCCCCTCTCTCCCATCCCTCTCTCCCACTATCCCTCCCCGTCTCCCCATCCTCTCTCTCTCCCTCTCTCCCTCCCCATTCCAATCTCCACTCCATTCTTCCCCTACATCTCCCTCCTCTCTCTTCCTTTCCTTCTCTCCTCCCCTCCCCTCCCTCCCCTCCCCTCCCTCCTCTCCCCTCCCTCCTCTCCCCAACTCCCTTCCTCTCCCTCTCCATTCATCTTTCCCCACCATCTCTCACCCTCCATCTCCCTCTGTCCCTCCCTCTCCCACCCCTTCTCCCTCTCTCGCTCACTTTCCCCTCCCTCTCTCCCCACTCTCCCCTCTCTTCTCTCCCTCTCCATTTCACTCCTCCTTCCACATTTTCCCAACACTCTCTCCTCTCCCACTCTTCTTCCCCCCTTTCCCCCTCTGTCTCCTATCCCTCATCCTCTCTCTACCTCTCTGTCCCCTCCTTCTCTCTATTCCCCTCCCTACCTCTCTTCCCCCTGATCACCTCGCTCTCCCCCTCTCTCTCCCCTTTCCTCTCCCACCTCATTTCCCTTTTCTCTCTCTTTCTCTCTCTTCATCTCTACCCCTCTCCTTCCCATTTCCCTCTTCCTCCTCCCCCACTCTCTCCCCCTCTCCCCCTCCCACTCTCCCCCTCCCACTCTCCCCCTCCCACTCTCCCCCTCCCTCCTATAATTCCCTTCTTCTCCCCCTCTGATGTTCCTCACCCACCCTCTCTCCCCTCCCTCTCACTCTCTCCCCCTCTGTAGCCCTCTCCCCCTCTCTTGTCCCATCTTCCCCCCACCCTCTCTCTCCCCCACCTCCCTGTCCATCCACCTTTCCCCACTCTCTCACCGTCTCCACCTTTCCCTCCGTCTCCCATCTCCTTCTCTCCCCAACTCGCTTTCCCCCTCTCTCCACCTTCCACTCCCCCCTGCTCTTCCTCCCTCTCTCCCTCTCCGTCTCACTCCCCCTCTCCAGCTGCCTTTTTCCCACCTCTCCCTCTCTCATGTCTCCCCTCCCTTCTTATCCCCGTTCCTCTCTCTATCTTCCGCTCCCCCTCTGCATCTCTACCCCTCCCTCTCCTGCTCCCTCTCACATTGTCGCTCCCCCTCATTCTCTCCATTTCCCCCACTCTCCCCAATCCTCTCTCCCCTTCCCTTCCTCCGCTACATCTCTCCCTCCCCGTCCCTCTTTTTCTCCCTCCCTGTCTCCGTCCCTCTCCTCCTTAGCTCTCCTTCAGCCTCTCTCTCCCTCTAACTCTCACCGTCCCTCTCCATCCATTTCCCCACCCCTCACCCTCCCTCTTTCTTCTCCTCCCTCTCTCCTCCTCTTCAACCTCTCTTATCCCTCCCTCTCCTTGTCCCCCTCTCTTTCTCTTACACCCTTCTCTATCCCTCTCTCCCTTACCTGTCTCTGCCTCCCTCTCCCCCTCCCTCTCTCCCCCTCCCTCTCTCCCCCTCCCTCTCTCCCTCTTGTTCTCCCCCTCCCTCTCCTGCTCCTCCTCCCCAACCACTCCTGCTCCTTCTCCCATTATTCCCCCTCCCTTCATTCTCTTTCCCATCACTCTCTCCTCCTCCCTCCCTCCCAACATCTCCCTCTCTCCCAACATCTCCCTCTCTCTCCCCTTTATCCCCTCTCTCCATCTCTCTCCCTCTCTTCCTCTCTCCCCATCCCTCCCCTCTCCCCTCTTTCTCTTTCCCTCCCCTCCCTCTAAACCCCCTTTCCCCCCTCCCCTTCCCCGTCCCCCTCCCCTTCCCCCTCCCCCTCCCCTTCCCTCTCCCCATTCCTCTTCCTCTCTCTTTGTCTTCCCCCACTCCCACCCTTTATCCCCCTCCCCCCTTCCCTTCCCCCTTTCACTCTCCCTCCCTCTCCCACCCTCCCTCCTCCCCTTTCCTCATCTTCCCTCTCTCCCCTTCCCTCTCTTCCCCTCCCTTTTTCCGCTACATCTCCTTCCCTGACTTTCCTCACTTTTCGTCTCTCCCCTCCCTTTCCCTCCCCTCCCCTGCCTTCCCTCTCCCCATCCCTCTTCCTTCCCTCACTCCCCTCACCCCCTCCCACTCTCCCCTTGCCACTCTCCTCTCCACTCCCCCTCTTCCCCTCCATGTGCTCTCTCCTCTCCCTCTCCCCCTCCCCTTCCTCTCCATCCCTCTCTCCCCTACCTCTGTCTCTGCCTACCTCTCTCCCTCTCCTGCTCTCCCTCTTTTTCTCATCCTCCTTCTCCCTCCTGTCTCCCTCCCACTCCCTTTCCCACTATCTTTTTCCGCCTCCCTTCCTCTGTCTCTCCCTCCCTCTTTCCCCCTCATTCTCCTCATCCCCTCCCTCCCCTACATCTTGCCTCCCTCTTCCTTTTGTTCTCTCTTTCCCCTCCCTCTCTCTTCCTCACACTCTCCCCATCACTCCCTCCCTCACACCCTCTCCTCTCCTACCTCTGTCCCTCTCTGTTCCTTTCCACACCGTCTCTCACCCCCCATCTCCTTCTTTCTCTTCTCTCACTTGCTTTTGCCCTCCCACTCTCTCCCCGTCTCTCCCCCTTGCCCCCTCCAGCTCTCCCTCACTCTCTCTCTCTCTGCCTCTTTCCCCTCTCCAGCTGCCTTTCTCTCACCACTCTCTCCCTCTCCCATCTCTCATCCTCTCTCTCTACCTCTGACTCTGTCCCCTCCCCTCTATCCCTTTTGACTTTTCTGCTCCTCTCACCCACTCCAACTTTACATCCTCCCCTGTGTTCGCAGCGCTGTTCATCCTCCATCCCCCAGTCCCCTGCCCATCGGAGTTTCCTGCTGCCGCGCGGTCCACCGTCCCCCCCACCCCCACCCACCTGGACGCCCCAGGTCCCAACCTACTGGTCGTCCCACCCCCTTCCACCCCGGGGCCTCCCAC
This sequence comes from Pristis pectinata, assembly GCF_009764475.1. Taxonomy (NCBI): domain Eukaryota; kingdom Metazoa; phylum Chordata; class Chondrichthyes; order Rhinopristiformes; family Pristidae; genus Pristis; species Pristis pectinata. The sequence goes on from NC_067420.1 coordinate 11,554,859, forward strand.
TCTCCGGGCTTTGCCTTCTGTTGCCTCTGCTCTGTTTCTTCGCCCGTCTACTTCTCATTTTGCATCCCACCTTGCAGCTCCTCCAGCCCACTCCCAGCCCCCTGACCTCTCCTTCTGCTCCCCTCTTGTTCCCTTCCCTACATCCACCTCCTATCCTTTATCATTCCCAACCCCTCTCCTCTCACCAGCCCAGCCCCTCTACCTCCCCTCCCCCCCACCCTTCCACCTCTAGCCCCAACTCTAACCCTTGCCGGGTCTCTACCATCCCCCTGTCCTCCCCCTCTCTGAGGCAGAGCGGTCTGTTCTCAGCAAAGGCCTCACCTTCGTACCTCTAGCCCCAATCTCAATGAATTCCGAGCCCGGCACGATGCTGAGCTCTTTTTCCGCCACCACTGCCTCTGTGCCTTCTCCTTCAGTAAGAAATCCTCTCCTCCTTCTGGTGACCCGTTCTCCCACCTCCAACCTTCTTCTTCCACCTGGACTCCCCCACCGGGCCTGTAACGTTCCCTGGACCTAATCATAGCCAACCGTCGGCGCGACATCAGCTATCTTGACTTTTCTGCCGCCCTCACCCACTCCAACCTCACCCCTTCTGGACGGTCTGCTCTCCACTCCCTCCTCACCAACCCTGACATTGTCACTCTCTTCTCACCTTTCACCCATCCCCCGGCGGATCTGCTCTCCCCGCCTGCCCCGCACCTGCCTATCACTGTCTCTTACCTGCATCTACCTATCACCACCCTGTGCCCACCCCACCTCCCCTCTTCTCTCCACCTATCACTGCTCTGCTTTTCCCTCCTATATACTGGGCTTCCCCTTTTCCTATCTTCGGTCCTGAAGAAGGGTCCTGACCCGAAACGTTGACCGCCTGCTTTTCTCCACAGATGCTGCCTGGCCTGCTGAGCTCCTCCAGCATCAGAGTGTTTTTCACCTAGATTCCAGCATCTGCAGTCTCTATCCCCCTACTTCTGTCTCTCCCTTCCTCTCTCTCCCTCTTGTTCTCCCTCTCATTCTCCCTCTCCCCCCTCAATCTCTCCCCACCCCTCACTCCCCCTCCCAGTTCCCCTACTTCTCTCTCCCTCTCCCCCTCTGACTTTCCTCACCCTCCCTCTCTCCCCTCCCTCGCTTTCCCCCCTCTCTCCCATCCACTATAGCCCTCTTCCTGTCTGGCCCTACACCTCCATCCCCCTCTCTCTCTACCTTCCCCTTTCTCTCTTTCCCTCTCCCTCATCCTCTCTCTCCCCTCCCTCCCTCTCCCTCCCTCTCCCCTTTGTCCTCCCACTCTCCCTCCCTCTCTCCTCCTCTTTCCCTCTCCCTCTCTCTTCTTCCACTTCCCCCCTCTCTCTCTGCCTCCCTCTCTCCCCTCCCTCTCACTTTCTCTCCACATCACCCATTCTCCCTCCCCCTCTCCCCTTCCCTCTCTCCACTCCCCCCATCCTCCTCTCCCCCCATTCCTGTCCCCTCCCTTTCTATCCCTTCTGCTCGCGCTCTCCCTCTCCCTCCATCTCTCTATCTCTCTCCCCCTCCTCCTCTCTCCCTCTCCCATACCTCTCTCCCCATCCCATCCCCTCTCGCTCTACCAGTCCCTCTGTCCCCTCCCCTATTCCCCATCCCTCTACTTCTGTCTCTCCCTTCCCTCCCCCTCCCGCTCTCCCACTCGTTCTCTCTCTCCCTCTCTCCAACTCTCTCCTCATCCCTCACTCCCCCTCCCACCTTTCCCCCTATATTTCCCTCCCTCTCCCCTTGACTTTCCTCACCCTCTCTCCCCTCCCTCACTTCCCTCACTCTCTCCCATTCCACTATAGCTCTCTTCCCCTCTGGCTCTACCCCTCACTCCGTCTCTCTATCTCCCGCTCCCTCTCCCTCCCTCACCATCATCCTCTCTCTCTCCCCATCTTGCCCTCACTCTCTTCTCCCTCTTTCCCCACTTTCTCCCCCTCACTCTTCCCATCCCTCTCTATTCCTCTATCAGCCACCTCTATCTCTCCCTTCCTCCCTCTCTCCCGCTCTCACTCCCTCTCTTCCCATTACCCTCCCTCTCTGCATCCCTTCCCCTCCCTCTCTTCCCCTCCCTCCCCATTCCCCCCTTTTTCCTCCCACTTTACATCCCGTCTCTCTGTCTTCCTCCCTCTCCACCTCCTTCTCTCCCTGTCCCTTTCTCACCCCCTCTGTCTCTCCCCATCTCACTCTCCCCTTCCATTTCCCTCCATCTCTCCCCTCCCTTGCTCCCCCTAACTCCCCCTCCCACTATAGCCTTCTTCCCCTCCTGCTCTACCCCTCCGTCTGTCTCTACCTCTCCCTCTCCCCCTCCCCTCTCTCCCCATCCTGCTCTCCCTCCAGCTTTACCCCTCTCCCTCTCTTCTCCCACTTTACCACCACTCCCTCTCTCCCTCTCCACCTCCTTCTCTCTCGTCCCTCTCTCTCTCACCCCCCTCAATCCCCATCCCACTATCCCCTTCCCTCCCTCCCTCTCACCTCCATATCCCCCTCTCCATCTCCCCCTACTGCCCTTGCTCCTGCTCTGCCACTTGCTCTCTCCCCCTCCCCATCCCCCCTCCCTCTCTCTCCCCTCCATTCCCTCTCCCCATCCCCCCTCCCTCTCTCTCCCCTCCATTCCCTCTCCCCATCCCCCCTCCCTCTCTCTCCCCTCCATTCCCCCTCCCCATCCCCCCTCCCTGTCTCTCCCCTCCATTCCCCCTCCCCATCCCCCCTCCCTGTCTCTCCCTTCCCTCTCCCACTCCCTCAAGTCTTCTCTCCCCCTCTCCCTCTCTTCCCCTCCCTCTCTCCCTACCTCTCTCCCTCACCTTTACCCTCTCACTCTCCCCATCCCTCTCTCCACCACTTGCCTCCCCCTCCATGTCCATTCCACTCTCTCCCACCTCTCCCCTACATCTCTTCCCCTCCTGCTCTCCCTCTCCCTCCCTCTACCCCCTACCCTTCCCTCTCTTCCCTCCATCTCTCACCCCCTCTCTCAACACTCTCCCCCTCCTTCTCCCCCACACCCTCCATCAACCTTTCAATCCTCTCTCTCCTTCCCCCTCCCTCCCTCCCTCTCTCTCCCTTCCCTCTCTGTCTCCCCTCTGCCCCTTGCTCTCCTTCTCCCCTCTCTGCCCTCTCTTCCTCCTACTCCCACACCCACTCTCTCCCTCTCCTACTCCCCTTCCCTCTCCCCCTCTCACTATATCCCCTCCCTTTTCCACCCTCTACCTCTCCCTCCCTGTTCTCCTTCCTTCTCTCTCTCTCACCCTGTCCCCATCCCTCAGAAACCCCTCCCCTTCTTCTCTTGCTCCGTCTCCCCCACTTCCTCACTCTCTCCTCCTTTCACACTCTTTCCCCTCTCCCTCTCCCCTCTCTTCCCCTCCCTTTCTCTCATTGTCTCCCTTTCTCCCCCACTCTCTCCCGCACCCTCCCTCCCTACTTCTCTGCCTCTCCCCTCTCTCTCTCCTCCCCTCCCTCTCTACTACCTATCTACCTCTCCCTCCTTCCCCTCCCTCTCTCCCCTACCTCCTCCCCCACTGCTCTCCTTCTTCCTCCCTCCCCTCTCCTCTCTGTCTCCCCTTCCCTCCTCCGCTCCCCTCTCCATCCCTCTACCCTCCCTTTCTCTGCTCCCCTCTCTCCATCCCTCTACCCTCCACCTCTCACCTATCCCTCCTCCTACTCCTCCCATTCTACCTGTCCCAATCTCCTCTCCCCTCCATATTTCATGCTCCCTCTCCCCTGCCTTTCCCCACCCCGTCCCTCACCCTCTCCTTCCTTTCCCTCCCTCTGTTCCACTCTTCCCTACCTTTCCCCATCCTGCTTTCCCTCTCCCTCTCTCCTCCCATCTTCCCTCTCCCCTTCCCCTTCTCCCCACCCCTCCCCTCTACTACCTTCCCTCTCAGCTTCTATCCCTCTTCCTCCATCCCCCTCCCTCACCCTTCTTCTCCCCTTTCCCCCTTCTACCCCTCATCTCTCTCCCCGTCATTCTCTCTCCCCTCCCCTTCTTGCCCTCCTCCTCCCTCTCTCCCCACATATCCCCTCCCGCTCTTCCCTCTCTCCCTCCCTCTCATTCTCCCCCTCTCTGTCCCCTTCCCACTTCCCCTCCTTCCTTTCCCTCCCTTTACCCTCCTTCTTCACCTCGCTGTCACCCTCTCTCCCCCAAATCCCCTTCTGTCCCTTTCCCACCCTCCAATCTCCTTCTATCTCCCACTTTCCCTCCCTCTCCCTTTCCCTCTCTGCCTCCCCCTCTCACCCTCTCACTCTTTCCGCTCCCTCTCTCCCCTTCCTGCTCTCCCTCCCCCTCTCTCGCTCCTCCTTTCCAGTTGCCTTTTTCCCATTACTCTCCCCCTCTCCTTCCCCCACCCTCTCTCCCCTCAATCTCTCCTCATCCCTCACTCTCCCTCCTACCTTCACCCACATCTCCCTCACTCCGCCTCCCAGTATAGCCCTCCTCTCGTTCTACCCTCTCTCTCTATCTTCCTCCTCCCTTTCCTCATACTCTCTCTCCCCCCTCTTCCCCTCTATCTCCCCCTCCCACTCTCCCTCCTACTTTCTCTCCCTCTGTTCCACTCTTTCTCTCCCTCTCCCCTCCACTTCTCTCTCCCCATCCCCCCTCTGTCTCTGTCTCTCTCTCTCTCACTCCTCCATCTCCGCATCCCACTCTTCCCCTCCGTTCACTCCCCTCCCCTCCCGCTCTCCCTTTTCATTCTATCCCACTCTCCCTACCTGTCTCCCCGTTCCACCCTCACTCCAGCTCTTCCTCTCACTCTCCCTTCCTCTCTCCCTCTCCCTCTCTTCCCTCCCCAACTCCCCCCTCCAGTCGCTTACCCTGTCCCTCTCTCCTCCTCCATGTCCTTCCCTCTCCTTCTCTCCCCCCTCTGTCTACCCCTCCCTGTCTCCCTCCCTTTCTCTCCCTTCCTTTCTCCTCCTCCCTCTCTCCCTACCCCTCCTTCACCCTCTCAATCACTCTGTCCCCTTCCCTCTCTGCTTCCCACTCCACCTCCTTCCCATCTCCCTCTCTCGCCCCTCCCTCTCTCTCCCTCTTCCCTACCTCTCTCTTTCTCTCCCCATATCTCTCCCCTCCTGCTCTCCCTCTCCCCCTCCATCCTCCCACTCTTTTCTCCTCCTTCCTCTCCCCCTCCCTCTCCCCTGCCCCCTCTCTCTCCGCTCAGCCCCTTCCTCCACTCCTTCTTCCCTCCACTCCTTCTTCCCTCCCCGCCCTCTCTCTCCATCCCACTCTCACCCTGACTCTTTTCCTCTCCATGTCTCACTTTCCCTCCTCCTCTCTTCCTTTCCAGTCTGGTCCCAGTTTCCTGCGTTGAGCCCATATCCCCCTAAGCCCCGCCCCTACATGTACCTATCCAAGTCCTTAAATAATATTATTATACCTGCCTCAACCGCTTACACTGGCAGCTCGTTCCATATACTCACCACCCTCTGTGTGAAAAAGTTGCCCCTCAAGTCCTTTTTAAATCTTTTCCCTCTGCCCCCTAGCTATGGACTCTCCCACCCAGGGGAAAAGACTGCTACCATCCACCTTATCTATGCCCCTCATGATTTTATAAACTTCTCAAGATCACCCCTATGCTCCAAGGAATAAAGACCTAACCTGGCCAACCTCTCCTAATAACTCAGGCCCTTTAGTCCTGGCAACATCCTTATAAATCTTTTCTGTACTCTTTCCAGTTTAACCATATTTTTCCTGTAACGGGGTGACCAAAACTGTACACAGTACTCCAAGTGTGGCCTCACCAACAACTTATACAACTGCAACATTATGTTCCAACTGCCTTACTCAGTGCCCTGACCGATGAAAGCCAGCATGCTAAACACCTTTTTCACCACCCTGTCTACCTGTGACACTGCTTTCAATGAACTATGCACGTACTCCTAGGTCCCTCTGTTCCATTACACTCCCTGGTGCCCCACCATTCACAGTATAAGTCCTACGCTGGTTTGACTTTCCAAAGTGCATCACCTCACACTTATCTGTATTGAAATCCATTTGACATTCCTCGGCCCACTCCCCTAACTGATCAAGATCCCCCCTGTAATTTATGATAAACTTCACTATCAACAACACCTCCTAATTTTGGGTCATCTACAACTTACTGATCAAGCCTTGTGCATTCGCATCCAAATCATTTATATAAATAATGAACAACAAGGGTCCCAACACTAACCTCTGTGGCACACCACTAGTCACTGACCTCAAGTCTGAGAAACAACTTCAACCACCGACCTATGCTTCCTACCTCCGAGCCAATTTTGAACCAACCTAATTGGCTCTAGCGTATATAGCTAGTAAAGATATTCTGAACCCAATAAGCAACCCAATAAGCATAAGTATGGATCTGGAGAGAGATAAATCATCAAGGCCCTGACTCCAGACCCACAGAGGAACAAATTTTGAATTAAATTAGTTGAAACTTTTGGGTATTTTTAAGAGTTGGAAGTCAAGACGGAGAGAGGTTTGGATTGAGACAGTTGAAGTAAAAGAAGTAATACTTTGCAAAAATCACCAATGGGGTGGTGTTTGAAAATGAGCACTGAAAAAATCAGAATGTTACTTATAGCATGAAATTGATAATGTAAAGACATGAGCATGACCCAGAAAGGGCTAAAGCTTGATTGGATGATAGAAAAAAATGTGTCAACACTGTCTAATTATTATGACCTTGCAGAGGTATGGTGAGATTGGGAGTTTGATTGAGGTCTGCCACAAGGTGTGCAAACAATGTTCTCCGAACCGCTATTGGGGATGTTCACAAGAGTTCAAATATCAGATCCATTGCTTAACCATTTAACAGTCTTTATTTGTACGTAGAGTTCTCGTTTTTCATGAAGATACAATTTATTTTTAAATGAGCTTCATCAGATATTACTCTTTCTTGCTGAGTCTCTAAATATATTGGGAAAGAACATAAGTTGCAGAATATAATAAATAAGAAATAAGTGATTTATTCATTTTTCTGTTATGTTTATTTGGATAATTTCTGTGAATGGTTTCCTAATCTTCATGTTTAATTAAAAACTATGGATTAAAAACTATGTATTCACTACCTTTCAAGTTTATGTGCAGTTTATTTTAAATCATTGTCTAGTTTTTATATCCTTACTATTAAAGATGATTGTTATGAAGGGTTGTGATGTAAATTAGAGTAATAAAATGTGTTAAAATTATGCTTTCCAACAAATGGTTCTTTTGCTTACCATGAGAAATTTGCAATTTTATGTTCTATCTTCAGGATCACGGCTGCCACAACTCTTGGTGCTGATATATTGGCCCACATGTTGAATTTTGACAGATGTCTTTACTTTCCTGCCATCCCTGCAGCACATCCAAGTTACCACATCTGCATTGACCTCCGCAAAAACAAAGGGGACATCATACTTCATCTCCACTGTCCCTTCTTTGATCGCTTTGACTGGAGCAGGTCTACAGCAGTAAATTCCTAAAAAGCAAAGAAAAAAAAACAACATTGGACTGAGTCCCTGCTTGGTAAGAAAAATACGTATCTGTATCCTTGGATATCCTCCACTGCTATGACCAATTCCTCCAAGACATGTGATTCCCCCAAATCATATGCATTTCCTCCTCTGACTCCTAAAGAATGCAAGCCCTCCCTCATTCTGAACCATGAAGAAGAATGCTTGCCCTTCCTCCCCCAATCACCTATGAAGAATGCCTATTCCTTTTCCCAAACCACGACAAAGAACGCTAGTCCTTCCTTCTCCCTAATCTGGGCGAAGAATGTGAGTCCTTAATCCCCAAGTCCCAGATGATGAATATCGGTCCTCTTTCACCCACCTTCTCCATTGAAAATTCTCTCTCTTGATGATCAGTGCCATTCTTTCCTCCCCTCTGATTCCCAGTGAAGTATACCCCCATCATTCCATGTAAAGTACTTCTCATTTGATGAAGAAAGATAAATGACACAGTTTGTTGGTCCAAATTTCAGAGTGATTGGGCAATAGCCATAATTATGGTACACAATGCAAGGAAATTGTATAGCTTTGCCAAGATTATAGAAGTAACACACAATTGAGCCATAAGCAATGAGTGATACTCTGTGCCCATGTCTCAGGATCTGCATGCTAAAGTGGCAGAAACACAGAACATAGAACACAGAACAGTACAGCACAGATACAGGCCCTTCAGTCCACAATATATGTGCTGACAATGATGCCAAATTAAACTGAACCTACCTGCCTGCACATGATCCATATCTCTCCATTTCCTGCATGTTCATATGCCTGTTTAAAAGCCTCTTAAACACCACTGTTGTGTCTACTTTCACCACACTCCTGGCAGCACATCCCAGACATCTCCTACTGTCTGTAAAGGGGACTAGTCAGACAGTGCAGGGTTCCCCTGTGGCCTTTCCCCTCACTAACAGGTATACCACTTTGTATACTGTTGGGGGGATGACCTTTCAGAGGCCAGCAGCAGTAGCTGGGTCAGTGGCACCGTGCCCAGCTCTGAGGCAAAGCAGGGAAGGATGAAGTCAGGCAGAGCGATAGTGACAGGGGACTCGAATGTAAGGGGCACAGATAAGTGTCTCTGTGGCTGCAGTCAAGACTCCAGGATCGTGTATTGCTTCCCTGGTGACAGGGTCAAGGATGTTTTGCAGTGGGTACAGGGCATTCTGGAATGGGAGGGTGAGCAGCCAGAGGTCGTGGTCCATATAGGTACCAATTACATAGGCAAGAGCAGGGATGAGGTCCTGCAAAGACATTTTAGGGAATTAGGTAGAAAATTAAAAAGCAGAACTTCCAGGGTTGTCATCTCAGGATTACTTCCCATGCTACGTGCTGGTGAGGTGAGAAATAGATACAAGGTGCAGTTCAATACGTGGTGAAGGAGCTGGTGCAGGAAGGAGACTTTAGATTTATGGATCATTGGGCTCTCTTCCAGGGCAGGAGGGACCTGTACAAACAAGACAGTTTGCATCTGAACTGCAGCAGAACCAACATCCTCACTGGGAGGTCTGCTGGTGCTACTCGGGAGGGTTTAAACTAGAGTGGCAGGGGGATGGGAACCACAGCAGCAGGGCAACAGGTTCAGGGCAAGAAAGATGATATGACAAGTAAGACTGAAAGGCAGGACAACAGGGGACAAGCTAATAAACACGGTGGGACTGATGGGCCGAGATGTGTCTATTTCAACATTAGGAGTATTATGGGTAAGGAGGATGAACTGAGAGCCTGGATCAGTACATGGAATTACTATGTTGGTGTCATTACAGAGACCTGGTTGTGTGGGGGACAGGACTGGCAGCTCAATGTTCCTGGGTTTTGTTGTTTTAGATGTGATAGAGAGGGGGGGTAAAAGAGGTGGAGGGGGTTGCACTACTGATAAGGGAGAATGTCACAGCAGTACTCAGAGAGGACATGCTGGAGGGCTCATCGACAGACGCAATTTGGGTGGAGTTCCAAAATAAGAAAGGTGCAATTCCACTGATGGGATTATACTATAGGCCTCCAAATGGCCACCAAGGTGGAGGAACAGATATGTGGACAGATTATGGAAAAGTGCAGAACCAACAGGGTTGTCATCGTGGGGGACTTTAACTTCCCCAGTACTGATTAGTACTTCCTTATACAAGAAGCTTAGATACGGTGGGATTTGTTCAGTGCATCTAAGAGGGGTTCATGAAACAGTATGTGGAGAATCCAACTGGAGTAGAGAACTGGTTTTGGGAAATGAGCCAGGCCAGGGGACAGACCTGATAGTGGGTGAACATTTTGGGAATAGTGACCACAACTCATTACATTTTAAGATAGTTTTGAGCAAGGATAAAATTGGATCTTGTCAGAAGCTACTAAACTGCGGGAGGCCAAATTACAACAGGATAAGACAAGAGCTAAGGGGCATTGATTGGGATCAGCTGCTGTCAAACAAGTTCACACCTAACATGCGGGAGCTGTTTAAAGATCAGAGTTCAGGATTGGCACATAAGGAGTAAGGACAACCATGGTAAGGTAATCTTGGATGACCTGAGAGGTCCTAAATTTAGTCAGAAAGTAAAAGGAAGCATACATAAAGTTTAGGATACTAATATCAGACTGGGCGCAAACTGGAATATAAAGGCAGCAGGAAAGTGCTCAAGTAGGCGATCAGGAAGGCCAATGGGGGCTATGAAATGTCCTTGGTGAGCAGGATCAAGGATAATCCGAAGGCATTTTATATTTCTGTTAAGGAAAAGAGGATAACTAAGGAGACGGTAAAGCATAAAGGAGGGTATTTGTGTTTGGAGTCAGAGCACATGACTGAGGTGCTAAATGAGTAGTTTGCGTTGGTATTTACCGAGGAGAAGAATTTGGAGGATAGTGAAAGCAGAGTGGGGCATACTAATGTGCTGGGACATTTTGAGATTAGGAGGTAGTGCTGGGTCTTCTGAAAAGCATTAAGGTGAATAAGTCCCCAGGGCCTGATGGCATATATCCCAGAATACTGAAAGAAACAAGTGAGGAGATTGCTGGGGCTTTGTGTCCTCAATAACAACAGGTGAAGTCCCAGAGGGTTGGAGAGTAGCAAATGTGCCTTCGTTCAAGAAGGGAAACAGGAATAATCCAGGTAATTATAGGCTAGTGAGCCTCACATCAGTGGTAGGGAAGCTACTGGAGAGGATACTGAGGGATAGGATTTACGTGCATTTGGAAAAGCTTTGCCTGCTTTGGGACAGTCAGCGTGGTTATATGTGGGGCGGGTCATGTCTTACAAACGATTGTGTTTTTTGAGGAGGTGACAAATGTGCTTGATAAGGGGAAGCCAGTGGACGTTAATAAGGCATTTGACTATGTCCCTCATAGTATGTTGATTCCGAAGATAAAGATGCATCAGATCCAGGGTGAATTGCCAGTTTGGATTCAGAACTGGCTTGCCCATAGAAGACAGAGTAGGGGTGGAAGGCTGTTGTTCTGGCTGGGTTTCTGTGACCAGTGGTCTTCCGCAAGGATCGGTGCTGGGACCTCTCTTTGTGATATATATCAGTGATTTGGATGAAACTGTAGATGGGTGGATTAGCAATGTTGCAGAAGACACCAAGATTGGTGGAGTTGTGAACAGTGTAAAGAACTATCAAAGAATACAGCAGGATATAGATCAGTTACAGATCTGGCAGAGAATTGGGGTGGCATGGTAGTGTAGCGGTTAGCGCGATGCTATTACAGCACCAGCGATCAGGGTTTGATTCCCGTCGCTGTCTGTAAGGAGTTTGTGCGTTCTCCCATGTCTGTGTGGGTTTCCTCCGGGTGCTTCGGTTTCCTCCCACATTCTAAAGACGTACGGGTAGGTTAATTTGGGGGTTTAAAATGGGCGGCATGGACTCGTTGGACTGGAAGGGCCTGTTACCATGCTGTAAATAAGGTTTTAAAAATTTAATTTAATAAAATTTTTTTTAAAAAGTGGCAGACGGCATTTAATCCAAGCAAGTGTGAGATGAACTAAAAGGAGAAATTTCTTCCATTACAGTTTTAATCTTTGCACTGAGTAAATTCCCCTCTCAACCCACTGAAAGTAGTCCTCGTGCAATTAAAACATCCTGTTTAAACTTGTTCGTTGTACTCCTGTACTGCAGCCTTAAACTTTGTGATTGGGCTGTAACTATACCTCAAATGTTTTCCCACTAGCACGTGGTCCACTTCATTCACCTTACTCCGCAGAACCAGAATTCTCATTACCACATTACCTCTTTCCTGAATGGACTGAAAACATACTGATGTGAGAAGTTCTCCTGAACATATTTAAAAGGTTTCTTTAATATTCTTGCCCTTCACTCTAACGTTATCCCTGTTAATATTGATGTAAGGCAAACCCCTCAATATCATCCTCATACAGATTTTGCATATTTTCCATACTTGAGCTCCTCAATCTCTCAGTTTGGTGAATTCCCAATTTAGTGAATTATTGAACAGCCCCAGAAGCAACATAATGACCTTTATTCTTCCAGAGAAGTGGATTCTGCTCTTTTCCCCTCAAGGACATCCTCACTGTTCAACATTTTAGCATCTTTAATCAGTACCATCATCCTGCCTCCTTTATTTTCCTTCTCAATTTTTTTCTGAAAGTATTGGTTTATTATTGTCACATGTAGGAAGATACAGTGAAACGTTTTGCAATCCATCCATATAGATAATTTCAAAATGTCAGTACCTTGAGGTTGTACAAGGGAAAAACAATAACAGAATGCAGAATGGAGACCCAAGAGACTGCAGATGATGGAATCTGGAGTAACACACAAAATGCTGGAGGAACTAAGCAGATCAACCAACATCTATGGAGGGAGATGGACATTTAAAGTTTTGGGTCGGGACCCTTCATCTGGATTATGCTGGCTGTTTTACTGAGGCGGGGAGAAATGTAGACAGAATCCATGGAGGGGAGGTTGGTTTTTAAAGTGTTCATCATCTGTGTCCACAACTCTGTAGTTTCCTGTGGTCCTGGGCAAAGCAGTTGCCGTACCAATCTGTGATGTGTCCAGATAGGATGCTTTCTATGGTGCATCTGTAAAAACTGGTGAGGTTCAATGGGTACGTGCTGAAATTCCTTAGCCTCATGAGGAAGTGGAGATGCTGGTGAGCTTTCTTGGTCATAGTGTCTATGTGGTTGGACTAGGACAAGCTATTGCTGATGTTTAACCTAAGAACTTGAAGCTCTCCACCATCTCCCCCTCAGCACCATTGATGCACACAGGGACATGTGCTCTGTCCACTTCCTGAAGTCAATGACCAGACCTTTTGTTTTGCTGACATTAGAGACCTCCACTACGTCATGTTCTTATATTGCTATTTGTGCCTGTAGCTCATCCTCTTCACTCAGCACACAATGTGCATTTACTCACCTACATTCTAAACCTTTCTTAGACTTTCTTGTACTCTCACTTACTCTGCTTGCACCCAGAACCGGAGGACCTTCTACACTAGTGCTGTCTGCCCCTCCTACTCTGTTGTGAGCATCATATCTATTCAACTCCTATATCCGGGTGCCTACCCCACCACTGATTGTGTTTGAAACCCTTCACACCATCCTAGCAATCCTTCACATATGAGGATTGTGTTTCCTTTGATGGTCATTGCGTCCACTTTGAAGAAAATGGCTCTGTTATTCTAAGAATCTGGAGTCCTCTATTACTGAAGGTAATTCAGAGATTACAACCTTTGAGTCCATACCTTTTATCTTCCTTCTTAACTCCAAAGATTCTGAATGTAGAACCTCAATTCTTGGCTTCCCCACTGGATTGGCACCAGTTCACTGGTACCAATATGTAATGTCACTTCTGGCTTACACCTTGCTCTCACAGGTTACACTGTATCCTCTCAGTGACGTCCTTCATTCTGGCACCAGGTAGGCAACAAACCACATGGGATTCACATGGCAGGTTACAGTGACACATGCCTGCTCCCTAACTATGGAGTCCCCTGTGAATACTGAACTTTTACCCTTTGCTTTCCTCCCTACCACCCACTGCTATGTCCTATGGAGCCATGTTATGGACTGCAATCCTTTGAAGAGTTGTTGCTTCCATCAGTCTCTAACATTGAGCACCAGCTTCTGAGTTAGGTACACCTCAAAGCTTCCCACAATTCTTGCCTTTTCAAGGGGCCATCAGCTCGTTTTCCTGAACTTCATCTGGCTGTGGGTGACCAATGCCTGGAACCTATGATCCAGGAAATCGCCTTTTCACTCTCTATTGCTACCAGCTGTCCCTCAAGCTCAGAAATATTGAGTTTGTGCTCGATCACCCAGAGATAGCTACCACACAAGTGGTCCCCTGGGGAATGGGCAAGTTCTAAACTCTCCACATGTCGCAGAAATTTCAGGCAAGCTATTTAGATTTGGTATGAAATTTTATTTCTGGCCATAGAAATAAATGTCACCAGATTTGGCAAGATTTTAATGAATTGCATAACAGAAGCAAATTTTCAACTATTGGAAGCCCTTTCTCATATACCATGTGTTTCAAATTCTCTAAGTACAGGATCAGTATTAAATCGGTAGGATGAACTCCCAAAGACTGTCCTGTTTCAGATCCGTTCACATAGTTTTGAAAAGCAATAGAGTTTGTCGTTCCATCCAGACATTTAGGAGTAGAATATGTCCAGGGTCAATGTGTTTCCATTGCTTGAAAAACTGTTCCACTCTCTGCCTTGGATTGATTGATCTTAATTGAATCAGGATTTTGGTTCCAAACGTTGTTGAAGACTTTGTCCTTCTGATAGAATAATAATAGTAACTAAAGCAATACTACTGGACAGATTGTATTTGATTGGAGATACTGAATCAGTCTGTTTTCCAAATAATCCTCTTCTTTTTACATTTTAACAAAATAAACAGGTCAATAAAAATTGTTGAAGTATATTTAGTTTTGTTTTCAGTTTTTGGATTATACAGAAGCTATACAATTCCAACAATTTTCCTATAATTTTGCAATTATATTTTCCACACATAGGGGCAAATCTTTTGCTCTGGCCTTTCTCTTCACACCAGTTGAGCTGCTTTCAGGCAAGATAATTTCAAGTTTTTCCAGAGATATTCATTTAAGAAACTAGCATCAATAAAGCTGCCTGTGAACTTCCAGATTGTCAAAAACATACTCAGTTCACCAATGTTCTTCAGTAAAGAAAATCAGCTGTTTGTACCTACCCTCTGCTTCATGTGAGACCAAGCACTCAGCTGTCCTTTGTAACAGCATGAGAACAATAAATCCTAATTCATTCATAGAACATAGAACAATTACAGCACAATTCAGGCCCTTCGGCCCACAAAGCTGTGCCGAACATGTCCCTACTTTAGAAATTACTAGGCTTACCCATAGCCCTCTATTTTACTCAGCTCCATGTATCTATCTAACAGTCTCTTGAAAGACCCTATCGTATCAGCCTCCACCACTGTTTCTGGCAGCCCATTCCACGCACTCACCACTCTCTGAGTAAAAAACTTACCCCTGACATCTCCTCTATACCTACTCCCCAGCACCTTAAACCTATGTCCTCTTGTGGCCACCAATTCAGCCCTGGGGAAAAGCCTCTGACTATCTACCCTATCAATACCTCTCATCATCTTATACACCTCTGTCAGGTCCCCCCTCATCCTCCGTCTCTCCAAGCAGAAAAGACCGAGTTCCCTCAACCTGCTTTCATGAGGCATGCTCCGCATTCCAGGCAGCATCCTTGTAAATCTCCTCTGCACCCTCTCTATGGCTTCCACATCTTTCCTGTAGTGAGGCGACCAGAACTGAGCACAATACTCCAAGTGGGGTCTGACCAGGGACATATATAGCTGCAACAATACCTCCCGGCTCCTAAATTCAATTCCCCGATTGATGAAGGACAATACACCATATGCCTTCTTAACCACAGAGTCAACCTGCGCAGCCGCTTTGAGCATCCTATGGACTCAGACCCTAAGATCCCTCTGATCCTCCACACTGCCAAGAGTCCTACCATTAATACTATATTCCGCCAACATATTTGACCTACCAAAATGAACCACTTCACACTTATCTGGGTTGAACTGCTTCTGCCACTTCTCAGCCCAACTCTGCATCCTATCTATGTCCCTCTGTAACCTCTAACAGCCCTCCAAACTATCCACAACATCCCCAACCTTCATGTCATCCGCAAACTTACTAACCCACCCCTCCATTTCCTCATCCAGGTCGTTTATAAAAATCAGAAAGAGTAAGGGTCCCAGTACAGATCCCTGAGGTACACCACTGGTCACTGACCTCCACTCAGAATACAACACTTCAACAATAGGCTCATAACATTTGCATAGGAGTGAATTAGGAGCAGGTTCAGGTCACTTGGCCCTTGAACTTGCCTTGCACAGTCTTCAAGTCAGAGATAGATGGGGGACAGGTTACCATGGGTTGATAGGAAAGTGGAATTGAGGTCACAATGAGATCAGTGGCCAGAATCATCAGCTCTGTTTCACTCTCATTGGATGCCTCTTGACCCCTCTAGGGCTTCTCAGTATTTTTTAGTTCTTATATTGGATTTCCAGCATCTGCATTTTTTATACTTTCGGATTTCAATGTGCAAGTATTTCTAATGCATTTTTATGGTAAATGGAGTTAAAATACAGGTTGACCTGAAAATCAGATCAGTGTCAGGGGGCTCAGTAGCACACTCCTGTCCCTACACTTCCATGTAGCGTATCACTGTTGGGCAATATGGGAGTGAAGATTGTGGTCCTTCTGTGCATGTACATCCTTCCCTTGAAAAATGAAAGCAGACCTGTATACAAATTTCCAGATGCAATCAGAGCAGTTCCTCATTTACAGCGTCTGCTGTGGTACTCAGAGTCTGCTTACACCCTCATTCTCAAGCTCAATTAGGACTGGACATTAAATGCTGGTCTCGCCAACAATGTTCATAACCCATGTAAGAGTTCAAAAAACAAACACTGAATTCAAAACACTTACTAGTTCCTGGAATTTGTGTTCTACTGATTAGTCAGCATTTTGGAAGAATTTTTCTGCTCATCTCAGCTGTACACTTATGTTGCATTAACAAGATTCGACCCCCCTGCCCTTTTTGTATCCATATGTGCATGTGTTGGCCTGCGTGTTTCTTTGTTAATAAGATGTGTACTTCACTTTGACAGTCAGTTCAACAGTGTACTTCATTTTGACAATTCAGCTTGAAAAAGTGCCAAATATCTATCCTCAAATTTTAATATTACTTTTTTACATAGTGTTGAGCTGTCTGTTTTATTTGTGTCACATCTAGTCTTCACTTTTAGCTCTTGTGCCCCCTGGGGAAGAATCATAATTGCAAATGGATAACAACAGAACATACAACACATGGAATCAGCAGGCAGGTTCACACCAGCACAGTGACTGTACAATTCTTTCTCTGTTTGAGTGTAGCAACAATCACACAACTGAATGGCCTGTTGGTCATTTCAAAAAACTTTTAAGAGTCAACCACCTGGGGTGGGTCTAGAATCACATACAGACCAGACTGGGTAACAAAGGACGAGCTGTGAGCTCCACAAACAAAAGGGAGACAAAGCATAAATAATCTTTTTATGGCCTGATTATGTTGACTTCTTTCTGTTGAGATATTTGCCAGAGAATGGTGGATATGAACTTGCAACATTTTCATGATGGTAAGTTTATTTCAACCAAGCGATAAACAAGCACAGTTGTTGTGATGGGGGATTTTAATTTTCCAAACATCGATTGGCATCTCCAGACAGTGAAGGGTTTAGATGGGGTGGAGTTTGTTAGGTGTGTCCAGGAAGGGTTCTTGACATAGTATGTAGATAGACCTACTGTTGTCCCGTAATTCAATTCTCACCACTGTCTGATGTAAAGTTACACAGTGCCATGAGGTTGATTCGATAAATCATGTTTATTAACAGTGCACCACTAAGGAGAAGGCTCTTCAGCACTCATCAAGAGTCGCTTCCCGAGTTCTCTATGTTGGTGGAATATAGTCTTAATGGTAGGACTCTTGGCAGTTGTGGAGGATCAGAGGGATCTTGGGGTCCGAGTTCATAGGATGCTCAAAGCGGCTGCGCAGGTTGACTCTGTGGTTAAGAAGGCATATGGTGTATTGTCCTTCATCAATCGGGGAATTGAATTTAGGAGCCGGGAGGTATTGTTGCAGCTATATATGTCCCTGGTCAGACCCCACTTGGAGTACTGTGTTCAGTTCTGGTCGCCTCACTACAGGAAAGATGTGGAAGCCATAGAGAGGGTGCAGAGGAGATTTACAAGGATGCTGCCTGGAATGCAGAGCATGCCTTATGAAAGCAGGTTGAGGGAACTGGGCCTTTTCTCCTTGGAGAGACGGAGGATGAAGGGGGACCTGATAGAGATGTATAAGATGAGAGGTATTGATAGGGTAGATAGTCAGAGGCTTTTCCCCAGGGCTGAATTGGTGGCCACAAGAGGACATAGGTTTAAGGTGCTGGGGAGTAGGTATAGAGGAGATGTCAGGGGTAAGTTCTTTACTCAGAGAGTGGTGAGTGCGTGGAATGGGCTGCCAGAAACAGCGGTGGAGGCTGATATGATAGGGTCTTTCAAGAGACTGTCAGATAGATACATGGAGCTGAGTAAAATAGAGGGCTATGGGTAAGCCTAGTAATTTCTAAAGTAGGGACATGTTCTGAACAGCTTTGTGGGGCCAAAAGGCCCGAATTGTGCTGTAATTATTCTATGTTCTATGTTCTAAAGGGGTAGACAGAGATTTATACAGGTATTGTCACGCACACTTAATGCATACGGCGCCGTGAGTTTCGGTCAACCTGAGACAGACATCGCACCTATTGTTTATTATAATTGAGTTATAATCAAGAAATTCAAAGGCAGGTATCACCCCTCATTGTTTAGACCAAGCCTCCACCTTGATGTTTATTGCACCCAGTATCGCTACAGTCTAGCAGATCGGGACAGATCAATACCCGGAACAAAGTATTTAACACTCCATCTAGTGAGTCAGCGGCTTGCTTGCTCTTGCTGGAGAGGTATTTTTTCTATTAGCTATAGGTATGGTCACAATTCTTAACCCTTTTCTTCCTCACTACAAGAGGAAGGGCTGTGCTTGATTTGGTATTGGGTAATGAACCTTGTCAGGTGTCAGATCTCTCAGTGGGTGAACATATTGGTGATAGTGATCATAATTCTATCTCCTTTACGTTAGCACTGGAGAGGGATAGGTACAAACAGGGTAGAAAGGTGTTTACTTGGAGTAAAGGGAATTATGAGACTCTCAGGCAGGAAATTGGAAGATTAAATTGGGAGCAGATGTTCTCTGGGAAAAGTACGGAAGATATGTGGCAAATATTCAGGGGGTATTTAGGTGGAGCTCTGCATAGACATGTTCTGATGAGACAGGGGAGTCATGATAGGTTACAGGAACCGTGGTGTACGAAGGCTATAATAAATCTAGTCAAAAGGAAAAGAAAAGCATACAAAAGGTACAGAGAGCCAGGTAATGTTAGAGATCTGGAGGAGTACAAGGCTAAAAGGAAGGAACTTAAGAAAGATATTAGGAGAGCCAGAAGGGGATATGAGAAGGCCTTGGCGGGCAGGATTAAGGAAAACCCCAAGTCATTCTACAAGTATGTGAAGAGTAAGAGGATGAGATGCGAAAGGATAGGGCCTATCAAGTGCAGCAGTGGGAAAGTGTGTATGGATCCGGAAGAAATAGCGGAGGAACCTAATGAATACTTTACTTCAGTATTCACCACGGGAAAAGATCTGGGGGATTGTAGTGGGGACTTGCAGTGGCCTGAAAAGCTTGAGCATGTAGATATTAGAAAAGAGGTGGCGCTGAAACTTCTGAAAAGCATCAGGTTACATAAGTCACCGGGACTGGATGAGATGTACCCCAGGTTGCTGTGGGAGGCAAGGAAGGAGATTGCGGAGCCTCTGACGATGATCTTTGCATCGTCGATGGAGACGGGAGAGGTTCTGGAAGATTGGAGGGTTGCAGATGTTGTTCCCTTATTCAAGAAGGGGAGTAGGGCTAGCCCAGGAAATTATAGACCAGTCAGTCTTACCTCAGTGGCTGGTAAGCTAATGGAGAAGATCCTGAGAGGTAGGATTTATGAACATTTGGAGAGGTATAATATGATTAGGAATAGTCAGCATGGCTTTGTCAAGGGCAGGTCCTGTCTTACGAGCCTGATTGAATTTTTTGAGGATGTGACTAAGCACATCGATGAAGGGAGAGTAGTAGATGTAGTGTATATGGATTTCAGCAAGGCGTTTGATAAGGTACCCCATGCGAGGCTTATGGAGAAGGTGAGGAGACATGGGATCCAAGGGGACATTGCATGTGGATCCAGAACTGGCTGGCCCACAGAAGGCAAAGAGTGGTTGTTGAAGGGTCGTATTCTGAGTGGAGTTCGGTGACCAGTGGTGTACCTCAGAGATCTGTACTGGGACCCTTACTCTTTCTGATTTTTATAAACGACCTGGATGAGGAAGTAGAGGGGTGGGTTAGTAAGTTTGCAGATGACACAAAGGTTGGGGTGTTGTGGATAGTTTGGAGGACTGTCAGAGGTTACAGAGGGACATAGATAGGATGCAGAGTTAGGCTGAGAGGTGGCAGAAGCAGTTCAACCCAGATAAGTGTGAAGTGGTTCATTTTGGTAGGTCAAATATGTTGGCGGAATATAGTATTAATGGTAAGACTCTTGGCAGTGTGGAGGATCAGAGAGATCTTGGGGTCCGAGTCCATAGGACACTCAAAGCGGCTGCGCAGGTTGACTCTGTGGTTAAGAAGGCATATGGTGTGTTGTCCTTCATCAATCGGGGAATTGAATTTAGGAGCCGAGAGGTATTGTTGCAGCTATATAGGTCCCTGGTCAGACCCCACTTGGAGTATTGTTCTCAGTTCTGGTCGCCTCACTACAGGAAAGATGTGGAAGCCATAGAGAGGGTGCAGAGGAGATTTACAAGGATGCTGCCTGGAATGCGGAGCATGCCTTATGAAAGCAGGTTGAGGGAACTCGGCCTTTTCTCCTTGGAGAGATGGAGGATGAGGGGGACCTGATAGAGGTATATAAGGTGATGAGAGGTATTGATAGGGTAGATATTCAAAGGCTTTTCTCCAGGGCTGAATTGGTGGCCACAAGAGGACATAGGTTTAAGGTGCTGGGTAGTAGATATAGAGGAGATATCAGGGGTAAGTTTTTTACTCAGAGAGTGGTGAGTGCGTGGAACGGGCTGCCGGCAACGGTGGTGGAGGTGGATACGATAGGGTCTTTCAGGAGACTGTTAGATAGATACATGGAGCTGAGTAAAATAGAGGGCTATGGGTAAGCCTAGTAATTTCTAGGGTAGGGACATGTTCGACACAGCTTTGTGGGCTGAAGGGCCTGAATTGTGCTGTAGTTTTTCTATGTTCTATGTTCTATGTTTTCTATGTTCTAAATCTCTTCACATACAGAGCAGCTGTGTGTCGGTTATTATGAGTTTGACAGGGATGAATATGATTTTTAGAGATACATTGAAGCAACAAACATCAACTCTTGATCGACTCACACAAACAATTCCCAGAATATCTCAAGTTCAGCATGAAAGACAGTCCATAAATTCCATATTATTTTGTTGTAAAATGATGTGTGTCTGGTGGTGGTCTGTAGAGAAATTTATGCCAGAATTTCCTTGGTCAACTCATTTATATAAGAGCAGTGTTTGGCATAAATATGAACAAGCTGTATAGGGAAATTAACCCTTCTTCTTCTGTTTTTCCACCACATTTCTGCCAGTGATTGGTAGCAGTGCAATCATAGCCCTAGCCACTAAAGAATATATTTACAAGTTTATTGTTTTACCTTGGATAAACAAATCTTCTGAAGTCCTGGTTTAACATTCTCTTTAAAGAGATGGCACTTCCAACAGTGCAGCATTCCATCTTTGCTCCACCGGAGAATCAGCCTGGATTCTGTGCTCAAGTATCTCAAATGAGACCATACATTCTCAGAGAAAGGACAGACACACTGATGAAACCTTCAGGCAGGAAGAGATTGGAGCATTAGTATATAGCGTGTTAGCCAATAAGTTCCTGAGCTCCTGAGCAAATTCCAAAGGACTGTACGTATACTTGTCAAAAGTATTTATATAAATCAACAGATTTTTCCCCAAAGTGCTATTTCAAATAGCTATTTTCAGCCTGTAATTTCAATATTGTGGATGCCACCTGTTAATTCACTGAGTAGAAAAGTTGAGACGACATGTTACAACTGTTGGTGAGACCACAATTGGAGTATGGTGTGCAATTCTGATTGCCTAACTCATTAAGGGTGTCATTAAGGTGGAGATGGTGCAGAAAAGATTCATAAGGACGTTACTGGGACTGGAGTGCTTAAGTTATATGGAGAGACTAAACAGGTTGGAGATTTTTTCCCTGGAACGTAGGATGCTGAGGGGTGATGTTATAGAGGAACATAAAACCATGAGAGGCATAGATAAGGTGAATCATCACATTCTTTTTCCAAGGACTGGGGAGCCTCAAACTAGAGGGCATAGGTTTAAGGTGAGATAGGAAAGATTTAAAGGGGACCTGAGGAGTAAGATTTTTATACAGAAGTTGATGGGTAAATGGAACAAGCTGCCAGAGGAAGTGGTAGAGGTGGGTACAATTATAACATTGAAAAGACATTTGGACAGATACATGGATAGGAAAGCTTTAGAGGGATATGAGCCAAACACAGGCAAACTAGGTTGGCAACTTGGTTGGCTTGGACAAGACAGGCCAAAGGGCCTGGTTCTGTGCTGGTATAACTCTGTGACTCTATGACACCGAAAAACAGCAAATAAGTTTTACCAAGGAAATAAGAATCAAATTGTAAACTGTATTATGGCTTCCATTCATTTAACTGACTTCATAGAAGTGGTGGCAACGACAGCAGTAGCGTGAATGAGGTATCATGAGTTGAACAATAATTTTTATGCAATACCATCTTCCTTCTGGGAAAACAGTGCTGGAAGTTGGCATTGGTATTTCAAGGAGATAGTAATTGGTACATCTATTAACAGCCACCACGTGGCACTGGTCACTTGAAAAAAACACTTCCCTATTTTGAAGTTAAGTAAGAAATAATGATGCCCAAAGCCATAACAATTGAAGCAAATATCCTGCTGCTCCTTGTAGCAAGTTATTTATTTTTATAGTTCACTCATTCTTGTGAAAAATGTAAAATATGTTTCAAGGTTTCTATTTTTCGTTTGGAAAACTCTTTAAAAAAGCATTTTGCCTTTATACAGAGACTTTTACATGGAAAGTTTCCCAAGTTGCTTCACAGAGAAACAACAAACTAAAAGGAAGATAGAATTTTAGATTGACAGTTCTCCTATTCTCATTAATGACCAGCAACAGTCCTTTTCAGGACCAGGTTCTCAGTACAGAATTGCAACAATGATATCATTATTGAGATTCACTCTGTTTGGGTCAAATTTTCCAGCAGACTCCCTTTGCCACTAATCATCTGATGAGCAGGACTTCCACTGCCTGCACCTTTGCCCCTGCTTTTCCAAACTTAATCTCAATCTTTTAATTGCGTGAAGCATACAGTTGTTTTCTTATGGATTACTGGAATTTAAACCCCAACACACTGTTCATATGACTATTATTGTTTAATAGCTCAGCATCTGCTCAAGAATGCCAAAAACCAATGCTTAAACTTCATTAACATTATTGCCCTGGTAATGAATGTACCAAAGAATTAATATATAGCTTACACGTAATATGTATCTTTTCAAGACAAGAAAAGAGAGGTGGTCCAACCACAGCAATCAAGAGAAGATAAGGATCATAAAGTAAAGAAAAAGGATTGTTATGTTGCTAAAAAAGTAGTAAGCATGTGAATGGGAAATTTTCAGAATTCAGCAGAGGAGAAGGAAAGGGAAGGCAGAGTACAAGAGTAGGCTCAGAATAAATATTACAAACGATTGTAGGAGCTTTTCTATAGAAATGTAAAAAAGAAAAGATTAGCTAAAGTCATTGTGAGCAGTTTACAGAAAGAGACAGGAGAAATTATACAGCAAATAAGGAAAAGGCAAGGAAATTAAACAAACATTTTGTGTTGGTCTTCGTGAAAGAAGACAAAAAAACCTGTTGGAAACAGTGGAGATCTGCAGATCTCGAGTGAATGAGGAGTTTGAGGAAATTACAATGAGCAAGGTCTGAGTACTGGAGAAATTAAAAGGAACGAAGGGTGCTAAAATCCACAGGACCTGATGACTTGTGCCCCTCTGGTTTTGCAGTAAATGCTACAGGGATAATGAGATGTATGGATTATCTTCCAAAATTCCATAATTTGAGAACAGAACTCGCCAAGTAGATGATAGCAAATTTAGCCCCATTACCTAAGAAAGGGGAGAGAGAGAGAGAGAGAGAGAAAGAGAGATAAAGCAGGGAATTATGGACCAGTTAATTCAACATCAGTTACAGGAAAATGTTGGAATGTAGTGTTAACAAAGTGGTAACAGGGCACATTAACATTAGTAATAGTTGGGGCGGAGTTTGTTAAGTGTGTCCAGGACGGATTCCAAAACAGTATGTTGACAGGCTGACTAGAGGGAATACTATATTAGATTACTATTTAGGTAATGAACCGGGTCAGGTGACAGATCTATCGGTGGGTGAGCATTTGGGGGATAGTGACCACTGCTCCATAACCTTTATCATTGTCATGGACAGGGTTGGAGCAAAGAGGACGGGAAGATATTTAATTGGGGAAAGGCAAATTATGAGGCTATAAGGTGAGAACTTGAGAGTGTAAATTGGGATGACATTTTTGAAGGGAAATGTACGATGGAGATGTGGTCGATGTTCAGGGATCTCTTGCAAGATGTTAGGGATAAATTTGTCCCGGTGAGGCAGAGAAGGAATGGCAGGGTGAAGGAACCATGGGTGACAAGAAAGGTGGAACAACAAGTTAGGAAGAAAAAGGCAGCATACATAAGGTGTAAGCAGCAAGGATCAGATAGGGCTCGTGAGGAATATAGAGTAGCAAGGAAGGAACTTAAGAAGGGGCTGAGGAGAGCGAGAAGGGGATATGAAAAGGCTTTGGTGAGTAGGGTTAATGAGAATCCCAAGTCTTTTTACTTGTACGTGAAGAGCAGAAGGATGGCTAGAGTAAAGGTAGGTCCAATTAAAGACAAAGGTGGGAAGCTGTGCCTGGAAGCTGTGGAAGTGGGTGAGGTTCTCAATGAATACTTCTCTTCAGTATTCACCAAGGAGACGGGTCTTGATGACGCTGGGGACAGTGTTGGTAAGGTTAATGCTGTAGAGTATGTAGATATCAAGAGAGAGGATGTGTTGGAGCTGTTAGAAAATATTAGGACAGATAAGTCCCTGGGCCCTGACGGAATATTCCCCAGCCTGCTTCGTGAGGCAAGGGAGGAGATTGCTGAACCGTTGGCTAGGATCCTTGAGTCCTTGTTGTCCACGGGGATGGTACCGGAGGATTGGAGGGTGGCGAATATTGTCCCCTCATTCAAAAAAGGTAGTAGGGATAGTCCAGGGAATTACAGACCAGTGAGCCTTATGTTTGTGGCGGGTAAGCTGTTAGAAAGGATTCTTAGAGATAGGATCTATGAGCATTTAGAGAATCATGGACTGATTAAGGACAGCCAGCATGGATTTGTGAAGAGAAGATCTTGCCTCACAAGCCTGATAGGGTTCTTTGAGGAGGTGACCATGAAGATTGATGAGGGTAGTGCAGTAGATGTGGTCTACATGAATTTTAGTAAGGCATTTGACAAGGTTCCACATGGTAGGCTTGTTCAGAAGGTCAGAGACCAAGGGATCCAGGGAAGCTTGGCTGTGTGGATTCAGAATTGGCTTGCATGTAGAAAGCAGAGGGTTGTGGTGGAGGGAGTGCATTCAGATTGGAGGGCTGTGACTAGTGGTGTCCCACAGGGATCGGTTCTGGGACCTCTACTTCTTGTGATATTTATTAATGACTTAGATGAGGGAGTGGAAGGGTGGGTTAGCAAGTTTTCAGACGACACAAAGGTCGGTGGTGTTGTGGAAAGTGTGGAGGGCTGTCGAAGCTTACAGAGGGATATTGATGGTATGCAGAGCTGGGCTGAGAAGTGGCAGATGGAGTTCAATCCAGAGAAGTGTGAGGTGGTACACTTTGGAAGGACAAACTCCAAGCGGAGTACAAGGCTAATGGCAGGATTCTGGGCAGTGTGGAGGAGCAGAGGGATCTGGGGGTTTATATCCACAGATCACTAGAAGTTGCCTCACAGGTGGATAGAGTAGTTAAGAAAGCTTATGGGATGTTAACTTTCATAAGTCGTGGGATCGAGTTTAAGAGCCACGAAGTAATGATGCAGCTTTACAAAACACTGGTTCGGCCACACTTAGAGTACTGTGTCCAGTTCTGGTCGCCTCATTATAGGAAGGATGTGGAGGCTTTGGAGAGACTGGAGAGGAGATTTACCAGGATGCTGCCTGATTTAGAGAGTATGGATTATGAGGAGAGACTATAGGAGCTAGGGATTTACTCATTGGAGAGAAGGAAGATGAGGGGAGATATGATAGAGGTATACAAAATATTAAGAGGAATAGAGTGGACAGCCAGTGCCTCTTTCCCAGGGTACCAATGCTCAATACAAGAGGACATGGTTTTAAGGTAATGGTTGGGAAGTTCAAGGGAGATGTCAGATGGAGGTTTTTCACCCAGAGAGTGGTTGGTGTATGGAATGTGCTGCCTGGTGTGGTGGTGGAGGCTGATGCGTTGGTCAAGTTCAAGAGATTGTTAGATAAGCATATGGAGGTATTTAAGATAAAGGGATATGTGAGAGGAAGGGGTTAGATAGGCTTAGGAGTGGTTTGAAGGTCGGCACAACATGGTGGGCCGAAGGGCCTGTATTGTGCTGTATTGTTCTATGGTTCTGTGGTTTAATAGGATGTATGCTAATGTTACAATGCTGGGTGGCAGGGGGGCCTGTGAGGAAAATGTAGAGAGACTTTAAGGGGTCAGCCATTCTGGATTGAAGAGAGAACACTGGTGGGTAATGAAACTTTGGAATTCTCTACCCAAGAGGGCTTTGGAGCCAAAATTGCTGGGTATATGCAAGACAGAGATTGATAGATTTTACAGGAAATCAAGGGATACGAGTTTAGTGCTGGAAAGTTGCACTGAGGTAAAAGATCAGCCATGATCTTATTGAATGACAGGCTTGAGGGACTAAATGGCTTTGACTTCTTACATTCTTATGTTAGAGTTTTTTCAACAAGTTTGAGAGCATAGTCTCAGGTGTCAGTCTGAATATAAGAAAGGAGCTTTTTTTCATAAAATAAACTTTATTCATAATAAAAGACAAACTATATACCATTACAAAAGAGTGTAAACCTTTACATTCTTGTACAGATCATTTATTAGTGTTAGCTTTTTTAATATATATATAAAAAGACAGCACCAATGTCACACATGTGGCTCCCTGGAAGCTACCCGGTCCCGTATTTACAATATCTAGGGGCTTTCTTGCCTGTCCACACCCCTCCCTCTCCAGTGGCAGAAGAACCCTAAACTGTAGTCCTTCCCCACCAAGCCTTTGCGTTGGCTGCACCCAGCTTCAGTGCATCCCTCAGCACATACTCCTGCAGCCTGGAATGTGCCAGCCGGCAGCATTCCCCTACGGACATCTCGCAGTGCCGGGAGACCAACAAGTTTCGGACAGACCAATGAGTGTCTTTCACCGAGCTGATGACCTTCCAGCAGCAGTTGATGTCCGTCTCTGTGTGTGTCCCCGGGAATAGCCCGTAGATCAGAGAATCCTCTGTTACGCTGCTGCTGGGGATGAACCGTGACAAGGACCCCTGCATCTTTCGTCACACCCTCCTCACAGACCCACTGCCTGCAAAGAGGTGGGCGACCGTCTCGTCCCCAGCGCAGTCTTCCTGGGGGCTGCCCTTTGACTCCCCAAGCCTGTTCCCACATTCAATTAGATTGTGGATGATCTGCATCGTAAGCCGAACCCTGGCTCTGCAACACATCATTGATATACTGACCTAATTTTAAAATATCTACCAATTTCAATTGCCTCAGCATTCACACTTCTGCAGTTGAGTTCCAGCTTTCTTCTACTTTTTGTGGGACATTTTTCCTTATTTCACTAAAGATTGGTCTCTCTTTCATTTGAAGTATTAACTCTATTAAAATGGCATAAAGTTGAAAAGCAAAGCATGATGGTCAGCTAATTCAAAAATAATGCTGATTGAAAATAACATACTGAAGCAGAATTATGTTGAAAACTGTTTGATATGAAAGCCAGTGCACTAATATCGTCAGTGGGAGTGTTGATGTGTTTGAACACAGACATAGAACAGTACAACACAGGAACAGGCCCTTTGGCCCATGCCGCCTGTGCCAAACACGATGCCAGATTAAACTAAATCTCTTCAGCCTCTCCATGATCTATATCCCTCCATCCCTGCATATTCATGTGTCCATCGAACAGCCTCTTAAATGCAACCACTGTATCTACTTCCACCACATGCTAACAAAGTATGGTACTTGAAACAAGTAGGGCCAGAATACTGATTAAGAAACAGAGAACAAAGCAGAGGTTGTAACATTCAACAACCATGTCACTGAACCAAGCAAGAGTTCTGAAGAACAGTCGAGAAGAGTCCTGGCTACATTTCCTTCATCACCTTCCTTTTCTGTCAGCAAGGGCATGTTGTATTCAAAGTGTGTCCGGGTAGCTTGAAGTGAGACCAGGGTTCTATTGTAGTCTCACCCTCACTCTCATACACCCTTCCCCACACTCACTCCAGACATCCTAAGTCTATCTGCTATAACTCTACCAAAAGCATGAAAGGTGTTCAGGGAGCCAATTGTAATTTATGAGTAAACCTTGCTGAAAATGGGGAGGCAAGTTAAGTTAATGAATTGGTCTACATTTGAGAGCTTGCATTCCATCAAGGCAGCCGTGGAGTTTAAATTAACTGACTGAATGAATCTGAAACAAAATGCCAGTAATAGTGAATGTCAGAAAGATGTAGAAACACACCCAGGTCACTAGTGTCCTTCAGGGAAGGAAATCTGCCTTCCTATGACTACAGACCCACCTATATGTAACTCCAACCAGCCTCTTCAACTGGCCAGGTAATTATTCTGTTTCGAGCACAGTGAGGGTTGACACCCCTGAAGGAATAAATGAAAAATATCACTAGAAATTGATTCCCTTCCTGCATGACCACTGTAAATGATGGAGTTTTGCAAGGATCTATCATCGCCCTCTCATCTTTGCATCAAACATTCTCTGTCAACAATAAATTTGCTTCCATGTTTGTGTTACAGACACAAAGCAAGTCTTAGGAACCAAAATGAATGTTATTAAATTCATTTGATGTGCATCTTGGGTGACAATAGTTTTACAGATGATAAATATTTGGAAGACTGAAGCCATTATTTTCAGACATGTTTTTCCCCTGACCCCCAATCTCTGAACTTCTACCATTCCAATTCATCTCTTTGACCACTTCTCTGCTGAACATGACTCTTCACAATCTCAGCATTTGATTTGACCATGAGGTGATCTTCCACACTGATTTCTCCATCCCAGATTTCCCTGTCCATGCATTTTCACACCCACTTCATCACCAGCCTCCAATTCTTATTCAATTCAGCAACCAAAACCCTCAATCACAACATCTGCAATCAACTATCCTCGTGTTCTGTTGCATGACCTCACATCCTTCAATTTCCATAAGCATCAGCATTTCCAAAACTCTTATCCCCCATCAACTTTTGCATACATTATGCTTCCATTTACTCCCGCTAACCCAGTGCCCCCAGTTTTAAAACCACGTCTTTGTGTATGACTTGCTTCATTGGCTCAACGTGCCCTATTCTCTGTAACTGCTTTAGCCAAATAAATGACCTGATCTTCTAACTGGATTCTTTCATGCAAGCACAAAGCCCTTGTGAAATCAGCCCATGGTCCCAGTTCTCCAGAATCACTTCCTTTAAACTGTCTTCTTAAAACCTTTAGTTTGGTTACTGCTCTCCTCCTCTTCCCTAGGAGTGACCAAGCAGGGACATTCTTTCTACCATTCAGATTCTTTGCAAATGCAAATCTTTATTCTCATGTTGGCCAGAAGGAATTAAAATCTTCAGATCAGTGAACTGGAATAAGCCAAGAACAGTGGAAGCAGACAAACCAAGTGTCTTTGTTCTTGATTGAAGGAATAGAGGCTGCCATTTTGTTGGACTGTTCTTTCAGCCACCATTTTGTGAACCGCTTTGTGAATTGGTTCTTGCTCAGGGATGGCTTAATCAGAGTAATTGAAAGTCGATACAATGAGGTTCCTGCTGATGATCTGCTAAACTTGAGATCATTTCCAAATAAGATGCTGTTTATTTGGTTTGGTAGAAATGACAGGCTTGTAGAAAGAACAGCCCGTGCCCTGAAGTAAGCTGAACTCAGTGTCTGGCTGACCTGGCTAAACTGGTTTGAACTGGTCTGATTCAGAAAGAACATAGAAAGTTACATGAGACGCAAGTCTGGTGAAAGAGCAATAAACTGCTTGAAGTCTTGGGCCAGGTCCAATGAGAAACTGACACAGGCTAGTCAGATGTGCCTGAGCCAACAAAATCAAAACACAACAGTTCGATCTGATAAGAATGGAGGATTTCAGGAGAAGAAGCAGTGAAAGCTTTGCTGCGAATGGAGATCAACCATTGAGGAAGTGGATGACCCCAAGTTGGAAACGTGGAGATTATGTCAGGATCAAGAGGAACGCCTGGTCAGCGTCAACTCCTATTCCCGGGTATTACCTTTTCTATTCTTTGACTGTTCAGGGAGGGTCAGAGAAACCTAGTGGGAGTGTGCTCAGATATTTAGTTTGTATGACTTGCATGGTTGTTGTTAACTGACCAATAAAGGTAGTGTCAGTTAATACAGATTCTCTCTGTATTATTGTTGAGGCGAATTACAAGCAACAATGAATTAGCATCCTTAGTGTGGCCTTGACGATAAATCTCTCCATTGAGTCAGTGGGAGACTTGAGCCGGACCAGATTTGGGAAGTACAGAGGGAACTGGGAGCAGGGTAGCTAGTTGTTACTAACCAAGGATGAAGAATTCAGGGAATTCTGCAAGTCCAGAGGCCTAGGATTGTTTTGACTGGATGGGACTCCTCCAGAAAAAAGTAATGGGGAAGTGGCTGCAATATGAAGCGTTTGGAGGTCACACTGGTGGCAAAGGAAAAACCACTGGGGAAGCCCTTCTGAAGATTGCCCAAGGAAAATCATCAGACAGGAAGTTTAAATGAGTACAGAAGCCAGTAGCAGTTGGCTGTTTAATTGAGGACAGGATAGAACGTCAGCAACAAGCTAAAGTACAGCGGGACAGATTAGAAGAGGAAAACAAAAGACTCTGAGAGGAGGTAGCACAGCTTAAGGAGAAGGTTACTGACTTAGAGGAGCAGAGAACCATAGAACCATAGGACACTACAGCACAGAAAACAGGCCATTCAGCCCTTCTAGTCTGTGCCAAAACTTTATTCCGTTAGTCCCATTGACCTGCACCCAGTCTATAACCTTCCAGACCTTTCCCATCCATTTATCTATCCAATTTATTCGTAAAACTTAAGAGTGAGCCCGCATTTACTACATCAGATGGCAGCCCGTTCCACAATCCCACCACTCTGAGTGAAGAAGTTCCCCCTAATGGTCCCCCTAAACCTTTCCCCTTTCACCCTAAAGCCATGTCCTCTCATACTTATCTCTCCTAATCTAGGTTGAAAGAGCCTACTCGCATTTACTCTGTCTATACCCCTCAATTTTGTAAACCTCTATCAAATCTCCCCTCATTCTGCTACACTCCAAGGAATAAAGTCCTAACCTGTTCAATCTTTCCCTGTAACTCAACTCCTGAAGACCTAGCAACATTCTAGTAAATCTCCTCTGCACTTTCAATCTAACTGATACCCTTCCTATAGTTAGGAGAACAGAAATCTAGGAGTCTAGATTTGATGCTTGTGAACAGTATCAACTGCAGTGTGAAAAGCTGGTTAAAGAAAAGAATGAGAGAGAAGAAGAAGTACAAGTAGTGAAGAACAAATTGGAAGGATTAAGAAGGCAGTGTAGTGACTTAAAGATGGCTGTGAATGTGATACAGAAATCAGTACATGAGAAGAAAAATAACACTGGAGATCACACAATGTGTTTAAAGCAGAGAGAAAAGCTGCAAGACCAACTTGCTGCTCAGAGAAGAATAATGTGCTTTTGGATCTGAAAGAGGGGAGGGAAGTGAGGAGGAGATACAGATTGGAGTGATTTAGAAGATGAAGCGGCCAGATATGGTTATGATGATGATGACGAGCCTCCTCCTGAGGATCCCCCACCAGCATACAACCAAAAGGAGCAGGTGCTGCTGTCAGCACTGCTGCCTCCCCCCCCTCCTTGGTTCCTACCAGAGAAAGGTGAGCTGGGGCAGGAAATCAAAACCAGAATATAACATACACTACCCCCTGGCCTACAGGGTACAGCAGCGGAGGGATATTGCCAAGGATATTGGGATATATGTGCCCAGGGATGATCCTAGGGAGCTGTTCCTGACAATTAATCATCAGAGAGTATTGGTATTGGTTTATTATTGTCACTTGTA
This sequence comes from Pristis pectinata, assembly GCF_009764475.1. Taxonomy (NCBI): domain Eukaryota; kingdom Metazoa; phylum Chordata; class Chondrichthyes; order Rhinopristiformes; family Pristidae; genus Pristis; species Pristis pectinata. Next base: position 11,586,939 of record NC_067420.1, read on the forward strand.
TAAGGGAACCGTTCAATAGTCTTATCACAGTGGGATAGAAGCTGTCCTTGAGCCTGGTGGTATGTGCCCTCAGGCTCCTGTATCTTCTGCCTGATGGGAAAGGGGAGAAGAGAGAATGACCCAGATGGGTGGGGTCTTTGATTATGCTGGCTGCTTCACCAAGGCAGCGAGAGGTATAGACAGAGCCCATGGAGGGGAGGCTAGTTTCTGTGACGCACTGGGCTGTGTCCACAACTCTCAGCAGTTTCTTGCTGTCCTGGGCAGAGCAGTTGCCATACCAAGCCATGATGCATCCAGATAGGATGCTTTCTATGGTACATCGATAAAAGTTGGCGAGTATCAAAGGGGACATGTCAAATTTCTTTAGCTCACGAAGAAGGCACGCCAGCGGCTCTACTTCATTAGGAGTGAGGAGATTTGGTATGTCACTAAGAGTCCTCCCATTAACCTTGTATTCTGCCTTCAAATTCAATCTCCCAAAGTGTATCATCTCACACTTATCCGGGTTGAACTCCATCTGCCACTTCTCAGCCCAGCTCTGCATTCTATCAATATCCTGTTGTAATCTACAGCAACCACAACACTATCCACAACACCACCAACCTTTGTATCATCAGCAAACTTACTAACCCACCCTTCCACATCCTCATCCTAGTCATTTACAAAAAATCACAGAGCAGGGGTCCCAGAACAAAGCCCTGCGGAACACCACTGGTCACCAACCTCTAGGCAGAATATGCTCCATCTACAACCACCCTTTGTCTTCTATGGCCGAGCCAATTCTGAATCTACACAGCCAAGTTTCCCTGGATCCCATGCCTTCTGACTTTCTGAATAAGCCTTCCATGAGGCACCTTAACAAACACCTTACTAAAATCCATGTACACCACATCCAGTGATCTACCTTCATCGATGTGCTTTGTCACATCCTCAAAGAATTCAATCAGGCTCGTGAGGCACAACCTGCCCCTCACTAAGCCATGCTGACTGCCCCTAATCAGCCTATGCTTCTCTAAATACCCATAAATCCTGTCTTTAAGAAACTTCTCCAGTAGTTTGCCCACCACTGAAGTAAGACTTACTGGTCTGTAATTCCCAGGGTTATCCCTACTCCCTTTCTTAAACAAAGGCACAACATTTGCCACCCTCCAATCACCTGGCACTACTCCTGTGGCCAGTGTGGACACAAAGATTGTCACAAATGGCACAGCAATCTCTTCCCTAGCTTCCCGTAATAACCTTGGATATATCCCATCCGGCCCCAGTGACTTATCTATCCTAATGTTTTTCAATAGTTCCAGCACATCCTCTTTTCTCACGTCGACATGCCTTAGCAAATCAATCTGTCATAAGCCATCCTTACGAACATCAAGGTCTCTCTCTGGTGAATACAGAAGCAAAGTATTCATTAAGGACCTCCCCTACCTCTTCTGACTCTAGGCACATGTTTCCTCTTTTATCCCTGATCAGTCCTACCCTCACTCTAGTCATCCTCTTATTCTTCACATACGCGTAGAATGCCTTGGGTTTTTCCCTGATCCTACTCGACAAGGACCTCTCATGTCCCCCTTTAGCTCTCCAAAGTCCATTCTTAATCTTCCTCCTGGCTACCTTGCAACTCTCCAGAGCCCTGTCTGATCCATGCTTTCTAAATCTCAGGTAAGCTTCTTTCTTCCTCTTGACAAGATATTCTACATCTCGTGTCAACCACGGTTCCTTCACTCTACCATCCTTACCCTGCCTCAATGGGACAAACCTATCCAGAAGCCCATGCAAGTATTCCTTAAACAACCACTACATTTCCACAGTGCACTTCCCCAAGAACATCTGTTCCCAGTTTACTCTCCCAAGTTCCTGCCTAATAGTATCATAATTCCCCCTCCCCCAGTTAAATACTTTGCCATATTGTCTGCTCCTATCCCTCTCCAAGGCTATGGTAAAGGTCAAGGAGTTATGGTCACTATATCCAAAATGCTCTCCCACCAAGAGATCTGAAATCTGATCAGGCTCATTGCATAGTACCAGGTCCAGGATGGCCTCTCCTCTAGTCACCTGTCCACATACTGTGTCAGGAATCCTTCCTGTACGCACTGAACAAACTCCGTCCCATCTATCCCCTTTACACTAAGGAGGTGCCAATGAATTAGTGAAGTTGAAATCACCCATGACAACAACCCTGTTATATTTGCAGCTCTCCAAACTCTGCCTCCCAATCTGCTTCTCAGCATCTCTGCTGCTATTGGGGGGGGGGGGGGGGGGGGGGTCTGTAGAATACTTGCAATAGAGTGATCACTCCCTTCCTGTTTCTGACTTCCACCCACACTGACTCAGTGGACGATCCCTCCAAGACATCCTTCCTTTCTGCAGCTGTGACACTGTCCCTGATCAGCAAAGCCACTCCCCCACCTCTTTTACCTCCGTCCCTGTCCCTTTTGAAACATCTAAACCCTTGAATATCTAACAGCCATTCCTGCCTTTGTGACAGCCAAGTCTCTGTAGTGGCCACCAGGTCATAGTTCGACATACTTACCCATACTTATCAGCCTTGTTCCTGATACTTCTCGCATTAAAGTAGACACAATTCAGCCCATCCAACTGACTGCAGTTTTGCCCTTTCAACAGCCTAGCCTTCCTCACAGTCTTTCTACACTCTGCATCTACTTGTACACTAAATGAACCAAACTCTGACCTATCACTCTGGTTCCCACCCCCCTGAAAAACTAGTTAAACCCTCCTCAACAGTTCTAGCAAACCTGCCCGCAAGAATATTGGTTCCCCTCCAGTTCAGGTGTAACCCGTCCCTTTTGTACAGGTCATACCTTCCTCAGAAGAGATCCCAATGATCAACAAATCTGAAACCCTGCCCTCTGCACCAATTTCTCAGCCACGTATTCATCTGCCAAATCATCCTATTCTTACCCTCACTGGCACGTGGCACAGACAGCAATCCAGAGATTACTACCCTTGAGGTCCTGCTTTTCAGCTTCCCACCTAACTCACTATATTCCCTCTTCAGGACCTCATCTCTTTTCAACCAATATGTACCACAACCTCTGGCTGTTCACTTTCCCCCCTTCAGAATTCTGTGGACCTGATCTGAGACATCCCTGACTCTGGCACCGGGGAGGCAACCTACTATCCGGGAGTCTCTTTCGTGTCCACAGAATCTCCTGTCTGCCCTCCTTACTATGGAATCCCCTATCACAACAACTCTCTTCTTCTCCCCCCTTCCCTTCTGCACCACATGACCAGGCTCAGTGCCAGAGAGCTGGTCACTGCGGCTTTTCCCTGGTAGGTCACCCCCCCAACAGTATCCAAAGCAGTATACCTGTTATTGAGGGGAACAGCCACAGGGCACTACCTGCCTACTATCCGTCATTATCCTGACAGTCACCCAGCTACCTGCCTCCTGCAGTCTCGGAGTGACTGCCTCCCTGTAGCTCTTGTCTATGTACTCCACATTCTCCCGTAGGAGCCGAAGGTCATCCAGCTGCAGCTCCAGTTCCCTAACACAGTCTGTAAGGAGATGCAGCTGGATGCACCTCATGCAGATGTAGTTATCAGGGAGACTGGATGTCTCCCAGAACTCCCACATCTCACAAGATGAAAACACAACTGACCCTGGAGCCATTCTCACCACTCTGCACTAAAGGGAACACTAAAATCAAAGAAAGAAACTTGCCAGAGACTTACCTTCACCTCTTCTCACTGATGCCTCTTGAACCAAAGCCTCAGCTCCCCACTCTTACACTGTCCATTCATACAATGGCCACTCCACTTAAACTTGCCTTACCTTTATTTGCTGCTGTTAATAAGCCAATCAGCAGGTAACAATTTGCAAATATGCCTCTTTTAGAGTCTTGCAAGGTGAAACTCACATGATCAGGCACAGAGACTCACCTCTTATCAAAGGTCCTGCTAGAAATCTCGCTCCAACTCCCGACTCTGCAAGGTGAAAGAAGGTGATGTTCTAATAAAACAGAAGGGACGATCGTGGGTATGAAAGGTAATTGTGTGAATTAGGTAGGTGGGTGTTTTAATTATATAATTTAAGTGTAACATACCCATTGAGGGCCTATGGCGGTCCCATGGGAAATCAACAGAATGAGAGGAGAATGATAATCCTAACATAAATATCTTTAGAACAAGAGGAGGGAGATTTTGGCCAGAAGGAATTAAAATCTGCAAATCAGTGAACTGGAATGAGCCAAGGACAGTGGAAGCAGACAAACCAAATGTCTTTGTTCTTGGTCGAAGGAATAGAGGCTGCCATTTTGTGGGACTGTTCTTGCAGCCACCATTTTGTGAACTGCTTTGTGAATTGGTTTTTGCTCAGGGATGGCTTAATCAGAGTAATTGAAAGTCGACACAATGAGGTTCCTGCTGATGATCTGCTAAACTTGAGATCATTTCCAAATAAGATGCTGTTTATTTGGTTTGGTAGAAATTACAGGCTTGTAAAAAGAACAGCTTGTGCCCTGAATTAAGCTGAACTCAGTGTCTGGCTGACCTGGCTAAACTGGTTTGAACTGGTCTGATTCAGAAAGAACATAGAAAGTTACATGAGACACAAGTCTGGTGAAAAAGCAATAAAGTAATACTGCTTGTAGCCTTGGGCCAGGTCCAACGAGAAACTGACACAGGCTACGCTGATGTGCCTGAGCCAACAAAATCAAAAAACAACAGTTCAATATGATACGAATGGAGGATTTTGGGAGTAGAAGCAGCGAAAACTCTGGACATCAACCATCACGGAAGTGGATGACCCCACATTGGAAATGTGGAGATTATGTCAGGATCAAGAGGAATGCTTGGCCAGTGTCAACTCCTATTCACGGGTATTAGCTTTTCCAATCTTTGTTCAGGGAGGGTTAGAGAAACCTAGTGGGAGTGCGCACAGATATTTCGTTTGACTTGCATGCTTGTTGTTAACTGAACCAATAAAGATAGTTGTCAGTTAATACAGATTCTCTCTGTGCCCAACCGATCATTATTGTTGAGGATCACTACAAGCAACACCCAGACTATCTATCAATTAAATTACTTTGTTAATATGCTAATTGGAGCCCAGTCCAAACATACTTAGAATTCATTCAGGAGAATCAGCTTTATTTTCTTCATTAATGGAATACAATTAATGCAATTGTCAGTACCCTGGAAATCAATAACTGAAAGCAAAATACCATACATGCTAGATACCTGACATCAATCACAAAATGTTGAAAATTCCCAGCAAGTGAGGCCAGATGGTTTCAAATTGATGATCTCTCTCTTATCTTAATGTCCTTTTACTCCACTATCCTTTAACAGTAACAGTATCTTTCATGTGCAATGAAAGCAAAGCTGTAATTAAAATATCTGGAAGGTAGACATCAGTTGGATTCATAATTAAAATCATAATGTGGAAATATATTATGGAAATAAAATTTTAGATGTACACAGGTTTGAATAGTGTAGCCAATGAAATACTCCTACATTAAAAACTGGCACCACACGGACAGGGTGACCACAATACATGCCTAAATATGGAGGCCTAAGGTTTGCTGAAAATTGAGCCCTATCTCTACAATGATGGCAAACTCAGATGCAAATAGTGTGCCCTGATGCTGTTCATGGATTGGGGGCTCTGCAAAATTATCCGTCTCAGGCAACTGCTGATAATGTTTGGGGGAGATAATTGACAAATAGATGAAAAAGGTGGACCATCCATTGCCCACCGCATTACTGTGAAGACATGAAAAATGCACTTATTTCTCTCACTCTGCATTAAGCACAAAACAGGAATAAATACTGAACTGCTCTTTATTGGCCTTGGGTGCCGGTCAAGTTGGGAACTGATCAACATACTTAAACAGCATAACACCTATTTTCAGTGAGCAAAACGTAATTACATTCTGGCAGTTGGGCATTTTGCCTAGAAATTGCACACAGTGGAGCCTAATTTCACACCAATCATGGCCATCCTAATTATTGATATAATGGAAATCACAGGTGCACATCAGCGTTTTAAGCATTCCGACTAATTTTGATTGAAACAAATTACAAAGGTTAACATGATGCAACTTTTGTTGGTAAATATATAGTATCAGTTAATCAGATTAACTTAAAAGCATTGGACAACTACATTCTTGAAACCTTTCACATCCTTCATTCTGTTGCAGTCAAGATCCACCATTAATTTCCGCAGTCCTGATTTATGGGGGATGAATTGAACTTTAAATGCAATTTCATCGTTCGCCTTTATCTCCCCAACCCTGGAACAATGTAAGAACAACATCACTGGATAAAGAAACAATCTCATAAAATACTTTTAGAGTTTTTGAAAGAAATTGAAATCATTCTGTTACAAAGCTAAAAAACAACATTGATCTGCAGAATTCACAGTGATAACACCAACTTCTGTTAATTTTTGATGACCCAAAACATTTCTCAGCAGGGCATTTATGTTAAAAGAATATTATTGCAATATTCAAGGAGATACTTAAGCAGATAGTCAAAGGCTTGGTGAAATAGAGAGATTTTAACGAGTAATTTAAAAGGACAAGAGAGGAAGGGCGGCACAGGGGCACACCTTGTAGAGCCACTGCCTCACATCTCCAGAGATCCAGGTTTGATCCTGACCTCTGGTGGCGTCTTTGTGGAGTTTACATGTTCTTTCTCAGACAGTGGTTTCTCCCTGGGTGCTCTAGTTTCCTCCCACATCCCAAAGGTATGCAGGTTGATAGGTTCAGTGGCCTCTGTAAATAGCCTCCAATGTGTAGGTGAATGGTGAATGGTGAATAGTGAATGGTGATAGGGGGCGGGGTGGGGAGGAGTTGATGAGAGTGTGCAGAGAATAAAATAGAGTTAGTGAATGTGGTTGCTTGATTGGTGGACCGAAGGGCCTGTTCCTGTGCTGTAAGATTCAATGACTCTGTGCCTCCAGGGGTAGAGAAGTGTAGAGGTTTCGGGAGGGAATTCTGAGCTTAGATCCACAGTGGATAAAAACAAAATTGGAAAGGTAGAATGGTTAAATTTGATAAGCAGCCAGGGGTGAGAGTTGGAAGAGTTCAGATACCTCGAAGGGTTATAGGGCTAGATGAGGTTGTAGGGATACATGGAGCAATCCATGGAAGAATTTGAAAATATGTGAGAGGGTTAAAACTGAAACACTGCTGGATGAAGATCTTGTATCTCCCTATTTCAGAACATTGTGGGAGCCTTCATAAACCTCATCAATCATACAACCTTTTGTACTCCCCCAAACATTCCATTTCTTCTGACATTGTGAAGACCCATCTTCCACCACCATCCAATCTCTATGTTTACCCCAACACCAGCCATGCTATTGGCCCATTTTTTTTTGTTTAAAATTAACTTCCTTTCCTGGGCAAAAGAAATCTTTTGAGGTACTGAATAGAATCAACCATTAAATATATATTTAAACACTAAAATGCTCCCTTGACTACTTATATAGATTGGCCATTTGTTAACTGATGCCATCTGTTTTATTCACCATCTGAAGTTGAAGTTTATTCTCAGACATCCTCTGTGTCTACTGTATGTCAGAACAAGCTGAATTACATCCTGCAGGTGAGCCTGATTTCAGCTTTGTACAGATCTTACAGAGGGAAAGAACCAGTAACATGTTACGTAATTCAAGGAATGCCAGAGAGATTTTTGCATTCAAAAACTAATAATTTATTTGTTCTATAGTGTGTTCAGCAACTGCTTCTCTTTCTACTTACCTAATTTGTTGCATGCCATCAATCAGTCCTACTCCTTCTACAGTGAAGACACAATCATAGAGTGGTTCGGTCAATTGATTCCGAAAACTGATTTCTGCAGTCAGCACTTGATTCAGAATGGCAACCCCCAGAATCTGAGGAAACAAATGTGTTACATGCTGTAATCATCCCATCTTCCAGACTGTTGAAATCAGTCAAATTCACGTTACTTAGTATGACTGTGGCCCAAATGCTGATTTAAAGTAAGACAAAATCTTATCCTAAAGATTTCAAAAAAATTAGAGAACAATCACTAGTCTTCAATATTGGGGAATGTTCTCTTATTAACTTGAAAACTTGGCACTCTTACTCACTTTCTATCCCTACACTTTTTGAGTTGACATCAACATTTTGGACAGAGAATTCCCAATGTCAGTAGTGACTGAAAAATGTGTTTGGAATCCTCCTCCCCTCAGAATTGGGATCTTCTGCAAGTTTGAAGTGCTTTTAGCCACTGCACAGTATAATTGGGAATTCCTATGAAAGTGAAGGTTTTTGCATTATCTGTTTACTAACCTGAATCAATCTATTTGCAGATGGTTTCTAGTTTGAGCAGAAGGGAAGAGAGAGGGGAAAAGACAAAGCATGAGAATTAAGAATATTGGAGAAGAAAGGAGAAGAGCAAAGGAGTTGATGGTGGGGGGATGGGGAAGATGATGTTCACAGTTTTAGCCATTGCTCTGTGACCAGTGGGAGGGCTTGGAGCTGGTGTTTTGGGATGAATGAGACACAATGTTGGATGAATCTCAGTGTCAGCTAAAGAACACTGTTGAGGTTGAGTGCCAGTTCAAAGAAGGTCAGTTATGACTGAGAGAAAAATGCCAGATTGAATTTATTGGCAAGATACATAAAAGAGAATCAGTATTAACAGGGACAACAGAATCATAGAGTTAGAGGGAGATGGATTATGAAAATAAGCACTTCAGCTCACTGAGTCCATGCTGAACATTAAGCACCCATTTTTACACTAATCCTACACTAATCCATTTTATTCTCCTCACATTCCCATTCTGCCCCCCCACCCCCAATTCTACTACACATCCACCTACTGGGGGCAATTTACAGTGACCAACTAACCTCCCAACCTGAGTGTTTCTGGGAAGTGGGAGGAAACTAGAGGGAAACCCCATAATCTTTAGGAGAAATCCCTCACAGACAATACTTAAGATTAGAAGTGATCCCAGGTCGCTGGAGCTGTGAGGCAGCAGCTGTATTAACTGTACCACCGTGCTGCTCCCAACTAGAGAAAGGGAAAGTCAGAAGGAACTGGTTGGAGTTGCACCTGCACTCTGATTCTTTCAGTGCTGGAGCTACCTCATTAAATTGTAATTGTTTTTCCATTAAATCATTAAGGAAAAAAATCCAATTTAACTCCATGATAATTCAGATGTGGTTGGTTGTATGCTCTAAAAAGTTAGGGTTGAAAAACTGTTCTTTGTTTGAATAGAGACGAATACAGTGACACCACTGAATGAGATCATGGGAAATGGTGAAATATCCCCATAGATGGACTGATTAGTTTTAGTGTTTGCAGTGAAGATGCAGTTAACATTGTTCATGTACAGAACAGAGAACAGTACAGCGCTGGACAGGCCATTCGTCCCACAATGTTGTGCTAATCCTGATGCCAATTTATACTAAGTGTCTTCCTCATTTTCTCATCCATATCCTTCCATTCCTTTCATTTTCATGTGTCTACCTAAAAGCCTCTTAAACTCCACCAAACTACCTGATTCTACTATTTACCCTTGGTAACCCATTCCAGACACCTACCACTCTCTGCGTAAAAAACATGCCCCTCACATCGCCTTTAAACTTCCCCCTTCTAACCTTAAAAGCATGTCCTCTGGTGTTTGATATTTCTATGCTGGGAACAGATTCTGACTGTGTACCCTATCTATGCCTCTCATAATTTAAAAAAAAACCTCTGTCAGGTCTCCCCTCAGCCTCTGATGCTCCAAGGAGGACAACCCAAGTTTTCCTTAAACAACCTTTCCTTATAGCCCATACTCTCTAATGCAGGCAGCATCCTGGTAAACCTCTTCTGCACCTTTTCCACAATCTCCACATCCTTCCTATAAAGGGGGGGGGGGGGCAGAACTGCACACAATACTCCAAGCATGGTCTGACTAAAGTTTTATATAGCTGCAGCATGACTTCCTCACTCTTGTATTCAACACCCCTACAAATGAAGGCAAGCATCCCATTTCCCTTTGTTACCACCTTGTCCACTTGTGTAGCCACTTTCAGTGAACTATGGACTTGGACCCCAAGATCCCTCTATACCTCAGTGCTATTAAGGGGCTACCATTAACTGTATACTTTCTCCTTTCATTTGACCTCCCAAAGCGCAACACCTCACACTTGCCCAGATTAAACTCCATCTGCCACTTCTCTGCCCATATACGTAATTGATCTCTATCCTGTTCTATTCTTTGATAGTCCTTTACACTGTTCACAACTCCACCATCTTGGTGTCATCTGCAAACTTGTTCATTCACTCATCTACATTTTCATCCAAATCTTTGTTGAAGATTATTACATTCACTATGATAGCAGGTTTGACCACAGAAATGTCTTTCACTGCCAACGCATTTTCATTTGTTCTTGTATCAGCTACCACAGCTATCAGCTTGAGCAATTGATGATTTTCCAGGTAATTGCCGAATTCCCTGAAAGGCACGTCTACAGGCATCGTTGTAACTGAAAGAACAATTAAAAAAACAGAGAACATTAAAATGAGTTATTAGTTTATATGAAATATTCATTTCACACATACATATGTGTTTACAACCCTCAATTCTCCACAAAAGAGTTGAAGTTATGCAAAATCCCTCAATTCTCCACAAAAGAGTTGAAGTTATGCAATAGGATTGGGGATGCTATTTATCAGCCCATGCCTGAATGTTTTCTTCAACTTGCTACATGGGATGCTTTGTGTTCTGAGAGATCTGAAAGTACAACATTGCACAATCATTAATTCCCACTGCTATCTTTATGATGGAAGGAAGGTCATTGATAAGCAGCTGAAAACTTTTGCATCTCTTATGTTGTAAGTCTGATTTTTTTCAAATGTCATTCTGATATCAGGGCAGATACAACTAAATCTTAAAACAGATTATTTGCTAAAGCAACAAAGGAACACAGGCATGATGCAAAATCAGTAGTAATTTCATTACCTTCATTGCCTTTAACTACAACTTCATTCACACTCAGTACCATAATTTGTTTCACGGCTGATCCGGTATATTTCAGTATCTGAGCATTGAGGTGAAGTTTGCAAACCATGCTCTCTGAACTGTTATTGGAGATGTTCACAACAGCATGAATATCAGATCCATAGTTTACTGATTCATGAGTTTTCACGTGCGCAAGGAGTTTCTCTTCTTGCGGAGGTTGCAGTTTATTTCTGAATTGAGCTTCATCAAATATTGCTCGTTCTTTATGAGAGCCTAAATATATTGATAAAAACATTGATTAAAGAATATAAAAATGGGTAATGTAATCTATTCATTTTCTGACATGTTAATTTTGAAATTATGAATGGTTTCTTAATCTATATATTTAATTAAAAACAATACACTAAATTTCAAATTGCCATGCAGTTCATCATAAGACATGATGCCATTTTTCTAGCTCTGCTATAAAACATGATTTTTATGAGGTATTGTGATGTAATGGAGTAATAAGAAATTTTAACAAGTATATTTTCTAACAAATGTTTCTTTCGCATACCCTCAGGATACTTGTAATTGTATGTGATGTCTTCACGATCATTACTGCCACAACTCTTGGTGCTGATATATTGGCCCACATGTTGAGTTTTGACAGATGTCTTTACTTTCCTGCCATCCCTGCAGCACATCCAAGTTACCACATCTGCATTGACCTCCGCAAAAACAAAGGGGACATCATACTTCATCTCCACTGCCCCTTCTTTGATCGCTTTGACTGGAGCAGGTCCACAGCAGTAAATTCCTAAAAAATCATGGAAATGATTGAGGAAAAGAAATCAATCCATTTGAGAATCATCTCCAATTTAACAAGTACCTTCCAGAAGCCCGGACTGCCACATGGATGTTCAGAAATTACATACTTCTGTGAAATTGTAACTTGTCTATTTTTATTCCTGCCATGCAATAATGTTGAAATAGTTCTACACCCTCACAACTGGAAGCAGAAAAAAAGGCATGAATAAATTAGATTTTGGAATTTATTATACCAACTGAATAACTAAGAGACATATTCCTCTGAGAAGCTAATAACACACAACCCAGGCACAATTTATTGTCATTACAGCAGTAATTAAGTCAAGATTCTAAAAAGAGATATTAAATACTTGAGGAGAACTATTATTATAAGACTTTGCAATTAAACTATTTTCTGATCTTTCTCTGTTGACTGACTGTTATATTTATAGACTATTACCTTCACTTTTCTCCTGTGGTGTTGGGTCCAGAGCCTGCCATCCATCATAGCCTGGCTTCAGGTCACTTCGTGCCATCCAACTCTCTACCCAGACGTGGAAGTTCCTGCAAGAGGAAGAAATGTCTTTGTGAACTTTATATTAGCAATACAGATAAGTGCTTCATTCATCTGTTGGTAGCCACCAGCCACAACTACAGTTTTAGTGGTTATTAGCTCTTTCATTTCAGTAAAATGAAAATGAACATTTCCTCTTACAATGTGAACTTCAGTGAAATGTTTCAGTCTTCATCCCAATCTATTTATACTATTCCCAATGACGTATTTGTGACAGGTTTGGGCCTTTTTTTATGTCTCAGTTGAGAATGCATTCAGCAGGACTGAGAGTGATGAAATGTTAACTGGGGAACATTTCAGAAATATTTGTTGGGAAAGTCAAATGTCTAAAAATGTCTTTTACAGAGCAATGGAATTGAAAACCAGGAAAACCATGCTATCAACAATTTCCAGGTAATTCTACCCCATTTAGGAACCATAGAACCATAGAACCATACAGCACAAAACAGGACCTTCGGCCCACCATGTTGAGCCGTCCATCAAACCACCCTCACACTATCTAAACGTTTCCTCCCGCATATCTCTCTATCTCACATTCCTCCATGTGCCTATCCAACAAACTCTTGAACCTGTCCAATGTCTCTGCCTCCACCACCACCCCAGGCAGTGCATTCCATGCACCAACCACTCTCTGGGTGAAAAACCTCCACCTGACATCTCCCCTGAACCTCCCATCCATAACCTTAAAGCCATGCCCTCTCGTCTTGACCATTGGTGCTCTGGGAAGGAGGCGCTGGCTGTCTACTCTATCTATTCCTCTCAATATTTTATATACCTCTATCATGTCTCCTCTCATCCTCCTCCTTTCCAGTGAATAAAGCCCTAGTACCTTAAGCCTGTGCTCATATTCCATACGCTCTAATTCAGGCAGCATCCTGGTAAATCTCCTCTGCACCCTCTCCAACGCCACCACATCCTTCCTATAATGCGGCGACCAAAACTGAACACAGTACTCTAAGTGTGGTCTAACTAGAGTTTTGTAAAGCTGCATCATCACTTCACGGCTCTTAAACTCAATCCCACGACTTATGAAAGCTAACATCCCATAGCCCTTCTTAACTGCTCTATCCACCTGTGAGGCAACTTTCAGTGAACTGTGAATGTGAACCCCCAGATCCCTCTGCTCCTCTACACTGCCAAGTACCTTGCCATTTACCCTGTACTCTGCCCTGGAGTTTGTCCTTCCAAAGTGTACCACCTCACACTTCTCCGGATTGTACTCCATCTGCCACTTGTCAGCCCAGCTCTGCATCCTATCAATATCCCTCTGTAAGTTCTGACAGCCCTCCACACTATCCACAACACCGCCAATCTTAGTGTCGTTCGCAAACTTACTAACCCAGCCTTCCACCCCCTCATCTAAGTCATCTATAAATATCACAAAAAGTAGAGGTCCCAGAACCGATCCCTGCGGGACACCACTAGTCACTGCCCTCCAATCTGAGGGCACTCCTTCCACCACAACCCTCTGCTTTCTACAGACAAGCCAATTCCTAATCCACACAGCCAAGCTTCTCTGGATCCCTTGGCCTCTGACCTTCTGAAGAAGCCTACCATGAGGTAACTTATCAAACGCCTTACTAAAATCCATACAGACCACATCCATCGCACTGCCCTCATCAATCTTCCTCGTCAACTCTAACAGGCTTGTGAGGCAAGATCTTCCCTTCACAAATCCATGCTGGCTGTCCCTAATCAGTCCATGATTCTCTAGGTGTCCATAGATCCTATCCCTTAGAATCCTTTCTAACAGCTTACCCACCACAGACGTAAGGCTCACTTGTCTGTAATTCCCTGGACTATCCCTACTACCTTTTTTGAACAAGGGGACAACATTTGCCACCCTCTAATCCTCTGGCACAATCCCCGTGGATAACGAGGACTCAAAGATCCTTACCAGTGGTTCAGCAATCTCCTCCCTAGCCTCTCGAAGCAGCCTGGGGAAAATCCCATCAGGCCCAGGAGATTTATCTGTCTTGATATTATTTATCAACTTCAACACATCCTCTCTCTTGATATCTACAACCTCGAGAACATTACCCTTACCAGCACTCCCTTCCGCGTCATCAAGACCCCCCTCCTTGATGAATACTGAAGAGAAGTATTCATTGAGAACTTCTCCCACTTCCGCCGCCTCCAGGCACATTCTCCCACCTTTGTCTTTAATCGGACCTACCTTTACCCTAGCCATCCTCCTACCCTTCACGTACGTGAAAAATGCCTTGGGATTTTCCTTAACCTTACTAGCCAATGCCTTTTCATGTCCCCTTCTAGCTCTCCTCAGCCCTTTCTTAAGTTCCTTCCTCACTACTCTATATTCCTCACAGGCCCTGTCTGAACTTTGCTGCTTATACCTTACGTATACTACCTTCTTCTCCCTAACTAGTCGTTCAACCTCTCTTGTCACCCACGGCTCCTTCACCCTGCCATTCCTTCTCTACCTCACCCCATTTAGGAAATTCTACCCCATTTAGGAAATATGACAGGGCAATTTTGTCTGGAGTCACTCTTGTGACCCTCATATGGACAAAAGGTCTAATCGTACAGAATGGACTGGGTTCCTTGTTTAGTAAGTAAAATGCTTATCTACATCCTTGGACATCCTGCACTGCATTGACCTCCCAATCCACTCACTAATTCTTCCCCAATGAAGAATATTTTCACCCAGAGGGTGGCTACAACCTGGAACATGCTGCCTGAGAGAGTGGTGGAGGAAAAGACTCACACAACATTGAAGAAGTATATAGATGAGAACTTGAATTGCCAAGGCATAGGAGGCAATGGACCAAGTACTGGTTAATGAAATTGTTATAGAAGGAAGCTTGATGGTTGGCATGGACATGTGGGGCCAAAGGGCCTATTTCTGTGCTGCATATCTCTGTGATTATATGACATATTCTAGTGAGACATTGAGAACTCCAGGTCAAATGCATTTTCTTATATTGTTGCCCACCACACAAGGGAAAGACTAACTGACAAAATTAAGTGGATTGGAAGAATGAATTTTGTGTGACCAGTTCACAAACACATCTACATAAGCTTCTAGAACTGGTCCTAGGCTCATATATTGATATTGAGGGGAACAGAGCCCATATACTTGTTAAGCTGAATGCTTCATTTAAGTGGCAAAGGCTCAGCAGGAGGAAAAGTTGAACATGTTGATTGGACCTTTACAGAATGATTGAGTGACACCTGTTATTGTGGTGTCCAAGGCAGGCCAATCTTTATGCATTTGCAGGGATTATAAAGATTACACACAACAAAGCTGTGATACACTTTGTCCACATTGCAAGTTCTGTATGCTGATTTGGCAAGAGCAGGTCTTTGTGCAAGTTGGACCTTTTCCAAGCATACACAAAGTTCAAGTTCAAGTTTATTGTCATGGGCATATGTATATATGCAGGGGGTAAATACCGTGAAAATTAACTTTTGTAGCAGCAGCATGCAGTACATTACAAACATGACAAATATAAATTAACATAAATTATACAAAGTCAACACGATTTAACATCATCGTCCATGGGGACCTTATCCACATACCAATATGTTTTAAAGCATGAAGGCATTCACCCAAAATATTATATAGTGCCACAAATATGCTAGGAAAGAATGTTCAACACCATCCATGCAATCAAGTTAACCTCTTCACCACAATTGCCATTGCAATTGAGTACATGAATACTTGAAGTAGTATCAGGAGGTTTCATGAGTATAATTGTTAAACTCAGACAGAGCAGATGCACATTTGTACAGAGAAAAATGGATTAATTTGGCCTGAAGTTGGATCTAAACACCCTGCACGTGGTCAAAGAGAAGGTGATGAATAACAGAGGCTAAGAACTGCTCGCACCTTTGTCCAGTGAGGTAAAGGTTAGTCATTGTAACAAAGTTTGTGCCTCTATTGATGGATGCTGGTCTTAGGTCCTTCAAAAACAGGAACTTAATTTCTGAAGGATAAGTATCCAAAAGGTTAAGCTAACTTTTTCATTTAACAATGAAAACTTCCCTGTTGACTTATCCAATAGTTTTGGTTATTATTTTCAGTTTAAAGTGGTAACATTTGCAATTACTCCTATATTAAATTTTAGTTAGCACTAGTGTGACTCACCATACATCTTCACCAAGCAGTCTTCCACATTCATCAATTTCTTCATCAATTGTTAAGTTGCAGTTTGTGTCGTGAGCAGAGTTGAAGTTGGTGACAACACGGGAAGGAATTCCCAGGCACCTCAAAACTGAAGAAGTGAAAAAGGAATATAATTGAATAAAGCTGCAGAATCATCTTAATATTTGGTCATTTAGGATTTCACTTTCATAATCTTATCCTGATGTGTATCACAGCTAATTCAGAACACTTGAAATATCTATAACTGGCAATGAACTAAATGCTAAACTAGTATATTATCTGTTTTAATAATGTTGGTTGTCGGATAGCCCATTGTCATAAGATCAGGAGAACCCCCTAGACATCTCCAAAGAATTTCAGATCTAGAAATAATTAGATGGGCACAATGGGCAAATAAACATAGCTTAAGGGTATGTTGCCCTAACCAACTTCATGTGGAACTTCATGAAATGCTTTCCAAATATTCATGTAAACAGCCCTTATGCCTCTGTTGTCTCAGAATATTTAATCATATTTGTCACTTACACTGATCCCATTTTTTATTCTCTACAAATTCTCAACAACTGCCCCTTGGATTCTGCCTCTCAATTACATACTAGGGCCAAATTAATCTACCAACCTACATGTCTTTGGGATGTGGGACTAACTTGGGACACCCGGAGGGAACAGGCAATCCAAATATATTTGGACCATACTGCTCTAAAGCCCTAAATGTGTTCCAAGAGTCTTGATATTGCATTCTTTATTATAGATTCCAGCATTTCCTCTTCTGTCAATATCAGCATATAAATTGATAGCTTCCCAGATCCTCTCTCTCTTTTTCTTCTGTGCTGGGCTCACATCTGGAATCATTCCAGAACCGAAAGAATTTTGAACAATGACAGGCAGAGCATCCAACAGCTCCACCTCAGTCAACATCTGGATATTCAAGAATTATTATTTTCCAAACTCATGAGTTTCCCCTGTGATTTTTTTTACCTATACTTCTTTCTTTGATTTCCCCATTTGCACTGGTTCTCCAACATGTCTCATGGTTTTCATGATGACATGATGACAGCTTGTTTAATTCATAATCACACAGCACAGAAACAGGCTCTTCAGCTCACCAAGACTGTACCGACCATCAACCGCCCATTTACCACAATCATATAACAATCTTTTTCTATCCTCCCCACATTCCCATTTACTCCCTCCAATTTTAACCGCTCATCTGCACAATATGGCTATACGCAGTGGCCAGTTAACCCACCAACCCGCGTGTCTTTGGAATGTGGGAGGAAAATAGAGCACCATACAGGAAACCCATACAGACACAGGGAGAATGTGCAAACTGCGCACACAGACAGCACCCATTTTACTGGAGCTATGAGGTAGCAGTTCTACTATGTGTCACTGTGCTGCCCAACCTTCTTCTTCCATTTCCTTATTCCACATTATAAAATCCACTACCTCTATTTGTTCTCCCCCCCCCCATTCATCTTTTCCTTTTTTATATACTTATATAACCTTGGGTCATTATTTGTTATGCTTCTCACTAGCCACTCTTACATTCTAACAGGAGGTTGAGAAATAGATTCAATTTCAGAACAAAATCCTTACCTGTGCAAGCCACTGCTGCAAACACCCAACACTGTCCGTAGCGAACTGGCAGAAAGCCTCCTTTATACCACTGATGAAGGATTGGGACACTTCCATTCCATGACCAAGGGTACACCCCTCCAGAATATGGCTCATTCCATTTGCCAGCAAGTACCCCTTTGTCGTCAGCACAATTCACCTGAAAAAGGATGAATGATGTATCAAAGTATCAAAGCTCACCATTCAGGATGTGACCATAAGTTATTGCATTCTAGTTTTTCATTAAACATTTATTACAAAAATGCCAGACTTCTCCACATTCCTCTGAACGTGAAGAGCATATCATCCTCTTTAAAATTTACTGCATTTTCTTCCTTTGGCCACAATTTGTGTGGTCACACACTAGTCCGCAGAGCATAGAGGCAGCTGTAATGAACTTGGCAATAAAGTGGGATATTGTTGAATTCAGTTATAAAATCAAGCCCTTAACAAAGAAATAGTAAGATTGGAAGATCATTTCTCACATCAGACTTAATTTGTTTAACCATCCAAATTAATAAAGAAACACTACAGAAATAAAATCATAAAACATGAACGAAGAAATAGCAATGAACATGTGAATGTGAGGAAGATTGCGTTAAAGCCAGAAAGAATAGCACTGAAAGCCAAAACCAAGTCTTTGGATTCATTGGGATTCTGCATTCTGCTGGAATGGAAGAACGTAAGAAATTAAAGGTGAGTGAGGCCATCAACCCCTTGTGCCAGCTCCGATATTTAATAAGATCTTGCCACTTTCCTGCACAATAGCCAGGAAAATCCATATCCTTTCACCTATCCTGTCAACCACTGGGAGAGTTTTGGATGATTCAATGAGGTCACCTCTCATTGTTCTGAACTAGAGAGTGCAGCCCCAATGTGCTTAATCGCCCTTCATAGCACAAATCTCCCTTCTGTAGAATCAATCTGCTGAATTGTCAATGCAGCACGGAACTTCCTTTTGCAAGTGCATTCACACATTTGCAGCATTGACACAGTAATGCAACATTAAATGCACACACAGTTGAATATACAACTACTAAAACAAATTCAATATGTAACTTCGATTGAGATCCTTGTTTCAAATAATAAAGTATGAAGGAAATAGATAAAGATTCATTCTTTGACATGTTCCTTGAAGATAGAATTAACTAATGTTGCTTTCCATGTCACCCAATGATCTTGAAATGCAATAAGTGGTAGTATCACTTCAGTGCTACAAGATCGTCACCCTTGTATGAAAGAATATACTTAATCCATCCAATCTTTCTTTTTCTAATACTAAAGTCTGTTATATGAACAAAAAAAAGAATCACTCAGTAAAAGCAAGATCTAGAGTGCTTCCACTTTCACAGTTACTGTATCTTTCAGTTATTATATTTGGCAACATACAGCTTTGTTTTCCAACTAATTTTCTTGCCTGGAAGTGGGTTGGTGGGGTGGGGGGATTGACAGAATTGAAAAGATAAAGGAAAAACAAGAATGTGGAAATGAAAAAGAAAGATAAGGAAGAAATAAAAGAAAGAAAAGAGAGAAAAAGTGGGAAAGAGGAAAAGAGAGAGTAAGAAACATAGAGAGGAACAAAGAAATAGGGGAAAATTTCAAAAATAGAATACAAAATATTTGACTCAGGAGCCAGAGTAGTGCAGACCAAGTTAAGGGTGAGAATTCAAATTGGCACCGAGACAGTGCTGTAAAAGGAGAATGAAAGATATCCAGTGACCTCTCAAAGCTTCGTCCAGTGATACTTTAAAAGGCAGTAGACCACAACTAACATTCCAGTCTCAATGTACTGGTGGTGATCTGGACAAGGGTATTGCAGAGTCAGAGAATCAATGAATGCATGACTTAACAAAGAAACAAGGTTGGAACCATCAGAAGTTATCCACACTTTTATTCTTACTAATATTGTCTTTAATATTTCAATGCTCACCATAGCTGTCACAACTCTGCTGATATAAACAGGGTCATTTCTGCGTATATAGTCCTTTGCTGGGTTATTCTGGCATTTGATATTTTTATCCAAAATCTTAAGACAGATATCCACAACACTTTCTTCAAACTAAAATGGAAAAACATTTTGATATTTCTGTGAATACTGTTTGAGAAATGTTCAGTGATAATAAAGTTTTAGTAAAATTATTACGCGAGCAGCAATAAGAATACAGGTTTATCTCAAGGACTGGTTGGTGTTTAGTTGCTGAAGCATTCAGTGATATTTTTTCCAGTGTAAGACTAACATGGCCAATTGCTCAACTGATATTTCTGTCCCCTCCTCCTCTCCCCAGCCCTCACACCCTCATCTTCCTCCCATCACACTACCCAACAAAACCAGTTCATCATCAATCCCACTGCAGGCCTCAGTTGGGCCCATTAATAATTGCCCTCTCTTGGGGGGCACATGTTGTCCCCAATAAAATACAACATCTGTATAGCCTTCACTGCCACTGAAGTCTGCAATGACAGCAATGATAGTGGGCTCTGGGCTAC
The DNA here is from genome assembly GCF_009764475.1 of Pristis pectinata. Taxonomy (NCBI): domain Eukaryota; kingdom Metazoa; phylum Chordata; class Chondrichthyes; order Rhinopristiformes; family Pristidae; genus Pristis; species Pristis pectinata. The sequence continues at coordinate 11,607,477 of NC_067420.1, forward strand.
AACCACCTCGCTCACTTATTTGGTGTCCCAGCACTTCTGGCCCATTATATATCAGTAGCTCTTAGCACAACATTCATACTTGTAGAAAAACCCAAAGGATAAATCCTTGTGAAATAAATGCAAATTGAGGGTGCTTGACTTCTGAAGCTCTGCTCCAACATCTTACACCATTTGAAGAGAGCAATTTGTAAAAGAAAATAGGGTATGGAGACAAGATCCAAGAGGACTTGTTCATCAGGAACTTGCAGGGCTGTTACCCTGCTCAAATGAATGATCGTTTGCTTCATTGGCAGCAGAGGTGCTCCACTTTGAGTTGTTACACAGATTATTTATTTTGTCCATATGTTTCTCTGTGAAGGAATAAAATCATTAATTCATTTCCTCTCAGCCAATCTTGCTGACATTCATATAAATGCACACTTTTGCTTCAGCAACTATTATTATCAGTTGATCGGTGCAGTCCAAAACAGACGCTCACTTGACAAAATCTTTTGACAATAGTAAGAGACAAAAATAAAATAGCAGGTAAGGAAATAATCTTGTGGAATGTTCAATAGAATACCCAGTAGAACACTATTACAGTGCCAGCGACCAGGGTTCGATTTCCGTCGCTCTCTGTACGTTCTCCCGTGTCTGCGTGGGTTTCCTCCGGGTGCTCCGGTTTCCTCCCACATTATAAAGACGTACGGGTAGGTTAATTTGGGGGTTTAAGATGGGCAGCGTGGACTCATTGGGTCAGAAGGGCCTGTTACCACGCTGTAAATAAAATTTAAATTTAAATTTAATTTATAGAATGCTGCCAAACATTTAGCTAGTTGAACTATGACCCTACAATGTTTGCAAGACATAGAGCACCAAAGAGAAACAAACGTTTACATCATTGCAGTTTTCACTATCTAGTAAAAATGAACGTTGTGTTGGGATTTTAGAATAACAAGTATATGAAAGGATGTGACCTCCTCTCTTAGTCTAACTGAAACTTATGGGCTGTGCATTTGTCTGTGCAGTGTTCCTGACACTTATGGGCAGTGATAGGGTAAAGGAATCCGAGAAGCAACTTTTTCTCACAGAGGGTGGTGGGTATATAGAATGAGCTGCCAGAGGAAATGGTAGGGGCGGGTACAATTACAACGTTTAAAAGGCATTTAGGCAGGTACTTGGATAGGAAAAGTTTATAGAGATATGGGCCAAGTGCAGGGAAATGGGAATTGCTCAAGTAGATAACTTGGTCTGCAGGGACAAGTTGGGCCAAAGGGCCTGTTTCTGTGCTGTATGACTCTATGAAAAGCTTTCACCGCAAATTGAATTACTTGTGTTTCAACCATTTGCAAGCAACCAGCAGTGTTACCAGGGATTGGAGGAGGTAAGATCAGGATGGAAGCAATGGTAGCCAAATTGTCAATGATTTGGGGATTGTTCTAAGCTCAAGTGCAGCTGTTAGATACGTACATTATTACAGCTTCAGAAAATGATATTAGGGACAAAATTGCACACCGTATAGGTCCAAAGGTAAGTAGGATGGTGGAAAATCTATGACCTGGAGAAGCTGGAGGGAGAACAAGATTCAGGGCAATGTAAAAACGTATCTGACCTCATTGGTTCACTGAAAAGCAGCTCCTGCAGGGAAAGCCTGTGGACTACATGGGCCATGCATGCATGACTGAAAATTTTGGAAGTGGCACCTTGAAATTGGGTAGTCCTGTGTTGGCCCAGTGACCTTGGTGCATTATGCATTAGGTATACAGAGGCATCTTAAATGACAGTGCAGACATTGCGATCGATGTAGTAAGTCCCCAGATCTCACAAGTTTTAATTTACATAGACCTTAATTTGGATAATACACAAAACTGAGGTGCTATACAATACAATTTCTGCTCAATGGAAAGTTGACATTCATATGTTGAGGTACTGAGAAAAGTCAAAGAATTATATTTAACAGTTGGCTCACACATTGGGAAGGGTGAGAGTATTTTGGAGAGGGTGCAGACTTACTAGAATGTTTCCAGTGATGAGCGATTACAGTTGTGTGAATTAACTGGAGATTTAGTGGTGTTCTCATTGGAGCAGAGATGATTTAATGAGTCTTGTGAGTGCTGTCTAAAGTGATGCAGGGTTTATACAAAGAGATGTTTTCTGATTACTAAAGTGGGGCCAAATATAAGGTGATTGGTAAAAGAAGTAGAAGAGATGTGAAGAAAATCAATGTTAAGATTTGGATTACGCTCCTGATAGGCTGGTGGAAATAGATACAAAAGCAATTGGATAATAATTGTCATAGGGTTTGGGTGGGTGAGTGCCCTCCCTCTGTGCTGTATGAAAGTGTTAAACCAATAATACAACACTAGTGGAGTCTACAGGATTTGTAACAGTGGAACACAATATAAACTTTTACATTTACTCTCAGGGCATATATCTTCAGTTTGGAATCCCAGGCAGGAAGCCCACACTTGTTGCAGGATTTGAATTACAAATATTCTAATACAAATTTCATTGGGTCAGCAAGGGGTTTAGTGTTGCTTTATCTGTTGTGTTGAATGTAGGTTCCAAAGCCCTGGAAGATGTAACTTGAACTCAGTCATCTAATAAATGATAATTTACATCTGTTGCATCTTTACAGTGATAATATATTCCAAAATATTCACAGAAGTGTGAAGAGAACATTGACACCATGCTAAACACTAGGACCAGTGAGCAAATGAATGACCAAAGGGATAGGTTAAAGGACAGTTGATGCAGATGATTCGGAAGGAAGTGAAGAGTTTAGGGCCTACAAGAATGAACATGAATCATTGGTAGACTAGGAGGCAATGAAAGTCAAGAGGATAGCAGTGGTGAATAAATGAAGTTCAAATGGAGGCAAAGGATAAAGTTAAATCTGGTAATCAGATTGAAATAGAAAATTGATTCATTATTTCACAAACCTGTCCAAAGTACCATGAGCGACTTTGAATCTGGTGACAACTGCCATTATAGATGATTCCGTCTTCATTCAGCACATATTCTTGTCGTTGCTCTTCACTATCCAGAAAGACTTCGTCCTCTGACAGGGCACAGCACAGCTTTAATAACTTAGCAATCTTTTGCAATGTGTATACGTGAATTAAAAAGACCTGCACAAAAATTTCCTCAGGCCCATATTAGGAAACTGAAGTTTCAAACGCAAGAAACTGAAGACTATTAGTTATGAACAGCAAATAGATGGAAGATATATTTACAATAAATCTGTAGACCTGTGCTTAAATTTTAATGTACACATCCACAATCAAGAATTTAAATCATGCCACACATCTTTTAAAGGCATTTAAAACCCAGAAGTCCAAAGTGGGGTGCACATGATCAGTCCAAACCTGAGGTGTGCTGCCTTTTTGGGTAGGGCTGCTCCACATGTGTCAGAGGTACGTGACTGAAGTTGATGAGACCTGATAAATAGAGCTGATAGAGGTGTACAAAATCATGAGGAGCATAGATAGTGCAGACAATAGTAAACTTTTCCCCATAGCAGAAGTGCCTATAACCAGAGGGCATAGGTAAGGAGTAAGAGCTTCGGAGGGGATATAGGGAAGAACTTTTTTAACCTAGAGGATGGTTGGATTTTGGAATGAACTGTCTGAGAGGTCGGTAGAGGCAGAGATCTCACAACATTTAAGAAGTATGCAGATGAGCACTTGAATTGCCAAGGCATAGAAGGCAAGGGACAAAGTGTTGGTAAATAGAATTAGTATAGGTGGATACTTCATAATCAGCATGGATGAGCTGGGCTGAGGATCCTGTTTCTCTGCTGTATGACTCTATGGTTCTGTGGTGTAAGGCTTATTGTAGAAGCACCATGTTTGTTTCAGGATTCTGGGCAAAATGAGACTGCAACTGATCAGAGCACATCTTCTGCCTATTGAAGCTAATGTATTCAGATATTCCCCAGACAGCCTAATGTTTCCTGAAAGCTATGCCAGAGGCCGCCACCAGAAAAGTCAATCAAAGGTTTTTTTCTGGCTTTACTGTGAAAGGTCAGCATTCTCCTGTCCCAGCTCCACCAACCAAAACCCTCCCTCCACATCCCCAATAATGGCCTTTCTTTTACCAGTTGTCTCTGAAGGCCTTAGCCAGTGACCCAGGCAGACGACCTTTTGGTCCCCACTCTGCCCCAGCTTCCACAGCAGCATACCTCACAGCTGTACAAGGTTTCCCAGTTGGATTCATAGCTCCACATTAAAATTTGGCCCGATTCATGAGCAATCTTGTCTCTTGATCAACACTTTTATACATGTGCAAAGCGACTTCCCATGTGGCTGCTCATGTCAATTCGCACCATTGCTCATTTTGTGTGCAACTACTATTCACACTTTATTTATCATTTCAGCATCAATTCAGAATGCTTTGAAATCCTAACAAGTGAACTGTGACTGTAATGGCTTTAATGGAAAAGAGAATGGGTCTTTTATGCACTTAAAACAAAACAAAGTCTCTACCTGTGATGCAAGATGGAAGCTGGGACAGGGAGGGCCTACTATTTGAAGTACAACTACTTTGGAAAAACTGTAAAGCTGAGACAATGAAAGTCTAAAGCTAACCAGGGAGGTTGTGATAGACAATGGCAATTCCCTAACCAAGGTTTCTGGCTGCCTAGTTCTATGTTAGTCTTGGGGTAGAAGTGCATGTTTCACTGTTAACCAAGCAGGAGGGGTCTGGGCAAGGGAATTAAAGAAGCCCCTCCCTCACCCCTTCTTGGACCACCTATCAGCCACAGGTGCCTGTCTCATCCCTCCTGCCATCCTCCTTATGCTGACTATCTTTACTCTGTACTCTCAGTCCTGATGCAGGGTCTTGACCTGAAATGTTGACAGTTCTTTCTCCCCCACAGATGCTGCTCAACCAGCTGAGTTCCTCCAGCAATTTGTTTTTTACTTCAGATTCCAGCATCTGCAGTCTCTTGTGTCTCTAATTAAAGAACCATGATTCCCCATGCTAATCAGCAGCCATATTGCTCTAAAGGCATGAGCATGTATGATGTCGTGTAAGTGCTAAGTTAGATATGGAGACAGAGAAACATGGTAGAAGTTTCAGACTGCAGTGTCTCACAGGGATGCATGAGCAGCAGAATATTGTTTGCATTCAATAAATACCCTGGCACCAACAATATGCTGCTAACTTTGCCTTCACTCGAGGTAAAATCAGAATGAATTTGTTGACCTTTTCCATGTCAGGTGTGACTCCTGTACTGTTGAGAAGAATCTGTCTAGAAATCTACTTGTAGGCACTATATGCTTGGAAGAGTGCATTGTAATGCGAATGATATGTCTCCAGGCATTCAGATTGACAAGATAGAGATGACTGAGTGTCTGCTGTGGAATTTAGTTTGGCCTGTTTATGTCATGAAACGTAGTGGCTCTGTTTTTTATACACATTTACTAATGAAATATAAAAACCATGTAAAATTATTTGGAATTTAAAACTGAGAAACAGACTAAAAGATCTGATTATTCAAAGCTCTTCATATTTTTTCACCCTAATTCATTGAATTCTCTCAGCATATCTTTCCATTCCTTTCTCTTTATTTGGCTTACTCTTTAAATCGTCTATATTCTTCACCTCAATTGCTCCATGTGCTAACAAGTTCCATATTTTCACCATTTTCTGGGTAAAGAAATTCCTTTACGAATTTTGAAAGGATTTCTTCGTGACTGGAATATGTATATGTCTTGATGCATGTGCAAGTGGGATCATCCATTTGTGGCCACGTACAAAATGCCAGTAGGTTCATCAAAGTTTTCATGAATAACATAAATTTAACCTTATAGAGGCCCTCACCAATAAAATGTGTGCTTCAAATTCCCCAAGTACAGTATTAAAATTATGCCTACCTCTGCACCATGGATTGAAAAGTAGAATGAACTCTCCAAGTCGATACTTCATGATCTGCTGTCCCATGGGGCTCAGGAGAGTTAAAGTATATTGTCCAATCCTGGCATTTGGTGGTGGGGATACGGTCAGGACCAATGTCGTTCCAGTGCTGGAAACAACAGCTCCACTCCACCACCTTGGATCAATTGATCTTAATTGAAATAAGACTTTTGTTCCAGATGCTTCTGAAGGTTTTGGTCCTGACATGGGATAAGAAAAGAAATTAATCTAAGCCAACATCTGGATAGATTGTAACTGTGTGGTGATAAATCAGGAAGCTGTTCTCCAAAAGAGGTTAGCGCCAAGTTATTACAGCACCAGCGATCGGGGTTCGATTCCCATTGCTGTCTGTAAGGAGTTTGTATGTTCTCCCAGGTATGCGTGGGTTTCCTCCGGGTGATCCAGTTTCCTCCACATTCCAAAAGATGTACGGGTAAGTGAATTTGGGTTTAAAATGGGCGGCGTGGATTCGTTGGGCCAGAAGGGCCTGTTACCACGCTGTCTTCACACCAATTAGTTTGCTTCCATACATGATAATTTCAAGTTTTTCAGAAGATATCTGTTTAATAACCCAGAATCAGTGAGGGCAACCATGAACTTCTGAGGATCAGACAACCTATATTAGCTGTGCAAATGTCTTCCAGGGAAGGAAATTAGAGATCCATACCCATCTGTTCTATACCAGACCCTTAATACCCTCCAAAAATGAGAGGTTATGGATATACAATAAACTTGGGTCTTACCATTGATACTCACGTTGAGTGAATGATTTAATAATTCAGGAATTAATTTTGTAGTTTTCTTTTCCTAGATTTAGAATCTCATTAACTCAATGAAAAATGATTCAGACTTCGTGGGTACTTCCCAGCAGCAAGCATTGGTCATCAGAACCCAAGGAGAACCAAGGCAATTTCTTCAGGTGAGCTGGACAACTAATATTGGAGGAAATGAAAATGTTGGAATTTGCTGTCTAAAAGACCAGCTCTTTACCTGACCATATCCCAGAAGTTGAGCAAACAAAAGAGGCTGAGTAGGGACCTGATCAGGATATACAAAGTTATGAGAGGCATATCTAAGGTGGATCATGAGAATTTTTACTCCACAACAGGAAAACCAGAAGGCATGGGTTTAAGGTGAGGAGTAAGAGACAAGATAAGATAAGATATCTTTATTAGTCACATGTACATCGAAACACACAGTGAAATGCATCTTAAAGGGGATTAAAGGGGATCTGAAAAGAATTGGAGTCTGGAACACACTGGGTGAAAGCACATACTCTCACAACATTTAAAAAGTATCTGGAAAAGCACTTGAATCGCTAAGCTGTAGAACACTGTGGACAAAATGCTGATAAAGGGAATTAGTATCAGCATGGACTAAGTGGGCCAAAAAGCCTTTTTCTGTGCTGTATGAGTCCAACACTTTATGATAGGATTTATGGGTTTACTTATATCAGGATTGGTTGCCTGAGTTATTAGAAAATGGGAATACAGAGAATAACAGGCAATTCAGCCCTCCCTTCAAACCTGTTCCAAAATTAAACCATGTTCTTCAGTCCCATTTACCTTTGCTGCACATCCATTAACACCATTACCTAACAAACATTGAGTGATGTGATAGCAATATTTCCCATAGTTTAGCCTTTTTAAGGAGAGAGGTTTGATATTCTTGGTTTTTTTGGATGAAGCAATTCAGATTTCCACAACTCTTTTGTTGGTTTAAGTTTCCTTTCAGAGAAGTGTTTAAGCCCTCACTGAAGTCATTATTGCAAAATGTAACAAGAAACAACATTCATAATGGTATCTGTTGAATTTGTTGTGTATTTCTTTTGTTTTAGAAACACTATAATAAATTTTATTCTTAAGGTTCAAACCTCCCTATTTCGTTCATGAGTAACTACCTGTCTCAGCAATGAACAAAATATTGTTGTGGTCTATGGTATATTCATTCATGTTCACTCGCAACGTGATGTGGAAGGTTTGTCCCCGCCTGATAATCAGTCGCTTGGTGGTGATCTCATCAGTCCTGTGCTGCTGGTTGTTCTTCTCACAGTGAAAATCAGCAGTGTAACTCATTTCAGCAACTGCAACAGAATCCATATAAAAAGCAAAGTAAACAGTCAAGTGTAAAGAGAACTACAATCTTTATGAGGAGAAAATATAATTTCACATTTGTTAGACTTTTGGGGGAGTAAATTAATTATAGACTGTTAAAAGCTGTGTTGTTAACTTCTACTTCACCCTATCACACAATATTGGTGGTCAATGGTTAGAAGTGCCTTCTTTGTAGAATGGTGGAGGCAAGAAATCTAGATTTTTGAAGCAGTAGTGAACATCGTTGAGTGTGGTTATGTGGGAGACTAGTAACATAGTAGTTGTCTTACTTAGCGAATGAAAGGTTCTCCACACCCATAAATATCTTGCAATACCTTAGATTTTTCTATTGAGAGGAGTGGTACTTCTATATGATATGATGATATAGTTATTAATCGTGAGATTACTGCATCTATGGAAAGTGCTTCTATTGCCAGCTTTTTTTTAATGTGGGTATACTGAATGCAGGACAGTTTTTCTGTGGGTGCGGTTGAAACAAACAGATGAGTACACTCAGATAGCAACTTGAGAAAGCTTATAGTGTAAGTTTACAGAAGCTAAATCACCCTATAGGAAATGTCAGTTAAATATGCTCACTTTAGAGAATGAATCAGTTGTGATTCATGTGCATTCTGTTCACAAAAGATAGCCACACTAGAATCACATATTTCCCAAAGCAGAGCAAGTATATTACCATTTACGTCACTTATTTCAGAAAATGAATCAATTGTTTTCACTAAACTAACAACATAATACTGCAACTCCATAGCAACCGATGGATTTCTCCAGTTGGAACATAACAAGTAGAAGGAGGAGCAGATAACAGTCCTTTGAACCTGGTCTGCCTTCTGTCGTGGCTGATCCTGTGCCTCATCCACCTTCCCATCTGATCTCCTCTTATTGCCTTGCATCCAAGCATCCATCTTGCCCTTGAATATACTCAGCAACTGACAATCCACATCCCTCTTGGCTGGAAGTTAAAAGGTTTAAACCCTCTACATAAAGCACATTCCCTTCACGTCTGATAATTTATCCTGATACAATGCCAGTAAGAGATAACAGCCTATGAAACCCTCTTTGAATTTTAGGTGTCTTAATGAGATCACCTCTCATTCTTCTAAGATTCAATGAAGCCAATCTTACTCAGTTTCTCCTCTCAAACCAATCTGGTGAATCTACACTGAACTGAGTGCAAGGCTGAGGTGTCCTACTTCAAACATGGAGGCCCAACTGTACACTATCCTTCAAATGAGGTCTCAAAGCTCATTACCTCTTTAGTAAGGCTTCTTTTTTCTACTCTAACTCCCTCACAATAAAGACCAACATGCCATCTGCCTCCTTCATTGCCTACTGCATGTGTACTCTATACATTCACTCTCTGTTTCTTATGAACCAGCCAGCTTTAGTCTTTCTGCACCCCAGCATTTCCTGTTTGCTCACTTTTTTAAAGAAAATATTTTTCTAGATTTCCTTCTAAAGTAAATAACCTCACTTTTGCCCACATAAACCTCCATCTGCCACCTTCTTGCCAATCACTTGGACTGTCTATATCATTTTACAAGCTCTGCATTTCCTCCTCAAAGGTAAGTTTCCCATCTAGTTTTATATGATCAGCAAACTTGTATATACTAAATCCTGTCTCCAGTATATATTGTGATTTGCTGTAGGTCCAGCATTGTTCTCTCTTTCACCCCACTAGCAACACACTATTGGCTGATGGTACTGTAGCTTTACATGTACATAAGCAAAAACAGTATTTAACTCACCAGTATTTAGAAGGAAAATTATGGGCTGATAATATGCACTTGATGTGGCTAATAATGCTGCCCCTTTAATTTCTCACTAGCTTCAGTGGCTTAACATATGCCGTAACATGAAGATACCATCAGCCTTGCTGCCAGCTTTGTGGAAAGGAAATTGAAGAGCTTTCACATTTGATGGTAACATTATGAGATGTGCCTGAACATTGGGCATTGAAATATGTTACAAGTAATATTTTTAAGTCTCCATTCCATTAGGTGAAGTCTTGGTAAATATGAATGCAGGACACAAACAGGACTCTCGCAGTGTAGCTTGTGTCTGCACACTCCTGTCCAAGGTTCCATTCAAGGTGGACTTCTGCAAAGTTAGCTTCAAAATGCGGCTAAAAGAATGCAATCTCTTGCAGCAGTTTTGAGCACCTGAAGTCTGAGATAGATGCTGTTGGCACCTTCTAGAACCCCAGAAAATCGCATAAAAGTCACTTTCTTTCTGGTTCAACCTCCGTAGATTCAGATAAAATTCTTGTAGGTGCTATTCTTATGAAAAGGAGATTAAGTAACTTACTTGATGTGATGGTGGATTGCTAACCAATACAGCAAATATACAGAATTGGCACGAAGGTTAAGAATAGTGACATATAGTAATGGACCGTAATTGTTTTTGCTTAGTACGCAACTGGTATGCAATGTGTAGCAGCTTTGATACACTGTCTGCCCAAAATGGGAGACAAATATTAGGCCGGATACCAGTCAGTCTGACTTTGATAATGAACAATTTCATACTGGAGTGCAAGCAACTGCACCTTAGATTGGCTGCCCCAGTCCAAAACAAACAGAATTATAAACAGCTGGTTGTTAAACTGATACCCCTTGACACTGTTTAATTGCAGTATACCTTCACAAGTCGTTCAGAACGGATGAGAAATTTTGGGTAAATGCGTCATAGAGTCATAGAACAATACAGCATGGTCACAGACCCTTCAGCCCAATGAGTCCACGCCAACCATGATGCCCACCCAGCTAGTCCCAACTTCGTGCTTTCGGCCCATGTCCCTCTAAGCCCCGCCCCTGCATGAACCTATCCAAGTAGTTCTTAAATGATATTATTATACCTGCCTCACCCACTTCCTCTGGCAGCTCGTTCCATATACTCACCATCCCCTGTGTGAAAAAGCTGCCCCTGAGATCCCTTTTAAATCTTTCCCCTCTCACCCTAAATCTATGCCCCTAGTTTTGGACTCCCCTACCCTGGAAAAAGACTGTTACCATCCACCTTATCTATGCCTCTCATAAGTTTAAACATTTCTATAAGGTCACCCCTCATCCTCCTACATTCCAAGGATTAAAGACCTAGCCTAGCCAACCTCTCCCTATAACTCAGGCCCTCTCGACCTGGCAACATCCTCACAAATCTTTTCTGCGCTCTTTCCAGTTTAACTACATCTTTCCTATAACAGGGTGACTAAAACTCTATATAGTACTCCAGGTGTGGCCTCATCAGCAATCAATACAATGGCAACATAATGTCCAAACACCTATACTCAGTGCCCTGACTGATGAAGGCCAGCATGCTAAATGCTTTTTTCACCACATTGTCTGCCTGTGATGCTGTTTTCAATGATCTATACACTTGTACTCCAAGGTCCCTCTGTTCCATTACACTTCCTAGTGCACCACCATTCATAGTATGAGTCCTACACTGGTTTGACTTTCCAAAGTACATCACCTCACACTTATCTGTATTGAAGTCCATTTATCATTCCTCGGACCACTTCAAGATCAAGATCCCCCTGTAATCTACGGTAACCTTCTTCATGATCAACAACATCTCCTAATTCCATGTCATCCGTAAACTTACTAATCAAGCCTTGTGCATTCGCATCCAAATCAGTTACATAAATAACACGTAACAAGGGTCTCAACACCGACCCTTGTGGCACACCACTCGTCACCGGCTTCCATTCTGACAAACAACCTTCAACCACCGTCCTCTGCTTCGAACCTCCAAGCCAATTTTGAATCCACCTAACCAGCTCTCTCTGGATTCCATGGGACCTAACCTTCCAGACCGGCCTACCATGTGGGACCTCGTTGAAGTCCTTGCTAAAGTCCAAATAGGCAACATCCATTGTCTTACCCTCATCTACCTTTTTGGTTACCTCTTCAAAAAAAAACTCTGAAAGGTTTATCAAGCACATCTTTCCACTCCTAAAGCCATGCTGATTCCTCCTGATCAGACTTTGTCTATCCAAATGCCCTCCAGTAACTTCCCTACTACTGATGTCAGGCTGACCAGCTGTAGTTCCCTGGCTTGTCCGTGCTATCCTTCCTAAAGAACAGAACATTAGTCACTTTCTAGTCTTTGGGAACTTCACCACTGGCTAACAATGAAGCAAATATCTTCTTCTCTAGCCTCCCTCCAAGTCTAAGAATGCACTTGCTCATACCCTGGAGATTTATCCATCTTAATGTGCTGTAATGCAACAAATACCTTCTCTCTTATAACACGAATGTCCTCCAAAATATCTCCACTTGTTTTCCTTATCTCTTGAGCAACCATGATTTTCTCCTCAGTAAACACCGAGGAGAAATATTTGTTAAAAATCCCACCCATCCCCTGCGGCTCAAGACATAGGCGGCCCTGTTGACCTCCAAGGGGACCTACTCTCTCTCTCTCTGGCCACCCTCTTATTCTTAACATAGTTATAGAGCCGCTTGGGATTTTCCTTAAGTTTACCTACCAGATCCATCTCATACCCTCTCTTTGCCCTCCTAATTTCCCCCTTAAGAGTATTATTAATCTTTTTATAGTCATCAAGGGATTCACTCATCCCCAACCTCCTAAACCCAATGTACATTGCCTTCTTTTTCTTGACCAGAGCCTCAATATTTTTTGTCAGCCAACGTTTCCTAAACTTGCCAGGTTTACGCATCACCCTAACAGGAACATGCTGCTCCTGAACTCTTGATATCACATTATGATCACTTGATAACACATTACTCTTGATATCATTCATGGACTGCCTCTCCTCCCATTGTCCACCCCATACTATGTACAAATACAACAGAGAAGGGAAGAGGATAATTACCTTGTTTGTGCCTGGTATTGATGCTTCATCTATGATATTGAAGGGGTTTGCTCAGATAATCATAAATACTAGAGACACTTCAAGACTTCATTCAAAACAACACCAGTTACATGGAAAATACAATGAGGTTTACTAATTCTTAAGAGATCAAGGTAACTGTGAGAACTGTTGCTATCTAAAGGTTTCAGGGAGTTGTGAGGAGAAACATTTTTGTGCAGTAGATTGTTAAGGATGTCTGTTTGCTTGAGGTGCCTTTCAGAAGTAGTGACAGAAAACAGAATTCATGTGGAAAATAAAACTTAACACGTTATGAGGAAAGTACCGGTGGGATGGGATTGTGAATGGCTTTTAAAAAGAAGGTCCAGTAAAATAAATTGAATATGCTCTTTGTACATTAGGCAGTTGCGTTTGCAATAAAGTGTCTGTATTTTCCATAGATATACCTTCCAATACAGCAATTCAAAAGTAAAGTTTAAAATAAAAGTCTACTCCTCTGACATGTTTTGTATCCAGGCAAATTTATTCTTTAAAAATATTGCTTCAACATAGTAATCTCTCTAATGCACACATAAAGTTGTTAACTTTACTAAATGCTTCCTATAATAAAATCTTTCCTTTTCTGCACCACCACCCACCTCTACAGCCCCCCAACCCTAAAACAGAAAGCTTTATTTCAACTCACATGCTGCCATGGTTCTATCAATGAAGCGATCCTCCTTTCTGCTGCTCCTTCTGTTACACTGACTCCTGATAAACTTCTGTCAAAATTTATACTGTCAACATGTTGTGATTGGCTGCAAAGTTTCTGCAAGCCATTTCTCCCTGATTAATGTTGTTAAACCTGTTTTGCCTATACAGTATATGAGAATGACATATCCATTTACAGCATGATGATTCACATTAACTCTTTTTCTCAAGAAAATCGTGCAGGTACTTCTCCTACTCTGCCAGAATGGGCAATGCTTAGATGTGCCTTGTAATGCCTGGCCTGCAGATACTCCCCTGCCACCCACTGCCTCTTCCCCCACCAATCCAGCAGAGACTTCCACTGTGATGTCAAACTGACTGTAGAGCTAAATGGAGAAATCTTGTGCCTCCTAATATTCAGACACAGGAAGTGCCAGACTTAGTCTTGAATTAGTTCCCGGAATACAATATCATCTGCTTTTTACTTCTATTGTTCTATTTCTCTTTCTATTGCAAGTGTGAATCCAGGTATGATTTCATTCACTACCCTTAGTCATAGAGTCGTACAGCACAGAAGAAAACCCTTTGGCCCATCACATCTGTGCCAACCCTTTTACCCCTCTACACTAATCCCATTTACCCGTATTCGGCAGTATCCTACTATGCCTTGACTATTTACGTGTCTATCTAACTCCCTCTTAAATGCAGCGATTTGGGTTTTGGGTTCTTGGGATTGCATTAGGATGGAGGCCTGGCAAGTTACCTCATCATCCTGATGGAGGTTGGTGCTGGTACCTTAGATACTCCCTTTTAGATGAGTATTTTTCAAAGGGTCATTGAGTGACACAGCACACAAACAGGACCTTTGGCCCACTGCATCCATGGTAACCATTGTACCTATCTCCACTGAACACATTTACTCACATTTGGTCCATTCCCTTCTATGTCTTGTTGATTCAAGTGTTCTGAAAATGTTATTCTTTTTAATCCTAATCTTTATGAGATGCCCCAGGGTAGGTATTCTAGACCTTACACCTATCCTTTAAATTTGGCCTGAACCAGTACAAGTGGAGTCAAACTGATCAAAACTCAGAACAGCACAACCCAAAATTCTTTTAAATGTTCATTAAAACTAAACAAATACCACAAATAAAATAATATAAATACAAACACTAGAAGTAATGCAAGACATAAGAATGACACAGTGCTACAGTGTGGCAGAGCAGCATAGCAGTTAGTGCTGCCAGCTCACAGCTCTAGCAGCCCGGGTTCGCCTGGTGCTGTATGTGTGGAGTTTGTGCATTCTCCTTGTGACTGTGTGGTTTCAGCTGGGGGGGTCCTCCCACATCCTAAAGATGTGCTGGTAGGTTAAGTGGCTGCTATAATATTACTCCTAGTTCAGGTGGCAGGAGAACTGGGGGAAGTTGATGGGCACATGAGGTAAAATAAGTTACAGGGAAATATGTGTGGGAATAGTATTGCTCTGCTGGGAACTAGTAGAGACATAACAGAGTGAACAGCTATTCTGTATCATAATGAGAATGATGTTATGTAAAATTGCTTAACATATGATGTAAAATATTGCAAATTGTTGCGAAATAATATTATCCAACTTTAACTTGCTACTATAACCCATGATACATTCTCCACCTCTGTACAAGTGATGAACTCTGACTGCAGATTCCTTATTACAACTTACAAAGCTCAATCATAACTGGATGATGGCTGAGTTTATAACACCATCTTAAAAAGGCATGCATTTAAGCTGAGAGAGGGTAAATTCAAAGGAGGTGTGCAGTGCAAGTTTTTTACACAGAGAGTGCTGGGTGCCTGGATTGCACTGCCAGGGGTGTTGGTGGAGACAAATATGACAGAGGCTTTTAGAGGCACATGAAAGTGTAGAGAATGGAGGAATATGGACATTGTGTAGGCAGAAAGGATCAGTTTAGTTCGGCATTTTCATTAGTTCAGCAGGTGAAGGTAATGAATTTATCACAGGTTATAGTAAGAAGTTAAAGTTGGGTAATATTATTTTGCAACAATTTCCCTGTTCCTGTGCTGTACTATGTTCTATGTTCTAAAAGGAATATTATCAAAGGATGAATATATAAAGGGTACAGGGACCTACTGAATTCCTCCAGCACTTTTTGTGTATTGCAGGGAATGCAACAGAAAGGTTTAGAGCTTACAATGTTGTAACTCAGATGACTTCCTCTTCAGTTATTAATTCTGTGATTCACTCTCTCTTCAAAGGGCATGTGGAAGCCCCAGCCTTAACTATCCAGACAACTTCCACAGCAACTTTTCCTCAGCCAAGATTTTTTATATTGCAGAGAGCTTTGTAATTACATTGTGTATATAATGTTCAATTATGGTTAAGATTTAGCAGAGGATTTTAATTCATTCATTATTACATTGTCTATTGAGTAATAAGAGAGAGTAATCTAAACAGTGATATAAAAAACCTTAGCTGGTTCAAGGTATGGATTGGAGAAACCAATAAATGAATGCAAAATAGAATGATACCTCTGTCCAGGAAACAGAATAAAAAATTTGGTCCACAGGGCTTAGATGAAAAGGAGTGTGAACGCTATCCGACAGAGGAAGGGAATCCCAAATATTTGGACTTGGAGAGCTAATTTCAGATTGGAGGAGAAGGCACCAGCATAAAACTCTTGCTAACACATCATTGCATGTGACCCTCTTGCTTGTGGAAGTCATGGGACATGTGCAGCAACACCAATTCAAGTGCCACGTTTACTTAATAAAGCATTGGCAAATCTCGGCTACGCAGATGAAATCCATGAGGATACTGATAAAGATCTAACTGGAATACTTCCCTCATTGTTGGTTGGAGGGCTCCACACTACCTGGGCTGCTGTGAGAGAGTGGGATGCCCATTTTACTCCAGGTAGGGGTGGTATATTTGAATTTTCATTGCTAATGATCGCAATCACAATACAGTTTTACCCACCATATGGTTGCTTCTGATGTCCTCGGCCACCTTCCCCAACCCTAACAAACATCTGCCTGACTTTATCATTATCTGCATGGTTGCCACTTACATCTGCTCTCCACTCCCTCTTTCATCTGGTTGACCCACCACCCAATCATTTCCTGACAATCCTCCTTCATTAATCAACCCAACACCTCCTGCCAGTTGTTTCCTGACATCCCTCCCATGATCAGCCCTTTGTCATCTGCCCAAAGCCCCCACCTCCCACTCTGCGTCCATTCAGTCCACCCTCTGGGTGTGGGATTGTGGAGGAATGGTCCACATAAGGCTTCCATTCTCCATGCTCCAGAGAATATTGGAGGTCCTTCAGTAAGCTTAGTCAAAATGGCTTCAGGTTAAATTAATGCAAATTAATGACAAATTATGTACTATTTTAAGCTTTAGGCCCATCAAACAATTTCCAGAAACTGTGCTGGGACTCAATTCATATGTAGCTTTGAAAGGTTTACTCACACCAGTGTGAGTTTACTCAGACCTGGAAAATGTATAGTGTCAGCTCTATGGCAGGAATTCATACACAGGCCCAGACCCAGGGCAACTCCTCACTGGATATAAATATCCTACCTCACCTATGATTTCTCCAGCAGCACATCTGAGGTGACATTGGGAAACCTGGGACCTATTTTTCTAACTCACTGTTTTGGACAGGTCAAGGCAGACAGGAATACAATCTCCAACTAAGGCATTGCACTTGTGTTTTCCAAAGGCTTCCAGCAAGACAAATGTAAAACATACAAGCTGGTGGGTTTCCTGCTCATCCACAAATCAGGTAGGAAATTAAATGAGTCTTGCAAGATGAATAACTCCAACCTGAAGTTTTCTGAAGGGAGAACTTTCTACTGTCATTGGTCAGCCACCTGACTGAAATACATCCAAGGCCATCACCAATCATTTTCCACCAATGGCGCACCAACACCAATGATAAACTGCATGATCTCTTTATGTGTTGGAGTTTATGGACATGACAACATAAGAAATAAAAGCTTGAGTAAGCTATTAAATCTCTTGTGCCTGCTCTAAGACTCAATAAGATATTCCACCTTAGCATCACTTTCTTGCACCAAATCTATATCTCTTGATTCTCTTAATATCCAAATATCTATCAATTCAGGTCTTGAACGTATTCAGCCTCCAAGCCTCCTTTGTGCAGAGAAAGGTCTTCTATGTTTGGCTGAGGTCAAAGTTCATGAGAATTTAATCACCCCTCAGTCCCAATTAATTTTTCAAATTCATATTTTTTAACTTCTGATAAGTTCAGAAACTTACCAACCCACCTTTCCACTTCTTCATCCAAGTCATTTATAAAACATCACAAAAAACAGGGGTCCTAGAACAGATCACTGCGGAACACCATTAGTCACCGACCAGCTTGAATACTCATCTAGAACCACACTCTGCCTTCTGTGGACAAGCCAATTATGAATCCACACAGCCAATTCCCCATGGATCCCATACCTCATGACTTTCTGGATGAGCCTACCATGGGGAACTTTGTCAAATGTCTTGCTAAAATCCATATGTACCACATCTACTGCACTACCTTCATCAATTTGTTTTGTCACTTTCTCGAGAAACTCTATTAGGCTCATGAGGCATGACTTGCCCTTCACAAAGCCACATTGACTATACCTAATAAGACTATGCTTCTCCAAATGCTCATAAATCCTGTCCTTAAAAATCCTCTCCAATAGATTGCCCACCACTGACATAAAACTCACTGGTCTATAATTACCAGCATTATGCCTATTAGCTTTCTTGAACAATGGAACAATGTTTACCATTCTCCAGTCCTTTGGTACCACCCCTGTGGCCAGGGAGAATGCAAAGATCATCGTTAATGCCCTCACTTCCCATAGTAACCTGGGATATATCCTATCCAACCCCGAGGACTTATCTACCTTAATGCTTTTTAATCGCTCCAACACTGCTTCTTGAGAATTATTCTCTAGAATTTTTCAAATTTGATAAGCATATTCAAAATCATAGATGTGGTTAAACTTATCTGGGTCAGAAAACTATATGAGCTGGATTCCATGCTTTCCTACACCTTTAACATCAAATGTTAATGTCAAAATATCAGATTGTTTTATATTTTAAAGTTATAGGTCACATCATTAGGACTGCAAAATCCCTCTGAAATAGTTGGCCTTGGTGTTACTTGAGTGAGTGTCCATTTTAAAGTTATTAACTTGGCCCAAGTGTACTTAATTTCAGAAATGTCATATCTAGCAAAAATTAAGAGTAGTTCTAATGTATTTTAATTAGAACTAATTTATGCATGTCCAACAAAAATTAGAACTATGCCATCTTGTAAGGAGTTTGTACATTCTCCCCGTGTCTGCGTGGGTTTCTTCCGGGTGCTCCGGTTTCCTCCCACATTCCAAAGACATACAGATTAGGAGCTGTGGGCATGCTATGTTAGAACATAGAACATAGAACACTACAGCACAGTACAGGCCCTTCGGCCCACAATGTTGTGCCGACATTTTATCCTGCTCTAAGATCTGTCTAATCCTTCCTTCCCACATAGCCCCCTATTTTTCTATCATTCATGTGGCTATCTAAGAGTCTCTTAAATGTCCCTAGTGTATCTGCCCCCACAACCTCTGCAGGCAATGCATTCCAAGCACCCACCACTCTCTGTGTAAAAAACTTAACCCTGACATCCCCCTTATACCTTCCTCCAATCTCCTTAAAATTATGTCCCCTCCTGTTAGCCATTGTTGCATTGGGAAAAGGTCTCTGACTGTCCACTCGATCTACGCCTCTTATCATCTTGTACACCTCTATCAACTCACCTCTCATCCTCCTTCTCTCTAAAGAGAAAAGTCCTAGCTCACTCAACCTATCCTCATAAGACATGCTCTCCAATCCAGGCAGCATCCTGGTAAATCCCCTTTACAAACTCTCTAAAGCTTCCACATCCTTCCTATAATGAGGCGACCAGAACTGAACACAGTACTCCAGGTGTGGTCTGACCAGAGTTCTATAGAGCTGCAACATCACCTTGTGGCTCTTGAACACAATAATCCGACTAATGAAGGCCAACACTCCATACAACTTCTTAACAACCCTATCGACCTGCGTGGCAACCTTGAGAGATCTATGGATGTAGACCCCAATATCCCTCTGTTCCTCCACACTGCAAAGAGTCCTGCCATTAACCTTGTATTCTGCCTTCAAATTCAATCTCCTGAAGATCATGTCACGCTTATCTGGGTTGAACTCTATCTGCCTCTTCTTAGCCCAGCTCTGCATTCTATCAATATCCTGTTGTAATCTACAGCAACCTTCTACACTATCCACAACACCACCAACCTTTGTATCATCAGCAAACTTACTAACCCACCCTTCCACATCCTCATCCAAGTCATTTATAAAAATCATAAACAGCAGGGGTCACAGAACAGATCCCTGCGGAACACCACTGGTCACCAACCTTCAGGCAGAATACACTCCATCTACCACCACGCCCTATCTTCTATGGGCGAGCCAATTCTGAATCCACACAGTCAAGTTTCCCTGGATCCCATGCCTCCTGACTTTCTGAAGAAGACTTCCATGAGGAACCTTGTCAAGCGCCTTACTAAAATCCATGTACACCACATCCACTGCTCTACCTTCATCAATGTGCTTTGTCACATCCTCAAAGTATTCAATCAGGTTCGTGAGGCATGACCTGCCCCTCACAAAGCCATGCTGACTGCCCCTAATCGGCCTATGCTTCTCTAAATGACCATAAATCCTGTCTCAAAGAATCTTCTCCAGTAATTTGCACACCACTGAAGGAAGACTCACTGGTCTGTAATTCCCAGGGTTATCCCTACTCCCTTTCTTAAACAAAGGCACAACATTTGCCACCCTCCAATCATCTGGCACTACTCCTGTGGCCAGTGAGGACGCAAAGGTCATCGCCAAAGGCGCAGCAACCTCTTCCCTTGCTTCCCGTAACAACCTTGGATATATCCCAGCCAGCCCTGGTGACTTATCTATCTTCATGTTTTTTCAATAGTTCCAGCACATCCTCTTTCCTCATGTCAACATGCCCAAGCATATCAGTCTGTCGTACGCCATCGTCACAAAAATCAAAGTCTTTCGCAATGATGAATATTGAAGCAAAGTATTCATTGAGAACTTCCCCTACCTCTTCCGACTCCAGACACATGTTTCCTCTTTTATCCCTGATCAGTCCTACCCTCACTCTAGTCATCCTCTTATTCTTCACCTATGCGTAGACTGCCTTGGGGTTTTCCTTGATTCCTTGATCCTACTCACCAAAGACTTCTCATGCCCCCTTCTAGCTCTCCTAAGTCCATCCTTAAGCTCCTTCCTGGCTATTGTCCAGAACTGTGTCTGATCCTTGCTTTCTAAACCTCAGATAAGCTTTTTTCTTCCTCTTGACAAGACATTCTACATCTTGTGTCAACCATGGTTTCTTCACTCTACAATCTTTACCCTGCCTCAATGGGACATACCTATCCAGAGCCCCATGCAGGTATTCCTTAAACAACCTCCACATTTCCGCTGTGCCCTTCCCCCAAGAACATCTGTCCCCAATTTATGCTCCCAAGTTCCTGCCTAATAGCATCATAATTCCCCCTCCCTAGTTAAATACTTTCCCATATCATATGCTCCTATCTCTCTCCAAGGCTATGGTAAAGATCAAGGAGTTATCGTCACTGTGTCCAAAATGCTCTCCCACTGAGAGATCCGAAACCTGATCAGGCTCATTGCCTAGTACCACGTCCAGTATGGTGCCAGCTGTGTGGCGACACTTACGAGCTGCCCCCAGAACACTCTACGCAAAAAAGGTGCATTTCACTGTGTGTTTTGATGTACATGTGACTAATAAAGAAATCTTATCTTATTATCTTATAATAGTGAATTGTAATCAAGTAAAAGCACGTTGAGGCTAAGCTGATTTGGTTTCTGATGACAGGCCCCACCTTCAGACGCCTTCTGAAGGTGAGTACATTTTCAACATATTTCTTTGCCTCATTTCACACCCTGCCAGGAAAAACTGCTTTTGTATGTTAAACCCTCCAGTCATTAATGTTAATAGTGTACAGCAGCTGGTTCTGCTGCCTAACAGAGCCAAGAGTCCAAGAATCATGACAATTGGTAGGTTAATTGGCTACTGTAAATAGTGGTGGGAAAATCAGGGCACAGTTGATGGACACGTGAGAGAGACCAGGTTGCAGAGAAATAAAAAGAGAATGGTATTGATGGGTTTGGTCTGAGAACTGCTTTAGCCTTGATAAACTGAATAATCTTCTTTCTAGGTTGTAAGAGAATATGAGAATATAACATGAAATGTTAGTACAGGTTTTTGAAAGAACAAGGGAAAGAAGCAAAAACATTGACATTTACAACTTGATTCAGCCAGCTCAAAAATAAGCATGTTAATTGCCTCATGATTTGGCAACAGCATTCAATAGAATGGGTCCAAGAGATCGGGAGATGGTTTTTCAAAATCAGGCAGGTATTGTCAATAGATTCCACGTAGCTCAGAACCTCTTGTGGCTCAGAATGTGTGAAATGAGATCAGAAAATGGTGGAAATACAACTGCAGGTCAGGCAGCATCCATGAAGAGAGAAACAATTAATATTTCAGTTCAGTGATCTTATATCGGGAGTGACTGAAAAGATGGTTCCATCTGCAACTCTCTGGTATACTCTTCCTTCTCCACCAACATCCACTCCCGTTCTCACAACACTTGCAGATACAAATACAGATCAGCCATAATTTGGTTGAATGCCAGAACAGAATCAGAGAGATAAGTGACACATTCCTGTTCCTATCATTGTGGACATGAGAAGTGAAGGATTATTAAGTCACAGTGCATCACCTATGAGGTGAGAAATGTTGGAAAATTGTCACCGACGCTATTGTTGTAAGGACTGATTGATAGTTGTTTTGAGACTCCACCTTGCAGTTTGTTATGTAAAAATCCTCGCAAGCCAATTATTATCCAAAATATTTTCTGAAATAAGTGGAAAATTGTGGATGTATTAGCCATAAAATTCCACAGTTTTTTTAATATTTAAAAATGATATCTTTAAATCGGAATATTTCAGATGTCACTATTATTTAAGAAGCAAAGGAAGGAGAAATAGGAAAATGCAGACCGATTGGTTTAACCAGTTATCTACTTTGGTTTTGTGTCAGCTGATCCAAGTCAGTCACGATATACCTGGTGAGCCGATCCAAGTCAGTCACGATATACCAGGTGAGCCAATCCAAGTCAGTCATGATATACTAGGTGAGCCATATCTAACAAATCTAGCACTGTTGTGGTGCACAGATAAACATATTGGCTTCAGATTGAATCTTGTAGACCTGTTTATTCAGGTGCTGCACAAACCAAATTTAGACATGCACTGAATGACATTGGTTACCATGGAATGCACATTTGAGTTGGGTCTCCAGATGCAGTAAACAACTCTTGTTTGGCATTTAAATTATATAGTTTAAAGATCCTCAATAATCGCAATGAGACATGTCACAAGGCAGCTCCATAATTCGCTGATCAGAGGGAGAGAGCTTTTGGCTAACCAGAAAGGGAAAGGCATCAGGATAAGTTAATGGTTAGGGGAGGGTGGAGCAAGAGGTGATTGTGCATCCTTCAGCTCGTAAATCAGAAGAGAGTGTGGGCTGATGGGAAATGGGAATTGAGGAGGAATAAGACCTCATCCATTTTCACCACCTGACCACTGGCCATAAGGTTTGTAATGACCACTGGAGTAGTTTTTCTTTTCAAAAGCACACTTTATCCATGATATATTGAGTAAATACAATCTGGACATGTCATTATCTACATTCATTGTGTTAGCAATTCGAAACATTCCCTTACAATGCGTCAACAAATGTTTCCTCCTTAAACGTTGCATCTCTGTAGCATTTGAGAGGCCACATGAGTAATAGTCAGTACTCTGTCCAGCACTGAGTAGCCAACAACTTTCAGTCCAGAAGACAAGTCTCGACCCAAAACGTCGACTATCCATTTCCCTCCATAGATGCTGCCTGATCTGCTGAGTTCCTCCATCGCTTTGTGTGTTGCTCCAGATTCCAGCATCTTCAGTCTCTTGTGTCTCCACTAGATTTCTGTTGTTCAGCCTGTTGCTACTGTCGCTGACTGTGTTTCAGCTTATCCGGTTTAGGGAATTCCACAGGTTCATCAGCCTGTGTGAGAAGAACTAGAACCTATTTCTGTGGCTTTATGTATTAAAGTGCCTCAAAACACATAACAGGAGAGAAGAAACATGGTGCCACTGATGCAGATGAAATAAGAGAGATGATGTTCAGCAGATGAGTGAAAGCAAGGCTGGAAAATAGAGACGATAGGGGCATGGAAGCTGAAGGCCTGCCACTGAGATAGATTGAAGAGTAAGTTAATAGGAGTGGAGGGTACACAAGGGGATACCAGCTGGAAGAGGTGAAGGAGGTCAAGTGCCCCAAGGGCAAGAAGGGTTTGGTCGTGAACAAGTAACAACTGTTACCAGGGCAGATAAAAGAGCAGTACTGAATTTTCCACCTATTACCTAACCACCTGATTTACCTTCCCATTGAAGTCATTGGGGTGGGTCGGCAGAAAGTAGCTGACTGTGTAAATTAAAAGAAAATTAGACTGTGCATTCTTAGTAAATTATAATCGGTGAATCATGAAAGACATCATTCTAATACTTGGCACAAATCAATTGTGCTGTGAAGGTTTGTGGCTGAAGTGATATTAGATATCAGAAATCAAAATCCCACAATTTTGCAACAGTACAATTACAACTTTTATAAAGAACTTTGTACATTTTTCTTTTCAAATGTATATCCAATTCATTTTTGACCATCAATTCTGAATCTTCTTCTACTACATTTCCAATCAGGACAAAAACACACACATTCTCGCTTTTCCCACTTCTGATCAAGGATCATTGACTCAAAGCATTAACTCTGCTTCTCTCTCCACAGATGTTGTCTGAGCAATTAAATATTTCCAGCACTTTTTATTTATTTCTGATCAGAATGAACTCATTATTTTAAATAGTTTCTCTTATTTCTTCTCCGACTTAATTGCAAATTACTTAAAACATTCTTCATTTGATTACTGATTGTCCTGAGAGTGGAAACAGTCTTTCAAGGGAAACTCTTCATAATTTTAAACATCTTCCATGGTTTTCCAGATCAGTGGGTTTGAGGAACCAACAAGAGAACATGCTATTTTTGATCTAGTATTGCATAATGAGCAGAATTCATTAATAATCTAGTAATTAAGAGGCATTTAGAATATAGAGATCACAATATAGAGAGCTTGATATGAAAATTGAAACTAGCTTACTTCAGTCTGAAAGTAGCATCTTAAATCTGTACAAAGCAAACTACAAATGCATGATGAGTGAGTTTGCCAAATTGGTTGGAAGATATGATAATAAACAGGGAATAGCTAACATTTAAAGAATTCATACATGGTTTAGCAGTTCAAAAAATTCCTTTAAGGCAAAAAGGTCCAATAAGAAAATTAGTTGAACGGTGGCTATCAAGAGAAAATAAAGATAGTTTTTGATCAAAGGAAAAGACACATATTGTCGCCAAATGAGCAAGTTTGAAGGTTGGGATAATTTCAAAATTCAGCAAAGAAGGACCAATACATTGGTAAGAAAAGAGAAGTGGAAAATAAGAGTAGGCTCGCAAGAAACATACAAAATAGTCAGGAAGGGATATGCATGAAGGAATATTAATGAGACGCTTACGAACTGAGACAGGAGAAATTGTATTGGGGAGGGTTAAGGTAATATTTTGTAATATTGTAATATTTTGTGAAGAACTACAGGTGCGCAGTGAACTTATCATCAGAACTTATCTGAATATAAGTCAGCCAGCACCTTTTCCCCAGGGTGGTAATGGCCAATACTAGAGGTCATTTGTTTAAGGTGCATGGAGGAAAGTTCAGGGGAGATGTCAGAGGTAGATCTTTTACACACAGATTGGTTGGTGCCTGGAATGCACTGCCAGGGGTGCTGGTAGAGGCCGATATGATGGGGTCATTTAAGAGACTCTTAGACATGGATGAAAGAAAAATATAAAAGGTAATGGGAGGTGAAGGAGAGAGGGGAATAGATTGAATGTGGATAACATTTAGATAGGTTGGCACAACATTGTGGGCCAAAGGGCCCGTACTGTACTGTTCTATGCTCTATAATGTGATTTGGACCGGGGTAACACTTAATGATTCTGTAAGTTCAGAAAGAGATCCCTTGGTCAATTGTTATCTAGCAGTCAGCATGAATAAAAACAGAAAACCACATTAGAGTTGTGGGTTCTTACTGTGCACTAATCGGCCTCTTGATTTCTTACACTACAACAGTGACTGGACTAAACTACTCATGTCTGTAAAATCAAAGCTCATGAGAAGCATTACTTAAGTAGGCATATTTCCTTGAGAGCAGGAGAAAAGCAGAAGTGCCTCAAATGAGCAGAACTCTGCTGCTTTCGAATGAAATATTACTTTGTTTTTTATGCTTTCCATACAGGTTCTTATACTTGTTCAGTGAAATAGCTGAAAAGAGAGACAAGAATAAAGGTTGGAGAAAGGGAAAATCAGGTGAATTCTTGAACTCAACTGTCTTGTAGTCTGCACCATAACCATGTTCAATCAATACTCATCTACATAGTCTACCTGAAGGGTGAAGGAGGAAAAGTATCGGTAATTCAACTATAAAAAAACAGGAGCAGAAGTAAATCACTTGACCTCTCAAGCACTGCAAGAAAAAAATCCAAGCACCTCAATCTTAAATGACTGCTCCCAAATTGGAAAGAGATATGTGTTTATCTCAGCAGTATTTATGTTAGATTAATTATTTCCATCTCTGTCCTCCTCTCCACACCCTAAACAAAACAATCCTGTAGCTTTGACATTATATTATTTCTCAAGAGCAATAATTATACTCTTTGATGAAAATAAAAGTCAGATGCTCGTGATGTCAAATACCTGTCATGATATTTCAATTTGAATAATTTATACCTTGACAAACTTGCTGATTTATTTATTTCACATAATAGGCTTTCCAAGGTAAAACCATAATTGCAAATAGGTAATATTGGAAGATACATATTGGCAGGCAGGTTGACACAATTGCTCTGTGAAACCTGGCCTCACAGCACTGTGATGTATGTTTCAGTCCTCTCCGCTTCCTTCTGAACTCATGCAATCTTCATAGTTTTTGTCATCTATTAGCTATTTAACAAGATTACTTGAAATGGGAAAATATAAAATAACCGCAAATATATTTGATTATTACAGAGTTTAATGATAACCAGGATTGTTAAAATAAACATTCATAACCACACAGCAAGTGAGGTAGCATCTGCGGAGAGGGACACAGAGATAAAAGGTCAGGATGTGCTGATTTATAGTCAGTGGGTCCATAGAGATCCCACGGCTAGCTGCAGTGTTTTGTGAGCAAGTTTGTAATATTGCAAGTTTGTGATATTAGCATTCCATCTACATTCATTTTAATTGCGGAAATTAAACAAAATCTCTTCATCCAAAAATGTTTAGATTGCGGATCTTGAAATGAAAAACAATGGACAATATTGTGGTTTTTCTGGGACATTTTCAAGATTTAAATTAATCAAACAAATATGTTTTCAATCTATTATGTAAATACAATAGAGAAAAGCTTTTCAGAGCTCCAAAATAAAATATTAACATGCATTAAAAATTCTAAACCACAGAGAAATGACATAATTAAATTAGAAGTTGTACAAAATTGTTTTTGGATAGGGTTATTTGGGTTTAATTCACCAGCTGATATTGTCTAAGATTAAGTCAGGAAAGATTTAGTCAAGAATAATTAATTTCTCTGGGAGAAGTTTATGCACTTAGCTATGAATGAGTTACGGGAACTGGCGGTGAGAAATTGAATTGGACATGGAGACTTAGTCATAGAGTTGAGACTTAGAGTCATAGAGTCGTAGAGCAATACAGCACGGATACAGACCCTTTGGCCCAACAAGTCCATGCTGACCACGGTGCCAACCATCAAGTTCCAATTTCCTGCCTTTGGCCCATATCCCTCTAAGCCCCGCCCCTACATGCACCTATCCAAGTGTTTCTTAGATGATACTATTGTACCTGCCTCAACCAATTCCTCTGGTAACCCGTTCCATATGCTCACCATATTCTGCATGAAAAAGTTGCCCCTCAAGTCTCATTTAAATCTTTCCCTTCTCACCCTAAATCTATGCCCCCTAGGTTTGGACTCCCCTCCCTGGGTAAAGACTGTTACCATCTTCCTTATCTATGCCTCTCATGATTTTATAAACCTCTAAAAAAAATCCTACTCTCCAAGGAATAAAGAGTGTGGCCAACCTCTCCCTCTGACTCAGGCCCTCTATTCCTGGCAACATCCTCTTAAATCTTTTCTGCACTTTTTCCAGTTTAATCACATCCTTCCTGTAACATAACTGTGCACAGTACTCCAAGTGCAGCCTCATCAACGTCTTATACAACTGCAACATAATGTTCCAACTCTCAGTGCCCTGAGTGATGAAGGCCAGGGAGCTAAATGCCTTTTTCACCACCCTGTCTACCTGTGACATCACTTTCAAAGAACTATGCACTTGTACTCCTAGGTCCCTCTGTTCCATTACACTCCCTAGTGCACCACCATTCATAGTACAAGTCATATTCTGGTTTGACTTTCCAAAATGCATCACCTCACAATTATCTTTATTGAAATCTATTTGCCACATCACCAACAGCCTGTCCTGGTCAAATCACGTAGATGCCATGGCCAAGAAAGCTCACCAGTGCCTTTACTTCCTCAGGACCCTAAAGAAATTTGGTTTGTCCCCTTTGACTCTCACCAACTTTTACTGATGCACTATAGAAAGCATCCTATCTGGATGTATCACGGCTTGGTACGGCAACTGCTCTGCCCAGGACCGCAAGAAACTGCAGAGAGTTGTGGACAAAGCCCAGCGCATGACGGACACCAGCCTCCCCTCCTTGGACTCTGTCTTTACCTCTCGTTGTCTTGGTGAAGCAGCCAGCATAATCAAAGACCCCACCAACCCGAGACATTCTCTCTTCTCTCCTCTTCCATCGGGTAGAAGATACAGGAGCCTGAGGACATGTACCACCAGACTTAAGGACAGCTTCTACCCCATGTGATAAGACTATTGAACGGTTCCCTTTTTCAATGAGATGGACTATGACCTCACGATCTACCTTGTTGTGACCTTGCACTTTATTGCACTGCACTTTCTCTGTAGCTGTGACACCTTACTCTGTACTGTTATTGTTTTTACCTGTACTACATCACAGCACTCTGTACTAACTCAATGTAACTGCACTGTGTAATGAATTGACCTGTAGGATCAGATTGTAAGACAAGCTTTTCACTGTACCTCAGTACAAGTGACAATAATAAACCAATACCAATACCAATACCATTCCTCGGCCCACTTCCCTAACTAATCAAGATCCCCCTGTAGTCTATGATAACCTTCTCATTATCAACAACACCTCCTAATTTGGTGCAAACTTACTGATCAAGCCTTGTACATTCACATCCAAATCATTTATATAAATAACAAATAACAAGGGCCCCAACACGGATCTCTATGGCACACCACTACTTACCGGCCTCCACTACAAGAAATAACCTTCAACCACTACCCTCTGCTACCTACCTACCTCCAAGTCAATTTTGAATCCACCTAACCAGCTCTCCCTAGATTCCATGGGACATAACCTTCCAGTCCATCCTCCCATGTGGGACCTTGTCGAAAGCCTTGCTAAAGTCCAAATAGACAACATCCACTGCCCTACCCTCATCTACCCTTTTGGTTACCTCTTCAAAAAACTCTAAAAGTTTTGTCAGGCACAACTTTCCACGCACAAAGCCATGCTGACTCCTCCTAATCAGACTCTGTCTATCCAAATGCTGGTAGATCCTGTCCCTTAGAATTCCCTCCAGTAACTTCTCACTACTAACATCAGGCTGACCAGCCTGCAGTCCTTGCTACCTTTCTTAAACAATGGAACAACATTAGCCATTTTCCAGTCTTCAGGAACTTCAACAGTGGCTAACGATGAAGCAAAAGTCTCCTCAAGGGCCTCCGCAATTTCTTCTCTAGCCTCCCACAAAGTCCGAAGATGCACTTGGTCAGGCCCTGGGATAAAGCAGTAGCCAGTGAGAGCGAGTTAATTAATCAGGACAGCCAGGGGCACAGTAAAGGCGGGGATAGGATTATCCCATTAAACTGCATTTTTTTCAGTGCATGATGTTTAACAGGTACTAACAGATTTAACTTGGAGAAATAAGTAGAAATCATCAGATTCCTCTAAAGATCCCCCTGAAGTCTATATCATGGCTTGGATTGGGCAATACCTGTGGCATAATACCAAGGTACTTCTGTGAGTCTGCACACAGAATTGTTTGTGAGTGAAGAGGTGACCATCTCTAAATGCATTGTAAACTTGTACTAAAGACAAGCATAGTCATTTGACATCAGCATATTGTCAAGTGATTGAGGTGGTTTGAGAGGGAAAAGGGGACACTGATATATGGTTCATCAAGAATCTGATTTTGAAATAATCGAGACACGATCAAAGCACCAAGGGTGTCTCTGAGACAAATTAAATATAGCAGCAGTAGCAGGAAAAAAGAGAAATGCTGCTTTGCTGAATGTAAGTTCTCATTAACAAAATACGTTTATGTTTTAGTTCAAATAACCTGCTGCCGTCCAGTATCTCGGTGAGTGAAATAAATTACAACGTGATAGCAGAATTACAGGCTGCTGAAACTATGAAATTTCATTCAACTCCTGAATCAGAATATCAAATGCTTATGAGATCCAATTGTGATAGAACATAAATATTCACCAAGAGATAGCAAGTTAGGTATTTCAATTGAGATAAGGCACAATGGAGCAAATATGGTTACTCAAACTTGTTGGATTTCCAGTTAGGTAACTTGTCTAAAGAGTAGAGACAGTGGAGACAAAACTGATAAACTAGAACAGGTGAAGGCTGAGATAACATTGTCTCAAGAACAGAGAATTATACTACACTATAGAGGGACCTTAGGGTCCAAGTCCATAGCTTACTGAAAATGGGCATGTAAGTCGATAGGGTGGTAAAGGAGGCAGGTAGCAGAGCAGTTAGTGTAAAGCTGTTACAGCGTCAGTGATTGGGGTTCAATTCTCGCCGCTGTCTGTAATGAGTTTGTACGTTCTTCCTGTGACTGTGTGGGTTTCCTCTGGGTGCTCTGGTTTCTTACCACATTCCAAAGACGTACGGGTTAGTAGGTTAACATGGGTATAATTGGGTAGCGCGGGCTCATTGGGCTGGAAGGGCCTGTTACCGTGCTGGATAAATAAAGTTTTAATAAAGTTTTATATTACATGCTTGCTTGCATTGGTTGGGACATTGAGCATAAGAGTCAGAAAGTCATGTTGCAGCAGTATAAAACTTTAATTAGACCGCAATTGAAGTGTTATGTGCAATTCTGGTCACCCCGTTACAGGAAGGATGTGGAGGCTTTGGAAAGGGTGCAGAAGAGGGTTCATCAGGATGCTGCCTGGGTTCATCTGGAGCAGCGGAGGCTGAGGGGAGACCTGATAGAAGTTTATAAGGTTATGAGAAGCATAGGTAATGTAGACAGTCAGAGTGTTTTTCCCGCAGTAGACATGTCAAATACTAGATGACTTGCATTTAAAGAAGATGTGCAGAGCAAGTTCTTTTACACAGAGTAGGTGCCTGGAATGAGCTGCGGGGTGAGTAGTGGAAGCAGATATGATAGTGGTGTTTAAGAAGCTGTGAATATGCAGGGACTGGTGTGGGGGGTGGGGTGGGGGGGGGGGAATCATGTACAGGCACATGAGAATTAGTTTAATTTAGCATTGTGTTGGGCACAGACATTCTGGGCTGAAGGGCCTGCTCCTGTGCTGTTTTATGTTCTATAAAGTCCTCAAATGGGATCCTGGAGAATCCATTTGATGCATTACAAGCACATTGCAATCTGTCTGGGAATAAAGCAATTGATTACAACTAGTATTTTACTGGCAACCAGTGAGGATCCTTTGAAATTTTGTTGACAGAGTTAGCGTTGTTAGCAGATAACTGCAGTTACACAGATTTGACAGGTTTACTTATCAGAGATCAGATTATGTGTAGAATCCAAGAGCCCACCCTTTGGGAGTGGCTAGCACACGAGATAGCATTAACTCTAGAAAAGTATTTACAGACAGGCAAAGCTGCAGAACTGTCCAAGACTTGGCTAGAAATATTAGATGTCCAGCAGAATTAATTAAATGGGATCATGTGGGATGAAAAAGATTAGGGAAAATACAGCCCAGGTGCGTCTGGTATTGGAAGAATCGTGAGAGGCTGGAAAAACAATGCCATGTGTATGCAGAGAAAGTATTTACCATGTAGAATGTAAAATCATTTCTACGAAGAGTGCATCATGAAGAGAATATTGAAAGTCAATGTAGAGGATGAGATGAGGTATGCAGGCTTGGATACAGGTTTAGATTCAGTTGAACAAGATCAGTTCTGGAGCAGGTACCTGCTGGGTGAATCATGCCAAGATGTTGGTGTGAATGGCTTTTTGTTTTGACCCTGGAACCTCCAGTACTTCCCTTCCAAAGCATAAAGCTAGTGCAGTTAAAACCAATGAGATAGGTACAATTGATGCACAAGACTATGCTTAAGGCTTTTGGGAGATGTTTCTGAAAGAGAGAATCGAAAGAACTAAAAGGGCTAAGATGTGTATTTCATCATTGTAAGCCAGCATGATGTCACATCCTTCCTTGGGAATGGAATAGATGGGACTGATAAAGATACAGCACCATGGAGACCACTTCAAAAGAAACAATCACTTCAGCCAAACAACTCAGAGATGAATACACTGTTATCTTTTATGGAACAGAGAAACTAAAAGGCAAATACCATCTAGTTCTAGATGAGAGGTAACAGCCAGTTGCACACTTAGTCAGGACAAATCCCAATGGGCTCTCAAGCATAAATGCAAAGCCAAATTGAAAAGACTAATGAAGACAGAGATAGTAGCCCTTGTAAGCAAGCCGAAACACTCCCCCCCCCCCCCCACCGCCACCCACTGCCCCAGTCCAGGTATCCAACATGTGTGTTGAGAAATCTCGTGGCAAGCTGAAAACCTACCCAAACCCCAGAGATCTTAATGGAGGTCATAAAGAATGACGACTGTGTGAAGATGTGAGCAGGAAAACTTTTCATTATGCTGGATACACAGAATGGGTTCTAGCACTCAAAGTTTGTTGCAGAGAGCTGGTAATTAACCTTTTTCAACCTTAGATGGTACAGGAGAAGAAAGGTATTTGGAGGCTTTTAAACATCTCCTACTTATCAGACGTTATTTTCCCATCTAGCAGCTGCTCCCAATGTATTTCCACCAGTTCCTGTCTTACACTATTGAAATCCACCTTCCCCCAGTTTAGGGCTCTATTTCAAGGACCAATCTATCTTCTTCCATGACTACCCTGCATCTTACTGAACTTCCAACATATGCCCATCCTCGTTCCCTAAGATCTAGTATTTTCCCCTCCCTAGTAGGACTCTCTACGTACTGCTTCACAAACCCTCTTGGATGCATTTTAGAGTTGCCTAGCCTGAGAGTTCCTGTCTTTCATCCAAATCTGATAGCCCTGTGCAAGCTGAGTGATCATTCTGATGTTATTCTGCTAGTTATTTGTGGTGGCTTTATGCAGCTGAATGACTTGCATAGCCATTCTAGAGGCCAATTAAAAAACAATCACATTTCTGTAGAGAAGTTATCAGTTTAAGTTAAATGTGAAGTTATCAGCTTAGGTGAAAAAAAGCAGTGGCATATTTTTGAAATGGTGAGGGACTGAAAAGCTCAAGGGTGTCTGTACATGAATCACTGAAAGTTACCATATGAACACAACAAGCAATTAGAAAGGGAAGCATATGTCACCGTAAATGCAAGAGGGTTTAAGTACAAGAGCAGGGACTTTTTACAACAATAAAGTACAGCATTCGTGAGGCTGTATCTGGAAAACTATGCACAGGTCTGGTTTCCTTGCCTGTGGAAGGATATACTTGCAACAGAGGGATTGCAACAAAGATTCACCAGATTGATTCCTGGTGTAACAGGTTTGCTATATGAGAAGAGGTGAAGCAGACTGGATTTTTATCCTCTAGTGTTAAGAAGAATGAAAGACGATCTTAATGAAATATACAAATTTTTCACAAGGCTTTGCAGGATAGATGTAGGGTAAACGTTTATCTTGGCTGTTGTTTTCAGAATAAGCAGCCACAGCTTTAAAATAAGCGCTCATCGTTCAGGACAGAGGTGAGAAGAAATTTCTTCACCCAGGGGAGAGTGAATCTTGGGAATTGTCTACCCTAGAAGGCTGTGTAGATTCACTCACTCAGGATATTCATGTTCTTGGATATTACAGAATGAAGGGATAAGTTGCAGGACTGTGCTACTGAGCTGAAGATCAGCCGTGATCTTATTGAATGGTGGAGCAGTCATGAGGAACAAAATGATCTATCTGCTTCTATTTCTTTTGTTAAAGTTCTTTCAACAGGTTTGTGAACATAATCTCAGGTGGCAGTTTGAACGGAGTGAAAGAAATCGCCCATTAAGTCCTTGACCCACATGTATGTAACTTAAACCCACATCATTTGATAGACTTACCTAATTTAAAAACTCTATCAGTTTCAATTGACGCAGCATCCATGCTTCTGTGGCAAAGTTCTGGTTTTCATCTATTTTTTATCTGACCTAGTTCTCTTGATTTCACTGATGAACAGCCTCACTTTTGTTCAGAGAAAATAGTCCCTCTTCTTCTACACTAATGAATCCTTCTATGATTTTAAAACACCTTAAGTAGATCACATTTTGGAACTCAATAAGGCAAACCAGGTTAATCTAACCTGCCTTCATAATTGAAATGCTGGAAAAGAGAAGATCATTTAGAAGCATTACTATTACCTTCTCTCTGAAACCATTTACTGTCCCTGAGATATACAGACTGAAAGTGAACATTTTGCTCCAGATGGAGATGATTAAGGCTGAATAGAAGAAGAAGATCACTTTGCCCCATAAGATGAGAACTAACACTCCCTTACCTATATTGTCGTTTGTACCTTTTCACTATATTGTAGTTATGTACGTTTACTCTGTTCCTTATGATTTATTCGTTTTCAGCATTAATTGTAAAATGCTCTGTCCTTTCTACCTTGGATCCAAACTAGATGATGTAATATTTCTATGAATTAAATTTCATTTCTCCATACATTTTCTTTGTTATCTTACAGGTTACTGGTATCTACAAATCTGGATAAATAGTTCTCTACCTTTTATTCAGTTTAGTATTGGTATCTGTTTATGATTGTCACTTGTACTGAGGTACAGTGAAAAACTTGTCTTGCATACCGATCGTATAGGTCAATTCATTACAAAGTGCAGTTACTTTGAGTTAGTACAGAGTGTATTGAGCTAGTACAGGTAAAAACAATAATGGAATACAGACTAAAGTGTCACAGCTACAGGGAAGTGCATTGCAGAAAGACAATAAGGTGCAAGGTCACAACAAGGTAGATTGTGAGGTCAAGAGTCCATCTCATCATAGAAAGGAACTGTTCAATAGTTTTATCACAGTGGGATAGAAGCTGTCCATGAACCTGGTGGTATGTGCCATCAGGCTCCTGTATCTTCTGCCTAATGGGAAAGGAGAGAAGAGAGAATGACCCGGGTGGGTGGGGTCTTTGATTATGCTGGTTGCTTCACCAAGGCTGCAAGAGATATAGACAGAGTCCATGGAGGGGAGGGTGGTTTCCATGACACGTTGGGCTGTGTTCACAACTCTCTGCAGTTTCTTGCAGTCCTGGGCAGACCAGTTGCCGTACCAAGTTGTGATGCATCCGGATAGGATGCTTTCTATGGTGCATCGATAAAAATTGGTGAGTGTCAAAGGACACATGCCAAATTTCTTTAGCCTCCTGAGGAAGCAGAGGCACTGTTGAGCTTTCTTTCTGTGGTGTGTACGTGGTTGGACCAGGACAGGCTATTGGTGATGTTCACTCCTAGGAACTTGAAGCTCTCAACCCTCTCGACCTCAGCACCGTTGATGTAGACAAGTGCATGTACACTGCCCCCTTTCCTGAAGTCAATAACCAGCTCTTTTGTCTTGCTGACAATGAGGGAAATGTTGTTGTCATGACACCATGTCACTAGGCTCTCTATCTCTTTCCTGTACTCCGACTCATCATTCTTTGAGATACGGCCCACTAGGGTGGTATCATCTGCAAACTTGTAGATGGAGTTAGAGAAGAATCTGGCCACGCAGTCATGAGTGTATAGAGAGTAGAGTAGAGGGCTGAGGACGCATCCTTGTGGGCCACCAGTGTTGAGAACAATAGTGCCAGAGGTATTGCTGCCTGTCCTCACTGATTGCGGTCTGTTGGTTAGAAAGTCAAGGATCCAGTTACAGAGGGAGGTGTTGAGTCCCAGGTTTCAGAGTTTGGTGATGAGTTTGCTTGGAATTATAGTACTGAAGGTGGAGCTGTAGTCACTAAACAATAATCTAACGTAGGTGTCTTTACTGTCCAGATGTTCCAGAGCTGATTGTAGGGCCAGGGAGATGGTGTTCGCTGTAGACCTGTTATAGTGGTAGGTGAATTGCAGTGGGTCGAGATTGTCTGGGAGGCTGGATTTGATGCGTGCCATGACCCGCCTCTCAAAGTACTTCATGGTGGTGGATGTCAGAGCCACTGGTCGGTAGTCATTGAGGCATGCTACCTTGCTTTTCTTCGGTACTGGGATGATAGTGGTCTTCTTAAAACAGGAGGGAACCTGAGATTGAAGCAGTGATAGGGTAAATATGTCTGCAAAGACTCCCACCAGCTGATCAGCACCAGATCTGAGCACTCGGCCAGGGACACCATCTGGGCCAGATGCTTTCCTCGTGTTCACTATCTGGAAGACTGATCTTACATCCTCGACGGTGACCACGCATTCAGTTGCATTGGAGGCTGTCATGGTGGGTGGTGACAATCCACTTCTCTTCTGTTCAGAATGCGCATAGAATGCATTAAGCTCATCAGGAAGGGAAACACAATTGTTAACTATGCAGCTCGACTTCGTTTTGTAGCCTGTAATAGCATGTAAGCCCTGCCATAACTGACAGCTGGTCTGGGACTCTATTTTGAACTGGTATTGTCTCTTGGCATTCTTGATAGCTTTCCAGAGGTCATACCTTGATTTCTTGTTCAGGTCAGGATCACCAGATTTGAGTGCAGCAGTCCTCGACTTCAGTAGGGAATGGATCTCCTGGTTCATCCATGGTTTCCGGTTTGGGAACACCCGTATTGTCCTCTTTGGTACACAGTCCTCAATACACTTGCTGATAAAGTCCGTGATGGGGGTGACATACTCATCTAGGTTGGCAGCTGAGTCTTTGAACATGGACCAGTCCACTGACTCAAAGCAGTCACATAGAAGCTCATCTATTTTCTCAGACCAGCACTACACGAATCTCTGTACTTGATCCTCCCGTTTCAGTTTCTGTTTGTATGTAGGGAGGAGGAGCACAGCCTAGTGGTCCGATTTACCAACGTGAGGGTGAGGGGTGGCTCAGAAGGCATCTTTGATGTTTGTATAGCAATGGTCAAGGGTGTTGGGGCCCCTGGTGGGACAGGAAATGTGCTGGTCATACGTTGGTAACACACTCTTGAAGTTGGCCTGATTGAATTCACCTGCAATAATGAAGAGGGTCTCAGGGTATCCTGTCTCAAGGTTGTTGACCATGGAGTGCAAGCTTCATGTCCATCTGGGGTGGGATGTAGGCTGCCATCAGGATAGCTGAAGTGAACTCCTGTGGCAGGTAGTATGGTCGACACTTCACCGTTAGATATTCTAGGCTGGGTGATCAGGAGCTCACCGGGACCATCATGTCCGAGCACCACAAGTTATTGATTAAGAAGCAGACCCCTCTGCCTCTAACTTTGCCTGAGGACGCTGTATGGTGCATTCGATGGATTGAGAAGCCCTCAGGTTGAATGGCACAGTCAGGTGAAGCAGGTGTAAGCCACTTACTTATTAATAAATTGTGATGTACCATAGAATCCTTGGGACAGTTTCTTGCAGCTCTCTGCTTGATATATCTGTATTCTTTCTGTTTCCTTTTTCACAGCATAAAGTTCAACCAACATTGTAAGGCTGCTTCTATTCTGAATATTTTCATTTTTACCTAAAAGGTCTCTGGTATGAGAATAGTTTTTGGTTGTGCAAATAGATAACCTACACTCACTTTTGCTTGTCAACAATTATCTCAAGGGTTTCACTTGGACTGATCAGGTTTCATCTGCTTTTCACAAATCCACATTGACTTTCTTCTCCACTTGGGTCACACACTCCATTGCTTAAACCACAATGAGAGATTGCAGTAATACCCACACAATTGTCATTAAATTGGTAAGTCTCTATCCAATATTTAGTTAACAACAGATATGATGTTGGTCCTCATCAAAGGGAGCACTTCTGGCCATGGTTCCTTCGTCACCTTTATCTTTGACAGCAAAAGTATGCTGCATCCAAAACAAAAATCAGGGAAGATTGAAGTGACAGCAGGGGTGTTTTATAATTTAATTCTCGCATTCACCTTGCCCCTCCACAGTCCAAGATATCTTAGATTTGTCATAGGTGCTACAATTTGCTGAAAATGCTCAGAGTATCAATTCTAATTTATGATCAAACTTGCTGAATTAGGGGAAGTAACTTGACACTAAGTGAAAACGTTACCAACCCTGTGCCCATCAGTGAAGATCACTGAACTAGTCCACATGTCTAAGTTGGACAACGTGTGTAGTCCAATGTCTACATGTGAGAAATGGGGAAATGGAAAAGCAATGACAGGAAGCTGGTATCAAACCAAAGTGTACATGTCGAAAACTTCCTAGAGCACTAAATGGAAATTGCAGTGCAGGTGTGAATTGGATGTGATTTATAAATGTAAACAACAAGGGAGAATTAGGAAACTTGATTTGCAGTGAGTGTGATTTAAGAGCGTAAATGCAGAATAGGCTGGAAACACAGAGCGTGATGGATGTCTGGGGTTATTCTGAAGTTATGAAATTGTGGATAGCAGGTATTAATTAAACCAGTTTTCAGGAAATGAAATCTGTTCACAATTTAACTGTAACTGATACTTCAAGGTTATTGAAACCAATCATTGCATGTGGAGCATACTGATTCTGTCCCATTGAAACTATGAAGGGGAAGACAATAGATGAACGTTCGTGTTAATTGGTGGTCATTGAAAACTTCGGAATGAGATCAGGGAAGGCCATCTCCTCTATTAACACATTGTGAAAGGCATATCCCTGCCACTTAATGCACAGTTCAGGACAGGTCTTTTTTTGACACAATATTCTGGCTAGTTGTATATTCATGGCACAACCCTCAACAGAGCAACAAAAGGGGTTTGTTGCAAGGAGTTTGTGCTCAGAGGCTTTTGAAACAAACACCATTATTGAATATTCAAAGTGGATCTGATAGTTGGGATGTGTTCCCATTGTAAATATGTAATTCTGTAAATTTAGCTGACTATATTCGAAATGCTAAAGTTAAGTAGGTGATTATAGCCTTTGAAACTGTAGTTACTCATTTATTGCTATCTTTGTGCTTAAACTGTATAAAAGATTGAGTTAAGAGAGTGAAACTCACTCTCTCTCTCTCCAGAACATATGCTGTGTGAATAAAGACTCCTATATCTCCCAGTTACAGCTTCCGTGTGGCTCAGTTTAGTCATTCACAACAATAGATATTTCTAGATTTTGTGAATGTGAATAATTAAATAGAGGATTTCTCTGTCCATAGAACCATAGAAACCATAGAACCATTCGGCCCTTCTAGTCTGTGCCGAAACGGTATTCCGCTAGACCCACTTACCAGCACCCAGTCCATAACCCTCCAGACCTCTCCCGTCCATGTATCTATCCAATTTATTCTTAAAACTCAAGAGTGAGCCCGCACTTACTACATCAGATGACAGCCCGTTCCATACTCCCACCACTCTTTGAGTGAAGAAGTTCCCCCTAATGTTCCCCCTAAACTTTTCCCCTTTCAACCTAGAGCCATGTCCTCTCATACTTATCTCTCCTAATCTAGGTGGAAAGAGCCTACTTGTATTAACACTGTCTCTACCCCTCATAATTTTGTAAACCTCTATCAAATCTCCCCTCATTCTTCTGCGCTCCAAGGAATAAAGTCCTAACCCGTTCAGTCTTTCCCCAAGACCCGGAAACATTCTAGTAAATCTCCTCTGCATTCTTTCAATCTTACAAATATCCTTCCTATAGTTAGGTGATCAGAACTGCACACAATAGTCCAAATTTGGCCTCACCAATGTCTTATACAACCTCACCATAACATCCCAACTCCTATACTCAATACTTTGATTTATGAATGCCAGGATGTCAAAAGCCTTTTTTACAACCCTGTCTACCTGTGACGCCACTTTCAGGGAATGATGTATCTGAACTCCCAGATCCCTTTGTTCCTCTGCACTCCTCAGTGCCCTACCATTTACTGTGTAAGTCCTACCTTGATTTGTCCTTCCAAAATGTAACACCTCACACTTGTCAGCATTAAATTCTATCTGCCATTTTCTGGCCCATTCTTCCAGTTGGTTCAGATCCCTCTGCAAGCTTTGAAAGCCTTCCTCACTGTCCACTATGCCTCCAATCTTAGTATCATCAGCAAACTTGCTGATCTAGATTATCATCTAGATCAATAAACAACAATGGCCCCAGCACAGACCCCTGAGGCACACCACTAGTCACAGGCCTCCAGTCTGAGAAACAATCATCCACTACCACTCTCTGTCTTCTCCCACACAGCCAATTTCGAATCCAGTTTACAACCTCTCCATGGATACCTAGTGACTGAACCTACTGAACTAACCTCCCATGTGGGACCTTGTCAAAGGCCTTACTAAAGTCCATGTAGACAACATCCACAGCCTTTCCTTCATCTACTTTCTTTGTAACCTCCTCGAAAAACTCTACAAGATCCGTTAAACACAATCTACCATGCACAAAGCCATGCTGACTATCCTTAATCAGCCCTTGGCTGTCCAAATACTTGTATATCCGATCTCTCAGAACACTTTCAATAATTTACCCACTACTGATGTCAGGATCGCTGGCCTGTAATTACCTGGTTTACTTTTAGATCCTTTTTTAAACAAAGGAACAACATGAGCTACCCTCCAGTCCTCCGGCACTGCACGCGTGGCTAAGGACATTTTAAATATATCTGCAATTTCTACACTAGTCTCTCTCAATGTCCGAGGAAATATCTTGTCAGGCCCGGGGGAGCACCTCCTCCTCCTCTTTAATCTCTATATGTTCCATGACACTACTGCTTGTTTCCCTTCCTTCCATATCCACTATGCCAGTTTCCTGAGTAAATACTGTTTAAGATCTCCCCCACCTCCTGAGGCTCCACACATAGGCAACCACTCTGATCTTCTAGGGGACCAATTTTGTCCCTTACTATCCTTTTACTCTTCATATACCTGTAGAAACCCTGTGGGTTACCTTCATATTATCTGCCAAAGCAAAATCATGTCTTCTTTTTGCCTTCCTGATTTCGTTTTTTAGTATTTTCTTACTTATTCTATACTCTTCAACTACCTCATTTGTTCCTAGTTGTCTATACCTGCTATACACCTCCCTCTTTTTCTTAACCAGATCACCAATATCCCTTGAAATTTCTTTTGTTAACTTCATATTCTTCATTAATTTCCATTTCCCACAGTTTTATAGAAACAAGCTAGTGAGATGATTTAATAATCCCAAGCAAACTTGTCACAAAACTCCGAGACCTAGGACTCAACATCTCCCTCTGTAACTGGATCCTTGACTTTCTAACCAACAGACCGCAATCAGTGAGGACAGGCAGCAATACCTCCGGCACTATTGTTCTCAACACTGGTGGCCCACAAGAATGCGTCCTTAGCCCTCTACTCTACTCCCTATACACTCATGACTGTGTGGCCAGATTCTGCTCTAACTCCATCTACAAGTTTGCAGATGATACCATTGTTGTAGGCTGTATCTCAGTGATGAGTCGGAGTACAGGAAGGAGATAGTGAGCTTAGTGGAATGGTGTCATGACAACAACCTTGCCCTCAGTGTCAACAAAACAAAAGAGCTGGTCATTGACTTCAGGAAAGGGGGCGGTGTACATGCACCTGTCTACATCAACGGTGCTGAGGTCGAGAGGGTTGAGAGCTTCAAGTTCCTGGGAGTGAACATCACCAACAGCCTGTCCTGGTCAAATCATGTAGAAGCCATGGCCAAGAAAGCTCACTAGCGCCTTTACTTCCTCAGGAGGCTAAAGAAATTCAGTTTGTCCCCTTTGACTCTCACCAACTTTTAGCAATGCACCATAGAAAGCATCCTATCTGGATGTATCACGGCTTGGTAGGGCAACTGCTCTGCCCAGGACCGCAAGAAACTGCAGAGAATTGTGGACACAGCCCAGCACATTACAGACACCAGCCTCCCCTCCTTGGACTCTGTCTTGACCTCTCGCTGTCTTGGTGAAGCAGCCAGCATAATCAAAGAGGTCATCCTCTCTTCTCTCCTCTTCCATCGGGTAGAAGATACAGGAGCCTGAGGGCACGTACCACCAGACTTAAGGACAGTTTCTACCCCACTCTGATAAGACTATTGAACAGTTCCCTTATACAATGAGATGGACTATGACTTCACGATCTACCTTGTTGTGACCTTGCACCTTATTGCCATGCACTTTCTCTGTATCTGTGACACATTACTCTGTACTGTTATTGTTATTACCTGTACTACCTCAATGCACTCTGTACTAACCCAAGTAATGAATTGATCTGTATGATCAGTATGCAAGACAAGTTTTTCACTGTACCTTGGTACAAGTGACAATAATAAACCAATACCAATACCAATAGCAACATTTTGAATGTAGACAGGTAATTTTGCAACATTGCATATTTCCAATGGTAGCGCATCCCAACCAACAGAACCCCTTTCAATATTCAATACCAGTGAGGGTATGAAAGCTTCTGAGCATAAATTCCAGACACCCAAAATATACCTCTTTTGTTAAAGTGTTGAGGGATGTCTCCCTGAATATACAACTAGCCAGAATATTAAATGACAAAACAGACCTGTCCTGAACTGTGCATTAAGTGCCAGGGATACAGCTTTAACAATGTGTTAATATAGGAGATGGCCGCTTAATGCCTTCCCTGATAAACTGAAGTTTTCAATGAGCACAGTTAACATCAACATTAATCTATTGTCTTCCCCTACGTAGTTTCAATGGGCTCCAGTTTCCTCCCACATTGCAAAGACGTACGAGTAGGTTAATTGGGTTTAAAATTCGTGGCGTGGACTTGTTGGGCTGGAAGGGCCTGTTACCATGCTGTAAATAAAATTTTTTTAAAAATTAAAAAAAAGAATCAGAATGTCCCACACCCAATGATTGGTTTCAATAGCCTTAAAGTATCAGTTACAGTTAAATTGTGAACAAGTTTTACTTCCTGAAGACTTGTTCTCATTTTAATTAATATCTGCTATCCATAATTTCATAACTCCAGAATAATCCCTAACAAATGGTTCTCCTTTTTAACTCAAAATTTCCCAAGTATCTATTAATTTTTCTCTGATTATTGTTTGTAAAAACCTCCCGACCACTGAGGTTAAACCTACTGGCCTGACATCTCCTTACACCCCTCTAACAAGGTGTTAGATTTGCCATTTCCCAGTCCTCTGGTACACTCCCCTGCCTCCACCCCCCTACCTATAGAAGAGTGAATGGCAATAGAAAGTCCTCCAACAATCTCCACTCAATTTACAACCTAGCACTCATCCCATCCAGACCAGCTGACTCATTTACTTGAACCCTTTTTAACATCTCCTTAGCAATTTTCAGCTTTTTCTTTATGTCTATCGCCTCCACTTTCTACTGAAATATTAGCAACATCTTTTTCCTGAGCGAAGACTGATCTGAATACATTATGCATTCCAGCCATGTCTTCACCTCTATGAATAAATCACCTATTGGTCCCTAATTAGGTCCACCCCTCCCCTCAATTCCCCTCTCCATTTCATGTTAACTTCCATTCTATTCTAATGTTCTTGTGTTGTCCAACATATTTTCCTTTCCATCTCCCCAGTCAACTTTTATATTCACTGGTTATCGTTTGAATTATTCATCTATCATGCATTAAACATCCTCTTTTTGTTTCATCATGTTATGGAAATGTACCAGGCCTGTACATGAAACATCTCTTTCTTAAAGATCTTCCATTGTTCCATTAGAATTTAAATCTTTGGCTCTACTCTACTCTGGGGAAGTCTTGTCTCATCACACTGAAGTTAGCTCTTCCCCAGGTAAAAGGTTGTGCTTTATGTTTTTCCATCTCTCCTCTCCATTACCAATCTTAACTTTATGATCTGGTGTTTACTGCACCTCAAATATGCTCTTGCTGATACCTGGTCCACTGGGTCCATCTCATTTCCCAGAACCAGATTCAACAATGCCTCCTTCCTACATCTTTCCATACTGA
The DNA here is from genome assembly GCF_009764475.1 of Pristis pectinata. Taxonomy (NCBI): domain Eukaryota; kingdom Metazoa; phylum Chordata; class Chondrichthyes; order Rhinopristiformes; family Pristidae; genus Pristis; species Pristis pectinata. Next base: position 11,651,651 of record NC_067420.1, read on the forward strand.
TGTTGGAAGTTCTTTTGAACGCATTCCAGAAGTTCTTTTACTTCTTTGCCCTTTAATAACATGCCAATCCATATTGGGTTATTTAAATTCCTCATTATCATTCCTATATAATTTCCTGGAAGCTCTTTAATCTCCTGCAGGTTAACTCCTTTACCTTTCCCTCACAATTTGGTGTCCTATAGAATACTCCAAGAAGCAAGATAACACCCCTTATATGTTTCTTCATTCAGAATAAATTGATTAGGCCCTTGACTCCAAGGACACCCACTCTCTCCAACACCATTATATATTTCTTAATTAGTATTGCCACTCTGCCTCCTCTACTGCCCTTCATCATTTTAAAATAAAACTACATTGTTTTATTTTATTTCAAGGAATTTCAAGTGCTGAGTACTGCAATGCTTTGAGCCATTTCAGTGATTATCTCCACACCATGCTCCCACACTGTCACTTCACCCACAGCTCACACTTTGTGCATTAGTATATGTACATTCAAACATAATTGGTTTTTCTCATGTTCTCTCTAAATCTGCTCTCACCCAGAACTGCACTACTTTCCACACTAGTTTTCTCTGCAATTCATTCGTGTACCTTCTTTCTCTCTTACTGCTATATGATAGTGCCTATCCCATGACTAATCTAGTTTAATGCTCTACAACCCTTCCAAAATTAATAATTCTTAAAAAAGAATTAAAGATGAAAAAAAATCTGCTATGAAATCTGAACATAGACACAAATTGAAATTAATGACCCTATTCAAATGAAAGGGGCATGCTGGTACATGCCAGTATGTCTGGTGTCAGGTGGATTATCTATCCCCTCAACTCAGCAACTCACAGAATAGCTCATGGCTTAATGGTGCATTCCAGGACAGAGCAAGGACTCAAACATGCACACATTGAAGCTCCAACGTACTCCTGACCTGCGTGCAGCAGCACAGATTGTTGGTCAATACAATGTAAATTAGTTTAATTACTCTTAGAGAATTAAGAGTTGTTTGACTGCTTTTTAAATTATGAATGTCTTAATCTTTGTCAAATTATTCTTTGCAGATGCCTGACATGAATGGATTTTCAGTCCTGCTGCCTAAAAAAATTAGCCCACTGTTTCAGTTCATGTCAAGTTCACAAATGAAAACCTGGAATATAAAATAACCTCTTAAAAAATGCTGTAAAGACATTCTCTGTCCATGAAAAGAATTTACGTGTAAGTTTTCCAGTGCTGCACATGTCCAGTCATTTTCATCAAATTCTTGTAATGCTGTGGGTGATTAATTACAAATGTTAGCAACAGATTGAATTACATCCAGAGTTTTTTTTAGACAAAGCAGGAGAACACTTCAATTTTTAAAATGTCACCTTCTAATTATAATGTAGAGTCTTAGTTGTATTCTACAGTATCAGTCTATAAATTTACTTCTATAAATCTGTTGGTGTTATCTCTGTTTTTTGTAATCATTCACAGCCTGTGGGTATCGTTGGCATGGTGAGCATTTTTTGCTCATCCCTAATTCCCTTCAACATCACGCACTAAGATTCAACCACATTGCTGTGGGCTGTCATCATGACTACACCAGACTAGGTGACAGCTGCAAACTTCGCTCCCAAAAGTACATTTGGGAATCATATATGCATTTAATACAATTGATAAATGGTCAGGAGTATTGAAACCAGCTTTTACTTCAGATTTATGGAATTAATTAACAGAATCTGAGTTCCTCAGTGACCGTTGAGGCTTTTGAACGCATGTCTCAGCAACCTTAGTCCAGTTCTTTGGTTTGTCATAAAAGTTTTTCTACTATTATCCATTTATTTCAACCATTGCCTGGATTTTATGATCAGTGGTGTATCACTTGCTCCCATCATTGTCCTGCAAGAATGGTTTGTATTTATCCCATGTGGATTTCACAAGAGCAACCTGCTGCATGAAGCCGGATTCCTCTTCAGTGGTGAGACCAGCAACTGCTCTGCCCAGGACCACAAGAAACTGCAGAGAGTTATGGACACAGCCCAGCACAATCAAAGAAAACCAGCCTCCCCTCCATGGACTTTATCTATACCTCTCGCTGCCTTGCACAATCAAAGACCCCACCCACCAGGGTCATTCTCTCTTCTCTCCTCTCCCATCAGGCAGAAGATACAGGAGCCTGAGGGCACATACCACCAGGCTGAAGGACAACTTCTATCCCACGGTAATAAGACTATTGAACGGTTCCCTTATACGAAGAGATAGACTCTTGACCTCACAATCTACCTTGTTTGACCTTGCACCTTACTGTCTACCTACAATGCATTTCCCTGTAGCTGTGACACTTACTCTGTATTCTGTTATTGTTTTTACCCTGTACTACCTCAATGCACTGTGTAATGAATTGATCTGTATGAATGGTATACAAGACAAGTTTTTTCACTGTACCTCGGTACAGGTTACAATAGTAACCAATACCAATACCAATGTTGAAGCCCTCTTGGCATAAATCCTCTCATGTGAAGGAGGGAAGGTCGGCCCAGAACAAGTCTCACCCACAGAAATGAAAACTTTGAGATCCAGTTAAGTCACACCACTGTCTTTGTCTTTGATGCAAATGAATTGAAACTGACCTTGGATTCATGCAGCCATCTCTCTCCATTTGAATGATAACATTGCTGGTCATGTGGGGGAGTGATAGCAAACAGATGCCAGCAAGTTCCTGACATGCACACTTGTGAAAGACTACTGAAATTGGGGAATTACCAATAGATCTGCACTGAGATTTCCTGAACTATTATTGTTCATACTTCAATACTAATTTATGACATTGATTACAAATTGGCCGTCTAAACCAATGCTCAACAGATCAATGAATTAATACCATTGATTATTTTTTTCAAAATTAATCAATCGTTTAATGTAATCATATATTGTAAATTATTTCCATATGTCTAAACAATTTATTGTTTATTGATTGGCCATATAAAGATATTTCAAATACTTTAGGATCAGTTTAGAATCAGTTCAGAACAAAAATCTTTTCTTGTCCATACCTGTGCAGGCTATGCTGAAAACACGCAACATTGTCCATAGCAAAGCTGTTGATACCCTCCTTTATACCATCGATTAAGGATTGGAACACTTCCATTCCATGACCAAGGGTACGCCCCTCCAGTACAAGGTTCTTTCAATTTCCCAGCAAGTATCCCTTTGCATTCAGCACAATTCACCTGAAAAAAATTGAAGGGTGAATCTTTATTAACATTACTACACTGTCTTTATACTAAAAACACGGATGTGAAGATAAAGTTATTGCATTACAGGTTTTCATTAAATGTTTATTATATTGATTTCAGTCTCTCCTGCAACCCGCCTTATGGTTGGATTTGCTATGTTGTTGGTCTTTGACATCAATCTACAAAGCCAGCAACTTGTTCACAATTTCTCAGCCTTGGAATCACAGCATCAATTGATTTGGACCCAGCTGCATTAGAGAGAGAAAGGAAGAGTGAAGGAAGGAACAAGAAAAAGAAAACAGAAACCAAGAAAGAAGAAAGGATGTAAGAGGAAGAGAAATGAGAAAGGTGTAGGAAAGAGAAAGAATGAAAAGAGAGTGAATGAAATAAAGAGAAAGAAAGAAATAAAGGAAAGAAAGTTCAGTGATAGAACCCATACTCTGCCATGAGTAATTCAGATGTAGTTAAGGGTGACATCTTAAAGTGTCTGCAAAAAGAGAATGAAAGATATGCAGTGATTTCTCAAAGCTTCATCTTGGCGCATAGTCTTTTAAAGGATTGTTAGACCTCAACTAATTTCCTAGTTTCACCATGTTGGTTGTGATGTGGATGAAGGTATTATGGAGACAGAATAGAGAACTGGCAATACTGATTACGCAAAACAAAAACACAGCGAGAAAGTCATCAAGTTTCTTAACCACCTTTAATATTTCATTGCTTACCATAGCTACCACAACTTGTATAAACAGGGTCATTCCTGCACATCTAGTCCTTCAATGGATTATTCAGGTGTCAGACAACTTTGTCCAATATCTTAAGACAGATATCCACAACATTTTCTTCAAACTGAAATGGAAGAAAATTTCCATAATTCTGTGAATAGTTTGAAAATTGTTCAGTGACAACTGAGTTTTATTACATTCAATTATTATAACTGCAGCAAAAGCCTACAAGCTAACCAAAATTATTTGTTGAAACATACAGCGATATTGTAAGATAAGATATGATTTTTTTTATTAGTCACATGTACATCAAAACACACAGTGGGGGCAGCCCACAAGTGTCGCCACTCTTCCAACGCCAACATAGCATGCCCACAATTCCTAACCTGTAGGTGTTTGGAACGTGGGAGGAAACCGGAGAATCAAGAGGAAACCCACTCAGACATGCAGGGAGAACGTGCAAACTCCTTACAGACAGCGGCAGGAATCGAACCCAGGTCGCTGGTGCTGTAATAACATTACACTAACCGCTACACTACCATGCCACCTGTTAAGTCCTGTTATTGTTAAGTCCTTTTGCAGTTTTGGACTGACATGGCTGGGTTTTGCTCTCAGCTGCCTGTGCTGACAGAAATGTAACACAAGAGGTTTTTCATCCTTCATTTGCAAACTTTCCTTGGTCATGCTTTTTTGGTACAACTAGGCATTTACAATGTAGCAGAAATGCATCTGGAACTTCCAGCTTGTTCATCTTTCGTTGCTGAGGGAATTCAGGTTGGTAACTGAGAAGCACTCACCCACAATCTTTGAAGAGGGGATGGCCCCTGAGGATTGGAGGATTGAAATGTTAGACCTTTAATCAAGGGTGGAATAAGTTGGAAATTTCCCAGGTCTGGTGAAAAGTCATCCACCTAAAACCTTAACTGTTTCCCTTAACAGTTGCTGCCTCAGCTGCTGAGCAATTTCTTTCAGATTTTCAACATCTGCAGTTTTGCTTGCAGAATTTCAGAAGTTTTATTTTTCACAGACATTGACTTGCAAGGCTCAGTGCAATCCAATTTCCAGGCAATGGAATCCTGGCCTTGATATATTGTGATAGAGAAATTATGCAAAACAGCAGGATCACACATTAGGAAAGAAAGGGATATTGTGGAGAGGGTGCAAGTCTACAGTACTATTCTCATTGGAGTAGAGGCAACTAAAGGGATCCTGAGAGTGATGTTTAAAATGATGCAGGGTTTGTACAAAGAGAACATTTCTGATTGCTGATAAAAGAAGCAGAGTGGTGAAAAGAAAAGCATATTTAGGATTGGGACAACATTGTTGATAGGCTGATGGAAAAAATTCAATAGCAGCTTTTAAGAAACAATTAGATAAATAATCGAAGGAAAGAGCAGGAGGACGAACTAACTGGATTGCGGTTCATAAAAGTTGGCACAGGCTTGGGACAAGTGGCTTCCTTCTCTGCTGTATGAAAATGTTCAGCAAATAACACTGGCATCGTTATCAAGTCTTTAAAAAAACAGAGGAGCACAATGATATTTATAATATTTGCAACTTTTACATTTACTCTCGGTGCATGTGTCCTCACTCTGGAATCTGTGGTAGGAAGGTCACACTTCTTCCAGTACTTGAGTTGCATATATTTTCTAAGATCAGTTTCACTGGGGCAGCAAGGTGTTTACTGTTGCTTTATCAGCTGGGGTGAATGTAGGTCCCAGAGACCAGGAAGCGGCACTTTGGACCGCTTGTCAATTTCTGGTATTCCTTGGTCATTAAGGGTTAGATGCAGAGTAAAGGTTGTTGACCCACCAAACATTTCCAAGACAGGTACTGCATGAATTAGATGCAGAGTAAAGCAAACTATAACTTGCATTTACTGTACCTATAATGTGGTGAGACATCTCAATACATTCACAGCAGTGCACAATGTCAAAAATGACCCTGATCTAAACATTAGAACCGGTAAGAAAATGCATGGCCAGCAATATAGATTTAAAATAATGTATTTAAGGATGGGAGAGAGTTGGATATGCAAAGATTTGGAGAGGCAATTCAAGAGCTGGGGACCTGTCTGGTGCAGTCGCAGTCACTAATGGGGCAAATCATGATGGACTATGCAAGAGATCGAAGTGGAATGAGCATGTGGAGTTATGGGGCATAGAATGGTGGAGGACAGAGGGAGTGGTGAGGGTGAAAGGGAATCTGCTGACAAGAATAAGAATGGAAGCATTAGTAGACCAGCACCCAGTGGAAGTCAAGGAGAATGGAAAGGGATGAATAAATGGCACAAGTTCCAGTGGAGGCCAAGGATGAGTTTCAACTTATTTGGCAATCAGAATGCAACAATGACTAGATCAAGGATTTTGCATACCTGCCCAAAGTACCACGAGTGACTTTGAATCCAGTGACGACTTGCCACTGTAGATGATTCCTTCTTCATTCAGCATGTATTCCTGTCACTGCTCTTCACTGTCCAGAAAGACTACATCCTCTGATGGGATAAAGCACAGCATTAACAAGGTAGCAATTTGTTTTAACTGTGCACTAGAAAGGCCAACACAAAAATTTCTTCAGGGTCAGCTTGGGAAACTGATTCTTAAGATACAGGAAGATAAATTATGATCAGCAAATTGGCAGAATGTATTCTGCGATGATTTTGGAGATATGTGTTTAAAGCAAACATCCATAACAGAGACTCTCGATCATGCTGCACAGATTCTACAGACATGAAGTAAAGACCCAAAGATCTAATGGAGTCATATAGAGCAACACACTTTGGATACAGGCCCTTCAGCTCAATGAATTCATGCCAACCATGGTGCACATTATTCCAAGTGCGGCCTCACCAACAACTTACACAACTGTAACATAATGTCCCAACTCCTATACTCAGTGCCCTGACTGATTAAGACCTGCATGCGAAATGCCTTCTTCACCACCCTGTCTACCTGTGATGCCACTTTCAACAGACTATGCACTTGTATTCCCAGGTCCCTCTGTTCCATTACACTCCACAGTAAATCCTACACTGGTTTTATTTTCCAAAACACTTACAGTATCTGTATTGAAATCCACTCCCCTAACTGATCAAGATCCCCCTGTAATTTACGATAACCTTCTTCACTATTAACAACACCTCCTAATCGCATGTCACACTTACTGATCAAGCCTTGTGCATTTGCATCATTTACATTAATAACGAATAACAAGGGTCCCAACACTAACCTCTGAGGCACATCACTAGTCACCGGCTTCCATTCCAAGAAACAACCTTCAACCACCACCCTCTGCTTCCTACCTCCAAGCCAATTTTGAATCCACCTAACTAGCTCTCCTTGGATTCCATGGGACCTAGCCTTCCAGACCGGCCTACCATACAGGACCTTGTTTAAGACCTTGCTAAAGTCCAAACAGACAACATCTACTACCCTACCCTCGTCTACCTTTTTAGTTACTTCTTCAAAAAACTCTGAAAGCTTTGTCAAGCATGACTTTCCACACACAAAGCCATGTTGACTCCTTCTAATCAGTCTCTGTCTATCCAAATGCTGGTAGATCCTGTCCCTCAGAATTCCCACAAGTAACGTCCCCACTACTGATGTCAAGTTGACCGGCCTGTAGTTCACAATATAGTGTGCATGTGATCAGCCCGAGTTTGAGATATGTTTCCCTTCGGAAAGGCCAGGGATCCCCAGATGTCAGGCCACAAATGTCAGGATACGCAACTGAAGCTGATCTTAGGCTAATAATAAAGGCACAATGTTAGTTTCAGGACCCTGTGTAAACTTGGACTGTAAGTGCCCAGAGCTTGCCCAGTGCACATTACAGCCAATTTGTTCACATGTTCACCAGCCAGCCCAATGGTCCTTAAAACCAATGCCAGCGGCTGCTCTCTGAAACATAAATCAAAGGCTTTATCTCCGACCTTGCTGTTGAGAGGATCAGCCTGCTTCTGTCCACTCCATGTCCTCACGATGTTATCTCCTCTCTCCATACCCCACAACAATTACCCTCTTTTTACTAAATACTTCAGTCAGCAAACAAGTAGCTGATCATTCTCCCCCCATCCCCTGGACCCTCACTACTCCACACCCACCAGCATGAACATTCAGAGCAGCTCATCTTTAGCCTGGTGGACGCTTTTCCAAGATCTTCAATTGACCTTTTTGCGCCAACATTTCAGAGATATGGAACTTGTATTTATCACTTAGTGCAAAATTCACAAGAAAATGCTTATCAGTGCCAAATCCATCTTTAGCACGTAATTAAGGCTGTTAATACTAAAATAATTCAGCCCACATCATTTTAGACCATTCCTCACATTGGATGCAGTAAATTTTAACACCTCATTTACCAGCTCATCAATGTTTCAGATAAGTACCCTGCTGCAATACAGAGTTACAGTTTATGATATTTGAAAAAGAATGGGTGTTTTATTCATTTAAAACAACAGGAAGTGTCTATCTGCAAGGACCTGGAAGGACAGCCCACTCTAATTTCAGCCCCTCTGAGCATATAGCACTTTGCATCAATCCTGACTGTGTCATCAAACCCTCAGACAAGGGTCATTTTGGTCTGGTGGACTGACCTCTACCTTACAGAGGCCAGATGACAGATCTCACAAGATTTTATTTTCTTCCACCAGCTTCCATCTCAAAACCTGATTGAAAATTGGTTGTGGACTTCAGGAAAGGGAAGTTGGGAGAACACACACCAGTCCTCATTGAGGGGTCAGCAGTGGAAAGGGTGAGCAGCTTTAAGTTCCTGGGCGTCAACATCTGGGCCAAACATATTGATGCAATCGCAAAGAAGGCACACCTCCGCCATCAGATTTCTGATTTGTCCATGAACCCATGAACATTATCTTGTTATTCCTTTTTCTTTGCACTATATATTTACTTTTGTAATTTATAGTAATTTTATGTCTTTGCACTATACTTCTGCTGCAAAACAACAACTTTCACATCATGTAAGTCAGTGATAATAAATCTGATTCTGATTCTGATTCCCCTACCCCTGTCTCCTGGTTCCAACTGCCCATCATCCCCAGCCTCACTTGGTTCCACCTACCACCTACCAGCCCCTGTCTCGCCCCTCCTTGTCACCTCTTTTTCCTTCCCTCTACACTCAGAGTTTTGACCTGAAATGTCAAACATCCCTTTGCCCCACAGATGCTGCCTGACCTGTTGAGTTCCTCCAGCAGTTTGCTTTCTGATTCACATTCCAGCATCTACAGTCTCTTATGTAGTGATTATTCATAGTGGTTATTGTTCAAGGCATGGATGCCTTGGAATCACTGAGGAACTGAGGACTTGCAAGACATGAAAGTCAATGGCAATTCACAAATGAATCCCTTTCAGTTAGTGAAGTCTTCCTGGATCAGAAAGGAAATAAAGAACAGCTGATGTTGGAAATCTGAAATAGTAAAATAGAAAATGACGGAAATGTTCTGCAGGTCAGGCAGCGTCTGTGAAAAGAGAAATAGAGTTATTGTTGCCTTTTCATCAGAACTGGGAAGCAAGCAAGTATTACCTTGCAGAGATGGGGAGAGGAGGAGAGATGAGAGGAATATCCCTGATAGAGGCCATAAAATGTCTAAATTATACAAATGGTGGAGACACCAGCTGCGAGAGGGTGTTGGAGGTGGGCACACAAAATTACTGGAACTTGCAGCAAAGAAATGGGCCAAATGACCCAACCACTCAATGCTCTTCATGAACATCACACAAAAAATGCTGGAGAATCTCAGCAGGTCAGGCAGCATCTATGGAGGGAAATGAACAGTCAACGATTCTGGCCGAGACCCTTCTTCAGGACTGGATGCTCTTCATGAGCCTTTTCTCATTCTAGTTCACGACATTCTATTTGCATTTCCTCCCATTCCTTTCTCCTTCATATACTTTTCTAGCTTCCTCTTGTATTAGCCGATACTCTTCATCTCAGTTGCTTCATACGTTAACAAGTTCCATATTTTCACCATCCTGGTAAATAAACCTCTCTTAAAGCATTTTTAAAGCATTTCTTCACCACCAGCTTATACTCACATCATCTAGTTTTGATACCTCATAAATTAGTAAATTGGTAAATTTGTTTAGCATTGTCACACGTACTGAGGCACAGTGAAAAACTCTGTTTTGCCTGCCATCCATACAGATCATTTTATCACATCAGTACATCGAGGCAGTACAAGGGAAAAGCAATAACAGAATGCAGAATAAAGTGTTACAGTTACAGAAGAGGTAAATTATGAGGTCAAGAGTCCATCATCACACAGGAGGGCTATTCAATAGTCATAACAGCAGGATAGAAGCTGTTCTTGAGCCTGGTGGTACGTGCTTTCAGGGTTTTGTATCTTCTGCCTGATGGGGGGTGGGTGGAAGGAGGTAGAAGAGAAAATGTCCAGGTTGGGGGGAGTCTTTGATTATGTTGGCAACTTTACCGAGGCAGCAAGAAGTGTAGACTCATAATTGGAGGCATTTATTTCTGGGCATGTTACAAAATACCAGTTAGTTCATCAAGGTTTTAATGAATAGCATAAAACCAGTCTGTTTCAGAGGAGACACAAGAGACTGCAGATGCTGAAATCTGGAGCAACAAACAATTTGCTGAAGGAACTCAGCAGCTGTTGGGGGAAAGGAATTACTGGCTGAGTCCTGATGCAGGGTTTTGACCCAAAATGTCAACAGTTCCTTTCCCCCACAGATGCTGCTCAACCCATTGAGTTCCTCCAGCAGATTGTTTGTTGCTCCATTTTAGAGGTCCATCCTTATATAGCATGTGCTTCAAACTCACTAAATGCAGAATCAGAATTAAAATGATGCATACCTGTGCACCATGGATTGAAGAGTAGGATGAACTCCCCAAGCCTGTCCTGCTTTAGCTCATATCATGCAACTTTCGGAAGATATGAAGTATATCACCTAATCTTGGCATTTGGTGGTGGGAAGATGATCAGGACTAATGTGGTTTCAGTGCTGGAAACAACGGATCCACTCCACTGCCATGGATAAATTGACCTTAATTGACCTTTAATTTTGCCTTTTTTGTGTATCTCATGTGGACCTTTTCTGGACAGGACTCTGGTTCCAGAAGGTTTTTACCATAACATATGATAAGAAAAGAATTAATTTAATCAGATATCTGGGTAGATTGTGACTGTGTAGTGACAAATCAGGCAAATGTTTTTCAAAAAATACCCCTTCTTTAAAATTTAACAAAATGTACAGGTCAATATTTGAATGAATGATATTTTGCTTCCCTTTTTCAATTACAACATAATTTAAGTAGTTTATGTACAATCCCAATATCATTCTCTGCAATTGTGTTTGGAATATATGAGGGAAAATCTGCTCTGAACTGTTGTCCAAGGAAGAAATGACCACTGTGGTCTTCATACCTGTTGATTTGCTTGGCTCAGGCTAATCACTTACCCTTGTGCATCAATGGCATCATTGCACAGAGAGTCAGCTGTTAAAAAGTTCTTGGGAATACATATAGCAGACGACCTGTCCTGGTCAACTAACATCTCTTCCCTCGCCAAGAAGGCACAGCAGTGTCTCCACTTTTTACGGTTGCTGAAAAGAGCAAACCTGCCCTCCCCCACCCTCACTACATTCTGCAGGGGTACCATTGAGAGTGTCCTGACCAGCTGCATCTCTGCCTGGTATGGTAACTGTAATATCTCTGACCGTAAGTCATTGCAGAGAATTGCGAGTACAGCGAGAAAGATCATTGGAGTACCTCTTCCGTCCATCTCAGATATCTACAATACATGATGCACACGTAAGGTTTATAGAATCATAGACGACCCTTCTCATTCCTCCCATGATCTATTTGTCCCACTGCTGTCTGGCAAGCGGTACCGGAACATCCGGGCCAGAACTACTAGATTGCACAACAGTTTTCTCCCCCAGGCTGTCAGGCTCTTGAATACCCTAGTAGACAAACGCCATGTCAAAAGCTCTGGTTTGCACAACAGCGTATAAGAACTTTGGCTGCTGCTGAACATGTTTATACAATGAGTTCAATACACTGAGCTTGTATTTCTCTTCGTCCAACTTGGTTTTGCACTAACTCTGCACTAAATTTGTATTTTGTATATACCTTTTTTTGCACTATTTGTACTTGCACTATTTTTTTGTTTTTTTTTGTTTGTGTTTATTGTATGTCTTCTGTTCTATGTATGTCCTTTGTTGTGTGAGTCTGGGGGAAACGACATTTCGTTCCGCCATGTGTTTTTATAGCATGAATGAATGACAATAAAGTAACTTGAACTTGAAGTTGATAATTTAATCTTTTTCAAGAACTTAGGAAGCCAGAGTCAATAAAAGGTGTCACGAACCAGCAACAAAAGAAACACACTGAGCCTGATTCAGTGTTAAAAACTATTTTATTAATCCCTACTTATGATAATACGTAAAATAGAAGTAAGAATGTTAGTATGTTAGAATTCAAAAATGTTAAACCTTGAACGTTAACCCCAAAACTAAACTCTTCGTGTGTGTGTGTGTGGCAAAGTCCAAAACTCCCAGTTCAGGAATGGTTCTTAAAGTTCAGTTCCGCAAGCCATAAGGTGAAACATGAGCAAGGGCTTCTTCAACAACCACCATTGTCTGAAGATAAGACGTAGACGTAGAGAAACATAGAGAGAGTAAATACGAAATCCAAATGTTCCACGATGGAACCCCAGCGACACTTCAGTGTTTACTCGGTAGTGACTTCCTCACCCCGAAAAGCATCCGAATCGTGGTCGTCCACACACACAAATACCTGTTTCCTTCTACAGGTCAGCAACAAAGTGAACTGCACCGGATTACTTCCAACTTCCATACATGGATTTCAGTGGCAGACACAGTTATTGTTTCTCATCCATCGATAGAGAAACTAGCAGGCTGGTGTCTCTCTCTCTTCTCTCTCTCTCTCCTTCTTCTTCTTCTAACTTCTTCAACAATGTCATTAGGTCCTTTATCTTCTATTGACGTAAGCACGCCCCACACACACATACACACACACTCTCTATCTTAAAGGGACTTTCACTGAGTCCGTAACAAAGGTAATAATTAAATTTGCAAACTTTGATTTTAAGAAAAGCCATTGGGTTCATTAATGTCATTCAGAGAAGACAATCATCTGACCATACTTGTTCTGGGTTATGCTGGACTGCAGACCATTAACTGCCGTTTGAAATGGCACAACAAGTGATTATGGATATGCAATAAAACTGTGATATTCACAACCAACGGGCAGGCGCAGTAGTGTAACGGTTAGCATAACGTTATGCCAGCAACCCAGGTTCAGTTCTGGCCACTGTCTGTAAGGAGTTTGTACATTCTCCCCATGTCACCGTGAGTTTCCTCCAGGTGCTTCAGTTTCCTCCCACATTCCAAAGACGTACGGGTTAGGAAGTTGTGGGCACGCTATGTTGGACACTTGCGGGCTGCCCCCCCCGAATACTCCACACAAAAAGGTGCATTTCACTGTGTGTTTCGATGACATGTGACCAATAAAGAAATAAAGAAATCTGATTTTAAAACTAACAGTGGAGGAAAAGGACAAGTTGGAACTTGCTGTCTGAAAGGCCAGCTTGTTGCCTGACCATTTTTCAGAATTTGAGCAACATAGACTTCATAGGTTTACTTTCCTTATGATAGATTGCCTAAGGTATTAGAGAATAGGAAGAGGAACCTGCAATTCAGCCCTCCCCTTGAACCTGTTCCAAAACAAAATTAGATCATGGTTAATTGTTCATCAGCCCCATTTACATTTAGCTGCACATCCCTCGACCACATCATTGAATCAATGTCATGAATATTCCAATGAGTGTAGCTTCTTAAGGAGCAGAACTCAATCTTCACTGCTGTTTTGGGTAAACAATTCCAAATCTCCACAAATATTATTTGTGAAAACATGATTTATGATTTGTGATTTCACTTTGGTTTATAATAATTTCTTTCAGAGCAGTGTTGAAGCCCTTATAACATAATCACCATTGAATGACTTAGCAAGAAAGAAGGTGTGTGCAATGGTATCTGCACCATGGCATCTGTTGCACTTGTTGCAAATTATTTCTGTTGTAGAAAAATTACATTATAGTTCATACTTTTAAAACTTAAATTTTAAATATCCTTACTTCATTCATGATGGACTACCTGTCTCATGAGGAAAGTATTGTTGAGGTCTATAATATACTCATTCCTGTTCACTTGCACTGTGGTATTTGTCCCCGCCTGACAAATCAGTCACTTGGTGCTGATCTCATCAGTCCTGTTGTTGTCCCGATTTTGAGTTCCCACTTCTGTCCACTGCAAAGTAACACAGTGCCACAAGGTTGATTCGATAAAGCGTGTTTATTAGCAGTATACTGTGGGAGAATTCTCCTCAAACTCTCATGTAGAGTCTTTATCGGAGGTCTCCGCAGTCCAAAGTAGCAGACAGTGATTTATACAGATATTTTCACGCACACTTAATGAATTTGGCTCCACGAGTTTTGGTCAGGCCTCAGAGAACCAAAGACAGACATCGCACCTGTTGTCCAACATAATTGAGTTATAATCAAGAGATTCAAGGACAGGTATCTCCCTCATTGTTTAAAACAGGCTTCCACCAGTCTATTTATTACACCAACCACCCTTATCATCTAGTATATTGGCCTGCCACCAAGGTCCTGGACACAGCAATTATCACCTAGCCTGAGTCAGTAGCTTGCCTGTTCTTGCTTGCAAGTTATTTTGCCATCAGCTATATGTATAGTTACAGTCAGTCACAGTTTCTTGCTGCTTGTTCCTCTCACCGTGAAAATCAGCAATTTCAGAAAACAGAATCCATATGAGATCCACAAAAAAGGCAAAATTAAAGAAAAACACAAACCGTTGCATTTTATTTTCTGTGAAGTGGATATGTTCCTCCTGCCTGTTAGAACTATAAATTCATCATAGACTGCTGAAACCCAATTTTATCACTCATCTGCTGCAGATAGTGTTTTTATGAAAAGAGTTCCAGCAATTTGCTTGATCCAATTGTGGATTGCAAACCAACATAACAAATTTTCTGTGAAAGCCTAAACTGTGAAACTGGAATTAAAATTGATGGACTCTTGCTTTTATTTTGTTTTTCATGTACAAAGGGTGCACAAAGTATAGCCGTTGACATGTTGTAATACTGCTTAGATAACTCCTGCCAAAGAAAGTGCTCCTGTGACATTTAATTTTGATAGATTCCTTGTTCAAAAAGGGAGAAGAAGTATTAGTCCAGGCACTAGTCAGTCTGACTATGGTAATGAACAAACCAAAAATAAGTGCGAGCAACTGCACCAAAGATAGGCTCCCTCATTCTGAAATCAGTAACATTAGAAAATTCTGGTTATGGAATGGATATCCTTTGACGACATTTAATTGCTGTGTCTCCTTCACAGTGGAGGAGAAATTTTGGGTAAATGGCCATCCATGAATTGTACCTCTTCCCAATGTCCTCACGTACCACATACAATACAGCAGAACAAGGAAGAGGAAATTCACCTTGATTGTGCCTAACTGTGATATCTTCCTTTATCACATTGAAGAGATCCACAAAGATACTAATAAGGAAGAGAGCTTTAGTTAAAAGGATTCACTAGAAAGAACTAGGGTTTCATTCAATACCACACGTCAGATAGAAGTTGGACTGAGGTACTGTCATTTGAGAGTTTCAATCAGAGTTGATTATGAGGGAGCATGAATTTACTTCAAGGATTAATGTAGTAATGAGGAGAGAGATTATTATGCAGAAGAACATTAAGAATATTTGTTTTCTTGAAGGACTGATGGAAACAGACTTCATATGAAGAAAGAAATTTTAAAATGTTACAAGGATGAGATTGTGAATAACTCAGAAAAATGGCTCTGAGATAGCTTCTTTCAACAATAGACAATGAGGACTCAAATAAATTTTCTATATTATTCATAGATGCACCTTTAAAACAACAATCTAAGAGTTCAAAGTAACATTCTGCTTCTTTTGCAATTTTATCCTTTGATAACGTAATAATCTTTCTCATGCGTCCATTAAACAGTTATATTAAATAAATTATTATTTTTGAATTAAGCCTTTCCTCCAATGCATTACCACCACCCTATTCCCTGTTCCCCATCTGCTTAAATAAAAAGCTTTATTTCCACTCACATGCTACATCAGTGAAGTGATGCTCCCCTATGGTACACATCTGTAGTACCAATTCCAAGCAAAACTCTGCCAAACTTTATACTCTCAGCTGGTTTATAATTCGCTGCAGAATATCTACAAACCAACCCCCCCATCCCAGCCCCCTCTTACCTCCTTAACCATCATCACCTGCCCAAAAACCAGCCTAGACATGGTTCAAACTTGTCCAACCTGTTTTGAAATTTCCAGCAAAAACTTTGTTATTTATCTTAACTCTCTCTTCAAGAAGTGTGAGCTCTCTGCTCACAGTGAGCACTCTCTGCTGAGTGTTGCAGTGAAGTCTCCTGGTCTCTTGTGTTAGTGATGGCTTCCACTACCAGTGATCCAGGCAAAGCCAACATGAGACACAAGAAGTTCTGCAGATGTTGGAATCTGGGGCAATACACAATAAGTGCTGGAGGAACTCAGCAGGTCAGGCAGCATCCATGGAGGGAAATAAACAGTCGACATTTCGGGCCAAGACCCTTCATCAGGACTGGATAGGAAGAGGGGGAGGAGCACACACAGACAGGAGAGAGGTGAGTTCAGGTGATAGGCAGGTCCAGGTGAGAGGGGGAAGGTAGTGGGTGGGGGAGGGGGAGAAGATGTAATAAACTGAGAGGTGACAGGTAGAAGAGGCAAAGGGCTGAAGAAGAAGGAATCTGGTAGGAGAGGGCAGTGGACCTTAGAATAAAGGATGGGGGACGGGAGGAGAGGAGATGGGCAGGTGATCAAGGTGGGAGAAGGGAGCCATAGGAATAAGGGAAGACAAAGGAATGGTGGGGGGGGGGAGAAAAAGAAAGTGTGGGGTTACTGGAGGTCAGAGAAATCGATGTTGAGGCCATCAGGTTGGAGACTCCCAAGGCAGAATATGAGGTGTTGTTCCTCCAACCTGCGCCTGGCCTCAATGTGGCAGTAGAGGCCATGGATAGACATGTCAGTATTAGAGTGGGATGTGGAATTGGAATGGGTGGCCACCAGGAGGTCCTGGCTTTTGCAGCGGATGGAGAGAAGGTGCTCGACGAAGCGGTCTCACCGATGTAGAGGAGGCTGCACCAGGAACACCAGATGCAATAAATGACACCCTCAGACTCACAGGTGAAGCGCTGCCTCACCTGGAAGGATTGTCTGAGACCCTAAATGAGGGAGGAGGTGCAGAAACAGGTGTAGCACTTGGTGGGGTTGCAGGCATAAGTGCCAGGAGGCTCATCTGTAGGGAGAGACAAGTGGACAAGGGAGTCGTGGAGAGAACAATCCCTTTGGAAAGTGGAGAGAGGGGGTGAGGGGGAGATGTAGCTAATGGTCGGATCCCTTTGGAGGTGTTGCAAGTTGCAGAGAATGATGTGTTGGATGTGGAGGCTCATGGGGTGGTAGCTGAGGACAAGGGGAACCCTGTCCCTGTTATGTCAGGGAGGAATGGGGTGAGGGTGGATGTGTGGGAAATGGAGGAGATGCGGGTGAGGGCAGCATTGATGGTGGTGGAAGGGAAACCCTGGTTACTGAAAAAGGAGGACATCTCGGATGTGCTGGAGTGGAAAACCGCATCATGGGAACAGATGTGGCGGAGGTGGAGGAACTGGGAGAAGGGGATGGTGTCCTTGCAAGTGACAGGGTGAGAAGAGGTGTAGTCAAGGTAACAGTGGGAGTCAGTGAGTTTGTAAAAGATGTGTCGTTGGTTAATCTGTTTCTGGACATGGAGACAGAGAGATCCAGAAAGGGGAGAGAGGTGTCAGAGATGGGACCGTAAATTTGAGGGCAGGGTGGAAGTTGGAGGCAAAGTTGATGAAATTGACGAGCTCAGCACGGGTGCAGGAAGCAGCTCCAATGCAGTCGCCAGTGTAGCAGAGAAAGAGTTGGGGGTGTTACCAGTGTAGGCTGAGAGCATGGACTGTTCCACATAGCTGACGAAAAGGCAAGTATAGCTGCCTTTTTGTTTGTGATTCAGTATTGAATTCTACAACTTGATTTCTCTGTCTGTATCAGTCACCCACCTGTGATACTGGCTCAGCTTGTTTTTTCTCCCTTTTTTCCCTTTTATTTTTCTGGGAGTGGAGGACATGGCCAGCTTGACCTGCCAGGAATGTTTTCCTGCTCCACATTTTGAAACTCTACATTCTTTTCCCTATGTCTTCACTCTCATTCATTGACCAGATGACCTTGTTTACAGCTTGTTCTCATGGTCTCCCTAGTTTTACCCTGTCAGAGACATCCCCTCTCCCCCACCTTCCCTGCAGCTTAAACAAACTTCTTTTGTCTCCTTCCCAGTTCTGAACCATTAACTCTGTTTCTTTTCCCACAGATGTGGTCTGACCTGCTGAGTATTTCTAGCATTTTCTGTTTTCATTTTAGATTTTCAGCATCTGAAGCTTTTTCTGAATTTAATTTTTGTTTGTGATTGTCATGGTGGGGGGAGGTGAGTGATGCAGATGTTCAAAATTATGAAGAGCTTTCCTCACTGTATGTGGTGCGGCAGTCTCCTCACAGCACCAGGGATCCAGGTTCGATCCTGACTTTAGGTGCTCTCTGTGTAGATTTTGCATGTTCTCCATGCGTGGGTTTCTGCTGGGTGCACAGAGGTATGGTGGTAGATAATTAGCTGCAGTAAATTTTCCCTAAGTGTAGTATATAGTAAATAAAAAGTAAGTAGTAAAAAAAATCAAAGAGGAGTTGATGGTCAGCTTATGTTCCAGTGCTACAGGAGAATGGAAGGGAATGGGACCAAAAGAATTGCTTAGTATGAGCCTGATTGGCTGAATGGCCTCTTTTACGTCATAGTGAGTAAATGGTGAGAATCTGTTCCCACTGGCAGGAGGGTCAGGAACCAAATAAGAAAATTTTAAAATAACTTACAATCAAATCAGAGAGAAATTATTTTCTATGACGAGTTGATCTGATCGGAAATGGACTGCTTAACTGGATGTGGAAGCAGATTCAGAATTAACATTCAAAGCTTGAAATTGGAAAAAATAACAGAGGGCTTTGGAAAGTTAAGATCTATTATAACATGAAGTGAAGAAAAGCCTACCATATATGGTTCCATGATTCTTCAGTAAGATTCCAATCAGAAAAATAAACCCAGAAGTTATCTGCACCAACTGCAATCCAACACAAGCAAAAGTGATGCGAGGATTGCATTGTAGTAATTACCCAGTAGAGGACAGCAATAGAAGCCACAAACCTTGATAACTTTATAGACTAGGTTTGAAATCAGATTACTTGGCTATATCCTTTCTGATGTAACAAAACTGAATCATATGTTTAGACATAAACTATTGTGTGAATCTGGCGATTCATCAACTTTGGCCAGGCATTTCTGCTCACACAGCACACCAGCACTAGTTGTGTTGGGTGCAATAGATACACATGAAACAAAGTCATCCATCATGCACAAATCAGAATCAGAATCAGATTTATTATCACTGACATATGTCATAAAATTTGTTGTTTTGTGGCAGCAGTACGGTGTAAGGCATAAAAAATTATTATGCATTATAAAAATAAATAAATTTTGCCAAAGAGGAATAATGAGGAAGTGTTCATGGGTTCATGCACCATTCAGAAATCTGATGACAGAGGAGAAGAAGCTGTTCCTGAAACGTTGACTGTGGGTCTTCAGGCTCCTGTACCTTCTCCCCGATGGTAGTAATTTGAAGAAGGCATGTCTTAGTTGGTGAGGGTCCTTAATGATGGATGCTGCATTCTTGAGGCACCACCTCTTGAAGATGTCCTCGATGGCAGGGAGGGTTGGGCCCGTGATGGCACTGGCTGAGTCCACAACCCTCTGAAGCCTCTTTTGATCCTGCACATTGGAGCCTCCATACCAGGCGGTGATGCAACTATTCAGAATGCTCTCCACTATAGAAATTTACAAGAGACTTTGGTGACATACCAAATCTCCTGAAATTCCTAATGAAGTAGAGCAGCTGGCATGCCTTCCTTGTGAATGCATCAATGTGTTGGGCCCAAGATAGATCCTCTGAGATGATGACGTCCAGGAACTTGAAGCTGCTCAGCCTTTCCACCACGGACCTCTCAATGAGGACTGGTGTGTGTTCTCCCAGCTTCCCCTTCCTGAAGTCCACAATCAATTTCCCTGTTCTTGCTGACATTGAGTGCGAGGTTGTTGTTGCGACACCACTCAACCAGCCTATTTCACTTCTGTAAGCCTCCTCATTGCCATCTGAGATTCTGCCAACAACTGTAGTGTCATCGTCAAATTTATAGGTGGCATTTGAGCTGTGCCTAGCCACACAGTCATGACTATAGAGAAAGTAGAGCAGTGGGCTAAACACACATCCTTCAGGCGCACCTGTCAGTGAGGAGGAGATGTTATTACCGATCCGCACTGACTGTGGTCTCCCGATAAGGAAGTCAAGGATCCAGTTGCAAAGGGTTCCTCTATGCAACAACCTCTAGATAGTTTTCAGCTGGAAGTGGGTCATGTTAATCCTCATCAGAACCAGTTGCAGAAAAACATGTTTTTGCAGCTTTCTGTAAACTACTTTATGTACTTTACAGGGCTCCTCAGTCTTCTTGCATTTTAAAAATATACTTTATTCTTAACATATACAGTAACTACAATCTTTCTTTCTCTATATTCATTTTACTATCAATTGAATATATTCTCTTACAATGGCTCAATGCCAGTCATGTTTCCTCCTTAAACACTGTATCCATGAAATGTTTGAAAGGCTGTTACACAGGGCCCAACCTCTCCATGACCAGTCGTGGCAGAACTTTGGACTGTAGTTCTTCCCACAAAGACTTTGTGGAGGCTACACTGAGCTTCATTGTGTCCTTCAGTATGTACTCCTGCACCTTGGAATGTGCCATTTGGCAGCATTTATTTGTGGACATCTCCTTACATTTTAAGACCACCGAGCTGATGATCTTCCAGCCACAGTTGATGTTTGTCTCAGTACTGCATTCCTGGGAACAGTCTACAGATCACAGAGTCCTCTTTTGCACAGCTGATTGGGGTGAACCTTGACAAGGACCTTCTTGGCAATCCTACTGTCCACAAGGTGGATGATCATCTCATTCACATCACAGTCATCTCAAGGACAGTGTGCAATGGGAATGAGACTCCCAAATTGCAGTGTTTCTGACAGAAACTTCCTTCGCAAGACTCAGGGGCACTCAACACTGGTTCTTGCAGGCTGCTGCACTGCTTGGAGGCTGCCTGGGAACTCCAGAGACAACCACAAACTGTCAGAGTATCTTTAGGTGAGGTACACTTGCACTTCTCTCATTATTGCCCCTTTCACATGAAAGCTGTGGCATGAGCTGTTATTCATAGAACCCAGAACACTACAGCACAGTACAGGCCTTTCGGCCCACAATGTTATGCTGACATTTTATCCTGCTCTAATATCTATCTAACCCTTCCCTCCCAAATGTTAACCCTTCCCTCCCATTTCTCTATCTGGAAACCCTATGGGAGGAGAGAAAGAGGGCGCAAGTCTGTGAATATAGAACAAAGAACAGGCCCTTTGGCCCACAATATCTGTGTCAACCATGATGCCAATTTACACTGCACATCTGCCTGTACATGGTCTATACCCTTCCATTCCCCATCTGTTCCTGTGCCTGTCTAAATATCTCTTAAATGTTGCTATCGTATCTGCTTCCACAACCTCCACTGGCAGCATGTTCCATGCACCTATGTAAAAAACTTGCCTTGTAGATCTCCTTTAAACTTTCCCCCACTCACCTTGTAAAATATGACCTCCCCCTGCTGATTATCCCTAATAAGTCTATGGTTTTCCAGATGTGAGTAGACACTATCCCTAAGGATCTTCTCCAATAATTTCCCTACCACTGATGTAAGACTCACCAACCTATAATATCCAGGTTTGTCCCTACTTAAACAAAGGAGTAACACTAGCTATTGTCCAGTCCTCTTGCTTGTGGCTAAAGAAGATACAAAGATTTCTGTCAAAGCCCCAGCATCTCTTCTCTTGCCTCTCCCCCGAGAATGTTCCTGGAGTCCTTGACTCTCTAAATGGCAACATATCTGACTTGTGGAGTGGACTATGTGCCTGTGGGCAGAACTCCAGCCATCTGTCCATAATGATCACAGTCATTCTCATGTAAATCATGCCAACCTCTGGATCACTCCAGGTGATGAGGCCTGATTTTTTATCATAAATCCTAGTTTGCTACCTCTTTTCCCTTGAACATGGACCATCAGGGTGAAAGACTGCAGTTATTTGAGGTTCAGAAACTTACAGAAAATTCAGAGACCCATAGATTGCACTCGTGTGATGATTCCACTCAGAACCTAATGCTCCAGGTGAATCATAAGGATCATCGCCCCCTGAATTGGTAATTGGTTTATTATTGTCACATGCACCAAGATAAAGTGAAAAGCTTTGGTTTGCATGCCATCCATACAGATCATCCTGCACATAAGTAAATCGAGGTAGTACAAAAGGAAGAAAAAACAGAATGCAGTATATTGTGTTATACTTACAGAGCAAGTGCAGGGCAGGGAGAAAAATAAAGTGCAAGGGCCATGGCGATGTAGGAGAGATCAAGAGTTCATTTTTATTGCATAAGACGTTCAGTCAAGACTTTTATTACAGCAGGATAGAAGCTGTCCTTGAGCCTGGTGGTATATGTTCTCAAACATTACTATCTTCTGCCCGATGGGAAGGGGGAGAAGAGAAAATGACTGGGGTGAGAGTGGTTGTTTTCCCAACGAAGTGTAGACACAGTCAATGGAATTGACTGGGCTGTGTCCACAACTCTCTGTGATTTCTTATGGTCTTGCTATACCAAGCTGTGATGCATCTGGATAGAACAATAGAACCATAGAACAATATGGCACAATACAGGCCCTTCGGCCCACCATGTTGTGCTTGATGCACAATATAGATGCTTTCTCTGGTGCATCTATAAAGCTCACTGAGCGTCAACGGGGGCATGCCAAATTTCCTTAGTTTTCAAGTGGTGTGCTTCCATAGCATCTACATGGTTGGACTTATTTATGATATTTATACCTTAAACTTGAAGAGCTCAATCGTCTCCACCTCAGCATCATTGTTATCTATAGGGACACGTACTCCTCCAAACTTCCTGAAGTCAATGACCAGCTCTTTTGTTTTGCTGACATTGAGAGAGAGATTGCTCTAGATTGCTCTAGACCATGCCACTAGATTTTCTATCTCCTTCCTGTACTCCGTCTTATCGTTGTTTGAGATCTGGTCTTCAAGTGGTGTCATCTGCAAACTTGTAAATGGAGTTAGAGCCACGCAGTCATGAGTGAATAAGAAGTAAAGTAAAGGGCTGAGGACAGAGCTTTGTGGGGCACTGGTGTTGAGGTTAATCGTGGAGGAATCATGAATGTGCAGTGTGTGTTTCACTAAGAGCAGCAGAGCACCTTTAGACATATCTCCAGAGGGCCAGCAGGAGCCAAGAGGAGAATTCTATTGGGGTCCTTGGGATGGGATTCTGTTGACTGCACTCCTCCAAGAGTCTCTGAAATGTTCTATGAAGAAGTTTCTGAGTCATTGCACTCCCTTCAACCTCACCACTCGCAAGGGTCTGCCTTTGCCTCAGCATCTTACAGGAGGAGGAGGAAGAAGACGTCAATGTAGATGGAGGAGACTGGAGAGCAGGAGCTTAAAGAAGGGTAGGTGAGAGAGCAGGAGGATGTCAGTAGGCAGTGAGGAAGGGAAGCCCCTCCTGGATGTGAAACCCATGGCCTCGAGATATGAATATACAAATTTATGAGAGGCATAGAAGGAGCAGACAGCCGGATCTTTTTCCCGGGGTCGAGATGTCTAATACCAGACAGGATGCATTTGAGGTGAGAGGGGGTAAGTTCAAAGGAGATGTGCAGGGCGAGTTTTTTTACAGAGAGTGATGGGTGCCTGGAATGCGCTGCCAGGAGTGGTAATGGAGGCAAATGCGATAGAGGTGTTTAAGAGGCTCTTAGACAGATGCACAAATGTGCAGAGAATGAAGGGATATGGATATTGTGTATATGGAAGGCATTAGTTTAGTTAGGCATTTAATTACCTGTTTCATTAGTTTGGCACAACATCGTGGGCTGAAGGACCTGTTCCTCTGCTGTACTGTTCTATGTTCCATGAGATCATGGCTGATCTGATTGTAACCTGAACTCCATATTCCCATCTATCTGTAGTATTCTTTCACCCCTTGTGTATCAAGAATCTACTTACTTATGGCTGGAAATACATTTGGAAATGCCGTTACCACCACCCCTTGGAGTACAGAACTCCAGTAGCTCACTATCCCTGTCTTCCATGGATGTTCATATTTTCACTGTAAAATAATTTGGATGGCTATTCCATGACTATTCCCTGGGATTGCTTGCATCAGAGTAAATAGAAATTATTTTTCATGATTATTATTTGCAGATGAAAAACACGATGATGCTGGAGGAACACAGCAGGCCAGGCAGCATCCGTGGAGAAAAGCAGGCGGTCAACGTTTTGGGTCAGGACCCTTCTTCAGGACTGAAGATCGGAAAATATATAGGAGGGAAAAGCAGAGCAGTGATAGGTGGACAAAAGAGGGGAGGTGGGGTGGGCACAGGGTGGTGATAGGTAGATGCAGGTAAGAGATAGTGGTAGGCAGGGGCGGGGGAGGAGGGGAGAGCAGATCCATCAGGGGATGGGTCAAAGCTGCAGTGAGAAAAAAAAGTGGGGTAGAAAAAAGAGAGATAGGCTAGGAAAGGGAAGAGAAAAAAAAGCATGGTTGGGGGGATTGGGATTACTTAAAGTGGGAGAATTCAATGTTCATCAAATTCTTCTCTCCATTTATGTCACACATTAAGTAATGCAAGTAGATGTCAAAAACTCATTAACACCCTAGTATTAAATCATAATTTCATGTCTAAAAAATGATGAACTACCCTTTAAGGTGATGCTTTAATTTTATGAAATGGCATGTGTTGTACATTCATGGACCTTGCCAAAAATACAAGGTTAAGTGCACAATAGAAACATTTTCCTTTGACTCTTTTGGAGAGTACAAATGAAGAAATGTAAAGCCATTCAGGGCATCCAGAAATCCAAAGTGTTTTACATCTTGCAATTATACAGAAGGGAAAAATTAATACAAAGTGATTTCTTTCCCATAATTTAGAAGAGTGAACTGATGCAATTTGCAATGTTAAACTAGGCCAGAGTATAAACTGTGAATGATAGGGCCCTAGGGAGTGTTGTTAAACAGAGAGACCAAGGGATAGAAGCAACATAGTTCCCTGAAACTCCCACACAGGTAGGCAGGGTGTGAAGAAGACCTTCATTAGCTAGGGCATTCTGTACAAGAGTTGGGAAATCATGTTATGGTTGTACAGAATGTTGCTTAGACTGCACCTGGAGTACTGAGTGCAGTTCTGGTCACCACACTATAGGAAGGATGTAATTAAGCTGGAGAGGCTGTAGAAAAAATTTGCAAGGTTATTGCCTGGACTGTAGGGCTTGAGTTATAAGGAAAGATTGGATAGGCTGGGACTGTTTACCTTGGAACGAAGGAGCCTGAAGGATGACCATATAAAGGTTTATAAAATTATGAAGGCATAGATATGGTAGATAGACACTGTCTTTTTTTCTAGGGTAGGGGAGTCTAAAACTAAAGAGCATAAGTTTAAGATGAGAGGAGAAAGATTTAAAGGAGATCTGAGGGGCAGGTGTTTCACACACAGAGGGAGGTGAGTATGTGGAACGAGTCAGAGGAGGTGGTACTGGCAGGTACAACTACAATGTTTAAAAAACATTTAGACAGGTACATGCCTGGGAAAGGTTTAAAGGGATATGAGCCAAATAGGCAAATGGAGTTAACTTAGATAGGCATCTTCATTGGCATGGATGAGTTAGGCCAAAGGGCCTGTTTCCATGTTGTATCACTCTGAGTCTATGAAGAGGATGGAACTCGTCAGGGGAAAAGTGAAAAGCTGCAGGAAAAGGATGAAAGATTATAGGCGAAGGATAAAATAAAATCAAGACTGACAAACAATTCTCACAGGGTAGACAGAGAGAGGAAAGGAAAAGGATGATGACAAGATGTGGTTGCCTAAAAGCAAAGGCAGTTGAGAGACAACATCAATGTGGTAAATTGCAGGGAGAAGTCCTAATGAACGGGAGGAAACTAATCAGGTGATACAGGAATGCAGCGATTTAAAAGCAGCCTTTTGGGTACTGAAAGATCAATGCAAGGGATCCGTCCTGACCAATGAGCAATAGTACGTGTACAGCCCACTGTTCAGGAGCACAGTCAATTCTATTTTGCAACATTAGTTGGGGAGAGCGTGAACACAGTTTCCCACTACCACAAATCTTGCAGTCGAGTATCCTGCATTTGGGGACGTCACAGGCATCAGCACACCTGAAGTGTAATGGGTTAGACTTCTCCCGGGAGAATTTTTTTTTATATTTCAAAAAAAGACTTAATTCATGATAAAAAATATCCTCTCACATTTCAAAGACCTACAGGTTAGGAAGTTGTGGGCATGCTACGTTGATGCCAGAAGCGTGGCAACAATTACAGGCTGCCCCAGAACATGCAAAAGATGCATTTCACTGTGTGTTTCGATGTATGTGTGACTAATAAAGATATCTGATCTTATAAAATATATATAAAGGAAGAAACAGTGTAAAAAAACTTTACATTTATGGTTATTACATTCGATAGTGTAAACTTTAAAAGAAACACAAACAAACATAGCACTATTGCCACTCACGTGGCTCCCTGTGGTGATACCCCTTTCATTGTTTAAGGGGCTTCCCCATCCAACTCAACCCCTCCATGTGCAGTAGCAGAAGGATCCCAGACTGTGGTCCTTCCCCACAGAGACTTAACATTGGCTGCACCAAGATTCAATGCATCCCTCAGCATGTTCTCCTGCAGCCTGGACTGTGCCAGTCAGCAGCATTCTCTTAGACATCTCGCTGTGCTGGAAGACCAACAAACTTCAGGCAGACCAAAGAGCATCTTTGACCAAGTTGATGATCGTCAAGCAGTACTTAATGTCTGTCTCGGTGTGTGTCTCTGGGAACAGCCCATAGATCAGAGAGTCCTCTGTTAAGTGAGTGCTGGGATGAACTGTGATACGGACCCCTGTATCCTTTTCCACACCCTCTTAACAAATTCACTTTCTGCAAAGGGGTGGGTGACGGTTTCTTCCCCATCGCAACCATCCCGAGGGCAGCATGCATTGGAGGATATGTCGTCTGTAGAGGGAAGCTCTGACTGGGAGGGGACCTCTCACCACCAGCCAACCGAGCTGTTGGTACTTGTTGGTCAGATTTGGCGATGAGGCATTCTGCCAGATGGTTTGGACTGTTTGCTTAGGGAATAAACTCACAGAGTCCATAGTGTCCCTATTCCATAGTGTCTGCAGTACATTCCCCGCTGACCACTGCCTGATGGACTTGTGATCAAAGGTGTTTACTTGGAAGAACTCTTCCACAAAGGACAGGAAGTGCAGCAACATCCAGCTGATTGGGATGTCGCGTGGTAGAGGGGCCAAGCCTATCTTCTGCAACAGCAGGGACAAGTAGAACCTCAGTACATAGTGACATTTGGTGCCCACGTACTTGGGTCCACACACTGCCTAATGCAGCCACACACAAAGGTGGTCATCAGGATGAGGGCAACATTGGATACACCTTTTTCCCCATTTTCAGGGGACTTGTGCATCATAACCCATTGGACTCGCTCCATCTTGGACCCCAGATAAACTGGAAGACATCCCGCGTGATTGCCAAGGCAGAGAGTGGGGAACAGGCCACACCTGCGCCAAGTAAGGCAGCCCTCAGTGCATATTGCACCTGATGACCAAGTTCTTCCTAGTTACTGGCAGAGCGCACTGTTTCCACAGGCCATTCAGCAGATAAGGAAGAGATTGAAGGCTCTAGCAGTAGTTACAGAAGCAGAAATGTCCATGACAGGGGTTGTATAGGAAGGGAATGCTTTAGACATGTGGTGGAAAAGGTTGGAAGACAAAAACCCATGGGGGTGAAATGGAAAATGATAGTGTAGAGTGAGGAGGGTTTTGTCTGGTAAATCAGGTGAAACTAATATCAGTGGAGACCCAACAGTGTCAATTTATGATGAAGTTTCTACTCTCTCACAATTAAAGGAAATACGAGAGATCTGAGAGTGTCAGACAGGGAAGGAATGTGAAAGGGCTGCTTCTGTGTTCAGAAGCAATAGCTGTGGTGGAACTCTGAGAAAAAATAGATATCTGGTGTCAAGTCTAATCTTTCTTATTCACAACGTTTTCGGAAGAAAGAAATAAGGTAGGCGAGCTTGAAGCTCAGATACGAATGGGTAAGTATGATGTTGTTGGGATAATGGAGACATGGCTGCAGGGAAATCAGACCTGGGAAATGAATTTTCAAGGGTATACATGCTATCGTAAGGACAGGAAGGTGGGCAGAGGGGGTGGGGTGGCTCTGTTGGTGAGGAATGAGATTCAGTCCCTTGCAAGGGGGGACATTGAATCAGGAGAAGTAGAGTCAGTATGGATAGAACTGAGGAACTGTAAGGGCAAAAAGACCCTAATGGGTGTTATCTACAGGCCTCCGAACGGTGGCATGGATATTGGGTGCAAGCTGAATAGTGAGTTAATGTTGGCATGTGGCAAGGGTAATGTCACAGTAGTTATGGGGGATTTCAATATGCAAGTGGACTGGGAAAATCAGGCTGGTACTGGACCCCAGGAAAGGGAGTTTATAGAGTGCCTCCGGGATGCATTCTTGGAGCAGCTGGTACGAGAGCTGACCAGGGAGAGGGCTATTCTGGATTTAGTGCTGTGTAATGAGCAGGATTTGATAAGAGAACTTGAAGTAAAGGAGCCATTGGGAGGTAGTGACCATAACATGATAAGTTTTTATCTGCAATTGGAGAGGGAAAAGGGCAAATCAGAAGGGTCAATTTTACAGTTGAACAAAGGAGACTATGGAGCCATGAGGGAGGAGCTGGCTAAAGTTGATTGGGTGGGCATCCTAGCAGAATTGTCAGTGGAACAGAAATGGCAGGTATTCTTGGGAATAATGCACAAGGTGCAGGATCAGTTTATTCCCTAGAGAAGGAAAGACTCAAAGAGGGGAAAGGGGCCACCGTGGCTGACAAAGGAAGTCAGAGATAGCATCGTGTTAAAAAGGAAGAAGTATGGCAGAGCCAAGCTGAGTGGGAAGATAGAAGATTGGGAAATTTTTAAGGTGCAGCAGAATTTAACTAAAAAGGTAATTCGGGAAGAAAAAATGAGGTACGAAGGCAAGCTAGCCAGGAATATTAAGGAGGATAGCAAAAGCTTTTTTAGGTATGTGAAGGGAAAGAAATTAGGAACAATGTTGGGCCCTTGAAGACCGAATCGGGTGAAATTATTACAGGAAACAGGGAGATGGCAGTCGAATTTAATAAGTACTTTGGATCTGTCTTCACGGGGGAAGATGTAAGAAATCTCCCAGAAGTAAGGATGGACAAAAGGCAGAGGGTGACAGAGGAACTGAAGTGGATTGACATCAGGAAAGAAATGGTGATGGGTAGACTAATGGGGCTGAAGACTGACAAATCCCCAGGTCCAGATGGTCTGCATCCCAGGGTACTAAAGTAGGTGGCTCTAGAAATTGTGGATGCATTGGTGATCATTTTCCGATGTTCCTTAGATTCGGGGTCAGTTCCTGAGGATTGGAGAATGGCTAATGTTATCCCACTTTTTAAGAAAGGAGGGAGGGAGAAAACGGGGAACTATCGTCCAGTTAGCCTAACATCTGTGGTGGGGAAGATGCTAGAGTCCATTATTAAGGATTAAATAGCGGCATATTTGGATAACAATGATAGGATTGGGTCGAGTCAACATGGATTTACCAAGGGCAGATCATGCTTGACTAATCTACTGGAGTTTTTTGAGGATGTAACCAGGAAAATAGATGAGGGAGATTCAGTGGATGTTGTATACCTTGACTTTCAGAAGGCATTTGATAAAGTGCCACACAGGAGATTGGTGGATAAAATTAGGGCTCATGGAATTGGGGGGCAGGTATTAACATGGATAGAAAACTGGTTGGCGGATAGGAAACAAAGGGTAGGGGTGAATGGATGTTTCTCAGAATTGCAGGCCGTGACTAGTGGGGTGCCACAGGGCTCGGTGCTGGGACTGCAGCTGTTTATGATCTATGTTGATGATTTAGATGAAGGCATTGTGAATAACATTAGCAAGTTTGCTGATGATACAAAGTTGGGTGGCAGTGCGACATGTGTAGAGGAAGTTAGGAGAATTCAAGGTGATTTGGATAGGTTGGGTAAATGGGCAGATACTTGGCAGATGAAGTTTAATGTGGATAAGTGTGAGGTTATCCACTTTGGGAGCAGGAACAGGAAGGCGGATTTTTATCTGAATGGTGTGGAGTTGGGTAAGGGGGAAATACAAAGGGATCTAGGAGTCTTTGTTCATCAGTCACTGAAAGTGAACGAGCAAGTGCAGCAGGCAGTGATGAAGGCTAATGGAATGTTGGCCTGTATTACAAGGGGAATTGAGTACAAAATAAAAGAGATTCTTTTGCATTTGTACAGGGCCCTGGTGAGACCACTCCTGGAGTATTGTGTACAGTTTTGGTCTCCAGGGTTAAGGAAGGATATCCTGGCTATAGAGGGAGTGCAGCGTAGGTTTACGAGGTTAATTCCGGGGATGTCAGGACTGTCTTATGCTGAGAGGTTGGAGAGACTGGGATTGTACACGCTGGAATTGAGAAGATTGAGAGGGGATCTGATTGAAGCATACAGGATTATTAAGGGATTGGACAAGATAGAGACAGGAAATATGTTCCAGATGTTGGGGAAGTCCAGGACCAGGGGGCATGATTTAAGAATAAGGGCTAGGCCATTTAGGACAGAGGTGAGGAAAAACTTCTTCTCTCAGAGGGTTGTGAATTTGTGGAATGCACTGCCTCAGAGGGCAGTGGAGGCCAATTCTCTGGGCACTTTCAAGAAGGAGCTAGACAGGTTTCTTATAGATAGGGGAATCAAGGGATATGGGGACAAGGCAGGAACAGGATATTGATTGTTGAGGATCAGCCATGATCTCAAAATGATGGTGCAGACTTGAAGGGCCGAATGGTCTACTTCTGCTCCTATTCTCTATTGTCTAAAACACAAGTCTGGACACTGGATAATTGGTTAAGATCCTGCAAAATTGTCCATTTTGGCAAGAGAATAAAAGAAACAGATAATCTAAATGGTGACATAGAACATAGAAACATAGAAAAACTACAGCACAATTCAGGCCCTTCAGCCCACAAAGCTGTGCCGAACATGTCCCTACCTTAGAAATTACTAGGCTTACCCATAGCCTTCTATTTTACTCAGCTCCATGTACAGATCTAACAGTCTCTTGAAAGACCCTATCGTATCCGCCTCCACCACCGTTGCCGGCAGCCCGTTCCACGCACTCACGACTCTCTGAGTAAAAAACTTACCCCTGACATCTCCTCTATATCTACTCCCTAGCAACTTAAACCTATGTCCTCTTGTGGCCACCAATTCAGCCCTGGGAAAAGCCTCTGACTATCTGCTCTATCAATACCTCTCATCATCTTATACATCTCTATCAGGTCTCCCCTCATCCTCCGTCTCTCCAAGGAGAAAAGGCCGAGTTCCTTCTACCTGCTTTCATAAGACATGCTCTGCATTCCAGGCAGCATCCTTGTAAATCTCCTCTGCACCCTTTCTATGGCTTCCACATCTTTCCTGTAGTGAGGCGACCAGAACTGAACACAGTACTCCAAGTGGGGTCTGACCAGGGTCCTATATAGCTGCAACAATACCTCCTGGCTCCTAAATTCAATTCCCCGATTGATGAAGGACAATACACCATATGCCTTCTTAACCACAGAGTCAACCTGCACAGCCGCTTTGAGTGTCCTATGGACTCGGACCCCAAGATCACTCTGATCCTCCACACTGCCAAGAGTCCTACCATTAACACTATATTCCGCCAACATATTTGACCTACCAAAATGAACCACTTCACACTTATCTGGGTTGAACTGCATCTGCCACTTCTCAGCCCAACTCTGCATCCTATCTATGTCCCTCTGTAACCTCTGGCAGCTCTCCAAACTAACCACAACACCCCCAACCTTTGTGTGGTCCGCAAACTTACTAACCCACCCCTCCATTTCCTCATCCAGGTCGTTTATAAAAATCAGAAAGAGTAAGGGTCCCAGTACAGATCCCTGAGGTACACCACTGGTCACTGACCTCCACTCAGAATATGACCCTTCAACAACCTCTCTTTGCCTTCTGTGGGCCAGCCAGTTCTGGATCCACACTGCAATGTTCCCTTGGATCCCATGTCTCCTCACCTTCTCCATAAGCCTCACATGGGGTACCTTATCAAACGCCTTGCTGAAATCCATATACACTACATCTACTACTCTCCCTTCATCGATGTGCTTAGTCATATCCTCAAAAAATTCAATCAGGCTTGTAAGACAGGACCTGTCCTTGACAAAGCCATGCTGGCTATTCCTAATCATATTATACCTCTCCAAATGTTCATAAATCCTGCCTCTCAGGATCTTCCCCATCAGCTTACCAACCACTGAGGTAAGACTCACCGGTCTATAATTTCCTGGGCTATCCCTACTCCCCTTCTTGAATAAGGGAACAACATCCGCATCCCTCCAATCTTCCGGAACCTCTGCCGTCTCCATGGCCGACACAAAGATCATCATCAGAGCTTCCACAATCTCCTCCCTCGCCTCCCACAGCAACCTGGGGTACATCTCATCCGGTCCCGGCGACTAATCTAACTTGATGCTTTTCAAAAGTTTCAGCACCTCCTCTTTTCTAATATCTACATGCTCAAGCTTTTCAGGTTGCTGCAAGTCCCCGCGACAATCCCCCAGATCCCCCAGAAAATGCAGTGATCTGAGACACAGAAGGATCTGGATGTCCACTTATATGGGTGAGTAAAATGGTAGCAAGTATGCCCAACCTTCCATAACCAAACAATGTGTTTGGGAAGTTTGTGGGAGTGGAAGGAGTAGCCCTTTTAAGGTAATAGCACAGGCTATTCAGGGGAATAGGATCACCTAGAAGTATTTGTTGGCAGTTTGTGTCTTGTTTACAATCAAAGTTAAGGAGGAGGTTTGGATCAGGATCAATTGGCCAGGAGACATTCTCTGCTCATGCTTTTACAGCTTACACTAAACGTGTTGCTAATACAAACATGTCAGGATTTGATTTAGGAATGCAAATGTTTCTAAAGCGTGAGTGTTAAGGAAGTTGCTTATGCTTTGGTGGGATAAGGAGATTAAGCACCTAACCAGGGAGAATGTCACACAGTTCTCAGAGAGGATATACTGGAGGGCTCATGGACACAGGAAATTTGGGTGGAGCTCAGAACTATGATTGGTGCAATTATGCTGATTGGCCTCCCAACAGCCACTGAGATGTGGAGAAACAGATATGTGTACAGATTATGGAAAGGTGCAGAAACAACAGAGTTGTCATAGTGGGGACTTTAACTTCCCCAGTATTGATTGGAACTTCCTTGATACAAGAAGCTTAGATGTGGCAGTGCATCCAAGAGGGGTTCTTGAAACAGTATGAACATAAAATATAGAACAGTACAGCACTAGACAGACCATGCAGCCCACAATGTTGTGCCGCTCTTGATGCCGTTTTATACCAAATGTCCTCCTCGTGTTTATCATCCATATCCCTCCATTCCTTTCATACTCATGTGTCTGTCTAAAAGACTCATAAACTCCACCAAACTGCCTTCTTCCACCACTACACCTGGTAACCCACTCCAGGCACCTACCACTCTCTGTGTAAAAAACTTGCCCGTCATGTCGCCTTAAAACTTCCCCTCTCTAAACTTAAAAGCGTATCCTCTGGTTTTGGACATTTCTACCCGAAAAACCTCTATCAGGTCTCCTCTCAGCCTCCGATGCTCTAAGGGGAACAACCCAAGTTTGCCCAACCTCTCCTTATAGCCCATACCCTCTGATCCAGGCAGCATCCTGGTATATCTCTTCTGCACCCTTTCCACAATCTCCACATCCTTCTTATAGTGGGGTGACCAGAACAACACACAATATTCCAAGTGGGGTCGGACTAAAGTTTTATACAGCTGCACCATGACATCCTTACTATTATACTCAACACCCCACCAATGAAATCAAGCATTACATACGCCTTCTTTACCACCTTATCCACTTGTGTGGCCACTTTCAGTGAACTATGGACCTGGACCCCAAGATCCCTCTGTACCTCAATGCTATTAAGGGGCTACTATTAACTGTGTATTTTCTCCTTTCATTTGACTTCCCAAAGTGCAACAGCTCACACTTGTCCTGATTAAACTCCATCTGCCATTTCTCTGCCCATATCTGCAACTGATCTATATTCTGCAGTAATTCTTTGACAGTTCTTCACACTGTTCACAACTCCACCAACCTTGGTGTCATCCGCAAACTTGTTAATCCACCCATCTACATTTCCATCCTAAGATTTGATATATATCAGGACAAACAGAGGCCCCAGCACCGATCCTTGCAGAACACCACTGGCCACGGACCTCCAGCCAGAATAACAGCCTTACTTTTTCTCAATCTTTTTATTAGTTTTCAAATTAATACAGATTAATATATAGCATCAATGTTTGTACATGTAATACAAAGAGATCTGGATAACAATCATGGCATAGATAATCATAAACCATAGAACCATAGAACAATACGGCACAATACAGGCCCTTCGGCCCACCATGTTGTGCTGCCCTTCAAACCACACCTATGACTATCTAACCCCTTCCTCCCACATATCCCTCTAACTTAAGTTCCTCCATATGCTTATCTAACAATCTCTTGAGCTTGTCCAATGTATCAGCCTCCACCACCACCCCAGGCAGCGCATTCCATGCACCAACCACTCTCTGGGTGAAAAACCTTCCTCTGACATCACTCTTGAACTTCCCACCCAATACCTTAAAGTCATGTCCTCTTGTTTTGAGCATTGGTGCCCTGGGAAAGAGGCGCTGGCTGTCCACTCTATCTATTCCGCAAACTTGTATATTTCTATCATGTCTCCCCTCATCCTCCTTCTCTCCAATGAAAACAGCCCCAGCTCCTTTAATCTCTCCCCATAATCCAAACTGTCGATTCCAGGCAGCATCCTGGTAAATCTCCTCTGCACCCTTTCCAACGCCTCCACATCCTTCCTATAATGAGGCGACCAGAACTGGACACAGTACTCCAAGTGTGGCCTAACCAGAGTTTTGTAAAGATGCATCATCACTTCGCGGTTCTTAAACTCGATCCCTCGACTTATGAAAGCTAACATCCCATAAGCTTTCTTAACTACCCTATCCACCTGCAAGGCAACTTTCAGTGATCTGTGGATATGAACCCCCAGATCCCTCTGCTCCTCTACACTGTCCCGAATTCTGCCATTTACCTTGTACTCCACCTTGGAGTTTGTCCTTCCAAAGTGTACCACCTCACACTTCTCTGGATTGAACTCCATCTGCCATTTGTCAGCCCAGTTCTGCATCCTATCAATATCCCTCTGCAAGCTTCTACAGCCCTCCACACTATCCACAACACCACCGATCTTTGTGTCATCTGCAAACTTGCTAACCCACCCTTCCACCCCCTCATCTAAGTCGTTAAAAAATATCACAAAAAGCAGAGGTCCCAGAACCGATCCCTGCGGGACACCACTAGTCACAGCCCTCCAATCTGGATGCACTCCCTCCACCACAACCCTCTGCTTTCTACAGGCAAGCCAATTCTGAATCCACATGGCCAAGCTTCCCTGGATCCCTTGGCCTCTGACCTTCTGAAGAAGCCTACCATGTGGAACCTTGTCAAACGCCTTACTAAAATCCATGTAGACCACATCCACTGCACTACCCTCATCAATCTTCCTGGTCACCTCCTCAAAGAACCCTATCAGACTTGTGAGGCAAGATCTTCCCTTCACAAAACCATGCTGGCTGTCCCTAATCAGTCCATGATTCTGTAAATGCTCATAGATCCTATCTCTTAGAATCCTTTCTAACAGCTTACCCACCACAGACATAAGGCTTACTGGTCTGTAATTCCCTGGACTATACCTACTACCTTTTTTGAATAAGGGGACAACATTCGCCACCCTCCAATCCTCTGGTACCATCCCTGTGGACAACGAGGACTCAAAGATCCTAACCAACGGTTCAGCAATCTCTTCCCTCGCCTTATGAAGCAGCCTGGGGAATATTCAGTCAGGCCCTGGGGAATTATCTGTCCTAATATTTTCTAACAACTCCAACACATCCTCTCTCTTAATATCTACATACTCCAGAACATTACCCTCACCTACACTGTTTTCAGCATCATCAAGACCCCTCTCCTTGGTGAATACTGAAGAGAAGTATTCATTGAGAACCTCACCCACTTCCACTGCTTCCAGGCACATCTTCCCACCTTTGTCTTTAATCAGACCTACCTTTACTCTAGCCATCCTTCTGCTCTTTACGTACGAGAAAAAAGCCCTGGGATTCTCCTTAACCCTACTCGCCAAAGCCTTTTCATGTCCCCTTCTTGCTCTCCTCAGCCCTTTCTTAAGCTCCTTCCTTGCTACTCTATATTCTTCATGAGCCCTGTCAGATCCTTGCTGCTTACACCTTGTGTAGGCTACCCTCTTCTTCCTAACTAGTTGTTCCACCTCTCTCGTCACCCACAGTTCCTTCACCCTACCATTCCTTCTCTGCCTCACCGGGACAAATTTATCCCTAACATCCTGCAAAAGATCCCTGAACATCAACCACATTTCCATAGTACGTTTCCCTTCAAAAATGTCACCCCAATTTACACTCCCAAGTTCTCGCCTTATAGCCTCATAATTTGCCTTTCCCCAATTAAGTATCTTCCCATCCTCTTTGCTCCTATCCCTGTCTATGACAATTCTAAAGGTTATGGAGCAATGGTCACTGTCCCCCAAATGCTCACCCACTAATAGATCTGTCACCTGACCTGGTTCATTACCTAAAACTAGATCTAATATGGCATTCCCTCTAGTCAGCCTGTCAACATACTACGTCAGGAATCCATCCTGGACACACTTAACAAACTGCGCCCCGTCTAAACCTTTGGCAGTAAGTAGGTGTCAATCAATATTTGGATAGTTGAAGTCTCCCATTATAATAACCTTGTTATTTCACATCTCTCCAAAAGCTGCCTCCCAATCTGTTCCTCAGTATCCCTACTGCTACCGGGGGGCCTATAGAATACTCCCAGGAGGGTAACTGCCCCTTTCTTATTCCTAACTTCCACCCATATTGACTCTGGAGAGGATCCTTCTACATTATCTACCCTTTCTGCAGCTGTAACTGTGTCCCTGACCAGTATCGCCACCCCTCCTCCTCTTCTCACCACCTCCCTATCCCTTTTAAAACACTGAAAACCAGGAATATTCAATATCCGTACCTGCCCCGATGTCAGCCATGTCTCTGTAATAGCCACAATATCATAGTCCCATGTACTTATCCAAGCTCTCAGTTCATCTCCCTTATTCCTGATGCTTCTCGCATTCAAGTACATGCACTTCAGCCCATTCACCTTACTACTTTTATAGCCTGTACTCTGCCTCTCCACCCTCAAAGCCTCTCTACCTTTCAGATCTGACTTTATCCCATCCCCTTCTTCCTCTGACCTACTCCTTTGGTTCCCTTCCCCCTCGCAATCTAGTTTAAACCCTCCTGAACCACCCTAGCAAACCTGGCCGCAAGGATATTGGCCCCCCTCAAGTTCAGGAGTAACCCGTCCTCTCTGTAGAGATCCCACCTTCCCCAGAAGAGATCCCAATGATCCAAAAATCTAAAACCCTCCATCCTGCACCAACTTCTCAGCCAAGCATTTATCTGCCATCTCCTCCTATTCCTGCCTTCACTATCGCATGGCACTGGCAGCAATCCCGAGATCGCTATCCTCGAGGTCCTGTCCTTCAGCCTTCTGCCTAGCTCACTAAACTCCCTTTTCAGGACCTCATCCCTCTCCCCACCTATGTCGTTGGTACAAACATGAACCACGACTTCTGGCTGTTCTCCCTCCCACTCTAGAATCCTGTGGACCCGATCAGAGACATCCCGGACCCTGGCACCTGGGAGGCAACATACCATCTGGGATTCATGCTCACTGCCACTGAACCTCCTATCTGTTTCCCTGACTATCGAGTCCCCTATCACTACTGCCTTCCTCTTCTCCTCCCTTCCCTTCTGAGCAGCAGGACCGGTCCCAGTGCCATAAACCTGGCTACTGCTGCTCGGCCCCGCCAGGTCATCTCCCTCAACAGTCTCCAAAGTGGAAAACCTGTTATTGAGGGGAACAGCCTCCGGGGTCCTCTGCTCTATCTGCCTGTTTGTTTTCTTTTTCCTTTTCCCTCCCCTGACAGTCACCCTTCTATCTACTTCCTGGACTCCAGAAGTACCTGCTCTAAGGGGGGTGACCGTCTCCTGATGAACAGAATCTACAAAAGAACAATAAGATATAAAAAAAGAACAAAAAGAACAATAAGATATAAAAAAACTGTAGATCCAACGATCTCTTAGTAAATGAATATAATATAAAAGAAAGAAAAGAAAATGGTTTATTATATAAATTAAAAAAAAGAGAAAAAAACCCAAATCAATAAGAAAAATTATACACAATATAAACTAAACTGAACAGAAAAATTTCAAAAAAAAACAAACAAAAAAAAAGAAAAAATACTGGACTAAAATTTCTCAGTAGAAACAGAGCAATATCATGTCGTCAACTCCACTCCCCTACGTTGGAAAGTTATTGAAAGGGGATCTACATCATGTGAAAATTTAAGCAAAGGATCAACAGTACCACTCCTAATTTTTTCCAAGTTTAAACATGAAAAAGTTTGAGAGAACCATTGAAAAGTAGTAGGGGGTATTGGATCCTTCCATTTAAGCAAAATGGATCATTTGGCCATTAATGTAACAAAAGCAATCATACGGTTAGCAGATGCAGATAAATGGCCAGACTCTATCCTTTGTAATCCAAAAATTGCAGTGATAGGGTGAGGTTGTAAATCAATTTTCAGTACATTTGAAATAATATTAAAAATGTCTTTCCAATATTTTTCCAAAAGTGGGTAGGACCAAAACATATGTGTCAAAGAAGCCACATTCGATTTACATCTGTCACATATAGGATTTATATGGTTATAAAAACGAGCTAACTTTTCTTTGGACATATGGGTCCTGTGAACTACCTTAAACTGTATCAACGAGTGTCTGGCACACATTGAAGATGTATTAACTAAATGAAGAATTTTCTTCCAAGTCTCTGTAGGTAAAGATGTCTGGAGTTCGCTTTCCCATTCATTCTTAATTTTGTCCAGTGATTCTGGACGTATTTTCTTAATTAAATCATAGATTATTGCTATCAAGCCCTTCTGATAAGGTTTAAGACCTAAAATTTTTTCCGTAGTTTCAGTTTTGTAAGGTGTCGGAAAAGAGGGTATAGTAGCTTTTAAAAAAATTCTAATCTGCAAATATTGAAAAAAGTGTGATCTAGACAAATTGTATCTGTTAGACAATTGTTCAAAAGATGAAAAACAGTTATCAATGAATAGATCACGAAAACATATTTTTCCCTTCCTTTTCCATATGGAAAAAGCTGAGTCAACTCTGGATGGATGAAAGAAAAAATTAGATTGAATGGGACTTGACAGGTTAACTTTATTCAATCCAAAAAATTTACAAAACTGAAACCATATTCATATTGTATGTTTAACAATTGGGTTAATCATATGTTTACTTAATTTGTTAAGTGCAAAAGGGAGTGAAGCTCCTAAAATAGAAACTAATGAAAATTCAAGTACTGATTGGTGCTCAAGGTGTACCCATTTGGGGCATTGAATTACATCTGAATCTTGTATCCAAAAAATTAAATATCTGATATTAATTGCCCAATAATATAATCTAAAGTTAGGCAGGGCCATGCCACCATCCCTTTTTAGTTTTTGTAAATATTTCTTACTTAACCTTGGGTTTTTATTCTGCCAAATATATGAAAGAATTTTAGAAACAATAGTGTCAAAAAAAAGATTTCGGGACAAAAGTTGGAATTGTTTGAAATAAATATAAACATTTTGGTAAAATATTCATCTTAACTGCATTAATTTGGCCTACCAATGATAAAGACAGTGGAGACCACTTAGTAAATAATTGTTTAACATGGTCAATTAAAGGCAATAGATTAGCTTTAAATAAATCTCTATGTTTCTTGGTAATTTTAACACCTAAATACATAAAATAGTTAATTACCAATCTAAAAGGTAATTGGCTATAAATTGGGATTTGCATATTCAATGGAAAAAGTTTGCTCTTATTAAGATTTAATCTATAGCCAGAAAAAACACTAAACTGATGTAGTAGCGATAGTACTGCGGGGATAGATTCATCCGGATTAGAAATATAAAGTAACAGGTCATCTGCCTAGAGAGATATCTTATGAATCTTCTGTCCGCGAGTAATGCCACATACATTTGAAGAGTCCCGGAGTGCAATAGCCAAGGGTTCTAAAGCAATATCAAATAATAAAGGGCTTAACAGGCAACCTTGTCTCGTACCTTGAAAAAGCCTAAACAAAGGGGATCTTTGATTATTAGTAAGTATTGAAGCCATAGGTATATAATAAATCATTTTAATCGCAGATATAAATTTATTATCTATACCCCTTCAGCCCAAATTCCAGAATGTGTTGTTTCACTTGATGCTGAAAAGGCTTTTGACAGAGTCGAATGGGAATATCTATTCACTACACTTCAAAAATTTGATTTTAGCCCTAAATAACAGCCTTCCACCTCTACTCTCTGTCTTCTAATGGCAAGCCAGTTCGAATCCAAACTTGCAATTCACCCTGGATCCCATGCATTTTTATCTTCTAAATAAATCTACCATGTCAAATACCTTACTAAAATCCCTGTAGATAACATTCACTGCCTTCAAGAACCTTTATCACTTCCTCAAAAAACACAATCAAGTTTGTAAGACATGACCTGACCCGCACAAACCCATGCTGACTGTCCCGACGCAGGCCATGCTTTACCAAAAGGACATAAATCCTATCCCTCAGTATCCTCTCCAATAGCTTCCCCACCAGTTTTTCTCCAGTTGCAGCAGCCAGAGTAGTAGAGGGGAGGAGTCAGCAGTGTTCAAAAGTTTTTTTCTGATTGACTGAATTGCCACACACTTTTGCCAATAAATAGAAGGTAGGGTCAAGGAGCGTGGCCAATTTGGAGTGGCCATTGTGAGAGTGGGAGTGGGTGTGGGAGTGGGAGTGGGTGTGGGAGTGGGAGTGAGAGGGGGAGTGGGAGTGGGAGGGGGAGTGGGAGGGGGAGGGGGAGTGGGAGTGGGAGTGTGGGAGGAGGAGGGGGAGGGGGAGTGGGAGTGGGAGGCATTGGCTCAAGAGGCTTCAGCGTGAGGAGGCAGAGTAAGTGGCCCAGGTGTGGGGAGTGAGAATGGACCTTTAAAAAGGCTTTGGTGAGGAGAGACAGGTAAAAATAAGTAAGGCTTTATTTTCTTGATCCTTAGTACTTGATTCAGTGTAGGCAGGATGGCAGTCAGGGCAGTGGAATGCTCCTCCTGCAAGATGTGAGAAGTCAGGGAACCTCACGGTCTCCCTGATGACAACATCTGTGGGAAGTGCACCCAGCTGCAGCTCCTGACAGACTGGGTCAAGGAACTGGAGCTGGAGTTGGATGTACTCAGCATCATCTGGGAAACTGAGGGCTTCATAGATGAAACTTTTACTGAGGTGGTCACACCCAAGGTACAGGCTTCAGATAGATGGGTGACCACCAGGAAATATAAGGGGAGAAGGCAGTCAGTGCAGGTTCCCCTGTGGCTATTCCCCTCACTAACTGGTATACCTCTTAGGATACTGTTGAGGGGAATGTTCTTTCAGGGGTGAGCAGCTGTAGTCAGGTCTCTGGCACTGTGACCGGCTCTGAGGCTCAGAGGGAAAGGGTACAGACAGACAGGGCAATAGTGATGGGAGACTCAATAGTGAGTGGGGCAGACAGGAGATTCTGTGGCTGCAGAAGAGATGGTGTTTTGCCTCCTGGGTGCCAGGGTTGAGGATGTCTCTGAGCGGCTGCAGAAAATTCTCGAGTGGGAGGGGGAACAGCCAGAGGTCATTTTACATGTAGTACAAAAAGGTAGAAGAATGAATGAAGTTCTGCAGAATGAGTATAGGGAGTTAGATAAGAACTTAAGGAGCAGGACTTCAAGGGTGGTGATCTCTGGATTACTCCTGGTGCCATGTGCCGGCGAGGTCAGAAAGAGAAAGATAGGCCAGATGAATTTGTGGCTGAGGAACTGGTGCAGGGGGCATGGATTCAGGTTCTTCGACAATTAAGATCTCATCTGGGGTAGAGGCAACCTGTACAAGAGGGATGGATTGAACTTGAACCAGAGAGGGACCGATATTCTTGCAGAGAAATTTGCTAATTCTACACAGGAGGATTTAAACGAGATTGGCAGTGACTCCGAGCAGGAGCAAGTCATGACAGAAAGCAGTAGCCAGCGAGAGCAATTTTAGTGATCAGGATAAGGCACAGTAAAGGCAGGGAAAGGAATATTCAATTAAACTGCATTTATTTCAATGTATATCGTTTTAACAGGTAGGGCGAACGAACACAGTTCATGGCTTGGCTCTGAGGACTGGGATGTTATAGCCATAACGGAAACATGGCTGAGAGAAGAGCAGGACTGGCAGCTCAATATTCCAGGATACAGATGCTACAGGTGTGACTGAGTTACAGGTAAGCGAGGAGGGGGTGTTGCCTTTTTGATAACGGAAGACATGACAGCATTACTTAGAGACGACATTTTGGGGGATTGTCTAGTGAGGCCATATGGGTAGAACTTAGAAACAAGAAGGGGAGGGTCACTCCAAAGGGGCTGTGTTATAGACTGCCGACTATTCAGCGGAAACTTGTGGAGAAGGCATGTACTGTAGAGGCACTGCTCATAGTTGTAAAAACAATAGGGTTGTATTAGTGGGAGATCTTAATTTCTCTGGTATTGACTGGACTACCCAGAGTGTTAAAGCTCTGGATGGGGTGGAATTTGTGAAACGTGTCCAGGAAAGTTTCCTGAGTGAATATATAGAGGGCCCTACTGGACCTTCTGTTAGGGAACAAGGCAGGGCAAGTAACAGAAGTGGCAGTCAGGGAGCACTTTGGCCCTTGTGACCATGATTCCGTTGGTTTTAAGATAGTGATGGAAAAGGATAGGACAGACCACAGGTTAGGGTCCTAAACTGGAGCAGGGCTAATTTTGGCAGCTCAATATTCCAGGATACAGATGCTACAGGTGTGTCAGAGGTGCAGGTAAGTGAGGAGGGGGTGTTGCCTAAACACTTGGAGTCTGATTCGGAGGAGTCAGCATGGCTTTGTGCGTGGAAAGGGCTGTAGATGTTGCTTATTTGGACTTTAGCAAGGCCTTCAACAAGGTCCCGCATGGTAGGCTGGACTAGAAGGTTAGGTCCCATGGAATCCAGGCAGAGCTAGTCAGGTGGATTCAAATTTGGCTCGAAGGTAGGAAGCAGAGGGTGGTGGTTAAAGGTTGTTTCTCGGAATGAAGGCCGGTGACTGGTGGTGTGTCACAGGGGCGGTATTGGAACCCTTGTTTTTCATTACTTATATAAATGATTTGAATGTGAATGCACAAGGCTTGATCAGTAAGTTTGTGAATGACATGAAATTAGGAGGTGTTGTTGACAGTGAAAACGTTTATCATAGATTACAGGGGGATCTTGATCAGCTAGGGAAGTGGGCCGAGGAGTGGCAAATGGATTTCAATACAGTTAAGTGTGAGGTGATGCATTTTGGAAAGTCAAATCAGTGTAGGACTTAGACTATGAATGGTGGGGCACTATGGATTGTATTGGAGCAGAGGAACCTAGGAGTACAAGTGCATAGGTCGTTGAAAGCAACATCACAGGGAGACAGGGTGGTGAAAAAGGCATTTAGCATGTTGGCCTTCATCACTCAGGGCATTGAGTATAGGTGTTGGGACAATATGTTGTAGTTGTATAAGTCATTGGTAAGGCTGCACTTGGAGTACTGTGTACCGATTCGGTCACCCTGATGTAGGAAAGACATGTTTAAACTGGAAAGAGTGCAGAAAAGATTTACGAGGATGTTGCCAGGACGAGAAGGCCTGAGTGATAGGGAGAGGTTGGCCAAGTTAGAC
This sequence comes from Pristis pectinata, assembly GCF_009764475.1. Classification (NCBI taxonomy): domain Eukaryota; kingdom Metazoa; phylum Chordata; class Chondrichthyes; order Rhinopristiformes; family Pristidae; genus Pristis; species Pristis pectinata. The sequence continues at coordinate 11,696,002 of NC_067420.1, forward strand.
CTTTATTTGTTAGAGCATAGGAGAACAAGGGATGATCTTGTCAAAGTTTATAAAATCGTGAGGGGCATAGGTAAGATGGACATAAGTAAGATGGACATAGGTAAGATGGACAGTAGCAGTCTTTTCCCCAGGGTAGGGAATCCAAAACCAGGGGAACATAGCTTTAGGGTGAAAGGGGAAAGATTTAAAAGGGACCCGAGGGGCAACTTTTTCATGCAGAGGGTGGTGACTATATGGAACGAGCTGCCAGAGGAACTGGTTGAGGCAGGTACAATAGTATCATTTAAGAAGCACTTGATAGGTACATGCAGGGGCAGGGCTTCGATGGATATGGGCACAATGCAAGAAGTTGGGTCTATATGTGTGGGAACAATGGTTAGCACTAACTTGTTGGGCCAAGGGGCCTGTATCTGTGCTGCATTGCTCTATGACCACTGACGTGAGGCTCACTGGCCTATAATGACCTGGATTATTCCTATTTCCCTTCTTGAACAAAGGAACAACATTTGCTACTCTCCAGTCCTCCAGGAGCTCGCCTATTGCTAGTGAGGACACAAAGATCTTTGTCAAAATCCCAACAATCTCCTCACCTGCTTCTTTCAATATTCTGGGATGTGTGCCTTCAGGCCCTGGGACTTATCCACCTTAATCTTTTTCAGAAGACCCAACATTACCCCTTTCATGACCTCTTTTGGCCTTCCTAATTGCCTGCTTGAGCACTTTCCTGCTGTCTTCAAAAGGGCCCAGTCTGAAGTCAGCTTCCTAAATCTTTCCTTTTCCTTTCTGACTAAATTTAGGATCTCTCGGGTCATCCAAGGTACCCTTACCTTACCATCGTTGTCCTTACTCCTTACCAGAACATGCTGATCCTGAACTCTGATCAGCTGGTCTTTAAACAACTCCCACATGTCAAACCTGGACTTGTCCGACAGCAGCTGCTCCCAATCATTGCCCCTTAGCTCCTGTCTTATTCTGTCATAATTTGCCCTCCCCCAATAAGTACCTTCCCACAAGATCCAATTTTATCTTTGCACATAACTATCTTAAAACGTAATCAGTTGTGGTCACTATTCCCAAAATGTTCATCCACTATCAGGTCTGTCACCTGGCCTGGCTCACTTCCCAAAACCAGGTCCTGAATGTTCTCTCCTCTAGTTGGACTCTCTGTATGCTGTTTCAAGAACCGTTCTTGGATGCACTGAACAAATCCCACCCCATCTAAGCATCTTATTTCTTGTATTAAAGAAGTTCCAATCAGTACTGGGGAAGTTAAAGTCCCCACTATAGCAACCCTGTTGTTTCTGCACCTTTCCATAATCTGTTCCTTCACTTCTCAGTGGCTATTGGGGGGCCTATAGTATAATCCCATCAGCAGAATTGCACCTTTCTTATTTCTGAGCACCCAAATTGCCTCTGTGGTTGAGCCCTGCAGTCTGTCCTCTCTGAGTACTGCTGTGACATTCTCACTGATCAGTAGTGCTACCTCTCCAGTTGTGGCAAGACTGGACACATTGCCGCAGGAGAATGTGGAAAACAGGTTTAACTATCTGAATTTTATTGAAGATCAGAGATTAAAAAGTGAGGCTGGTAAAATTTGTGGGAGTGTTAGAATGTGTTTGCATGATCATACACTTCCAATATTCCATGGTCTAAAAATATGAAAATCACAAAGTTATTTTGAAGTTGTATAATTGTGTTTTAAGCTGTCTTGCCTGCATAACCCTTTAGAATAAGTCATGTTTTTCACCTGAACTAATGCATAGTGTGTCAGTGATTCATATTAGATTTGTCAACTTTTGATTCCCCCTATTTTCAGAGAGATGAATGAGTGACAAAGTAACAAAGTTGTCAGGTATTAAAGTCTGTTTTCCAGAAGAAATTTGAATTGATCTTTTATCTAAACTAATTATGTACCAGGGAATAGGATCTAACTGAGGGAAAGAACATAGAACATTACAGCACAGTACAGCCCCTTCAGCTGACGATGTTGTGCCGACATTTTATCCTGCTCTAAGATCTATCTAACCTTTCCTTCCCGCGTAGCCCTCCATTTTTCTGTCATCCATGTGGCTATCTAAGAGTCTCTTAAATGCCCCTAATGTATCTGCCCCCGTAACCTCTGCTGGCAGTGCGTTCCACGCATCCACCACTCTCTGTGTAAAAAAACTTACCTGACATCCTCCCTGTACCTCCCTCCAATCACCTTAAAATTATGCCCCCTCGTGTTAGCCATTTTCACCCTGGGAAAATGTCTCTGACTATCCACTCGATCTATGCCTCTTATCACCTTGTACACCTCTATCAACTCACCTCTCATTCTCCTTCTCTCCAAAGGGCAAAGCTCTAGCTCATTCAACCTATCCTCATAAGACATGTTCTCCAATCCAGGGAGCATCCTGGTAAACCTCCTCTGCACCCTCTCTAAAGCTTCCACATCCTTCCTGTAATGAGGCAACCAGAACACAATTCTCCAAGTGTGGTGTAACCAGAGTTCTATAGAGCTGCAACATTATCTTGCGGCTCTTGAAATTAATACCCGACTAATGAAGGCCAACACACCATGTGCCTTCTTAAAGACCCTATCGCCCTGGGCCGGAAACCTTGAGTGTTCTATGGATGTTGTCCATCTGTTCCTCCACACTGCTGAGAGTCCTGCCATTAACTTTGTATTCTGCCTTCAAATTCGATCTCCCAGAGTGTATCACTTCACACTTTTCCAGGGTGAACTCCATTTGCCACTTCTTAATCCAGCTCTAGATCCTATCAATGTCCTGTTGTTACCTACAGGAACTTTCTACATTATCTACAACACTATCAGCCTCCATGTCATCAGCGAACTTACTATCCCCCCCTTCCACATCGTCATCCAAGTCATTTATAAAAATTACAAAGAGCAGGGGTCCCAATACAGACCTCTGTGGAACATCACTGGTCACCAACCTTCAGGCAGAATACACTCCATCTACCACCACCCTCTGTCTTCTATGGGTGAGCCAATTCTGAATTCACACAGCCAGGTTTCCCGGGATCCCATGTCGCCTGACTTTCTGAGTGAGCCTTCCATGAGGAACCTTATCAAATGCCTTACTAAAATCCATGTACACCACATCCACTGCTCTACCTTCATCAATGTGCTTTGTCACATCCTCCAAGAATTCAATGAGGCTCGTGAGGCATGACCTGCCCCTCACAAAGCCATGCTGACTGTCCCTAATCAATCTATGCTTCTGCAAACTGGTATTGGTATTGGTATTGGTATTGGTTTATAATTGTCACTTGTACTGAGGTACAGTGAAAAACTTGTCCTTGCATCCTGATCGTACAGATCAACTCATTACACAGTGCAGTTACATTGGGTTAGTACAGAGTGCATTGAGGTAGTACAGATTGCATTGATGTAGTACAGGTAAAAACAATAACAGTACAAAGTGTTACAGCTATAGAGAAAGTGCAGTGCAATAAGGTGCAAGGTCACAACAAGGTAGATTGTGAAGTCAATAGTCCATCTCATTGTATAAGGGAACCGTTCAATAGTCTTATCACAGTGGGGTAGAAGCTGTCCTTAAGTCTGGTGGTACGCGCCCTCAGGCTCCTGTATCTTCTACTTGATGGAAGAGGAGAGAAGAGAGAATGACCCGGGTGGTTGGGGTCTTTGATTATGCTGGCTGCTTCACCAAGACAGCGAGAGGTAAAGACAGAGTCCAAGGAGGGGAGGCTGGTGTCCGTGATACGCTATCCTGTCTCTAAGAAAATTCTTCAGTAATTTACCCACCACTGAAGAAAGACTCATTGGTCTGTAATTCCCAGGGTTATCCCTACTCCCTTTCTTAAACAAAGGAAAACATTTGCCACCCTCCAATCATCTGACAGCACTCCTGTGGCCAGTGATGAAGCAAAGATCATCTCCAACGGCACAGCAATCTCTTCCCTTGCTTCCTGTAATAACCTTGGATATATCCCGTCCGGCCCCAGTGACTCATCTATCCTAATGTTTTTCAAAAGTTCCAGCTCATCCTCTTTCCTCACGTCAACATGCCCTAGCGTGTCAGCCTGTTGTTCGCCACCCTCACAAACGTCAAGGTCTCTCTCACTGGTGAATACTGAAGCAAAGTATTCATTCAGGACCTCCCCTATCTCTTCCGACTTCAGGCACATGTGTCCTCTTATATCCCTGATCGGTCCTACCCTCGCTCCAGTCATCCTCCTATTCTTCACATAATTAGGCTGAAGTTCATTTCCTGGTGAGAATGTACACAGTGCTGACAATTTGATGGGTCCAACTCCATGCTCAACTCAACCAATTCTGTAGATCATAATGATGAACAAACACCTAATGATTAACAAACCAAGTTAGCTTGCCTTTATCTAGTTTATGACGTCTAAAAAATATTGTAAAATATTTTATAATCAATGGGGTTTTCCTTAATCCTACTCACCAAGGCCTTCTCATGCCCCCCTCTAGCTCTCCTTAGTCCATTCGTAAGTTCCCTCCTGGCTGCCTTGTAACTCTCCAGAGCCCTGTCTGATCCTTGCTTTCTAAACCTTAGGTAAGCTTCTTTCTTCCTCTTGACAAGATATTCCACATCTTTTGTCAACCACGGTTCCTTCACTCTATCATCCTTACCCTGCCTCAATGGGACAAACCTATCCAGAAGCCCATGCAAGTACTCCTTAAACAACCTCCACATTTCTGCTGTGCACTTCCCCAAGAACATCTGTTTGCTATTTACGCTCGCAAGTTCCTGCCTAATAGCATCATAATTCCCCCTCCCCCAGTTAAACACTTTCCCATATTGTTCGCTCCTATCCTTCTCCAAGGCTATGGTGAAGGTCAAGGTGTTATGGTCACTATCTCCAAAATGCTCTCCCACCAAGAGATTTGAAACCTAATCAGGCTCATTGCCTAGTACCAGGTCCAGTATAGCCTGTCCTCTAGTCAGCCTGTCCACATACTGTGTCAGGAATCCTTCCAGTACGCACTTAACAAACTCTGCCCCATCTATCCTCTCTACACTAAGAAGGTGCCAATCAATATTAGGGAAGTTGAAATCGCCCACAGCAACAACCCTGTTATTTTTGCACCTCTCCAAAACCTGCCTCCCGATCTGCTCCTCAGTGTCTCTGCTGCTTTTGGGGGGTCTGCAGAATACTCCCAATAGAGCAATCGTTCCCTTCCTGTTTCTGAATTCCACCCACACTGACTCAGTAGACGATCCCTCCAGGATGTCCTCCCTTTCTACAGCTGTGACACTGTCGCTGATCAGCAAAGCCACTCCCCCACCTCTTCCTCACAGTCTTTCTACACGCTGCATCTACTTCTACAGTAAATGCACCAACCTCTGACCTATCACTTAGGTTCCCATCCCCCTGCCAAATTAGTTTAAACCCTCCCCAACAACTCTAGCAAACCTGCCCGCAAGAATATTGGTGCCCCTCCAGTTCAGGTGTAATCGATCCCTTTTATACAGGTCGTACCTTCCCCAGAAGAGATCCCAGTGATCAACAAATCTGAATACCTGCCCCCTGCATCAATTTCTCAGCCTATTCAGCCAGTTCAACCTATTCATACCCTCACTGGCATGTGGCACAGGCAGCAATCCAGAAATGACTACCCTTGAGGTCCTGCTTTTAGCTTCCTACCTATCTCCCTATATTCCCTCTTCAGGACCTCATCTCTTTTCCTACTTATGTCATTGGTACCAATATGTACCACGACCTCTGGCTGTTCACCCTCCCCCTTCAGAATGCTGCGGACCTGATCCGAGACATCTCTGACCCTGGCAGCCAGGAGGCAACATACCATCCGGGAGTGTCTTTCACGCCCACAGAATCTCCCGTCTGCCTCCCTTACTATCGAATTCCCTATCACTACTGCTCTCCTCTTCTCCCCCTTCCCTTCTGTGCCACACAACCAGGCTCAGTGCCAGAGACCTGACCGCTGCGGCTTTCCTCTGGTAGGTCTCCCCCACACCCCCACACCCAACAGTATCCAAAGTGGTAAATTTGTTATTGAGGAGAATGGCCACAGGGGTACTCTGCACTACCTGCCTATTCTCTTTCCTTCTCCGAACAGTCACCCAGCTACCTGCCTCCTGCAGCTTAGGAGTGACTGCCTCGCTGTAGCCCTTATCTATGAACTCCTTGTTCTCCCATAGGAGCCAAATGTTATCCAGCTGCAGCTCCAGTTCCCTAACACGGCCTGTAAGGAGCTGCAGCTGAATGTACCTGGTGCAGATGTAGTTATCAGGGAGACTGGAGGTCTCCCAGAACTCCCACATCTCACAAGATGAACACACCTGGGGCCCTGGTGCCATTCTAATGACCCTGGGGCCATTCTAACTACTCTGACCTGGCACTAAAGGAAACACTAAAGCAAGGAGGAAAGAAACTGACCAGAAACTTAGCTTAGCCTCTGCCTTCTCTCACTGAAGCCTCTTGAGCCAAAGCCTCAGTCTCCCACTCTAACACTGGCCCACTCACACAATGGCCGCTCCCAAAATGGCTGCTCCACTTATACCTACCTTCCTTTTCTTTACTGCTGTTAATTAGCCAATCAACTATTAACAATTTGCAAGTGTGCTTCTGTTAGAATCTTGCAAGGTGAAACTCACAAGCACACGCACAGAGACTCACCTCTTTTCAAAGTTCCTGCTCCAAATCTTGCTCCAACACCCGCCTCTGCAAGGTGAAATTCACAAGCACATTTTCACTTGGAAGAACTCTTCCACAAAGGACAGGTAGTGCGACAACATCCAGCTGATTGGGACTTTGCACAGTAGAGGGGCCAGGCTTATGTTCCACAACACTGAGGACAGGTAGAACCTCAGCACGTAGTGACACTTGGTTCCCACATATGTTGGGTCCACACACCGACCGATGCAGCCATACACGAAAATGGTCATCAGGATGAGGGCAACATTGGGTACACTTTTGCCCCCCATTCTCAGGGACTTTTGCAGCGTGACACATTGGACTCACTCCATCTTGCACCCCCAGATAAAGTGGAAAAGGTCCTGGGTGATTACTGAGGCAGAGGGGTGAGGAACAGGCCACACTTGTGCCAAGTACAGCAACCCTGAGAGCACATCCACCTGATGACCAAGTTCTTCCCAGTTATTGACAGAGAACGTCATTTCCACAAACCCAGTTTTTGTTTGACCTTCCCAATCCACTCCAGTCAATTCTTGCTACAGACCTGAACCAGATCCCCAGCACCTCAGGTTGTCAGACCTGATGGTGATGTGGATGTTGGATCGTTCTGGCCAGTTACTGAAGAGCATGGCCTCGCTCTTCCTGCAGTTGACTCTGGCCCCTGATGCCAAATTGAATGAGTTGCAGATGCTGATCAGTCTGTGAGCTGACTGTGGATTCGAGCAGAAGATGTCCAGGGAGGATTTGACTTGTGTGCCTCCACTGCCTGGCAAAGTCACCCCTCTTATGCTCTCGTCCTTCCTGATGGATTTGGCAAAGGGTTCTTTGCAGCAAACAAGACAGGGGGAGGGATCTTTTTTTATGTTTTAAAAATAAACCTTATTCATAATAAAAAGGTATATACAAATGGAGAAAATAGTGCAAAATACAAAACCTTAACATACATGGTTGTTACATTCAGTCATGTAAAACTTAAAGAGAGAAAAATACACACGAACAAACACTTATGTGGCTTCCTGAGATGATACCTTTCAATGTTCGAAGGGCTTCCCCACCCAGCTCAGCCCCACCATGTGCGGTAGCAGAAGGATCCCAGACTGTGGTCCTTCCCCACAGAGACTTAGCATTGGTTGCACTGAGCTTCAATGCATCCCTCAGCACGTTCTCCTGCAGCCTGGACTGTGCCAGTCAGCAGCATTCCCTTACAGACATCTTGCTGTGCTGGAAGACCAACAAGTTTCAGGCAGACCAAAGAGCATCTTTGACCGAGTTGATGATCTTCCAGCAGTACTTGATGTCCTTCTCAGTGTGTGTCTCTGGGAAAAGCCCGTAGATCAGAGAGTCCTCTGTTAAGCAAGTGCTGGGATGAACTGTGATACGAACCCTTGTCTCCTTCTCTACACCCTCTTAGCAAATCCAGTCTGCAAAGAGATGGGTGACTGTTTCTTCCCCATCGCAGCCACCCTAAGGGCAGCGTACATTGGGGGTGATATGTCATCTGTAGAGGAAAGCTCTGACTGTGAGCCAGCCAAGTGAGGTCTTTGTGCTTGTTGGTCAGATCTGGCGATAAGATATTCTGGATATGGTTTGGGCATTTTGCATTGCGAACAAGTCCATAGAATCCCTGTCCCACAGTGTCTGAAGTATATTCCGCACTGACTACTGTTTGATGGATGTGGTCAAGGGTGTTTACTTGGAAGAACTCTGCCACAAAGGACAGGTAGTGCAGCAACGTCCAATTGATCGGAGCATTGTGTGGTAGAGGGGCCAGTCCTATATTCCACAACACCAGGGAAAGTGATGTTACGTAGTGATGCTAGGTGCCCACCTACTTGGGTCCCACACATTGACTGATACAGCCACACATGAAGGTGGTCATCGTTGGGTAAACTTTTGCCACCCATTCTCAGGGGACTTGTGCAGCGTGACCCATCGGACTTGTTCCATCTTGCACCCCCAGATAAACTGGAAGACATCCTGGGTGATTGCTGAGGCAGAGGAGTGAGGAACAGGCCATACCTGCGCCAAGTACAGCAGCCCTGAGAGCACATCACATCTGATGAACAAGTTCTTCTCAGTTATTGACAGAGAATGCCATTTCCACAAACCCAATTTTTGTTTTACCTTCCCAATCTGCTCCAGCCCATTCTTGTTACACAGCTTGACCCCTCTGAACCAGATCCCCAGCACCTTCAGGTAGTCAGATGTGATGGTGAAGGAGACATTTTCTTTTTTTTGAAGGGGACATTGGATCTAGTTGATGATCTTTTGTCAGAGAAACAAGGTGCTGGATTGCACTGGAAGACTCGCAGTCAAACCCACTCTAGCCCCACATTCAACTAATGCTGACTGACCCTGCTGTCAAAAGCCTTTTCATGATTTTCAAATATCTCTGATAATTAGACATTTAGAACCAGATGAATAAAAAATTAATAATTTAATAAGTGATAAATCCCTAAAAATTATTAATTTATTTTATAAAATCAAATGAAATATATGAATGTTTATTTACATTGAATAAAATGTCTGACCCTGTCACACCAAGATGTTTCTGATTTTGTCTGCTGGAAGGTTAAGGAAGTGCCAGAGAAGGCAGATACATGAGGCACAATAACCAGCTCAGATCATATGTGAGAATCAGATTGTTAGACTGTTGCTGGTTTAAATATCAGATTGTGTGAACATAATCTTACATGCAACACAGGTTACAGGAACAACCAGTTACGGGAAAGACTAGTTGATACACATTCTCCCTTTTCAGTTTAGTCTGACTCTTTCCACTCCTCTATGTGATTTGACTTCTCTCGTTCTCCATTCCTTATCACTGATGCCTGTATAGAATGCAGACTACATAATGAGAACATTGCTACTGCCAATTAATTGATTGTGGGCTGTTGCAGATGGCACACAGCAAACAATCAAGTGAACAGCAAGTAAAGGCAACTTGTTCAGAATATTTAAAGAGCAAAAGAAACAGAAACTATTATTTTTCCAAAGAAAGGGTCCCAGTTACTCAGAAAAAAAGCAGCAAGAGGAGGAATGCAAGCTTGATTGACAGGGGAGTTATCCAATCATTTTCTTGCTGCCTGTCTATGAAGTAATCATCATATGCCACATATAGCATCTGCACCAACCAGCACCGTGTTAATTTTTAAGGACTCTTGGACATCATTGCTTGCTCATAACTGCATTAAAGCAAAAATTAAAAATGCACCAGTTCCCTCATGCTCCTGGATGCCAATTAAACAGCAAAAGATCTTTGCTACTTGGAAAGGTGTTTGGTACATGTGACTAATAAATAAATATCTTTTAATATCTTATAAATTCATAACTGATGATGGATTCTTATGGTGTCTCACACAGCATTGCACCTTATCTTGTCATTGAATTGGTTACTCTGAGATTTTCACGATTGATTCATCTGAATAGTCAGTCATCCTGTTTGTACAGTTTTAGCCTTATGCAGGTAGCAAACCAAATGAGGGCATCAAAACAATGAACCCTGTTAGTGCAAGTTGAAGGACTATATCCACCTATATGTTAGCAATAGAAAATATAATTTGGTTCTTGTCAGGCTGTAGTCAACCTGCAGCAAGACCATCAGTTCCTGATGGTAAAACAACATTAGCTAAATATTGACCAAAGTTTCCTACCAACCTGATTTAATATGCTTTTAAAACTGGCTGTAAACTGTAGGAAGTTAATTATATGTTTCCATCTGGTCTGGTTGTTCACAAGCCTTTGAAGCTTACAAAATAACAAATCTGATTCAAATAGAACTGGATTCAACCTCAAACCCTTTGTAAATGTTAATGCTCATTTCATTGCTGGAGTAATACTCTATCATCTTTTCAAAATGCTGGTAGTTGCAAAACCTTCCCCATCAAAACACTTTGACGATATGAAGGTCAAGCCTGCCTTAACAAGACAACAGACTAAGTTGCTGACACAGAAGAGAGAAAGAGACTCACACCAAAGGTCACGGTTATGATAAGATAAGATAAGGTTTCTTTATTAGTCACATGTACATCAAAACACACAGTGAAATGCATCTTTTTGCGTAGAATTTTCTGGGGGCAGCTCGCAAGTGTCGCCACGCTTCCGGCGCCAACATGGCATGCCTAAAACTTCCTAACCTGGATGTCTTTGGAATGTGGGAGGAAACCGGAGCGCCCAGACAAAAACCCATGCAGACACGGGGAGAACGTACAAACTCCTTACAGAGAGTGGTTGGAATTGAACCCAGGTCACTGGCGCTGTAATAGTGTTATGCTAACCGTTACACTACTGTGTCTGCCCCAGATATAGATGATACAATCAAATGTGGTGGGCAGCTGAAAGTGCCAATGGTATGATTCTTGTGTGTTAAATTTAGGAGGGTTTAGGGAAAATTTTAACAACTTGCAAAGATTCTGAGACAGGACTGATTCCCCAGACACATGGGAATGTTAGCACAGTCTCGATCAATCTTTAAAGAAGTTGTGGTAGTGCTGTTCTGTGAGCCTTGAGTACTTTTATGCCACACAGTTCAGGTCAAAGTCAGAGGACATTTGTAGGAAACAACATGCGGCCTGATAAAGGAAGAATGGAAGATGGGGAAGAGTACCACTTGTCTGAGAAATTATCATTGAGAAAGGATTGGGTGCACATTATTACAGCTGCAGCCAATCCTACAAAGAGGCTGAGGACTGCAAGGAATCTCTTCCAGCTCCAGCTCCTCAAGCAGCCTGAGTGGGTGGTGGGAGCAGGGACTGTCACAAAATTTAAGAAGTATCTAGATGATCACTTGAATCACCAAGCCATCAAAGGCTAAGTGCTAGTAAATGGGATTCGTATAGTTAGGTGCAATGACTTCCTTACATTTATACCTGTTATGGACTCGGTGAAAGTCCCTTTAAGATAAAGTGTGTGTGTGTGTGTGTGTGTGTGTGTGTGTGTGTGTGTGTGTGTGTGTGTGTGTGTGTGTGTGTGTGTGTGTGTGTGGCGTGCTTACGTAAATAGAAGATAAAGGACGTAATGACATTGTTGAAGAGGTCAGTCGAAGGGAGAGAGAGAAAAAAGGGAGAGAGACACCAGCCTGCTAGTTTCTCTATCGATGGATGAGAAACAATAACTGTGTCTGCCATTGAAATCCATGTATGGAAATTGGAAGTAATTCGGTGGAGTTCACTTTGTTGCTGACCTGTAGAAGGAAATAGGTATTTGTGTGGACGACCACGATTCGGATGCTTTTCGGGGTGAGGAAGGCACTACCAAGTCAACACTGAGGTATTGTTTGGGTTCCATCGTGGAACATTTGGACTTTGTAATTACTCTCTCTATGTTTCTCTACATCTACGTCTTATCTTCAGACAACGGTGGTTGTTGAAGGAGCCTTTGCTCATGTTTCACCTTATGGCTTGCGGAACTGAACTTTAAGAACCATTCCTGGACTTGGAGTTTGGGACCTCGCCACACACACACACAAAGAGTTTAGTTTTTGGGGTTAATGTTCAAGGTTTAACATTTTTGAATTCTAACATACTAACATTTTTACTTCTATTTTTCGTATTATTATAAGTAGTGATTAATAAAATAGTTTTTAACACTGAATCATGACTCAGTGTGTTTCTTTTGTTGCTGGTTCGTAACAACACCCAACACCCCTACCAATGAAGGTAAACATTCCACAGGCTTTCTTTACCACTTTATCCACTTGTGTAGCCACTTTCAATGAACTATGGATCTGGACCCCAAGATCCCTCTGTACCTCAATGCTATTGAGGCACCTTGCATTAACTGTATATTTTCACCTTTTATTTCACCTCCCAAAGTGCAACACTTCACACTTGCCCAGATTGAACTCCATCTGTCATTTCTCTGTCAGATCTGTAACTGATCTATGTCCTGCTGTATTCTTTGATAGTCCTTTACACTGTTCACAACTCCATCAACCTTGGTGTCATCCGCAAACTTGTTAATCCACCCATCTACATTTTCATCCAAATCATTGATATATATCACAGACAACAGAGGTCCCAGCACCGATCCTTGTGGAACCATAGAACCATAGAACCATACAGCACAAAACAGGCCCTTCGGCCCACCATGTTGTGCTGTCCATCAAACCACCCTCACACTATCTAAACCTGCATATCCCCCTATCTCACATTCCTCCATGTGCCTATCCAACAAAATCTTGAACCTGTCCGATGTATCTGCCTCCACCACCACCCCAGGTAGTGCATTCCATGCACCAACCACTCTCTGGGTGAAAAACCTCCCCCTGACATCTCCCCTGAACCTCCCATCCATAACCTTAAAGCCATGCCCCCTCGTCTTGATCATTGGTGCTCTGGGAAGGAGGCGCTGGCTGTCTACTCTATCTATTCCTCTCAATATTTTATATACCTCTATCATGTCTCCTCTCATCCTCCTTCTTTCCAGTGAATAAAGCCCTAGCACCTTAAGCCTGTGCTCATATTCCATACGCTCTAATCCAGGCAGCATCCTGGTAAATCTCCTCTGCACCCTCTCCAACGCCTCCACATCCTTCCTATAATGCGGTGACCAAAACTGAACACAGTACTCTAAGTGTGGTCTAACTAGAGTTTTGTAAAGCTGCATCATCACTTCGCGGCTCTTAAACTCAATCCCACGACTTATGAAAGCTAACATCCCATAGGCCTTCTTAACTGCTCTATCCACCTGTGAGGCAACTTTCAGTGAACTGTGAATATGAACCCCCAGATCCCTCTGCTCCTCTACACTGCCAAGTACCTTGCCACTTACCCTGTACTCTGCCCTGGAGTTTGTCCTTCCAAAGTGTACCACCTCACACTTCTCCGAATTGAACTCCATCTGCCACTTGTCAGCCCAGCTCTGCATCCTATCAATATCCCTCTGTAAGTTCCGACAGCCCTCCACACTATCCACAACACCGCAGATCTTAGTGTCGTCTGCAAACTTACTAACCCAGCCTTCCAACCCCTCATCTAAGTCATCTATAAATATCACAAAAAGTAGAGGTCCCAGAACCGATCCCTGCCGGACACCGCTAGTCACTGCCCTCCAATCCGAGGGCACTCCTTCCACCACAACCCTCTGCTTTCTACAGGCAAGCTAATTCCTAATCCACACAGCCAAGCTTCCATGGATCCCTTGGCCTCTGACCTTCTGAAGAAGCCTACCATGAGGTACCTTATCAAAAGCTTTACTAAAATCCATATAGACCACATCCACCACACTACCCTCATCAATCTTCCTCATCACCTCCTCAAAGAACTCTATCAGGCTTGTGAGGCAAGATCTTCCCTTCACAAAGCCATGCTGGCTGTCCCTAATCAGTCCATGATTCTCCAGGTGTTCATAGATCCTATCCCTTAGAATCCTTTCTAACAGCTTACCCACCACAGATGTAAGGCTCACCGGTCTGTAATTCCCTGGACTATCCCTACTACCTTTTTTGAACAAGGGGACAATATTCGCCACCCTCCAATCCTCCGGACATCACTGGTCATGGACCTCCAGCCAGTATAACAGCCTTCCGCCCCTACACTGTGTTTTCTCTGAATCCAAACTTGCAATTCACCTTGGATCCCATGCATCTTTATCTTCTGAATCAACCTACCATGAGGGACCTTATCATCTGCCTTACTAAGGTCTATGTAGATAATGTCCACTGACTTAACCTCATCAAGCACCTTTGTCACCTCCTCAAAAAACTCAATCGAGTTTGTAAGACATGACCTGCCCCACACAAAGCTGTGCTGACTGTCCCTAAGCAGGCCATTCCTTTCCAAATATGCATAAATCCTATCCCTCAGTATCCTCTCCTATATCTTCCCTGCCACTGATGTGAGGGTCACTGACCTATAAATACCTGGATTATCTCTATTTCCCTTCTTGAACAAAGGAACAACATTTCCTACCCTCCAGTCTTCCAGGAGCTCATCTGTTGCTAGTGAGGACACAAATATCTTCATCAAAGCCCCAGCAATCTCCTCACCTGCTTCTTTCGATATTCTGGGATATATGCCATCAGGCCCTGGGGACTTATTCACCCTAATGCTTTTCAAAAGATCCAGCACTACCTCCTCCTTAATGCCAAAATATCCCAACACATTAGCATGCCCCACTCTGTTTTCACTATCCTCCAATTCCTTCTGTATATATATGGACGCAAAGCACTCCGCCACTTGCTCTGTCTCCAAGCACAAATTCCTTCCCTTGTCCTTGAGTGGACCTACCCTCTCCTTTTTCTTCATATAAGTATAAAATGGCTTGGGATTCTCCTTGACCCTGCTCATTAAGAACATTTCATGGTCTTCCTAATCACCTGGTTGAACACTTTCCTATTATCTTTGTATTCCACTTGCGACCAAGTCTGATTTCAGCATCCTAAACCTTATAAATGCTTCCTTTTTCTTTCTGACTAAATTTAGGACTGCTCGGGTCATCCAAGGTTCCCTGACCTTACTATCCTTGTCCTTAATCCTTTCTGGAACATGTCGTTCCTGACCTCTGCTCAGCTGGTCTTGAAACAACTCCCATATATCAGATGTGGACGTGTCCGATAGCAGATGTTCCCAATCAACACCCCTTATTTCCTGTCTTAATTTGCCCTCCTCCAACTTAGTACCTTCCTGCAAGATCCAATTTTATCCTTACTCATAACTATCTTAAAACATAACGAGTTGGGGTCACTATTCCAAAAATGTTCACCCCCTATTGAATTTGAATTTGAAATTGAACTTAGGAGCCAGGAGGTATTGTTGCAGCTATATAGGACCCTGGTCAGACCCCACTTGGAGTACTGTGCTCAGTTCTGGTCGCCTCACTACAGGAAGGATGTGGAAGCCATAGGTAGGATGCAGAGGAGATTTACAAGGATGCTGCCTGGAATGCAGAGCATGCCTTATGAAAGCAGGTTGAGGGAACTCGGCCTTTTCTCCTTGGAGAGATGGACGATGAGGGGGGACCTGATAGAGATATATAAGATGATGAGAGGTATTGACTGGGTGGATAGTCAGAGACTTTTCCCCAGGGCTGAAATGGTGGCCACAAGAGGACATAGGTTTAAAGTGCTGGGGAATAGGTATAGAGGAGATGTCAGGGGTAAGTTTTTTTACTCAGAGAGTGGTGAGTGTGTGGAATGGGCTGCCGGCAACAGTGGTGGAGGCAGATACGATAGGGTCTTTTAAAAGACTGTTGGATAGGTACATGGAGCTGAGAAAAATAGAGGGCTATGGGTAAGCCTGGTCATTTCTAGGGTAGGGACATATTTGGCACAGCTTTGTGGGCTGAAGGGCCTGAATTGTGTTGTAGGCTTTTCTATGTTTCTATCAGGTCTGTCACCTGGCCTGGCTCATTTCCCAAAACTAGGTCCAGTATGTTCTCTCCTCTCATTAGACTCTCTAGAGATTCAAGAATCTCTCTTGGGTGCACTGATGAAATCCCGACCCATCTAAGGAAGTTCCAATCAGTACTGGGGAAGTTAAAGTCCCCCACTGTGACAACCCTGTTGTTTCTGCACCTTTCCATAATCTGTCTATATATCTGTTCCTCCACCCCTCGGTGGCTATTGGTGGGGCCTGTAGTATAATCCCATCAGTGGAATTGCACCTATTCTATTTCTGAGCTCCACCCAAATTGCATCAGTGGATGAGCCCTCACACAACCAGGTCTCTGTAATGGCAACAACATCATAATTCCAGGCACTGATTCAGGCTCTCAGTTCATCCTGCTTACCCATAATACTCCTAGTTTTGGAATAAACACATCTCGGCCCATCAGTCCCACCGTGTTTATTAGGTGCAGAGGCAGAGGAAGCATCAAAATGGAGGAGACAAAACTGAAGAGAAGCAACGGACAGGAGAAAGTGAGGGAAGAACCCTGCCTGCTGACCCCCAGCCCCAGGCCACCGGGAGCTGCACAGAGGCTGCCACCCCCCAGCCTCGGGAGATCCAGGGCAGCACAGAGGTTGTCACCCCCCAGCCTCGGGAGATCCAGGGCAGCACAGAGACTGCCACCCACCAGCTCCGGTAGACCGGGAGCAGCACAAAGGCCATTGTTCCCCACTCCGCCCCCTCCCCCCCAGCTCCGGGGACTGGGAGCAGCACCACATCCGATGCACTCAAGCACTGGAAGATGTAAGAAACTGGACCACCAGAGAACAGGGGCACAGACGGATCCCTCCCAAGTGACACCACCAGCCTTGCCACAAGGGACCCCACACCCAGGGGGAGACCACTCCCAAAATCTGAGCCCGGAATCGGCGATGCAGTTCACCAAAGCTGTGGAGATGAGGACCCAGGACAAATGAAAATGGGTACTGAACTCCAAAAATATGATTGGTACTGAACTCCAAAAGAGCCATGGAGATAAAACTGGCATCTCTAAATGTGTGCAGTGTGAAGCGCACTGCACGATGGGTTAACACCTCGCAGTTCCTCGCCAGAGTCAAGACAGACGTGACTTTCCTGTAAGATTGCAGGCTGCCGCACCTCTGCAACTATTGGAAGTGGTCGTGATGGTGGTCCCACGAACTGTCGGTGTGGTCGGGGGGGCAATGATTGTCGCGCTTCCGGCCTAGGGATTCTGATGCGGGGGGGGAGGGCAACTTCTCAATCACCAGTCAAAGTGGTGGCGGGGGTGTGGCTCCTAGTGGCAGATGTGATGTACCGGAACACTCTGCTCCGGTTAATTCATGTTTTCGCCTCGCCCATGCGGAGCGAGCAGCTGACCGTCCTCCAGCAGCTCCCAGCGCTGCTGGCAATTTCCCAGCTGGTCATTCTGGCCGGTGACTTCAACTGCATCATCAATGCAGCTGGACGATCCAGCAGTGCCGACAACAGACTGGACGGCACCTCCAGACACCTGATGGAAACAGTAAAGGACACCAAGTTGCTTGACGCCTTCAGCACCCCTGAAGGCGGAGCACAGCCGCAACACACCTGGTCGAGATCGGAAGGCTCAGCCCGGTCCCGGATCGACTTCCTCTTCATGTCGGATCCAATCACGGTCAGATCCACCGACGTCACGCCGGTGTTCTTCTCTGACCACCGTCTCCTTTGGGCCTTCTGTTACCTACAGGAGGACCAGAAGGCAGACAGGGGGACATGAAAGGTCAACGTCAAGCTGCTGACCCCAGAGAGCATTGAGGAACTAAAGAGGGATTACACAGGTTGGAGAAAGGGAAACCCCTCTTTGACTCCCCTGTGCACTGGTGGGAAGCGACAAAGGAGAACATCAAGAGGTTCTTCATCTGCAGAGGGGTCCAGAAAGCAAGACAGAGTCAGAGGAAACTGTGCCAACTTTAGACAGACTTGCCTGCAGTCGAGGGGCTGGATGTGAGGGAGGAACTCTGAGAGGTGAAGAGCCGGCAAGCCCAGCTCCACGCCTCCAAATCATTCAAGATCATCTTCCTATCCAGGGTCCACTCCATGGATCAAGATGAAAAGTGCTCATATTTCTTCTTCCAAAAGGTGCACAGGGGGAGCTCTAGATCCACAGATCCTTCTATGCCAGTCTGTACAACAAAAAGGCCACAGACAGCACAGCCTCCCAGAACTTCCTGTCCTCTATCATGGAGGTCTTAGATGACAGCAAGCAGGAGAGTCTGGACCAACCACTGACCCTGGAGGAGCTGACTGCTTCAAATAAAACTCCCTGAAGTGACAGCTTACCGGCTGAGTTGTACTCGGCTCTGAGGGATTGGATGGGCCCGGACCTGCTGGAAGTGTACAATGCTATGCTTCAGGCTGGCAGCATGTCAGAATCCATGAAGAAGGGCACCATTACCCTCATCAATAAGCAGAAGGGGGAGAGGGACGACATCAGAAATTGGAGATCCACCTCACTGTTTAATGTGGATTATAAGATCCTGTCCAAGGCCATTGCCAACAGGGTCAAGTCTGCTCTGGGACAGGTGATCCACCTGGATCAAACCTGTGCTGTACCTGGCAGGAAAAGCTTTGACAGCCTTGCGCTACTCAGGGATACCATTGTCTATGTGCAGGACAGAGGGCTGGACATCTGCCTGGTCAGCTTGGACCAGGAGAAGGTCTTCAACAGAATATCACACACGTACATGTTGGACGTGCCCTCCAAAATGGGCTTTGAGGAGGGAATCAGGAATTGGATCCAACTGTTCTAGACAGACGTCCGTAGCACAGTCCTAATCAATGGGTGGGAAACAGACAGCTTCCCCATCAAGTCTGGAGTCAGGCAGGGCTGTCTACTCTCCCGTCTTGTTTGTGTGCTGTATAGAACCCATCAGGAAGGACGAGAGCATCAGAGGGGTGACATTACCAGGTAGTGGGGGCACCCAGGTGAAAACTTCCCTGTACGTGGACGATGTCGCCATCTTCTGCTTGAACCCAAGGTCAGTTAGCAAATTGATCAGCATCTGTGACCAGTTTGAGTTGGCATCAGGGGCCAGAGTTAACCGTGCGAAGAGCGAGGCCATGCTCTTTGGCAACTGGCCCGACCAATCCAACGTCCCCTTCACCGTCAGGCCTGACTACCTGAAGGTGCTGGGGATCTGGTTTGGAGTGGCAGGGGCATGCAACAAAAATTTGCGGGAGCAAATTGGGAAGGTGAAGCAGAAACTGGAACTGTGGGAGCGGCGCTCCCTCTCAATAACTGGGAAGAACTTGGTCATCAGGTGTGAAGTGCTCTCAGGGCCGCTGTACTTGGCACAGGTGTGGCCTGTTGTTCGCTCCTCTGTCTTGGGAATCACCGTGCCGTCTTCTGGTTCATCTGGGGATCCAAGATGGAGTGGGTCCGACAGGTCGTCATGCACAATTCCCTGGACAATGGGGGCAAAAGTGTCCCCAATTTCGTCCTCATCCTGATGACCACTTTCTTCTGTGGCTGCATCAGGCTGTGTGTGGAACCAAAGTACATGGGCACCAAGTGTCACTACGTACCAAGGTTCTGCCTGTCCCTGGTGTTGCGAATGATAGGCCTGGCCCCATTGCCGCACAATGTCCCAGTCAGTTGGACGTTGCTGCACTACCTGACCTTCGTGGAAAAGTTCTTCCAGACCAACACCTTTGACCACAAGTCCATCAAGCAGTGATCAGCACGTAACATCTGCAGGAGAAGGACTTGACGGATACTGTGGGGTGGTTCCCTGAGCAGACTGTCCAGACCATCTGGCAGAATGCCTCATCGCCAGACCTCACCAACAAGCACCAAGACCTCACTTGGTTGGCAGTGAGAGTGGCCCTCCCAGTCAGATCCTTCCTGCATGGTCAAAACATCACTCCCAGCACGCGCTGTCCCCGGGAGTACTGTGCTGGGGATGAGATGGTCGCCCACCTCCTTGTAGGCTGTGGGTTTGCGAGGAGGTTGTGGCGAAAGATGCAAGGGTCCTTGTCACTGTTCATCCCCAGCAGCTGCGTAACAGAGGATTCTATGATCTACGGGCTGTTCCCGGGGACACACACAGATGGACATCAACTGCTGCTGGAAGGTCATCAACTCGATGAAAGACGCCCTTTGGTCTGCCCAAAGCTTGTTGGTCTCCCAGAACTGTGAGATGTCCGTAGGGGAATGCTGCCAACTGACACATTCCAGGCTGCAGGAGTACGTGCTGAGGGACGCA
This sequence comes from Pristis pectinata, assembly GCF_009764475.1. Classification (NCBI taxonomy): domain Eukaryota; kingdom Metazoa; phylum Chordata; class Chondrichthyes; order Rhinopristiformes; family Pristidae; genus Pristis; species Pristis pectinata. The sequence goes on from NC_067420.1 coordinate 11,716,244, forward strand.
CTGAAGCTGGCTGCAGCCAGCACAAGGACTGCAGTCCTTCGGTGGGGAAGGACGACAGTTTAGAGTTCTTCTGCCGCAGGATAGGGAGGGGCGGGGTCAGGCGAGGAAGCTGTAGTATGAAAGGCCATGGCTGTCAGATGACAGTGACAACACTAGTGACCCCCATGGTCAGATGATAGCATTGCCCATTGGGTCAGAAGCGACACCACTGTCAATCAAGGGTTCAGCTCCACCCCACCCATCAAGAGCACACCTAAGGATTGGCTTTGTAACACACCTTTGTTCTTGACCCTGAATCATTGGCTTGTTTGAATTACCTGAGCGGGCTCCACCCAGCTCTCCAGCCCTATAAAAGATGGTACACGTGGGAAGTTCTTTCTCTTTTCCAATTGCTGCTGGGGTCGAGACCACAGGTGAGAGGGTGCACTTCCACAGGGGTCTAGGAGCGTCCTAAGTAGATACCCAGTAGCGTAGAGCCATTGTTTGTCCAGATTCAGGGGTTCAGACAACATATTTGTTTGTTCTCTGATCATTGCATGTGCGTGTGTTTGTGCACTTCACCCCTGTTGCGACTCCCTCCATGTTTTGCAATCACCCGAGTGCAAGTGCGTGAGTGTGCATTTGTTCCTTCCCATTCTGTTCCTGCGTCTGTCTTTGTAAACAAAATTCTCCTTTTTAAAGTACAAAGACTGTGTGTCCAGATACCTCTATCTTTGAGATCCAAAAGAACCTTTCTCATAACAGAAGCCCGGTAAATATTGTAAATATTGTAAACACGAGTGGCATCGGTGCTGTGGTTTAAAAAAAGGTAATACTAATGATTGATCCGTACACAAATGTAAAGGTTTGCACTGTTTTATTGCTGTACGAATAAAGTTTATTTTGGAATTAAAAAAACACACAAAACATAAATTATACATAAAATTATACCATATGTGAGAAAAAGACTGTACAATCACAAGGAAGAAAAATGACACAATTGAAGTTAAGTCCATGGCAGTGAAAAAAGGTGGTCTGTAGTGATCCATTGCTGAAATGGGATTAAGATTGTGCAGGTAAATTCAAGAACCTGATGGTTGTCGGAAAGTAGCTGTTTATGGGTCTAATACATGGGTCATGTTTTCAACTGTACCAGCTTCAGTCTGATAAATTGTTTTTTTTTTCAGGTTTGGACCTATATTGTGTCTTTAGTAGGGAAACCCAGTGGTTGAATCTTTCACCAGGTCGAAAATCTAGTCCCAGCAATGGTTATGTTCCCCTTGATCCTTGCACCCTCTGTTATGCACTGGGATTTCATACATTCTAATGTTCCTTTGTGTTCTTGCCATTGCATTATATCGTTCAAAGACTCAGCTGCCAGCCTTGATGAGTATGCCACCACCATCACAGACTTTATCAGCAAGTGTGTGGAGGACTGTGTACCAAAGAAGATAATATGGGTGTTCCCAAACAGGAAACTATGGATGAACCAGGAGATCCACTCCCTACTGAAGGAGAGGACTGCTGCACACAAATCTGGTGATCCTGATCTGTACAAGAAATCGAGGTATGGCCTTTGGAAAGCTATCAGGGATGCCAAGAGACAATACTGACTCAAAATAGAGTCCCTGACCAGCTGTCAGTTATGGCTGAGCTTACGTGCCATAACAGGCTACAAGACGAAGTCGGGCTGCATAGCTAACAACAGCGCATCCCTTCCAGATGAACTTAACGCATTCTATGCATGTTTTGAACATAAGGGAAGTGGATTGTCACAATCCACCCTGACAGCCACCAACGCAGCTGAACCTGTGATCATAGTGGAGGACGTAAGATCAGTCTTCCGGAGAGTGAACACGAGGTTAGCAACTGGCCCAGATGGTGTCCTGGGCCGTGTGCTCAGATCTTGTGCTGATCAGCTGGCAGAAGTATTTGTGGACATATTCAACCTCTCCCTGTTTCAATCTCAGGTTCCCTCCTGTTTTAAGAAGACCACTATCATCCCGGTACCAAAGAAAAGCAAGGTAACATGCCTCAATGACAACTGACCAGTGGCTCTGACATCCACCATCATGAAGTGCTTTGAGAGGTTGATCATGGCACTCATCAACTCCAGCCTACCGGACAACCTGGACCCATTGCAATTCGCCTGTCGCCGAAAAAGGTCGACAGTGGATGCCATCTCCCGGGCCCTACGCTCAGCTCTGGAGCATCTGGACAGTAAAGACAAATACGTTAGACGATTGTTTATTGACTACAGCTCTGCCTTCAATACAATAACCCCAAGCAAGCTTGTCACCAAACTCCGAGACCTAGGACTCAACACCTCCCTCTGTGACTGGATCCTTGACTTTCTAGCAAACAGACCACAATCAGTGAGGATAGGCAGCAATACCTCCGGCATGATTATTTTCAACACTGGTGCCCCACAAGGCTGCGTCCTCAGCCCTCTACTCTACTTCCTATACACTCATTACTGTGTGGCCGGATTCTGCTCTAACTCCATCTACAAGTTTGCAGATGATACCACTGTTGTAGGCCGTATCTCAAACAACAATGAGTCAGAGTACAGGAAGGAGATAGAGAGCTTAGTGGAATGGTGTCATGACAACAACCTTTCCCTCAATGTCAACAAAACAAAAAAGCTGGTCATTAACTTCAGGAAAGGGGGCGGTGTACATGCACCTGCCTACATCAATGGTGCTGAGGTCGAGAGTGTTGAGAGCTTCAAGTTCCTGGGAGTGAACATCACCAACAGCCTGTCCTGGTCAAAACACATAGATGCAACGGCCAAGAAAGCTCACCAGCACCTCTACTCCCTCAGGAGGCTAAAGAAATTCGTTTTTTCCCCTTTGACTCTCACCAACTTTTACTGATGCACCATAGAAAGCATCCTATCTGGACGTATCACAGCTTGGTACGGCAACTGCTCTGCCCAGGACCGCAAGAAACTGCAGAGGGTTGTGGACACAGCCCAGCGCATCACGGACACCAGCCTCCCCTCCTTGGACTCTGTCTTTACCTCTCGTTGTCTTGGTGAAGCAGCCAGCATAATCAAAGACCCCACCCACCCGGGACATTCTCTATTCTCTCCTCCATCATCGGGTAGAAGATACAGGAGCCTGAGGGCATCTACCACCAGACTTAAGGACAGCTTCTACCCCACTGTGATAAGACTATTGAACGGTTCCCTTATACAATGAGATGGACTCTGACCTCACGATCTACCTTGTTGTGACCTTGCACCTTATTGCACTGCACTTTCTGTATAACTGTGATACTTTTCTCTGCACTGTTATTGTTTTTACCTGTACTACCTCAATGCACTCTGTACTAAACCAATGTAACTGCACTGTGTAATGAATTGATCTGTACGATCGGTTTGTAAAACAAGCTTTTCACTGTACCTCGGTACAAGTGACAATAATAAACCAATACCAATACCAATAAAACATTGGCTGTGGATCACTTACATTTATTCTACTGATTGTGAGGAGTACATGTTTGGTATATGGTGGAGTACTTCCTACATAAGTGATTTTTGAGCCACAATATTCCATGCCGGTGTTTCAGCAACACAGTGGGTACACAGTGAGAATCCACCAAGGATTCATGAAGTCATTTCATTTGCAAAGTGCAACAGAGAATGTGGTGTTACCATTATTCTAATTTCTTTGTTCTGTGACACTGGCCATGGTGTTACATAACTTACATTCTTCCTATTTCAGGTATATACGTCCTCCCTGACCATCAGTTATACATTTGGCCATTTAGATGACATTCTAGTTTGTACTTGGGAGCAGGAGTGAAGCAAGCAGCAAACCATAAATCCTGCCACCCTCAGCTCTCTAACAATCTTCTCACAACTCTTTGTTTTCTTTCTTATTTTATTCTATCACAAACTATCTTCAGCTCACAAGCCAGTCTGCAATGCTGATTGACAAATTTTTGACAAAACTTGACAAATTTATGTGAATAGAAACACCCAAATTAGAAGCAGAAACTGGCCATTTGGCCCCTCAACTCAGTTCCAGCATATCATAAGATCATGACTGACTGAATCTCGACTTCAAATAACAACCTTCTCGGATAACCTTTCATCCCCTTGCTTATCAAGAATCCGTCTACTTCTACGGTGAAAGTATTCAAAATCTCTACTTTCCCCACTCTTTGAGGAAGAGAGTCCCAAAGAACTATAATCCTCTGAGAGAAAAAAATGCCATCTCTCTGTCTTAAATGGGTGAAATATTACCTGCAAGCATAGTGGCTGACTGTAACTCTGTGGGGCCATTTTTTCACACAGCAAGTATTGAGATACATTAGCTCATTGTAATGATTGAAATTGTATCTGATCACCTGGAATGCAATTTAAAGTTATGACATTATAACATTAAAACTAATGACAGCTAAGCAGGGCTGGAATGGAGAGCATGAACAGTGATGTCTGTGACACATTCCAGGAATCGGCTGAAAAATTGTAATAACTTGATAACTTGATAAGTTTTAGAATTCTCTGAATGCAGAAAAGCAATAAGGAGTCAACAAGACTGGCCACCTGAGACGTTTATTTATCCAAAGAGCTATTCTTCAGAATATTGTTGGAAAATAAAAGGGTCCTTGTATGTTTGGGATTTGACCAAAATATTTCAGAATATTGCTTCAACATGCTCCCCGCAATTTTTTAAATGTGCTCTCATTGTAAATGTATAATTCTGTGAGGCTATTTTTTCACACAGCAAGTATTGAGATACAATAGCCCATTGTAATGATTGAAATTGTATCTGATCACCTGGAATGCAATTAAAAATTATGACATTATAACATTAAAACTAATGACAGCTGAGACAGGGACTATGTTCAGAAGAACAGAACTGGTCAATCCCTAAAGGAAGTCAGAATTAGAATCAGAATCAGGTTTATTATCACTGACATGTGTTGTGAAATTTGTTGTTTTGCAGCAGCAGTGCAGGCCAAGACATAAAGATATAAAAATTACTCTAGATACAAAAATAAATAAATAGTGCAAAAGAGAAATAATGAAGTGTTCATGGGTTCATGCACCATTCAGAAATCTGATGGCAGAGGGGAAGAAGTTGTTCCTGAAACGTTGAGTGTGGGTCTTCAGGCTCCTGTACGTCCTCCCTGACGATAGTAATATGAAGAGGGCATGTCCTGGATGGTGAGGGTCCTTAATGATGGATGCCACCTTCTTGAGGCACTGCTTCTTGTCCTCGGTGGTGGGGAGGGTTGTGCCCGTGATGGCGCTGGCTGAGTCTACAACCTTCTGAAGCCTCTTTTGATCCTGCACATTGGGGCCTCCATAATAGGCGGTGATGCAACCAATCAGAGTACTTTCCACTGTACATCTATAGAAAGTTGCAAGAGTCTTTGGTGACATACCAAATCTCCTCAAACTCCTCAAACTCCCAGTGAAGTAGAGTCACTGGTGTGCCTTCTTCGTGATTGTATCAATGAGTTGGGCCCAGGATAGATCCTCTGAGATGATGACGCCCAGGAACTTGAAGCTGCTCAACCTTTCCACCGCTGACCCCTCAATGAAGACTGTTGTGTGTCCTCCCAACTTCTCCTTCCTGCAACTTTATTTCACATTTTAAAAAATGCAGAATCTTTGAAACTTGTGTGCAAGATGATAAGAGGCAAAGATCAAGTGGACAGTCAGAGACATTTTCCCGGTGCTAAAATGGCTAATACAAGTGGACATAATTTTAAGGTGATTGGAGGTAATTATAAAGGGGGATGACACAGGTAAGTTTTTTTACACAGAGAATGATGGGTGCATTGAACGCACTGCCAGCAGAAGTTGTGGAGGCAGATGCATTAGGGACATTTGAGAGACTCTTAGAAACACATGAATGATAGAGAAATGGAAGGCTATGTGGGAGGGAAGGGTTAGATAGATCTTAGAGCAGGATAAAATGTCGGCACAACATCGTCAGCTGAAGGGGCTGTACTGTGCTGTAATGTTCTATGTTCTTTCCCTCAGTTAGATCCTATTCCCCGGTACATAATTAGTTTAGATAAAAGATCAATTCAAATTTCTTCTGGAAAACAGACTTTAATACCTGACAACTTTGTTACTTTGTCACTCATTCATCTCTCTGAAAATAGGGGGAATCAAAAGTTGACAAATCTAATATGAATCACTGACACACTATGCATTAGTTCAGGTGAAAAACATGACTTATTCTAAAGGGTTATGCAGGCAAGACAGCTTAAAACACAATTATACAACTTCAAAATGACTTTGTGATTTTCATATTTTTAGACCATGGAATATTGGAAGTGTATGATCATGCAAACACATTCTAACACTCCCACAAATTTTACCAGCCTCACTTTTTAATCTCTGATCTTCAATAAAATTCAGATAGTTAAACCTGTTTTCCACATTCTCCTGCGGCAATGTGGCCAGTCTTGCCACAACTGGAGAGGTAGCACTACTGATCAGTGAGAATGTCACAGCAGTACTCAGAGAGGACAGACTGCAGGGCTCAACCACAGAGGCAATTTGGGTGCTCAGAAATAAGAAAGGTGCAATTCTGCTGATGGGATTATACTATAGGCCCCCCAATAGCCACTGAGAAGTGAAGGAACAGATTATGGAAAGGTGCAGAAACAACAGGGTTGCTATAGTGGGGACTTTAACTTCCCCAGTACTGATTGGAACTTCTTTAATACAAGAAATAAGATGCTTAGATGGGGTGGGATTTGTTCAGTGCATCCAAGAATGGTTCTTGAAACAGCATACAGAGAGTCCAACTAGAGGAGAGAACATTCAGGACCTGGTTTTGGGAAGTGAGCCAGGCCAGGTGACAGACCTGATAGTGGGTGAACATTTTGGGAATAGTGACCACAACTGATTACGTTTTAAGATAGTTATGTGCAAAGATAAAATTGGATCTTGTGGGAAGGTACTTATTGGGGGAGGGCAAATTATGACAGAATAAGACAGGAGCTAAGGGGCAATGATTGGGAGCAGCTGCTGTCGGACAAGTCCAGGTTTGACATGTGGGAGTTGTTTAAAGACCAGCTGATCAGAGTTCAGGATCAGCATGTTCTGGTAAGGAGTAAGGACAACGATGGTAAGGTAAGGGTACCTTGGATGACCCGAGAGATCCTAAATTTAGTCAGAAAGGAAAAGGAAAGATTTAGGAAGCTGACTTCAGAACTGGGCCCTTTTGAAGACAGCAGGAAAGTGCTAAAATGGCGATTAGAAAGGGACAAAAGAGGTCATAAAAGAGGTAGTGTTGTGTTTTCTGAAAAAGATTAAGGTGGATAAGTCCCCAGGACCTGAAGGCACACATCCCAGAATATTGAAAGAAGCAGGTAAGGAGATTGTTGGGGCTTTGACGAAGATCTTTGTGTCCTCACTAACAACAGACGAGTTCCTGGAGGACTGGAGAGTAGCAAATGTTGTTCCTTTGTTCAAGGAAGGAAATAGGAATAATTCAGGTCATTATAGGCCAGTGAGCCTCGCGTCAATGGTCATAGAGCAATGCAGCACAGATACAGGCCCTTTGGCCCAACGAGTCTTTGCTAACCATTGTGTCCACACACCTAGACCCAACTTCTTGCATTCTGCCCATATCCCTCGAAGCCCCGCCCCTGCATGTACTTATCAAAGTGTTTCTTAAATGATACTATTGTACCTGTCTCAAGCAGTTCCTCTGAAAGATTTAAAAGGGATCCGAGGGGCAACTTTTTCACGCAAAGGGTGGTTCCATATAGTCACCACCCACTGCGTGAAAAAGTTGCTCCTCAGGCCCCTTTTACATCTGTCCCCTCTCACCCTGAAGCTATGCCCCCTGGTTTTGGATTCCCCTACCCTGGCGAAAAAACTGCCACCATCCACCTTACCTGTGTCCCTCAGGATTTTATAAACTTTGACAAGATCATCCCTTGTTCTCCTACGCTCCAAGGAATAAAGGTCTAATCTGGCCAACCTCTCCCGATAACTCAGGCACTCTAGTCCTAGCAACATCCTCATAAATCTTTTCTGCACTCTTTCCAGTTTAAACATGTTTTTCCTATAACAGGGTGATCAAAACGGTACACAGTACTCCAAGTGCGGGCTCACCAATGACTTATACAACTGCAACATATTGTCCCAACACCTATATTCAATGCCCTGACTGATGAAGGCCAACAGGCTAAATGCTTTTTTCACCACCCTGTCACCACCCTGCTGCTTTCAATGACGTATGCACTTGTACTCCTAGATCCAGTTTTGATCATTCTCATATTTAATGCTGTGAAATGGTGACTCTCAAAAAAATTACATTTTAGTGGGATACCTAAGTCGAATTATACAAGCTAATCTGAAATCATGAAATCTCTAAAGTTAGACATAGTAGTATATGGAGTGTGTGTGTTTAAGAAACGTGTTACTGAAGATGTGACTTTTCATACATTGAAAACATTCATACATTATTTACATTTACATTTACAAACATACATTAGCTGTTGGTTTAGTGCCATTTGACCTCAAGGAAGGGTGTTTGGTCAGAAGCTCTACCTTTGTTAGCTGCCTTACTAAACAGCAATATTGAGAAGAACCTGCGATACATGGCACATATCACAGATAGCCTCTAATTTAGCAAGCCTTTACAATGTGGGTCATACCCTGTTGCAATGCAGCCATATCCAGAACTTCCCTAAGTCAGGAACACTGGTGCTTTTCCTTGAAGTGTGCTTCCTTTCTGGAAATGGTGAGCCACACTCTTGAAGCACTGTAGTCCTTCTGGTGAAGGTACTTCCACAGTATTACTGGGTAAGTAGCTTAATGATTTAAACCCAGCAGCATAGAAGTTCCAGTGATATATTTCTCAGTCAGGATAATGTGCAACTTGGTGGGGACCTGCAAATAGAGTGTTCACCTGTGGATTCTCCTTTGTCCATCTTGGTGGGAGAGTTTGGGAGGTGCTGCCAGAGTAGCCTGGGTGAGTAAATGTAGTGCAGTTTGTAGATGGTACATACTGCAGCATGGTACACATTAGGGGTGGAGGGAGTGAATGGTTAGGGTGGAGGAGTCCTGAAGGAGTTATGGACTATTCTATCAAGCAGTCAATGCCCAGTTTGGAATTTCCCAGCTCCATTCATCTCCAGACCTCATCACAGCCTTGTTCCAAATATGGGTGAAGTGAGAGTGGCTGCACTTGACCTCAAGACAATGCTTGACCAAGTGTGGTTTCAAGGAAAAATAAAGTCATGAGTATCAGTGGAAAAACTCTCCAATGACTGGAGTCATAACTTGCACAAAGGAAGATCATTTTACATGTTGTTGGACAATTATTTCAGCCCCAGGATATCACCACAGGTGCTCCACAGGGCAATGTCCTAGACCCATCTTCAGCTGCCTCATCAAAGGCTTTCCTTCCATTAGGAGGTCAAAGATGGGGCTGTTCACTAATGATTGTATTAGAGTGCAGTTTGCGTTGGGAATGAAAGGATCTGACCAGGAGGCCCCCTCTAACTGCCAGCCCAGTAAGGTCCTGGTGCTTGCTGGGTGAGTTCTGGCGATGAGGTATTCTGCCAAACGGTTTTGACAGTCTGTTCAGGAAATCATCCCACAGTATCCATTGCATCCTTCTCCTGCAGGGCCTACAGGACCATGCTGAACCCTGCCTCATGGACTTGTAGTTTCTGCAGAAGCTTTTCTGCAAATGACAGGTACTGCAGCACAGTCCAACTGAATGGAACATTGCGTGGCAACAAGGCCAGACCTACCCTTTACAATACTAGGGACGGACAAAACCTCACCATGTAATGACACTTGGTGCTTGCATACTGTGATTCTATGCAGAGCTTGAAGCAGCCACACATAAAGGTGGCCATCAGGATGAAGACAGTGTTGGGTACACCTTTTCCCCTGCTCCCTGAAGGCTCATGCATTGCAACCCATCAGACGCATTCCACCATGGATCTTCAGACAAAATAGAAAATGGGTTGGGTAACTACCACAGCAGAGGAGCAGGGTATGGGCCACACCTGTGCCATGTACTACAATACTGAGAGCACCACACACCCGATGACCAGGTTCCTTGTTGCCATCAAGAGGGAATGCAGCTCCCACAATCCCAGGTTTTGTTTGACCTTGCCTATCCTCCCCAGTGTCATCATCCCAGGAACCTGTCTGGTGAATCTTTGTTGCATTCACTCTGTGGTAAGTACGTCCTTTAGGACTGAGACATCAGTATTCAAGGGGTATTGCAATACAGACGGAAGGAGGAATTGAAATAGATGTTAATGGATAACCTTATCTATTGATTGAAGGCACCATGTTGCCTATTCGAATACTTCTGATTAGATACTATCAGAATCTCATCTGTTTCTTAGGGAACATTTTACAGGACATACACCAGAAAAATAAAGGCATCTGCAAGTAAGCGTAGCAGTTAGCATGACACTATTACAACACCGGCGATTGGAGTTGAATTCCCACTGCTGTCTGTAAGGAGTTTGTACGTTCTCCTTGTGTCTGCGTGGGTTTCCTCCGGGTGCTCTGGTTTCCTCCCACATTCCAAAGACGTACGAGTTAGTAGGTGCAATAAACATGGGTGTAATTGGGTGGCACGGGCTTGTTGGGCTGGAAGCGCATGTTACTGTGCTGGATAAATAAAGTTTAAGGAAAGGAATGTACAGGTTTCACTGTATGACAATGGACTCAGAACAGATTAAAAATAAATTTACATATTTGTCTTCAAATTGATGTTAGGCTTATTTTTAAACTTTCCAATTTCATCTTCTTCATTCCTCATCTATTACATCCAGTATATCATCTCTGTCTTTTTTTGGATTGTATCCCTCAGTAAATGAGGAAGGCTCACTGGTCAATTGATGCCAATCCCTTGATGCAGTGCAGTTTGTTATGTTACACATACTGAATGCCAGTTTTACCATTTTCAGTGCTTTTAGCAAAATCCCCAGCCACAAAAGTTTCATTTCATGTTACTGCCTACACAAAAGTTGACAGAGAACCCACTTCCTTCTCATGTTTTGCAACGTTTGTGCAAAATAGAGCTGCAAACATAAACCTTTGATGGCACCCTTTGATGTTACAAACAAGGAAGTGGGCACCATGCAGAAGCAGCAGATTAGGACCGGTATGCTACAAAGGGCAAAGTTTTACCAAGTCATTTTAGTCTGGCAGAACTTGATGCTGGTGTCACACTTTGGTGAATAGTATTGATTGTAAAATGCCAGTTTGATATTCACCTAAAACACTCTGATGCTGAAGGAACTCAGTAGGCCAGGCAGCATCTGTGGAGAAAAGCAGGCAGTCAACGTTTTGGGTCAAGACCCTGACCCGAAACATTGACTGCCTGCTTTTCTCCACGGATGCTGCCTGGCCTGCTGATTTCCTCCAGTATCATAGTGTTTATCATCTAGATTCCAGCATCTGCAGTCCTTTGTTACTTTTGATGTTCACTGGTATGTTTTCAACCTTTGTGAATTGTGTGATGGGGATGACAATAGAGGTGTCTTGATGGAAGTGGGCCCAGGCCAGTTTGGGTGAACACTGCAGATTGGAAGGTGGGCACAGTGTGGGAGGTAATCAGGGAGGAGAAGATCTGGAATTAAGGGAGGTTGGAAGCATCACAGGAAGGGGCAAATCAGACACTGGAAATATTGAGAAAAAGAGCATTGGGAACATTCAAGGCAGGAAGCATCGGAAGAATTCAGGGAAGGGAAAATTAAGCATTGGATATGTTAGGTAGGAACATGGTAGCATGGAAGAAGAATCCCAACTTTTCCCTTTTGCGAGCTTTTCCCTTACAGGATCGGCCCAGGAGCCATTGGAGCAGCGGGTCTCTAGCAGATAGGGGCTGAGTATTTAAAAGAGTGATAGGTTAATTAGAGGGAGTGAGTACTTGAGATAATCAACAGGGACAAATATAAGGAGGGGTAACTGAAGAGGAGCGGTCAGTGAGGAACGGCCAGTGAGTGAGTGGCTCAGGGTAGGAGTGGAGCTCTGAGGCTTCGGCTCGAGAGGCTTCGGCGAGCAGAGGCTGAGGAAGAGCTTGCACCCAGAGAGGTAAGGCTGGGTAAGTTCCTTTAATTTAATTAACATAGGAATAGGTAATGAAGACAGCATTTAGGGTAGTCGTGTGCTCCGTATGCAGTATGTGGGAAGTCAGGGACAGCACACTTGTCCCTGATGACTACACCTGTAAAAGGTGCATCCAGCTGCAGCTCCTGACAAACTGTGTTAGGGAACTGGAGTAGGAGCTGGATGAACTTTGGATCATTCGTGAGGCAGAGGCAGACATAGACAGGAGTTTCAGGGAGATAGTCACCACTAAAAGTCATGAGGCAGGTAATTGGGTGACTGTCAGGAAAGGGAAGGGGTATAGAACAGAAGAGCAGAGCACCCCTGTGGCCGTTCCCATCAACAATAAGTATACCGTTTTGGATACTGCTGGTGGGGACGACCTACCAGGGACAAGTTGCAGTGGTCGCGTCTCTGGCACTGAGGTGGGACCCTCAGCTCAGAAAGGAAAGTGGGAAAAGAGGAGAGCAGTAGTGATAGGGGATTCAATAGTTAGGGGGACAGATAGGATGTTCTGTGGGAGAGATCGAGAATCCCGGATGGTCTGTTGCATCCCTGGTGCCAGGGTACGCGATATCTCGGATCGAGTTCTCGATATTCTCAGGAAGGAGGGTGAGCACCCAGATGTCGTGGTCCATGTAGGGACCAATGAAGTGGATAGGAAGGAGGAGGAGGTCTTGTAAAGAGAGTTTAGAGAATTAGGTGCAAAGTTGAAGGACAGGACTTCCAAGGTTGCAATCTCAGGATTGTTACCTGTGCCATGTGCTAGTGAGGCTAGAAATAGGAGGATCATGCAGCTAAGTACGTGGTTAAGGAGATGGTGCAGGAGGGAGGGCTTCATGTTTCTAGACAATTGGGCTTTGTTCCAGGGAAGGTGGGACGTGTTCCGAAGGGCCGGTTTGCACCTGAACTGGAGGCGGACTAACATACTTGCGGATAGGTTTGCTAGTGCTGCTCCGGGGGGGTTTAAACTAGATTTGCAGGGGGCGGGGAACCAGAGTGTTAGAGCAGATAGTGAGGTAGAGGAGGACAATGGTCATGCGAGGACTGCAGGTAAAGACAAAAATCAAAGGTTTGTACGTGATCGAAATGTTCTCAGGTGTATCTATTTCAATGCAAGGAGTATTGTAGGTAAGGCAGATGAGTTTAGGGCGTGGATTGGCACGTGGGATTACGACATTATTGCTATTAGTGAGAGTTGGTTGCAGGAGGGGCAGGACTGGCAGCTTAATGTTCTGGGGTTCCGCTGTTTCAGACATGATAGAGGGGGAGGGATGAAAGGGGGAGGATTGGCATTACTAGTCAGGGAAAATATCACAGCTGTGCGTAGACAGGACAGCCTGGAGGGCTCGTCTACAGAGGCTATATGGGTGGAGCTGAGGAACAGGTAAGGTGTGGCCACATTAATAGGGTTGTATTATAGACCGCCCAACAGTCAGAGGGGATTGGAGGAACGAATCTGTAGTGAGATAGCAGACCAATGTAAGAAACAGAAAGTTGTAGTAGTAGGGGATTTTAACTTTCCACATATTGACTGGGACTCCTACACTGTGAAAGGGCTGGATGGCTTGGAATTTGTCAAATGTGTTCAGGAAAGTTTTCCAAATCAATATATAGAGGTACTAATGACAGAGAATGCAATACCTGATCTCCTATTAGGGAACCAGACAGGTCAGGTGATGGAAGTATGTGTAGGTGAGCATTTTGGGTCCAGTGACCATAATGTCATTAGTTTCAAGTTAATTATGGATAAGGACAGGTTTGGTCCTTGAGTTGAGGTTCTAAATTAGAGAAAGGCCAATTTTGTGGAAATGAGAAAGGATCTAGGAAAAGTGGATTGGGATAAGTTGTTTTCTGGCAAGGATGTGTTCAGTAAGTGGAAGGCCTTCAAAGGCGAAATTTTGAGAGCGCAGAGTTTGCATGTTCCTGCCAGGATTAAAGGCAAAGTTAACAAACATAGGGAACCTTGGTTTTCAAGAGATATCGGTGCTCTGGTTAAGAAAAAGAGAGAGGTGTATAGCAGGTATAAGCAATTAGGAACAAATAAGGTACTTGAAGAATATAGAAAATGTAAGAAAATACTAAAGAAGGAAATCAGGAAGGCAAAAAGAAGACATGAGGTTGCTTTGGCAGATAATGTGAAGTTAAACCCGCAGGGTTTCTACAAGTATATGAAGAGTAAAAGGATAGTAAGGGACTAAATTGGTCCCCTAGAAGATCACAGTGGTGGGTTATGTGTGGAGCCTCAGGAGATGGGGGAGGTCTTAAACAGTTTTTTGCATCAGTATTTACTCAGGAACCAGGCATAGTGGATATGGAAGGAAGGGAAACAAGCAGTAGTGTCATGGAACATATAGAGATTAAAGAGGAGGAGGTGCTTGCTGCTTTACAGCAAATAAAGGTTGATAAATCCCCTGGGCCTGACAAGATATTTCCTCAGACCTTGAGAGAGACTAGTGTAGAAATTGCAGGGGCCCTGGCAGATATATTTAAAACGTCCTTAGCCACAGGTGAGGTACCGGAGGACGGGAGGGTAGCTCATGTTGTTCCGTTGTTTAAAAAAGATCTAAAAGTAAAGCAGGTAATTACAGGCCGACATCAGTAGCAGGTAAGTTATTGGAAGGTGTTCTGAGAGATCAGATATACAAGTATTTGGATAGCCAAGGGCTGATTAGGGATAGTCAGCATGGCTTTGTGCGTGGTAGATTGTGTTTAACGAATCTTGTAGAGTTTTGAGGTTACCGAGAAAGTAGATGAAGGAAAGGCTGTGGATGTTGTCTACATGGACTTTAGTAAGGCCTTTGACAAGGGCCCACATGGGAGGTTAGTTCAGAAGGTTCAGTCACTAGGTATCCATGGAGAGATTGTAAACTGGATTCGAAATTGGCTGTGTGGGAGAAGACAGAGAGTGGTAGTGGATGATTGTTTCTCAGACTGGAGGCCTGTGACTAGTGGTGTGCCTCAGGGATCTGTGCTGGGAACATTGTTGTTTGTTGTCTATGATCTAGATGATAATGTGGTAAATTGGATCAGCAAGTTAGCTGATGACACTAAGATTGGAGGCATAGTGGACAGCGAGAAAGGCTTTCAAAGCTTGCAGAGGGATCTGAACCAACTGGAAGAATAGGCCAGAAAATGGCAGTTGGAATTTAATGCAGACAAGTGTGAGGTGTTGCATTTTGGAAGGATAAATCAAGGTAGGACTTACACAGTAAATGGTAGGGCACTGAGGAGTACAGAGGAATAAAGGGACCTGGGAGTTCAGATATATTGTCCCTGAAAGTGGTGTCACAGGTAGATAGGGTTGTAAAAAAGGCTTTTGGCATCCTGGCATTCATAATTCAAAGTATTGAGTATAAGGGTTGAGATGTTATGGTGAGGTTGTATAAGTGAGGCCAAATTTGAAGTATTGTGTGCAGTTCTGGTCACCTAACTATAGGAAGGATATCAGTAAGACTGAAAGAGTGCAGAGGAGATTTACTAGAATGTTGCTGGGTCTTCAGGAGTTGAGTTACAGGATTGAACAAGTTAGGACTTTATTCCTTGGAGCATAGAAGAATGATAGAGGTTTACAAAATTATGAGGGGCATAGATAGAGTTAATGCGAGTAGGCTCTTTCCACCTAGATTAGGAGAGATAAGTACGAGACAAGGCATTTAGGGTGAAAGGGGAAAGGTTTGGGGGAACATTAGGGGGAACTTCTTCACTCAGAGAGTGGTGGGAGTGTGGAACACGCTGCCATCTGATGTAGTTAATGTGGGCTCACTCTTAAGTTTTAAGAATAAATTGGATAGATACATGGACAGGAGAGGTCTGGAGGGTTATGAACTGGGTGCAGGTAAGTGGGACTAGCGGAATAACATTTCAGCACAGACTAGAAGGGTCGAATGGCCTGTTTTCTGTGCTGTAGTGTTCTATGGTTCTATGGTTCTAACTGGGTGAACAAGTGATCACACTGGCGCTCAAGGTGAGGAGAGCAGTTCAGTTCATCATGTGATTAGGGATCTTGAGGACATCAGGTGGGAACAAACACTAAGAAGATGAAAGAAGGACTCCCTCCAAGACAATGGAAGCCATGCATTCCACTGCAGCTGATCAGTTGAGCCCATTATCTAACCCCAGCACCGACCTCAAATCTTCAATTAAGACCGCCTTCAGTATTGCTGTGCAAAAGAAGTCTGCACAATTGATTGCAAAGCATGCATTGCTCACCATTTGATATCGCTGCTTGTGCCAAGCAGCCTTCATGCCTATGTACATCACACATACTTAGAACCTGAATCAAATTTGCCGAGGTGCACAACAAAGTACTGGATCATATCCAAGTATTGGATTTTTGACACAATTCACTAACATTGTACATGAAAACATTGTAGAATGCAGGAGAATCTCTCATTGCAAACATCCTTTCATGGCAGTGTTTTGAAGTAATCAGCCTGTTGCAATGATGTGAGGCACTCTGGTTCATTTGCATTGCAGTGATCGACAAGGTTTATCCATGTATTCTAAACAAAATGGCAGAAATTTTGTTTGCCTGTCATGTTGGTTGCTCGTCCCTCTGTGGAAATCTCACTGAAATCATCAGCTGTGGGTGCCCAATGATAGCTTCAGGGGCCACTCATAACCACTTTGATTCTGGTCTTACGTTCTGAGATGATGGATTGTCTTACGCTAAAACGATTAAGACAACTCCCTGGCTCTCTGCCGTGGGCACGTGGAACCAACTGATCAGCACACACACTAACTGAAAATCTATCTGCTCATAAAATAGAAAAAGAGTACTCATTAAAGATTTTATTGAGTTCCTTCAACTGGTCCTTGACCCTACAGGAACAAATAGGTTTTCATAACTGGATTTCTCTTCCTATTTGCTTCTCATATTCGAATTCCATTGAGAAAGCAATGAACTGTGCAGAAATGACCTTGAAAAATAATATAATAAGCTGTCTTCTGGCCAATGTATCACAGTCAAATGGCAAAATACAAATGAGAATACTCATCATATCCATTTTCACGTGATTAGACTTGCTGAGCTGAGGTGTTATTGATGGATGTGTGGAAGATGGCATGAATGCACAAGCTGGAGATAATGGTGCATTTTAAAGTATTCTTAGGAATAGTGTCACTTGGTCACGATTCCCACAGTGTCTGAAGTGCTTGACATAAACTCCTAGTTGTGCATTGGAAACATTGAACATCAAGGACAGGAAATGACTCATATCTGTCATAGGGTCCTAGAGTCATACAGCATAGAAACAGGCCCTTCGGCCCAACTCGTCCATGCCAACTGTGTTGCCCAATGAGCTAGTCCCATCTGCCTGAATTTGGCCCATAGACCTCTAACCCTCTCCTATCCATGTACTTATCTAAATGGCTTTTATATGTTGCCGCTGTGCCCGCCTCAACCACTATTTCTGGCAGCTCATTCCAAATATGCACCACCCTTTGAGTGAAGAAGCTGCTCCTGATGTCCCTTTTAAATCTCTCACCTCTGATCTTAAACCTATGCCCTCTTATGTTTAGCACCTTCTCCCTGGGAAGAAGACTATGTGCTTTCCCCCTGTCTATGCCCTTCATGATTTTATATATCTCTATCAGGTCACTCTTCAATCTCCTGTGTTCCAGGGAACAAAGTCCTAGTCTACACAACCTCTCCTTGTAACTTAGGCCCCAAAGTCCAGGCAACAACTTGGTAAATCTTTTCTGCACTGTTTCTAGTTTAATAACATCTTTCCTGAAACATGTTGACCAAAACTGTGCACAATACTCCAAGTGAGGCCTCACCAACATTTTATATAACTGCAACATAACTTTCCAATTCCTATATCAATGTCCTGACTGATGAAGTCCAGGGTGCCATACACCTTCTTCACTACCCTATCTACCTGTGATGCTGCTTTCAGTGAACTATGCACTTGCACTCCTAGGTCTCTCTGTTCCATACCACTCCCCAGGGCCCTACAATTCACTCTATAAGTTCTACCCTGGTTTGATCTCCCAAAATACAATACCTCACATTTATCTGGATTGAATCCTCAGCCCACATATCCAGCTGATCAAGATCCCCCTGTAATTTTTCATAACCTTCTACACTATCTACAACACCAGCTATTTTAGTATCATCCGCAAGCTTACTAACCGTGCCTTTTACATTTACATCCAGATTGTTCATATACAGTAAATTACAAACAACAAAGGTCCCAGCACTGACGCCTGCGGCACACCACTAGACATAGGTTTCCAGTCTGAGAAACAAACCTTGACCATAACCCTCTGCTTCCTAGCTGAATAAGAATCAGAATCAGATTTATTATCACTGACATATGGCATGAAATTTGTTGTTTTGTGGCAGCAGTATAGTGCAAGACATAAAAATCTATAAATTACTAAAATAAATAAATAGTGCAAAAAAAAAGGAATAATGAGGTAGTGTGCATGAGTTCATGGATCATTCAGAAATCTGATGGCGGAGGGGAAGAAACTGTTCTTAATTGGCATAATTGTACCTGTGTACCAAAGAGGACAAACCAGAAACCATGGATGAACTGGGAGATCCATTCCCTACTGAAGTCTAGTACTGCAGCATTTAAGTCAGGTGACCCTGACCTATATAACAAATTGAGATATGACCTCAGTAAAGCTATCAGAGATACCAAGAGACAATACCAGTCCAAACTCGAGTCCCAGACCAGCCGACAGTTAGGGTAGGGCTTACATGATATAACAAGCTACAAAACGAAGTCAAACCGCATCACTGACAACAGCACATCCCTTCCCAATGAGCTTAACGCATTCTATGCACATTTTGAACGGAAGGGGATTGGGATGTCACCACACACTCCAACAGCCTCCAATGCACCTGAACTCATGGTGACCGTTGAGGACGTAAGATCAGTCCTCTGGAGAGTGAACCCGCGAAGACCATCTGGTTCAGGGATGGTGTCCCTGGCCACGCCCTCAGATCCTGTGCAGATCAGCTGGCAGGAGTAGTTGCAGACATTTTTAACCTCTCCCTACTTCAATCTGAGCTTCCCACCTGCTTTAAGAAGACTGCTATCATCCCGGTACCTAAGAAGAACAAGGTAACATGCCTTAATGAATACCGCCCAGTGGCTCTGACATCCATCATCATGAAGTGCTTTGAGAAGCTGGTCATGGCACGCATCAACTCCAGCCTCCCAGATAACCTCGACCCACTGCAATCCACCTACCACCAAAACAGGTCTACGGCAGACGCCATCTCCCTGGCCCTACACTCATCTCTGGAGCATTTGGACAGTAAAGACACCTACATTAGACTATTGTTTATTGACTACCCCTCCACCTTCAATACTACAATTCCAAGCAAACTCCGAGACCTAGGACCCAACACCTCCCTTTTGCAACTGGATCTTTGACTTCCTGACCGACAGACCACAGTCAGTAAGGGTAAGCAGCAACTCTTCCACCATGATGATTCCCAACACTGGCCCCCAACAAGGCTGTGTCGTCAGCCCCTATTCTACTCCCTATACACTCATGACTGCATGACTAGATTCTGCTCTAACCCCAACTACAAGTTTGCAGATGATACCACCATAGTGGGCCGTATCTCAAATAACAATTAGTCAGAGTACAGGAAGGAGATAGAGAGCTTAGTGACATGGTGTCATGACAACAATCTTTCCCTCAATGTCAGCAAAACAAAAGAGCTGGTTATTGACTTCAGGAAGGGGGATGGTCCATGGCATGTCCCCTTTGTCACTCATCAATCTTTTATCAATGCACCATAGAAAGCATCCTATCTGGATGCATCAGGGCTTGGTATGGCAACTGCTCTGCCCAAGACCACAAGAAACTGCAGAGAGTTATGGACACAGAGCACATAACGGAAACCAGCCTCCCCTCTATGGACTCTGTCTACACTTCTTACTGCCTTGGTAAAGCAGCCAGCATAATCAAAGACCCCACCCAGGTCATTTTACTCTTCTCCCCTCCCCCATCGGACAGAAGATACAGAACCCTGAAAGCACATACCACCGGGCTCAAGGACAGCTTCTATCCCACTGTTATAAGACATTGAACGGTTCCCTAGTATGGTAAGTTGGATTCCTGACCTCACAATCTACCTCATTATGACCTTGCACCTTATTGTCTATCTGCACTGCACTTTCTCTGCAGCTGTTACACTTTATTCTGCAGTCTGTATTGTTTTACCTTTCACTACCTCAACACACTGTGTAATGAATTGATCTGTATGAACAGTATGCAAGGCAAGTTTTTCACTGTACCTCAGTTCAAGTGACAACAATAAACCAGTTCCAATTCCAATAATTGGCACTGAACCAATTACAAATCCAATCAGCTATCTCTCTATAGATCCCATTTGATCTAACCTTCTAGACTAGCCTGCCATGAGGGACCTTGTCAAAGGCCTTGCTAAAGTCCATATGGACAACATCCACTGCCTTATCCTCATCTACCCACTTGGTTAACCTCTGTCAAACCATGCCTAAAAAGTAATACCTTCCAATCTACCAGTTCCTTGAAAACCCATTTAAATAGTCAATTATTCCACACTATTTATCATGTCAATTAACCTACCACTGTTAATTTACAAATTCTTTGAGGTCCTTGATTATATTTGGGAAGAAAATCAGAAGGTCTAAAAGGGGGCATGACTTAGCTTTGGCGGAGAAGATTTAGAAGAATCCAAAGAAATTTTATGTTTACTAAGGGGAAAAGAGTAACGATAGAGAGAATAGGGCCCCTCAAAGTCCAAAGTGGCATCTTTGTTTGGAGCTGCAGGAGATGGGTGAGGTCCTCAATGAACATTTTTCCTCTGTTTTTGCTGTAAGTTGGATATGATGACTTTGGAACCTGAGCTAGTTAATGGGGATGACTTGGGGATAGTCCACATTACAGTAAAGGAGGTACAGAATGCCTTAAAGTGTATGAAGGTAGATAAATCTCCAGGGCCTGATCAGGTATTCCAAGAACACTGTGGGAAGCTGGAGAAGAAATTGTGGGAGCCCTGGCTAAGATATGTGCTCCATCGTGAGTGATGGGTGAAGTGCTGGAAGACTGGAGGGTGGCTAATTTTGTGCCTTTATTGAAGAAAGGCTACAAAGAAAAACATGGGAACTATAGACTGCGCTGGACTGTGCAGGCGCGGCGCGGGCAGTTTAAAAAGCGGGGACAGAAAAAAGAAAAATACTTTGGCGGCTTCGTGGGTTTCAGTTCGGAGGACTGTGGAGCAGAAGTTCTTCTTTATCTTTTTATTAGGGTTTTAAGTAGAAGGCTTAGTTTTTAATAGGGTTGTAATTTATTAAGGTTAGTGATTTTATAAGGTACTTTTATAAAGGGTTGTAAAAGTCTTAAGTGGTAGAGTGGGGGCTGGACTGCGCAGGCGCGGCGCAGGCAGTTTAAAAAGCCAACCGCCATATCCAGCAGGCAGCATCAGAGCGGGCAGCAGAGTGAGAGGGAGCAGAGTGTTCTGGGCTTTGGCTCAAGGGGCTTCAGTGTAAAGGGGCGAGGAAAGGAGACTTGAGTTAAGGAAGGAGTATGAGTGTGGTATCCTATACTCAGTGTCAGATGTGGGAGTTTCCGGAGTCTCCCTGCCTCCGGGAAGGCTACATCTGCGCCAGTGTGTCGAGCTGCAGCTTCTGAGGGACCGTGTTAGGGAACTGGAGATGCAGCTCGATGACCTTCATCTGGTCAGGGAGAGAGAGGAGGTGATAGAGAGGAGTTATAGGCAGGTGGTCACGCCGGGACCATCGGAATCGGGCAATTGGGTCACAGTCAGGAGGGGGAAGGGAAAGGGGAAGAGTCAGGTACTCGAGAGTACCCCTCTGGCTATATCCCTTGACAATAAATACTCTGGCTTGAGTACTGTTGGGGGAGACAGCCTACCTGGGGGAAGCAACAGTGGCAGTGTCTCTGGCACAGAGCCCAGCCCTGTGGCTCAGATGGGTAGGGAAGGAGAGAGGAGGGCACTAGTGATAGGGGACTCTATAGTTAGGTGGGCAGACAAGCGATTCTGTGGACGCAGGAAAGAAACTCGGAAGGTAGTTTGCCTCCCAGGTGCCAGGGTCCGGGATGTTTCAGATCGCGTCCAAGATATCCTGAAGTGGGAGGGAGAACGGCCAAGAGGTCATGGTACCTATTGGTACCAACAACATAGATAAGGAAAGGAATGAGGTCCTGAAAAGAGTCTATAGAGAATTAGGAAGGAAGTTGAGAAACAGGACCTCAAAGGTAGTAATTTCTGGATGACTGCCTGTGCTAAGCAACAGTGGGTATAGGAACAGAATGAGGAGGAGGTTAAATGCGTGGTTGAGGGATTAGAGTAAGGAGCAGGGATTCAATTTCTGGATCATTGGGGCCTCTTTTGGGGCAGGTATGACCTGTTCAAAGAGGACAGGTTGCACTTGAATCCCAGGGGGACCAACATACTGGCAGGGAGGTTTGCTAAGGCTACTGGAGAGAGATTAAACTAGAATTGTTGGGGGGGTGGGATCCGTACTGCAGAGACTGGGGAAGAGGTGTTTGGCTCTCAAATAGGAGTAAGTACCATAGGCAGGTGACAGAGAAGGGACGGGTTCAGACAGGCTTGAGATGCGTCTATTTTAACGCAAGGAGTGTTGTAAACAAGACGGATGAGCTTAGAGCTTGGATCAATACTTGGAGCTATGATGTGGTGGCCATTACGGAGACTTGGATGGCTCCAGGGCTGGAATGGTTGATTCAAGTGCCGGGTTTTAGATGTTTCAGGAAGGACAGGGAGGGAGGCAAGAGAAGTGGGAGAGTGGCACTGTTGATCAGAGATAGTGTCACGGCTGCGGAAAAGGTGGACGTTGTGGGGGGATTGTCTACGGAGTCTCTGTGGGTGGAGGTTAGGAACAGGAAGGGGTCAATAACTGTGCTGGGTGTTTTTTATAGGCCGCCCAATAGTGACAGGGTTATTGAGGAGCAGATAGGGAAGCAGATCCTAGAAAGGTGTGAGAATAACAGAGTTGTTGTGATGGGGGATTTTGATTTCCCAAACATTGATTGGCATCTCCAGACAGTGAGGGGTTTAGATGGGGTGGAGTTTGTTAGGTGTGTTCAGGAAGGGTTCTTGACATAGTATGTAGATAGACCTACAAGAGGAGAGGCTGTGCTTGACTTGAAATTGGGAAATGAACCTGATCAGGTGTCAGATCTCTCAGTGGGTAAACATTTTGGTGATTCTATCTCCTTTACGTTAGCACTGGAGAGGGATAGGAACAGACAGGCTAGAAAGGTGTTTACTTGGAGTAAAGGGAATTATGAGGCTCTCAGGCAGGAAATTGGAAGATTAAATTGGGAACATATGTTCTCTGGGAAAAGTACGGAAGATATGTGGCAAATATTCAGGGATATTTGTGTGGAGGTCTGCATAGACATGTTCTGATGAGACAGGGGAGTCATGATAGGATAAAGCAACCGTGGTGTACAAAGGCTATAATAAATCTAGTCAAAAGGAAAAGAAAAGCAAACAAAAGGTACAGAGAGCTACGTAATGTTAGAGATCTGGAGGAGTACAAGGCTGAAAGGAAGGAATTTAAGAAAGAGATTAGGAGAGCCAGCAGGGGACATGAGAAGGTCTTGGCAGGCAGGATTAAGGAAAACCCCAAGAGTAAGAGGATGAGATGCGAAAGGATAGGGCCTATCAAGTGCAGCAGTGGGAAAGTGTGTATGGATCTGGAAGAAATAGCAGAGGTACTTAATGAATACTTTACGTCAGTATTCACCACAGGAAAAGATCTGGGTGATTGTAGTGGGGAGTTGCAGTGGCCTGAAAAGCTTGAGCACGTAGATATTAGAAAAGAGGAGGTGCTGAAACTTTTGTAAAGCATCAAGTTAGATAAGTCGCCGGGACCGGATGAGATGTACCCCAGGTTGCTGTAGGAGGCGAGGGAGGAGATTGCGGAACCTCTGACGATGTTCTTTGTGTCGGCCATGGAAATGGGAGAGGTTCCGGAAGGTTGGAGGGTTGCGGATGTTGTTCCCTTATTCAAGAAGGGGAGTAGGGATAGCCCAGGAAATTATAAACCGGTGAGTCTTACCTCAGTGGTTGGTAAGCTGATGAAGAAGATCCTGAGATGCAGGATTTATGAACATTTGGAGAGGTATAATATGATTAGGAATAGTCAGCATGGCTTTGTTAAGAGCAGGTCCTGCCTTACGAGCCTGATTGAATTTTTTGAGGATGTGACTAAACACATCGATGAAGGGAGAGCAGTAGATGTAGTGTATATGGGTTTCAGCAAGGCATTTGATAAGGTACCCCATGCGAAGCTTATGGAGAAGATGAGGCGACATGGGATCCAAGGGGACACGTAGATATTAGTGTGGATCCAGAACTGGCTGGCCCACAGAAGGCAAAGAGTGGTTGTTGAAGATTGGTATTCTGAGTGGAGGTCGGTGACCAGTGGTGTACTGGGACCCTTACTCTTTTTGATTTTTATAAACGACCTGGATGAAGAAGTGGAGGGGTGGGTTAGTAAGTTTGCTGATGATACGCAGGTTGGGGATGTTGTGGATAGTTTGGAGGGCTGTCAGAGTTTACAGAGGGACATAGATAGGATGCAGAGTTGGGCTCAGAAGTGGCAGATGCAGTTCAACCCAGATAAGTGTGAAGTGGTTCATTTTAGTAGGTCAAATATGTTGGCGGAATATAGTATTAATGGAAGGACTCTTGGCAGTATGGAGGATCAGAGTGATCTTGGGGTCCGAGTCCATAGGACGCTCAAAGCGGCTGCGCAGGTTGTCTATGTGGTTAAGAAGACATATGGTGTATTGTCCTTCATCAATCGGCTAATTGATTTTGGGAGCCGAGAGGTATTGTTGCAGCTATATAGATCCCTGGTCAGACCCCACTTGGAGTACTGTGCTCAGTTCTGGTCGCCTCACTACAGGAAAGATGTGGAAGCCATAGAGAGGGTGCAGAGGAGATTTACAAGGATGCTGCCTGGAATGCGGACCATGCCTTATGAAAGCAGGTTGAGGGAACTCGGCCTTTTCTCCTTGGAGAGACGGAGGATGAGGGGGGACCTGATTGAGGTGTATAAGATGATGAGAGGTATTGATAGGGTAGATAGTCAGAGGCTTTTCCCCAGGGCTGAAATGGTGGCCACAAGAGGACATAGGTTTAAAGTGCTGGGGAGTAGATATAGAGGAGATGTCAGGGGTAAGTTTTTTACTCAGAGAGTGGTGAGTGCATGGAATGGGCTGCCGGCAACAGTGGTGGAGACTGATACGATAGGGTCTTTCAAGAGACTGTTAGATAGGTACATGGAGCTGAGTAAAATAGAGGGCTATGGGTAAGCCTAGTAATTTCGAAGGTAGGGACATGTTTGGCACAGCTTTGTGTGCCGAAGGGCCTGAATTGTGCTGTAGTTGTTCTATGTTCTATGTTCTATAGACCAGTAAGCCTAACATCTGTGGTAGGTAAGTTACTAGAGGGGATTTTGAGGGATAGATACACAAACATTTGGAAAGACTGGACTCAAGACTTGGAGCGAGAGCAGGAGAGTTTAAAAGACATAGGTCTCGGGGCTTGCTTGTGAGTTTCAACTTACAGGACTCTAAAAGAGGCAACATACAAATTGTTAGTTAACTGTTGATTGGCAAATTAGCTAATTAACAGTAGCCAATAAAAAGCAGGTCGGGTCAAGCAGTACTGCTAATTTGGAGCAGCCATTAGTGACAGTGGGCCAGTGTAGGAGTTGGGAGGCTATGGCTCAAGAAGCTTTGGTGTGAAGAGGCTGAGTAATTGACCTAGGTGTCGAGAGTGAGATCGGATCTTTAAAAAGACTTCAGTGAGAAGGCACAGGTAAGAATAGGTAAGGTTTTATATTGTTGTTGATCTTTAGTTCTTGACTCAGTGTAGGCAGGATAGCAGTCAGGGCAGTGAAATGCTCCTCCTGCAAGATATGGGAAGTCAGGTAATCTCACGGTCTCCCTGATGACCACATCTGTGGGAAGTGCACCCAACTGCAGCTCCTGACAGACTGGGTCAAGGAAGTGGAGCTGGAGTTGGATGTACTCAGCATCATCTGGGAAACTGAGAGCATCATAAATGAGACTTTTACTGAAGTGGTCATGCCCAAGGTACAGGCTTCAGATAGATGGGTGACCACCAGGAAACATAAGGGGAGAAGGCAGTCAGTGCAGGTTCCCCTGTGGCCATTCCCCTCACTAATGGGTATATCTCTTTGGATACTGTTCTTTCAGGGGCTAGCAGCAGTAGTCAGGTCTCTGGCACTGTGACCAGCTCTGAGGGTCAGACGGAAAGGGTGCAGACAGACAGGTTGATAATGACAGGAGGCTCAATAGTGAGTGGGGCAGACAGGAGATTCTGTGGCCGCAGGAGAGATGCCAGGAAGGTGTGTTGCCTCCTGGGTGTCAGGGTCAAGGATGTCTCTGACTGGCTGCAGAAAATTCTGGAGGGGGAGATGGAATGGCCAGAAGTCATTGTACATGTAATACAAATGAAAGAGGTAGAACAATGAATGAAGTTCTGCAGAATGAGTATAGGGAGTTAGATAAGAAGAAGCAGGACCTCAAGGGTGGTGATCTCTGGAATACTCCTGGTGCCACGTGCTAGCAAGGTCAGAAAGAGAAAGGTAGGCCAGAGGAATTCATGGCTATTCAATTCAGAGACAGGTAAGTGAGGAGGGAGTGTTGCCTATTTGATATGGGAGGACATAACGGCAGTTTTTAGAGATGACTTACATGGGGGATTGTCCAGTGAGGCCATATGGGTAAAATGTCATCGTGGCTGTCCCTCAAGGTCGAGGATGATGGTCTTCGTTCCATTTATCAGAAGTAGCTCACAGAGCGAAGACACCTGTGCATGTGTTTGTTTAACGTGTACTCGATATTGCACTGCAAAAAGCACACGATACTTTGCAAATCAACCAACTGATTCCAATGGCATGGAAACCACGACAATTGGAGCTGATGGATTTGTTGCAGCCTTCACCTGCCTTCGCAGCCATTGAGTTTGAAATAACTTCATCCACCGTTGAGGTCTTGGTTGGATTGTTCTTTGTCAGGGACCTCTCCATTGACCTTACTGCCATGGGTGACCCTACCAGGAGCATAGCTCCAGATGGCATTGCTCTCAGGATCTCAGGACCACACAAGCATCTCCACCACGACAAGGTGACAATCCATGGAGAACATAGAAAGAAGAAGGGGAGGTTCACTCTAGTGGGACTGTATTGTAGACCACCCAATACTCAGCAGGAACTTGAGGAGCAGGTGTGTAGAGAAATTGCTCGTAGATACAAGAATAATAAGGTTGTAGAAGTGGGAGATTTTAATTCCCCGGTATTGACTGGACTACCCAAAGTGTTCAGGGCCTGGACAGGGTAGAATTTGTGAAATATGCCCAGAAAAGTTACCTGATTCAATATATAGAGGGCCTACTTGGGAGGGTGCAAGACTGGACCTCCTCTTAGGGAACAAGGTAGGGCAAGTAACCGAAGTGGCAGTCAGGGAGCACTTTGGCTATCGTGACCACAATTCTGTTAGCTTTAAGATAGTGATGGAAAAGGATAGGACAGGTACACAGGTTAGGGTCCTAAACTGGAGCAGGACTAAGCTTGGGGGATTAGGCAGGATCTCAGAGGTTGATTAGGTGAGCCTGTTTTAAGGGAAAGGAATGAATAGCAAATAGGAGGCATTTAACTGTATGATATCAGGAGTCCAGGAGCAGCATAACAGAGACTCTGTTTTGCTGCTCCACTGTGAAGTACCTTTGAGGCATGCCTACCCTGAAGAAGCTTTCCTCCTGTCTTCAACGGGAGTTCTGTGAGGTCCTCTCTCACTGCTCCCCCTCTGTAATCTCTGCTGCTCTCCAGCTCTTCAACCATGTGCTTACCCAGCCTCGTTTCCACAGCTACGTGTCCTTCCTGGGCACTTGCCTCAATGGGACAAACATCCTGACTCTTGAACTCAGTGTCTTGTCTAATGAAGGCAAGCATGTCATGTGCCTTCTCTACTGCCCTATCAACCTGTGTAGCCACTTTCAGGGAGCTGTGAACTTGACCCCAAGATCTCTCTGCTCATCAACACTTAAGTGTCTTGCATTAACAGTATATGGTCTCCTTACATTGGATCTCCCAAGGTGCAACACTTCACACTTGGCCAGTTCAACTCCATCTGCCATTTCTCTGCCCATATCTGCAACTGATCTATATCCTACTGTAACCTTTGCCAGTCTTCTGTGCTATCCACAACACCACCAATCTTCATAGCATCTGCAAACTTACTAACCCACCAATGTACATTTTCATCTAGGTCATTTATATACATCACAAACTCCAGAGGTCCCAGTACGGATTCCGGAGGAACACCACTAGTTACAGACCTCCATCTAGAATAAGTCCCACCGACTACTACCCTCTGTCTTCTATGGGCAAGCCAGTTCTGAATCCAAATGGCCAATTCACCAAGGATCCCATACATCTTAATCTTCTGGGATGGGCGTCCCATGATGGACCTTGTCAAACGCCTTACTAAAATCCATTTAGACAACATCCACAGCTCTATTACCTTCATCAATCACCCTCATCATCTTGTCAAAAAAGTCAATCAAGTTAGTAAGGCAACACTTGCCTTGTACAAAGCCATGCTGACTGTCCCTAATTAGGCCATGGTTTTCCAAATGCTCATGAATCCTATCCCAAAGATTCCTCTCCAGTAACTTCCCTACCACTGATGTGAGACTCACCAGTCTACAGTTACCAGGATTATCCCTTCTTGAATAATGGAATAACATCAGCTACTTGCCAGTCATCAGGGACCTCACCTGTGGTTAGTGAGGAGACAAAGATGTTGGTCAAGGCCCCAGCAAACTTATCTCTTGGCTCTCAATCCCATCAGGCCCTGGGGACTTATACACAATAATGCTCTTTAAGCTACCCAACACTACTTCTTTCTTTATCTTGAAATGCCCTAGCATGCTCCACACTGATCTCCCTTTCCCCACGTCCCTCTCCTCTTCAAAAAACCCAGTCAAATTCATGACACGTGATCTCCCATGTACAAAGCTGTGCTGACTGTCCCTAATCAGAGTAAGGCATTTGATAAGGTTCCTCATGGAAGGCTCATTCAGAAAGTCAGGAGGCATGGGATCCAGGGAAACTTGGCTGTGTGGATTCAGAATTGACTCGCACATAGAAGACAGAGGGTGGTGGTAGATGGAGCATATTCTGCCTGGAGGTTGGTGACCAGTGGTGTTCCGCAGGGATCTATTCTGGTACCCCTGCTCTTTGATTTTTATAAATGACTCGTGAGGAAGTGGATGGGTGGCTCAGTAAGTTTGCTGATGACATGAAGGTTGGTAGTCTTGTGGACAGTGTAGAAGGTTGCTGTAGATTACAACAGGACATTGATAGGATGCAGAGCTGTGCTGAGAAGTGGCAGATGGAGTTCAACCCAGAAAAGTGTGAAGTGATACACTTTGGAAGATCGAATTTGAAGGCAGAGTACAAGGTTAATGGCAGGACTCTCAGCAGTGTGGAGGAACAGAGGGACTTGGGGTCCATGTCCACAGATCCCTCAAGGTTGCCGCGCAGGTTGATAGGATTGTTAAGAAGGCATATGGTGCGTTGGCCTTCATTAGTCAGGGTATTGAGTTCAGGAGCCGCCAGGTAATGTTGCAGCTCTATAGAACTCTGGTTAGACCACACTTGGAGTATTGTGTTCAGTTCTGGTCACCTCATTATAGGAAGGATGTGGAAGCTTTAGCGAGGATGCTGAGGAGATTTACCAGGATGTTGCCTGGATTGGAGAACATGTCTTAGGTTGAGCAAGCTAGGGCTTTTCTCTTTGGAGAGAAGGATGAGAGGTAAGTTGATAGAGGTGTAAAAGATGATAAGAGGCATAGATCAAGTGGACAATCAGAGACTTTTTCCCCAGGGCGAAAATGGCTAAAATGAGGGGGCATAATTTTAAGGTGATTGGAGGAAGATATAAGGGAGATGTCAGAGGTAAATTCTTTCCACAGAGTGGTGTGTGCATGGAACGCACTGCCGGCAGAGGTTGTAGGGGCTTATACATTTAAGAGACTCTTAGATAACCACATGAATGAAAGAAAAATTGAGGGCTATGTGGGAGGGGTTAGCTAGATAATAGAGCAGGATGAAATGTCGGCACAACATTGTAGGCCGAAGGGCCTGTATGTGCTGTGATGTTCAATGTTCTATGTTCTATAAGTTATCCTGCAGCTTTATAAAACTTTAGTTAGGCGGCATCTGGAGTATTGCATTCTGTCTGGCCACTCCATTATAGGAAGCATGTCGAGGCTTTGGAGAGGGTGCAGAAAAGCTTTACCAAGATGCTGCCTGGATTAGAGGGCATGTGCTATGAAGATAGGTTGGACAAACTTGGGTTGTTCTCTCTGGAATGGCAGAGGCTGGGGGGAGATCTGATCAAGGTTTATAAGATTATGAGAGGCACAGATAGAGTAGACAGCCAGTATTTTTTCCCCAGGGTTGAAATGTCTAATACCAGAGGGCATGTATTTAAGGTGATGGGGGCAAGTTCAAAGGAGATCCGCGGGCAAGTTTTTTTACACAGAGTGGTGGGTGCCTGGAATGTGCTGCCTGGGGTGGGGGAGGAGGCAAATATGATCGGGGCATTGAAGAAACTTCTAGATAGGCACATGAATGTGAAGGAAATGGTAGGATATGGACATTGTGTAGGCAAAAGGGCCTGTTCCTGTGCTGTGCTGTGCTCTACTATTCTATGTTCTCTCAGTAACCAAGAAGGTCGATTAAGGCATGGCAGTAAATGTAATCTATATGGACTTCCATGAAGCCTTTGATGAAGTTCTACATGGGAGGCCGCTGTGGAAAGTTAGATTGCATGGGATCCAGGGAGAGCTAGCTAACTGGATACTCGGTTGACTTGATGGTAGATAACAGAGGGTGACAGTGGAAGGCTGTTTTTTTTTGGAATGGAAGCTTGTGATTAGTTGTGTTCCCCAGGGGTTGGTGCAAATAGCCCACTGCTAATTGTCATCTATATAAATGATTTGGTTGATCATGTACAAGGCATGGTTAGTAAGTCTGCAGATGACACTAAAATAGGTGGTGTCATTGACAGTGAAGATGGTTGTCAGGATTTACAGAGGGATCTTGATCAGCTGGGTAAGTGGGCTGAGCAAATGGGGTTTAATTCTGATAAATGCGAGGTGTTGCATTTTGGGAAGACAAATCAGGTTGGCGCATTCACAGTGAATGGTTGGGCCCTGGGCCCTGAAAGTGGCATCACAGATAGTCAGGGTGGTGAAGAAGGCCTTTGGCATACTGGCCTTCATCAGTCAGGACACTGAGTATAGAAGCTGGAATGTTATCTTGCTGTTGTACAAGACATTGGTGAGGTCACATTTGGAATATTGTGTTCAGTTTTTGTCACCCTGCTGTAGGAAAGATGCCATTAAGTTGGAAAAAGTGCAGAGGAAATTTTCAAGGATGTTGCTGGGACTGAGTTATGGAGAGAAGTTGAGCAGGTTGGGACTGTTTCATTGGACCATAGGAGAATGTGAAGTAATCCTCATGAGGATTACTCCTCATGAGGAGTCATAACTTGTGGTGCTCAGATGGGATAGTCCTGGCGAGCCCCTGCTCACCCAACCTGGAATATCTAACGGTGAAGTGTCGACCATTCTATCTGCCAAGGAAGTTCACTTCAGCTATCCTGAAGTCAGTCTACATCCCACCACAGATGGATATGAAGCCTGCACTCAATGAGCTATACTCCATGGTCAATAACCTTGAGAGGATACCCTGAGGCCCTCTTCATTATCGCAGGTGACTTCAATCAGGTCAACCTCAAGAGTGTGTTACCAAGATACTACTAGCACATTGCCTGCTCCACCAGGGGTGCCAACACGCTTGACCACTGCTGTACAACCACCAAAGATGCCTTCCGAACCACCTTCATCCTCATTTTGGGAAATCAGACCACCAGGCCGTGCTCCTTCTCCCTGCATACAAACAGAAACTGAAACAGGAGGATCTGGTACAGAGAGTCGTGCAGTGCTGGTCTGAGGAAGCAGATGAGCTCCTACGTGACTGTTTTGAGACTGTGGACTGGTCCATGTTCAAAGACTCAGCTGCCAGCCTTGATGAGTATGCCACCACCATCACAGACTTTATCAGCAAGTGTGTGGAGGACTGCCTACCAAAGAAGACAATCCAGGTGTTCCCAAACAGGAAACCATGAATGAACCGGGAGATCCACTCCCTACTGAAGGAGAGGACTGCTGCACACAAATCTGGTGATCCTGATCTGTAAAAGAAATCGAGGTATGGCCTTTGGAAAGCTATCAGGGATGCCAAGAGGCAATACTGACTCAAAATAGAGTCCCAGACCAGCTGGCAGTTATGGCAGGGCTTACATGCCATAACAGGCTACAAGATGAAGATGGGCTGCATAGTTAACAACAGCGCATCCCTTCCTGATAAACTTAATGCATTCTATGCACGTTTTGAACAAAAGGGAAGTGGACTGTCACCACCCACCCTGACAGCCTCCAATGCAACTGAACCTGTGATCACCGCTGAGGACGCAAGATCAGTCTTCCAGAGAGTGAACACAAGGAAAGCATTTGGCCCAGATGGTGTCCCTGGACGTGTACTCAGATTTTGTGCTGATCAGCGGGCAGAAGTATTTGTGGACATATTCAACCTCTCCCTGTTTCATTCTCAGGTTTTCTCCTGTTTTAAAAAGACCACTATCATCCTGGTACCAAAGAAAAGCAAGGTAACATGCCTCAATGACTACCGATCTGTGGCTCTGACATCCACCATCATGAAGTGCTTCGAGAGGCTGGTCATGGCACGCATTAACTCCAGCCTCCCAGACAATATTGACCCACTGCAATTCACCTACCACCATAACAGGTCTACAGCGGACGCCACCTCCCTGGCCCTACACTCAGCTCTGGAGCATCTGGACAGTAAAGGCACCTATGTTAGACTATTGTTTATTGACTACAGCTTTGCCTTCAATACTATAATCCTCAGCAAACGTCACCAGACTCCGAGAACTAGGACTCAACATCTCCTTCTGGATCCTTGACTCTCTAACAAACAGACTGCAATCAGTGAGGACAGGCAGCAATACCTCCTGCATGATTATTCTCAACTCTGGTGCCCCACAAGGCTGTGTCCTCAGCCATCTACTCTACTCCCTATACACTCACGACTGTGTGGCCAGATTCTGCTAGAGCATCTACAAGTTTGCAGATGATACCACCGTTGTAGGCCATATCTCAAACAGGAAGGAGATAGAGAGTTTAGTGGAATGGTGTCAATGTCAACAAAAGAGCTAGTCATTGACTTCAGAAAAGGGGGCGGTGTACATGCACCTGTCTACATCAACGGTGCTGCTGCCGAGAGGGTTGAGATCTTCAAGTTCCTGGGAGTGAACATCACCAGCAGCCTGTTCTGGTCAAATCACGTAGATGCCATGACCAAGAAAGCTCACCGGCGCCTCTACTTCCTCAGGAGGCTAAAGAAATTCAGTTTGTCCCCTTTGACTCTCTCCAACTTTTACTGATGCACCATAGAAAGCATCCTATCTGGATGTATCATGGCTTGGTATGGCAACTGCTCTGCCCAGGACCGCAAGAAACTGCAGAGAGTTATGGACACAGAGCACATAACGGAAACCAGCCTCCCCTCCATGGACTCTGTCTACACTTCTTGCTGTCTTGGTGAAGCAGCCAGCATAATCAAAGACCCCACCCACCTGGGTCATTCTCTCTTCTCTCATCTTCCATCAGGTAGAAGATAAATGAGCCTGAGGGCATGTATCACCAGACAGGACAGCTTCTACCCCACTGTGATAAGACTATTGAATGGTTCCCTTATACGATGAGATGGACTATGACCTCACGATCTACCTTGTTGTGACCTTGCACCTTTTTGCACTGCACTTTCTCTGTAGCTGTGACACTTTTCGCTGTACTGTTATTGTTTTTACCTATACTACATCAATGCACTCTGTACTAACCCAATGTAACTGCACTGTGTAATGAATTGACCTGTACAATCAGTATGCATGAAAAGTTTTTCACTGTACCTTGGTACAAGTGACAATAATAAACCAATACCAATCTTATAAAGGTGTATGAAAGCATGAGGAACATAGATAGGTTGAATGCACACAGTCTTTTTCTCAGGGTGGGGGAATCGAGAACTGAAGAGCATATGTTTAAAGTGAGGGGAGAGATTTAATAGGAATCTGAGGGTGTCAGTACATGGAATGAGCTGCAGGAAGAAGTGGTACATTAACAACATTTAAAGGTTCCTTGGACAGGTACATGGATAGGAAAGGCTTAGAGGGATATGGGCCAAACATGGGCAAATAGGACTAGCTTAGATGGGAATCTTGGTCAGCATGGACCAGTTGGGCCAAAGGGATCATTTCCATGCTATATGACTCTGACTCTATGACCTATATATTCTATTCCTTGGTTGGGATATCTGGAACCAGGTTCCCAAGGTTAGGGATTGGCCATTCGGGACTGAGGTGAGAATTGTCCCACACAGAGCATAATGAACCTTTGGAATTCACAACCCAAGGTGGCTGTAGAGGCTCAGTCATTAAGTACACGCAAGAAAGAGATTATTAGATTTTTAGACAGTAAAGGAATTAAGGGATATGAGGGAAACTACAGGAAAGTGTGCAGTAGTTAGGATCCGATTGATTGACTGAGGGACCAAATGGCCTACTTTGGCTATAATTTTAGTTTTTTACATAATTTCATACAACATTCATCCATCAGGTCTCAGAGCATTCCCATCAGTCCCATTCCTCCACTTAGTTCCCTGTTATGTACACTGTCTCACAGGTCCATCAACTCACCCTGATTCACCCACCAGCCACGTACAGGCAGCAATTCGCAGCAGCTAATTAGCCTACCACTTTTTAACAGTGCGATGGGCCTCCAATTTCTCATCTCCTCCCTCTCCATGTTTTGCATGGTATTCATGTTACAAACATAGATATAAATAAATATAAATAATAATAGTCTGGAAGCCAGCTATCCTTTTGTGAGGGCCACTTACAGTTTCTGGAAATCCCTGGTACAGCACTACTTCATGAAATACTGTGACATCATTGGGCAGTGAGAACTGGTGGGACTTTTATTCAAAATGATTGGAAACCCCTAGTATATTTATTTTACTTTTGCTCTTCCTTCTCTCTTACAATGACTTGTAAACCTCTGAGCAAAGAAATCTCTCCTCATTTCAGTACCAATAAGCCAGAAGGATGAGCTATTTTTGCAAATGCTAATGTCTCTTTAGTAGGGGCTGAATAGCAGCCTAAGAGTTAATGCTGCTGCTGTACAGCTCCAGACACCCAAGTTCGATCCTGACCTCTGATGCTGCTTGTGTGGAGTTTGTACATTCTCCTATGGGTTTCCTCTAAGATCCCAAAGATATGCAGGTATAGGTAGATTAATCGATTATTGTAAATAACTCCTAGTGTGGTTGGGTAGTGGATTTGATGGGTATGAGAGAGAGAGAACAGGCTACACAGACATGGAGAGGAATGGACTGTTGGATTTGCACTGAGAGCTAGTAAAGACTCAGTGAGCTGAATGGCCTCCCTCTATGTTCTGAGGAAATATGAGAAACAGAAGCTGGGAATGTTGGAGTGGTTCTCTCTCTCAATTGCAGGAAAGAACCTGGTCATCAGGGAGGATGGTTCTCCAAGCTAATGGTAAAAGTCATCTGGCAAGACTTGGCTAGTAGTGAGAAGGTCCTCCCTATCTGATCCATCACACATAGCCAGTCCCACCATGCCACAGTCATTATGAGGATGAGACCATCATCCATCTCTTCTTGGAGTGCATGTTTGCCAAGACTGTCTGGAAAGGGATGGAGTGTTCTTAGTCAAAGTTCATTCTGAGCAGCCATATAGCATAAGACCCTGTGCTTTATGGTCTTAGGCCAGGGACACACTGAAACAAACATTGACTGCTACTGGAAGGTCATCAATGCAGTGAAAGGTGCACTTGGTCTGCCCAAAACTTGGCCTTCCAGTGCAAGGAGCTGCCAATTTGCACATTCCAAAGTACAGAGCTATATGTGCCGAGGAATACACTGGAAGTTGGTGCAGCCACCACAAGGGTCCTGTGGGGAAAGACCATGGTCAGACCACTCCCCATCCATGCCCCAGTGTTCTCTCAATACTCCCCCTGATCTGCAACCTGCCTACTCTCCTCCATTAGCTCTGCAGGTGTGCATTTTCACTTGTAAGTTCTTTCCATTATCCATGGAAAATACCTAGGTTAAACATGTTAGAAGAATTTTATGCAGGGGGTGGAAGCGTCATCTTTGAATAAAAGAACTCACATGAATATCTTACAGAAAGGAAAAGGTTTACATTTAGAAACCGCTTTTCACAAACTCATGACATCCCAAGTCCTTTATGGCCAATGAAATCCTCTGCACACATTTGCTATTGCAGTAAAGGAATCACAATAGGCACTTTATGTAAGACTGCCAGATGAATAGTAATTATTTGCAGATCAGATGTTGATTGAATGACTGATAATAGCTTGGATGTCCTGAACAACTCTCCAGAGTGGCGATGTGGGCTCTTCGACATCTATTTGAATGATCAGTCAGAACTTTGGCCTTTCACCCTCCTCTAAATGCCAGCACTCCCAACAACAGTAGTTCCTGGGTGCCACACTGGAAGGGCAGTCTAGACA
Organism: Pristis pectinata; assembly: GCF_009764475.1. Classification (NCBI taxonomy): domain Eukaryota; kingdom Metazoa; phylum Chordata; class Chondrichthyes; order Rhinopristiformes; family Pristidae; genus Pristis; species Pristis pectinata. The sequence goes on from NC_067420.1 coordinate 11,753,044, forward strand.
CTTGTTCTCAAGTCACTGAAGTGAATTTTGAACCCACAATCTTTTGGCTCAGACTCAGTACCTACACAGCAACTTTGCTGCAGTTTACTGAAAAAGAAGTACTTAAGCTATCAACTATAATTACAGGAACACAGGATGGAAAGACTCAAAATTAATTGGCTTACATTATTGTTGGTAGAATGCATAAAATCCAAAAATTACAAAATTGTTTCCTAGTTTTCAATATGAATTTTATTATCTCATGAAAAATGTAACAGTTCAGAGTAACAGAAATCCCAAAGCTTCACACAGGCATTGTATGATGAACTAATAATGCATGCCTCATTTGGGGGAGAAATTCACCCTTGCTACCAGATGCCAAAATACTTAGAACCATAGCCTTGTTTTTGTATCAATTGTATTTGCTTCAAGGATACTTTAAGAAGTTTCAGTTGGCATCCACTGTTCAGTCCAATGGAAGTCATTGATTCGTGAAAAGAATCAACTGGCACAGAGATCATTTAACTAAAGAACTTTAGAATCCAATATGCAATGCACGAGAATAGGCAGAAGGGCAAAAGCGGTATAGGCCATAATACCAGCAATTTGGAACAAACTATGTTGCCATACCTCAAAGAGTATATAAAAACTTACATATGAATATCTCCTATCGCCTTCAAAAATCTGAAACCAATTCAATCAGGCAAATTTTCCACAAAACAGGATCCTACAGGTAGCAGTGATGTTATTAGCCACGATTATATTCCTCATACAGTGGTGCTGTGTGAGAATTAAATTTGGATCGGTGACCAGGGGAACTTTCTCATTGTTCTTATTTGAATTGAACTCTTATGGCCATTTGAGGACACAGGTGGAGGTACAATAAGATAACTGATCCAAAAGTTTATGTTGTTAAGCACTATTTGTACTGGTTGACTGACTCTTCAGTCTCTCAATACTCCATCTGCAGGCTAGACATATGATCAATACTTACAAGCTTATTCCAATAAAATCTCCCACAAGCATAATACCATTCACTAAAGCAGTAGTGTCAAAGCTGGCCATCAATTATAATTACAGCCAATATATTTAAACGTGTAAGCTGGTAGTAAAACTAATAATATGCCAAAATCCCAGAAATTCAGAAAATAAAACAGGTTTCAAGAATGTTTCATGTTGTCCTCTTTCTCTATTTTTCTTGGACATCAATGACTAAGGAACCTTTTGCATTTTGCAGTAAGTTGGAGTCAAAATCCACCAGAAGTTTTCTTTTCCCTGATTTATGGGGAACAAAGTCGCACTTCACTTCAGCGTCTTCATTTGCTGCTACATCTCCAAATCTAAGAAAAATAGGGGAAGCAAAATGAATTTTTCCTTAAATAAGAAATTATTAATACAAGACTAATGCATGGCCAACTATTGTCAGTAACTACTTAACTCCAGTTTGCACTTGAATACTTTAAGGAAAAGTAACGTTATGGATTTTAAAAAACATCAAACAAAAGCACTGGCCACAACTCTCCAACATCAGACTTCCTCTCTGGCCCTGCAAGTGTTCCAAAAATCCAAGCATATTCATCTTTCTGACAGCACCAGTCACTAAGGTAGCTATCCACTGAAATAACACCTGTTGATGCTTGAAAGCAGACCAACAGTTTCTACAACCATGATCTTCACATCGCAAGGAGTTGGTGTACACAAGAATCAGTAAATGTATTGCTACTGACAGACTGTCAAACGTCAGCTCCTCCAAAGTATTGCACAAATGCCCCAATTTTTAATTTTCCCACGTTTTATCAGGTTCATAACTGAACTGGTAGAGATGAAACAAGGAAACTCTTGGTGTTTTCAAAAATATTTAAAGTTAGCTCAATTATATCTTCTGGGGTAACTTCCTTCCAACAGGGCAGGATTTGTTCCCATGCATAACATCTGCTCTATCCCAGTTGAATTCCTGCACTCAAAGGGTAGTCTGTTCATGCAACTCAGGAACCAGTAGTGTTGCCATCATTAGGATGCTAGTACAGCATTCAAAGGAGGAATTGGAAATGAGAGGACTTGAGGATAGAAAAAAGGAACTGGGGAAATATGCCAGTTCAATCTCAGGGCAGGCAAGGAGAGATGATGCAGACATAGTTAATTACCTTATAACTATATTTCTTGAAGTATAGGTCTTAAAGCCCATCGTCTATGCTAACTCATGGACAAATTCCATTCCACCATTAATTTTCTTAGTAATTTTTCCCCACACATTCCCATCAATTCCACCACCCTTCTGATCTACCAGCAAGATACAGTGGCCTAGTAACCTGCCACGTATGGCTTCAGTCTTTGTGACATATTGTCCATGGGTTTCTTGCATCTGTTCAATGTGACGGGGATAAGGCAGGGAAAGGAAGTTTAAGTCCATCTGCAGGAAAGAAAAGTAACTGGGAATGTCATTGCATCCCAGGGGAATCCTAAAACAATGAACAGTTTTGAGAGAGCAGACAGGTCCTGGTAGTGCTTATTGCAGTCCAGCCAGACCTGATGTTGCATGATTAGAACAGTTGTCTTCCATATCTATTTAAATCTATATCCCTTGGATTAAGAAACTAAAGTGAGGACTGTAATAGAGATAATGGCCAAGGTGAGAGATAGTTTTAATGTAACCAGGGCATCAAAGATGGAGATAAGTGATGCTACAGAAATGTCATGATGGATGGAGGAGTAAAGAGCTGGGATTTGGATAGCATAGTTGTAAGTGAACTCTGCTACATTTTTTGTGCAGAAGGAAAAACAGCTGCAAAGGCAAAGAAATCCTCCTGGAAGGACCTGGGTATCTTCTTCCATTTGTTTATCATGAGGTGGTAAGGAACATCCAGCCAAGGTTCCAGCAGGGCAAGAGGACAGGACCTAGTGGTTGGCACCAGAGCTGGAGGTCTTCCAGATGCATAGCTGCACCAGGTAAAAATCACAGCATAGAATTCTCCTCATCATTTCAGCTCAGGTAGACCCTCATCTTGTGCTTACTGCCAAAGTGCCTGACCGCGCAAACAACTGCCCTTGGAGGATACATGCCCCAGCACAGTTTTCCATTAGACCAACTGCCAGCTGGTTAGAATGGCCCAGTGTAGCACTGGAGCTTCCTGAGTGTAATAGACCAGCTGCCTCCCAGAATGGCCTGCCCCAGGCTCACTGGCTGTCACTGCTGGTGTTTCAATTCAATGCATGTGATTGTCTTTGATGTTCAAATTCAAAAGCTCTCAAGTAGTATTTCAGCCTAAAATCCTATTACAGACAATAAATCCTTCTACTTTTTGTAACATTAACACACACAAATGCATCAACACACACATAGTTAAATACATTTAAAATGACTGAATTAAAAGATGTGAAAAAAAAAGGAAGTTGGATTCTCCTTACTGTCCTTAGACCGATGTTTCTTCCCATGATTTCAGGAGAATCACTGGGCAAATTCCAGGTTAACTTGGCACAGACTCAGCTGGCAGACCTCCCTGCCTAAGTGTTGGGAAATCTGAGGAAGTCTGTGCTGCCCACTGGACCCCATGACCCCACTGGTCCATATGCTGACACTTAGTTGACTAGGAGACCAGAGGTCAGGAGGGCTGAGCTTCCATCCAGCTGTGGATTAAAGCAGCTTTTAGAATCTTACATTCAACCATCTTTTTGCCAAGTGGCAGATGGAGTACAATGTAGGGAAGTGCACTTTGGTAGAAAGAATCAAAGCGTAAACTGTTTTCTAAACAGGGAGCAAATTCAGAAATCGGAGGTGCAAAGAGACTTTGGAGTCCTAGAGAAGATTCCCTAAAGGTTAATTTGCAGGTTGAGTCAGCAGTAAGGAAGGCAAATGCAATGTTAGCATTCATTTTGAGAGGACAAGAATATAAAAACAAGAATGTAATGCTGAGGCTCTATAAGGCACTGTTCAGTCCACATTTGGAGTATTGAGAGAAGTTTTGAGCCCCATATCTAAGGAAGGATGTGCTGGCATTGGAGAGGGTCCAGAGGAGGTTTACAAGAATGATCCCAGAAATGAAAGGGTTAATGTATGATGAGCCTTTGATGGTTCTGGGCCTGTACTCACTGGAGTTTAGAAGGATGAGGGGGGATCTCATTGAAACCTACCGAATATTGAAAGGCTTGGATAGAGTAGACTTCCTCAGTCCCAAATATAAGGTTTCAAAATTCATTTGCCTTTTTTGTATCCTTAATTACTTTATCAAGTCTAACATGATTATTGGTAGCCAAATGTTACAGATATGTCTGGTTCTTGCCATTTTCAAAGTGTTGACTTACTTTATTTCCTTTGCACCCTCAATCAGACCTTTTCCCTCGAGAGTCATGACACAGTTCTTCAGTGCATCAGGAAAAGGGTTCTTAAAGCTGATCGTCACATAGATCGTTTTATTCACTTGAGCAAAATAATTCAGCATCTGATGAAGCAAATCAGTTTTTAACATTGTGAGTGATATTTCATATCCTTTGGAACAAAGATTAGTCAAACAGTTTCACAGATATAGCTTGCTCATGACTCAATTTACAACTAAATGGAAACCAACTGAAAACGTACAAAATCACTGCATCCAGATTTAGATGTTGAGCTTTCAATTCAGATATCAGGAGCAGGTCATAAAGGGACAATTAGCAATTGACTATTGAAAAAAGTATCCATATTTTGGCCACCCAAGACAACTACCACAATTTTCAGACAAGTTGTCTGTGGAGGCAGGTATTCTTATTGTTGATAGGAGGCAAGACTTGTAGATATGATTGGTGGCTGAATTAATTGATGCAGGGAGTGCAAAGTCACATGTTTTGATTGGCAAGTCTTGCTTTGTTTTAAATCTTCTCCAAAGTTGCTATACAACCAAGGCCTGTCATTAATTTTAAGTCCTTGGTGCACAATATAACTAAAGTCTGCTTCCATCCTATCTGGCTTCAATGTTGCCCCTGGTTCCATAAGGCCATAAGACATAGGAGCAGAATTAGGCCATTCGCCCCATCGAGTCTGCTCAGCCATTTGATCATGGCTGATTTATTTTTCCCTCTCAACCCCATTCTCCTGCCTTCTCCCCATAACCTTTGACATCCTTACTAATCAAGAACCCATCAACCTCCGATTTAAATATACCCAATGACTTGGCCTCCACAGCCATTTGTGACAATGAATTCCACAGATTTACCACTCTCTGGCTGAAGAAATTCCTCCTCATCTCTGTTCTAAAGGTATTCCCTTCTATTCTGAGGCCGTGCCCTCTCATCCTAGACTCTCCCACAACTGGAAACATCCTCTCCAAGTCTACTCTATTCAGGCCTTTCAATATTTGGTAGATTTCAATGAGATCCCCCTTCATCCTTCTAAACTCCAGTGAGTACAGGCACAGAACCATCAAAGGCTCCTCATTTCATTTCTGAGATCATTCTTGTAAACCTCCTCTGGACCCTCTCCAATGCCAGCACATCCTTCCTTAGATATGGGGGCCCAAAACTGCTCACAATACTCCAAATGTGAACTGAACAATGCCTTATAAAACCTCAGCATTACATCCTTGCTTTTATATTCTTGTCCTCTCAAAATGAATGCTGACATTGCATTTGCCTTCCTTACTGCTGACTCAAGCTGCAAATTAAACTTTAGGGAATCTTCTCTAGGACTCCAAAGTCTCTTTGCACCTCTGATTTCTGAATTCGCTCCCCATTTAGAAAATAGTCCACGCTTTGATTCTTTCTACTGAAGTGCATGACCGCACACTTCCCTACACTGTATTCCATCTGCCACTTCTTTCCCCATTCTCCCAACCTGTCCAAATCCTTCTGCAGACTCCCTACTATTTAATTTAAAGCTCTATCCACAGCCCTAGTTATACAATTCGTCAGGACTCTGGTTCCAGCATGGTTCAGGTGGAGCCTATCCCATCAGAACAGCTCCCTCCTTCCCTAATAATTTGCCAATGTCCCATGGATTCAAACCCACTTCTCCCACACCAATCTTTGAGCCATGCATTTAACTCCAATCTTATTGACCCTGTGCCAATTTGCACATGGATCAGGTAGCAATCTAGAGATTATTACCTTTTTGGTTCTGCTTTTTAATTTAGTCCCTGGCTGCTCAAATTCCCTCAGCAGAAGCTCTTTCATTGTTCTACCTGCATCATTGGTACCCACATGGACCACGACAACTGGAGCTTTCCCCTCCCATTCCAAATTCCTCTGCAGGTCAGATAAGATGTCCAGAATGCAGGCACCAGGCAGGCAACAAAGCCTTCAGGATTCTCAATCCTTGCGACAGAGAATTGCATCTATTCCTCTGACTATACTATTCTCAATGACTCCCTGAACCACAGTGCCATGGTTAAGTTGTTCATCCTTCCTACAGTCCCCACTCTCATCCACACAGGGAGCAAGAATCTCAGACCTGTTGGACAAGCTCAAGGGTTGAGGCTTCTCCAGCACTACCTCTTGGATCCCCCTACCTGCCTCACTCACAATCACACCCTCCTGTCCCTGACTACAGACTGAATTTGAAGTAGTTATCTAATGGGTGTGACTGCCTCCTGAAACACAGTGTCCAGGTAACTCTCCCCAATGCATCACAGTGTTTGAAGCTCATCAGCTTTGATGATGAGTTGCTCAAGCAACCAACACTTGCTGCAGATGTTGTCACCAGGAACCACAATGGGGTCCACCAGCTTCATCATGCAGCTACAACACATCACCTGATCCTGCATCCCTACTTTAGTTAATTAGTTCTGATTTGGTATCTTTTTGTTTAACTTCTATTAAAAACCTTACCTTTTGTTATCTACTACTCACCTGTGCCTCCTCACTGAAGCCTCTTGAGCTAAAGCCTCAAATTCCCACTCCTACACTGGTCCACTCACACAATGGCCACTCCAAAGTGGCCACTCTGCTTTACCCTTCCTTTCTTTTATTGGCTGAGTTGCCAACACTTAACCAACCACACAATTTAAAAAAAAACTGCTAGCTCCTCCCCTCTGCTGCTCTGGCTGCTGCAACTGGAGAAAAATGATGAAGCTCACTGCTTCATCGCCCTCTTTGTCATTGCAGCAATTTGGACCATGAAGTTGGCTCTTAATCATTGAGGCCTGGTGCTGTGGAAAGTAGTAAGACCAACCCCCAGCAGTGCTTTGGCAGCCAACCCCTGGGTTACTGGCTCTTAAAAAAGACTTTGAAAACCTGCAAATGTTTCTATTGGGGGAGGAGGCAGATATCTTCAACACTTATGAAGCACTTGTATGAGTACTTGAATCACTGAGGAAATTCATGGTCAGCATAGACATGATAGGCCAAAGGATCTGTTTCTGTGCTCTATGACTCCATGTTTCTATGACTCTATGACTATTAATAATTAATCAATCTAATAACCATTCTAAATTATTAATTATTACAAGTTAAATTGGCTTGAACATCCTAATAAGTATAAAACACACAAAAAAATTAAACTAATTTAATTGGAACAAAGAAATAAAAGTTATTTGAAAAGTACCTATCTTCCTCATAGCCATTCACCCCCACTGAAATGAATGGGGTTGGTAAATCTGTGCCAGGTCTAACCTGGTGTAGATTCTTTTTTTTAAAATTTTGTTTACAGCGTGGTAACAGGCCCTTCCCACCCAACGAGTCCGCGCCGCCCATTTTAAACCCAAATAAACCTACCCATATGTCTTTGGAATGTGGGAGGAAACCGGAGCACCCAGAGGAAACCCACGCAGACACGGGGAGAACATACAAACTCCTTACAGACAGCGACAGGAATCGAACCCCAATCGCTGGCGCTGTAATAGTGTCACGCTAACCGCTACGCTACCATGCCACCCCAAATTCAATGGGCAGATTCCTCATTATAACTGTCAGGAAACTGTTCTGCTTTTGTTTTGCAATTGAACTCCCTGAGCAGTCCAGCATTGGAGCAGGGTCAGAATGAATGGGGCAAGAACCTCATGGGAAGTTCAGGATTCTGAATCTATGGAAGTAATCCTTTAAAATATTTAGCATTGTCAATCTGTCCCTCCTCGCAAAAGACGTGCACCATAGTTCCAAATTGACATGTCAACCAACACATAATCCTGGTTTGTGGTTGAAGGCCTGGTTCCTAACTGAAAGTTAAAACTATAAAAATCCAAGATAATCCCTCCCTTTCTTCACCAAATATACTGCTGTTCTGGACCATTGTAGAAGCTTCAATGAAAACTATGTTCCAATGCTGTTACAGACATTCCTTAACACTTAACTCAAACATTCTTTTCATGTTCTGAGGAAAATGGCACCAGGAAAAGGCGGAGGGAAGGAAAATTAAAATAGTTGTGATCGGCTGACATTCTGGTGCTTTAGCTACACTCATACTTCCATGAACTATTGGACAGACCTCCAGAATAAGTAAGACTGGGTACAAGAGAGACAAATTGCACCTAAACTAATTAGGATCCAAGAGACTTGAAAGGAATATTTCTAAGTCAGGTGTATAACATTTGAAAAGGCCAAATTCAAAGTAATAGAGCCATAGAGTAGTACAGTATAGAAATAGGCCATTCAACTCACTGTGTCTATGCCGATCATCATGCCTATCTATACTAATCCCTGTTCCCTGCATTAATTCTATACTCCTCTATTCCTCTCATTCAAGTACCTCTTAAATGCTGTTACTGTGGTATGGAAACACCTGAAGTAAAGTTGTCATATATTCAGATGATAGGAAATCCAAAGGCGCATTTTAAAGACTGTTCAGTAAAGTTAATAAAATACTTCATTGGTAGAAAAATGGGAGGTAAATTTAACTCAATCAAGTATAATATTATAAATTTTTCATGACTGATATTGTAATAGGTAAGGACTTAGCTTAGGGTGATCCAGGAGTTTTAGTGTAGATGATACTCAGTATGTTGGACAGTGCACAGTAGCATTTAAAATGAGAAATAATGTGTTGAACTACATGAGCAAAACATAACTATAATTAGGTGTTGAAGTTGTGTACAAACTACTCTATGTTCTAGTTAGCCCATACTTCAATTATTGTGTCCATTTCTGTTCACCAAGATCCAGATTCTTGTCCAAAACCCTGGAATCTTGTGACAAAGAAAGTGAAAACACATAGAATCAAAGTTTCCCTTGGGCTTGCTCACCATTCTCCACTTTAATTCCATTTGCCGATATTTGCTCCACATCTCTTGGAATTCTTATCCAAAGCACTTCTCTCAGTCTTGAAGGTGCCTATTCTTTAACATTGACAGTTCTTCAGGAGAGAATTTCTACAACTCTTCATGTGAAAAAGTAAGGAAATTTCCCACAAAAAGGGTTCTTTCCTGGTCCTTGAAGATATGCCAAACAGTTTTTCTGAACTGTAACTATATTTGATCTTAACACATAGATTTTCCTGTTCATGCTCATTTCACAGATAGGCTAGGCCCTTCCAAAACAATGGGTAATTGGACAATGACTTTCATAACCAACTAAAAATAGTTCTTGTTTATTTCATGCAATAAAAATTCAGCAAGTTGATCTGATTTCTTGACACTCGTACTTTCATTTCCATTCAGTATGATAAAGCCTACCAGCATACACTCTGCCCTGGCTTTGTAAGAAAAGGAGAGAAACATCAACTGAGTTTTGTCTTCCATGATGAACATTCAATGAGGTGGACAGATCTGGACCCTTACCTTAATTGTGATGGGAGGGTTGATCAGAGCAACATCTTTTACAGCAGATGCATTATCTTGAGACGATACATCGGTTACAACAGTTATCAGTTTCATCAGGTTGTACATGTCAGGGAATAATCCATATTCTTGGTAGCTCACTTTCAAAGCAATTTTCTTAGCTATGAAATATCAGGAAATAACAACTGACGTACTTAAGGATCATATGGCATTTTAAAATATATTGATAGAAACAAGCTGTAGATTTTAGAGGGAAAAAAACACAAAACTTCCATCTTAAATTTATGAGAGCTGTATCACATTTTGTTATCACCTCTGATCAAGTTTTTGATAACAATGCTAATAGAGATGAGCACTTTTTGCAATGAGAAGACTTCAGGCAAGCAATAGCAAAGCTGTCTGCACTTGAAAACAAATTAACAAGACTATGCCCCTAGACAGCTGTGTGGATCATATACTTCCTGTTGCAGTTAATTCAAGGTCAGCACAGATCTCACCAAGGCCTTACAGATTGGATACTAGTGCCATTAACTGATGAATACCTAATGTCATATAGCATTGTTTTAGAAGTTATTATTTTGAGTTATGCTTGAAAGTCTATTAAAAATGCTAAATAACAATGTACGAAAAAGTGAAAAGTATACCATAGTGGTTACTTTTGAAGTGCTGAGGCTACATACTATGCATGTAGACATAGAAGTGACACTGCATATAGCAAGATTCTGGAAGTGGTCAGGAAATACATGTCTAGCTAATGTGAAGCAGTGGTGATGTCTGAAAGATGAATGTTTCTAAAGGCCAGAAGGAAGTGGTCTTTTTCTCAAATAGTTCTATGTGAGGCAAACAGGTGAACAATTCAATTCACTATTTAATTCAAAGACTTGAGCGGTCCCTCAGTATTGCAATGAAGAACAAAATCCCTGATGACTTGGCAATTAATCCAAGTTCTCCATAAAATGTCTAAAGCTATTCCTTAAATAAGTAGGGCTTGTGTTACCTTCATCAGAAGCGATAGTGACTTCTTCTTTATGTTTCTTGAAACATTGGCTCTCTGTACCTCCATTATATTTTCTTTTCTTAGCCCATAATCTGACGTTATAGACCTTTTCCTTTGAAGACTTGTTGAAAATGACCACAGAGACTGAAACAGGCTTTCCTATGTAACTGGGCTGGTCGGTGAGCAGAGACACTTGCAATGTCTTTTTGGGTGGTGGAATGTTTTGAATCATGTTAGCCTTTGCAAACACATCTGCTTCTTGAGTGGAGCCTTGGAATTAAAAAAAAGACTAGTATAATTGTGTAAAGACAAGAAGTCTTGCTGGCTTTATTTAATAACTGTGTTCTGATACAGCCAGTCCCTCTGGCAGTTGAAACAAGTGACCTTAAGTTGAAATATTTGTACATAATCAACATGATTCACATTCTGATGACCTCACAACTAAGAACTATTGTACTGTGTTCTTATTTTTAGAATTTAGTAACTTTGTAACCGAACCAAAATTCTTTTTATTGCGGTTTAAATATTATGTACTTATTTCAGTTTCAAACTTTCATTTTGATGAATTCATTTTTACAACACACTACATTTTAAGCACATGCTTTAAGGAAACCTTCTTTAATTTCACACAAAATATGTAAGACTGACCACAGGCAGATTGCCATTACATTGTAGGCCTAACAAATAACACTTTGCACCTGAAATTTTGTCATTCAAGTTTATTTTACCAGAATTCCTGATTGATTAGTGTAGATTCATCACTTTGAAAATAAGTAACAGGGATCTCAGATAAAGAAGAAAATCTCTGAGCATTTGCAGCTAGATCAACCTTTATTTATATAGTAACTTCAATATGCTGAAACAAAAAAAATATTTATAAGGTAAAATTTAATACCAAGGTACTGTATATATATTTAATGTGTACATTGGAGAAAGTTGGGATAGAGGGGCAGGTAAGGTTTAGGGGGAGAGTTTTGCAGCTTAGGATCTGGATAACTTCAGAAGATCATACCAGTAAGGAAAATTGAGACGCACAAGAGTAAAGACTGGAGAAGTGTAAACTTCTTAGCGAGTTAGTGTTGGAGGTGGTTAAGGAGCTGCGACAGGTAGTAAGACCCTCACCTCCGATATTTCCCCAGCACCTCTCTCTCCTTCTGATCCTCCTCCAGTTCCCATATTTTTGGCCTCCATCCCATACCCCAACCCCCCACCTCATCATCACCCATTTTTGTCCCCGTCCCGCTCCTATTTCCATCAATCTACTATCTACGCATTGTACCCACCAGCTCTCACCTTCCACCATCTGGTTCTGGTCCCATCTGCCTTTCACCTCTCCTCTAATGGTTCCCATTATCAACTTCTTTACTTCTCAGATTTCAACACGAGTTGCCTTTGTGTTCCTGCATATCACCCTCCAGCAGCTGTCTCCACCTTCACCCTCCTCTCTCCCACCTGGCCTCATCTGTCTCTTTTCCTTGTCTGCTTCTGTCTATTATCCATCTGCCTCTATCCCCCCCCCTTTCCACCCTTCCCCCTACCTCACCTGATCCGCCTGCCATCCTCCACCTCCGTCTGTCCACTAATTACCCCTGGCACCTGTCTCACCACTCCCCCTCTCTGGCTATGTCCACTCTCAGTCCTGATGCAGGATTTTGACATAGACAATTCCTTCCCCCCCTCCCCCACAGATGCTGCTCAACCCACTGAGTCCCTCCAGTGGGTCATTTGTTGGAGTCAATGTAGATTGCCCAGTGGAGTGAACATAAATTTGGATGGAGGGTGGAGTTTTGGATGAACCGAAGAATATTGGAATAATCACCAATTATAATTTTTTAACATTGCAATGATACTTTCAATGGGTAAAGTATATTTCATTAAAAGAGTGACAAGTAGAAAAAAGTGAAGATAAAATGCCAAAATGCCAAAAAGAAAGAACATTTTACATTTATTTTTAGAAAAAGCTAAGCAAAATGCTATGGAAGCATAATCTATGTGGAAGTAGGTGATTAAGGTTAGTATAAATAGAAGTGTCGTCTACTGACTGTTACATTGGTGACTTCTCCTTACCCTTATACTTGCAATCTTTTGTGCTACTGACTTTTTAAGATATATACCATTTGAGCATGGTATATATTTGAAATATTTTCAACATGGATGAACACAAAATTGTTGATTTTGTTTTATTTTATTTATTCTTTTCTGATATTGTTTTATTCATTCGTTCAGGGAATATGGATGCTGCTAGAAATGCCAGTATTTATTGACTAACCCTAATTATCCTGAATTTAGGAAGCAGCTAAGTGTCTAAAATAATGTTCATTCTGGACCAGATTGGCTAAGATGACAGATTTCCTTCTCTTCGCTTTAACTTACTAGGTGTCACTGAAGTATCCAAATAACACATTGTTAAAAGCAAATTGGTTTATGAGAGAATGTGGATTTTATGACAGCAGGAGAGCATTCAAAGAGGCAGCAAAGTTCATATATATTGAATTCCAGCTTATTTCATATAAAACACTTTAAAGTTTAGAGATTTTTTTTGAATATCTTTGCCTTTTTTAATTTTGTGCAAATTATTCTTTTTCTTACCATCAGGATATTTGTACGTGTCTGTGATGTCCTCACGTTCATCAGCACCACATCTCTTTGTGCTCACTTTGTGACCAACATGTTCTGTATCAACGTCAACTTGCATCTTCGTTCCATCACTGAACAACAGCCATTTCACACAATGTGCATTCACTTCAGCGAAAACAAATGGGACGTCATACTTCATGTCCATATCCCCTTCTTTGACTGCTTTTACTGGAGCTGGACCACAGCAGTAAACACCTTAAATTGGGAACAAATTATTGAGAGTTAGAATAAATGATAGTAATATAAATCTAACAATTAACTTAACATCATGCTTCTTTGTTTGCATATTGTATATGAAAAGGCTACTTGTCTCATGCATTTTGGCAGAGGGAACTATATGTCTGCTGAAACTAGAACCATTCCCTTAAATGAGGTAACTCTGGAGTCAAATTTCTGCAGGAAATTCCTAATTACTCTTAAAAAAAATTACTGCAAAGATCATTTCTCTTGTGATTCCATTCTTGAAGGACTTCTGAAAAATTTCTGGTGATTGCAATCAAGTTGCATTTCAGGTAAACATGAAACATTACAGCAATGTGTAAGACTTCTATTTCTTAAAAAAAAATAGATGGATAGCAGGCAGTGATTGAATTCCTGGGTACCAATTTCATAAACTTAGTTCTCATGATTTATCATTTAATATGATTTCCACAATTCAATCGGTTCTGATATTTGGCCATTGCATTCTACTATCCTCTTTGTAATCAATTCAATGCATTTTAGCGGTGTGACACTGGGGCTAAAAGGCTCACATTATGAGCCTTTTGATTAGATTGTGTTCCCAAAGCGTAAAAGACTGACAATGACTAAATTGATATGTTTAAGATGACTAAAGTATTTGCTAAGGTAAATATGAAAAAAAACAGCTTCCTCTGAAAAGAGGCCCAAACAATTGCCTTAAAATCATAGGTAACCCATTCTAAGGTAACATGGGGAAGATTTTCTTCACATGAATGATTCTGAAAGCACGTAACTGTCTCACATAAGGAGCAAGTGAAATTATGTCAACTAGATAATTCAACATTGACATTCAAAAGTCTTTGTTGAGTAAGAGAATGAAAGATTTAAATGTACATAGATCCAACTAAACTGTGATCTAATTGAATACTGGACTAGTCAGCAGGGATTTTGCCATGTTCCTTTTGCATATAACACGCCCAAACACTAGTTCAGTCATTACCTCCACTTAGCTCCTGTGGTGTTGCATCCACAACCTGCCATCCATCAAATCCTGAGGTCAAGTCAGTTCGTGCCATCCAACATTCATTCCAAACATGAAAGTTCCTGAAATAAAGACAATAGAAATGAGTCTTCAATTACAGAAGCAGAACTGAAAGTTAGTTGAGAAAAAAAGCATTATAATCAAGATTTTTAAACCTTCTTACACTGCAGAAGCAGAACAGATGTAAGAATGCTCTTGGTAACAAACTGCAATCAGTGATGCACTTCCCAAAATGCCATGTAATACTAACATACTTAAACTTCTCACAAATATAAATAAACCCAGAAATCTCATGCATATCTAAACACAATTATAGACATTTTCACAACTACTGACACAGGTAAGGATGTCTCTAAAATATATTGCCAATTATCCAAAGGAATAATTATCCAAATATCCAAATGCTTTGCAGAAAGCATTAAAGCATGCACTCAGAGAGAATAAGTTAGTAAGTCAACAATATAGTGATTTACTGATGCTGATCACCACTTGTCGAAGGACCTCAGTTTGAGAATCTATGTGATATATTAGAACTTTATATAAATTGCTACCATTTTCCACTAGCTCTCAAAACATCAGCCTCAACTAGCCAACATCAACATTCCTAATCAATATCCAAAATCAGTTGCCAATCAGCCACAGTTGATGAATTTAAATGATCTGCAACACTGAGCATGTTTTGTTGCACTTAACATTTGGTTTAAATATTTGATCACTAGGTATGCCAAACAAATATCTAAGTGTGACCAAACTACCAATGCATTCATAGTTTTACATGCAATGCACACTTTCTTTCTGTATTAACTCTTAAACTATACTGTTTTTGTTAATATTTATAATCGACAGCCTTAGCAAAATATTTCATGATGGCAATTCTTATCAACATTTGGGTGCAAATGAAGAATCCAGTCTCCAGTGCAACTAATGAAATTCCCAAGTCTTCCATGTGCCTACACACTTCCAGAAATCCCACATAGACTTAAAGACTTCACACAGATGTTGAGTGAAGATGAGAAGTTAGTAACAACAGATTTACAGGAATTACTTTTGTTTCTTCACTGCCTGGAACAGCATAATTTACGTAGACTATATATTAACTTCTTGAAATGTTAACAGCTGGTCATTTTTCTGTTGTAATAAAATATTCTCTATTACCAAACCTATCACTGCTCTCAAAACCGCAGCCAAAGTATTTCCCAACCTAGCTCCACCTTTTGCTTAGACCTGCCCTTATTCTGCTTAGTCTAATCCTTCCATTTCAATTTCCTTTCTTCCTACCCTTCAGTTTTTCTTCTGACACTGTATTTAAATACTGTCTACCAAGCATTCTTTTTAAATATGAAACCTTTTCCCTGGAGGGCAGAAGGCTGAGCTGTGACCTTTTGGAGGTTTATAAAATCATGAGGGGCACAGATAAGGTGAATGGTCACAGTCTGTTTCCCAAGATAGGGGAGTCTAACTGGGTGGGAGGTTCAGGGGAGATGTCAGGGGGAGGTTTTTCACCCAGAGAGTGGTTGGTGCATGGAATGCACTGCCTGGGGTGGTGGTGGAGGCAGATACATTGGACAGGTTCAAGAGCTTGTTGGATAGGCATATGGAGGAGTGTGGGATGGGGGGGATATGCGGGAGGAAGGGGTTAGGTAGTGTGAGGGTGGTTTGATGGATGGCACAACATGGTGGGCCGAAGGGCCTGTTTTGTGTTCTATGGTTCTAACACTAGAGGGCATAGATTTAAGATGAGGGGGGAAGGTTTAGAAGGGACCTGAGGGGCAACTTTTTCACAGAGAAGGTGGTGGGTATATGGAACGAGCTGCCAGAGGAGGTAGTAGAGGTGGGTACAATGGCAACATTTAAAAAATATTTAGACATGTACATGGATAGGAAAGATTGAGGGGGACATGGGCTAAATGCAAACAGATGGGACTAGCTCAGGTAAGCAACTTGGTTGGCATGGAGGAATTGAGTCGATGTGCCTGTCTCTGTGCTGTATAGCTCAATGACTCAATATCCATCCACCCATTCTCCCATGGCTCTAGAGATTGTTACAATAAGCTTGTGTGTTTTTGTGTTGTTCAGAAGCTTGTGTGTTTCGTGGGCTTTTCTTTTACAGAAGGAGCCCGGCAGCCATTGGAGCAGCAGTTCCCTTTCAGGTCCGATGAGTATATTTCAAAAACTTAATAAGTGGAGAGCGACTGAAGGGTTAAACAGCGTGTTGAGTGCTTGATTAATGGGAGTGTGTACTTGAGGTAATTGACAGGGACAAATATAAGGAGGAGTAACTGGCCCAGGGTAAGAGTGGAGTTTTGAGGCTTTGGCAAGCAGAGGCTGAGGAAGAGCTTGCTCCCAGAGAGGTAAGGCTGGTAAGTTCCTTTAATTTAATTAATTTAGGAGTAGGTAGTGATAGCAGCAGCTAGGGTGGTCGTGTGCTCTGTATGTGGGAAGTCAGGGATGGAACACTTGTCCCTGATGACTATACCTGCAAAAGGTGCATTCAGCTGCAGCTCCTGACAAACTGATTTAGGGAGCTAGAGCTGGATGAACTCCAGATCATTCGTGAGACAGCAGAAATAGACAGGAGTTTCAGGGAGATAGTCACCAATAGAAGTCAGGAGGCAGGTAGCTCGGTGACTATCAGGGAAGGGGTATAGACTGAAAGAGCAGAGCACCCCTGTGGATGTTCCCATCAACAATAAGTATACTGTTTTGGATACTGCTGGTGGGGACAACCTACAAGGGACAAGTTGCAGTGGTTGTGTCTCTGGCACTGAGGTGGGACCCTCCACTCAGAAAGGAAAGTGGGAAAAGAAGAGAGCAGTAATGATGGGGATTTGATAGTTGGGGGACAGATAGGATGTTCTGTGGGAGAGATTGAGAATCCTGGCTGGTCTGTTGCCTCCCTGATGCCAGGGTCTGCAATATCTCAGATTGAGCTCTTGATTTTCTCAGGAGGGAGGGTGAGCAGCCAGATGTCATGGTCCATGCAGGGACCAATGATGTGGATTGGAAAGAGGAGAAAGTCCTGTAAAGAGAGTTTAGAAAATTAGGTGCAAAGTTGAAGGACAGAACCTCCAAGGTTGCAATCTCAGGGTTGCTACCAATGACACGAGCTAGTGAGGCTAGAAATAGGAGGATCATGCAGCTAAATATGTGGCTAAGGAATTGATGCAGGAGGGAGGGCTTCATGTTTCTAGACAATTGGGCTTTGTTCCAGGGAAGGTGGGACCTGTTCCAAAGGTCCAGTTTGTACCTGAACTGGAGGCGGACTAACCTACTTGCAGGTAGGTTTGCTAGTGCTGCTCCAGGGGGTTTAATCTAGATTTGCAGGGGGAGAGGAACCAGAGTGTTAAAGCAGATAGTGAGGAGGAAAAAGGTCATGTGAAGACTGCAGGTATCGACAGAAATCAAAGGTTTGTATGTGATCGAAATGTTCTCAGGTGCATCTATTTCAATGCAAGAAGTATTGTAGGTAAGGCAGATGAGTTCAGGGTGTGGATTGGCACATGGGATTATGACATTATTGCTATTAGTGAGACTTGGATGCAGGAAGGGCAGCTTAATGTTCCAGGTTTCTGTCTCAGGCGTGATAGAGGGGGAGGATTGGCATTACTGGTCAGGGAAAATATCACGGCTGTGCGTAGACAGGACAGCCCAGAGGGCTTGTCTACTGAGGCCATATGGGTGGACCTGAGGAATGGGAAAGGTGTGGCCACACTAATAGGGTTGTATTATAGACTGCCCAATAGTCAGAATTGGAGGAACAAATCTGTAGTGAGATAGCAGACCGATGTAAGAAACAGAAAGTTGTAATAGTAGCTGATTTTAACTTTCTGCATATTGACTGGGACTCCTACACTGAAAGGGCTGGATGGCTTGGAATTTGTCAAATGTGTTCAAGAAAGTTTTCTAAATCAATATAGAGGTACCAACGAGAGAGAATGCAATACTTCTCCTATAAGAACCAGACAGGTCAGGTGACAGAAGTATGTGGAGGTGAGCACTTTGGGTCCAGTGACCATAATGTCATTAGTTTCAAGTTAATTATGGATAAGGACAGGTCTGGTCCTCATGTTGAGGTTCTAAATTGGAGAACTGCCAATTTTGTGGAAATGAGAAAGGATCTAGGAAGAATGGATTGGGATAAGTTGTTTTCTGGCAAGGATGTGTTCAGTAAGTGGAAGGCCTTCAAAGGTGAAATTGAGTGCAGAGTTTGCATGTTCCTGCCAGGATTAAAGGCAAAGTTAACAAGCATAGGGAACCTTGGTTTTCAATGGATATTGGCAATCTGGTTAAGAAAGAGGTGTTTAGCAGGTATAGGCAACTAGGAACAAATGAGGTACTTGAAGAGTATAGAAAAAGTAAGAAAATACTAAAAGGAAATCAGGAAGGCAAAAAGAAGACATGAGGCTGCTTTGGCAGATAATGTGAAAGTAAACCCACAGGGTTTCTACAAATATATGAAGAGTAAAAGGATAGTAAGGGACAAAATTGGTCCCCTAGAAGATCACAGTGGTGGGCTATGTGTGGAGCCTCAGGAGATGGGGGAGGTCTTAAACAGTTTTTTGCATCAGTATTTACTCAGGAACCAGGCATAGTGGATATGGAAGGAAGGGAAACAAGCAGTAGTGTCATGGAACATATAGAGATTAAAGAGGAGGAGGTGCTTGCTGCTTTACAGCAAATAAAGGTTGATAAATCCCCTGGGCCTGACAAGATATTTCCTCAGACCTTGAGAGAGACTAGTGTAGAAATTGCAGGGGCCCTGGCAGATATATTTAAAATGTCATTAGCCACAGGTGTGGAACTGGAGGACGGGAGGGTAGCTCATTTTGTTCCGTTGCTTAAAAAAGGATCTAAAAGTAAACCAGGTAATTACAGGCTCGTGAGCCTGACATCAGTAGTAGGTAAGTTATTGGAAGGTGTTCTGAGAGATTGGATATACAAGTATTTGGATAGCCAAGGGCTGATTAGGGATAGTCAGCATGGCTTTGTGCGTGGTAGATTGTGTTTAACGAATCTTGTAGAGTTTTGAGGTTACCGAGAAAGTAGATGAAGGAAAGGCTGTGGATGTTGTCTACATGGACTTTAGTAAGGCCTTTGACAAGGTCCCACATGGGAGGTTAGTTCAGTAGGTTCAGTCACTAGGTATCCATGGAAAGGTTGTAAACTGGATTTGAAGTTTTGAGACAGTGGTAGTGGATGATTGTTTCTCAGACTGGAGGCTTGTGACTAGTGGTGTGCCTCAGGGATCTGTGCTGGGGCCATTGTTTTTTGTTGCCTATATCAATGATCTAGATGTGGTAAATTGGATCAGCAAGTTTGCTGATGATACTAAGATTGGAGGCATAGTGGACAGTGAGGAAAGCTTTCAAAGTTTGCAGAGGGATCTGAACCAACTGGAAGAATGGGCCAGAAAATGGCAGATGGCATTTAATGCAGACAAGTGTGAGGTGTTGCATTTTGGAAGGACAAATCAAGGTAGGACATACACAGTAAGTGGTGGAGCACTGAGGAGTGCAGAGGAACAAAGGGATCTGGGAGTTCAGATACATAATTCCCTGAAAGTGGTGTCTCAGGGAGACAGTTGTAAAGAAGGCTTTGGCATCCTGGCATTCTTAAATCAAAGTATTGCGTATAGGAGTTGGGATGTTATGGTGTGGTTGTATAA
Source organism: Pristis pectinata (assembly GCF_009764475.1). Taxonomy (NCBI): domain Eukaryota; kingdom Metazoa; phylum Chordata; class Chondrichthyes; order Rhinopristiformes; family Pristidae; genus Pristis; species Pristis pectinata. The sequence goes on from NC_067420.1 coordinate 11,773,221, forward strand.
GACATTGAGGCCAAATTTGGAGTATTGTGTGCAGTTCTGGTCACCTAACTATAGGAAGGATATTTGTAAGATTGAAAGAGTGCTGAGGAGATTTACTAGAATGTTGCCAGGTCTTCAGGAGTTGAGTTACAGGGAAAGACTGAACAGGTTAGGACTTTATTCCTTAGACTGTAGAAGAATGAGGGAGATTTGATAGAGGTTTACAAAATTGAGGGGTAGTGACAGTTAATGTGAGTAGGCTCTTTCCACCTAGATTAGAAGAGAAGTACAAGAGGACATGACTTTAGGGTGAAAGGGGAAAAGATTAGGGGAAACTTCTTCACTGAGTGGTGGGAGTATGGAACAGGCTGCCATCTGATGTAATGAATGCGGGCTCACTCTTAAGAACAAATTGGATAGATACATGGACAGGAGAGGTCTGAAGGGTTATGGACTGGGTGCAGGTAAATAAGACTAGCAGAATACAGTTTTGGCACAGACTAGAAGGGCCAAATGGCCTGTTTTCTGTGCTGTAGTGTTCTGATTCTAATAACATTTTCTACAATTAGAACATAGAAAACCTACAGCACAATTCAGGCCCTTTGGCCCACAAAGCTGTGCCAAATATGTCCCTACCTTAGACATTACTAAGCTTACCCACAGCCCTCCATTTTTCTAAGCTCCACATACCTATCCAAAAGTCTCTTAAAAGACCCCATCGTATCTGCCTCCACCACTGTTGCTGGCAGCCCATTCCACACACTCACCACTCTGAGTAAAAAAAAAACTTACCCCTGACATCTCCTCCCCAGCACCTTAAACTTGGGGGAAAAAGCCCTGGGGGGAAAAAGCCTCTGACTATCCTGTCACAAACCAGCAACAAAAGAAACACACTGAGCATGATTCAGTGTTAAAAACTATTTTATTAATCACTACTATTGATAATACGTAAAATAAAAGTAAAATGTTAGTATGTTAGAATTCAAGAATGTTAAACCTCGAACGTTAACCCCAAAACTAAACTCTTCGTGTGTGTGTGTGACAAAGTCCAAAACTCCCAGTTCCTGAATGGTTCTTAAAGTTCAGTTCCGCAAGCCATAAGGTGAAACATGAGCAAGGGCTTCTTCAACAACCACCGTTGTCTGAAGATAAGATGTAGATGTAGAAAAACATAGAGAGAGTACATACGAAATCCAAATGTTCCACGATGGAACCCAAACGACACTTCAGTGTTTACTCGGTAGTGACTTCCTCACCCCGAAAAGCATCCGAACGGTGGTCGTCCACACACAAATACCTGTTTCCTTCTACAGGTCAGCAACAAAGTGAACTCCACCGGATTACTTCCAACTTCCATACATGGATTTCAGTGGCAAACACAGTTATTGTTTCTCATCCATCGATAGAGAAAACAAGCAGGCTGGTGTGTCTCTCTCCCTTCTCTCTCTCTTTCTTCTTCTGACTTCTTCAACAACGTCATTACGTCCTTTATCTTCTATTGACGTAAGCACGCCCCACACACACATACACACACACTCTCTATCTTAAAGGGACTTTCACTGAGTCCGTAACACCTCCCACCTAAAAAAAAAATTTTTCCAAGAAAATTTTAACCGCGCATACAGTTAGTAATGTTAATAATTATCATGCTACACAACTACAGACTATCAGATTAGTACAGATACATGTTTCCCATTTAACATCGGGAAAGACAATCAGCAATCACATTATCTTTGCCTTTAATGTGAGTTATCATGAGATCAAACTCTTGCAAAATTAAACTCCAGTTTAACAGCCTTCTGTTCTTGTTTTTGACTCGGCTCAGAAACACCAATGGGTTATGATCTGTATACACAGTCAATGGTTTCTGAGCGGTGCAAACATATACACTGAAATGTTGCAAGGCTAAAACAAGCGACAGTAATTCTTTCTCTATGGTGGAATAATTCTTTTGATGCTCATTAAATTTCTTTGAAAAGTAAGCTACAGGATGGTCAATATCATCAAGGTCACCCTTCTGCAACAACACAGCTCCTGCAGCTTCATCACTGGCATCTACTGCTAATGAAAATGGCTTTTCAAAGTCAGGTGTTCTGAGCACAGGATGGTAGCATAAAATGGCTTTCAGCTTCTTAAATGCTTCTTGACAAGAATCTGTCCAAACAAACTTTACTCCCTTCTTCTGAAGATTAGTTAGGGGAAGAGCAATATCAGCAAAACTTTTACAAAATTTTCGATAATATCCAACCATTCCCAAAAATCTTCTAACAGTCCTCGTACCTGTGGGAATAGGGAACTCAGATATTGCTTGAACTTTTGCCTGAACAGGAGCTTGCTTGCCTTGACCTACAACATAACCAAGATACGTCACAGTGGCATGGCCAAATTCACTTTTAGCCAAGTTAACTGTAAGGTTAGCCTTGGAAAGTCTTTCAAACAACCTTTCTAACGCAGAGATGTGATCTTCCCAAGTATCATTCCCAGTCACTAAGTCGTCAATGTAGGCATCTGTATGTTTTAACCCATGAATCACTGAATTAATCATTCTTTGAAATGTTGCCGGAGCATTTTTCATTCCAAATGGCAAAACATTGTATTCATACAATCCAGAAGGGGTTACAAAGGCTGAAATCTCCCTTCCTCTATCTGTTAATGGAACACACCAGTACCCTTTTAATAGGTCAATCTTTGTAAGAAATTTTGCCTTTCCCACTCTGTCTATGCAATCATCCACTCTAGGAATAGGGTAAGCATCTGACTTTGTTACAGCATTCACTTTCCTGTAATCTGTGCAAAATCTAACAGTTCCATCAGGTTTAGGTACAATAACACAGGGCGAACTCCAATTTGAAGTAGAATGTCTAATAATATCATTTTCCAACATGTATTTTATTTCCTGATCAACAAGTTTACTTTTTTCCACATTCATTCGATATGGGTGTTGTTTGATTGGTTTTGCATCCCCAACATCAACATCATGGGTAATTATCGATGTTCTGTTTGGAACATCTGGGAACAGATTTTTAAATTTTAAAATTAATTCTCTCATCTGTTGTTTTTGTGAAACTTGTAAATGGTCCAACTTCGTTTCAAGGTTCTCCATGATATTTTGGTTTTTCAGTTTCAATGGAACAATATTTGGTCTAAATTGGCCTTCCTCAACATCAACATCAGGCATTCTAGAAACAACCTTTTCACCATCCACCAAGGCCACAACTGAATCCCTCTCATAATAAGGTTTTAGCATGTTTACGTGACAGAGTTGTGTTTTCTTGCGTCTATCTGGTGTTTTGATTATATATGTTAGATCAGTCACTCGAGATTCAATAACATAGGGTCCAGAAAAACGAGCTTGCAAGGGATTATTTTGGCTAGGGAAAAATACCAACACCTTTTGCCCCACTGCGAATGTCCTAGGCCGAGCACGTCTATCAAAATATGTCTTCATTCTTATCTGGCTTGTTTTCAAATTCTCTCTCGCTAGCTGGCAGACTCTCTCCAACCGAGTTTTAAATTTTTGGACATAGTCCAACAGACTCAAGTGAACTTCCTCATTAACCCATTGCTCTCTTAACAACTCCAAAGGTCCTCTCACCCTATGTCCAAACACAAGCTCAAACGGACTAAATCCGATTGACTCCTGGATCGATTCTCTAACGGCAAACAAAGTAAATGGATACCTTCGTCCCAATCCTTGGTGTTTTCAAAGCAATAAGTCTTCAGCATATTTTTGAGAGTAGAATGAAATCTCTCCAGAGCTCCTTGAGATTCTGGGTGATATGCAGATGATACAATCTGCTTTGCTTCCAGCTCATAGACTATTTGTTGAAAAATTTTTGACATAAAATTACTACCTTGATCAGATTGGATTTCTTTTGGCAAACCAAACAAGGTAAAAAATTTTACAAGAGCCTTTGACACCGTCTTGGCCTTAATATTTCTAAGGGGTATTGCCTCTGGAAATCTAGAAGTGGCACACATGATGGTTAACAAATACTGATTTCCAGTCTTAGACTTTGGTAATGGACCAACACAGTCCACAGTCACCTTCGAAAAGGGTTCACCAAAAGCAGGAATTGGTTTCAAAGGAGCCACAGGGGGTTTTTGATTTGGTTTACCTACCATCTGACATGTGTGGCAGGTTCGACAAAACATCACCACATCTTTTCTCAAACCAGGCCAATAGAATTGTTTCAAGATCTTCCCTACAGTTTTATTCACACCAAAATGACCACCCAAAGGCATACTATGGGCCAGGTTTAAAATCTCATCCCTATAAACTTTTGGAACAACAACCTGATGAATAACTTCCCATTCCTCAGTAACAGGAACATGAAGAGGTCTCCATTTCCTCATTAACACTCCATTTTTGACATAGTATCCAGTTGGCACCTTTTCAATCTCCTCACATGAGAGTGCTTTTTCTTTCAATTCTGTCAATTCAGGGTCCTTTGTCTGTTCCACCATAAAATCCTTCCTCGACAAAGACAAATCTTTAAATTCAGGCTCACTATAAGGATGTTGATCCTCCAGTGAAGACAGAAAAGTCTCAGATAAGGCATCAAAATTTTCTTCCTGTTTAGGACTGTCACAAGGAACTACATCAGACTGCACCGGACTGTCTGTCTTGGCTAATTCTTTAGCTCTAGCTCGAGTCACCGCACATGATGGGTAAACATCTGAATCATCCTCAGACTCATCAATCCTTGGTTTGGTTGTTAACCGTACCACGGGATCACTTTCTCCATTTGCAAGGTCATTTCCCAATAACAAAGAAACTCCTTCCACTGGCAAACTAGGTCTTATCCCTATCTCGACTGGTCCTTCTACGAACTTTGACTTTAAAATCACCCTGTGAAAAGGGACAGACATGGTCTCACCTGTAACGCCTCGTATTAGATTTACTTCACCAGTGTCACTTTCTTCACCAAAATTTAAAACACTGTCCAGCAAGAGAGATTGACTAGCCCCAGTATCTCTAAGAATTTTCACTGGCACCTGGGGTGACTCATCATTCAGTGAAACAAAACCCTCTGATACATACGAATGGAATTCTTTTCTCACCTCCTCCAACTTTTCCGCTTTTCCCTCTTGCAAGGACTGATCTTTAACAGCATCTCCTAAACCTTTTTGATTTTTAATTGCCTGAAAGCAAGCATTGGGCCCAGCTTCCTCCCTTTTCTTCAAAAGGGCACAATTAGATATCACGTGGCCAGGTTTCCTACAGTAATAACAAGTACGCTCAACAGGTTTCTCCAGCCCTGGCTTCTTTTCATCCTTCCCTTTTTGATTACCTCCCAATTTAATCTCTGGTTTACCTGGATTGTCTTTGTAACTCCTTTGAAAGGTTTTAGGTTGTCCCCATTTGGATTTATGGGTTAAAGTATAATCATCTGCCAACCTAGCAGTTTCTTGTAAAGTTTCCACTGCCTTTTCATTTAAATATGTTGTTAATTCAGCTGGAACACATCTTTTAAAGTCTTCCACCAGTATCAATTCTGTCAATTTATCGTAATCCCCATCTACATTTTTAGCCAGGCACCATCGTTCAAAACATATTCTCTTTCCATTGGCAAATTCCATATAAGTCTGATCTGCAGATTTCCTCAAGTCTCTGAATTTTTGTCTATAAGCCTCAGGGACCAATTCATAGGCCTTCAATATAGCTTGTTTTACCTTGGTATAATCAGCTGCATCCTCAACAGACAAAGCAGAATAAGCTTTTTGAGCTTTACCTTTAATCACACTCTGTACCATAAGAGCCCATCCTTTCCTTGGCCAGTTTGAACTCACAGCAACCTTTTCAAAATGTTGGAAATACTGATCAACCTGATCTTCTTCAAACGGAGGGACTAATCGAACCTCCCTGCTGGCTGAAAAACCATCATCAGAATCAGATTCCGAACTCCTACGCTTCATTTGTAACTCATGCTGCCTCTGTTTCTCCTCCTCACTATCCAGCTCCATCCTCTTCAATTCCATCTGCTTCATTGCTAGATCAGCCTCTATCTTCATCTGAGTTAGCTTTTGTTCGGCCTCTAATCTCTTTTGTTCGGCCTCTAATTTCTCTCGCTCGGCCTCTATCTTTAACTGGGTTTGCTCTCGTTCGGCCTCAAATCTCTTTTGTTCTCGTTCAGCTTCTAATTTATTTTGCTCTCGTTCAGCCTCTATCTTTGCCAGCTGCACCTGTGCCTCAGAAATTGCTATTTCACTGCCAGGAAACTGTTTTAACACTTCCTTCTCAAACACCTTCTTTTCCACATAATGGCCAGCTATCAGTCTCTGAATATCTGCCTTTCTCATAGACTGCTTTACTTCTGTAAGGTTTAGCCTTGCAGCAATCTTTATCAGATCATCCTTTTTCGCCACCTCCAATCCCTTTTGGGTTGGTGACTCCAAAAATGCCTTAATATCCATTGCTGCTGGTTTCCACACACACGCCAATTAAAAAGAATTTATCAGACCTCCCTCAAAAATCTTTGGATTGAATCTCGAACAAATCTCGTCAATCTGGGGTACAATCCCAGACGACACTCGTTAACCTTGGGAAACTATCCCGGACGAGCCCCAATTTTGTCACAAACCAGCAACAAAAGAAACACACTGAGCATGATTCAGTGTTAAAAACTATTTTATTAATCACTACTATTGATAATACGTAAAATAAAAGTAAAAATGTTAGTATGTTAGAATTCAAGAATGTTAAACCTCGAACGTTAACCCCAAACTAAACTCTTCGTGTGTGTGTGTGACAAAGTCCAAAACTCCCAGTTCCTGAATGGTTCTTAAAGTTCAGTTCCGCAAGCCATAAGGTGAAACATGAGCAAGGGCTTCTTCAACAACCACCGTTGTCTGAAGATAAGATGTAGATGTAGAAAAACATAGAGAGAGTACATACGAAATCCAAATGTTCCACGATGGAACCCAAACGACACTTCAGTGTTTACTCGGTAGTGACTTCCTCACCCCGAAAAGCATCCGAACCGTGGTCGTCCACACACAAATACCTGTTTCCTTCTACAGGTCAGCAACAAAGTGAACTCCACCGGATTACTTCCAACTTCCATACATGGATTTCAGTGGCAAACACAGTTATTGTTTCTCATCCATCGATAGAGAAAACAAGCAGGCTGGTGTGTCTCTCTCCCTTCTCTCTCTCTCTTTCTTCTTCTTCTGACTTCTTCAACAACGTCATTACGTCCTTTATCTTCTATTGACGTAAGCACGCCCCACACACACATACACACACACTCTCTATCTTAAAGGGACTTTCACTGAGTCCGTAACAATCCACACAATCAATGCCTCTCATCTTGTACACCTCTATCAGGTCCCCCCTCATCCTCTGTTGTTCCAAGGAGAAAAGGCAGAGTTCACTCAACCTGTTCTCATAAGGCATGCTCCCCAATCCAGGAAACATCCTGGTATATCTCCTCTGCACCCTTTCTATGGCTTCCACATCCTTGCTGTAGTGAGGTGACCAGAACTGAGCACTGTACTCCAAGTGGGGTCTGACCAGGGACCTATATAGCTGCAATATTACCTCTCAGCTTCTAAATTCAATTCCACAATTGATGAAGGACAAGACACCATATGCCTTCTTAACCACAGTCAATCTGTACAGCCGCTTTGAGCGTCTTATGAACTCTGATCCCAAGATCGCTCTGATCCTCCACACTGCCAAGAGTCTTACCATTGATACTATATTCTGCCATCGAATTTGACCTACCAAAATGAACCACTTCACAATTATCTGGGTTGAACTCCATCTGCCACTTCTCAGCCCAGTTTTGCATCCTATGTCCCGCTGTAACCTCTGACAGCCCTCCACCCTATCCACACCACCTCCAACCTTTGTCATCAGCAAACTTAGTAACCCATCCCTCCACTTCCTCATCCAGGTCGTTAATAAAAATCAAAAGAGTAAGGGTCCCAGAACAGATCCCTGAGGCACTCCACTGGTCACTGACCTCCATGCAAAATATGACCCATCAACAACCGCTCTTTGCCTTCTGTGGGCCAGCCAGTTCTGGATCCAAAAAGCAATTTCCCTTTGGATCCCATGCCTCCTTACTTTCTCAATAAACCTTGCATGGGGTACCTTATCAAATGCCTTACATCTACTGCTCTTCCTTCATCAATGTGTTTAGTCACATCCTCAAAAAAAAATTCAATCAGGCTTGTAAGGCAGGACCTGCCCTTAACAAAGCCATGTTGACTATTCCAAATCATATTATACCTCTCCAAATGGTAATTGATATACCTCTCCAGCATTCACAATAATACTGTAATGTTGTCCAGAGAGCATTTGGTAAAAAGGTATTGTTCTATTTCAATATTCATCTATTTTAACTCACCAGACACTGTCAGATGATCCTCCCACATCATCCCCTTCTATATTATAGTAGTCATCGATGGTTAGGTTTGCATCGGCATCATGAGCGGAGTCAAAGTTTGTAACCACACGGGTTGGAATACCTAAGCACCTTAAAACTGAAGAAAGAAGTTACTAATTTACACTTTATGCATATACTTTCAGTAACAAAGGAATGTCTTCTTGATTGAGTGAATGAATATTTTAATTTTAAATAAAGGTTTCAGCTAAACATGATGGTCATAGATTTAAATGTTAATAGCAAATTTTTAAAAACACCAGCTAGTAACTCAGAATAAAAAGGTGAACTTCGGTAACTGCTTCTTTCCTGACAGTAAAAGAAAATGCTATGATTAAATATTTCACTTTGATGTAAACAATCTGATTAGCAAATTTTATTGCTACCTGTTACACCTTGCTGGTTCAGTACATTTAGTCTGTCAGGTTATCTTGAATTTCTGGTGTGACATTGGCAGAATATCACCAGATAACCTGAGTCTATGGTGCACACAGTGGATTTGCTATTTTCACCCTTTCTCCCTTATTTTGGTTTGGAGAACAAGCATCTCCACACACCACAGATAATATTTAGGATCTCCTCAGCTTCTGCCATAACTTCATTGGGAGACCAGCAATAATCCCAGTGACATTAAGTAAACTACCATTTATGGTGTTCCATCTGATTTCTGCTGAACTTCCACTGAAGTCCCGTTGCCAAGCAAAATTCAGAAAAATGTTGCTTAATATTAATCAAAATATTTTTTCTATAACAATTTATCAATGAAAATATTTTAATTATTCTTGGAAATGTGTAAATATATATCTACATTTAACATATATTTCAACAATGCCCTTTTATTTGTGAGATCAGACGCCAATTGTCTCTCCACCTGTACAAGTCACTGCTGCAAACACCCAGCATTGCCCATAGCGAACAGCTTTGCAGTCACTAGCATTCCATTGCCGAAGAATTGCACCACTTCCATTCCCATGTCCCTGGATACAACCCCATCGGAATATGGGGGACTCCATCTACCATGCAGAATTCCTCTATCATCCTGAGAATTCACCTGGAAGTGAAATTGTACAGATATTTTAGTGAAGATGGAAAAATGTGACAACACTGAGTACATGATGGAATGAGTATATTGGATAACTTGCAATCACTCACAAAGGAACTCATTTCCTTTTTTGTATCTGGCTCTCATGAGAATTTCACTTTTTGCAACATATAATTTGGTCCTGCATCTCTTTGTTATTTGTGGGTCTACTGCTAAGGAATTGAATAATCCCCAAACATGGTGGTAAGGGACAGCCTTCCCTTATTTAAGTGCTATACTACCCGTAGCAACATGCATAGGAATTGAATTCACTGTGAAAAGTCACCAGAAATATCCGAGTCATAGAGCAATACAGCACGGATACAGGCACTTTGGCCCAATGAGTCTGTGCCAACCATGGTGCCTGCCTATTGAGTCATTAATTTCCTACATTTTGGCCCATATCCCTCCAAGCTCCACCTCTGCATATACCTATCCAAGTGTGTTTTAAATGATACTGTTGTACCTGCCTCAACCACTTCCGCTGGCAGCTCGTTCCATATACTCACCACCCTCTGTTACTAAATTGCCCCTCAAATCCCTTTTAAATATTTCCCCTCTCACCCTAAAGCTATGACCCTGAGTTTTGGACTCCCCTACTCTGGTGAAAAGAAAGCTACTATCCACCTTCTCTCGGCCCCTCATGGTTTTATAAAACCCTATAAGATCAACCCTTAATCTCCTACGCTTCCAAGGAATAAAGACCTAGCCTGGCCAACTCTCCTTATAACTCAGGCCCTCTAGTCCTGGCAACATCTTTGTAAATCTTTTCTGCACTCTTTCCAGTGTAACTAAATCTTTCCTATAACAGGGTGACCAAAACTGTACAAAATACTTCAAGTGCGGCCTCACCAGCGACTTATACAACTGCAACATAATGTCCCAAATCCTATCGTCAATGCCCTGACTGATGACCAGCGTGCTAAAGGACTATTTCATCACCCTGTCCCCCTGACCTATGCACTGGTACTCCTAGGTCCCTCTGTTCCATTACACTCCCTAGTGCACCACCACCTATGCTGATCTGACTTTCCAAAATGTATCACCTCACATTTATCTGTATTGAAATCCATTTGCCACTCCTTGGCTCACTTCCCTAACTGACCAAGGTCCCCCTGTAATCTATGATAACCTTCTTCACTATCATCAACACCTCCTAATTTCGGGGCATCTGCAAACTCATTGATCAAGCCTTGTGCATTCGCATTCAAATCATTTATATGAATAACGAATAACAAGGGTTCCAACACTGACCCCTGCGGCAAAGCACTAGTTACTGGCCTCCATTCCAAGAAACAGCCTTCAACCACCACCCTCTGCTCCCTACCTTCGAGACAATTTTGAATCCACTTAACCAGCTCTCCCTGGATTCCATGGGACCTAACCTTCCAGACCAGCCTGCCATGCGGGACCTTGTCGAAAGCCTTGCTAAAGTCCAAAGAGACAACATCCACTGCCCTACCCTCATCTACCTTTTTGGTTACTTCTAAAAATTCAAAAAACTCCGTCTGTCCAAATGCTGGTAGATCCTGTCCCTCAGAATTCCCTCCAGTAACTTCCCCACCACTGATGTCAGGCTGACCGGCCTGTGGTTCCCTGGCTTGTCCTTGCTACCCTTCTTAAACAATGGGACAACATTAGCCATCTTCCAGTCTTCGGGAACTTCACCAGTGGCTAACAATGAAGAAAAGATCTCCACAAGGGTCTCCGCAGTTTCTTCTGTAGCCACCCACAAAGTCCTAGGATGCACTCAGTCAAGCCCTGGGGACTTATCCACCTTAATGTGCTGTAAGCCTGAAATTACCTCCTCCATGGTAATATGAATGTTCTCCAAAACAACTCCACTAGTTTCCCTTGTCTCTTGAGCAACCATGATTTCCTCCTCAGTAAACACCGAATTCGTTAAAAATCTCACCCATTTCCTGCGGCTCAAGAGATAGGCAGCCCTGCTGATCTCCAAGGGGATCTACTCTCTCTATAGATATCCTTTTACTCTATAGCTATAGAACCTCTTGGGATTTTCCTTAACTTTACCTGCCAGATCCATCTCATACCCTCGCTTTGCCCTCCTGATTTCCATCTTAAGAGTATTCTTAATCTTTTTATAGTCATCAAGGGATTCACTCGTCCCGGACCTCCTAAACACAATATATGCTTCCTTCTTTTTCTTGACCAGAGCCTCAATATCTTTCATCAACCAAAGTTCCCAAAATGTGCCAGGTTTACCCTTCACCCTAACAGGAACATGCAGCTCCTGGACTCTTGATATCACACTCTAAAAAGCCTCCCACTTGCCATTTGTTCCTTTCCTTTTAAACAGATTCACCAGTTGGATCCTGCCTAATTCCCCCCAAAATCAGCCCTGCTTCAGTTTAACACCCTAAGCTGTGGACCTGTCCTATCCTTTTCCATCACTATCTTAAAACTAATAGATTATAGTCACTGGAGCCAAAATGCTCCCTGACTGCTACTTCTGTTACCTTGTTCTCTAACAGAAGGTCCAATATTGCACCCTCCTGAGTACAGCCCTCTATATATTGACTCAGGAGACTTTCCTGGACACATTTCACAAATTTCACCCTATTTAGGCCCTTAACATTCTGGGTAGTCCAGCCAATATTAGGGAAATTAAAATCTCGCACTAATAGAACCCTATTATTATTATTATTACTACTACAACTATAAGCAATTTTTCTACACACCTGCTCCTCAAGTTCCCGCTGACTACTGGGGTAGTCTATAACACAGCCCCATGAGAGTGACCCTCCCCTTCTTGTTTCTAAGTTCTATCCGTATGGCCCCATTGGATGATTCCCCAAGAATATCATCTCTAAATACTGCTGTTCTCCTCTCTTATCTAAAAGACAACACCCCCTCCTCACTTACCTGTACCTCTCACGCCTGTAGCATCTGTATCCTGGAATACTGAGCTGCCAGTCCTGCCCTTCTCTCAGTCATGTTTTTGTTATGGCTATAATATCCCAGTCCTCGGAGATAATTCATGCTCTGTTCATCTGCCTTACCTGTTAAACCTTGTGCATTGAAATAATGCAGTTAACTGGGTATTCCTTTCCCTGCCTTTACTGTGCTCCTGGCTATCCTGATTATTAAACTTGCTCTCACTGGCTACTGCTTTATCCCATGACTGGCTCCTACCAGAGTCTCATTCCCCTTCCAATCTAGTTTAAGCCCTCCCGTATAGCATTAGCAAATTTCCCTACAAGGATATCGGTCCCTCTCTGGTTTAAATGCAACCTGTCCCTCTCGTACAAGCCACCTCTACCCCAGAAGCGATCCCAATGGTCCAAGAACCTGCCCCAGCTCCTCAGCCATGAATTCATCCGGCCTGTCATGGGATAGAACTAGAAATCTTAGTTATGCTGCCAGTGAAAATAAATCTTTGTCCAGTACAGATCAGTCCCAGATGAAGGGTCTTGACCACACTAGCACATGGCACCAGTAGTAATCCAGAGATCGCCACCCTCGAGATCCTTCTCCTTAACTTCTTACCTAACTCCCTATACTCAGTCTGCAGGACCTCATCCCTTATTCTACCTCTGTCATTTGTACTACATGTACAATGACTTCTGGCTGTTTGCCCCCCACTTGAGAATTTTCTGCAGCTGCTCAGAGACATCCTTGACCCTGACACTCAGGAGGCAACACACCTTCCTGGCATCTCTTCTGCAGCCACAGACTCTCCACTCCGCCCCCTCCCCCTCACTACTGAGTCTGCTATCACTATCACCCTGTCTGACTACACCTTTTCCCTCTGAGCCTCAGAGCCGGTCACAGCGCCAGAGACCTAACTACTGCTACTCACCCCTGAAAGAACAACCCCCTCAACAGTATCCAAAGAGCTGTACCTGTTTGTGAGGGGAATGGCCAAAGAGGAACACTGTACTGTCTGCCTACTGCCCTTACTTTTCCTGGTGTTCATCCATCTATCTGAAGCCTGTACCTTGGATGTGACCACCTCAGTAAAAGTCTCATCTATGAAGCACTCAATTTCCCAGATGATCCTGAGTATATCCAACTCCAGCTCCTTGACCCAGTCTGTCAGGAGCTGCAGTCTGTCATCATCAGGGAGACCATGAGGTTCTAATCTAGAATCAAAATATCAAGATGGCAGGAAAGAGAAATGAGAAGATGAAAATGTTAAAATATCTAGCGGTGAGCAGACCCACTTTTGTTCTTACCCAGGTCATAGGATGAACTAGAAATCTTAGTTATGCTGCCAGTGAAAATAAATCTTTGTCCAGTGCAGATCAGTCCCAGATGAAGGGTCTTGACCTGGACATTGACTGTCCATCGCCATCCACAGCTGCTGCCTGACCACTGAGTTCCTCCAGTGTTTTTGTGTTGATAAAGAAAGCTATTGTATCATTCTGCACACCAGAATCTAACTGTACCCAAGGTCAATCACTAATTAGGATCTACCTAAGATTTAACTATCATGGAGTCATAGTCAGACAGCACAAGAACAGGCCCTTCAGCCCACCACCATGCCAACTATCAAGTATTCATCTATACTAATCCCATTTGCTAGCACTTGGTCCACAGCCTTCTATGACTTGGTCTATGCCTTCTATGTTTTCTTTTGTTATAACACACAGACAGACAACTGAGATAATGAATATAGGATTGTCAACAATAATAGCTAATTGCATAGGTGAGGAGCACTTTGAGAACCCTATAATTTATAATCATTTGGATTGCACCAGCTAATCTTATATCATTATTCAGTAACCCTTCATTTGTTATCCTTATTAAATTTGCCCCTTTATTTGTCACAGTGTCAAACGAAGAGCAAGATCGCGGAGAACCCAAATGTGGAACACCGGTACGAGACAGGAGTCGGGATGCTTCCTTGGAACCGAATGCAGGGGGCGACCAGAAGGAATCCCAACACAGAAACAGGATATCCTAGGAGAAACAGCAAAACCAGGACTGCTCTAGAGTGGACAGCTCTAAGCAGCCGGGAAACAAAATATACCCAAAAATTGACCAATACTATGGCAACCAATGCTAGTGAAACCAGGGGTCTTATACTAGTCTCCTGATGGAACTCAGGTGTGTGTTATTATGCAATTAGTAATGCATGGAAATCACGTGCTGCACAACAAGGCACCGTCAATGGGGCCGAATCGAGGACCAGCACTCGGAACCATGACATTATTCTCCTCCTCTTTTTCTGATTGTGCTGATTTGTGGGTTTCTATCAATGCCATGCATTCTCCAGTTCCTCACCCAAAGTGATACTTCTTCAAAGTGAGAACTGGCACATTAATGTATCACTAATTCTCTCAATAGACATCCACAGGAATGGATCAAGGATCACAACTTAACTAGACCAAATTCTTTCTTCCTTGATGCAAAGTTTAAGGCTAACTAGTATGCCAAATGGTCTTTCTGTCCAAGGTCACTTAAGATTGGAAAAGATATCTTGGACCTTCATGCTCACATAGTTTGTGGCACTCTGTCAACAGTACACCAGGGAAGTTGTACCTTTATCCTTGATGTTTAAATGCTTACCATGGCAGATACAGTTCTAGCAACAAACACAGCAGAGTTTCTTTTTTGAATCTCCGTATTTGGTGTTTTCAGAAATTTGGGAGTGTTGTCCAATAGCTTAAGGCAGATGTCCAAAATATCATCTTCAAACTGGAAAAATAAATGTTTATATCAGTATTAAATAGAACAAATTTAAGTCCCGGAGTTACTCTCATGCTATAATATTCCACTTAGTTTTATTTGACTTTTCTTCAGTAATTAATGTAATATTTCAGCTGCTCTCAGTACTCTTGCTCGTTGACCATGATTCGAAAAGTGACCCATTCTTTCTCAAGACTTCAGATTAAGTTCACTTGCCTTAAATTTTTCTTTTCAATTAAAGTACTGACTTTTAAACTCAACCTTGGAATCATAAATCTTCTCTCTTTGTTTCAATCTTAGAGGGTGTCCTGTAATTTACTCTACTATCAAATGCATAGCTGACTGCAGTGATCAATTCATGTAATAGTCCTTCTCTTGCAGATCAGGATTCTGTACTCATAGCTATAAAATTCAACTGTTCACAATTTCAATACTCAGACATAGGCCCAATGCGAGAATCGTCAAATCTTCTGTTACAGCACATTACACACAGCTTAATCTCAGTACATTATGTAATGTGAAAAAGGCAGTCTGAAAGTTCCTGTGTTTAATATTCAGGAACAACTCAAATCAGTACTTAAAAACATCTGTATCTCTGGGAATTAACACATCTAAGCTGATTTCCATTATTTTAGTGCAAAATAAATATATTTAGTGCTTTGTGTATTTAATACAGAGATTTAATACAGAGATACGCAAGCATCAAAAAAGCCATTTGAATTAATACAGAGCTCCTTCCATGTCAATCAGTAGAAATACAAAAATGTTATGTGATTTTACTCTGTCTGGCAAAGCAAGGCAATAAAATGTTTCCTAATACTCCTGTACCTGTCCAAAATTCCAGTGTTTGTCACTTATGTAATCACTACCACCAACATAAATTATTCCATTTTCATTCAACAAGTATTCATTTCGTTGAACATCGCTGTTGAGAAAAACTTCATCCTCTGAAAGATAAAGGAGACAGGATGATAATCATTTTATTTGTAAGATATTAACTGTAGAAATTCAAGTGAGACTTATACAGCACCAGTTCCAGCGTCTCCTGTTAAAAATAGACAAACTCACACTACATTTGAGGGATCCATCACAACGGCTATTGCAATAAGTCACTAATTGCAGAAATACAATTACTTAAAATGAGCTGTACCTGAGCACCATGGATTAAAGAGTACAACAAAGGTTCCAAGATGGTACTTCACATTCTGTTTATAAGAATGTTGCAGAATTAAGGTGTAGTAACCAATTATGGCTTTTGGCGATGGTGATATGGCCAGGCACAATTCATTTGTGGTGGCAGAGGAAATTACTGCACTCCATCTTTTTACATTTATTGACTCTGTGAAGGGAAACACTATGCTGGTATTGTTTGCTTTCTGAGGTTCTCGACCTAAAGCAAGACAAACACAATTGAATTAATAAAATATCAAATGTAAATCATATTGTTTTTAAAAAGCAACAGTAATTCTCTTTTAACCAAACTATTTTGTGAAGATCATGCAATTTTATTTTAGTATACAATAAGCTAAGTATACATTGACTCTCTTGCAAGGTAATATTTCATTAGGACGTATAATTCTCTTACAGTACAGCTTTAACATCACTCAAAATAAGTTTGAAAATTGTACCAATTCTAATTGTTCAGTTCAGATCTGGGGACAAGCTCTAGCTTTGCTCCAAAGGGGTTCTACCCCAATCGCAGGCATTGGACAGCTATTGGTGGAAACAAGCTTAACTATACATGCAAGTAAATGCATCACGTTTGTTCATTTACTAAATAAATATCACAGTATAAGAGTACAGTTTACTATCCTTTTATTTATTTCACATTGCATTGAAACATTAGTCCCTTTAAAGTGCATGCCTCATTACCTGTCTCTAAAATCAAGTTTAGCTTGGCCTCTTGGGGATTGAATCCATCTTTGAAGTTCACCTTAATATTGAAGGACTGTCCCCTTCTAACTATCAGTCGCTTGGTGCTGATCTCAATGGTTCTGTGCTCCTTGTTATTCTTTTCATATTGAAAGTCAACTTGGCACTTGTCACCTTTTAAATAAAAGAATATTTTTAAAGCTTTAAATGTTGCTGAGGTCCCCTGGTTGTGGAGACTGTTGAGGAAGTAAAGGGTTAAAAACTGTGACTAACTGCAGCCTTGCATATAGCTGATGGAAAAATACCTCGCAAGCAAGAGCACGCAAGCTTGCTAACTCAATGGATAAGTGTGAATTACTGTATCCAGAACCTTAGTTGCAGACCAGTTATGCTGGACAATAAGGGTGCTGGGTGCAATAAACAATGAGGTGGAAGCTTGTCTTAAACAATGAGAGGGAGACCTGTCTTTGAATCTCTTGATTATAACTCAATTATGCTGGACAATAGGTACGATGTCTGTCTTTGGTTCTCTGAGGCCTGACTGAGACTTGTAGAGCCGAATTCATTAAATGTGCATGACAATATCTGTATAAATCACTGTCTGCTCCTTTGCACTGTGGAGACCTCCGATAAAGACTCTACATGAGAGTTTGAGGAGAATTCTCCTGCAGTATACTGCTAATAAATGCGTTTTAACAGAATTAATCTGTGGCACTGTGTTACTTTGCAGCAGACAGGAGTGCGAACTTAAAATCGGACAACACTGTGCCTCTTGAAGGGAGAATCAAGATAACCGATCTAAATGAAAAGGGCAAAAAGAAATGGGTGAGAATTCATAGTCGGCAGTAGCCAACCATGCTCACTGCCCATGTTTGTCACCCACATTCATGCCTTACTGCTGGAGTAACTTTGGACTTACCTTATGCATTCCATTCATGGAGTGGAAAAAACTCATGGATGAGGGTGTGCCCGAACTCTGACAGTGAGGCTTTGCATATTGACAGAGCCTTCTGGGTAGTAATGAGATCAGGTGAGGGAAGCAAGGGTGTGGCAGGAGAAGAAGAAACTCCCTACACAAAAAAATTCCCTTGCCTCCCATAGCAGCCTGAGATAAACCTC
Source organism: Pristis pectinata (assembly GCF_009764475.1). Lineage (NCBI taxonomy): Eukaryota > Metazoa > Chordata > Chondrichthyes > Rhinopristiformes > Pristidae > Pristis > Pristis pectinata. The sequence continues at coordinate 11,791,320 of NC_067420.1, forward strand.
ACTGGCCCTGGGGATTTATCCACCTTTAAGCTTGTTCAGACCTCAAATAGCTCCTCTTTATTTATGGAGACTTCACCTGTCCCTATGTATATCCTCAAAAATTCTAAAGTTGCTGATTTGCAAATGGGGAAATATCAACAAGTTTGCCTGCATGCTCTATAAAAACTGGGCCATCCTTAAATTTACTCAGCGTAAATTCACATATTTATTTCCTTATGATAAAGAATGGGCCATTCTGCCCATTGAGCCACTGCCAGTTTGCAGAGTAATCCCATCAATCCCACTGTCCCACTTATTTCCCTTTAACCTAGACTCCGCCCATTAACTCTTAACTCTTACAAATGCCCATTAACTCTTACAAATTCCCTGATTCTCCTACCAGCCACCCACACTGGGGGCAATTTACAGCAGGCAATTAAACTCTAATCAGGACATCTGTAGGATTTAGGAGGAAACTGGATCACCCAGGGGAAACCCATATGGTCACAGGGAGAATGTGCAAACTCCACACAGATGGCCACTCTGGAGGACAGGGCTGAACTCAGGTCACTGGAACTGTGAGGCAGCTGCACTACCTGCTGCATCTGGTGCCCCGGGGAGAACAACCTTATGACATTCATTTTAATGAAAGTAACTAACCTTGGAAAGCATTGTAGTGCAGCTAGTAGAGCATTTGCCTCACACCTTCAGCAACCCAGACCAGGATCCTTACCTCAGGTGCTGGCTGTGTGAACACCCTATGACTGAATGGATTTCCTCTAGATGCTCTGGTTTCTATTCACGTCCCAATGTTGTGCTGGCTGGAAGATTAATTGCTCACTATAAATTGCCCTCGTGTATAGGTGAGTGGCAGAATCTAGTGGGAGTTGATGGGAATGTGGGAAGAATAAAATGTGATTAATGTATCATTAGTGTAAATGAATGTCTCACTGATAGTCGCCACACAAGTAGTAAAGAAAGTGTATGTCATGCTTGCCTTCATTGGCCCAGGCATTTGGTATAAGTGTAAAGGGGTCATGTTGCCGCTGTATGAAACTTTGGTGTTAGGCCACACAGAATACTGTGTGCAATTCTGGTCGCCGTATTACAGGGAGGATGTGGAGGCTTTGGAAAGGGTGCAGAAGACGTTTATCAGGATGCTGCCTGGATTAGAGGGGACGTGCTGTAAGGAGATGTTGGTCAAACTTGGATTGTTTTCTCTGGACCGTCAGAGACTGAGGGAAGACCTGACATAAAATTATGAGAGGCATAGATAGGATAGATAGTCAGGATGTTTTTCCCAGGGTAGAAATGTCAAGTACCAGAGGAAATGCATTTAAGATGAGGGGGGAAAGTTTAAAAGAGATGTGTGGGGCAAGTTTTTTTTTACACAAACAGTGGTGGGTGCCTGAATCAGGCTGCCGGGGTGGTGTGGAAGCAGATACAATAGAGGTGTTAAGAGGCTGTTAGAGAGATATGGATCATGTACAGGCAGAAGAGATTTAATCATGTTCAGCGCTGACATCGTGGGCCGGAGGGCCTGTTCCTGTGCCGTTCTATGTTCTAAGTTCGATATTCTATGAATGCTTAAATGTCGCCAGGAACCCAATGGCCCAAAGACCCTGTTTCCATGCTGTACGACTCTGACAGAAATCCACTGTAATTTATATTTAAATACTGTATGTGCAGTTACTATTAAATGTCTGCTATTGTGTTCACCAAGGCACAGGGTTTTAAGTTGGCATTCAGGGTGCCACAGGAGGATCCCTGACAGAATCAACATCTTCATCAATTCTGTTCATGTTTTTAGTGTTGAGTTGATTCACCAGCAGCATGGTTTGAAAAGCAGTGCCTCGAAGGAAGATGACAAAGTAAATAAGTGCTTTTAAAGTCACACATAATGTAAACATATGTTCTAATAACACAATTTGAAATTTTTTGATCCATTATTCTGTTTCTTCCAGATAATTTCTTGCTTCTATTTGGTTGATTTCTTTATCCTAACATTCTCAGATTCTCTCAATTGATTTGTTCAGGTTAAACTCCTCAGAGCTTTCCTATCAATCTCACACTGTCCTGACTATCCCACTAGGGTAATTTGCATTAGCAGGTTTTTCTGGTTTCTGATCTTTCTTGTCATGCTTTGCCCAGTTTTATCCTCTCCCTTTCTGGAGGTGCCAAAATTCTGTCAACAGTTTGGGGTGGTGGCTGGTCATATTTAAATTCAGCCACCCACCATGACAAGAAGCTATTAGCCTGGTAGGAGTGTTAGCTGATCATTGTTCCAGATGCAACAACACATCTTCCAACCCCACCCTCAAATACTCCTACACCCACCAATCACCAGGCCATTAGAGGTCAAGAATAACACCCAACATCAGAAGTCAGCAGATTTCATTCCTGTTTTCTGGTTCAACAACATTAAAGTTGGGCCATAAGCCTCCACACCAGATTCACAGGTTGGGATCATCAAATTTGGCACTTGATCAAACCAGGATGAGTTCAGTTTTTCAGAAATAGTGATGTGGCATGTTCAGCTTACCCAGCACAGTGACATCTAATGCCACTGCAACTACTTTAATGTAGAAGTGCTGGCACATCACCAGAATCTGACTGGTATACATATTACTGTAGCGGCTAGCTACACACTACGAAATGAAGACACAGAGTCTCTGGTTCGAAATCAGAAGTCGAATGAACGACAGGAGTGCAGTGCACCTTTGGTATCCCAAAACTTCCCGTGCTACAGTTCCCACGCTGACGCCATGCACGGGTCACCTGACCTTCCCGCACGCGGGCTTTCCTAGCTGGACGATGGGGAAGAAGGACGGCCCCACGCCATCTTGGATCGGGGCCTCCAATGACGTTCGCGATATCGGGAGCTGGTTTGACGCCAGTGGGGTGAGTCGCTACATAAACCCCACCCCCAGAACAGGCAATACCGTCGTGAAAACCAGAATTAAATAAACTATGACTTGGGTGGCCTGCCCCTGCGCTGTGCTGGCTGGACCACCACGGGTTGGTCCAAGTCTAAATAAGCCGGCTTCAGCCGGTCAATCGTAAACACCTCCTCACGCCCCCCAATGTCCAGCACGAATGTAGACCCATTGTTCCTGACGACCCGGAATGGCCCTTCGTACGGCTGTTGCAGCGGTGATTGGTGCGCGCCCCTCCTGACGAGGACGAACTTACAGTCTTGGAGGGAAGTCGGCATACGGGTCGGGGCCTGTCCACGTCGCGAGGTGGGAATCAGGGCCAGGTTTCCAAGCCGCTCGCGCAGCCCCGAGGGGCTGGTAGGAACTCGCCTGGGATGACTTAAGGGCATTCCGTAGACCATCTCCGCGGACAAGGCGTGCAGGTCCTCTTTTGGCGCAGTGCGTATCCCCAGTAGGACCCAGGGGAGTTCGTCTACCCAGTTGTGCCCCTTAAGGCGGGCCATGAATGCCGACTTCAGGTGGCGATGGAACCTCTCCACCAGCCCATTGGATTGCGGGTGATAGACTGTGGTGAGGTGGATCCAGGAACCCCACAAGTTGGCGACGGCAGACCACAGGCCGGAGGTGAATTGAGCTCCCCTGTCCAAGGTGGTATGTGCTGGGACACCGAAAAGGGCCACCCAAGTTGACAAAAGGGCCCGTGCGCAGGACTGGGTGGAGGTGTCTGCGAGGGGAATGGCTTCAGGCCAGCAGGTAAAATGGTCGACAATCGTGAGGAGGTACTGCGCTCCTCAGGAGACTGGGAGGGAGCCGACCAGGTTGACATGGATATTGTTGAACCTCCGGCGGGTAGGTTGAAAATCCTGCAGGGGGGCCTTGACATGCTGCTGTACTTTCAAGGTCTGGTGGTGAGTGCAGGACCGGGCCCATTCGGAAACCTGTTTACGCAGGCCATGCAAGACGAACTTGTCTGACACCATCCGGACAGTAGTCCGGATGGATGGGTGTGCAAGGCCGTGGATGGCATCAAACACCCATCAGCGCCAGGCAGCTGGGACGATGGGGCGGGGTCTACCTGTGGAGATATCGCAGAGCAGGGTGTGCTCATCGGGGCCTAACAGTAGGTCTTGCAGTTGCAGGCCCGAGACTGCAGCGCGATAGCTGGGCATCTCCATGTCCATTCGCTGTGTCCTCCGCCAAGGCGCCGAAATCCACCCCGGGACAAAACTTGGATGGTGGGCTGTGACAGTGCATCCGTGACCACGTTCTCTTTCCCAGACAGACGGCGGACGTCAGTGGTGAACTCTGAGATGTACGACAAGTGCCGCTGCTGCCGTGCTGACCAGGGATCTGAGACCTTGTTGAAGGCGAAGGTCAACGGCTTGTGGTCAGTGAAAGCTGTAAACGGTCTGCCCTCCAAGAAGTAACGGAAATGTCTGATGGACAGGTACAACGCCAACAGCTCGTGGTCGAAGGCGCGATATTTGAGCTCTGGTGGTCGAAGGTGTCTGCTGAAGAACTAAGCTGCTCTGGAACGCCTCCGACCGCTGTGCTGGAGGCGTCGACCGTGAGGGCAGTCGGGACGTCCGTGCGAGGATGCACCAACATGACCGCGTCCGCCAAGGCCTGCTTGGTTTTGACGAACGCAGAGTGAGCCTCTTCCGACCAAACAATGTCCTTGCTTCCTCCTGACAGGAGAGCAAACAACGGGCGCATGATGCGGGCCACGGCTGGTATGAACCAGTGATAAAAGTTTACCACACCGAGGAATTCCTGCAGGCCCTTGATGGAGGTGGGTCTGGCGAAATGGCGGATGGCGTCGACCTTTGCAGGCAGTGACGTGGCGCCGTGTTTGTCGATCTGATGGCCCAGGAAATTGATTGTCTCCAGCCCGAATTGGAATTTGGCTGGGTTGATGATCAGGCCAAAATCCCTCCGGCGAGAAAAGAGTTGGCGGAGGTGCGTGAAATGTTCCTGGCGGCTGTTGCTGGCGATCAAGATGTCATCGAGGTATACAAAGGCGAAGTCAAGGTCGCCCCCGACCGCATCCATCAGTTATTGGAAGGACTGAGCAGCGTTCTTGAGACCAAAGGGCATCCGGACGAATTCAAAGAGGCCGAAAGGTGTGATCAGCGTCGTCTTCGGAATGTCGTCCGAATGCACCGGGATCTGGTGGCACCCGCGGACGAGGTCGAACTTGGAAAAAGTGGACCGCCCGTGCAGGTTGGCAGCAAAGTCCTGAATGTGCTGCACAGATTACCGGTCCGGGTTAGTAATGTCATTGAGGCGTCAGTAATCACCACAGGGTCACCGGCCTCCAGCTGCCTTGGGGACCATGTGGGCTGTTCAACCTGTGGATGATCCCCAGCTCCTCCATTTTTTGGAATTCCACTTTTGCAAGGCGGAGCTTGTCTGGGGGTAGCCGCCGGGCACGGGCACGGGAGGGCCCTGAGGAGTGGTTGCGCAACGGCGGCCAAGATGAACCTCCAAGTAAAGTTGCAGGTGCCGAACTGGAGGTGTACCAAACGGGTGCCAAAGGTCCGAATGGCGCTGCCGTTGGCAGCTCTGAGGGCAGGTCCTGGTGTGCAGTTGCGAGTCTCGCGGCTGTTGGGAAGCATGATGCTGACTTCGGCACCGGTGTCCACTAGGAACTGATGTTCGGAACGCCTGTCCCACACATGCAAGAGGCTATCTGGGTGGCCAGTCGCCGTAGCCATCAGCGGCGGCTGGCTCTGGCATTTCCTGGACCTGCATGGTGGCCAGCATCTGCGGGTGTCAGCGCCCCACCGCTGGTGGTAGAAACACCATTGGTCTGTCAGTGTCTCAGACCTGGTGGCGGGTGGGGTGCGTTCGATTGCAGGGTCTGGCCTGCTGGCCCAGTTTAAGGGCTACTGCCTGTACCTCTTGCTGTGCAGACATCATGGGTCCAAAAACATTTGGGTCCATTGGGGTCACCAATGTAGCGGCTAGCGGCTAGCTACACACTATGAAATGAAGACACAGAGTCGCTGGTTCGAAATCAGAAGTCAAATGAATGACAGGGGCGCAGTGCGCTTTTAATGTCCCAAAACTTCCCGCGCTACAGTTCCCGTGCTGACGTCACGCACGGGTCACCTGACCTTCCCGCACGCGGACTTTCCTAGCCCGATGATGGGGAAGGAGGAGGGCCCCGTGCCATCTTGAATCGGGGCCTCCGATGACGTTTGCGATGTCGGGAGCTGGTTCGATGCCAGTGCAGTGAGTCGCTACAATACATTACATTCAGCCCATCAGGTTCATGCCAGCTCTCAACACAGGAACCTTGCCCCCTCCTTCCTTTCCTGTAGCCCTCCAGCTTTTTCTCTCTCACACGCCTATCAGCCCATGTTTGGTTCCCTTGTGACTTGCCTACACCAAGGTGTGATTCACAGTAGCCAATTAAAGAAACCCATACGATAACGGGGAGAACATGCAAACTCGACAAAGGTAGCGCCTAACATCAGGATTGAACCCAGGTCCCTGGAGCTATGAGACAGCAGCATTAGTTGCTGCACCACCTTGTCACCCTGAAGCCAATCATACCAATACCCACCACCCCCACCCCACACAAACTGTCTCATTATCAACTGGCAATATATAGACCATGTAGAGTACAATTTGATTGTATCACAAAGCTGGCTTCAAAACTTCCTTGATTTTTCATTGCTGAGTTCATTCATTATTATGGTAAAGGAACACCTCTGATTATTCTCTGCTAATATTAAATAGACTCAGATTTGTAACATTCTCTACAATGCTATTCTTCTTAAAACATATTTTAAAATTTTAAAAAATGCATGTTAAGTACCTCAGCAAAAGATAAACATCGACAAGAAAAGCCAGGTACAAAACAGGTATAAATATTCAATCTCAACTTTCATCCGTGATCAAAATAATACCAAAAAGAGAGGAGTTTTAGCTTTTCTAAAAACAAGGATCAAAAGACAGACACCATTGTCACTCACTGAGACAACCATTATTCAACCATATTATATGCTAATTGCTTGCATATTTATAAACACAAAGCAGAACAAAGAAATCATTTGTCAGGAATGAACATTCAAAAGAGAAAGCAAAGGAAGCAATCCTTCAGCATTAAAACTGAACTCACGAATGTCCATGTCCCTGCAACAAGATGATCTTTCTCTCTCTGTCAAACACCCAGATCAACTTCTCTAGATGAGAAAGCCACTTCTACTTCTGCAGTGACTGCTTATACCTATTTATAACCTCAGACTTAAACATTACCACGCCTTAGTAGGTGGTGCTTAAATTAGGACATATTTCTGAAACGGATGTAGATACTATCTTCGTTTAACCTGCCAGGCAATTAAGTAAATGCTTTCAAAAAGTTTCCAAAATACTTGTACAATGTTCTAAACATACACAGCGCCACCCTGTTACTTCTTTAGACTGTGACTTAAAAAAACAGAATACAATAATCCAAACCATAGTTTAATTGGAATTTTTTGACTCACCCAATAGTCAGCCACAATAACTGCCAGTAAACGGATGGCTGCACAACCATCCAAAAAGGGTAATTCAACCCCAATATAAAATGAAAAATGAGGACACTTGCACAATGTTAAGTTCCTTTCACACCTCCTAGGATAGTGCAGCTTCCCATGTCTGCATGATGCAAGACTTAGAGAGAATTCAGGCACTTGTGGTCTCTGCCAGCTAGAAAGGCAACAGGTACAAGCAAGCTCACATCCAAGTTGCACACCACTGAGAATCGGACTCATATCTTTCATTTCGTCAAAATCCTGGAATTTCCTTTTCATAGAACCATAGGAAGGTCTTCATCTAAAAACGTGTAGTGGTTCATGAGAGAAGCTAACTATTGCCTTTTTAAGTGCAATTAGGATGAACAATTGCCAAAGAACCATGCATCCTATTAAGGAATAAGCAAAGGTAAGTTAAATGCTTTGTTGTAGCCAGACCAGCAAGAACAACACATTTAACTATTGCAATATTACAATGGCCAAAAGGTTCAATAGCAAGACACTTTACTGACCTACAGACAAAAAAATGATCACACTTGGTTTTTCAACATTCCCTCAAGAAGCAAAGGACTTTATAGAGAACACATAACAACTAAACGACAGCACAGGCAGCAGTTGAGAAAGCTGATAGCCTCACAGCTCCAGCTACCCATGTTCAATCCTGATCTCCAGTGCAGTCCATGTAGAGTCAAAGTCGAGTTTATTGTCATGTGCACAAGTACACGCATGCACACATGCAACAGAAAACTTACTTGCAGCAGCATCACAGGCATATAGCATCACATAAGCAGCTTTCACAAGAAAAACATCAATTAAACATAAATTATACACAATTTTTACAAGGAAGAACACAATTAGAACAAAAAGAAAACAAGGTCCATGTTAGTGCAAAGTGATCATAGTGTTGTTAAGCTCTCGTGATTAGGGTTGTGCCAGCTGGGTCAAGAACTGAATGGTTGAAGGGAAGTAGCTGCTCTTGAACCTCTGCACGTTCTGCCAGTGACCACACGGATAATCACCAGGTGCTCCAGTATCCTCCCACATCTCAAAGACATGTGGGTTTATGGGATACTTGGCCACCGTGAACTGCCCTTAGTGTGTAGATGAGTGGTAGAATCTGGGGGGGGGGGGAGTTGATGGGAATGTGGGGAAATTTTTTTTAAATGGGATTAGCATAGATGTGTGCTTGATGGTTGGCATGGACTTGATGGGCCAAAAGGCCTGACTCCATGCTGCAGGACTCTATGACTAAGCTTTGACTGAAGGAAATGCCGGAGAGTTGGACATTTGTCTGCTGAAGTTCCATAATCTGTTTTGCACTCTGTATCTCTGCTGTTTAGTTCTCCACAAGACAACAAAAAAAGCATTGGTAGGTTGCAACCCTGGCTGCATCAAATCTGGATACTTTTTCACAAAAGGCTTTGGAGATGAAATCATCCACTTAATGATGGAATGAAATGATTCATCCGTTATTCAAATGATTAATGAACTTTGCGTATCGTTGCATGCTATTAGCTGAACATTAAACAAAATAATATTTTCTTAATGAAAGTACACTAACTCATGGAATTACAACAAAAAATCAAGATCATACTAATATAATCAAAGGAAAAGAGGTTGTGAAATCAGTTGTGGGCAGACAGAGCAACCAAATGTATTTTCTCACGTGCAGAGCAACTTAATTATAGATTTGTGAGCTATTGAATTATACTAAAATAAATGGAAGGTTAATGCAAGATAAACAAAGATAATATTGGTGAATTCTTGCAAATTTGGTATAGGTGATTCAGAGACTTGACAAAGAGGATTTGCAGCCTATGATCAATGTGGAGGGAGGTACCATGAACCAAGTTGGAGATCAGAGGGGAACTGGGGAGATTGATGTCAATGGCCAGAAAGGGTCTCAGCAATTAGGCACTGGGGTCAGGAAGGAGTGGCCCAGTCAGTCACCAATAAATATCAGTGGCATCCTCAGTCAGAAAGGAGAGACATGGTGAATCATGAGAAGTTGTACATCACTGGATCACCACATGGGGTTAAATTCATAATATTGAGAGGATATTGAAGGTTGTAGTGTCCGCGAATATTGTTATTGTAATCTCTCAACTCAATTAACTCTAGATCATCATGGGATAAGAAATTCTGATTCATTGCCATTTATTAAATCCACAGGTCAGACTCTCACACAGCCAATAACAGTTAAATCTCCGTCAGTTATAAATGTGGGGGCAAACATCCAAGTCTCGGCAACCGCAAAGGCAACCAGGATGACAGTTACAAATGACTGATGTTCCTTTGGGCAAGCAGGTGGTGTGGTATATCGCAGGCAAAGGTAGGCTGGGTTCAGGTTTTCCTAAAAGGTGGAGTCTATTAAGTAAGGCCTACTTATGGACATTCGTGTCCACATGTAATGGGGAAAGTGATATGAATGATAGTATATCAAAAATATCAGCACAGTGGTGGGGGCACCAAACTGCACATGCTGGAAACTGGCAAAACAGAACAGAAATTGCTGAAAGTATTTAGCAGGTCAGGGAGTATCTGTAGAAAGAGAAACTTCTAGTCTTTCCACAGATGCTGCCTGACCTCTGACAGCTTCTACCATTTTCTGTTTTTACTTCTAGCATTCCTAAAAGTTTAAAACACAGGTTTCTAACCTATCAGATCATTTGACCCTTGAATGGTTTGTAAGTTATGAGGTCACATGATATTTGGTAACTTTAGTGTTCTTTTGACATACAAGGGAAGATAGAGAAGGAAGAGAGAAGGGAGAGAGAAATGCCAGGGGAGGCTATTTGCACTAGAAAGAAATTTTGAGTTAATCCTATGTCCATCTAAATCAAGATCTGAAATATTCTGTGGTACTTAATTAAGAAGTTATACAAATGTGAGTTGTGTGATGGTTCACTTGCAATTTCTCTTTTCTTCATTATCATCATGAATTATGCCAGAATCTCTAACTCCAGTTATGTGATCCCTATGTATTAAAAAATCATATTCATTTTTGGGATCTGGACAACACAAACCAGACTAGCACTTTCTGCCCATTTCTACTTGCTCATGAGAACATGGTGGTGAGCCACATTCTTGAATTGCTAAAGTCCTTCTGATGAAGCTACTCCCACAGTGCTTTCTTCCAGGATTTAAATGATTCATCATTCTTCCAGCTATGATGAATGACCAGCAGAATATTTCCAAGTCAGTGATGCAAGACTTGGAAGGGAACCTGCAGGTGCTGGTGTTCTCTTCTGCCTGATGTCCTTGTCTTTATTGGTGCTTGGGTTTGCAAGTTTGGTAGGTGCTGTCAGAATAGACTGGGCAAATGACAAACAAAAAAAAAATCTGAATTGTTACCTTGGGATATAATTTGAGACAATTAGGGGAGATCTCAAATATTGTCTTTCCAACAAGGTTTTTCTCCCTGAATACATGATCTTCTTCATGATTTTTGCTGTTCCAACTAACTTTCTGGTTCTTAAAAGTAATATTTGTATTACTACATAACAATAGTAGTAAAACATTAATGATAAAAGTCAAAAAACATATCTATGATATTAATGCCCCAACAATAGTTTAAAATATATGGCAAAAGCAAATGGATTATGTTTGAAATAAAAGTTTGCCTTTTTTGTTGTTGTATGACTAAGTAACTAATGAAGAACTTGTATTCCAAAGCTACAAATACAGATTAGTAATTGGCCTGAAAATAATTGAGTTTACTTTAATTTTAGTTACAATTGAGAACTGTATTTAATAGAATGCCAGTTATAGTATCAATTGAAATATCTACTAAAGCACAGTAAGATTAAGGATGAAGACAGTTGAGAGAATTGTTCCTGTTGCTGAGGGTGGCAGATTTTAAGGTTTGCTGCTCCATTCCAATTTCAGAACACAAAATGTGAACATTATCTGAAATAATCTGAAGAGAACCGGAGGAGTAGGTCAGAGGAAGAAGGGAATGGGGAAAAGTTAGATCAAACAGGTAGAGAGGATTTGGGGAAGGAGAAGCAGAATACAGGCTATAAAAGTAGTAAGGTAGATGGACTGAAGTGTGTTTACTTCAGGAATAAGGGGGATGGAATAAGGGGGATGAACTGAGGGCTGGATAAGTATGGGGGACTATGATATTGTGGCTATTACTGAGACGTGGCTGACGTCAGGAGAGGAGTGGATATTAAATATTCCTGGTTTTCGGTGTTTTAAGAGGGATAGGGAAGGGGGGAGAAGAGGAGGAGGAGTGGCGATACTGGTCAGGGACACTGTTACGGCTGTGGAAAAGATGGATGTTGTAGAAGGATCATCTCTAGAGTCCGTATGGCTGGAATTAAGGAACAAGAAAGGAGCAGTTACTCTACTAGGAGTATTCTATAGGCCCCCCGGTAGCAGTAGAGATATAGAGGAGCAGATTGGCAGGCAGTGTTTGGAGAGAAGCAGAAATAACAGGGTTGTTATAATGGGAGACTTCAACTTCCCAAATATAGACTGGAACCTGCTTAGTGCCAAAGGTTTAGATGGGACGGAATTTGTTAAATGTGTCCAGGAGGGATTCCTGACGCAGTATGTTGACAGGCTGACTAGAGAGAATGCCATGCTAGATCTAGTTTTAGGAAATGAACCGGGACAGGTGAAGGATCTATTGGTGGGTGAGCATTTGGGGGACAGTGACCATTGTTCCATAACCTTTGAAACTGTCATGGACAGGGACAGGTGCAGAGAGGACAAGAGGTTTTTCAATTGGGGAAGGGTGAACTATGAGGCTATAAGGAGAGAACTTGGGAGTGTAAATTGGGATGTCCTTTTTGAAGGAAAATGTACCATGGAGATGTGGTCGATATTCAGGGATCTTATGCAGGATGTTAGGGATAAATATGTCCCGGTGAGGCAGAGAAGGAATGGCAGGGTGAGGGAACCATGGGTGACGAGAGAGGTGGAACGACTTGTTAGGGAGAAGAAGGTAGCATACGTGAGGTATAAGCAGCAAGCTTCAGACAAGACCCGAGAGGAATATAGGGTAGCAAGGAAGGAACTTAAGAAAGGGCTGAGGAGAGCAAGAAGGGGACATGAAAAGGCTTTGGCTAGTAGGGTTAAGGAAAATCCCAAGGCCTTTTTCAAGTACGTGAAGGGTAGGAGGATGGCTAGGGTAAAGGTAGGTCCGATTAAGGACAAAGGTGGGAGAATTTGCCTGGAGGCGGCGGAAGTGGGAGAAGTTCTCAGTGAGTACTTCTCTTCGGTATTCACCAGGGAGAGGGGTCTTGATGATGCGGAAGGGAGTGTTGGTAGGGGTAATGTTCTCGAGGTTGTAGATATCAAGAGAGGATTGTTGAAGTTGTTAAATAATATTAAGACAGATAAATCTCCAGGGCCTGACTGGATTTTCCCCAGGCTGCTTCAAGAGGCGAGGGAGGAGATTGTTGAACCGCTGGTAAGGATCTTTGAGTTCTCGTTGTCCACAGGGATGGTGCCAGAGGATTGGAGGGTTGCGAATGTTATCCCCTTGTTCAAAAAAGGTAATAGGGATAGGCCAGGGAATTATAGACCGGTGAGTCTCACGTCTGGTGGGTAAGCTGTTAGAAAGGATTCTAAAGGATAGGATTTATGAACACCTAGAGAATCATGGACTGATTAGGGACAACCAGCATGGCTTTGTGAAGGGAAGATCTTGCCTCACAAGCCTGATAGAGTTCTTTGAGGTGGTGACCAAGAAGATTGATGAGGGCAGTGCAGTGGACATGGTTTATATGGATTTTAGTAAGGCGTTTGATAAGGTTCCTCATGGTAGGCTTCTTCAGAAGGTCAGAGGCCAAGGGACCCAAGGAAGCTTGGCTGTGTGGATTAGGAATTGGCTTGCCTGTAGAAAGCAGAAGGTTGTGGTGGAAGGAGTGCCCTCGGATTGGAAGGCAGTGACTAGTGGTGTCCCGCAGGGATCGGTTCTGGGACCTCTACTTTTTGTGATATTTATAGATGACTTAGATGAGGGGGTGGAGGGCTGGATTAGTAAGTTTGTGGACGACACTAAGATAGGTGGTGTTGTGGATAGTGTGGAGGGCTGTCAGAGCTTACAGAGGGATATTGATAGGATGCAGAGCTGGGCTGACAAGTGGCAGATGGAGTTCAATCCAGAGAAGTGAGGTGGTACACTTTGGCAGGACAAACTCCAGGGCAGAGTACTGGGTGAATGACAAGGTACTTGGCAGTGTGGAGGAGCAGAGGGATCTGGGGGTTCATATTCACAGTTCATTGGAAGTTGCCTCACAGGTGGAAAGAGCAGTTAAGGCCAATGGGATTTTGGCTTTCATAAATCGCAGGATTGAGTTTAAGAGCCGCGAGGTGATGATGCAGCTTTACAAAACTCTAGTTAGGCCACACTTAGAGTACTGTGTTCAATTCTGGTCGCCTCATTATAGGAAGGATGTGAGGCATTGGAGAGGGTGCAGAGGAGATTTACCAGGATGCTGCCTGGATTAGAGTATTGAATATGAGGAAAGGCTTAAGGTGCTAGGGCTTTATTCACTGGAAAGGAGGAGGATGAGAGGAGACATGATAGAGGTATATAAAATACTGAGAGGAATAGATAGAGTAGACAGTCAGCGCCTCCTTCCCAGGGCACCAATGCTCAAGACGAGAGGTCATGGCTTTAAGGTTATGGGTGGGAGGTTCAGGGGAGATGTCAGAGGGAGGTTTTTCACCCAGAGTGGTTGGTGCATGGAATGCACTGCCTGGGGTGGTGGTGGAGGCAGATACATTGAACAGGTTCAAGAGCTTGTTGGATAGGCATATGGAGGAGTGTGGGATGGAGGGATATGCAGGAGGAAGGGGTTAGGTAGTGTGAGGGTGGTCTGATGGACGGCACAACATGGTGGGCTGAAGGGCCTGTTTTGTGCTGTATGGTTCTATGGAAATAGTCAAATGCCAAATAGTCAAATAATTAGTGGTCAGGAAGAAAATGAAAAGTGCAAGTTGTGTAACTGTTCAGCTAGCATCACAGAATGGAGAACTAAAAGTGGTGGCATGTCTCATGTATTTTGCTGGTGAGGCATCATGAATCCTTAGGGCATACAGTAAATGGCAGTGATGTTTCGCTCCCTGATAAGCTCAACACCTTTTATGCACGCTTTGAAAGGGAGAATAACACTATACCTGCGCAAATCCCTGCAGCATCTGGCAACCCTGAGATCTGTCTCAGAGGCCAACATTTGAACATCCTTCAAGAGAGTGAACCCTCACAAGGTGTCAGGCCCCAACGGTGTACCTGGCAGGGTACTAAAAATCTGTGCTGAACAACTGGCTGGAGTGTTCAAGGACATCTTCAACCTCTCACTGTTGTAGTGGGGGGTTCCCACCTGTTTCAAAGGAGCATCAATCATACTGGACCCAAGAAGAGCAGGGTGAGCTGCCTCAATGACTATTGCCCAGTAGCACTCACATCTATTGCAGTGAAGAGCTTTGAGAGGTTGGTCATGGTTAGAATTAGCTCCTGCCTGAGCAAAGACCTGGACCCACTGCAATTTGCCTGTCACCACAACAGGTCTACAGCAGATGTAATCTCACTGGCTCTCCACTCAGCTTTGGAGCACCTAGACAACAGCAAAACATATGTCAGGCTGCTGTTTATCGATTACAGATTGGTGTTCAACACCATCATCCCCTCAGTACTAATCAACAAGCTTGAAAACCTGAGCCTCTGCATCTCCATCTACAACTGGATCCTCGACTTCCTTATTGGGAGACTACAGTGTGGATCAGTCATAACATCTCCTCCTCACTGACAATCAACACAGATGCACCTCAAGATGTGTGCTTAGCCCACTGTTCTACTCTCTACACTCATGAGAGAGTGAGTGAGTACAGCTCAAAAACCATCACTAAATTCGCCAATGACAACTGTTGTTGGCAGAATATCAGATGATGCAGTGTACAGGTATGAGACAGGTAGGCTAGTTGATTGGTGTCGTATAAACAACCTCGCACTCAACGTCAGCAAGACCAAGGAATCCATTGCAGACTTCAGGAAGGAGAAGTCAGGAGAACACACACCAGTCCTCATTGAGGGGTCAGCGGTGGAAAGGGTGAGCTGCTTCAAGTTCCTGGGCATCAACATCTCAGAGGATCTATCTTGGGCCCAACACGATTGACACAATCATGAAGGCAGCACGCCAGCATTTCTACTTCATTGGGAGTTTGAGGAGATTTGGTACGTCACCAAGACTTACAAATTTCTACAGATGTGTGGTGAAGAGCATTCTGACTGGTTGCATCACTGCCTTGTAATGGAGGCTCCAATGCATAGGATCGCTAGAGGCTGCAGAGGGTTGTAGACTCAGCCAGCTCCATCATGGGAACAACCCTCCCCACCATCAAGGACATTTTTTAGAGACAGTGTCTCAAGAAGGCAGCATCCATTATTAAGGACCCTCACCATCTGGGACATGCCCTCTTCACATTACAACCATCAGGGAGGTGGTACAAGAGCCAAAGATCCACAATCAATGTTTTAGGAACATTGTAGGATGTTAGGGATAAATTTGTCCCAGTGAGGCAGAGAAAGAATAGCAGGGTGAAGGTGACAAGAGAGGTGGAACAACTAATTAGGAAGAAGGCAGCATACACAAGGTGTAGGCAGCAAGGATCCGATAAGGCCCATGAGAAATATAGGGCAGCAAGGAAGGAACTTAAGGGGCTGAGGAGAGCAAGAAGGGGACATGAAAAGGTCTTGGCAAGTAGGGTTAAGGAAAATACCATGGCTTTTCTCACTTGTGAAGGCCAGAAGGATGACGAGAGTAAAGGTAGGACCAATCAGAGACAAAGGTGGGAAGATGTGCCTGGAAGCTGTTGAAGTGGGTGAGGTTCTCAATGAATACTCCTCTTCAGTATTCACCAAGGAGAGGGGCCTTGATGACACCGAGGACAGTGTTGGTAAGGTTAATGTTCTGGAGCATGTTAATATCAAGAGAGGATGTGTTGGAGCTGTTAGAAAATATTAGGACAGATAAGTCCCCGAGGCCTGACGGAATATTCCCCAGGCTGTTCCGCGAGGCAAGGGAGGAGATTGCTGAACCAATCTTTGAGTCCTTGCTGTCCATGGGGATGGTACCAGAGGATTGGAGGGTGGCAAATGTTGTCCCCTTATTCAAAAAAGGTAGTAGGGATAGTCTAGGGAATTATAGACCAGTGAGTCTTGCATCTGTGGTGGGCAAGCTATTGGAAAGGATTCTTAGAGATAGGATCTATGGGCATTTAGAGAATCATGGCCTGATTAGGGACAGCCAGCATGGCTTTGTGAAGGGATGATCATGTCTCACAAGCCTAATAGGATTCTTTGAGGAGGTGACCAGGCAGATTGATGAAGGTAGTGCAGTAGATGTGGTCTACATGGATTTTACTAAGGCATTTGACAAGGTTCCACACGGTAGGTTTCTTCAGAAGGTCAGAGGGCATGGGATCCAGGGAGGGTTGGCTATGTGGATTCAGAATAGGCTTGCATGTAGAAAGCAGAGGGTTGTGGTGGAGGGAGTGCATTCAGATTGGAGGGCTGTGACTAGTGGTGTCCCACAAGGATTGGTTCTGGGACCTCTACTTTTCGTGACATTTATTAATGACTTGGATGACAGGGTAGAAGGGTGGGTTGGCAAGTTTGCAGATGACACAAAGGTTGGTGGTGTTGTGGATAGTGTGGAGGGCTGTCAAAGCTTGCAGAGGGATATTGATAGGATGCAGAGCTGGGCTAAGTGGCAGATGGAGTTCAATCTGGAGAAGTGAGGTGGTACACTTTGGAAGGATAAACTCCAGGGCAGAGTACAGGGTAAATGGGTATCAACATCCATGGAGTGCCACCAAAAGTGTTTCTTCAGGAGAAAAAGCATCCTATCACTCCCCGGATGGCAGGTGAAACAAGAAGAACATCCCCACTGCAGAACCTGAGACCATACAGACTCTGGTACAAAAAGGCCGTTGGGTTGTTCATTACCTAGGTCAGGTTGAGTCTGTGGGCTTCCTTCACTATGGCCTCAACCTCCCAGGTGAGGGCCACCACCACACAGGACCAGGGAAGGATAGTCTTGGGGTTTGGATGGTCCTCCTCGATAGTGTATTGCCAGGAGAGAGCATCGGGCGTCCCATTCTTGGACCCAGGATGATATGTTAACGTAAACCGGAACCTGCCAAAGAATAATGCCCACCGGGCTTGACAGGAATTCAGGCGTTTAGCGGTTTGGACATATTCCAGGTTCTTGTGGTCTGTCCAAACGATAAACGGATGCTCCGCTCCCTCTAGCCAGTGCCTCCACTCCTCTAACGCAAGCTTGATTGCTAGTAGCTCCCGGTTCCCCACGTTGTAATTACATTTGGTGGGGGACAAACAGCGAGGGAAAAAAGCACAGGGGTGCAGTTTCTGATCCAAACTGGAGCATTGTGAGAGGACCGCTCCCACCCTGGAGTTGGAGGCATTGACCTCCACAATGAATTGTCTGGAGGGGTCTGGTTGGACCAGGATGGGGGAGGACGTGAAGTGTTTCTTCAGGTCCGAGAACACTGAGTCAGCTTCGGGGTTCCACAGAAAAAGGGTCATAGGTGAAGTGAGTTGAGTAAGGGGCACCGCCACCCAACTATAATCCCTAATGAAACAGCAATAGAAATTCAAACCTCAAACTGTTGCAGTCACTTGCGTGTCGTGGGTCAAGGCCACTCCGCCACCGCCCAGATTTTCTCAGGATCCGCCCGTACTCAATGATATATCCTAAGAAGCTGATGGAGGGGACATGGAATTCACATTTCTCAGCCTTGACAAAGAGCTTGTTTTCCCAAAGCCTCTGGAGGACCTGACGGACTTGCTGGGTGTGTTCCTGGAGACTGCTGGAGAAGATCAGGATGTCATTCAGATAGACAAACACAAAGCGACTTATGAAGTCTCGTAGGACATCACAGCTTGAGAAACAGCAGGAACATTGGTGACTCCAAATGGCATTACTACGTATTCAAAGTGGCCGAGAGGGCTGTTTTCCCACTCGTCTCCCTCTCTTATCCCGACTAGGTGGTAAGTGCTTCTTAGATCAAATTTAGAGAATATGGTGGCCCCATGAAGTAGTTCAAAAGTGGAATCGATGAGAGGCAGTGGGTATCTGTTTTTGACAGTTATGTTATTTAGGCCCCGGTAGTCGATGCAGACACAGTGAGCCATCCTTCTTCCCCACAAAGAACCCTGCGCCTACCGGGGAGGATGAGGGACAAATAATGCCTACCGAGAGAGATTCATTGATGTACTCCTCCAATGCTTTCCTCTCTGGTCAGCAGAAGTTATATAGCTAACTGGTAGGTAGTGGAGCTCCAGGGAGAATGTCGATTGTGCAATCGTATGGCCAGTGTGGGGGTAGGGAAAGAGCCCATTGTTTGCTAAATACTTGCCCCAGGTCATCATACTCTGCTGGGGTTTCGGTAGCCGACGAACTAGCGGTAGCCTGTACCGGAGAAAGGACTGACTGGAGACAAGTGGAGTGGCAGAACAGACTCCAACTGACTATCCTGACCATGGACCAATTGAAGTGGGGATTGTGGTGGCTCAACCAGGGGTACTCAAGAACCATTGGAGTCTGCAGGGAGGCTATCAGGTGAAATTGGACCTGTTCCCGATGGTTTCTAGAGATCAACAATGACGGTGGAGGTGTACACTGCGTGACTTGGGTCAACAGTCTGCAATCTCGTGCCCGCACCTCTAGAGGGTTACTCAGCGGCTCCCAAGGAAACTCGGCCCAGGAGACTACATCTTTATCCAACAGATTTCCCTCAGTGCCAGGGTCCACCGAGGCAGAAAGGGACAGGGACTGTTGGAGGTGCCTTATGGTAGCTGGGATCAGCATTTGGTTCTGGGGAACAAAAGGGAAAGTTGCCTGGCTCACCAGGACCCCATCTCTACTGGTGAGCCTTCTCCTTTTGACCAAAGGGTACAAGTAGCAAGAAAATAGCCAGGCTGGCCACAATAGAGGCAACTCCCAGCTCTTAACCTCTGATGTCATTCAGAAGGAGAAAGACAGTTCCATCCCAGTTGCATTGGTTGCTCCCCCAGGGTGGTGCAATCAGCTGGGTTGGGAATGCCTCTAGGAGCAGAAGGGCTTGGGCCAGGAGAGGCTGGGAAGGTGACCCGTGGGGTGAATGGAGGTGTTGGACGAACCATCCTCTGTCTCTGCCATTCCTGGAGTTGGTTGTCCAGCCTGGTGGCTAGGGAGGTCAACACATTCAGGTTGGTTGTCTCATCCTATGCCACCAACTCATCCTTTACCCAGTCACCAAGGCCTGGCCAAAAAACTCCCTGGAGAGCCTCCTCATGCCACCCCAAGTCAGCTGTTCACATCCAGAACTCCACGGAGTATTCCACAACACTTAAGGAGCCCTGACGGAGGGTGAGTAGTCATTTGGCTGCCTCTTTACCCCTGATGGGATGGTCAAAGACCTCTCTCATTTCCTCAATGAAGGAATGAAATGAAGAGCAGGTCTCTGGCTGATTGTCCCAGATGGCAGTGGCCCATTTCCAGCACACTTGCTCACAACAACCCCATAATAAATGCGATCTGGAATCTCTCAGTGGCGTACATGGAGGGCCACTGCTCAAATACTAATGAGCATTGTAGTAGGAAGGACCTGCATTTTCCCAGATCCCCAGCATAGGGTTCCGAGTCAGGTACATACAGTTCCTTGGGTGGTCAGGTCATCAAACCATAGGGTGATGCTCTTACAGATTGTCCAGGCTGGTCAGACAGAATTCCCAGAGTGGAAGAGATAAGAAGAACAGAGACTCAGCTGACCTGCCCAACAGTCACTGTTAGGGTACAGAAGTTTGCCATAACTTCCCAGAGTTGCTGGTTATGCCAGCCCAGAAGTAAACCCTGGCTGGTGAGGGCTTCTGGCAGGGAAATCACATCCACTGGGTTCATGGTGGACCAAGTATTCCATCAGAATGTCAAGCAAAGAGCAAGATCACAGAGAACCAAAATGCAGCACAACAGTACAAGACTGGAATCAGGATGCTTCCTCAGAACCAAATGCAGGCAGTGGCCAGAAGGAATCTTGCCTCAGGGCTCTGAGGTGGAGTCCCAACATGGAAACAGAATATCCTAGGGGAAACAGTAAAACCAGGACTGCTTTGGAGTTGCCAGCTCTAAGCAGCCAAGAGACAAAGTATACTCAAAGATTGACCAATACTCTGGCAACTAGTGCAAGTGAAACCAGGGTTCTTATGCTAGTCTCCTGATGGGGCTCAGGTGTGTGTCATTATGTGATTAGTGGAGCATGGAATCCATGTGCTGCACAACAAGGCACCATCAATGGAGCTGAATTGAGGGCCAGCACTCGGAACCGTGATATTACCAGGATGCCGCCTGGTTTGGAGAGTATGGATTATGAGGAGAGCCTAAGGGAGCTAGGGCTTTATTCTTTGGAGAGAAGGAGGATGAGGGGAGACATGATAGAGGTGTACAAAATATTTAGAGGAATAGATTAGGCAGCCAGCACCTCTTTCCCAGGGCACCAATGCTCAATACAAGAGGGCATAGCTTTAAAATAATGGGTGTGAATTTCAAGGGAGATATCAGAGGGGGGGGTTTTACCCAGAGAGTGGTTGGGGCATGGAATGAGCTGCCTGGGGTGGTGGTAGAGGCAGGAACATTGGTCAAGTTCAAGAGATTGTTAGATAAGCATATGGAGGAATTTAAAATAGGGGGATATGTGGGAGGAAGGGTTTAGATAGTCTTTGGTGAGGTTTAAAATTTGGCACAACATTGTGGGTTGAAGGACCTGTATTGTGCTGTACTGTTCTATGGTTCCATTAACAGCTTCTTCCCCTCTGCCATCAGATTTCTGACCATTCCATGAACCCATGAACACTACCTTGTTATTCCTCTTCTTGCATTATTTGTTTATTTTTATAACTTATTGTAATTTTTATGACTTGCACTGTACTGCTCCTGCAAAACAACAAATTTCACGACATACAGTATGTCAGTGATAATAAACCTGATTCTGATTCTGATTCTCACTGTGTAACCAGTCTGTGTTGCTGCAAATTCAGCATGGAATATTGTGAATCAAAAATCTATGATTTAGAAAGAATTCCACCATGGACTAAACACATTCTCCTCACATTTAATAGGATAAAATGTAAGACCTTACAACCAATCATTAAGGTTTTTAGGATCAGGATTAGCAGAAAAGCATGTATTAGGTGTAGAGCAGAAATTAATGCCACATCGTGTGATAGGCATGGATAGACAAGATCCTTATACAGGAGCAATATTAAGATTTAATAGGGGAATTCAAGAAGGTATGGTAGATGTAATGTATAATCAAGTCCTGAAAGGGATTATCTGCTGGAATATGATGTGCCACCAAATAACAAAATAATGGTGCTTGGAATAATATGGTCATTCCCGATCTGACAGGATGTACTCAAACCAGAAACATTACATTAGGGAACACACCATGCCTGTATATGAGCTTGATGGGAATAAGGTTCCCTGGAATTGCACCATGATAGGAACTCCAAACCAGTATTTCTCCTTGTAATCAGCCTATTAAGGAAAAAGGGAGTATTGCATAACTGCACTTGATCAGAAGCACAGTTATAGGACAACATGTAACTAGGGTGGAGGTGTTATTAAACATGCATTTGCATGAACAAGTAAATGTTGTAACATTGGAGGGACTTCAGAAGCAGCTGTACCATTATGCATCGTGGATCGGATTGGGTATTCCATCATTACCAGAACATCTGGCAGAGTTGATAAAATGAGTTAACAGTCACAAAGGCATTATTACACTCCGATACAAGATAATAAACACATTAAGAAGGGGATCCCACAAGTGGGAAGTAATTCATCCTGATGGAATATTGGTCAGAATATTGAAGTCCATCCTTGGATTAGAACCCCATCACAAATTCTGATCACAACACAAGTGCTGATTAAATAAGGACTTTCTCTGATCTCAAAGGTAGAGAAGGAAAACTTTATCTGGACCATTACAAATATAATGGCAACAAACTGAGAGGGGCGTTATACTTGATTTCGAGAGAAGGAAGGAAAATGCCGAAGGATTGGATCTGTAAGAATAGAATGAGTTGGATTGAAAGTCACCAGCTTGCTGAGGAATCAGAATGTCAGCCACTTGGTGAACTTCTGTAGCCTAACTCCCAACTGAATCAACATTAAAGGGTCCAGTAACTGTACAGTAAAGGCAGTTTTGTGGCCTTCATCTATTAACTGACCAAACTTAATTTCCCAGCATGCAGTGAGAAAACAAGTGGCTCTGTAATAAACTTCTAATGTACAAATTGTCAATGATAGAACTGCAGGAGGGACTGACATGTATTTGAAGTTTAACAAGTTATTTTCTTTGGTGTGGTTTAGCTGTTAACAAGGCTCAAAAGTGTACAGAAAAGTAGCAATGTTGGCTGCATCAAGTCTGGATTCATCCTGAAAAAGAATATTAATGATTGCAGTGACAGCCATTAAACAGACAGTGTCATATGGTAATACAGTACGGAGAAGGCCCTTCAGCCCAAATGGTCTATGTTGACCAGAGCATCCTCCCTGCTAGTCCCAGTTGCCCACATTTGGCCCATAACCCTCCAAGCCCCTCCCCTCCATCTACCTATCCAAATGCCTCTTAAATGTTGCAATTGTACCCGCTTCAACCACTTCCTCTGGCAGCTCATTCCACGTACTCACTACCCTCTGTGTAAAGACTTTACCTCTCAGGTCTCTTTTAAATCTCTCCCCTCTTACCTTGTGTCTGTGCCCTCCAGTTATGGACTCCTCAACCCTGGAGAAAAGCATATGACCGTCCACCTTATCCATACCCCTCATGAATTTATAAACTTCTATGAGGTCATCCCTCATTCTCCCACACTCCAAGGAATAAAGATTCAGTGTGTCCAACCTCTCCCTATAACTCTGGCCCTTTAGTCCAGGCAGCATCTTTGTAAAAATCTTCTTCACCCTCTCCAGCTTGACAATGTCTTTCCTATAACAGGGTGACCAAAACTGTACACAGTTCTCCAAATGCAGCCTCACCAATGACTTATATAACTACAACATAATGTATACTTATATAACTCCTAAACTTGATGGGCTGACTGATTCACCATCCTGTCTACTTGCGCGGCCGGTTTCAGCGAACTGTGCACTTGTACTCCCAGGTCTCCCTGTTCCACAACACTCGTCAGTGCTCTGCCATTCACTGTATAAATCCCACCCTGGTTTGACTGTCCAAAATGCATCACCTTCCACTTATCTAAGTTGAAATCCAGTTGCCATTCCTCAGCCCATCTCCCTAAAATCTCTTTGCAATTCATTGTAAACCACTTCACTATCAACAAGACCCCTTAATTTAGTATCATCAGCAAACTATCAAAGTGATAGTAGATCTTGTCCCTCAGAATTCCCTCCAGTAACTTCCCTACAACTGAAGTCAGGCTGACCAGCTTGTAGTTCTCTGGCCTGTCCTTGCTACCTTCTTGAACAATGGAACAATGTTAGCCACCCTCCAGTCTTCTGGAACTTCACCAGTGGCTGATGACAAAGCAAATATCTCTACAAAGGCCTCCGTGATTTCTTCCCTGGCCTCTCATAGGTCTGGGGGTGCACTTGGTCAGGCCCTGGGGAAATGCCCACCTTAATGTCCTTCAAGGATGCAAATACCTCCTTCCTGGTAACTCCTCCTTCCAAGACTTCACCACTTATTACCCTCATTTCTCAGGCATCCATGATATTCTCCTTAGTAAACACAGAGGAGAAATAGACATTAAAAATCTCAGCCATCTCCTGCGACTCCACAGATTGACAGCCCTGATGGTTGTTAAGATGACCTAGTCTCTCCTTAGTCATCCTTTTTACTGTTAATATAACTGAAGAACCTCTTGGGATTATCTTTATCTGCCTGCCAAATCCATCTCATACTCTCTTTTTGCCCTCCTGATTTCCCTCTTAATCCTGGTCTTGAACTTTTTATATTCATCGAGGGATTCATTTGTACCCAGCCGCCTAAACACAATGTAAGCTTCCTTCTTTTTTCTGACCAGAGCTTCGATATCTCTCATCAGCTAGGGCTCCCTGAACTTGGTATGTCTACCATTCACCCTAACAGGAACATACTGCCCCTGGACTCTTGATATGACCCTTTTAAAAGCCTCCCACTTGCCAGCTGTTCCTTTGCCTTTAAATAGGGTCACCCAGTCAACCCCAGCAAGATCCTGCTTAATGCCCTCAAAGTTGGCCCTGCTCCAGTTCAGGACTTTAGCCTGTGGACCTGTTCTATCTTTTTCCATAATTACTTTAAAACTAATAGAATTATAGTCACTGGACCCAACGTGCTCCCCAACTTCCATTTCAGTTACTTGGCCCACCTTGTTCCCTAAGAGGATGTCCAGTATTGCTCCTTCCTGAGTAGGTTCCTCCATATATTGTATGAGGAAACAATCTTGGATGCACCACACAAATTCTGCCCCATCCAAGCCCTTGCACTCTGGGTGGCCTAGTTGATGCCAGGAAAATTGAAATCTCCCCACTAGCACTACCCTACTAGTCTCACAACCACGTGCAAGTTTTTGACACATCTGCCCCTCAAATTCCCGCTGACAATGGGGGATCTACAATCTAGCCCTGCCAAGGTGACCATCCCCTTCTTATTTCTAAGTTCTACCCAAATGGCCTCGTTAGATGATCCCTCAAGAATGTCCTTTCTAGGCATTGCTGTTATGTCCTCCCTTATCAAAAAGACAACACCCCCTCCACTCTTACCTATTACTACTGTCACACCTAAAGCATCGGTATCCCAGAACATTGAGCTGCCAGTCCTGCCCTTCTCTCAGCCAAGTTTCTGTTATGGCCACAATATCCCAGTCCCTAGAGGCAATCCACACCCTCAGTTCATCCGTTTAACCTATTAAGCTACGTGCATTGAAATAGATGCAATTCACAGCAGTGGTCCTATCTGCCCTTTTACTGTAAACATAGCTATCCAGATTGCTAGACTTACACTCTTTGTTTGCTGCACATACCCCTGACTTCTCACTGACTTCACTCTCAAGTGGCAAAAGCAAATTTCCCCACTAGGATATTGGTCCCCCTCCGGTTTAAGTACAATCCATCCCTCTTGCACAGGTCACCTCGACCCCAGAAGAGATCCCAATGATCCAAGAATCTGAATCTCTGCCCCCTGCATCATCTCTTCATCCATGCATTCATCTGGACTATCTTTCTATTCCTAGACTCACTAGCACATGGTACCCGTGGCAGATATTGTAATGTGTCAATTGAAGTAAAGGTAGATCATGACAGAGTAGGAAATTATGATCGGTCATCATCTGCTAACTGCCCAGGTCCGTCTCCTGTAGAGCTGGTGGTAGGTCTGCCACAACTTATTGTAAACACAGGTCCTGCATCACACCGGTGCAATGATCAGAAAGTTAGCTGGCAGGTGATATGGCATATTCCTGTGTGTTGACTATGTAACTGTTTCCTTGTTCCCATATTCCAATTTTTTCTATACTTTGTATAATATGGAAGGAAGACATTTAGCCCAATAAGTCTATACCAGGTCTCAGCACAATCCCATTTTCCCTCTTGTTTTCCTGTAACCTATTCTCTGTTATTTGCCCATTTACACCTACTTCCCAAATTCTCCCTTCAGCCACCTAATTTACTGTAGTTAATTAACCTAATAACCAGCACACTTGTGGGATGTGGGAGGGAATCAGAGCACCTTAGGGAAGCTCCATGTGGTCACAAAGACAATGTTTGAACCCCACACAGACAATGCCAGAGGTCAGGATCAGACCCAAGCCAGTGGAGCAATGAGTTAGCTGCACTACTTGTGGCACCTCTGTGCTTCCTACAGATTTTCTCTGACTCATCAGGAACACAGTCAAGCATGGACCCACCCTTAAAAAATCCATTGCAACACTCAAAGAATAATAGGTGTGGAAATTTTCCCGATGTATTTTTGTCTTATTCTGTGCTGCTTTTTTGAGGGGATTTCTTTGTTTATAAAATATGGCCTGATCCCAATATCCAGATGTTCAGATGTTTCTGTGAGGTTCTGCAGTGGAGGAATTCAGATAAACTAATGCTAAATTATCAACTCAAAATTACAAGTTAGTTTGGGGACTCTTCCAAATGTACAGGTGAACTTTTGTGGAACTAGTCTCATCCATCACTTAAAATTGAAACTCTTCAGCATTTGAGACAAGTAGGGAGCAGAATGAGAGCACATACTTTTTACTGCACACACTCCACAAGCAAGTGGTGAAACGTTGGACTTCCCTACAACTTGACTGAGTCAAACAAGTCAAAAAACTGCAGATGCTGGAGATCTGAGTGAATTTCAAAACACCAGCAGTCGACAGTGGTGCGTTAAATTCAGCCAAGCCTCAGAATGTTTTGTGGCAGAAGCCATGGTGCAGAGCTTCCTCTGAACTATTTCCTACCATTACCAAGGCTGGAATCAGCTATTCCACAGAAAGGGAGACATCCAAAGGTCCCTGGTTACTTAAGAGAGGATCTGCTGCATATTGTCATGAAACTGCTGCACAATTCAGCAACTTCTGTCATACTATAAATCTTCCGAATATCACAGTATCAGTGAATTGCAGTTGGGATTACAATATATCCTCCAAGACAAGGCTTATAGGTTGAATCTAGGCACCATGGTCTTTAATCATCTGCTACGTTATCCAGAAATTCTGAGTCCACTCCAGGTGGCATTCTTTCCAGCTCCACCTTCACCGTACTTATCTGGTTACCTTGTCCTAAGCAATTCAACCTGTGCCACTTCTTGCTAATTCATCCCAGGTGGAAGTACCCGAGCCAGTGCTTGGAGTGAGGAGATGGAGAGCAGAGCAATGAGTTATAGAGTCATACAGCATGGAAACAGGCCCTTCAGCCCAACTGGTCCCTGCCAACCAAGATTCTTATCTAAACTGGTCCTATTTGCCTGTATTTGGCTCATATCCCTGTAAACCTTTCCAAAACAAATACCTATCCAAGTTCCCTTCAAATGTTGTTAACATACTTCCTTCAACCACTTCTTTTGGCAGTTCATTCCATACTGACCACCCTCTGCGTGAAAAAGTTGCCCCTCAGGTTCCTATTAAGTCTCTCCCCTCTGATCCTAAACTTCTGTCCTCTAGTCTTTGGTTCCCCAACCCTGGGCAAAAGCTACAGCATGGAATAGCTTCAACCTTCAAGAACCTCGTTCTCATTAATTCCCATCGTTTAATAAAGGTGGTGAAGAAAGAACCAAAGAAGCAAAGAACAATACAGCACAATACAGGCTCTTTGGCCCACCATGTTGGGCTGACCTTCAAACCACTCCTAAGACTATCTACCCCTTCCTCCCACATATCCCTCTATCTTAAATTCCTTCATATTCTTATCTAACAATCTCTTGAACTTGACCAACGTATCAGCCTTCACCACCACCCCAGGCAGCGCATTCCACACACCAACCAGTCTCTGGGTGAAAAACCTCCCTCTGACATCTCCCTTGAACTTCCCACCCATTACCTTAAAGCCATGCCCTCTTATTTTGATCATTGGTGCCCTGGGAAAGAGGCGCTGGCTGTCCACTCTATCTATTCCTCTTAATATTTTGTATACCTCTATCATGTCTCCCCTCATCCTCCTTCTCTCCAATGAGTAAAGCACTTTAGTCTCTCCTCATAATCCATACTCTCTAATCCAGGCAGCATCCTGGTAAATCTCCTCTGCACCCTTTCCAATGCTTCCACATCCTTCCTATAATGAGGTGACCAGAACTGGACACAGTTCTCTAAGTGTGGTCTAACCAGAGTTTTGTAAAGCTGCATCATTACTTCGCGGCTCTTAAACTGGATCCCACGACTTATGAAAGCTAACATCCCATAAACTTTCTTAACTACCCTATCCACCTGTGTGGCAACTTTCAGTCATCTGTGGATATCAACCCCCAGATCTCTCTGCTCCTCCATACTGCCCAGAATCCTGCCATTTACCTTGTATTCCACGTTGGAGTTTGTCCTTCCAAAGTGTACCACCTCACACTTCTCCAGCTTGCATTCCATCTGCCACTTGTCAGCCCAGCTCTGCATCCTATCAATATCCCTCTGTAAGCTTTGACAGCCCTCCACACTATCCACAGCATCACCGATCTTTGTGTCATCTGCAAACTTGCTAACCCACCCTTCCAACCCCTCATCTAAGTCATCTATAAATATCACAAAAAGTAGAGGTCCCAGAACCGATCCCTGCGGGACACCACTAGTCACATCCCTCCAATCCAAATGCACTCCCTCCACCACAACCCTCTGCTTTCTACAGGCAAGCCAATAATGAATCCACACGGCCAAGC
Source organism: Pristis pectinata (assembly GCF_009764475.1). Taxonomy (NCBI): domain Eukaryota; kingdom Metazoa; phylum Chordata; class Chondrichthyes; order Rhinopristiformes; family Pristidae; genus Pristis; species Pristis pectinata. The sequence continues at coordinate 11,820,127 of NC_067420.1, forward strand.
CTCCCTGGATCCCTTGGCCTCTGACCTTCTGAAGGAGCCTACCATGTGGAACCTTGTCAAACACCTTACCAAAATCCATGTAGGCCACATCCACTGCACTACCCTCATCAATCTTCCTGGTCACCTCCTCAAAGAACCCTATCAGGCTTGTGAGGCAAGATCTTCCCTTCACATATCCATGCTGGTTGTCCCTAATCAGTCCATGATTCTGTAAATGCTCATAGATCCTATCTCTTAGAATCCTTTCCAACAGCTTACCTACCACAGACGTAAGGCTCACTGGTCTGTAATTCCCTGGACTATCCCTACTACCTTTTTTGAATAAGGGGACAACATTTGCCACCCTCCAATCCTCCGGTACCATCCCTGTGGACAACGAGGACTCAAAGATCCTAACCAACGGTTCAGCAATCTCCCTCACCTCACGAAGCAGCCTGGGGAATATTCCGTCAGGCCCCGGGGACTTATCTGTCCTAATATTTTCTAACAGCTCCAACACATCCTCTCTCTTGATATCTACATACTCTAGAACATTAACCTTACCAACACTTTCCTCAGCGTTATCAAGACCCCTCTCCTTGGTGAATACTGAAGAGAAGTATTCATTGAGAACCTCACCCACTTCCACAGCTTCCAGGCACATCTTCCCACCTTTGTCTTTAATAGGACCTACCTTTACTCCCATCCTTCTGCTCTTCACGTAAGAGTAAAAAGCCTTGGGATTCTCCTTAACCCTACTCGCCAAAGCCTTTTCATGTCCCCTTCTCGCTCTCCTCAGCCCCTTCTTAAGTTCCTTCCTTGCTACTCTATATTCCTCACGAGCCCTGTCTGATCCTTGCTGCTTACACCTTATGTATGCTGCCTCTTCTTCCTAACTAGTTGTTCCACCTTTCTCATCACCCACGGTTCCTTCACTCTGCCATTCCTTCAATGCCTCACCGGGAAAAATTTATCCCTAACATCCTGCAAGAGATCCCTGCACAACGACCACATCTCCATAGTACATTTCCCTTCAAAAATATCATCCCAATTTACACTCTCAAGTTCTCGCCTTATAGCCTCATAATTCGTCTTTCCCCAATTAAATTCCCGTCCTTTTTGTTCCTATCCCTGTCCATGACAATTTTAAAGGTTATGGAGCAGTGGTCGCTGTCCCCAGATGCTCACCCACCGAGACATCTGTCACCTGGTTCATTACCTAAAACCAGATCTAGTATGGCATCCCCTCTAGTCAACCTATCAACATACTGTGACAGGAATCCGTCCTGGACACACTTAACAAACTCTGCCCCGTCTAAACCTTTGGCACTAAGCAGGTGCCAATCAATATTTGGGAAGTTGAAGTCTCCCATGATAATAACTCTGTTATTTTTCCATCTTGCCAAAATCTGCCTCCCAATCTGCTCCTCAGTATCCCTACTGCTATCGGGGGGCCTATAGAATACTCCCAGTAGAGTAACAGCTCCTTTCTTGTTCCTAACTTCCACCTATATTGACTCTAGAGAGGATCCTTCTACATTATCTACCCTTTCTGCAGCTGTAATAGTGTCCCTGACCAGTATCGCCACCGCTCCTCCTCTTCTCTCCACCTCCCTATCCCTTTTAAAACGCTGAAAACCAGGAATATTCAATATCCACTCCTGCCCTGGTGTCAGCCATGTCTCTGTAATAGCCACAATATCGTAGTCCCTTGTACTTATCCAAGCTCTCAGTTCATCTCCCTTATTCCTGATGCTTCTTGCATTTAAGTAAATGCACTTTAGCCCATCCACCTTACTACTTTTATAGCCCGTACTCTGCTTCTCCTTCCTGAAAGCCTCTCCACCTGTTAGATCTGACTTTTCCCCATCCCCTTCTTCCTCTGACTTAGTCCTCCGGTTCCCATCCCCCTCTCAAACTAGTTTAAACCCTCCCGAACCACCCTAGCAAATCTGGCTGCAAGGTTATTGGCCCCCCTCAGGTTTGGGTGTAACCCATCCTCTCTCTACAGGTCCCACCTTCCCCAGAAGAGATCCCAATGATCCAAAAATCTAAAACCTTCCCCCCACACCAACTTCTCAGCCACGCATTTATTTGCCATCTCCTCCTATTCCTACCTTCACTATCGCGTGGCACTGGCAGCAATCCCGAGATTGCTACCCTTGAGGTCCTGTTCTTCAGCCTTCTGCCTAGCTCCCTAAACTCACTTTTCAGGACCTCATCCCTCTTCCTACCTATGTCGTTGGTACCAACATGAACCACAACTTCTGGCTGTTCTCCCTCCCGGTCAAGAATCCTGTGGACCCGATCAGTGATATCCCGGACTCTGGCACCTGGGAGGCAACATACCATCTGGGATTCATGCTCACTGCCACAGAACCTCCTCTCTCCTTTCAGGAGAGGAAATATTGGCACATCAGTCAATCTGGCTCTGAAATGCCCTGACATTGCGACAGGAGGCAAAATAGATTTCCGCCCCCGATTCTGTTAAAGCTGTCAGAGGTTTTAACAGTTTTAAATCTCTCGGACATCCAGGGGCATTTAAAAACAACTAATAGGAATAATATTTCTTTAAAAAATTAGAGTTATTTAAAAATGTTGAAAATTAAAAATGTGTGGTTAATTATAAACACATAAAGATACTCAGAATAAGTACAACCATGAAGGACATATGAAATAGGAGCAGGAGTGGGCCATACAGCTCTCAAGACTGTTCTGTCATTCAATGAGATCATGGCTGATCTTAATTAGCCTTACATCTACTTTGCTGCACCGATCCCATAACCTTGCCCAGTGTAGGACTCATCTGGTGAAAGATAATTATTTCCGGCCTCGATATTGTCCAACATCAGTGTGTAGAGAATCAGCAGGATAAGTTCTCCTCATCCGGCCCTGATAAGGGTAGGCCTGCAGATGTTTTGGGCATTGATTCAGGTGGCAGGTTGGGTCTCGCAATATCGCACCCATTAATTACCAAGTAATTACCAAGATTTTCTTTGGAACTTCATTACATTGTGATGAATTGTGAAGTGCCACAGGCAAAGAAATTGGCTGACGTCCCAGTTTTCTGCAAGAGATGCATCACAGCTAGACTCCCAGGAGAAGGCTAGGGTAAAGTGACAGATTCAACCTTCTGAAGCTGCCAACAAGCCCCAGACCCACAATGGAACCTTTGGCTGCAGCCAGTAAGATTTCAAATTTAAAGTCAAAGGTTGAATTTCTTGTCATCTGCACAAGTACATGTGTGCACAGCTGCAATAAAAACTTACTTGCAGCAGCATCACAGGCACATAGCATCATGTAAGCAGCATACACAAGAAAAACATAAATTAAACATAAATTATACATAATTTTCACAAGAAAGAACACAATTAGAACAAAAAAAGTCCATTTTAGTGCAAAATGGTCATAGTGTTGCTAAACTGTAGTGATTAGGGTTGTGTCGGTTGGGTCAAGAACCAAATGATTGAAGGGAAGTAGCTGTTCCTGAACCTGGTCTTCAGGCTTCTGTACCTCCTGCCCGATGGTAGCTGCAAGAGGATGGCAAGGCCCGGATGGTAGAGATCATTGATGATGGATGTTGCTTTCTTAAGGCAGCACCTCCTATAGATACTACCAATGGTTGGGAGGGATGTTCCCGTGATGTATTGGGCTGAGCAGAGTCCACTATTCTCTGCAGCTTCTCTGCGCATTCCAATTCCTGTACTAGACGATGATGCAACCAGTCAGGATACTTTCAACAGTACCTCTGTAGAAGTTTGTTAGAGTGTTCGTTGACAAGCCAAACCTCCTTAACCTCCTAAGAACATATAGATGCTGTCGCGCTTTCCTTGTGATTGCATCTATGTGTTGGGTCTCAGACAGGTCATCTGATATGTTAATGCCTAAGAGTTTAAAGCTGCTGATTCTCTCCACCACTGATCCCCCAATGTAGACTGGCACATATTCACCCTCCTTCCCCTCCTGAAGTCAACAATCAGCTCTTTAGTTTTACTAACACTGAGCGAGAGGTTGTTGCTGCGGCACCACTCACCAGGTGTCCTATCTCGCTCTGGTAAGCTGACTCATCACCATCTGTGATTTGCCCAACAACAGTGGTGTCATCAGCTGCTGACATCTACTGCCTCCAGGACTTCACGAGTAACGGGCACTTCGACATTACCTTCAAGCACCCGACGGGATAGCAGAAGCTGCTGCAGGACTTTCAGGAGAAGGGGAATGAAGCTCCACCGTCGCTGCTGAAGGTGCAGCCACTATTCACCCACCCCACTCAGAAGGAACGTGTGGTAATGGTGCTCACGTTTAACCTACATGTGCCCGTGGTGGACGTCCTCACCTTCCTGGCTCATTATGTCAAGGGAGCAGGAAGCAGCGTCGACATCAAAGACCTGTTCGGGATTTGGACCAGCAAGTGCCAGGTGAAGGTCAAGTTGAGAGTTGACGCAAATGGATCCATCATCCACTCCCCCCCCCCCCCCAATGTTTGCCATCGGAGGGAACTGTGGACACATGGTGTACACAGGACAACCCAGGGTGTGTTGCAACTGCAACAAACCCGGACACGTGGCGGCCCAGTGCAGCTCAGTCATCTGCAAGAACTGCAAACAGGAAGGTCACCAATACAAAGGACTGTCGGGAAAGCAATTGTTGCAACCTGTGCGGGGAAGTAGGCCACCTCTACAAGGCCTGTCCAAAACGGGCCGGTACTTACGTACAGGCAATAAGAGGGGGTGCCAGCACCAACAACACCCCGAGGAACACTGACACACCCCCCCATCAGCACAGAGGCCTCAGAAGAGACCAGGAGGGGTGAGGACAGCCCAACCACCTCAAGCTCCCAATGCCCAGCCATGAACTCCCAGCCCCCATCCAAGAGGAGGAGTCAATGGAAGAGGCAGTGGGGGAGGGACAAGAAGAGGAATGGCAGGTGGTGAAGAGGAAGAAGGCACAGAAGACACCACCCAAGAGACAACGAGCCATGGAAAACAAGGGGACTGGAAAGAAAAGAATAATGCAGCAGATGGACACCAGCAACCTCTCCTCATCAGAGGATGGAAGCAACAGCGAAAGCCGACAACGGAGACAGAGGAAGCGGCAAAATGGAGGAGAGAAAACCGAAGAGAAACGACAGACAGGAACAAGCGAGGGAAGAACGCTGCCTGTCGATCCCCAGCCCCAGGAGACCAGGAGCAGCACAGAGGCTGTTGCCCCCCCAGCCTCGGGAGACCAGGAGTAGCACAGATGCCATCGGCCCCCAGCTCCGGAAGACGGGGAGCAGCACCGCATCCGATGCACCCCAGCACTGGGAGATGAAAGAAACTGGAGCACCAGAGAAAAGGACAGGGGCACAGATAGATCCCCCCCCCCAGAGACACCACCAGCCTCGCCACAGGGAACCCCGCACCCAGGGGGAGACCACTCCCAATATCTGAGCCCAGAATCGGTGATGCAGTTCACCAAAGCTGTGGGCATGAGGGCCCAGGACAACTGGAAGTGGACTGTGTGATTGGTACTGAACTCCAAAAGAGCCATGGAGATAAAACTGGCATCTCTAAATGTGCGCCTTGCAGTTTCTCGCCAAGGTCAAGGTGGATGTGACTTTCCTGCAAGAGTGCGAGCTGCCGCACCTCTGCAACTATTGGAGGTGGTTGTGATGGTGGTCCCACGGACTGTCGGTGTGGTCGGGGGGCAATGATTGTCACGCTTCCAGCCAGGAGGGGCAGGGGGCAACATCTCAATCACCGGTCAAAGTGGTGGTTGGGGGGTGGCTCCTCGTGGCAGATGTGATGTACGGGAACACTCCACTCTGGTTAATTAATGTGTACACCTCGCCCATGCAGAGCGAGCGACTGGTCGTCCTCCAGCAGCTCCCACCGCTGCTGGCAACGTCCTGGCCGGTCGTTCTGGCTGGTGACTTCAACGGCATCATTGATGCGGCTGAACTATCCGGCAGTGCTGACAGCAGACTGGACGGCACCTCCAGACACCTGATGGAAACGTTTAAAGATGCCAAGTTGCGCGATGCTTTCAGCACCCCTGCCGGCAGAGCACACCCATAACCCATCTGGTCGAGATCGGACAGCTCAGTCTGGTCCCGGATCGACTTCCTCCATATCGGAGCCAATCACAGTCAGATCCATCGATGTCACGCCGGTGTTCTTCTCTGACCACCGTCTCCTTTGGGCCTCCTGTCACCTACAGGAGGACCAGAAGGCAGGCAAGGGGACACGGAAGCTGAATGTCAAGCTGCTGACCCCAGAGAGCATTGAGGAGCTAAAGAGGGATTACGCAGGCTGGAGAACCGTGAAACCCCTCTTTGACTCCCCTGTGCACTGGTGGGAAGTGACAAAGGTTCTTCATCCGCAGAGGGGTCCAGAAAGCAAAACAGAGTCAGAGGGAACTGTGCCAACTCCAGACAGACCTGCAGCAAGTTCTCCTTCTCAGTCGAGGGGGGTAGATGTGAGGCAGGAACTCCAAGAGGTGAAGAAGTTATCTTCCCATCGAAGGTCCACTCCATGGAGCAGGATGAGACGTTCTCACGTTTCTTCTTCCAAAAGGTGCATAAGGGGAGCTCTGTGATCCACAGCCTTAAGGAAGAGGACGGCTCAGTAACATCCTCGCAGACGGATATATTAAGGATCTGCAGATCCTTCTATGCCAGTCTGCACAATAAAAAGGCCACAGACAGCACAGCCTCCCAGAACTTCACAGAGGTCTTAGATGACAGCAAGCAGGAGAGTCTGGAACAGCCACTGACCCTGGAGGAGCTGACTGGCTCTGTCCATTCCCTTGATTCGAATAAAACTCCCGGAAGCGACGGCTTACTTGCGGAGTTGTACTCGGCTCTGTGGGACTGGATGGGCCTGGACCTGCTGGAAGTGTACAATGCTATGCTTCAGGCTGACAGCACGTCAGAATCCATGAAGAAGGGCACCATTACCCTCATCGATAAGCAGAAGGAGGAGAGTGAGGACATCAGAAATTGGAGATCTACCTCACTGTTGAATGTGGATTATAAGATCCTGTCCAAGGCCATCGCCAACAGGGTCAAGTCTGCTCTGGGACAGGTGATCCACCTGGATCAAACCTGTGCTGTACCTGGCAGGAAGATCGTTGACAGCCTTGTGCTGCTCAGGGATACCATCACCTCCATGCAGGACAGAGAGGTGGACATCTGCCTGGTCACCTTGGACCAGGAGAAGGCCTTCGACAGGATATCACACACATACATGTTGGACGTGCTCTCCAAAATGGGCTTTGGGGAGGGAATCAGGAATTGGATCCAACTGCTCTACACAGGCATCTGTAGCGCAGTCCAAACCAATGGGTGGGAAACAGACAGCTTCCCCATCGAGTCTGGAGTCAGGCAGGGCTGCCATCTCTCCCCTGTCTTGTTCGTGTGCTGTACAGAACCCTTAACCGAATCCATCAGGAAGGACGAGAGCATCAGAGGGGTGACGTTGCCAGGCAGTTGGGGCACCCAGGTGAATGCCTCCCTGTACATGGACGACATCGCCGTCTTCTGCTCAGACCCAAGGTCAGTTCGTAGCTAGATCAGCATCTGCGACTAGTTTCAGTTGGCATCAGGGGCCAGAGTTAACTGTGCGAAGAGCGAGGCCATGCTCTTTGGCAACTGGCCCAACCGATCCAATGTCCCTTTCACCATCAGGCCTGACTACCTGAAGATGCTGGGGATCTGGTTCGGAGGGTCTGGGGCGTGCAACAAAAATTGTCGGGAGAGGATTGGGAGGGTGAAGCAGAAACTGGGACTATGGTAATGGCGCTCCCTCTCAATAACTGGGAAGAACTTGGTCATCAGGTGTGAGGTGCTCTCAGGTTTGTTATACTTGGTGCAGGTGTGGCCTGTTCCTTGCTTCTCTGGCTTGGGAATCACCCGTGCCATCTTCCGGTTCATCTGGGGATCCAAGATGGAGTGGGTCCGATGGGTCGCCATGCACAAGTCCCTGGACAATGGGAGCAAAAGTGTCCCCAGTGTTGCCCTCATCCTGATGACCACCTTCATCTATGGCTGCATTAGGCTGTGCGTGGAACCAAAGTAAGTGAGCACCAAGTGTCACTATGTGCCGAGGTTCTACCTGTCCCCGGTGTTGCGAAGGATGGGCCTGGTCCTGTTGCCGCGCAATGTCCCAGTCACCTGTGCTTTGTGACAAAGTTCTTCCAGACCAACACCTTTGACCACAAGTCCATCAGGCAGTGGTCAGCTCGGAACATCCTGCAGACACTGCAGGAGAAGGACTCGATGGATACTGTGGGGTGGTTCCCTGAGCAGACTGTCCAGACCATCTGGCAGAATGCCTCATTGCCAGAACTCACCAACAAGCACCAAGACCTCGCTTGGTTGGCGGTGAGAGTGGCCCTCCCAGTCAGATCCTTCCTGCATGGTCAAAACATCAGTCACAGTCCGCACTTCCCCCGGGAGGACTGCGCTGGGGTCGAGACGGTCACCCACCTCTTTGCGGGCTATAGGTTTGCAAGGAGGGTGCAGCGAAAGATGCAAGGGTTCTTGTCACGTTTCATCCCCAGCAGCTGTGTAACAGATCTACAGGCTGTTCCTGGGGACACACATCGAGACGGACATCAACTGCTGCTGGAAGGTCATCAACTCAGTGAAAGACGCCCTTTGGTCTGTCCGAAACTTGTTGGTCTCCCAGCACTGTGAGATGTCCATAGGAGAATGCTGCTGACTGACACTTTCCAGGCTGCAGGAGTACGTGCTGAGGGACACATTGAAGCTGGGTGCACCCAACGCAAGGGCTCGGTGAGAAAGGATGACAGTTTAAGGTTCTTCTGCTACTGGAGGCAGGGGTGGGGTCAGGCGAGGAAGCCCTTTAACTATATGGGATTGAGGTAGCACCCCAGGGAGCCACACGAGTGGCATCGGTGCTGTGCTTTTTTTATATATAAAAAGGTAACACTAATGATTGATCCATACACAAACGTAAAGGTTTGTGCTGTTTTATTGCATATAGTTTGTTTTTTATGATGAATAAAGTATATTTTGGAATAAAAAAGAAGTGGTTTCATCAGTGAATTTGTATATGACATTGAAGCTGAGCTTAGCTACACAGTCATGTGTGTAGAGAGACCCAATTACCCTTTACAAAAACGGTATGGACGAACTTAATCAGCAAATAATCTGCTGGCCCAAACAGGTTCCCGTTTAATGAATTACTCCACTGCCGGCAAACAAGAGAGCTATTTTGTCCAGATGAGTATTTGGTAAACAATATCCATTAATGCTGAGGGAGGCAATTTGGGCAGAATAGAAACATAGAAACATAGAAAAACTACAGCACAATTCAGGCCTTTCAGCCCACAAAGCTGTGCCGAACATGTCCCTACCCTAGAAATTACTAGGCTTACCCATAGCCCTCTATTTTCCTCAGCTCCATGTACCTATCTAACAGTCTCTTGAAAGACCCTATCATACCCGCCTCCACCACCGTTGCCGGCAGCCCATTCCACGCACCCACCACTCTGAGTAAAAAACTTACCCCTAACATCTCCTCTATACCTACTCCCCAGCACCTTAAACCTATGTTCTCTTGTGGCCACCATTTCAGCCCTGGGGAAAAGCCTCTGACTATCAATACCTCTCATCATCTTATATACCTCTATCAGGTCTACTCACATTCTCCGTCACTCCAAGGAGAAAAGGCCGAGTTCCCTCAACCTGCTTTCATAAGGCATGCTCCACATTTCAGGCAGCATCCTTGTAAATCTCGTCTGTACCCTTTCTATGGCTTCCACATCCTTCCTGTAGTGAGGCGACCAGAACTGAGCACAGTACTCCAAGTGGGGTCTGACCAGGGACCTATATAGCTGCAACAATACCTCTCGGCTCCTAAATTCAATTCCCCAATTGATGAAGGACAACACACCATTTGCCTTCTTAACCACAGAGACAACCTGCGCAGCCGCTTTGAGTGTCCTATGGACTCGGACCCCAAGATCCCTCTGATCCTCACACTGCCAAGAGTCCTACCATTAAGACTATATTCTGCCATCATATTTGACCTACCAAAATGAACCACTTCACACTTATCTGGCTTGAACTGCATCTGCCACTTCTCAGCCCAACTTTGCATCCTATCTATATCCCTCTGTAACCTCTGACAGCCCTCCAAACCATCCACAACACCCCCAACCTTTGTGTGATCCGCAAACTTACTAACCCACCCCTCCACTTTCTCATCCAGGTCGTTTATAATAATCACAAAGAGCAAGGGACCCAGTACAGATCCCTGAGGTACACCACTGGTCACCGACCTCCACGCAGAATATGACCCTTCAACAACCACTCTTTGCCTTCTGTGGGCCAGCCAGTTCTGGATCCACACTGCAATGTCCCCTTGGATCCCATGCCTCCTTACTTTCTCAATAAGCCTTGCATGAAGGACAACTCCTACCCCTTTAGAGTTAAGACACAATTACACTACTGACCTTATGCTACTGCGAAGGGATGAGCAATAGCAAACATGATGTAATGATGGGGATCTTCCATAAACCAAGTGTGGACACAGAGTGGAACAGGGAGTTCCCCTGATGTTTTAATTGAAGCCATGGCCATCAGTATTGAAGGTCGTGGAATGAAAAGAATGTGGGTAAGAAGCAGTTTAGTAAAACGCAACAAAAAGCAGTCATGAAAGATTGGTTTTCAGACTAGAACAAAGTGTACAGTTCCCCGGATGTTAACATCATGACTACATCTTTTTCTAGTATGTATTATTGACTTAGGTTTTCAGGGCACAATTTCCAAATCTGTACTTCACTGCAGATTGTGAAAAGGATAGTGATCAATCTCAATAAACTATAGATGCACTGGTAGAAAGGGCAGGTCAATGGTAAATGTGAAGTGTTATGGTTCTGTAAAAGTAATGAGAAGGTGGAATACAAACTGAAGGACAAAATTCTAAAAGTTGTTCAAGAGCACAGAATGTGAATAGCTCATTGAAAATGGCAGGGCAGGGAGAGGAAATTAATAAAAATGCATTTGCAATCTTGGGCTTTATAAAAAAGAAAGATGAAATACAAGGGCAAGTAAGTGATGATGAACCTTTCTAAAACATCAGTTTGTCCACAAATTGTCTCCAGTTCTGGCCACACTTTAAAGTGTAAAAACTCCTGAGAGAGTGCAGAAGAAATTTAACAAAGTTATTCTACGGATGTGGAACTTTAATTACATGGGTAGAGAGGAGTTCTTCTCCTTGGAATAGAGGTGGATCTTGTAAAGATATTTAAAATCACAAAGGGTTTGGGTAGAGGGTAACGTGATGTGTGGAGGAGAGATTTCTGAAACCTCACTACCCTGTTGGTGAAAAAAAATCATTATATCTCAATCCTGAATGGTCAACCCCTTATTTGGACACTGTGACTTCTAGTACAAGACAATCAAGCCAGGGGAAGCATCATTCCTTCATCTACCATATGTAGTACCGTAAGAATTTTTTTAGGTTACACGAGGCCAGATTTCATTCTTCTAAACCATAGAGAGTATGGGCTCAATCTACTTAATTTTGCATCTGAAAACAATCTCCTCATCCCATGAATCAATCTGGTGAACCATTGTTTCACTCCTTCTTATGGATATATCCTTCCTTAGCGAGGGAGAACCAAACCTGTACACGATACACAGGCTCAACAGGGCCCTTTATAATTCTTGTAAGATGTCTTTGTTCTTGTATTTAGTTCCACTTCTGGTGAAGACTGATATATAATTTGCCTTCCTAATTGCTTATTGGACATACATGTTTAACTTTCAGTGATTTGTGTACAAGGCTGCCCAGCTCCCTCTGAACTCTTTTTAGCCTGTCACCATTTATGACATACTCAGCTTTTCTATCTCTTCCACCAAAATGGACAACCTAACATTTTTCCAAATACCATCTGCTCATCCATTCATTTAGCACGGTAGTGTAGCGGTTAGCGTAATGCTTTACAGCACCAGCAACCCAGGTTCAAATCTGGCCACTGTCTGTAAGGAGTTTGTACGTTCTCCCCGTGTCTGTGTAGATTTCCTCCGGGTGCTCCAGTTTCCTCCCACATTCCAAAGACGTACAGGTTAGGAAGTTGTGTGCATGCTATGTTGGCGCCAGAAGAGTGGCGACACTTGCAGGCTGCCCCCAGAACACTATGCAAAAAGATATATTGCACTCTGTGTTTCGATGTATATGTGACTAATAAAGATATCTTATCTTATCACTGTCATTGAAATAAAATTTGGACACTTAAAAACAACAGCAGGTCCATTCATTTTGTGTTAATATTTTACAGTGCCTACTAAACTTCATAGCTCAGATCCACTGCCAGGACCTGAAGTTTGACAATAGACTAACAAAGGTAGAAAATTTGAGGTTATTTGTCCTGTATTATGAAAACCGTTATACCATATTGAATCGTGCTATGACTGAGATTAAATCAGCCCTCAGGTCTCAATTCATAGGAGCATTATACGTTGTTATTCCTCTTTTGCACTATTTATTTATTTTTGTAATTTATTGTAATTTTTACGTCTTTATGTCTTACACTATAGACATCAGGAGAGGAGTGGATATTGAATATTCCTGGTTTTCGGTGTTTTAAGAGGGATAGGGAAGGGGGGAGAAGAGGTGGAGGGGTGGCGATACTGGTCAGGGACACTGTTACGGCTGTGGAAAAGATGGATGTTGTAGAAGGATCATCTCTAGAGTCCGTATGGGTGGAATTAAGGAACAAGAAAGGAGCAGTTACTCTACTAGGAGTATTCTATAGGCCCCCCGGTAGCAGTAGAGATATAGAGGAGCAGATTGGTAGGCAGTGTTTGGAGAGAAGCAGAAATAACAGGGTTGTTATAATGGGAGACTTCAACTTCCCAAATATAGACTGGAACCTGCTTAGTGCCAAAGGTTTAGATGGGACGGAATTTGTTAAATGTGTCCAGGAGGGATTCCTGACGCAGTATGTTGACAGGCTGACTAGAGAGAATGCCATGCTAGATCTAGTTTTAGGAAATGAACCGGGACAGGTGAAGGATCTATTGGTGGGTGAGCATTTGGGGGACAGTGACCATTGTTCCATAACCTTTGAAACTGTCATGGACAGGGACAGGTGCAGAGAGGACAAGAGGTTTTTCAATTGGGGAAGGGTGAACTATGAGGCTATAAGGAGAGAACTTGGGAGTGTAAATTGGGATGTCCTTTTTGAAGGAAAATGTACCATGGAGATGTGGTCGATGTTCAGGGATCTTATGCAGGATGTTAGGGATAAATATGTCCCGGTGAGGCAGAGAAGGAATGGCAGGGTGAAGCAACCGTGGGTGACGAGAGAGGTGGAACGACTTGTTAGGGAGAAGAAGGTAGCATACGTGAGGTATAAGCAGCAAGGTTCAGACAGGGCCCGTGAGGAATATAGGGTAGCGAGGAAGGAACTTAAGTAAGGGCTGAGGAGAGCTAGAAGGGGACATGAAAAGGCTTTGGCTAGTAGGGTTAAGGAAAATCCCAAGGCCTTTTTCAAGTACGTGAAGGGTAGGAGGATGGCTAGGGTAAAGGTAGGTCCGATTAAGGACAAAGGTGGGAGAATTTGCCTGGAGGCGGCGGAAGTGGGAGAAGTTCTCAATGAGTACTTCTCTTCGGTATTCACCAGGGAGAGGGGTCTAGATGATGCGGAGGGGAGTGCTGGTAGGGATAATGTTCTCGAGGTTGTTGATATCAAGATAGAGGATGTGTTGAAGTTGTTAAATAATATTAAGACAGATAAATCTCCGGGGCCTGACGGGATTTTCCCCAGGCTGCTTCGAGAGGCTAGGGAGGAGATTGCTGAACTGCTGGTAAGGATCTTTGAGTCCTCGTTGTCTACGGGGGTGGTGCCAGAGGATTGGAGGGTTGCGAATGTGGTCCCCTTGTTCAAAAAAGGTAATAGGGATAGGCCAGGGAATTATAGACCAGTGAGTCTCACGTCTGTGGTGGGTAAGCTGTTAGAAAGGATTCTAAGGGATAGGATTTATGAACACCTAGAGAATCATGGACCGATTAGGGACAACCAGCATGGCTTTGTGAAAGGAAGATCTTGCCTCACAAGCCTGATAGAGTTCTTTGAGGAGGTGACCAGGAAGATTGATGAGGGCAGTGCGGTGGATGTGGTTTACATGGATTTTAGTAAGGCATTTGATAAGGTTTCTCATGGTAGTCTTCTTCAGAAGGTCACAGGCCAAGGGATCCAAGGAAGCTTGGCTGTGTGGATTAGGAATTGGCTTGCATATAGAAAGCAGAGGGTTGTGGTGGAAGGAGTGCCCTCGGATTGGAAGGCAGTGACTAGTGGTGTCCCGCAGGGATCGGTTCTGGGACCTCTACTTTTTGTGATATTTATAGATGACTTAGATGAGGGGGTGGAGGGCTGGGTTAGTAAGTTTGCAGACAACACTAAGATAGGCGGTGTTGTGGATAGTGTGGAGGGCTGTCAGAGCTTACAGAGGGATATTGATAGGATGCAGAGCTGGGCTGACAAGTGGCAGATGGAGTTCAATCCGGAGAAGTGTGAGGTGGTACACTTTGGAAGGACAAACTCCAGGGCAGAGTACTGGGTGAATGGCAAGGTACTTGGCAGTGTGGAGGAGCAGAGGGATCTGGGGGTTCATATTCACAGTTCATTGGAAGTTGCCTCACAGGTGGAAAGAGCAGTTAAGAAGGCCAATGGGATGTTGGCTTTCATAAATCGCGGGCTTGAGTTTAAGAGCCGCGAGGTGATGATGCAGCTTTACAAAACTCTAGTTAGGCCACACTTAGAGTACTGTGTTCAGTTCTGGTCGCCTCATTATAGGAAGGATGTGGAGGCATTGGAGAGGGTGCAGAGGAGATTTACCAGGATGCTGTCTGGATTGGAGAGTATTGAATATGAGGAGAGGCTTAAGGTGCTAGGGCTTTATTCACTGGAAAGGAGGAGGATGAGAGGAGACATGATAGAGGAATATAAAATATTGAGAGGAATAGATAGAGTAGACAGTCAGCGCCTCTTTCCCAGGGCACCAATGCTCAAGACGAGAGGTCATGGCTTTAAGGTTATGGGTGGGAGGTTCAGGGGAGATGTCAGAGGGAGGTTTTTCACCCAGAGAGTGGTTGGTGCATGGAATGCACTACCTGGGGTGGTGGTGGAGGCAGATACATTGAACAGGTTCAAGAGCTTGTTGGATAGGCATATGGAGGAATGTGAGATCAAGGGATATGCGGGAGGAAGGGGTTAGGTAGTGTGAGGGTGGTCTGATGGACGGCACAACATGGTGGGCCGAAGGGCCTGTTTTGTGCTGTATGGTTCTATGGTTCTATGGTTCTATAGTGCTGCCGCAAAACAACAAATTTCATGACATATGTCAGTGATAATAAACCTGATTCTGATTCTGATTCTGACACTATGTTTCATCAAAACATTATTGAAATTCCCTCTTAGCGCTTTTGCAGCCTTCCCACAACTCACATTGTCAGCAGGTTATGTATCATCAGCAAACTTGGATGTATTACAGCAGGTCCTCACATCCAAATCATTGATATATATTGTAAATAGCTGTGTTCTAAGCACTGTTTCCCATGACATCCCACTAGTTACAACCTCTCAACCAATCACAACTCGTTGCAACAAGTTACCACCTAGCAATTTTGTTTTTTGTCTATTAACCAATTTTTAATCCTCAATCCACATGTGTATATTATCCCCAATCTCATGGGTTCTAAATTTGCTTAATTACCTCATGTGTGGCATCTTTTCGAAGGTCTTCTGAAAGTCCAAATACACCGCATCTACTCGCTTTTTCTCCTTAATCTATTCTGCTAGTTACAAACTCAAAAAATACGAATGCAAATTTTTCAACATGATTTCTCTTTTAATACCCATGTTGCCTCAGAACACAAGCATTATTTTGTAAGTGCTCTGTTACCATGTCCTCAGCAATAGATTCTAGCATTTTCACCACTTCTAGTAAAGGGAATGAGGAAAAGTAATCTTTCTCAGATCTATTGCACTTGCATCATAGAATGAATCAAGAATATACATCTTTAAATGAACTGGATTGTAAAATGTGCAGCATTGAAAAAATTACCATAAAATATTGGGGATATAAAGTAAAAATTTGCAACTATAAACACAGAATGAGTGGACCTGCCTCTGTTCTTAAGTGTCCAAATGTTACTTCAGTGACATTGCTCACTGAGGTAATGAAGATCAGAGCACAAGGACTTTGGAAAGAAAATATTTTTCAATAACATGAGTTGGAATGAGAACGTCATCCCCATGCATTGATCTGTACCAGTTGTAAAAAATAAAAAGGACATATTTATATGCACTATTTACACAACAGCTCTTCTTTCTCTGAACCTGCAGACATGTCACACCCTTTATCATACTATTTATTAAACACCAGAATCACCAAAGTGTGTTAAAACAATTGTTTATTCAGTCATAGAAATCATTTCATTATTCAGATCAAAGTTTTATATAATCAAATAAAGGCACAGCTTCTCCCTCTCCATGTTCGATGGAGTTGCCAACAGAAATGACCCTAACAGAGCTGACTAAACAATACAGCTCAGAACTAGTGCTGGGAACTGAAGTTGCACAACAGAATAACAAAAGTGGAAAATGTGAATTTACTTGTTCTAAATTATGAAAACCATTATACTCTATTGAACCCTTTTATGCGCCTAACAGCCTGACAGCAATGAAGCATTCAAGTCTAACAGCATTCAAGCCTAACGGCATGAATATTGAATTCTCCCACTTTAGCTAATCCCCACCCCCTTCCCCACACCCACTCCCCCCAACCCACACACCAAGCTTTTTCTCTTCTTCCCTTTCCTCGCCTCTTTTTTTCTACCTTTTTTCCCTCTCTCTCCTTACCTTTGACCCATCCCCAGTGGATCTGCTCTCCCCTCCTGCCCCGTACCTGCCTATCACTATCTCTTACCTGCATCCACATATCACCACCTTGTGCCCACCCTGCTTCCCCTCTTTGGTCCACCTATCACTGCTCTATCTTTGTATCTTTCCTATCTTCAGTCCTGAAGAAGGGTCCTGACCCAAAAGGTTGACCACCTGCTTTTCTCCACGGATGCTGCCTGGTCTGCTGAGTTCCTCCAGCATCATCATGTCTTTCACGAATCCTTTTATGACTTGGATCAGATCAGCACTCAGTCTACTCAATTCAAGCAGCCATTATACCTTGCCATTTTACCTTCATCAAAAAGAGCTGAGCTGAAATGTTAACCATTTCTGACTCTGCATATGCTCCCTGATCTGTAATCAGCCATCTAACACCTGCAACATTTTGCTCAAGAAGATTATTAATGTACAATAAGTTACTTGGAAGTGAAGTGTCTGTTACAGATAGATTTAAGCACCTTAAGACCTAGAACAGCCATGAGATGAACGCCCTTTAAGAATAAAGAATATGTGCTGGGCAAAACAGTAGGTGAACTTTCTGGTCTGTCTCAAGTGTTTAACTTCACTGAAACTGTTGCAGATCCTCAACTGAACCAAATCCATTCACCTGATATAAAGCTGATAAAGGAATGCCAGGTGATGTGTGCTGAAAACATTGAGAAAGAATGTTAGGGGAATAATGGAGGAGGATAGATTGAAAGCAAGTTATTTCTGTTTCACTAGAATCTATTGCTTTAATTAGTGTTCTCTGCCAATCAGTGCTTCAGAATACTGCATCGTCAGCCAACCAAAGAAGCAGTGGGGGATATGGTAATTGTTGATTAAGG
Organism: Pristis pectinata; assembly: GCF_009764475.1. Classification (NCBI taxonomy): domain Eukaryota; kingdom Metazoa; phylum Chordata; class Chondrichthyes; order Rhinopristiformes; family Pristidae; genus Pristis; species Pristis pectinata. Next base: position 11,837,856 of record NC_067420.1, read on the forward strand.
AACGAAGTTGACTTTCACCAAGTGAGAATTTTGGTTCATAAACATTCATCAGCATTCCATTGTCTTTGTTTGCAACCAGATCTGGTTTCAAGTGGCATATCACATTGGTCAGACGTGCTCACCTTCAGTTGGTTTGAATGGGCTATGCATTTCATTTTGTTCTCAACCAAATAACAGAAATACTGAATTTTTCAATTCTACTTTACATTTGTGCAGATACCAAACATGCCAACAATCCACTCACCTGTTGTTAATGACACTTACTTGCTTAGGCTCCTGGTCTTTTTCTCCAAGATGCTCCAAATGAGATAAGTGGCCAATGATTAGCCCCTGGGCCTTTGAAGACTGATTCTCTTTTCAGAGAGATAAATGAGCAAAAAGGGATCATCTTCTAACAAGTGGCAAGGGATGGTAGGCCCATGTCTGAATTACCCATGTACAAACATTGGGGGGAGAAGGGGGGGGAGAAGGCATACAGGAAGCAGATTAATTGTCGCCATTTAAAGAGACAACAACATGTGGGTAAACTGCTTACAGTTCATTGGAGTAGGGCACAGGTTCTGAGGGGATACTGCTCATAGTTGGAAACAGTGTGGATAATGCATAAGAAATGCTTTTCAAGATACTTTTTGAAGATTTCATCCAAGAGTTAAAATTGATTTTTAATATCTTTTCCTAATGCACTGTTAATGCAGAAATCTTTAGGCCTTTAAGTCACTCTGGGACATTGATGACATTCAGGAGAAGTAACTACAGTATAATTATGAAATGTACAACAGATTCCCTCAATTTTCCCATAACTCAACAATGGAAGAAGTTCTACAACCTGAGTTTAAGAAATATTTTGCTTTTTGATGTAAACTTACCCATTTGAGTATACAACCACGAACTCAAAGATAAGAATGGCCAAGAAAGCCAAAAACAACCACTGTTTAAGTTGACTATACTACACGAGACTGCGTCTCCTCATTGTAAACTGTGAGACCATGTTAAGCATAGCGTGTGTAATTTTAGCTTACATTTTAAAACAAATCTGCTACTGGTTACTCTACCAATTTGAATTCAATAGAAAGAAAATTGGATGTGGTATAAGGCAGGTGTCCAATTTGACCATAAGACCATAGACATAGGAGCAGATTTTGGCCATTTAGCCCATCAAGTCTGCTCTGCCATTCGATCATGGCTAACTTATTTTACCCTCTCAACCCCATTCTCGTGCCTTCTCCCCATAACCTTTGATACCTTTTCCTAATCAAGAACCTATCAACCTCTGCTTTAAATATACCCAATGATTTGGCCTCCACAGCCGTCTGTAGCAATGAATTCCACAGATTCACTATCCTCTGGCTTAAGGAATTCGTCATCATTTCAATTCTAGAGGGACATCCTTTAATTCTGAGGCTGTGCCCTCTGGTCCTAGACCCTACTACTACTGGAAACGTCCTCTCCATGTTCACTCTATCCAGGCCTTTCAATATTCTGCAGGCTTCAATGAGATCCCCCCTCATCATTCTAAACTCCAGTGAGTACAGGCCCAGAGCCATCAAACGGTCCACATATATTAACCCTTTCACTCCTGGATCATTCTTGTAAACCTCCTCTGAACCCTTTCCAACACCAGCACATCTTTCTGTAGATATGGGGCCCAAAACTGCTCACAATACTCCAAATGTGGTCTGACCAATGCCTTATAAAGCCTCATCATTATATCCTTGCTTTTATATTCCATTCCTCTCAAAATGAATGCTAATATTTCATTGACCTTCCTTACTATCGACTCAACCTGCAAGTTAACCTTCTATCCATGCTAGTACCTTTCCTGTAATGCCATGGGCTCCTATCTTGTTTCGCAGCCTCATGTACGGCATCTTGTCAAAGGCCTTCTGAAAATCCAAGTAAACAATATCCACTGACTCTCCTTTGTCTATCTTGCCTATTACTTCCTCAAAGAATTCCAACACATTTGTCAGGCAAGATCTCACCTTAAGGAAACCATGCTGACTTCGGCTTATTTTACCATGTACTTCCAAGTATCTCGAAACCTTGAAACCTCATCCTTAATAATGGACTCTAACATCTTGCTAACCACTGAAGTCAGGCTAACTGGCCTATAATTTCCTGTCTTTTTCCTCCCTCCCTTCTTAAAGAGTGGAGTGCAATTTTCCAGTCCTCCGGAACCATTCCTGAATCCATTGATTCTTGAAAGATCACTATCAATGCCTCCACTGTCTCTTCTGCTACCTCTTTCAGAACCCAGGGATGTGGTCCATCCGGTGTAGGTGCCTTATCCTCCTTCAGACCTTTCAGCTTCCCAAGCACCTTCTCCTTAGTAATACTGACTACACTCACTTCTTCCCCCTGACTCTCTAAAATTTCCGGCACGTTGTTGGTGTCTTCCAAAGTGAAGACTGATGCAAAATACTTCTTCAGTTCATTCCCCATTTCTTTATTCCCCATTACTACTACTCCAGCATCATTTTCCAGTGGTCTGATATCCACTCTTGCTGTCAAACATTTTTCATCTGCTGGTGAAGATTATAATGAACTCCCACTGGTTTATTTCACTGATACCCTTAGGACTGTGTGAACAGCCTTAAGCACCCATGTAAACAATCTGCATCCATGTTCTCTGCTCAGAAACTGGCATGTCATTTTATTTCTCTTTACAAAAAAAACTAATGTGGGGCGAGGTATGTGTATAATAAAGTCCAAGATCCCTTTGGTGTCTATTTTGCTTTAATGGCTTTGGTGATCTACCAGTGACCCCAATCCTTCACCTATGTGTTTGTCCGTGGAACAAAGGGATCTGACTTACATTACTTATGGATATTCTTAGTCACACAGCTTTCCAGGTGTCTACATTGAATGAGATTATCCATTTGCTAATCTGGTTTCTAGGTTTATCCAGATCTTTCCATACTCAGTCACGCTGTTCAACGGTTGTTTGTCGTCATGCCTCAGCTAGTATCATCTGGAAGTCTGAAGAACAGCTGATTGCATGACAGTTATGTTGTTGGACCTCCCTTCCAGTAGGCCTAGATGAAAGGTATAAGTTCAAATCCAACTTGGAGGATTTAAATTCAGTTATTTAAATAAACTGATGATTGTAGCTATGAGAATGGATTTTAAAAATTCCTTATTCACTAATTCCACTTTGGCCCTTTTTATGTTGCCTGGCCTTGATATGATTGCAGGTTCACAATAATTTGGTTGACTTTTATTAGAGCCATAGAGTCATAGAGTGACACAGCACGGAAACAGGCCCTTTGCCCATCTAAGCTACTCCCATTTGCCCACAATTGGCCCATATCCCTCTAAACCTTTCCTATCCATGTACCTGTTCATGTGTCTTTTAAATGTTGTTATTGTGCCTGCCTCAACCACTTCCTCTGGCATCTCATTCCATATAGACATGGCCCTCATAAAAAAGTTGCCCCTCTGGTCTCCTTTAAAGCTTTCCTCTCTCATCTTAAACCTATGCCCTCTAGATTTTGATTCTCCTTCCCTGGGAAAAAGACTGTGTTCACCCTATCTATACCCTTCATGGTTTTATATACCTCTGTAAAGTCACCTTTTAGTGTCCTACACTAAAGGAATGACGTCCTAGCCTGCCAAACCTCTCCTTATAAATCAAACCCTTGAGCCTTGGCCACATTCTCATAAATCTTTTTTGTACTATTTGCAGCTTAATGATGTCTTTCTTATAACAGGGTAACTCAAACTGTGCACAATACTCCAGGTCCAGCTTCACCAGCGTCTTATACAATTGTAACATAACATCCCAACTCTGATACTCAATGCCCTGACTAATGAAGGTCAGCATGCAAAATGCCTTCTTCACCACCCTGTCTACCTGTGATGCTGCTTTCAGGAAATGATACCACTTTCAGGGAAAAGTAGTAACTTATCAGACCTCTCAATTATATAAAACATTAATTAGCATCCACGGATGCTGCCTGGCCTGCTGAGTTCCTCCAACATCAGAGTGTTTTTCAGCATTAAGAATAAACTAGATGGATAACATCACAATAGTCCTGGCACTGGACAAGGCACAAGTAGGCCCAATTCATTAAACTTGCAAAATTCCCTGTAGGATGTCTCTCTTCATCTTTGCATCATGAAGTTTCAGAACATCAGATCAAAAACAGGTAAGTAAACATTTTGTTAATTACCACTCTTCCTCATTTACCTTCATGCTGAACATCACCTGGAAGAACTGAGCATAGCAAAGACTCTGAATGTATTCTACATAGGAACTTGAAAATTCATGACCAAGAGTGGAACCAATATTGACCAAGCAGGCTGACCCGTAAAGGAAAGCTGCCAGATGGGATTTTTTAGGTCTTCGTTCACAGGGTGTGGACATAATTGGAAATGCCCTTGAACTGAGAACGCAGCTAAGAGACAACCATATTGATGGATGTGGAGTGACATACAGGCCCAGAACACCAACTCCCTTTGCCAAAGAACATCAATGATCTATATCTGTGTTTACAACGAACATGGTTACCATCATTGAAAGTAGCATTGTCTAAATTGTAGATTTATTTAAGTACTTGAAATTAAATTGATGTTGTTGGATTTGAACTCATGCCTCTAGATCAATGGTCCAGAACTCTGATTGCCAGTGCAATAACTAATCCATAATGTGCCCTTTGGAAGGTGATGGTTATGATCAGTGAGACCACTTTATAGACTTAGTGAAGGCAAATTCCCATGTTCACAACGAGGAGACTCTTCACACCATGTGACATTAATGGAGGCTTGATAGGATAGGTCGAGATCAGATTCAGGAGCTCAAAACAAGGAACCCAAGTTCCAATGGTCCTTGGCAGCAGAATTATATTAAGCCATTGTGCTTAACCACATGGTCCAGCATGGTCTTCCATGCCCTCAAGCCAATGGAGAAATCTTGGATCAGGGCAGGGGCATGACGAGGGAACTCCTATTCCTTTTGCTGGAAGTCTGCAAAGAATTTTGGAACTGTTGAAAACAATTTAAATTTAGGTTGCTCTATCCAATTTGGGTGTATTATGAAAGTTCTGGATACTTTGTCAATTTGATTTTCTAAAAACAAAATTAAAACCACAATCATCTTGATGCTGAGCATTTATTTTGATTACAGTTGGGAGGACATTTAGCTTTCACCCAAACTGGGTTTAAGGTAAAGGGTACTTCGCTACCCGTCTGAAATCAAATCCTTGTTAATTCTTGGTTTCTTTTTCAATCTTTTTATTAGTTTTCAAATTAATACAGATTGATATATAGCATCAATATTTATACATGTAATACAAAGAGATCAGGAGAACAATCATAGCATAGATAATCATAAAGAACAATAAAATATAAAAAAAATCTGTGGATCCAATGATCTCTTAGTAAATGAATATAATATAAAAGAAAGAAAAAGATTTATTATATAAATTAAAAAAGAAACCCAAATCAATAAGAAAAATTGTAAACAATATAAACTAGACTAAACAAAAAAAATCTCAAAAAAAACTAACAACAAAAAAAAGAAAAAAAAACTGGGCTAAGATTTCTCAGTAGAAACAGAACAATATTATGTCGTCAACTTACAGCGCCAGCAATCAGGGTTCGATTCCTGTCGCAGTCTGTAAGGAGTTTGTACGTTCTCCCCTGTCTGCATGGGTTTTCTCCGGGTGCTCCGGTTTCCTCCCACATTCCAAAGACATACGGGTAGGTTAATTTGGGTTTAAAATGGGCAGCGCAGACTCGTTGGGCCGGAAGGGCCTGTTACCACGCTGTAAATAAAATTTAAATTTAAATTTAAAAAGTTAGAAAGTTATTGAAAGGGGATCTACATCATGTGGAAATATTGAATAAATGGACTCCAAATATCTTCAAATTTAAGCGAAGGATCAGCAGTACCACTCCTAATTTTTTCCAAGTTTAAACATGATGTAGTTTGAGAAAACCATTGAAAAGTAGTAGGGGGTATTGGATCCTTCCAGTTAAGCAAAATGGATCATTTGGCCATTAATGTAACAAAAACAATCATACGGTTAGTGAAAGCAGATAAATGGCCAGACTTTATCCTTGGTAATCCAAAAATTGCAGTGATAGGGTGAGGTTGTAAATCAATCTTCAATACGTTTGAAATAATGTGAAAAATGTCTTTCCAATATTTTTCCAAAAGAGGACAGGACCAAAACATATATGTCAAAGAAGCCACATTCGATTTACATCTATCACATATATGATTTATATGGTTATAAAAATGAGCTAACTTATCTTTGGACATATGGGTCCTGTGAACTACCTTAAACTGTATCAATGAGTGTCCGGCACACATTGAAGATGTATTAACTAATTGAAGAATTTTCTTCCAAGTCTCTGTAGGTAAAGGTGTCTGGAGTTCACTTTCCCATTCATTCTTAATTTTGTCTAATGATCCTAGATGTATTTTCATAATTAAATCATAAATTATTGCTATCAAGCCCTTCTGATAAGGACTAAGACCTAAAATTTTTTCCACAGTTTCAATTTTGTAAGGTGTCGGAAAAGAGGGTATAGTAGTTTTTTAAAAATTTCTAATCTGCAAATATCAAAAAAAGTGTGATCTAGGCAAATTGTATTTTTTAGACAATTGTTCAAAAGATGAAAAACAGGTATCAATGAATAGATCACAAAAACATACTATTCCCTTCCTTTTCCATATGGAAAAAGCTGAGTCAACTCTGGATGGATGAAAGAAAAAATTAGATTGAATGGGACTTGACAAGTTAAATTTATTCAATCCAAAAAATTTACGAAATTGAAACCATATTCGTATTGTATGTTTAACAATTGGGTTAGTCATATGTTTACTTAATTTGTTAAGTGCGAAAGGGAGTGGAGCTCCTAAAATAGAAACTAATGAAAATTCAAGAACTGATTGGTGCCCATTTGGGGCATTGAATTACATCAAAATCTTGTATCCAAAAAATTAAATATCTGATATTAATTGCCCAATAATATAATTTAAAGTTAGGCAAGGCCAAACCACCATCCTTTTTTAGTTTTTGTAAATATTTCTTACTTAACCTTGGGTTTTTATTCTGCCAAATATATGAAAGAATTTTAGAATCAATAGTGTCAAAAAAAGATTTTGGGACAGAAGTTGGAATCACTTGAAATAAATATAAAAATTTTGGCAAAATATTCATCTTAATCGCATTAATTGGGCCTACCAATGATAAAGACAGTGGAGACCACTTAGTAAATAATTGTTTAATATGGTCAATTAAAGGCAATAGATTAGCTTTAAATAAGTCCTTATGTTTCTTGGTAATTTTAACACCCAAATACATAAAATAGTCAGTTACCAATCTAAAAGGTAATTGGCTATAAATTGGGGTTTGCATATTCAAATGGAAAAAGTTCACTCTTATTAAGATTTAATCTATAGTCAGAAAAAACACTAAACTGATCTAGTAGTGATAGTACTGCAGGGATAGATTCATCCGGATTAGAAATATAAAGTAACAGGTCTCCTGCGTAGAGAGATATCTTATGAATCATCTGTCCACGAGTAATGCCACATACATTTGAAGAGTCCCGAAGTGCAATAGCCAAGGGTTCTAAAGCAATATCAAATAATAAAGGGCTTAATGGGTAACCTTGTCTAGTACCTTGAAAAAGCCTAAACAAAGGAGATCTTTGATTATTAGTAAGTATTGAAGCCATAGATGTATAATAAATCATTTTAATCGCAGATATAAATTTTGGGGCTAAAATTAAATTTTTGAAGTGTAGTGAATAGATATTCCCATTCGACTCCATCAAACGCTTTTTCAGCATCTAGTGAAACAACACATTCTGGAATTTTGGATGAAGGGGTATATATAATATTCATTAATCTCCTGATATTAAAATGTAAATAATGATTCTGAATAAATCCTATCTGGTCTTCAGAGATAATTTGAGGGAGAACCTTTTCCAGTCTGAAGGCCAATATTTTGGAAAATATTTTTGAATCTACATTTAATAAAGAAATAGGTCTATAAGATGTACAATCAATGGGATCTTTATCCTTTTTAAGAATTAAAGAAATAGCTGCTTCATAGAAAGATTGTGGTAGTTTACCCACTGATAGGGCATCTTTAAAAATTTTGGCTAACCAGGGAACAAGAATATCAGAAAAGGATTTTCAAAATTCAGCTGTATATCCATCAGGGCCGGGTGCTTTACCCAAGTTCATTGAAAATATTACTTTCTTTATTTCTTCCTCCAAAATGGGAGCATCTAATGTGGAGCGTTCATTTAAAGATAGTTAGGGAATCTTCAGATCTCTTAAAAATTCATACATTAACGTAGGATCCTCAGGGGATTCTGATTGGTATAAAGAAGAATAAAATTCTTGAAAGGATTTGTTGATTTGAACAGGATCTATCATGTAGGTATCATCTGATTTACGAATGTTATTAATCTGACGTTTAGATAAAGTAGCTTTCAATTGGTTGGCCAATAATTTACCAGATTTGTCACCATGTACATAAAATTGACTTTTGTTTTTAAGTAGTAGATTTTCAATTGAAGATGTTAATAATAAACTATATTGTAATTAGACTTCTGTTCTCTTTTTAAAAAGCTCCGGATTCGGAGTATCAGAATATTTTTTGTCGATTTCTTTAATCTTGTCAACCAATATACGTATTTCATTATTAGTTCATTTTCTCAAACCAGCGGAATATGAAATAATCTGACCACGGATATATGCTTTAAAAGTATCCCATATTATCCCACTGGGAATTTTTTCAGTAAAATTAGTTAAAAAGAAAAACGAAATCTGTTCTTTGCTAAATTGGGCGAAATCTGAGTCTTGTAATAGAGAAGGGATAAAACGCCATTGTCTGACATCAAAGGATACATCTGGTAATTTAATTGATAAAGTCAATGGTGCATGATCAGAAATGGCAATTACATCGTTTTTACAGTCCATAGTAAGTGGAGCTAATCTAGCATCAATAAAAAAATAATCAATCATCGAGTAGTTATGGTAAACATGAGAAAAGAATGAAAATTCTTTATCATGTGGGTGTAGAAATCTCCAAACATCTAAAATTCCAGATTCAACTAAAAAGGAATTAATAAAGACAGCGGATTTGTTTGGAAGTGCAGAATTTGACACAGATCTATCCATGAAAGGGTTTAAACAACAGTTAAAATCTCCACCCATAATCAGAGTGTATTCATTTAAATTAGGAAAAAATGCAAACAGATGTTTAAAAAATTCAGGGTGATCTACATTGGATGCATAAACATTAACCATAACAACTTTTTTATTATGAAGCAGACCAGTAATCAATAAAAATCTACCATTTGGGTCTGATATTGTCTCATGATGAACAAACGAAATTGAGGAGTCAATTCTTGGTTTCATTTGAACATAAATGTCATATCAGTAACCTTTTGCACTTTTCAGGTGGTGGGAGATTGTGAAATTAATGCTGTAATGTCAGGACAGGTGTAGTGGTGAATCACATTTAGAGTGTTGAATGATGGCTCTTCACTCAATTCTGATGCCGATTGTGAGTGAAATGATTAATTCACTAGATCCCTTATCCAATTGATATTAAGAAATTGAAAGCTTAAAACCTGACTACAGTCAGCTTTATGTCGTGTTGTTTTCAATCACACTGTTCAATTTATGTTTTATCTTTCTGCAATGAAAAGAATTAGTAAGTTCATGCTTATGAACACTAACCTATTTGGCAGCAGTTAGGCAAATTTGCACTACAAAGGTCTGTGTGTGTCTGTGTCTGTGTACAGAGTCACTGGAGACACTAAAGCTGGTTGATAAGCAGACATTCTCTTAGAGACCCTCTCAGTAGAATCATCCCGAACTCAAAGGAGATCAAGCTTCATACTCTCATAGAACATTACAGCACAGTACAGGCCCTTCAGCCCATGATGCTGTGCCAACATTTTATCCTGCTCTAAGATATCTAACCCTTCCCTCCCACATAGCCCTCCATTTTTTATCATTCATGTGCCTAACTAAGAGTCTCTTAAATGTCCCTGATGTATCTGCCTCCACCACCTCTGTTTAAAAAAACTTATCTCTGATATCCTCCCTGTACCTTCCTCCAATCACCTTAAAATTATGCCCCCTCGTGTTAGCCATTTTCACCCTTGGGAAAAGGTCTCTGACTGTCCACTCAATCTACGTCTCTTATCATCTTGTACACCTCTATCAACTCACCTCTCATCGTACTTCTCTCCAAAGAGAAAAGCCCACTCAACTTATCCTCATAAGACATGTTCTCCAACCCAGGCAGCGTCCTGGCAAATCTCCTCTGCACCCTCTCTAAAGCTTCCAAATCCTTCCTATAATGAGGCGACCAGAACTGAACACAATACACCAAGTGTGGTCTAACCAGAGTTCTATAGAGCTGCAACATTACCTCATGGGTCTTGAACTCAATACCCCGACTAATGAAGGCCAACACACCATGTGCCTTCTTAACACCCTATCGACCTGTGAAGCAACCTTGAAGGATCTATGGACGTGGACCCCAAGATCCCTCTGTTTCTCCACACTGCTGAGAGTCCTGCCATTAACCTTGTATTCTGCCTTCAAATTCGATCTTCCAAAGTGTATCATTTCACAGGTTTCCGGAGTGAACTCCATCTGCCACTTCTCAGCCCAGCTTTGGATCATAAATGTCCTGTTGTAACCTACAGCAACCTTCTACATTATCCACAACACCATTAAACTTCGTGTCATCTGCAAACTTACTAACCCACCTTTTTTAAATCCTCATCCAAGTCATTTATAAAAATCACAAAGAGCAGGGGTCCCAGAACAGATCCCTGTGGAACACCACTGGTCACCGACCTCCAGTCAGAATATGCTCCATCTACATCCACCGTCTGCCTTCTATGGGCGAGCCAATTCTGAATCCATACAGCCAAGTTTCCCTGGATCCCATGCCTCCTGACTTTCTGAATGAGCCTTCCATGAGGAACCTTATCAACCGCCTTACCAAAATCCATGTACATTACATCAACTGCTCTACCTTCATCGATGTGCTTTGTCACATCCTCCAAGAATTCAATCAGGCTCATGAGGCACGACCTGCCCTCACAAAGCCATGCTGACTTTCCCTTATCAGCCTCTGCTTCTCCAAATGCTCATAAATCCTGACTCTAAGAATCTCCTCCAGTAATTTGCCCACCACTGGTAAGACTCACTGGCCTGTAATTCCCAGGGTTATCCCTACTCCCTTTCCTGAACAAAGGAACAACATTTGCCATGCTCCAATCATCTGGCACTACTCCTGTGGCCAGTGATGACGCAAAGATCATCGCCAAAAAGCAGGGATGGGATGGAGGTAAGAGAGGTGGGGGAGTGGCTTTGCTGATCAGGAAATGTGTCACAGCTGTAGAAAGGAAGAAAATCCCGGAGGGATCGTCTACTGAGTGAGTGTGGGTGGAAGTCAGAAACAGGAAGGGAGCGATCACTCTATTAGGAGTATTTTACAGACTATTAGCAGCAGAGACACTGAGGAACAGATTGGGAGGCAGATTTTGGAGAGGTGCAAAAATAACAGGGTTGTTGTAATGGGTGATTTCAACTTCACTAACATTGATTGACATCTCCTTAGTGTAAAGGGGATAGATGGGGTAGAGTTTGTTAGGTGTATCCAGGAAGGATTCCTGACACAGTATGTGGACAGGTCAACTAGAGGAGAGGCCATCCTGGACCTGGTACTAGGCAATGAGCCTGATCAGGTTTCAGATCTCTCGGTGGGAGAGCATTTTGGAGACAGTGACCATAACTCCTCAACCTTTACCATAGCCTTGGAGAGGGAAAGGAGCAGACGATATGGCAAAGTATTTAACTGGGGGAGGGGGAATTATGATGCTATTAGGCAGGAACTTGGGAGCATAAATTGAGAACAGATGTTCTTGGGGAAATGTGCAATGAAAGTGCGGAGGCTGTTTAGGGAGTACTTGCATGGGGTTCTGGATGGGTCTACCCCATTGAGGCAGGGTAAGGATGGTAGAGTGAAGGAACCATGGTTGACACAAGATGTAGAATATCTTGTCAAGAGGAAGAAAGAAGCTTACCTAACATTTAGAAAGCAAGGATCAGACAGGGCTCTGGAGAGTTACAAGGTAGCCAGGAGGGAGCTTAAGAATGGACTTAGGAGAACTAGAAGGGGGCATGAGAAGGCCTTAGCAAGTAGGATTAAGGAAAACCCCAAGGCATTCTACACTTATGTGAAGAATAGGAGGATAACTGGAGTGAGGGTAGGACCAATCAGGGATAAAAGAGGAAACATGTGCCTCGAGTCGGAAGAGGTAGGAGAGGTTCTTAATGAATACTTTGCTTCGGTATTCACTAGTGAGAGAGAACTTGACGTTTGTGATGATGGCGTACAAGGGGCTGATATGTGAGGGCATGTCGACGTGAGGAAAGAGGATGTGCTGGTCCTTCTGGAAAATATTAGGATAGGTAAGTCACCGGGGCCGGACAGGATATATACAATGTTATTACGGGAAATGAGGGAAGAGATTAGTTTGCCCATAGAAGACAGAGGGTCTTAACACCCAATGGAATTTATTCTGGTTGGAGGTCTGTGACTAGTGGTGTTTCACAGGGATCCTCTTAACAGTGTTGACGTACAGGGGGATCTTGGGATCCGAGTCCATGGTTCCCTTAAAGTGGCTGCACAGATTAATAGGGGGCTAAAAAAAAGCACATGGTACGCTTGCCTTTATTAGTCGAGGCATTGAGTTCAAGAGTACGGAAGTTATGTTGCAACTTCATAAAACTCTGGTTAGGCCATACCTGGAGTCTTGCATTCAATTCTGGCTATCCCATTACAGGAAGGATGTGGAGGCTTTGGAGAGAGTGCAGAAGAGGTTTACCAGGATGCTGCCTGGATTAGAGGGCACGTGCGAAAAGGAGATGTTGGACAAACTTGGGTTATTTTCTCTGGAGCGGCAGAGGCTGAGGAGAGACCTGATAGAGGTTTATAAGATTATGAGAGGCATAGATAGAGTAGGCAAACAGCATCTTTTTCCCAGGGTTGAAATGTCTAATACTAGAGGGCATGCAGTTAAGGTGAGTGGGGGAAAGTTCAAAGGAAATGTGCGGGGCAAGTTTTTTTACACAGAGAGTGCTGGGTGCCTGGAATGTGCTGCCAGGGGTGGTGGTGGAGGCAAATATGATAGAGGTGTTTAAAAGGCTCTTAGATAGGCACATGAATGTGCAGAGAATGGGGGGATATGGACATTGTGTAAGTAGAAGGGATTAGTTTACTCAGGCATTTAATTGCTAGTTTAGTTAATTCAGTGCAGCATCGTGGGCCGAAGGGCTTGTTCCTGCGCTGTACTGTTCTATGTTCTTTGTTCTAGTAAATAATGTTTCAAAGTTATTTGCATTGGACTGCTTTGTTAATTAAATATCTTGGGTCTGAGACACAGAATATGGATCTCCAAGGAAACAACTGAGGAGAGGAGGCTGTACGCTGACACCTGGAGCACAATAAGGTAACAATTAGTCTGGGCCCACTCCTCTTCTATCACCTCCCCTATGTACTGAATCCATCTTAGAATCTACCTGAACACCACTAGCAGCCCAAAATTGGTGTTGGATTTAGAATCCAGCTGCCTGTTGATGCATAGTGTGTAAGCTTCAATAACTAATCAGTCAAATTCAAATAAAGTCTGAGACAGTGTAGAATAGGCTTCAGCCCCTCCTGGACAGGAGTCATTTCTTATATTTAGTTCAGAACACTAGGCTGGCATGAATTTCAACCCAGCAAACCAGAAATCAACATGGTTGATGAATGCTTTAATTATATTAACAAAAGATCAGACTACAGGTCAAAGAACATAGCCCTCAAACTGCAGTGCTGGACTTGGACCAGACATCTTGTCCAATTCTTATTGCTGAGAAACAGGAGGGGTAATTAAGTGCTGGAGGTAGAGCAGAGAAAAATCACGAGGCTGATTTATCTGGAATTATAAAGACTGGAGTAATGGTTTTTGAACCTTGAAGAGTGGCATTACGGATGCTATTATTAAAGGGTAAAAGATAATGGTACAGAGAAAGTAATCTGGAATTCTGCTTTGCTTTGAACAACAGATGTAAGACAATGGGCCAGAGGTTCAAACTTATGAAAGGAAACATACAGTCAGTATCAGACAGTATCACTTCATGCATAGAATGACCAACACCTGGAATATACTGTTACCTTATTAATAAGCTTGTTCCATTCCTTGGTCAATGCCCAACAAACTACATTTGAAGCTTTGGCGAGTTGCTACCATGCATTTATTCTATAATGCACACTGGACTCACAGTTCTCCTGAGCGTTGTAGAGTTGCACTCATTAATACCGCTAGTTCCCTCACCCCTAATGTGGGGATGCACTGCAAATCAGAAGTGGCAGATTTCTGCTGCCTTTCTCTAGAAAGACTCAGATACAATAAAACTAAAGGTCACTGTGATTGTAATTCACACAATATCCTACCTGGATAGACCAGACTTCAAGCACCACCTCCTTTGAGAATTTCAACCACCTACTTATTGCTCCTTGGAAATGTACACACAGGATCCGTGCTCTCCTGCCTCCTCTTCTGGCAGCTTGGCCTTACCTTCCGACTCTCTCCTCTTGCTCCATGTTATGTTGTGAGCCACTAATGCACCCACTTCTTGCCTTAACCACAACAGGCTGTCCATCCATACTCAAAACTATTAAACCACAGTTCACTGTTACTAAGTCAACTCCTAACCAATCACCAAAAGACCGGCAAATTATTTAAGTAGTGTATTGCTGTAGTGGATTCTTCCTATTGCTGGACAGACACAGGGACTGCAGATGCTGGAATCTGGAGCAGCACACAATCTGCTGGAGGAACTCAGTGGGTTCAGCAGCATCTATGGGAGGAAAGGAATTCCGTGTTTTGGGGCTCTTTCGGGGCTCCATTGTACTGCTCCACTGCAAAGCATTGTTGAGGTATGCCGATTTTGAAGAGGTTTTCCTCCTCTCTCCGACAGGAGTTCCGTGGGACTCTCTCTCACTGCTCCTCCTCTGTGATTTCCGTCCTGATGCAGGGTTTCAACCTGAAATGTCGACAATTGCTTTCCTCTCACAGATGCCTGACAGACAGCTGCCTAACTTGCTGAGTTCCTCCAGCTGATTATTTGTTCTACCTACTGCCAAATGCCTCTTTCCCAGGCATGGTTTAACAACACATGACATTAGATGGTTCAGCATTAAATCAGTGTTGTAAAAGAACTTATTTCATGCTCTGCATATTCCACCCATGCATGAAAAATGTGTTTAATACCACTTTGAGCAACTTGCTGAGTAGTACAAATTGCATTGACAATGCGCATTCTCAACTAACAGTCAGAATTGGAAGCAAAATGGCACTTGTAGCACCAAGAAAATGGCCCATTTTCTGGCTATAGTTGGAGGAACAGGTGTACCAACAATCAGAATGGACTGTGATACCTTCCTCACTGTTTGTTCCCAATCACAGTGTTCATCTGAATGTTGCTTTGCTCAGGCCATACTCTGCAGTCCATGCAATAAATGAACATTTCTGACCATGTCATCAGAATATGCTGGATTAGCAATCCTTTTTTAGCTTGGTGATCAAAACCTTTTTCTCAGTCAAAACAACAATGTGAGCCCAGAGTTGGACTGAGGACCATCTGTAGAACTGGCCAACAGTAAAGTGTGGGAAGGAAGAAGGGAGGGAGGACGAGAAAGCATCTGCAAATTTACAGTGGAGATTAGAAGCCAGTGTATCCAATTTTAAGGTACATGGCAAATAAAAAACAGAGAGGGGAGAATAATCTGGACTACGTCCTAAAAAGGCACACTAAAGCAGCACTGTGTAAGGGGCTAGGCAGATGTGTTCAAGACTCCACCTTCCTCCCCAGCCATCTCCGCCCTAGCCCCCACCAGTAATGTTCCAGTGTGCACAGTGGGGAGCTGGAGTGGAATTAGTTGAGTTTTGGAACATGGGGTGAGGGTGGTTGGAAGAGAATTGGGAGGCGATGGTTGAAGTAAGGAGGATTGGACTGGGCTAAGGATGGGCAGACAAATTAGTGATTGCGGGAGGTGGAGGGAGTACGGTGCAGGAGTGTGTGTGTGTGTGTGTGTTGGAGGTAGGGGAGGGGGCAGGACAGAGCCTAAGATATTGGCAGTAATAGGTGAGGATGGTGAGGAAAGATGAGGTAAACAATGTAAGGGAGGAATTATTCAGGCAATGATGAGCAATCTGTTAGCATGTTTGGGAAGGTCAAGGTCGCATTCAATAGAAGTCAAAGCTGACCTTGAAACTCATCTTCAGTGTGGAAATCTTGTACCATTCACAGTCCTATATATCATCAAATTTGATGTCATTGGGCATACCCACTGATGCCCTGTGCATTTTGTTCATTCTTATGGTGGACCAGGGACATATGACATAGAACCTAGAACAGTACAGCATTGTGAAAGGCAACCCGTGCTGTAATAAAGTAGACAACAGGAGAACCAAGGAGCATACAATTAATGCTTTATTATTTAATGCTAGCAGGAGTTGCTTGGGGGAGTGAGGGATACCCGATACAGTGTAACCCAAGCTCCGTACTGATCCCCACTCAAAGATTTACATATTTGTGTCCCTCCTTTTATACTTAATCTAAAGATACCTATGTGCGAAGTTGCACATACTTGGGATGTTGCTTACAGCAAACTTTTAGCAAAACAAGATATGCCTTAAGCACTCCCAAGCAGCAGCACATCTTCCAGTCATAATTATAGTCACGCCATGATTGAAGCAATAACAGCTGTACATTATTAACCCTTACATATCCAGTTACTTTTACAGCACAAGAACAGGCCCTTCAGCCCATGATGTCTGTGCCGACCATGATGCTAAATTAAACTAAACCTATCTGCCTGCACATGATCCATATCCCTACACTTGCTGGCTGTTCACGTGCCTGTCTAAATGTGTCTTAAACCCCACTAGCTTGTCTACTTCCACCACCTCCCCTGTTAGCATGCTCCAAGCACCTATCACTCTCTGTGCAGAAAACTTATCCCGCACTTCTCCTTTAAACCTTCCCCCTCTCACCTTAAAGCTATGTTCTCTAATATTTGACATTTCTACACAGGGTAAAAGACTGCAATTATCTATCCTATTAATGCCTCTCATAATTTTATAAACCTGTATCAGGTCTCTCCTCAGCCTCTGACACTGCAGAGAAAACAATCCAAGTTCATCCACTCTCTCCTTATAGATAATATTCTCTAATCCTGGCAGCATCCTGGTGAACCTTTTCTGCACCCTCTTCAAAGCATCTGCATCTTTCCTGTAATGGGGTGATCAGAATGGCTCACAATACCCCAAATGTGAAAGTACACTACTTTTGCCAGTCTGATTTGGTAATCGAGTTTTTGATAAAAGTTGATCACACGGAGTACAGAAATATTACTCCATGCAACAACATTTCTAGGCCCCTGTCTTTACAAGTGAGTTCTCCTGATCTGTAATGAACTGCAGAAGCAAATTCAACTGCAAATTTTGAAAGTTAATTGGAAAATTAGAGTCATTGAGTTATGGAAAGATACAGCACTGAAACAGGCCTATCGGCAGACCAAGTCTAGGTCGAACATCAAGCCCCCATTTACACTAATTCCACCCTAACCCATTTTTTTCTCCCCACATTCCCCTGAAATAGCCCCCTCCCCCAGTCTACCTATGAATGTAGACTGACACAAACATCCAATTTCCTTGCTTAGCAGACCAGAAGTCAAACTTCAGAAGCAGAGCAGTTCAAGGACTGATGCAACAGTAATTGTGCATATGACATTATGGTGACATTGAGTCCACTACAAAATTTGTTTTTACTCTACATGTTTGAGCAAAAATTGGAGTTGAAAAACCAGGCCAAAGCAAGATACAGTTTCTCCAATGTGCAAACTTAATTTGCCCATTCTACAGTGTGTTTTTCAGTGCTAATTCCCAGAACTCAATCTGTCTCCTGAAACCAAGCTGACACCCTTCTTTTGTCATTAGGATGAATTACACAATGGAACAGAAATCAAATATTGCATTGCATAGTGGCTGCTTAGTTTGTAAAACCAGCTATGCAACATTCTTATTCATATAACACCAGTATCTTAATCATAACATCAGTGACTCACAGGGAGTGTAGCTGATTAAATAATACTCACAGAATGAGCCTGCTCCAAAAAAAAATCTCCCCATTAACATGAGTACCATTTGCCTTTTGTTTATTAAATTGGACCCTGCTTCAGCGAAGTTCCAAAACTTAGCTCAATGTGTGTAAAAAAATCTATTCTTCTTATAACATTTGTAACCTTTTCACCATTCACCTCTCTGGCAAAACAAAATTAACTTTGTTCATTCCATGCAGGTGAATATGTTAGGTGTTGATATGTTGAAAATCTGGAAAATAAAAACAGCCTTAGAAATTTCTCATTGGAAGTTGGTGCTTCTATCTACTTTCATCATCTGATAAGAGAGGTCTTGCCACTCATGGAAACAGGACAAGGTGTGCAGTATAAATGGGAGAGCACAGAGCATGTCTCAGCGTAACCCAGTTTAGGTATCCTTTGGGGATCCACTCCTGCTTCTCAGCTGTTGAGCTAATAGGATTTCCTTTAGGGAATCCATTAATGGAATTGATAATGCTTCAGCGGAGAAATTCAAAACAATTGGCTCAAAGGCAACCTGAGCACAAGGAGTGAAAAACAACCACAAGGAATCTCAAAGTGCAAATATATCGTTTCTTCCCCTATCTGATCTGTTCAATACCATGGATTCTGACATACCTCATGTAATTTATATCTTTCATTGAGCTTGTATCTAGTTCTCATATTTTCTTATGGTATAGATGGAGGGCGGGACTTGAGTTACGAAGAGAGGTTGGGCAGGCTGGGACTTTATTCATTGAAGCATAGGAGAATGAGGGGTAATCTAATAGAGATGTATATAATCATGAGGGCCATAGATAGGATCAATGTGCACAGTCTTTTTCTCATGGTTAATCAAGAACTAGAAGGCATACATTTAAGGTGAGAGGGGAGAGGGGAGACTGAGGGGCAACTTTTTCACCCAGAGGGTGGTCAACATGGAATGAGCTGCCAGAGGAAGAGGTTGAGGCAGGTACATTAACAACATTTAAAAGGCACTTGGACAGGTACATGGATAGAAAAGGTTTAGAGGGATATGGGCCAAATGCAGGCAAATGGGACTAGCTTAGATGGGAATCTTGGTCAGGATGGACCAGTTGGGCCTAAGGGCCTGTTGCCCTGCTGTATGACTCTAGGACTCTATGATGTTCAGCCCATGAAGTCTGTCTCAGTGCAATCCCATTAATCCCGTTCCCCACATATCCCCATAACCTAATCTCTCCCACATACCCACTAACTCTACCCTTATTCTCCCACCTTTCACCTACATCAGGGCTAATTTACAGCAGCCAAATAACCTAACAACCCACACTACTGGTATGTGGAAGGAAACCGGAGCACCAAGGTAAAGCAAATGCTCCAGCACTTTATAACTGATCCCTATCCTCAACAAAAGAAGTTGTACATGGATTATGGAAAGGAAGTTTATCCCTGGACTAAAAGTTATTCTGTGCCAAGTGCTAAGATGCTGCACTTGCTGCTTGTTTTCTCCTTTAAGGACTTGATGTTCCTGTGAAGGAGTGGTCTAAAATGAACTTGTGATATTGCACAAAATGCTGCTGTAATGTAGCACAAGGGATGCTTCAAGATAGAAAAGACATTGCCGTAAAATCTGGAAAAAAATAATTAATTTCCATTGCTGTTATACTTTGAGCCACATGGAGACTGGAACTGTACATGTAAAAGGTCTTTATTCAGCCCGACAAGTAGGCATTCCTGAAGAGATCAGAAGTTTGGGGATTGATTGTGTGGTGGAAGGTACATTCGGTTCTGAGGTTGATTGGAATGGGAGGCCAGGTTTAACAGTACTGAAAGTCAGCATGGATATGTTAAAATCAAAGCTTGTTCAACTGACTTCATGGAGTCATAGGCAAGTGTTGTTGGCATCAAGATTGAATGCTAAAAATAAAATGTCAGGAGAAGCATGGCTGGAAAATTGTCCTTGTAAAGCAAAGACGTGATAAATGGCTGTTTTCTGGATTGGAGGGAAGAACAGTGGATTTTCCCAGTGCTTGAAGCCACGACCACAGCTTTTGGAAAGAAATATTAACGACTTGGACTTGAGTGTTTAGGAGATGATTTCTAAATGTGTAAATGAAACAAAATTGTAGGTGTAGTGAACTTTGAGGAGAATATAGATGGGCTGGTGGTTTGAGCCAATTTGATTCATTCCATGTGATATCAAGAAAAGACTGACAGCCCTAAATGCAGCAAGGGCTCTGGGACCAGGCTACATCCTGATCATGGAAATGAAGACATACTCCAGAACCTAATGCACCTTCCAGTACAGTTACAACATTGGGATCTATCCAGCAATGTGGAAAATTGTTGAAGTATATCTAGGCCACAAAAAGCAGGACAAATCCAATTTAGCTAATTACTGCCCAAATAGTTCTGCTCTTACAAATTAGCGATATGATGTAAAGTATCAGCAACAGTACTAAGTGGTATTTACTAACAATAACATGTTCACTAATGCCCAGTTTGGATTTTGCCAGTTCTATTCAGCTCCAGACTTGATCATAACCTTGGTCCAGAGAGCTGAATTCCAGTGGTGAGGTGAGAGTAACTGCCCTTGATATTAAGTAGTTGTAACAAGGAGGACACCTTGTAAAACTTAATCAATGGGCATCAAAGGGGAAAACACTTTAACGGCTGGAGTCGTGCCTCACAAATTCATTTGTAATTTCAACCGGCTCCAACAAGATTCCACACCAGACACATATTCCCCTCCCCTCCACTTTCAGCATTTCAAAGGGATTGTTCCCTTGCGACTCCCTGGTCCATTCTTCCATCCTCACCAACTACCCATCTAATGGCATTTTCTCACACAACCACAGGAGATGCAGCACCTATCCTTTTATCTTTTCTCATTCCACCAACCATGAACCAAGATGAAGCAACAATTTATCTGCACTTCTAATCTAGTGTTCACAATGTGGTCTTCTCTACATTGGAGGAATCAAATGCAGATTGGGTGATTGCTTTCCAGAGCACATATTCAGTTCACAGGAGAGACCTTGCACTTCTGGTTGTCTGCCACCTTAATTCTTCATCCCACTCCCATTCTGACCTTTCTGTGTGTGGCTCCTGCATTGTTACAACAAGGTTCAACAAAAGTTTGAGGAACATCACCTCATCTTTCATCTGGGTACATTAGGTCCTTCTGGACTTAATGGCAAATTCTCCAACTTTATTAACTCACTGTTCCTTCCTCTCTATCAGAACTGGGCACTTTTGCCAGTTATTCATCTGTGATTTTGGCTCAGCTTTTCTCCCTCCATTAGTAAAGCCTGACCTGCTGGGTATGTCCCACACACTTGCTATTAGCAATACATAGCACAGACGAAGAAGCACAACCTGCCTTTCACTGCCACTTTAACTCATTTTACCTGGTTTCATCAGAGAACTTCCCTTTGTCCTACCATCTCTTCCACCACCTGCTCTGCCAGCAAAAACTTGCTTTCTCTCTTCTCCAGTTCTAACAAAAGAAAAGTTAACTCTTTTTCCCTTGCCACAAATGTTCCCTGACCTGCTGAGTGTTTCCAGCATTTTCTTTTTTTTAAATTTCAAATTTGCAGAATCTGGATTTTTATTTTCATTTTAATTTACTGACTAGTTTTGGTGTTAACGCATCAATTCAGGCAAACAGGGCTGAAATGTTTAACTTCTTGTCACTTTTCTGGGTTCAGCACAATCTGGCAAATAATACAATATTCCACACAAAATGAGCAAAACACCCACTCACAGACATCTGACACCTCTTACCAGTTAAACCATTCTGCTGACTCATTTTGTTTAAAACTTGTCAATTCAGCTATAAACCAGTTTTAACTGAAGATTTAACACATGTAAGAAATTTTTGGCATTTGGTACAATTTAACACCCCAAACAGATTAAATGGACAGGAGGTTCCTAAGCAAGACTCTGTTAGTGCTGTATTTGAACAATTTTGTAATACTAGCAGAGAGCACAGGATTTTATGGCCAATGTTAGAAATACTAACAAACCTGGATAATCCCCTTCAAGTTTACTGTAATGGTAGATAAAATAACTTCAAAAGTATTTGATCAAAAGTATGCATACAATCATGATTATTACTCTACTCATTGCTTCCTGTTAAACATAGAAATAAAGAAAATAGGAACAGGAGTAGACCTGCTACACCATTCAACACAACCAAGGCAGGTCATCTACCAGTGCCCTATTCCTGCCTTCTCCCCATATCCGTTGATCCCCTTAGAACATATAACAGTACAGCACAATATAGGCCCTAAGACTATCTAACCCCTTCCTCCCACATATCCCTCTATTTAAAATTCTTCCATATGCTTACCTAGCAATCTTTTGAATTTGACCAAGGTACCTGCCTCCACCACCACCCCAGGCAGAGCATTCCATGCACGAACCATCCTCTGGGTAAACAACCTTCCTCTGATATCTCCCTTGAACATCCCGCCCATTACTTTAAAGCCATGCCCTCTTGTATTGAGCATTGGTGCCTGGGAAAGAGGCGCTGGCTGTCCACTCTATCTATTCCTCTAAATATTTTGTACACATCTATCATGTCTCCTCTCATCCTCCTTCTCTCCAAAGAGTAAAGCCCTAGCTCCCTTAGTCTCTCCTCATAACGCATTTTCTCTAAACCAGGCAGTATCCAGGTAAAGCTCCTCTGCACTCTTTCCAGAGCTTCCACATCCTTCCTATAATGAGGCGAGCAGAACTGGACACAGTACTCTAAGTGTGATATTATGAAATATATCGAATTGCTTCTTGAAGGTCTTGGCCTCCTATGCCTTCTGTGGTAGAGGATTCCACAGGTTCATTGTCCTCTGGTTGCAGAAATTTCTCCTGATCTCAGTTCTAAATTGTAAACCCATTTGCTGAGGCTGTAACTCCTGGTTCTGGATTCTTCAGCCATCAAGCACATCCTCCCTGGACCTACTCTGTCTAGCCCTGTTAGAACGTTGTAGGATTCTATGAATTCTGCCCTCACTCTTCCATTTGAATCTAGTGAATGTAGGCTTGACTGTCCAATCCCTCCTCGTTGTAGATTTCCTAAGCATGCCTTCCCTTTCATGAACACATGCTAATTTTGTCCAATCCTGTTAATTCTTTCCAAGTGTTTTGCTCTTGCATCCTTTATAATCAATCACAGCATTTGTTCTATCACTGACTCCTGGGTTGCTGGTGTCTAATTCCTGTTTTTTTACTCCTTTCTCCTTTTTTAAATAGTGGGGTTACATTCACCACCCTCCAATCTTTAACAACTGCTCCAGAGCCTAAAGGAATTTATCAGATGACCACCAATGCATTTGGTGTTTCCAGGGCCTTCATTAGTACCATGACATATAAATTGTAAGGCTAGGGGATTTGATGGCCTTTAGCCCCATTAAATACCCCCACCTGCTCTGTTATATTGATTTCCTTCAGTTTTTCTCTCTTTCATGACTCTTGGTTCACTAACATGTCTGGGTTGGCAGAAGGCTTGTGGGGTTTTTCTGTGCCCTTCTTTGTGAAAACAGAAGGTGTATGTGTGTAATTCTTCTGCCATTTCTTTGTTCCCAAATATAATTTTCATCCATAGGAAGAGAAGCAGAGCTAATGTTTCACATCGAAGAACATTCATCAGAACTGCGAAGGAGACAAAAGAAGATTGCTAAGCTGCTGGGAGGGTTTGCAATAAATTAAATTGAATCAAACTCTTCCATGTAGTAAAGATTTGTTCCCTGGAGAAGATCTGTACAAGAGGAAAGCTGTTTTACTGCAATTATACGTGGTGAGATAACGCCCTGGAGCACTCTGTTCAATTTTGTCTCCTGAACTAAAAAATGTTATAAAGGGAGTTCAGCAAAGATTTACCAAACTGGTTCCACGAATGGTGGGTCTGTCTTCCAAGGAAAGATTAGGTAGGCTTGGTTTCTATCCTCTAGAGTTAAGAAAAATGAGAAATGACCTCATGCATGTTTCTGTAATAGCCCTGTAAAAATGTTATAACAATATGCATCATCTCCATTCTAATTTGGTATGGTGTAAGATAGGTTGTTATTTCTACAATAACTGGGAAACACCTATATTTACTCATGAACTTTTTCACAATGTGACTCAAGTAGTGGCAAAATGTTACAAGCAAGTCTCAAATACTTTGTAACTTTCACAATTAAAGCCAAAAGAAATTTTAAAAATTACAGCCTAAAAATAGAAAGAATTTTAGTCACCATTGTTTTTACACACCCAAAGTTTAATGTGTGTTTCATTTCAAGAACAAGAGAAACTGAGGATCACAGAAGTAATCCATTGTGTCTTCCCTACCTCCAATTGTTCTCATTCTGTTCTTTTTTTTATATCTGTAGAAGTGTTTCCTTTCCAAGTACAGATCCTGCTCCCTTTTTATAAGTTCCCAATAAATCTGCCACCAACTCTCCTTTCAAGCAAAGCTCTGCAGATCATAACAACTTGCTGCATTGGTCAGGTTCCCTTCATCTCCCCTGTGGTACTTATCTTAAGTCTCAATCTTTTCTTTGCCAATCTCTCTGCCAGAGCAAATAGTTTTTACTGCCTACTCCATCATATAATCACAGGCGGGTCTGCCCACTCTGGTCAATCTGTTTAGGACAAGTTGGAGGTAGAGGCGACTGCTGATGAGTGTGTTGAATCCACAAGGAGTACTGGTGTAGAGGAAACCTGCTACCAATCTACCAACATCTGTGTTTAATCCAATAGTGTAAGGCTATGTGGGAACAATGGATTTAAGACATTTATCACTGGTGTCTTAAAACATATGAAGGTAGATAAGTCTCCAGGACTTGGTCAGGTATATCCAAGAACACTGTGAGAAGCTGGAGAAGAATTTGCCAGAGCCCTGGCTGAGATAAATGCATCATCATTAGAGACAGGTGAAGTACCAGAAGTCCGGAGGGTGGCTAATGTCGTGCCTTTATCTAAGAAGGGCTGCAAACCTGGGAACTATAGAACAGTGAGCCTACAACACAGGTAGAACAAGGGATGAGGTCCTGCAGAATGAGTATAGGAAGTTGGGTAAGAAATTAAGGAGCAGGACCTCAAGGGTGGTGATCTCTGGATTACTACTGGTGCCATGTGTTAGTGAGGTCAGAAATAGAAGGACAGGCCAGAGGAATTCGTGGCTGAGGAGATGGTGCAGGGGGCAGGGATTCAGGTTCTTGAACCATTGGGATCTCTTCTGGGGAAGAGGCGACCTGTACAAGAGGGACAGGTTGTACCTGAACCAGAGAGGGGCCAATATCCTTGCAGGGAAATTTGCTAATGCTACGCGGGAGGGTTTAAATGAGATTGGCAGTGGAGTGGGATTCTGAGCAGGAGCAAGTCATGACATAAAGCAGTAGCCAACGAGAGCAAGTTTAGTAATCAGGATGACCAGGGGCACAGTAAAGGCAGGGAAAGGAATATTTAATTAAACTGCATTTATTTCAATGTACGACATTTAACAGGTCAGGTGGATGAACACAGATCATGGATTGGCTCTGGGGACTGGGATGTTATAGCCATAATAGAAAGATGGCTGAGAGAAGGGCAGGACTGGCAGCTCAATATGCCAGGATACAGATGCTACAGGTGTGAGAGAAGTACAGGTAAATGAGGAGGGGGGTGTTGCCTATTTGATAAGGGAGAATGTAACAGCAGTACTTAGATGACATTTTGGGGAATTGTCCAGTGAGGCCATATGGGTAGAACTCAGAAACAAGAAGGGGAGGTTCACGCTAGTGGGGCTGTATTATAGACCCCCACCCCCCAACAGTCAGCGGGAACTTGAGGAGCAGGTGTGTAGAGAAATTGCTCATAGTTGCAAGAATAATAAGGTTCTATTAGTGAGAGATTTTAATTTCCCCAATATTGACTGGACTACCCAGAATGTTAAGGGCCTGTACAGGGTAGAATTTGTGAACTGTATCCAGGAAAGTTTCCTGAGTCAATATATAGAGGCCCTACTTGGGATGGTGCAAGACTGGACCTTCCGTTAGAGAACAAGGTAGGGCATGTAATGGAAGGGGGCAGTCAGGGAGCACTTTGGCTCTAGTGATCAAAATGCTATTAGTTTAAAGGTAGTGATGGAAAAGGATAGGACAGGCCCACAGGTTAGGGTGCTAAGCTGGAGGAATTAGGCAGGATCTAACAGAGGTCGATTGGGTGAACCAAAATGAAAGGAAAAGAACAAATGGCAATTGGGAGGCTTTTAAGAGTGTGGTATCAAGAGTCCAGGAGCAGCATGTTCCTGTTAGGGTGAAGGGTAATCCTAATCTGAAATGTTGCAATGCCATTTAATTCTTTCAGTTGATGATTACTTAACTCAGGGGAAATTAATTACTACAGTTATTTCTTTCAAAAGAATACAGTGCCCTCCAACTTATGTAGAAACCTAGAATTACTGCAACAATGTGAACCAAACCTCAGTGCAGTTACTCAATGCTTGCAAATGAATTCATGTCTTGTTTGCAAGTTTTATGTTCAATTATCAAAGAACCAGACATAATCATACCTTCTGTAGCAGTTTTGTTAGCTTTCACAATGTTATCTAACTTCCACTTTGTAAAATGTGACATTAGGAAGTACAAACCATGAGCATTAATTTAGACTGAGGAAGACAGGGGTGGAGCAAAAGGACTGCCAAAGGCAAAAAACAAAGTGCTTGATCAATTCATGCCTTCACCCCACCTGGCATTCAGACTCTGTGTAGTTACACAGTGGAGGTGATTGGAGGTGATGACCACTCTGTGTGCTGTTTTTACCCTGATTAAGAAAGATTTATGCATGCTGACATGCAGGAGGGATTCTTATTTGGGTTTACTGTGTCAGTTTGTTTGAAGTAAGTGGCAAGAATCCTACGTAAGCTGATGTGATTTGTTTGAGTGAGCACACCAGTACCAGACCCAAAGGGGAAGCTAGAGGTGGAGTAATGCTTGGCTTACTGACTGACTCCCAAATAAGCTCACGGAATGGGAAAATAAAATGCTACTGTTGCTGGAAATCCAAAGTACAAACAGAAAATGCTGGGAGCTCAGGCAACATTTAGAGAGAGAATTAGATTTAATATTTCAGATCAATGACCTTTCAAGCTCACAGACTGTCTCATTGATACATTGTGAAAGGACCCACTACTGAATTAGCTGGAACTACATGGCAAGTACAGAACACAGACAGAAAAAAAAGGAATTTTCAATGTCATAGTTTATAATCTCTTCTCAATTAATCTAACATCAAGGAATACTATCTACTGGATGACCATGGTAGCAAATCTGCTAAAATTCACATCATTGATCAGAAGACTGGTGACAGTGAGTATCAATTTCTTAACTCATTGCAAAACCTTCCCACTAGAAATTCAAAGATCTCACCGGAGTAGATTAGACGATACAACTTATTCTACTTTGGGCAGTTGAATGGTCTCATATCTTTCATCTTTATAGTTAACAAATTTAGTTTTGGAAGGCTCCATTTCCATATCTTGAACTATGGTTACATGATTCACCCAACAGTAATTACAAACATACATAGCCTTAAATGAGTTTAGCCTTAGCTGAGTAGTGGTCCTCCTGCATCTGAAACATGAAGTTATGCATTCAGGCTACACTTCCAAGCCTCATGCAAATAATCTATTGGTACAGTACCACGTTGTCAAAGCTGCTAGTTCTTAAACAATGGGCTCCATTTGCTCTTAAGTGTGTCCACCACTCAAAAAAATGCAGGACATTTTTCCTGACATCCTAAGCAACAGTTAATCAATATCCCAAAAATTGTTCCATGCTTTTTAATGGTATTACAACAACATTGTAGGTCACCCTAATGCTGTTTGTGAAAATCACATAAAAGTTGGGAATTTACCTTGGGAAGTTCATGGAAAAATGCTGTCCATTACACTGTCTAACACTGAGCGGAAACTGACATTGCTGGTTTCAGTGCAGTGTTCCAAATTCTCACAGCAGCCAGAATATAGTCCAGCAGGTGCAACCTTTGCTGCCACTTGTTAAAGGAAAATACCATTATACAGGTAACACTCTTCCAGCTACAGAGGAGCATTTCAATTGATTGAATGTATACTGGATTGATAGAAGAGGGGTGGTGAAGTATTCCAGAGGAGCAGAGGGAACTGGACAGGCTGCTGATGAAGAAGAGGCACATTTTGTGCCTGGAAGCGACAGAGAACCTCCTAGTTTATAGGCAGCGTTGTTGGCAGGAAGATGCCAGGTTAATCTCATGGTGAATCTTGTAATGCAGGAAAAGGCCTATTCCCATTCTGTCTGCTCCTCTTGTGCTGAAGTAATATATCAGTGTGGAGCACGGGTGACTTCCCTAATGTAACAAACCCTAAGATGTGGCAGAGATCAGCAGTAACATCTCAGAATGTTCCAAGAGGTCTCAGATACTGAGAGTGGCCATGACCCTGATCTCATTGGGTAAAGCAGTCAAAACATACCCATGAAGTTGTGTTTGAGGTTGCAGAGGAAGAGAGGATGAGGACTGCAGTCTGAGTTACATCTTCTCAAATAGCTTGCTTTCAGGGGAAATGGGTTTAGTGAAACCTGATTGTTCTTAAAGTAAATAAAAATTGTCTTTAAGGCCATTAAGGTTGAAAATTCCACTACAGATAAATATCATCTGGTGCAGTACTGTTGACATCATTTGGGGACGTTCTATGCCAGAAAAACGTGTCAGGGAAAACAAATTTCCCACAGACCTTAAGGACACAAAGAAATGAGCACAAAATTCCTTGAAGCCAGCTTCAGCCATTTTGCAGCAACAATGGTGTATTTGTTTCAGATTCCCAACAACTGTTCCTAATGTAATCAAATTGTTCAAATGTAATCAATTGCTTATGAAGTTCTTTGGAATATCATAAAAGACATAAAATGAAAACATTTTTCTTTGAATTCCATTTCCCTACTTTAGAGAGCTGATACTTTCCTTGCTTCAAACCCCAGTCCCTTCCTTCCATGAAACTCACAGGTGACACTCCAAATTGACACATCAACTGATTTTTTTCAATCCCCAAATTGATGAAATTGATGCACAATGTCCATGAAAAACATAAAGTGAAAGGTATCCCTCCTTAAAGCATTGTGTGCCCTTTGAAGGAACCATAAAGTGAACGAAAGTTTCTCTGCTGTGGGAACACTCCCATACTGAGCAAGCATATTCGGCCTCAGGTTAACAAAGGGCAAACACAGAAGTTTTAATCATATGTAGGTTTTCTGCACATTTTGAATTTGCAAACATAAAGGAGAATATTAATCAGGTGACTCAAGCATGAAAAAAAGAGCAGTGTAAGCAGATGCTGTAAAGAAGGCTTTCCATATCTTTGAACATAGGATCCTGCAGCTCGGGCACATGCCTAAAAAGGATATTTGTGGTATTATTCGAGCTTGCCACAAGTTCTGAGAGAAAGTGAGAGTCGTGATTCTCATGTCTGCTGTACTTACTCGTGATAATGGCACTGACAAAACCTCAGGTGCTGACAGAGAATAAAAATCAACGTGCACAAGATTCAAGGGTGATAGTAATGTATCCTGCCTCACTCAAGAGTGTCAGCATTGGTCAGCCATTTTTAGGCCAGTGTCCTGATGATTAATGAAGACAAATCCAGGATCCAGTTAAACGGTGATCTCTCAGAATAGCAGTAAACATCAGAGGAAGTTGAAAAGTATCTTTGGACTACTCAGAAATAAGATCCAGAGATACTAATTAACTCACTTTCCTACAGGACAAGGAATGTCACCACTTCTGTTCTGTTTGTGGAGCATGAACAACAAAGTAAGCTTCGCTAAACAGTTGAAATGTAAGCCAACCAGTAGTCACACACTGCAGGTTAATCCCTCACTTACTTTGGACTTCAGTGTAATAAAATAAAATCTATGTTAACTTTCTGACTGGCGTTGTACAGGACACAACACATATATTTGACGTTGAGTTATTCACACAGTTGATCATTTTGCACGGTCATAGCATCATGTAAAAGGATCTGCAGCGACTTGAGAAATGTCTATTTATTTGAAAGTGGGGGACAAGAAAGTAAAGCAGTAGCTTTAGCATTTCCTTGCAGTAAAGCAGTTCCTTGCCACTACAACTAAGGAGTCACATAGAAAACATAGAAACATAGAAAAACGACAGCACAATTCAGGCCCTTCAGCCCACAAAGCTGTGCCGAACATGTCCCTACCCTAGAAATTACTAGGCTTACCCATAGCCCTCTATTTTTCTCAGCGCCATGTATCTATCCAACAGTCTCTTAAAAGACCCTATCATACCCGCCTCCACCACCATTGCCGGCAGCCCATTCCACGCACTCACCACTCTGAGTAAAAAACTTACCCCTGACATCTCCTCTATACCTGCTTCCCAGCACCTTAAACCTATGTCCTCTTGTGGCCACCATTTCAGCCCTCGGGAAAAATGACTATCTACCCGATCAATACCTCTCATCATCGTATACACCTCAATCAGGTCCGCCCTCATCCTTTGTCACTCCAAGGAGAAAAGGCTGAGTTCCGTCAACCCGAATTCCAGGCAGCAGCCTTGTAAATCTCCTCTGCACCCTTTCTATGGCTTCCACATCCTTCCTGTAGTGACGTGACCAGAACTGAGCACAATACTCCAAGTGGGGTCTGACCAGGGACCTATATATCTGCAACAATAACTCTCAGCTCCTAAATTCAATTCCCCGATTGATGAAGGACAATACACCATTTGCCTTCTTAACCACAGAGTCAACCTGCGCAGCCGCTTTGAGCGTCCTATGGACTCGGACCCCAAGATCCCTCTGATCCTCCACACTGCCTAGAGTCCTATAATTAACACTATATTCTGCCATCACATTTGACCTACCAAAATGAACCACTTCACACTTATCTGGGTTGAACTACATCTGCCATTTCTCAGCACAACTTTGTATCCTATCTATATCCCTCTGTAACCTCTGACAGCCCTCCAAACTATCCACAACACCCCCAACCTTCGTGTCATCTGCAAACTTACTAACCCACCCCTCCACTTCCTCATCCAGGTTGTTTATAAAAATCACAAAGAGCAAAGGTCCCAGTACAGATCCCTGAGGTACACCACTGGTCACCGACCTCCACTCAGAATACGACCCTTCAACAACCACTCTTTGCCTTCTGTGGGCCAGCCAGTTCTGGATCCACATTGCAATGTCCCCTTGGATCCCATACCTTCTTACTTTCTCAATAAGCCTTGCATGGGGTACCTTATCAAACGCTTTGCTGAAATCCATATACACTACATTTACTGTTCTCCCTTCATCGATGTGTTTAGTCACACCCTCAAAAAAATTCAGTCAGGCTCGTAAGGCAGGACCTGACCTTGACAAAGCTACGTTGACTATTCCTAATCATATTATACCTCTCCAAATGTTCATAAATCCTGCCTCTCAGGATCTTCTCCCATTAGCTTACCAGCCACCGAGGTGAGACTCACCAGTCTATAATTCTCTGGGCTATCCCTACTTCCTTTCTTGAATAAGGGAACAACATCTGCAACCCTCCAATCTTCCGGAACCTCTCCTATCTCCATTGACGATGCAAAGATCATCGTCAGAGGCTCCGCAATCTCTTCCCTCGCCTCCCACAGCAGCCTGGGGTACATCTCATCCGTTCCTGGCGACTTATCCAACTTGATGCTTTCCAAAAGTTTCAGCACCTCCTCTTTCCTAATATCTACATGCTCAAGCTTTTCAGCCCGCTGCAAGTCCCCACTACAATCCCCCAGATCTTCTTCCGTAGTGAATACTGACATAAAGTATTCATTAAGTACCTCCGCCATTTCTTCCAGATCCATACACACTTTCCAACTGCTGCACTTGATAGGCCCTATTCTTTTGCATCTTATCCTCTTGCTCTTCACATACTTGTAGAATGCCTTGGGGTTTTTCTTAATCCTGCCCACCAAGGCCTTCTCATGCCCCCTTCTGGCTCTCCTAATCTCTTTCTTAAGCTCCTTCCTATTAGCCTTAAACTTTTCCAGACCTCTAACATTACCTAGCTCTCTGTACCTGTTGTAAGCTTTTCTTTTCCTTTTGACTATATTTATTATAGCCTTTGTACACCACGGTTCCTGTATCCTCTCATGACTCCCGTCTCATCGGAACTCCACACAAATATCCCCTGAATATTCGTCACATTTCTTCCGTACTTTTCCCTGAGAACATCTGTTCCCAATTTAATCTTCCAATTTCCTGCCAGAGAGCCTCATAATTCCCTTTACTCCAAGTAAACATCTTTCTAGTCTGTTCCTATCTCTCTCCAGTGCTAATGTAAAGGAGATAGTGATCATAATTCTATCACCAAAATGTTCACCCACTGAGAGATCTGACACCTGACCAGGTTCATTTCCCAATACCAAATCAAGCACAGCCTCTCATCTTGTAGGCCCATCTACATACTGTGTCAAGAATCCTTCCTGAACACATCTAACAACCTCCACCCCATCTAAACCCTTCACTGTCTGGAGATGCCAATCGATGTTTGGGAAATTAAAATCTCCCATTACAACAACTCTGATATTCTCACACCTTTCTAGGATCTGCTTCCCTATCTGCTCCCCAATATCCCTATTACTATTGGTCAGCCTATAAAAAACACCAAGTTATTGACCCCTTCCTGTTCCTAACCTCCACCCACAGAGACTCCGTAGACAGTCCCTCCACGACGTCCACCTTTTCTGCAGCCATGACATTATCTCTGATCAACAGTGCCACTCCCCCACCTCTTTTACCTCCCTCCTTGTCCTTTCTGAAACATCTAAAACCCTGCACTTGAAACAACCATTCCAGTCCCTGATCCACCCAAGTCTCCGTAATGGCCACCACACCATAGCTCCAAGTATTGATCCAAGCTCTAAGCTCAACCACTTCAGTGACAGTCCTCTTAGTGACAGTCATTGTGATGCTCCCTCCAATGGTCCTTGCTTTTTGTCTGATCATTTATTCATGATACATAATCTGGAACATATCACACAATCTCTCCTGATATGTTGAGACTGTGAAGTTCTTCAGAAAACCATGGTCTTCTTTTGAACAAATATGAAAAAAAACACATTGCTTTTGGATCAAAACAAACACATGGACTGTTGTAGTGTTTTCTATTGCCACTCAGTTCAATTCTGGAGGGTTGATGGAGGTGTGAGGGGGAAGGTGTGTGGTCAAGGGTCCAGCTTATGTTGGTTTGATCATGTGCATTGACCTGATTTTATAGCATGAAGTAATGATAGAGGGTCAGATGTCAAAGGCATGTCATCTCACAGAATTGCAGGCGTGCGTATGGAGGATGCTTCCCACACTGTCGATCTGTACATTGAGGAAGCAGCTGAGTTCCTGCTGAAAAAGTTAAGTGAGATTTCCCAGTTAGCAAAACCACGTGGGTACCATTGATTAATTCCTGAACATTGGACAAAGTCAGCAACCATATAGAATTAGACGAGCATGCAGTAATTAAAAGAGATACACAATGTTGCACCTAAAGGTACACAGAGTTGAAATGATCTAAAATGGACCTTTTTAAAAATGCTATTGCTTACAAAATTGAACTGGAACCAACTTGTCAATGAGTGATGACACTTAAGACAAAAAACTTTAAATGATCATTTTCTTGAAGAGCTAACATTACCATAGGTGGCCTTATCCCAGCTAAGGAGGTTTAATTCTACTGTTCTCCACTCATGCTAGCCTCGCATGGGCTACCTTATCAAATGCCTTGCTGAAATCCATATACATTACTGAACACTACTTTATCTGAAATAAAAACAGAAAATGCTGGAAATACTCAGCTGTGAACTTTCTTGGTGAAAGGTCATTGACTGAAAACATTAACTCTGTTTTTCTCTCTCCACAGATGCTACGTGACCTACTATAGATTTTCAGAACTTTGTTTTTATTTCTTTCACAAGATACTCCCTTTGAAAACCACAGTTAAGGTAATAACTTGACAAGACTAGTTTTGCAAAATTCATTCCATGTATGGTTTATTTCAATCATTCAAAGGAATGTCAGCCAGAAAACCCATAATTAATATAAGCAGTAATCAAAACCCCAGTACATTTCCCTTCTACATTAAAATTCACCATAAGCATATTTCATAATTTCTTGAAAAATTGGGTAAAAATGAAAGTAGTGCTGCAATTAATTTCACTGTATGTTGTACTTTGGTCGCAATGAAAGAAATGTAAACATTGAAAATTTTTGTATTTATATAATGGGATGTTACAATTCAACAATAAAAAAAATACTGTAGATGTCTGTGTGATGAGCAGTTGACCTGCAAGTCAGCTGGAAAGAAGTTGTCCATGGTTAATGTCACTGAGGAAGGAGCAAGGTTTGGGCAGTGGTAACAGATGAATTGACAAACTCCAGATTGATAGATTAAAATTTCCAAATCAAAAGGCAATTGAGCTATTAGGCAATCAAAAAATTCTGCTCAAAATGAGTTCTGTAAAAATTACTTCTTTACAAAATCAGCACAAAACATATCAGTTGGGCCAACTTCCTTTCTCTACCCACATTTTCCTTGTAACTGATTGTCTACTTTTAGAAAATAAGAGAAAATAGGCAGCAGAAAACACCACATTGTCACCAATGCAATCAGCCTCACTACAATACCCTCTTAGACTTTGAAAAATGCAGTCAACATTTAGGCTGTGCGATCACCATGAATGGGTATTAGCTCAGTAACTGTACATCGATGTACAACCAATTCTCAGTAACTGACCAACAAACATTTTACATCTAAATGCAAAGAGAGAAATTACTTCCTCTCTTCAATGCCAAGTCAAGGAAACTGGATTTTCAATGAAAGAACTTTCAAATTTTAAAGACTCAAGATTTTTAATCTGTTGAACAATTTCCAGATGTTTTTGCCACATATCATATTGGTGTCTTTTTTAATTACTAGAATAAACACAATTTCACACAAGTAAGACAATCCAGAATGAGTAATTTTTCATGCAGAGAGGCATACAGCATACAATTCACACAAATAATAATGTTGAGAATATACTTGTAAAAAAAATGGAAAACTCAAATGTGCCAGCTAAAAGCAATATGTCTCAAATTTCTATAAAAAAAACTATGGATATCTAAAATTCTAAAAACATGCATGAACAAATTCATATTACATGTTATGTGAAATATCCAGGAGCTTTTAAGAACATATTGCATCTTGAATTTCAATATTTAGATATCCTTTCACATCCTTCAGTTTGTCACTGTCAAAATCAACAGTTAATTTCTTCAGCCCCACTTTGTTGGGAATGAATGAAACCTCCTTTCTAATCGCTTCTCCAGGATTTAACTGCCCAAGCCTAAAAAGAGGTAAAATTTGAAAAAAAGGGATTATAAACAACATCATATACCTTTTTTTCTTTTCAAAACTATTTTCCTGTGGATTTCCCTGATATCTTCTTCCTAGCCTGGTTGCTGGCTGTATTGAATTATTTACATCAGTTTGCTTGCCTTTAATTATATCATCTAATTACACAATGATCACAGAAACTACATGCTTTCAAACTCTAGGCATAGAGCATTTAGAACATAGAACAGTACAGCACAGGAACAGGCCCTTCAGCCCATAATGTCTGTGCCTAATTAAACTAATCCATTCTGCCTGCATATTATCCATCCCCCTCCGTTCCCTGCATTTTCATATGCTTATCTCAAAGCCTCTTCAACAGCACTATTGTATCTGCTTATAGTACAACTATCATCACCCTCATAATTTTGGTTATGTGTCCCAATTTGTTTGATGTTTATGGCGTCTTTGCAAGCCACTCATTGCATGCGCATTGAGCACAAAAGACGTGTTTATTTGTAGAAACCTATACTGTTCATCTTCAATATTCTCACTTACCTGATTTCCAACTGACTGTCAATTAGACCTGCTCCCTCAAGTGTGAAGACACAGTTGTTCAGTGCCACAGGTAAAAGGTTCTCAAAACTGATTCCTATGGTCAGCTTTTGGGACACCACAGGTACTCCTAATACCTGCAGAAACAAATCATTTCTTAAGGATATCCAAAATGTCAGGTTATTTATATTCCAAATTCCCCCACTCAGGACTGCCCTTAGACAAGTGTCTGGGAAAGGGTAGAAAGCAAATAACTGTTGCACCATGACCAGTCAATGGTAGCAGGCAGGGTAGGCCAGTGTTCAAAAACTTCAGCTAAAAGACTTCCACCTCATGCCCACCATAAGAAAATAAATACCTTTGTGTGGTCATCCTCCATCTGCCTGCTGCTCATCAGGTAGAATATGATCTGTGCAAATACCCTAAGATGTAATTCTTTTTTATACGGCATTCCCATTACTAATTTTGCTTTGACTGCCTTGCCTAATTTGCCCTGTTTATCACTGTCCCTTTAACTTGTATTTGTTGCATTCATTTCATTATTTTATCTTGTAATAATGTGTTAATTTTATATATAAACACACACATACACATCATTTCTGTTGCAGACTGACACAGCCTAAATCTCCTGTTGAACTACAGACCCAGAATGAAAGAAGAGCTCAAATAAATTAGCAGTAATAAAATATTAGTGTTGGAGAAATAGACAGACAGAAAAGCAATAAATCCTCTGGATCTGACAATCTGCATCCCAGGGCTTTGGATGAAGAGGTAAGGGAGATAATGAATAGTGATAACAGTTGTCATCTTTCAAAGCTCCATAGATCCTAGAGTGGTTCCCACAGAATGGAGGATAGTAAGTCTAACTCTACTATTTAAAGAAGGAGGATGAAAGAAAGCAGGAAACATTTGACGAGTTACCCTGACGTCAGTAGTAGGGAAGTGGTAGCAGGGCACTATAATACTAATAGGACTGGGAAGAGTTAACACAAATTTATGAAACTGAGGCCATATTTAACAATTTTTTTCTTGAAGTCTGTAACAAGCAGAATAGATGAGAGTGAATTGGTGTGTTTTGTACTTTCAGAAAGTCTTTGATAAGGTGTCATACAAAAAACCAAGAGTGCATGATACTGGGGTAATGTACTGGCATGGACTGAGTACTAGTTAACAGAGAGAGAACAAATTAATTAGCAGAGGAAGGTTATCTGGCCTTTCAAGCTTGTTCTGCCATTTATTAGGATCCTAGTTCCATCTTCATGCAGCCTCCCCATTCCCCCTCATTCCCAGAAATACATCTTTGAATTAACTCAATAACTCAGCCTCCACAGCCCTCAGGCACATAGAATTCCAGAGATTCATCATCTGTTCAGTTACAAATATCCCACCCCTTGTTCTGAGAATGTGATCCCTTGTTCTGGACTCCACAGCCA
This sequence comes from Pristis pectinata, assembly GCF_009764475.1. Classification (NCBI taxonomy): domain Eukaryota; kingdom Metazoa; phylum Chordata; class Chondrichthyes; order Rhinopristiformes; family Pristidae; genus Pristis; species Pristis pectinata. Next base: position 11,875,353 of record NC_067420.1, read on the forward strand.
AGGATAACATCCTCCCTGCATCACCTTGCCTAATCCACTAAGAATTGTTTTTAAGTTTCAATGAGATCATCCTTCATAATTCTAAACTCTGCAGGCCTAGTCAACTCAATCTCTCCTCATTTGACAAACCCAGTTGCAGTTTAAAAAGCAGTTTAATGAATTGTTGCTGCATTTCATCCATGACAAGCATACCCTCCTAACTGTTTTCAGTATCTGAATGTTACCTTTCAGTGACATGTACAAGGACACCCACAATATCCCTTTGAACATTCCTGAATCTATCACCATTTAAAAAATATTCTGCTTTCGAAGTGGATGTCCTCAAGTTCCCACATTCTATTCCATCACCCACTCAGTTAGTTTGCCTAGACCTCTTGAAACTCTTTTACATTCTCTTCACAACTCACAAACCTACTTGGTTCTTCATCATGAGCAAACTTGTAAATACAACATTTGGTCCCCTCAACCAAAGCATTGATATGGATCGTTGGGGAATAAGCACTGATCCCTGTGGTACCCCACTATGTACAGCCTGCCAACATGGGAAACTCCAATTCACTCCCACACTTTGCTTTTTTTGTCTGTTTATCAATTCTAAATGGAATAGGAATAAATAGTGTTTTTTTTTTGTGAGGCTTTAACAGGTGGAATGCCACTGAGATTGATGTTGGATCCCAGCTGTTCAGAGTCTATCACAATGATAAGAATGAGAGGAACAAATGTAACATCTGATGATACAAATCCAAGGGTGTGGTGTAGACTGAGATGAGAATGCAAAGAGGCTTCAGGGGATGTAAGTAGATTAAATGTATGGGCAAAAAACTTAACAGATGTAATATAATATAGAAAAATATAAAGTCATTCATTCCAGTAGAAGAAATGCAGAGTACTTATGAAATGGTGAGACATTGAAAGGTGTTGGTGCTCAGAAAGACCTGGGTTTAAATGAATCACTGAATGTTAAGATGCAGGTACAGAAGGCAATTAAAAGGCAAATAGTATGCAACACACCCAAATATGGAGGAACTCAGCAGGTCAGACAGCATCTATGGAGGGAAATAAACAGTCGACATTTTGGGTCAAGACCCTTCATTAGGACTTCATCAAATGGCATGCTGAGCTTTACTGTCAGAGTACAATAGTTGAAATACCTTGGTTAGGGATAAGGCGTGTGGGAGACATTAGGAATAAAATAGATGACCTAGTGGCACAACTACAGATTAATAAATACGACATTGTGGCAATCACCGAGTCATGGCCTTATGACGGATGTGATTGGGAACTAAATGTCCCGGGGCCGGGGTATACAGTGTATCGGAAGGATAGACGGCCATGATGGTTAGTAATGATATAAAATCAATAGAGAGGAAGTACATTGGGTCAGAAGAGGTGGAATCCTTATGGGTGGAGCTAAGAAATAGCAAGAGTAAAAAGACAATAGTAGCAGTTATATATAGGCCCCCTAATAGCAGTCAGGAAGTGGACTATAAGTTGCAGTTAGAAATAGAAAAAGTGTGCCAGGGAGACAACATTAAGATAATTATGGGGGATTTTAACATGAAGGTAGATTGAGAAATCCAGCAAGGCAGTGGATCTCAGGAGAGTGAGTTTGTGGAATGTCTACGGGCCAGCTTTTTGGAGCAACTTGTTGACAAGCCCACCAGGGGATCAACTGTTTTGGATTGGGTGCTGTGTAACGAACCAGAGGTGATTAGGGAACTAAAGGTAAAGGAAGTATTAGGAAATAGTGATCACAATATGACTGAGTTTAGTTTCAAATTTGAGAAGGAGAAGCTGATAACTGGTGTATCGATATTTCAGTGGAACAAAGGAAATTACAGCGGCATGAGAGAGGAGTTGGCCCAAATTGATTGGAAGAGTAAGCTAGCTGGAGGGATGGCAGAGCAGAAATGGATGGAATTTCTACAAGAAATAAGGAAAATGCAGGTTAGATATATTCCAAGAAAAAAAGGTTTTGAATGGAAAAAAGGCACAAATGTGGATAACGAAAGAGGTGAAGGCTAAAATAAAAGCAAAAAGGAGGGCATACAAGGAAGCAAAAATTAGTGGGAAAGCAGAAGACTGGGAAACTTTTAAAAACCTGCAGAAAGAAACTAAGAAGGTCGTTAGGAAAGAAAAGATGAGTTATGAAAGAAGTTGGCAGATAACATTGGCAGGATACTAAGAGTTTTTTTTAATATTTAAGGAGTAAAAGAGAGACACGGGTTGACATAGGGCCAATCGATAACAGTGCGGGAGAGATTATAATGGATGATAAAGAGATAGCAGAAGAACTAAATGAGCATTTTGCATTGGTCTTCACTGTGGAGGACATCAGCAACATACCGGTTAGTCAGGGGTCTCAAGGAATGGAACTGAGTTCAGTTAAGATTACTAGAGAGAAGGTGCTAGGAAAACTAAATGGACTAAAGACTGATAAGTCTCCCGGACCGGATGAGGTGCATCCCCGGGTCCTGAAGGAGAAGGCTTTAGAGATGGTGGAGGCATTGGTGATAATTTTCCAGGAATCGATAGACTCCTGCATGGTTTCGGAGGACTGGAGGGTTGCAAATGTAGTTCTGCTGTATAAGAAAGGTGGGAGGCAGCATAAAGGAAATTACAGACCTATTAGTCTGACATCGGTGGTGGGAAAGTTATTAGAATCGATCCTCAAGGATGAGGTTATGGAATACCTAGAGGTGCAAGGCAAGATAGGTCCAAGCCAACATGGTTTCATGAAGGGAAGATCCTGCCTGACCAACCTATTGGAGTTTTTTGAAGAAATCTCAGGTAGGGTGGATAAGGGAGAGGCGGTAGATGTTGTGTATTTAGACTTTCAAAAGGCCTTCGACAAGGTGCCGCACAAGAGACTGATTTATAAGATGAGAGGTCATGGAATTACAGGTAGGATAACAGAATGGGTGGAGCATTGGTTGGTTGGCAGAAAGCAAAGGGTGGGAATAAAGGGATCTTGTTCTGGTTGGCTACCGATTACTAGTGGTGTTCTGCAGGGGTCAGTGTGGGGGCCACTTCTTTTTACCCTGTACATTAACAATTTGGATGATGGAGTAAATGGTTTTGTGGCTAAGTTTGCGGATGACACCAAGATAGGTGGAGGAGTAGAGAGTATTGAGGAGACAGGAAGGTTGCAGAGAGACCTAGATAGTTTAGGAGAATAGGCAAGGAAATGGCAGATGAGATTCAATGTTGAGAAATATGCCGTTGTACACTTTGGAAACAGAAATAAACAGGCAGATTGTTATCTAAAAGGAGAGAAAATTCAAAGTACAGAAGTACAAAGGGACTTGGGGGTACTCGTGCAGGATACCCTAAAGGTTACACCAGGTCGGATCGGTGGTAAAGAAAGCAAATTCTATGTTGGCATTCATTTCGAGAGGTATAGTGTATAAAAGTAAGGAAATGTTGATGAGGCTCTACGGGGCACTAGTGAGGCCTCATTTGGAATACTGTGTACAGTTTTGGGCCCCATATCTTAGGAAGGATGTGCTGATGTTGGTGAGGGTTCAGAGGAGATTTACGAGGATGATTCCCAGAATGACAGGGCTTACACATGATGAGCATTTGTCAGCTCACTGGAGTACAGAAGAGTGAGAGGGGACCTCATAGAAACATTTAAAATGTTGAAAGGACTGGACAGAGTAGATGTGGCCAAGCTGTTTCCCTTGGTGGGTGAGTCCAGGACCAGAGGGCACAATCTTAGAATTGGAGGGTACAGGTTCAAAACAGAGATGAGGAGAAATTTCTTTAGCCAGGGGGTAGTGAATTTATGGAATTCCTTGCCATGTACAGCAGTGGAGGCTAGATCACTGGAGGCGTTTAAGGAGGAGATAGATAGATATTTAATTAGTCAAGCTATCAAGGGATATGGGGATAAGGCTGGAAATTGGGGTTAGAATAGTTTTTTTTTCATTGCCCCCCCCATTTCTTATTTCTTTTTTTTCCCTTTTCTTTGGAGCAGACTCGATGGGCCAAATGGCCTACTTCTGCTCCCTTGTCTTATGATCTCAGGCAATTAGGTGAAGAGATGTATGAAAAAGAAATAAATAGTTCTGAACCACATTACACAGTAGAGTTAAATGGTTTGGATCCTGCAGTGGGTGATCACTGTGGAACAAAGAGGAGAAAAGAGGAAAGAGATCAGTCATGATTTTATTGAATAGTGGTACAGCTAAAAGGGGTCAAATAGCCCAGTCCTTCTTTCAGTTCTTGTGCTTTATATTCTATTTCTGAATTTTTATGATTTACACTAGAATTTCATGGGCATATTCTGCTCCGGTCCAATAAACACAGAATGAACAATATCACAGTTACTGCCCCAATTACAAATGGAAATTCAGCTCTTTTAAGGTTTAAAAAAAATTGAATAGTGGACGAGGTATCTAACAGGCAACCATTACGTCAGAATCTGCCTGCCATCCTCACTCAATTCCTGTTTCATTCCCGATCTAACTTCACTTTTATCCTAAGTGATTCTAGATTCAAAATCACTTCCTCTTTCTTCAGGTCTGTATAGTCAGGAGGTAGAATAGTAAATGAATGAAGAGTGTTTGAAACTGTGGCAATAAACACCAGTGTAGTTAGTGTGCTGGAGCGTTACCAGAAATGCCAGCTGTACCTTATTGTACAGGATGTCCTGTAACTGAAAAAAAAAGTTGCCTGGTCCTTGATATGGGACAGTAGTTTTCTCATGAAATCGACAGAGACTGTTAAGGCAGGGCCGGGAATCACCAGAACAGCAAAAACTCCCTAAAAGAATTGGTTTGTTACATCATCACCAGGGTTACCCTGACATGCTGCACATTGCGTTAACCAGGAGGACCATTTTGGAAGCTGCTGAGCTATGAAGTCAACTCTCTCTACAGTCTGTCCAATCCATGAGGCTCACTCAAAATGGGATCCCTGTCCTCCAGGCCTGGTTCCGTGAGGCCCACCTGACATCAAGAAACATGGGATGTTGGGCCCCAGTCCTTAATGCAATATTGGGGCAAGGTCAGGCTTGGGAGCCAAGAATCAGGTTGGAACTGACAGCAATGACCTGCCTGGATTTGAGTCTCTCTCCTACTGGCACCAACTCTATCACAAAGAGCTCTTTTAAAGAGCACCCATAGGCACAATGGGCTGCAAGATTCACTAAATTACTATCCTTGCCCCAGATTCCTCCCAGATTCTTCTCTTTCCAGCAACAGGCATGTGTGTATGAACTCGAGGGCTTCCCAGATAAAGTCGTCGCTGTAAAGGACAGTGGAATTTGAGGGAGAATGGAGAGGAAATGCATCAGGGTCTGGTCGCAGGAGAGTGGGAAATCTTTGTCTCTACAATTAACATGTGAACCATTGGCTTAGATTTTCTATATTTATGTATTTTTTTCTAAATGTCCTTTACAGTTTAATGGCCAGATTTGGGGAACTAGTAACTGGTGTATCACGCATTTTTGCTTTCTTTTTTCATTTATTTTATATTACTTCATGGAATACCCACATTTGCAGGAGATATTTTAGTCCATTGAGCCCACTTGTGGCCCTAGCTACACTAAGCTTTGATCACAAGCCACATACCCACTCCTCCCTCTTATTGTTGTAATACAATGTTAGCGATTCTCGGCCTGACAATGGAGCCACAGTTTAATTCTTAGTCAGGTTGCACATTTGCATAACCATCAATAAGAGAAAATTCATCCACACCAAGGAGCAACAGACTTAACTTTTTTGCTCTAAATGTTGAAGGTAAACTTAAAAGGTAAAGAGAAAAGTCAAAAGTTAGCACAAACAATTGTAATACTCAACCTGTAGGTCATCTTTCTGGTCAATACCTGCATTGTAATATTAGGATTGATCAAGGAGATATCCTTCAGTGTGAATGCACTCTCTTTTGTTTCTGCATCAATTGCAAGAGCTGTCAGCCTGATTAGATTATACTTGTCAAGGAACTCCCCATACTCTGCGTAAGTCAGTTCCACTTCCACTATTTTATCTGGAATATTAATGGACTTATTAAGAACAGATTATCAAATAAGTTTAACTTTGAGCCACATAGACATAGGAGAAGCAATGGATGTTTTCAATCAATAAATATTTAATTCATGGAAACATTTCCAAATAAATTTTCGGAATATGAATCATTATAGCATTGCGCAGTCTTCTAATATTTCAGATCACCCTTGTGTTGTCCATCATTTTAATAAAAAACGTTGATGGTTTAACCAGAGGTATTTTGTCCATAACTAACATACAATTTTTTTCAGCAGCTTGCTCTTTATATCACTGGGATACCCAACAGTATGAACAATGAAAACATAATCAAATCTTGATTAATAATCTGTCACAATTGTAGAATATAACTATAAAGTACTTTAATAATACAGAGTAAGTGTATTCTTACCTTCATTGGAGTGAACAGTGATCTCCTCGTGATACTTCTTTATACATTTCCCTTTGGAGTACCTACTGTATTTCTTTTTGAAAGCACTTAATTTGAATGTGTAAACCCTTGTCATTGAATTCTTGTTGGAAATGACGGCAGATACTTTAACATTGGCTCCATTGTAGTTTGGACCATCAGCCTTCAAATACAAGTCAAGTTGTTTCTCTGGCTTCTGAGGGATTCTTCTTTTGTCAGCCAATTTAAAAATATTTCTTTCTGTATTAGAGCCTTAAAAAACAAAGGAGTTGGTATTGGTATGATATAGACAAAATGCTAATCTATTTGGTGCCACATAACAGGAGTTATCAACACTAATGGATAATAAGCCCTTTAACCGATTCAATGGAAGCACAAGGGATCAGATACAACAGTAGAGACTGCAGGATGACAATCCAGAAGTTTTCATACTCCACTGTGTAGCGCTGCCTTCAGGAATTACCAATCTGCTGGCTATATCCAAGATCTTACATGTTGCAGCATTATTGAGATCATTTTTGATTACTGAGTAAAACTGAACAAGCTAGCTAAGAGGAAATGCACCAACAACATTCAAGAAATTTGACACCATCCAAGACAAAGTAGCTCACTTGTTGGGATTTCATTTGTCACCCTAACATTTGTTCTCTCCTCCACTGGACCACAGTGGCAGTACAATTTACAGTCTACAAAATACACTGCAGTTCCTTGCCCGGGCTACTCCAACACTAGCTCTTAAATCCACATCTTCTACCACCAAGATATACAAGGTCAGCAGGTGCATGGGAGCACTGCTAACTGCAGGTTTCTCTCAAAGTCCCATACCACATTGACTTGGAATTACATCACCAATCCTTCACCATCACTGAGTCTAAATCCTGGAATTGCCTCCCAACAGCATTGTGGGAGCACTTTCTTTTCTTCTTAGGCAGCCCCTTAGGATGGAGGATGACTTTTATCCCCTCCAGTTTTGTGGAATCTAAGGTGGCTAATGAAGCCACGATGGGAGCTGCAGACTCTTCCACAGATGGGGCAGGTGGTGACCAAGTAGGTGGATAATGATGGCTTTTTCCTTGCACTGATTATACAGGGCCTCTTGGTTCTCAATATGATTCCTAAATGGACATGGACCAGAGGTTCCCCGGAGTCAGTGGGGATGTTGCATTTTCAAGGAGGCTTTGACTAGATCCTTGAACCTTTCCTCTGTCCACCAAGTAATTTCATCCCTTGGAAGAGCTTGGAATAGACTGTTTCTGGGCTCTGATTTTGCACATCCAAGTGATATGGCCTGCCCAACACAGTCGACAGAGTGTGACTTAGGCCTCATAACTTGGGAGGTTGTCCTGGGAAATGACATTGACATTGGTTCACTTGTCCTTTCGGTGAACTTGTAGAATTTTGCAGAGACAGACTCCTGTCAAGCATTGTATTAATTATATCATAATCAGAATTCTATCAAAACATCTTAAATCCGATTGGCAGCTGTGGGTATCCTCAGCACAATAAGTTATGCAAGTTTTCAATTGTCCAGTGGGTCTTACCATTTACCAAGGTATGATTGTCAATGATAACCTGTGAAGATAAATGTAATTTCTCTTACCTTCTGGATACTTATAATTGTTTGTGATATCTTCACGTTCATCACTGCCAACACACTTGGTGCTGATCTTTTGACCAACATGTTTGGTGTCAGAGTCAACTTTCATCCTTTTTCCCTTATCAGAACAGATCCAAGTCACACAATCTGCATTGACTTCAGCAAATATAAAGGGAACATCATAGGATATATCTATCTCCCCCTCTTTAATCGCTTTGACTGGGGCTGGGCCACAGCAGTAGACTCCTATCAAAAGAAGTGCATGCTTGAGAACCTCTCTGAATGAATTTAACAGGCATATTTACTACTTAACAATCACGATGTTTTATTTCAGTCATATCCCCTTGGTTACATTTGCACCACTTTCTTATTCAGAACCATAATGAAATTAAAAGGCTTGAATATAACTTGATAATCATATACATCTTCATGGAAATGTAAAATATGTCTTTTAAATGTTAGAAATTCAAATGGTAAGACAGCAATCACTTATTTCCTGCTTATTCTGACTGTTAAAATGATCTCTATTGATTTAGTTCTCATGTATTATCTCACAATCCATAATACTTTTCAAATCTTAAGTGTGCCTTGCTTGCCTTCACTTTTCTCTTGTGGTGTTGGGTCAAGCGCCTGCCATCCATCATTGCCAGGCCTCAGATCATACCGTGCCATCCAAGATTCTATCCAGACATGGAAATTCCTAAAATTACAGCAACAGACACATCCAGAGTAAGCATACTTTCACTGAAATAGAATTCCATTAAGAAAATCATTTTATAGATGCCGAAGTGGTAATACCCTAACCATAATGCCATACATCACTGGAGACTTCAGGATAAACATGGTAGGTTATTCACGGATGACCGGAATAGAGGGAAGCCCTATAGGTCATCCTATTCCCATAGAGTGTTTAGAGAAACCACAGCCTACCTGGACCTATCTGAAGGTTAATTCACTCATAGGTTCACACTTTCAATGTCTGTTATCAGAGAGATTTGTGACTTTCTAATAGATGACTTGCGGTTACACCCTCATGCTAGGACTGCCCTCTCTGTTGAGGTTAAGATCATGACGACTCTTGCTACTGGATCAGCAGATCTATGCCATATTTCTCAATTTGTTGCTTTCTGCAGAATCAGAGAGGTCACTGTGGTTCTCCATTCACGGGGAAATGATTTGCTTTGTTTTTTGTTTAAAAGAAGAGAGAGTGGGATCTTAAACTCTGGCATTTGCCAGTATTGCTGGCTATCTAAGAGTGCAAGCAGCCATCAACTGTACTTGTTTATCTATCTGAGCGTCAATTAACAACAGAGACCTTCCTCACTTCCTAAATGTTGTTGACCAGGGGAAAAGTTTCTTGCCAGTCAGTGTCATGTTTGTTGGAAGCATCTATGAACTCCTGAGGGAGCTCCCACTGCTCCAAGAGATAATTCCAGGGGGCAATAGCTACCTTTTACATCCATAGCTGCTCACACTATTTTGGATTCTAACCACAGCAGCAGAGTGGAGATCAAATGAGAGCCTTTGGCTTTCGCAAAATGGAGATTCATAGCCTGCATCAATCCAAGGGCACCCTGAGGATTATGCTATTCATTGGGTGCTGCCAGGTGTACAGTCTTGTCCGCTTTTTGCAGTAGTTATTTATTTTTGTAACTTATAGTAACTTTTGTGTCTTTCACTGTACTGCTGCCACAAAACAACAAATTTCACGACATATGCCAGTGATAATAAACCCAATTCTAATTCTGAAATGCAGGGAGCTAGTGAGAGAGGATGAACAACATGGGGACTCAGAGACTTAGGGCATGTGGCATAGTCTAAAGAGCAACAGAAGTAAGAAGAGTAGGAGCAGGGCATCCCAGATCAATATTACCGGCAGAGTGGGGGAGCGAGGAATTGTCACTAGGACTATGAGGAACTTTATGATAAAAGTCCATTTTTCATAAAGAGCCTCATAAATAACAATGACAAGATACAAGCCTGGAGACAATATCCACACCCTCTCCCTCAACAATTAAATTGTTAATACTAACATAGTGTGTCAATAATCATCTTGGAGAGCCCAAATGATGCATGACATTCCCTCACATCTTGCTGTTCAGGTCCCACTGCATTGATTATAATCACCCAACCCAGTTACTTAAATAGCTCATCACAACAACTCGTTATTTCAACAACGTGGCTTAATTAAATCAGATCACACAAAATACACTTGCTTTGGAGCAGCTTTGTTCTGCAGGTGTAAACATTGGTCTTCATATATTTCATAATAACATAGGAGGCCATTTGGCCCTTTTGAGTCCATGCTGGCTCTCAGAGAAATACATCAATCCAAATCCCCCACTTATATATCCATAACCCATTCTCTCACACATGCCCATTAACTCCTCACCCCCGTGATTCTCCCACCACCCACCAACACTGGCAGAAATGTATAGTAGCCAATTCATCCAGTAACCTTTGGGATGAAACCAGAGCACCTAGGAAAAGCCCACGTGGTCTCTGGGAATGTGTGCAAACTGCACACAGACAGCACCAGAATTCAGAATTGAACCTAGGTTGCTGGAGCAGTGAGACACTTGCACTACCTACAGCACCACTTGGTCAAGGCTTGAACACTATCAACTGCTCAACATCGGTAACCACTAATGTATCAATGGCGTTACTGTACAATGGGTAGGGAGAAGCATTGACCCCACTTCTTTCCCACTGCCATCAGGTCCTTGAACCAACCTGAAAAACTCTAATTCTACCTCGGACTATATTTCCCTCAATTTGCACTAATGTCGTTATGTTTTTTTGTGTAGGTTATGTATAATTTATGATAATTTAAGTTTATGTAATTTATGTTTGTCATGTTTGTAATGTACTGTGTTGCTATTGCAAAAAGTGAATTTTCGTGGCATTTATACCCTGGGTATGTATACCCATGACAATAAACTTGAACTTGATGGCCTAACATTTTAAATCCATACTCACTTAGCGATGAGAAATCCCTCAAGGAACTCCTCACCAGGTCCATTTTACACTATTGTATCAAGACAGAAAAACTAAGGAATCTAAATAACAAATGCACCATGTTTCATTAAGCTCAAAAGAATCAACTGATCAACATAGCATCAAGGTTTCCAGCTTAAACAATCACTGCCCTAGCCAGACCTACAGCAAGAATGCATTTAATTCAAAGTAAATGAATACTAAAGGAGTCAGATGGCTGTCCTGTAAGGACACTTCTTAACCTGCCTAATAAGATTGGCCAAGCCTGGTATACGAGGAACCAACGTTGCTGTATGCAAGTATGGACGGGGGGGGGTTGGGAAGCACCTGTCTCTGTTCCTGCAGATAAGCGATAAGATTACACATGCCTTCTCTCTGCTCCAGCAGAAGAGCTAGTTGCTAACATGCAGCATCCCTTTGCTCCTGGAGAATACAAACTGCTCATGTGTAGCATTCCTGTTCAGTGAAAATCAATCTCCCAGTGAATGACATCTCACTGTTCAATGAGAACAGTGGCCACTGAGGTCTTACTGCTCCATGAGGGCATCAAGCCACCCGATGGTGGCACGTCACTATTCCTTTGGAGCTTCAAGATGCTCCCAGGAGTTAGCGTTCCAGCTGAATCAGGGAAAGACTGTACAGAAACAGAAAGACATCATGTCAGCAGCATTTGGGTTTCTGTGGCAATGTAACCGAGACCAGTGGGTGCTTTGCAATAGGACCGTCACTGGACCCCTGCAAAGAAACACAAATCAGATCCGGAGTAGAGCTTATGATCTTCTGGCTCCACAAAACCTCACACAAAAGATGATGTGCTTCTCTTTGTTCCTTAGCATTCTTCTTCTTAGGTGGTCCCTTGGGACTCAGGACTACTTGTGTCCACTACAGTTCTGTGGGTTCTGTGATGGGACCCACAGTCTCCGCCACAGATGAGGTGATGGCTAGTGGTGGGTTTCTGCCATTTACATTGGGTTCTGTATGGTCTTCAACATGTGGACTGAGGGTTCCTGATGCCATCCTGAATGCTCCTTCTCCATTTTGAGAGATCACACCTCCGTTTGCTCTTGGGTGGTTAAGATGCAGGGACACCCTGTTCCCAACCCTCCCACCATTCCCACTTTACACAAAACCATCACTCTAGTGAAGCCCCACACCAGATTCCCCAGGCCTTGTGCCAGACTGCAGATCCCCTGAGAACACAATAAATTAATTCACTAAAAAAGTCAGTTTCACAGACTTACAACAGAAGACCAGATTAATGATACCTTCTGAATGTGGTGGGTTGGGGCGTGGGGGGCAGACAGGGAGGCAATTTGCATCAATCTAATTGTCACTGGTGTGACTTAAATAATATACAATAGAAGGGCTCAGAGCAAGCTTTAGCAACTTGCAAGGAGCTCTGGACTGTTTCCCCCAGCCGGATGAGCTGCTGCATTTGAGACAGCCCACTCCCTGTGCAGGTGGCATCCCTCCTGTTCCTCACTGATTTAGCCTAAATTGAAGAGATGAAAGATTGAGTAAACTTTTCATTACCAATTGTAGGTTTCACATCTGTGTGGGAGGTGGAGGAGACAGAATGTCAGTGACGGGGTGAAAGTGGACACTGGTGTAGAGAAGGGTAGATATGTGAGGGTGTGTATGCAATAATAATTTGTATATGTGTATACATGTATACCTGAGTGGGTGCTTTTAGGTTAGATCATGTACAGATCACCTTGACATATTTTGCAGGTTCATCAATTATTTTTGGCTGTGCTCCATTGCGTACGGCTTCTGATTCTTGGAAAAGACTCATGATCCTGGCAAGATCTTCGTACATTCATCCTGGTGGGTGTCCGCCCCTCCTCTTGTCACGCACTACAGTTATGAGCTGGAGCTCTCTCGCCCACTCCCCTGAAACCTCTCTCTCTCCATCATAAAAGCCATAATTCACTGTTCCTGCCAAGGAGAGTGCGTTATTTAGGGCTGATGCCCCTCCCTGACTGCTGGCTGCACTGAAGTGAATGAGTTTCAATGGGGAGTGGAACACTGTTTTAGCAATTCCTTTTGGGTGTAAAGCAAATTAATGATGTTACCATAAATCCACAGAACAATACAGCACAATACAGACCCTTCGGCCCACCATGTTGTGCCGCCCTTCAAACCACTCCTAAGACTATCTAACCCCTTCCTCCCACATATCCCTCTATCTTAAATTCCTCCATATGCTTATCTAACAATCTCTTGAACTTGACCAATGTATCAGCCTCCACCACCACCCCAAGCAGCACATTCCATGCACCAACCACTCTCTGGGTGAAAAACCTCCCTCTGACATCTCCCTTGAACTTCCCACCCAATACCTTAAAGTCATCTCCTCTTGTTTTGAGCATTGATGCCCTGAGAAAAAGGTGCTAGCTGTCTACTCTATCTATTCCTCTTAATATCTTGTATACCTCTATCATGTCTCCCCTCATCCTCCTCCTCTCCAATGAGTAAAGCCCTAGCTCCTATATTCTCTCCTCATAATCCACACTCTCTAATCCAGGAAGCACCCTGGTAAATCTCCTCTGCACCCTGTCCAACCCCTCCACATCCTTCCTATAATGAGGCAACCAGAACTGGACACAGTACTCCAAGTGTGGTCTAACCAGAATTTTGTAAAGCTGCATCATTACTTCGCGGCTCTTAAACTCGATCCCCCGACTTATGAAAGCTAACATCCCATCAGCTTTCATAACTACCCTACCTACTTATGAAGCAACTTTTAGTGATCTGTGGCTATGAACCCCCAGATCCCTCTGCTCCTCTACACTGCCCAGAATCCTGCCATTTACCTTGTACTCCGCCTTGGAGTTTGTCCTTCCAAAGTGTACTACCTCACACTTCTCTGGATTGTCAACCCAGCTCTGCATCCTATCAAAGTCCCTTCGACAGCCCTCCACACTATCCACAACACCACCGATCTTTGTGTCATCTGCAAACTTGCTAACCCACCCTTCCGCCCCCTCATCTAAGTCATTAATAAATATCACAAAAAGTAGAGGTCCCAGAACCGATCCCTGTGGGACACCACTAGTCACAGCCCTCCAATCCAAATGCACTCCCTCCACCACAACCCTCTGCTTCCTCCATGCAAGCCAATTCTGAATCCTCAAGGCCAAGCCTCCCTGGATCCCTTGGCCTCTGACCTTCTGAAGAAGACTACCATGCTGAACCTTATCAAATGACTTACTAAAATCCATGTAGACCACATCTACTGCACTACCCTCATCAATCTTCATGGTCACCTCCTCAAAGAACCCTATCAGACTTGTGAGGCAAGATCTTCCCTTCACAAAGCCATGTTGGCTATCCCTAATCAGTCCATGATTCTCAAAATGCTCATAGAACCTCTCTCTTAGAATCCTTTCTAACAGTTTACCCACCACAGACATAAGGCTCACTGGTCTGTAATTCCCTGGACTATCCCTACTACCTTTTTTGAATAAGGGGACAACATTCGCCACCCTCCAATCCTCCGGTACCATCCCCGTGGACAACAAGGACTCAAAGATCCTAGCTAATGGTTCAGCAATCTCCTCCCTCACCTCACGAAGCAGCCTGGGGAATATTCCGTCAGGCCCCGGGGACTTATCTGTCCTAATATTTTCTAACAACTCCAACACATCCTCTCTCTTGATATCTACATACCCTTACCAACACTGTCCTCAGCATCATCAAGACCCCTCTCCTTGGTGAATACTGAAGAGAAGTATTCGTTGAGAACCTCACCCATTTCCACAGCTTCCAGGCACATCTTCCCACCTTTGTCTTTAATCAGACCTACCTTTACTCTAACCATCCTTCTTGCTCTTCACATGTTGCACATTTGTTTTCAAAAAGTTTTGAGGAAGCACATTTGGCACTAGCACTTCATGCAACATTACCCTAGCACAGCTGAAACAGAGGGAATCCAATTTCTAGGCTGACATACATTAAAGAGCATGATGCTGCTGAAAGATTATATTCAGTTGTAACTCACCATATGCTATCTTCTGATCTTCCCAGATCCATCCCTTCATCATCGTACTCAGTATCAATTGTTAAATTCCCATTGGTGTCATGAGCAGACTCAAAGTTTGTAACAACACGGGTAGGAATTCCTAAGCACCTCAAAACTAATGAGAGAGAACATGAGTTAAGAATTACTTTTTTTTCCCAATTTTACAATTATAACAACAGGAAGCCCCTGACAGCCAAATCAATCAGTAAATTGGAATTACATTTTGAGATAAAGCTCAAAACATTTTTAGTAGAAATGTAGAAACATTTTTATGATCTAGGGTTATATTTCTCTCTTCAAAGACCTCAGGGCTGATTTTTATTTTATCAGCACCTACAGTGTACTCTTTGCATGGAAACTGCTGTGAAGGTGGAATTTGCTGGCATGTTACCTGTTGAACCAATTGGAAATGATATATTCACAGAGAGACTGGAGTCAATAATTAAGGGAGTTACATTCTGCAACATGAGAACTGCATGAGAAGTGATAATTAAAATGGGAGTTGGGCAGTCTGAGGTATAAAAGACTAATAAATCAACTGGAACAAGGTGTCTGATCTTTTTATATATTGGTACATGCAGACTCCAGTCTGTGGTGCATTGATTGCAAACAATAATTATTACTGTAAGGCTGTCAGCTCCTTGAGGACTGCGTCAGATGATTAACTGCCTGCGGGGTAGTAACAATGTTTGTACAGATTTCCAGAGGTGTAAAGAATCGTTGAACAAATGGCACACGTTTTGTTTGAACTCTGTGCCTCACATTTATCAGTCTGAACACTCTGCAATGGACATTATTAGGGGTTAAAGACCTCCTGAGCACAGAGAATGGCAAAGAATCACAGCCATCAAACGTGACAAAGTCATTGACAACATCGAGACACTGCATTACTGTGTTGATACGTTGAGGTTAATAAGTTCACAATTAATTGCAATAAGGCTATGGGGCAGACTTGAACAGGAGAGTAACATAGAACAGTATAGCACAGGAACAGGCCCTTCGGCCCACAATTTCTGTGCTGAATACAGTGCCGAATTAAACTAACTCTCTTCTGCTTGTGCGTGATCCACACTCCTCCATCACCTGCATATTAAGTGTCTATCTAACAGCCTCTTAAACACCACCATCGTATCTGCCTCCACCACCACCACTGGCAGCCTGTTCCAGGCACCTACCCGTGTGTTAAAAATTTGCCCCGCACATCTCCTTTAAACTTTCGCCCTCTCGCCTTAAATGCATGTCCTCTATTACCTGACATTTCTGTGCTGGGAAAAAGGTTCTGTCTACCCTATGCCTCTAAAGTAAAAGGTAACTCCTGAAAAAACTTATATGAATTAGAAAACAATCCTTGCTACTGTCAAAGTGGAAGACAGAACAAAGTGGGGCTCCTGTCCCAAGCTGGTGACACTGGAAGTCTCATTCATTCCAACGAAGTGCAAGAGTTCATGCATCAGTCAGATGGATTTTGTTTGTCGGGGGAAATCATGCAATCGAGGCAATGTGGGATGGAAAAAGTCGATTATATAGGTGGAAATTTAACCAGTCAACATCCCATTTAGCAAAGTAACAGAACAGCAATATAATCATTTCAACCCAGTGCCAGGGGTTGTGAGGAGTTATAAGTTTGTAAGCCCAGTGGAGGTCAGGAGAAATGATTGGCAATTACATAGAAAATCTCTATGTTGTTCCAACTTTGGCATGCTCTTGAAATGCATTATGCAAGATAGGTTTTGGTTAACTGATGAGCACATCCAGTCAATGCCACTAAACACACTATATCCAACATTTGAATGGACATGCATGATGGCTACGTTGATGGAAATGATCTCTACAAATAAAAAATTTTGATTTAATGCAGAATATGCAGGAGCAATGATGGGATTTCCAACACCAAGTCCAGGTCACATGAACACTATTGGCTGGTCTGGTGGAAAGTTCTGCTATCATTGCAATGGAAATTATTCAGTTTGTGTGTTAGCACATAACAGCAAGATGTTTAATTGCACAAAACAAAGGCGCATAATCTTTGTGCTCAGGGCTAAACACCATAAATGAAACCACAGTATCAATAGCATGGACATAATTAAAGTAGAAAACCACGAGAAGGGGAATTCCAGAATATTATGGAGATTAATGAGCGGTTAAATATGCCATTAGTAAGTAACTATTAATAATCAAGTAATGATTAACAATCAAGACATCAAACAAATATTGACAAAGCTACAGACTATGCTATCAAGGGAAGGGATACACATAAGCAGAAGCACATTAAAGTTGAAAGGTGCCATTGGCAAGAAGCACATTAAGGATGAAAACGTATTCTACTGAGACCCTGAGAATATATGGAGAAATGAAAGTTGCAGTAAAAGACAACAGGAATAAAAGGGGACCAAGCTTAAATATGCATCAAACCAAAAGTCAAGTCTATCCTAAGCAAAAAAAAGCAAAATGCTGGAGATCTGTGGAGAGAGAAACAGAGCTCATTGACCCTTCAGACTGAAAAAGTGAGAAACAAATGTATCCTAAGTTGCAGGAAAGAGGGAGGAATGGAAAACAAGGTTGTCCAGGTAACATTACTCTCAGTACTCAGTCAGCGAGGAAAAACAAACAATAGAACATGTTGGAACTGTGAAATTTAGAACAAAGTAATTGTAGGAAATCTGGAACAAGAGAGGATGCTGGAAATATCCAAGCAGATCAAATAGCATATGTGGAAAGAGAACAACCGAGTTAGGGTTACAGGTGGATAAACCCAAATTTATTGCTGGCTGATTTTGACACACACAGGAAAAGTTGGTTTTCATATATTGTTACATTCAATATTGAATCTGAAGATGAGGAGCTGTTCCACAAGCTTGTGAGTGGGCATCACTGGAAGTGTAGGAGGTCCAAAACAGGAGGTCGGAGTGGGAAAAAGTAGTTCTGGAGATGGCCTCTAAAAAGCCCTTGAATAAACTAGACACACTTAGTTGAAGCTCTTTGTGTCCCCCACATGCAACAGTGTGTATATTGTTTACATTGGCAATTCCATGCAGATGTGAACAATCTACATGAAAAAAAGAGGGAATGGCAAAAGCAGGGACAAAACACCAAAAATGGGCAAAACATGTGGAATGCTTGCAATTTCCAGTAACAGAATAATATATTTTTCATAGCACGTGTCTGAATAACAAGGTCTCAATCTATATTAAAATATTCCAAATGTAGTTCACAGATTATACAAGTATACCCCAAATGTTGCAGAAAATACTTATAATAAGTCATAACTTTACGTTAATGTAAAATCTGAATCTGCAGTACCTGTGCAAGCCACAGCTGCAAACACCCAACACTGTCCATAGCAAACTGGCTGACAGCCATTGTTGTTCCACTGACGGAGGATAGCAACACTTCCGTTCCATTTTCCTGGATATACTCCATCGGTATAAGGATCATCCCATTTGCCGAAAAGTATTCCATTGTCATCATTACAATTCACCTGTAAGGGTATCATAGTACTGGCATCCTTGCAAAGTCATAACATCAGCAAAGTTGACAAATACAACAAAAGGATCATTGAGTAAAACCTATTGGATATACTATAATCACTTTACAAACTGAATTATTGCAAGCAACTTCCATTTTCCAATTGTGTTGGGGGATTTCAGCCTTTTTGTAAAGAATTGTAAGAAATTTTTTAAAGATTTACAAGGGTGCTGCCTGGGATGCGGAGCATGCCTTATGAAAGCAGGTTGAGGGAATTCGGCCTTTTCTCCTTGGAGAGATGGAGGATGAGGGGGGACCTGATTGAGGTGTATAAGACGATGAGAGGTATTGATAGGGTAAGATAGTCAGAGGCTTTTCCCCGGGGCTGAAATGGTGGCCACAAGAGGACATATGTTTAAGGTGCTGGGGAGTAGATATAGAGGAGATGTCAAGGGTACTCAGAGAGTGGTGAGTGTGTGGAATGGGCTGCCGGAAACGGTGGTGGAGGCTGATACGATAGGGTCTTTCAAGAGACCGTTAGATCGGTATATGGAGCTGAGTAAAATAGAGGGCTATAGGTAAGCTTAGTAATTTCTAGGGTAGGGACATGTTTGGCACAGCTTTGTGGACCGAAGGGCCTGAATTGTGCTGTAATTGTTCTATGTTCTATTCTATGTTCCAATTACATGATTTTTATTCCACAGACAAGTGTTAGCTGGACAGTGTGGTTCAAGATGGCATCAGCTGTTTTAAATGATAAATAACTCCACAGTTGCAATTGACCAGATAAATCACAAACAATCTGGAAGGATTTATGGCCATAAGATCTTAAGAAATGAGGAGGCCTTAAACCTGTTCTTCTATTCAATAAGATCATAGTTGTTCTGGTCCTCAAGTGCACATCTTAGTCAATCCCTTTATTATTTGATTCCCTTGGTGTACAAAGATAGCTCAATCTCAATCCAGAATTTACTCAATGATAGTTCTCCTAAGATAGAGAGTTCGAAAGATTTCCAAAGTAATGAGTAAAGGAATGTGTTTTCATGTAAGGCAAATGCAATGTTAGCATTCATTTCGAGGGGACTGGAATATAAAAGCAAGGATGTAATGCTGAGGCAAATGTCACACCACATTTGGAGTATTGTGAGCAGTTTTGGGCCCCATATCGAAGGAAGGATGTACTGGTGTTGGAGAGGGTCCAGAGGAGGTTTATGAGAATGATCATGGGGATGAAAGGATTAACAAATGAGGAGCATTTGATGGCTCTGGGCCTGTACTCACTGGAGTTTAGAAGAATGTGGGAGGATCTCATTGAAACCTACCGAATATTGAAAGGCCTGGATAGAGTGGACATGGACAGGATGTTTCCAGTAGTGGGAGAGTCTAGGACCAGAGAGCACAGCCTCAGAATAGAAGGACATCCCTTTAGAACAGAGATGAAGAGGAATTTCTTTAGCCAGACGGTGGTGAATCTGTGGAACTCATTGCCACAGATGGCTGTGGAGGCCATGTCATTGGGTATATTTAAAGCCGAGGTTGATGGGTTCTTGATTAGTAAGGGTGTCAAAGGTTATGGGGAGAAGGCAGGAGAATGGGGTTGAGAGAGAAAAATAAATCAGCCATGATCAAATGGCAGATCAGACTCGATGGGGCAAATGGCCTAATTCTGCTCCTATGCCTTATGGTCCTCAGTGGCCATCTCCCCTAACCAAAGGCTATGTTCCCTTGCTCCAGAACCTTCAAGCTTGAGGAAACAGCCTCTCAGCATCTACAATCCTCAGACAATCCTCCTCAGAATCCTCAATGTCTCAATGAGATCATCTCTCATTCTTCCAAAACTCAATGATTTTACTCAGCAAGGTCAATCTAATGAAAAAAAGGTGCATTGACTTCACAGGAAATACATCCTTCCTTATGTACCAAAAGCTCAAAATTGCACATAGTCCTTAAAGTGTGGTCTCACCAAAGACCTGCACAATTTTGCCCAAGTTTCCTCACTTTTGCATTCTAATCTGTTTACAATAATGATCAACTTACCATTCACATTCCTAATTATTTGCTGTACCTGTATGTTAATATCATGAATCAGCACAGCAAGACCCTCGTAAATCTTTGGAAGTCTCTACCTCAGAGTGCTGTGAATGTTCGGTTGTTGAGTAAACTCCAATTAAGATTGACCTGCTTTGGAGTCAGTAGGGATGTTGCATTTCTTCAAGGATTTTTTGAGCAGACCCTTGAATCTTTTCCCCTGACTGCTTGGAAATCTCCTTCCTCACAGATCTTGAAATAGATCTTCTGTTTCAACCAGAAACATCCACTCACCTTGTCTGTCCTTTTGGACTCTGTGACTTCCGCACAACATGCTTCCTTGCTTCCCTTTGTATGATCAGCAAACACAGTACCTTATGCTCTCTCTTTTCTTTTAAGTCATTAATATAAATTGTAAATGGGTGTAGGTTCAGGACTGATCCCTGTGCCAATGTACGATTAACAGCCCAATATTCTTTCTGTTCTCTGCTTTAGGGTGAAAGGGGAAAGGTTTAGGGGGAACTTCTTCACTCAGAGTGGTGGGAGTGTGGAATGAGCTGCCACCTGATGTGGTAAATGCAGGCTCACTCATAAGTTTTAAGAATAAATTGGATAGATGCATGGATGAGAGAGGTTTTGAGCGTTATGGACTGGGTGCAGGTCAATGGGATTAGCAGAATAAAGATTCAGCACAGACTAGAAGGGCCGAATGGCCTGTTTTCTGTGCTGTAGTGTTCTATGGTTCTATGCTTTCTGACCTTTAATCAATTCATCCATACGGATGTGTTAGCCAGTCCTGTGAGCTCTCATGTTTTGAAACTATATGGCATATACAGTAAGTAGAAAATTTATGAGACAGCAGGAGGGAATTTAGCTCATTGTACCTGCACCAGTTGTAAAAGAGCCAGCCACCAAATCACCTTCCAGCACTTGGTCCATAACCCTCTAGGTCATGGTTCTTCAAGTACACAGCCATGTACTTAATAAATGTGGTGAGAATTTTAAAATATTTATAGTAAACTATACAAGACAGATAGGCTTTAGCATTATGCCAGTCACACTGGGATATCTAACACAGCCTCATTCATTTCAACGAGGAAATTGACTTTCATTAAAAAAGCAATTAAAGTTAATTGGTTTGATCTTTTCTCCTTTTTTTTATTAATATTAATGTTTTAATTAACTTACAATGTACATATGTTTAAGACTATTTTGTTTATTAAATATATCCTGATCCTCAAAGAAAGTCAATTGTGTACCCAGTGGAACTGCAGCATATAGAATCTTATGGGCTAAGAGTGAGATCCAAAAGGACACACTGGAATGTGTTGATCAATAATACATTAAAACATCACCAAGTGACCAGCTTAAAAGATTTTAACATTCTTGTTCTTACCATAGCGGACACAGTCCTACATATGTAAACAGGAGAAGATCTACGCATACAGTCCTTCGCTGGATTTTTAAGATGTTTGGGACTGTTGTCTAATAACTTAAGACAGATATCCAATATATCCTCTTCAAACTACAAAGAAACAGATTATTATTTGAATCAATTTTGTGGGATGGATTGCTTTCTCATCCAGTCTATTTCTATCACTTGTCAACCTCTGGAGACGGTAGATTACACTGGGTGAATACACAGTTACAGCAGCACCCACATTATATCAGTGAATATAAATATTGATATAAAGTTGCTGTTTATTTCTAGGGATCTACAATGTATGCAGAAAATGTCCTAACAGTCTACATTTTGTGGCTGTATTGATGCTGAGATTATCAGCACCCACTGTCACTCACTTTGGCATTTCCGTACATGTGTGCTTTATCACAGAAATCCCAAAGTTGCTGCCACTAATTCAATCAACCTCCCAGGTCTATGTTGTATTCAAGACTTCTTCATCAAAATCAAAGGGAATTAGCTGGAAATGGGAAGAACTTCAAATAAAGACATACTAAAAGACTATAAAATACCCTTAAAAATATTGCGCTTTGTTGCCTGCGATCTAAGTAGATTTAAAAGGCTTAGAAAATTCTCTGATCCATCAAAGTCAATATGTCTGCAGATTATAATTTGTGTAACTACTTCAAAATCAACATTAAGTAATAATATTTATTAACTTTATTTTTTGATAATTTTTCTGTGAAATTCAGATTCTCTTATTCATACATTCGGATCCTTATTTAGCACTCTGTAAACTGTTTAAAGCATTAGCTAGAAGCTGAGCTTTATGCTTTTATAAGGTGAAATGGGAGTGGCTGCTCAGCTTGCTAAATGACATCACTTCCCTAGAAGTGGCACCTGATGTTGGAGAAGGGAAACTGTATAGCAAATAGTTCTCGAAACCTTTCTCTATGGTCACAAGCTCAAATTTTTGAGAAGTCTCCATAATGGAGGAAGTTGTGTAGTCAAACAAAAGGAAGGGGAGAGCAGCAGCTTCCATCACACCCAACAAGAGTTGATGAGAGAAAGTGCAGGATCTTGGCAGTCTGTTAATGGAAGGAGGAACCACCATCTTCCTAGCAATGAATTGCCCAACAATGATTTCCACTCACTACACCCAGCCAGGGTGCACTGCATCACTCACTCCAGCCTGCCCAACAGCAGTCCTCACAGGCAGCCTCTGCACACCAAGATTTAGGTGATTCATTGCTACAAGAGTGCCAGTGGTGGGGTAGGGGTTGGACCAGGTTCCCCGCACCCAGGTTCTGGCACACTGACAGGGAGAGCTGGGGTTCACATCAAGTTCCCAGCACAGCAGTGCACGGCAACACACCTCTATATATGTAATTCTATACTGGCCCCTTTTACCACTGATTCCATTAGCGCTCTTGTTCCTGAGAACAGTGCTGAACACCAAACAAGATTAGTTTGTGCTTTTGTTACCTCAAAAAAATCTGTGTAAGATTGTTGGCAACTGGCTTTGTGGGTTAGAAAAGATGAATCATTTATTGGAATGGGCATTGAAATCTAACACCACCAGCATTACTAGCAGTGTTTAGCATAAAACGCTTGCTTCATTCCAAGAAAGATGCATGATGCATGATCAAATTGGGTGTAAAGGAACAGGAACAGTCTTGCCCTGAAGAATAACGTTGGAATTCATGGTTTTCAGGAATTGGTGTAGTGAAGTTGGGTTTGCAAAGAAGGTGCAACAGAATGTTTGCCCAGCTTTACAGCACCTGTCCATAGTTCCAAGGCAGGCTTTGGATATAATCAGCGCAGCCGGTAAAGATAATTCCGTGCTCATTCAGCACATACTCCTTTAGCTGTTCATCATCTTTCAGAAAGACTTCATCCTCTAAAACGAGAAAAAAAACACACTGCAATAGCTGCATCAAAGTGATTTGTAGTCTTGCATAATTTCTTTGATACCAGAGAGCTCAACACCTACTTCATTCATTACCATCTTAAGCAGCCACATTGTGTGCATTGAAATATCTTTCCTGCACATTTAGATGCTAAATAATTTCTTAATGGAGATAGAGGATCAGTGAAAGTACTTGTTTTTTTCTTTATGGTTGGGTTGGTAGAAAAACTAACATGTATGCTGCTCCAGGGAGTTAAAACCTCAAGGCAATTAACAAATTGAATGTGTGGAATTTCCTCACAATTTCACCATCACCAGGGGCACTTGCGTGTCTTGAAACCCCATATAATCAAATGCATAAAACATTTCACATTTAGAAGTCTCAAGTTTCCCTGATGTGATTTCTGTACCAGTTACACGAGCAATGACATTCATCTATGATGCTCCCAAAACAACTACCTCTTCCTACTGCAATGCTGAACTGGGACCTTTGTAAGTAAATCCCAAATATAGCTTTTGCCTTTATCCCCCTGGTTACTGAACCCCAACATCCCAAGTGCAGGGGCCTGACCTTCCAGTCCTCCAAACCCCTGATCCACCTAACACCCAAGGCACTTCTGATCCTGCTAACCACCCAAACCCACAACCCACCAATGATCTTGATGGAAACCTTGATATCCAACACTCACCACATCTGATTGCCACTCTGCTGATTTACATCCACCCTTTCCACAATCCTTAGTGGTAATACTCTGCTGCGAACATTCTCCCTATGCCCCAGATCTCCAGGACACCAACCATTCCCCACCAATCCCACCCTCATCTCCTGACCACATCGCAGGCATCTATCATTGCTTCACCCACCATCCGAAGTCAGCACTGGCCAGATTCTTGCCTGTCCCTAAGCCTTAAACAGAGCACTAACACTCATCACTCATTCCTTCGGATCTCAGCCTGCGCCCCGATAAATACTGGCCCTGCTGACTCCCAAATCCTCCCTCGTTCCTGCTAACAGAACTCCATTCACTAAAACACGCAGTGCCCATTCATTCCCACCCAAGGCCTTGAGCCAGTTCAGCACTCCTAAATGATTGTACTAAAATTTCAGGACAATAGTGTACTAATGGCACCTGGCCTGATTAATCTGCAGGTTAGCCAGGGAAGAGTCAGTTACTAGAGAGTACCCCTGTGGCTGTACCCCTTGACAATAAGTACTCCTGCTTGAGTACTGTTGGGGGAGACAGCCTACCTGGGGGAAGCAACAGTGGCAGTGTCTCTGGCACAAATCCCGGCCCTGTGGCTCTGGGTAGGGAAGGAGTGAGGAGGGCACTAGTGATAGGGGACTCTATAGTTAGGTGGGCAGACAAGCGATTCTGTGGACGCAGGAAAGAAACAAGGAAGGTAGTTTGCCTCCCAGGTGCCAGGGTCTGGGATGTTTCAGATCGCGTCCAAGATATCCTGAAGGGGGAGGGAGAACAGCCAGAGGTTGTGGTACATATTGGTACCAACGACATAGGTAGGGAAAGGAATGAGGTCCTGAAAAGAGACTGTAGAGAATTAGGAAGGAAGTTGAGAAGCAGGACCTCAAGTGTAGTAATTTCCGGATTACTGCCTGTGCTAAGTGACAGTGGGTATAAGAACAGAATGAGGAGGAGGTTAAATGCGTGGTTGAGGGATTGGAGTAAGGAGCAGGGATTCAGTTTTATGGATCATTGGGGCCTCTTTTGGGGCAGGTATGACCTGTTCAAAGAGGACGGGTTGCACTTGAATCCCAGGGGGACCAACATACCGGCGGGGAGGTTTGCTAAGGGGGGGTGGGATCCGTACTGGAGAGACTGGGGAAGAGGTGTTTGGCTCTCAAATAGGAGTAAGTACCATAGGCAGGTGATAGAGAAGGGACGTGTTCAGACAGGTTTGAGATGTGTCTATTTTAACATAAGGAGTATTGTGAACAAGGCGGATGAGCTTAGAGCTTGGATCGATACTTGGAGATATGATGTGGTGGCCATTACGGAGACTTGGACGGCTCGGGGGCTGGAATGGTTGATTCAAGTGCCGGGTTTTAGATGTTTCAGGAAGGACAGGGAGGGAGGCAAGAGAGGTGGGGGAGTGGCACTGTTGATCAGAGATAGTGTCACAGCTGCGGAAAAGGTGGACGTTCTGGAGGGATTGTCTACAGAGTCTCTGTGGGTGGAGGTTAGGAACAGGAAGGGGTCAATAACTTTACTGGGTGTTTTTTATAGGACGCCCAATAGTGACAGGGTTATTGAGGAGCAGATGGGGAAGCAGATCCTAGAAAGGTGTGAGAATAACAGAGTTGTTGTGATGGGGGATTTTAATTTCCTAGGCATCGATTGGCATCTCCAGACAGTGAGGGGTTTAGGTGGGGTGGAGTTTGTTAGGTGTGTTCAGGAAGGGTTCTTGACACAGTATGTAGATAGACCTACAAGAGGAGAGGCTGTGCTTGATTTGATATTGGCTAATGAACCTGGTCAGGTGTCAGATCTCTCAGTGGGTGAACATTTTGGTGATAGTGATCATAATTCTATCTCCTTTACATTAGCACTGGAGATAGGAACAGACAGACTAGAAAGGCGTTTACTTGGAGTAAAGGGAATTATGAGGCTCTTAGGCAGGAAATTGAAAGATTAAATTGGGAACAGATGTTCTCAGGGAAAAGTACGGAAGAAGTGTGGCAAATATTCAGGGGGTATGTGTGTGGAGTTCTGCATAGACGTGTTCCGATGAGACAGGGGAGTCACAAGAGCATACAGAAACCATGGTGTACGAAGGCTATAATAAATCTAGTCAAAAGGAAAAGAAAAGCATACAAAAGGTACAGAGAGCTGGGTAATGTTAGAGATCTGGAAGAGTACAAGGCTAAAAGGAAGGAACTTAAGAAAGAGATTAGGAGAGCCAGAAGGAGACATGAGAAGGTCTTGGCGGGCAGGATTAAGGAAAACCCCAAGGCGTTCTACAAGTATGTGAAGAGTAAGAGGACGAGATGCAAAAGGATAAGGCCTATCAAGTGCAGCAGTGGGAAAGTGTGTATGGATCCGGAAGAAATAGCAGAGGAACTTAATGAATACTTTACGTCAGTATTCACCACGGTAAAAGATCTGGGGGATTGTAGTGGGGACTTGCAGTGGCCTGAAAAGCTTGAGTATGTAGATATTAGAAAAGAAGTGGTGCTGAAACTTTTGGAAATCATCAAGTTAGATAAGTCGCCAGGACTGGATGAGATGTACCCCAGGTTGCTGTGGAAGGTGAGGGAGGAGATTGCGGAGCCTCTGACGATGATCTTTGCATCATCAGTGGAGACGGGAGAGGTTCCGTAACATTGGAGGGTTGCAGATGTTGTTCCCTTGTTCAAGAAGGGGAGTAGGGATAGCCCAGGGAATTATAAACCGGTGAGTCTTACCTCAGTGGTTGGTAAGCTGATGGAGAAGATCCTGAGAGGCAGGATTTATGAACATTTGGAGAGGTATAATATGATTAGGAATAGTCAGCATGGCTTTGTCAAGGGCAGGTCCTGCCTTACGAGCCTGATTGACTTCTTTGAGGATGTCACTGAACACATCGATGAAGGGAGAGCAGTAGATGTAGGGTATATGGATTTCAGCAAGGCGTTTGATAAGGAACCCCATGCAAGGCTTACGGAGAAGGTGAGGAGACATGGGATCCAAGGGGACATTGCAGTGTGGATCCAGAACTGGCTGGCCCACAGAAGGCAAAGAGTGGTTGTTGAAGGGTCGTATTCTAAGTGGAGGTCAGTGACCAGTGGTGTACCTCAGGGATCTGTACTGGGTCCCTTGCTCTTTGTGATTATTATAAACGACTTGGATGAGGAAGAGGAGGGGTGGGTTAGTAAGTTTGCAGGTGACATGAAGGTTGGGAGAGTTGTGGATAGTTTGGAGGGCTGTCAGAGGTTACAGAGGGACATAGGTAGGATGCAAAGTTGGGCTGAGAAGTGGCAGAAGCAGTTCAACCCTGATAAGTGTGAAGTGGTTCATTTTGGTAGGTCAAATATGTTGGCAGAATATAGTATTAATGGAAGGACTCTTGGCAGTGTGGAGGATCAGAGGGATCTTGGGGTCCGAGTCCATAGGACGCTCAAAGCGGCTGCGCAGGTTGACACTGTGGTTAAGAAGGCAAATGGTGTATTGTCCTTCATCAATCGGGGAATTGAATTTAGGAGCCGAGAGGTATTGTTGCAGCTATATAGGTCCCTGGTCAGACCCCACTTGGAGTATTGTGCTCAGTTCTGGTCGCCTCACTACAGGAAAGACGTGGAAGCCATAGAGAGGATACAGAAGAGATTTACAAGGATGCTGCCTGGAATGCGGAGCATGCCTTATGAAAGCAGGCTGGGGGAACTCGGCCTTTTCTCCTTGGAGAGACGGAGGATGAAGGGGGACCTGATAGAGGTGTATAAGATGATGAGAGGTATTGATCGGGTAGATAGTCATTTTCCCCCAGGGCTGAAATGGTGGCCACAAGAGGACATAGGTTTAAGGTGCTGGGGAGTAGGTATGGAGGAGATGTCAAGGGTAAGTTTTTTTACTCAGAAAGTGGTGAGTGCGTGGAATGGGCTGCCGGCAACGGTGGTGGAGGCAGATACGATACAGTCTTTCAAGAGACTGTTAGATAGGTACATGGAGCTGAACAAAATAGAGGGCTACGGGTAAGCCTAGTAATTTCTAGGGTAGGGACATGTTCAACACAGCTTTGTGGGCCGAAGGGCCTCAATTGTGCTGTAGTTTTTTCTATGTTTCTATGGTTTTTTTTCTAACTTCAGAGGACAATGTGAGTTGTAGAGTCACACAGCACAGAACTGGGTCCTTCAGTCCACAACGTCCACACCGGCCTTTTTACCCAACCTGCGCTAATTCTTCAGAATTTCCAGTCTATCTGCTCTGCAAAGCACAAGTCAAGAGTGTGATGGAGTACTCTCCACTTGCCTGGATGAATTCATCTCCAACAAAACAAGAAGCTTAACACCATTAGGGCAAAGCAGCCCACTTGATTGGCATCCCCTCCACCACTATAAACATTCATTCCCTCCACCACCAAGTTTACCATCATCAAAATGCACTGCAATTTCTTGCATAGGCTACTCCAACAGCACCTCCAAAACCCACAATCTCTGCCACCAAGAAAGACAAGGTGAGCACTTGCATTGGAACACCACCACCTGCTAGTTCCCCTCCAAGTCTCACACTATCGTGAATTGGAAATATATCGTCATTTGTTCATCATCGCTGAATCTCAATGCACCTCCACAGCACCCTTAGCCAGACAATTATTTTATGAGAACTCTGACTTTCATGTTAATTCCCCACAAAACTCCCTACACAGTAAAGATTATCAATAGTAATAACCCTCCTTGGCCCAGATATTGAACAATTTAAACTCTGGCCATTCATTCTTTTAGCTATCGAATTGCTCTTAGAGATTTTTAAAATATCTTTTTTTTTTAATTTGTTTTTCATTTCCCTGATCTTTCCCCCAAATCTAGTAGTACTTTTTTATTTGTTCACTTGTTGGGATCTGGGTGCTTGTGGCAAATTTATGCCCATCTCCCACTGGCATTCAGAAGGTGGTTGTGAGCCACCTTCATCAACTGGTGCAGCCCTTCTGGTGAGGGTATTCCTACAGTGCTGCTAGGGAGCACTGTATCCAGGATTGTGACCCAGAAACAATGAAGGAGCAGCGGTATATTTCCAAGTCAGGTGGTGTGCAGTTTGGTGGGGAGCATGCAGGTGATAAGTTACTGAAATGATGCAAGTTAACATAACCCAAGGGTGAGGATAATGAAAAGTTGATCCAATGATCTTTTAGCATAAAAAGGCCTGGTAAGGAAGTTAAGAAAAATCCAGACAATCAATTGCCTTGTGACCAAACAACAGCTGTAACTTGACTGAAAACACAATAATGCTGGAGGAACTCAGCCAGCCAGGCAGCATCCGCGGAGAAAAGCAGGCAGTCAACGTTTCGGGTCAGGACCCTTCTTCAGGACTGCTTGCTTTCCTCCATGGATGCTGCCTGCCCTGCTGAGTTCCTGCGGCATCATTGTGTTTTTCATCTAGATTCCAGCATCTGCAGTCCTTTGTTTCTCTAACAACTGTAACTTGTGGTCTCCCACACTTGTTTTTTATATATCATGTGTGTACCATTTCCTCTTATATAATCAAGAACTCTAACTCTGAATGCAGTATGTTAACCCAGGCCCAGAACCACAGCCTCAATCTCATCAGCATGGGACTTCCTAGCAGAATGGTGGGTTCTGGTAATATACCCGGCAATACCAGGGAGCCAGCCTCAAAAGTGTTTAAACTGCTTGCCACACCCCACAAGTGAGCCTGGAGTAAGTAGATTTGAAGCAAGTGAGGTTTGGCTTTGAGATTTTTTACAACTTTAACATCCCGACCAATTGAAACAAATCTCTTTTGGGGGGTTAATATTAGCCACAATTGCTCCAAGGTAGTCTTTTTAGAAGTATTAATCCACATGTGCATTATGATAGAATGGACAGGTTTGTAACAAAATCTGTCACTGGAGACAGCAACATCACTGAGCAGTTATGCCACGATGAGCAGCCAATTACAGGATACCATTGTGTCACATGGACATGTGAAATTTAGATAACAATATCCTCAGAAATCAATCTCATTTTTAAATTTGTTTAGATTTGGGTGTGTAATTTTGGTTTCAAACATAAAGCATTTCTGAACTCATAATCTAATCCCACAGACTCTATCCTTAGGCTCACAATAAATGCAACTGCTCCTACATGATACCTTGAGAATATTTTTATGTTTGAATATAGTATATGCTGAAGGAAATAGCATTTAGCTCATGTTTCCTTTTTGGATATGTCACAAAATTTAACTGCAATCTTACAGGTTTTGATGGCTTTACAGGAGAAGGGAATCCTACCTTAAAGTAAATGTTTCATTTGGTGCTTAGTTCTATTCCACTACCCAGAGCAAACCTTGTAATCTAGTATTGAACTAAGTAGTACCTGAGCACCATGGGTTGAAAAGCAATATAAACTCCCCTAGCTGATAGCTCTCAGTCTGGCTTGAAGATAGCTTCTGCAGAATTAAGATGTGATGACCAATCTTAGCATTCGGCGACGAAGATACTTCCAGAGACAATTTCCCTCTGGAGAAGGATTCAGTGACTGCACTCCATCGCTTTTCATTTATGGAGTCTGTCAGTGGAAACAGTACCTTAGTTCCAGAGGTCTCTGAAGGTTCTGGACCTAAAGTGGAAGGAATAAAAATAAATTAATTTGTCAGTAGATCAAATATAATAGGAGAGATAGGTGGCTAAGTTACTAGACTACTAGCCAGAGTTGTGGACCTTTGATCCAGAGACATGAGGTTTGAATCCTATCATTGCGACTGTGGCAATTTAAATTCAAGCAATTAAATAAAATTTGGAATTTAAGTGAAGAGTTATTCTCAATAAGGGCAGCCATGAAGCTATCAAATTGTTGTCAAAACCCATTTGTTCTTTAAAGTTCTTCAGGGACAGAAATCTGCCTCTCTCTCCTGGTCTGGTCCACGTGTCTCAAGACCCAACAATGTGCTGGACTGCCGTTTCAATATTTAAACAATAAATGCCTGCAATGCCAATGATGCCCACATCCCAAGAATAAATAAACATATTGATTCAATTAATATTAGTAACCTACTCCCAAAATACCCGATTCACTCAATTACAAATTGTATTTTTTGTGGAATCCTACTTTTGACCTTCAGCTTTTAGGAATAGCTGTCCTGCACACTCACCCTTTGATCTCTCATGCAGCCAACTAACTATCCATTCTGCTGCTACTGCTCCAAATCCACACATTTTGAACTGTTCATCAATCCTCTCTGTGGCACTTTATCAAAGACTTTTTGGAAATCTAGATAATTTACATCAATTCTATTAACCTTTTCTACTCTCTGTTATTTGTTCCAAAAATTCAATCAAGGAAGGCTTTTCTGCTATTTATTGTTATCATTTTAGATTATAAACACTATTCTACTTTTACATTAGCGCATGTTTTTTAACTGCCGAATTTAAGCAGACTTATCTACAATTTCCAGGACAGACTGAATCTACTGCGGACCCTCAGTACTACTAACATTAACTCCTCTTGTTAATGCTTGGATCTAGAATTTGTGCATAGAACATAGAAAAACTACAGCACAATTCAGGCCCTTCAGCCCACAAAGCTGTGCCGAACATGTCCCTACCCTAGAAATTACTAGGCTTACCCATAGCCCTCGATTTTTCTCAGCTCCATGTACTTATCTAACAGTCTCTTGAAAGACCCTATCGTATCCGCCTCCACCATCGTTTCCGGCAGCCCATTCCACGCACTCACCACTCTCTGAGTAAAAAAACTTACCCCTGACATCTCCTCTATACCTACTCCCCAGCACCTTAAACCTATGTCCTCTTGTGGCCACCAATTCAGCCCTAGGGAAAAGCCTCTGACTATCTACACAATCAATACCTCTCATCATCTTATACACCTCAATCAGGTCCCCCCTCATCCTCCGTCGCTCCAAGGAGAAAAGGCCGAGTTCCCTCAACCGGCTTCTACATTCTTCTTTACTAGCATTTTAAAGGATTCAGTTGATTAATTCTCTACTAGTTAAGGAACTGAATCATGGTTAGTCTGATTGAAAAATGATCATAGGCTGCATTTCCCTTTATAGCAATGAAATATGATGGCAATGGAAAATGGTGGCAAAGTTACAACCTCACTGGCCAATCTGCTTTACTCACTCAACACCCTGGTTGTCCATTCTTTGCTGTTCTTCACTTCTGACATATACAACTAGCAGTAAAGGACAGGAAGGCATGGTCTAATTCCTGATCCATTCCCTCCTGCCTACCACTTTTTATGCTGCCCTGTAGAATCAAAGCCTGGCAGTCAGCCATGGGTTAGCAATGGGTAGTTGTCAAGATCAACCAATAGAATGTGAAGACATAAAAACCCTCTCAGAAATACTAGAGAAGCAAACATCCAAGCCAAACAAGAAATTAGTATTAGTAAAGAAATATTACTAGAGAACTTAATGAAAATTGATAAATCCCAAGGACCTGTCAATATAAATCTCAGATGTTTAAAAGAATTGGCAATGATGACAATAGATGCTCTGGTTATCATCCAAGTGTGAAGTGAGGTACCAGTGTATGTAGTATATCTTCATATCAGAATGCTACCTTATATGAATAACATGCAAGTGGCTAACCACACAGTCCATAAACCTTTTATTTGTAACACTGGTTAAAATAAAATCAATGAGACTGCCAATAATTTCACACAAGTTTTAGGCTTTTTACTCTTCTCCTTCCGAGAACTGATGCCACCATTTTCAGCCATTGGCAGTATTTTTTGTCTGATACATTCATGAATATTCAAATCTTAGAAAAAGGATCAGCCATTTTATTCTTTCAATATTAATCTTTCAAATTCTACATGCAAGACATTGACAGTTTAAGTAAACCAATCCAAGGGAGTATATAATAACAGTTATAACACATTATTAAATCAGGAAAAAGGTAAATAATAAGAGCAACATCAAAAAAATCTATTTTGTTAAAATTAATAGTTTCTGTTAAATTTCCCTGATTCAGTCCTTATCAATTACCTGTCTGAGCAACAAGTTTGAATTCTGTCACTCTCTGGATCATACTGATTTTTATTAAAAATGGATCGTGATGTGGAAAGACTGGCCTCGCCGGATTATCAGTCGTTTGGTACTGATCTCCGCGGTCCTGTGCTCTTGGTTGTTCTTCTCGTAGTGAAAGTCAACATGACTCACGACACATCCAAGACCATAGACAGCTTAAGGAAAGAAAAAAATGTATTAGGCTTTGAGTGCTTGAAGCTTTGAGATGAACAAGAGCAAATGGTCAAAGTTAACAGGCCGCTGAGTGCTGCATAGCTAGCGTTGGTCTGTATTGCCCTGGATTACCATCACTGCTGTTTTGGATCTGATCTCTTGGTGTCTATCATGGCAAATTAACTATATAGTATAAAAATCTGGTAGCTAATTGTGCAGCACAATTCCATAAATTTCATCATAATCAAGTCTTATTTCTAGTTATATTAAGATAGCAGACAGAGGAATTTCATATAAACAAGTCAAGTATTTGTGCACCAATATAATCAATTTAATTCTGTAAAAACAAGGGGTTTGACAGCATTTTAATTCTAGATAAATGATGTGCTATCCACAACAAAATTGTGTCTTAATATCAGTGAGAATTCCAAAACTTTGGACAAATAATATGCATTGCACCTTAATATGGCTTTCTGATTTAGTTTTAAAATAAGAATGTGAACTTTACATTAACATGAGTATTAAAAAAATACAGATCATCTCCAACAGAAATCGACAGCAGTTGTTTAAAGAACTTATTTCTTCCAACAAGTGGGCCAAATCTCAAATAACATGAGTCAGAGTACAGGAAGGAGATAGAGAGCCTAGTGGCATGGTGTCATGACAACAATCTTTCCCTGAATGTCAGCAAAACAAAAGAACTGGTCAATTGATTTCCGGAAGGGAGGTGGTGCACATGCTTTCTGTTTATATCAACAGTACTGAGGTCAAGAGGGTTGAGAGCTTTAAGTTCCTAGGAGTGAACATCACCAATAGCCTGTCCTGGTCCAACCATGCCGATGCCATGGCTGAGAAAGTACACCAGCACCTCTACTTCCCTCAGGAGGTTAAAGAAATTTGGCATGTCCCCTTTGACCCTCACCAATTTTTATAGATGCACCATAGAAAACATTCTATCCGGATGCATCACAGCTTGTTATGGCAACTGCCTCTGCCTGAGGTAGCAAGAAACAGGAGAAGAGTTGTGGACACTGCTCAGCACATCATGGAAACCAGCCTCCCCTCCATGGATTTTGTCTACATCTCTCACTGCCTCAGTAAAGCAGGCCAACATAATCAAGATCCTACCCACCCCAGACATTCTCTCTTCACCTCCCTCCCATTGCGAAAGAGATTCAAAAGCCTGAAAGCACATCCACTGGGCTCAAGGACAGCTTCTATCCTACTGTTATAAGTCCATTGAATGGACCCCAGTACAAATAAGATGGACTCTTGAACTCACAATCTACCTTGTAATGGCTTTGCACCTTATTTTCTGCCTGCACTGCACTTTCTCTGTAACTGTAAGACTTTATTCTGCATTCTGTTGTTTTCCCTTGTACTACCTTAATGCACTGTTGTAATGAAATGATCTATATGGATGGCATGCAAAACAAAGTTTTTCACTGTACCTCTGTACATGTGACAATAATAAACCAACTTACCAAAATAAATACATTTTAAGTTCGCAAGGGCCTGAGTTACAGGGTTGGGGCAGGCTAGGACTTGTAATGTAGGAGATTGAGGGGTAACCTTATAGACATGTATAAATCATAAGGGGCATAGATAGGGTGAATACCACACAGTCTTTTTTCCAAGAAAAGAGACCCAAAAACTAAAGGGCATAGGTTTAAGATGAGAAATATTTAAGAGACATGAGGGGCACTTCTTAATGCAGAGGGTGGTATGTACATGGAACAAGCTGCCAGAGAAAGTAGTTGAGGTGAATACAATAAAGACATTTAAAAGACATTTGAATGTGGATAGGAAAGGTTTAGAGAGATATGGGCTACATGTGGGGCAAATAGGACTAGTTTAAGTGGGCACCTTAGATGGCATGGACAAGTTGGGACTGAAGGCTGTTTCTGTCGAGTTATTTCCATTAATTGGGAAGGACTGGGAATGGATCAATTCCTTTCAAAAGGCAATAACAACATTGTTGGAGGAAGTGGAAACAGTGCCCATACAGAAAGCAGGTTAATTATGAGTGCAAGTATGGGATGTAAGATGAATCAGGAATAAGGATGAGAAGGAATCAAAGGATCCGTTGATGGTTAGGGAACGGAAGCTGAGGGCTGAGGGGAAGGTGAGTAGAAAAACTGTAAGAACAGAAATGTTGAGAATATGGTTGGGTGAAAGACCAAAAATAAAGTAATTTCAATCATGCTGGCAATCACAATATCAGTACACTGCAATCACATGTAGATGTTACACTAACGATCCTGGTTGCTCTGTAAAACACTCCTGCCAGAGATGGAGAGCACCATTCTTGTGACAGAAAAGAGACTTATGAAAGTCTTCAAAGCAAAAATGTTCTGACTGAGCTAAATATGCACACAGTCTCCGGAAGCTTCAGTGGTCAGAGCAAAGTCATAAACCACGACTTACAGAAACATAAGAAACAAAAGCCAATGTAGCTTATTTGGCCCTTCATACGTGCATTGCCGTTCAATATGATCAGCGCTGATCTCTTTTCTGCAGCCACCACTCTTCTGACCCTTTGTAACATTTCCAGATTTTGTAATCATCTCTGAAGTGTGTGCAAATTACCAGGGTTACTCAAATAAATGGATAGTTCATTGAGGTTACTTGCAGCACTCCAGTCACTTGCTGACAAACTGTTGTCTTGTGAACTGACTGCTACCTTGCAGAGGCTGAATGGCAGTTCTCTAACACCTCCTCATACCCACCACTGAACATCAGGCCATGTCTCCCAGACAGACATTGACCTCATTTCCTCTTAAGTTTGTTCCTCCACAACCTCCAGCCTGAACAGCACTCACCCCCACCTCTTAAGACCACTCTACCTCCTCCAAACAATCCACAAGCAGCTCTGTCCTGGCAGTCAGATTGTTTCAGCTCGTCCCACCGATCTTACTTCTTCCCCGTCCAGTCTCTTCCCACTTACATCTGTGGCACCTCTGACAACCTCCAACACTTCAATAATTTCCAGCTTCCTGGTACCAACCACCTCATTTTCACCATGAAAATCCAATTCCCCCACATCTCCATCCCACACCAGGACAGCACTAAGAGCCCTTTGCTTCTACCTTGAAGAAAGTCCCCCACCACAAACCCTCCTTGGCCTTGCTGAATTTGTTTTCACATTAAACAACTTCCTTTAACTTCACTCACTTCCTCCAGATCAAAGTTGTCGTGATAGGAACCAATACGGGTCCAAGCTATGGCTATCCTTGTGGGATATGTGAAACAGTCCTTGCTTTAATCCTAATTGGACATCTTTCCTCACTTTTTTTTAATTTTATTTACAGCGTGGTAACAGGCCCTTCCGGCCCAACGAGTTCATGCAGCCCATTTTAAACCCAATTAACCTACCTGTATGTCTTTGCAATGTGGGAGGGAACCGGAGCACCCGGAGGAAACCCACGCAGACACGAGAGAATGTACAAACTCCTTACAGACAGCGACGGGAATCGAAC
Source organism: Pristis pectinata (assembly GCF_009764475.1). Lineage (NCBI taxonomy): Eukaryota > Metazoa > Chordata > Chondrichthyes > Rhinopristiformes > Pristidae > Pristis > Pristis pectinata. The sequence continues at coordinate 11,912,525 of NC_067420.1, forward strand.
CCCGATCGCTGGTGCTGTAATAGCATTGCGCTAACCGCTACACTACCGTGCCACCCCTCTTGTTCCATTACATTCATGACTGCACTGGTGTTACTTCCTGTTCTTGTACATCTTTGCTGCTAATTACCACCTTGCTCTCACTCACCTGGCCCATCTTTGACTCTTCCTTTTGCTTTCCTGACTTCTCTATCTCCACCTCAGTGGATAGTTTAGAGATCAATATCCATTATAAGCCAACAGACCTCCCACAGCAATCTTGACTACACCTCTTCCCACCCTGTGAGAACTCTGTTCTATTCTCATTTCTCCAGTTCCAATGTCCATTCCATACCAGTGTTTCTGAGAGGTCTTCCTTTTCCCTCAGTTGTAGACTTCCTTCCACCAGGGTCAACAACTGCACCTGTTTTATTTCTGGTACTTCTGCTCTTACTCCTTCTTCCATCCAGAACAAGGATAGTATCCCCCTTGACCACACCATCCATCCCAGCAGCTTCCACATCCCATAGATAATGCTCTGTAATTTAATGTAATGGCACCTGATGATTTTCCTCTCCTTTCAGCATTTTAAAGAGGCTATTCGCTCCACGATTTACTGATTCACCCTTTCATCTCTACCCACACCCCACCACCCCTTCTCACTGCACCTTCCCATGCAACCACAGGAGACACAACACCTGCCTTTTTACTTCCTCCTTTCCTGCTGTCCAGGGATCCAACTCTGGGGATGAAATTTACCCAATTCGCTGTCATACTAACTTCAATGGAACAAAATATTACAACTGGCAACAATATTCTTACATTCCCTAATCACCAAAGCTGAACTTTTCCCCTTCTGCAACTGTTGGAGCCAACGTACTTTCTTTCTCAGTTAACAGAGACACAGCCAAATTCAAAATGTCAACAGTTCAAGCAAATCATCTAAATGCTTCCGATACATAAGTTTCAAAGTCTGCTCCAACAGCTTGTAGAATCACTTCTGCTAAAACATATACACCAATGGAAGCCTCTCCTTGAAGTTTATGTGCAAAGAAACTAAACAAATAAAAAAAACAGATATTTAATGGGTTTATTAGAATGTAGATATCTTCATAACAACATTTATGCAACCCTTTCTCAGATTGAAATATTCATTAGTCTTAGAAAAGAACAAACTAGACACCTCATCACTTGAATTTTGATCTTAAGCTATTTTTTTTACTGCAAAATGCATTTATTTTAGTTCTCTAAGTACAGAAGACCAAACCAACTACCAGGCAAAGCTGACCTGCAACAAACCAGTATCCACCACTTTCCCTTTGCTTGTTGTAAGATATTCAAATCTGATTAACTTTCAGTAAGTAAAAATGAAAGCAAATGAAAACAAAGCAAATACTCCAAGATTTTCACTCACTGCTTGTCATGTTGTATCAAGCTGGACGCTTTCTTTCTTTCCCTCTCAAACACACATGCACCCACAGCTTGAGGTAAAATGATAGCGTATCTTTGAAATGGAATATCTGACACGTGATAAAAATTTGCATATAAATTTGCTTTATTTAAATTGCCTCACACACCATGTACCCATATTCAAATCATTAAAGGTATGCTGTCTTTTTAAATAACTGGGAAACGTTCATTCACAAAGTAAATGAAATTATTTGTGTCAAACCATCATTGCAGTTTTTCACAAATTATCATAATGATGATAAATAACAGTTACATTCTAATCAAAGATTTGCTTGATATTTTCAACAAAGACAATGTTCCTTTAATTACAAAACATTTCTTACCAATATGTGACCTACTTTAAGAGACAGAGTACACCATGTAACGTAAAACACTAAAAGAGTTTTTAAACTTGGTTAGGCTGTCGTGCAGCTTGAATTAACACCAGCAGATGGTTAACTCCAGGTTTCATTTTGATTTGATTTGAAACAGTTTTAAACTGATCTCTCGGCCAGCGAGGCAAGATTAACCAAAGCGACACTGAACCCCTGTAACCACCTCTGAAACTATGTTGTATGCTTTAATCATCTAAGCAGAAAATAAACTCCAACAGAATACAAACAGGAAATATATGAATTTGCCTCATGAAGTTGTACTTTTTCATACATTTCCATGTATTTTATCCATTTCCTTTTGACATAGATGGAGGTCCTTTGGTCCATCAGGTATATGCTGGCTCTCAGGGTACTCCCCCACATTTCCCTGTAACCCCATCTCTCATACCTGCCCATTAATGCTCCCCACTCATCACTCCCCCAATTCTTGTCAGCCCCCTACACTAGGTACAATTAGCGTCACATCCAGCACGTCTTTTGGATGTGGGAGGAAACTGGAGCATTTGGAAGGAAACCGGAGCATTTGGAAGGAAACCCACAGTGTCACAGGAAGAACATGCAAACTCCATGCAGAGGTCAGGATCAACCTGGATCACCTGCAGTGCCACTGTGCTGCCAATCTTTTTGGGATAATATTTCCATTGAAATTACAGACAAAGGAATATCAAGCACGTTCATTTGAGCAGTAGGTATGAAATGGGTGTTCAAGCACACCAGTTACTTCTGAACAGTTCTGATACTTGAATGAAATTTGTCATGAAAACAAAACAAACAATCTTATGTGCACTTTCAACTACTTCTCCAAAGTCAGTGAACTGGATTGTGTTAAACAGTCTGAATAGTTTTAAGGAATTACTCAAACCTATACCCAAGCTGAACTGCATGACTGCCTTGACCAAGGAAACCGTGGAAATTACAGATTTACCACACCCTCTTCAGATGAACTTCTAGAATTAAACTCACCTGCCATCACAAAGCCTTTGACTGGAGCTCTGGAGAATTTATACTTCACCCTTCAGCAGACTTTCTACTCAAACACATTGGAGGAGATCGTAGTCTCTCACAATGCCAGGAGAAAGTTTGGAATAGAAATTCAAACACTGGTAACTTGCCAGCAACTTGTTGAGACTGCACCTTGTTTTGGTCTGAAGTTGGTCTATCAACATCCATGTAACATGATCTCGAGAAAAGGGCTTGACATCAGGATTTTTAAATGAGACTCCTTTCATCATATTTTGGCAACAATTGCAAACTATAGCCTCTTGTATGGGTCTCCAGGGAACTGAGGTCAGTTGTCAGGGAAACAGAGACCAGATTGTGAGATACCGTATGGAGATAATTGAAGAAAAATAATTAAGTCTGTAAGGACTTTCACAGCTACTGAATCCTGCAAGGCGCAGGCATATTTTTTTAAAAGATGAACACCCCCATTGGTTTGCTGACAAAGCAAATAAACAAATAACTATTTATGTCTGAACACCTGAGGAGCTGTATTTCAAGACAAAGGACATGAGTGAGTCGAATGCTTACTGGCAACTGTTTTGGAACAGTCTTAATGTTTGAATAAAGTTAGTCATGCTCTTCAGCTACTGTTCCCCTGGATAAGGGCCTTGCCATTGTATTAAGTAGAATTAATAGTTAGGGGGCTTTGGCCTGGATCAATGCAAAGCTACACGAGTCGACCATGCCACCAGGGAGACACGAGACGCTGGAGGAACTTAACAGGTCAGGCAGCACCAATGGAGGGATTTCCCTCCATAGATGCTGCCTGACCTGCCGAGTTCCTCCAGCATCTTGTGTGTTGCTCCAGATTCCAGCATCTGCAGTCTCTTGTGTCTCCATACCACCAGGGAGTCCCTGCAAAAACCACACCCACTTATACCAGAGCTTCTTGGGTTTAGGTACTGAACACCGTGATTATCCCCATATCAACAATGATTCAGAATTCACAGCTGATTTGGAGACACAAGAGATTCTGCAGATGCTGGAATCTGGAGCAACACACACAAAATCCTGGAGGAACTCAGCAGGTCAGGCAGCATCTATGGAGAGAAATAAACAGTTGACGTTTTGGGTGGAGACCCTTCAATGGGACTGATGTCCCGACTCCTGATGAAGGGTCTCCACCCAAAACGTCAACTGTTTATTTCCCTCCATAGATGCTGCCTGACTTGCTGAATTCCTCCAGCATTTTGTGTGTTGTCACAGCTGATTTCTCAGTTCCCTCTGGGAAATAGTTTGGTGAGAGTGGAAACCTGTTTACATGATCTCAGTTGTTCACATACAGAGCAGCAGGTGACTGGTGTCATGGTTGCTTTAGGTTGAACTCCACACAAGGAAGACCTTGAAGCAGCAAGATATTGCGGATGAAGCTGCAGTTAGGCTGCATTAAACAAAGAAAAAGAGCAATCAAGATTCCAGGGAACATTCTCTGCTTGACAGAATGTGTAGGCGCAACGTCAGTATCTTCGATATCTTAAAAGACCAGTATTTCCTCAGAGTCATGCATGATCTTCACAAAACAACTACAGACTCATAGAAAGAGACTTCCTGTATACTGCATGGCTGTGAAAGGCACCAATCCCATTTATATTGCCTCTGGTTCCAGAAATTTGTACATTAGGTGCAGCCAGATACAAGACAGGGCAAGATACTGACTGTTTTCCACGACTGGGAGTTGCATCATTTCAGCCTCTGTGATGCAAACAACAAAAATAAGGCAGCTGCCAGGTTTTCATATCTAATAGGCTTCTAGAACAACAGTGCGTTGTACAATCAGTTGAGTACACATAACTACATGAACAACCCCAGCTGAACAGGAAAATTCAACTGCAAAGGGTTTCCTTCATTCAACATCTGACTTGTATCCACAGAAAAGTTTTATGTAGAATTACATGGGAACTGTCTTGATGCTTTCAGCCCAAATTCACTGGACAAACCAACCAATCTCTCCCAGGCTAAAATCCCCAGTATTGATGCCCTGGTTACAATCAGCTACATTGGACAGGACCTGCTATTCGAATACCCACTACCAGATTTGTGAACAGTTTGTTCCACAATCTGTAATGAGATTACCAGGCGGATAGAAGACGTGCTCAACTCCACCCTGAAGAAATGAAATATCCCCACTGACTCCTGGAAATCTCTGGCCAATGAAGTGGAAAAGGAGCATTTGCAAAGGTATTGAAAACATCAAGGCCAAACACTGGGAGCAGACAGAAGCCTTGCACAAGTGGTGGAAGGAGTGGAGAACCTCAAACTACCCAGCTGTCCCTTTTCTCAGTACAGGAGTTTATAGTTCCAATGTTGGCCTCATTAACCACCTCAGAACCCATAAAAGTTGAATGGAAACAATTTATCCTCAATCCCAAGGAAATGCCTTATAATAAATCCAATATACCCAGGCTGAGTATATTGCAATGGCAGTAGGTATTAAAGCAATGGCAGTAGGTCAACAAAGGTTATAGAGTTAAATAGCACAGAAGCAGGCCCTTCAGCCCAACTTGTCCATGCCTTCCAAGGTGCCCACCAGAGGTAGTTCCATTTGCTTGCATTTGGCCCATATTCCTCTAAACTTCTCTTATCCATGCAGCTGTCCAAATATCTTTAAATGTTGCAATTGTACCCATTTCTACCACTTCCTCTGGCAGCTTGTTCCATATACCCATTACTCTCTCTGTGAAAAGCTTACTGCTCAGGTCCCCTTTAAATCTTTCCCCTCTCACCTTGCATGCATTGGCAGAGTCTGAAAATAACTACAGAGGATTTTTTTTAAATCACACACATATATAAGAAGCTTGGCAGTTTACATTAAATAAGCAACCTCAGTTGGGACATGGAGGGAATGATGTAATTGAAGTCGTGAGTTTGTATTAGACAAACTTTGCCTCCTTTCATCACCTTAGTCTCTCTCTCATTGGTAAAATTACACATTGAGTATGATTGCAAACCTAGCTGGAGCCAAAAGAAATGTCAAACTTAAAAGATTTTGCTATAAGTAGCAAATAAAGTTCTCTGTATCTGATACTTTGAGGAGTTAATTTCTTTTCCTAGCTTGAAATTCCTTTCAGCCACATTCCCAATCTGTATTAAAGACAATTTTACATTACACAAGAACAAGATTTCATAATAACAATAATACAAATTGCTAATACAGAGCAGAATAAACTTTAATAAAGCTCATAGAAAAGTACATTTTCTTTTGTCAACATGGAAGACTTAATTTCACAACAAACTTTCTGGAAATCTCAAATGTTATCCTTCTGCCCATCAGATGTCCCTGGAGTTAAGCTCCATAATTTACCCCAGACGACAAAATACTCTGTGCTGTGGTTGTGCATCCAAAGCAAACTGGGCTAATTCAGGCGAAAGCATTATGCATGGAAATTCTTAGAGGGCATGGAATACTTTTGTGCAATTTTTCTGATGGAAAAAAAATCTAACCCACAGTTGGATGCCTAAAAAAAAATCCTGATTTGATGTTAAAATTTGACCGCACTTCTCAAAGGACAAAGGGCACTCTTGATTCTTAAGAGTGCTGAATCCATGCTAACACGTAATATCAGGTCATCAGGGTGCTTTTAAGGGATGAGTATTCACGGACAATTTTGAAATTAAGACATCAATTACCATGGAGATCACTGGTTCTTGTACAAAGACGTATCGACAACTGAAATATTGACCACAATTTTTATTTACTGGTTGGATTTCCTGAACAGAACAAACATACACTTTGCCAGTCATTATAACTTGCATGTAACAGTAAAGTCCTTTCACATGCTAAGAACTGCCCTGTGTTAAATCTTTCACTTTGTCCATATTATGATCAATTGCTCCACTTAGAAACTGCAACCAGTTGCTCTCTGATTCGGGACACACATGACTGGATCTATGCCGAGAAAAAAAGAGAATTAGCTCAAGAAACTATAGTACAACACAAAACAGAAAAGCATCCATTATGTACAAATTGTCAACACATTCCAAGTTTAAAAATTATCAATTATAAATCAGATTGATGTCATCTTAACACACCACTGGCAATGTCAAATCACATCTCAATGATCACTAATCACATTATAACCTTGTTTATCAAATCAAAACATCTGCTGATTCATAATCTCCACCATCACCTTCAATGGTTTTGCCCCATCAGCTAAGTCTTTTATTGCACAATAAAGATCATTTTTAAAGTAGCTATAAAAAGGTTGTGGGCAAGATTCTTTATCAGAAGAACAGGTACAAGTGCAAGTGTGTGAATGGTTATTGCATGTTTTTAATCCTTCCAAATTAAATAAAGTACTTCTCATGCCATTAAGAATCTCATCCTTGAAGAACAAAGTATTGCAAAGCCCAGACAACATATTGAGAAACCAAATTAACTGATGTAAACCAAACAGGATGAGACCACATAACTTTTAGTGACAGATAATGTATCTCTTCTCTGCATCTTAATTTTTTTAAATATTTCTCGTCAAGCACATCTCGCAACAGAATAAAGGTTGATGCAATATTACAATGGAAACTTTCCTGTCCCACAACTGATTAATGACCAGCATCACATTTTTTTTTCATGTTCACATTGCATCTTAGCCCCAATGTCTCCACACTCCCCTCTGAAATCCTAATTCATGCTTTGTTGCATTACAGCTGAAAAGTTCCACTTGCTTTGACCATTTGCAAACTGCATTATCTGATCCACACATCTATTCAGGTAATCAACTTCCATCTCCTCCAGCCTTGCCTGGCCACTAACACCCTCCACTTCACATACTTCTATGTTTACCAACTATACTCTGCCACTCTTCCAGCCAAATTATCTCAATTTTGTTTTAAAAGACAGCACTTTAACCTTGGCACCTTTGAATCTTATGCAGACTGTCTCTCGATTTCCCCCCCTTGATTTCTTTAAGTTAGTGATCAGGTGTTATCCCACACCACATTGTGCTGGGACCCCATCTATTCAACAGAGTCCTTAATAACCCAGCCTCATTAAATGATACAAAGTAGTGGCATCTTATCATTTGAGGAAAAAATGAACTGGAAGTGAGAATACTTGAGGAATAATTCTCTGGTAAAATATTGAACTCACTTGGTTATTTCCAGAGCTTTGTTTAAGACAGAAGCAACCTTTGCAGCCTGAAACAACAAAACATATCTGAAAACAATTCAGGTAAAATAATTTTTTCCAACATCTGGACAGAAAACTTACAAGCTTCCTATTGATCATCCATGACCATCAATATTATTAAATGCAGCAGTTCCTATAGAATAAGACAGTTCACATGTTGACCGAGAAGACAGCAGGACATGACAGTAGTAGAAATGTGATTCTGGGTATGGTAAGTATTATTCAATTCACTTTGTTGATCATACATTTTTAAAAATCAGAACTTGCACTTTATGAGAACAATGCTTTGTATACACAGTTTAAAAGAAACAGGTCCAATGGCATTAATAGCTTTTGTCCTGACCATTTTTAAAAAATGCATCTGGATGCAGTGTACAGAATCAGCAAGATCTGGCTCCAATATCCAATAAGCTGATTTCTAAATCACCCAGAATCCATGAAAGGAAAACAAAACTGAAAAAGCAGTCAATATTAGATCATTTGGACTAACATGCACCTCCCCACCACTCACCCACCTTGTAGGTCTATTACCAGGTACAGTCATTATCCTGTTAGGTAAAATATGCATAGCACAGAAAACAAACAGCTCCAACAACAAACCCACACACCCATCCCATTGAAGTATATTAAAGTTACACCCAGATCTATAATATGCAGCCCCATTTATTGTTTTATCCCTGCAAAGCTGTACATATTTATGAAATCAATTTACATCACAACAATCAGCCTAATATTAAATAACTAAAAATGCTGGAAGTGTTCAACAGATCCAGCAGGTGCAGTACTTTGCTTTTGGGTAAATATCTAATGTTGCCAATTCCTTGGTGCAAGATGGAAGGTGATACTCACGTTCATTTGCACAGTGATATAGTTCATTGGAGGATAAAGACTCAAGACCAACTCATCAACACTATATTAAAAAAAAAGGAAAAATGTCATCAACAGTAGCTTCAAACATACAACAGCTCAAAAAGTTAGTATTGTGCTTGAGCACAAATAAAAATATTACAGGCCAGCCCCATGCTGGGGGGTTGCACTCTTAGAAAATGGGCTGTTTCACGATTTTCCACTATGCGAAGCCACGTCATCTGCGCATGCATCAAGAAATTAGAGCTGAAAAAAAAATTGTGTGTTGCTTTATTTTCTCCCCAAATAAATTCCGTGAGGACAAACTTCATTCTGTATCTAACATTTTTTGGTAGTGATTTGTGACTTCTGTAAGGGCAAATTTCTGTTACCCAAATGGCCATAATGTGGGGTCACCCATGGATGCATGCACTTCTCTGAACCTTCCATTCTTAAGATTAAAATGTATAAGCTTTATCAACAACTGATTATAGTTTCCTTTTAAACAGCATCCAAAGTAATTTACAGGTGATTATGTATTTTCAAACTGTAATGATGTTAAGCAAATAAAGTAAATAATGCCATGAACCTGATAGCCAGAAATAAGAAGATGACAGTTTTAGCCATCTTAGTTTTTGGATAAATATTGGCTTGGGCACTTGTTCTTCTTCAAATATTGCCAATTGTTGTTTTTCATCCTCGAGCAGGCAGACAGAACCTCAACTGTAATGACTCATGAGATGATAGCACCTATCATGGTTGCACAGGTCACGTGTTCACTGCACTTTCCGAACAAGCATGTGCTATCACCGAGGTAGAGGCTGAATGCAAGAAGTTTGTACAACTTGTATCTACCTCCTAAATGAAATATCAAACAAAGATCTATTTGCAAGTAGATGGTAATCAGAAATTCTGATGTTGCAACTTAATACAAGACAAAAGATGATGCAAGACAAAACGTTGGTTAGGCCACAAAAGGAGTACCGTGTCTAATTTTGGTCAGCTTAACTTCAGAAAGGATGTGAATGTCCTGGAAGATGCAGAAGCAATGTATCAGATGGAAGATCAGACTGCAGAAGCTGGGGTTTTTATTCCCAAGACCCAGAGGAGATTTGATCATGATGCACAAGACCAAGGCTGGTTTAGGTAGGATAACTAGAGGAAAGCCGTTCTCTTCACTGCATGTCTCCACACAGATTTAAAATTTTGGCCAAAAGATGAACAGGACGGCAGGAAAAAAATTAGTCAGAGTTTTAAACCCTGAAACAGAACAGTCAGCTCACCGAATCCACAATGGCTATCAACCACAAACTTACAGTAATCCCATTTCATACTGTCCATGTCCCCATCAATACCCTACCCTAGATTCTGCCACTCACCTACAAACAAGAGACAGTTTAAAGTGATCAATTAACCTACCAACCTCAAGTTATTGGGATGTGGGAGGACACAGGAGAACTTGGGGGAAACCGACGCAGCCACAGGGAGAACATGCAAACTCCATGCAGACAGCATCGGAGATCACGACTGAATCCAGGCTGTTGGAGCTGTGAGGCAGCAGCTCAACAATTCTGTAAAATACCATGTGTAGACGTGGTAGAAACAAAATTAAATCTTTTGAAAGGGAATTGAATAGGCACTCGAGAGAGAATAATTTGCAGAACAACAGCCAAAACAGGATTGTACTGCTCGACTCAGAGCCATTATAGATTAGATAGGCAGAATGGCCTTCTTCTCTGCCTTTATGTTTCTATAATTCTATGAAAACCAGAGCAAACATTGTAACTGTGATAGAACCATAGAACAATACAGCACAATACAGGCCCTTCGGATCACCATGTTGTGCTGACCTTGAAAGCCATACCTAAGACTACCTAACCCCTTCCTCCCACATATCTCCCTATTCTAAATTTCTCCAAATGCTTATCTAACAATCTCTTGAACTTGACCAATGTATCTGCCTCCACCACTACTCCAGGCAGCACATTCCATGCACCAACCACTCTCTGGGTGAAAAACCTCCCTCTGATATCTCCCTTGAACTTCCCACCCATTACTTTAAAGCCATGCCCTCTTCCCATTGGTGCCCTGGGAAACAGGCGCTGGCTGTCTACACTATCTATTCCTCTTAATATTTTGTATACCTCTATCAAGTCTCCTCTCATCCTCCTTCTCTCCAAAGAGTAAAGCCCTAGCTCCCTTAGTCTCTCCTCATAATGCATACTCTCTAATCCAGGCAGCATCCTGGTAAATCTCCTCTGCACCCTTTCCAATGCTTCCACATCCTTCCTATAATGAGGCAACCAGAACTGGACACAGTACTATAAGTGTGGTCTAACCAGAGTTTCGTAGAGCTGCATCATTACCTCACGGCTCTTAAACTCGATCCCACGACTTATGAAAGCCAACATCCCATAAGCTTTCTTAACTACCCTATGAGGCAACTTCCAGTGATCTCTGGATATGAACCCCCAGATCCCTCTGCTCCTCCACACTACCCAGAATCCTGCCATTAACCTTGGACTCCGCCTTGGAGTTTGTCCTTCCAAAGTGTACCACCTCACACTTCTCTGGATTGAACTCCATCTGCCACTTGTCAGCCCACCTCTGCATCCTATCAATATCCCTCTGCAAACTTCGACAGTCCTCCACAATACCACTGACCTTTGTGTTGTCTGCAAACTTGCTAACCCACCCTTCCACCCCCTCATCCAAGTCATTAATAAATATCACAAAAAGCAGAGGTCCCAGAACCGATCCCTGTGGGACACCACCAGTCAACAACCCTCCAATCTGAATGCACTCCCTCCACCACAACCCTCTGCTTTCTACAGGCAAGTCAATTCTGAATCCAAACAGCCAAGCCTCCCTGGATCCCATGCCCTCTGACCTTCTGAAGAAGCCTACCACATGGAACCTTGTCAAATGCCTTACTAAAGTCCTTGTAGACCACATCTACTGCACTATCCACATCAATCTTCCTGGTCACCTCCTCAAAGAACCCTATCAGGCTTGTGAGACATGATCTTCCCTTCACAAAGCCAGGCTGGCTGTCCCTAATCAGTCCATGATTCTCTAAATGCTCATAGATCCTATCTCTTAGAATCCTTCCCAACAGCTTGCCCACCACAGACGTAAGACTCACTGGTCTGTAATTCCCTGGACTATCCCTACCACCTTTTTTTGAATAAGGGGGACAACATTTGCCACCTCCAATCCATTCCCGTGGATAGAGGACTCCAAAATCCGAGCCAATGGTTCAGCAATCTCCTCCTTCACCTCACGGAGCAGCCTGGGGAATATACCGTTGGGTCCCGGGGACTTACCTGTCCTAATATTTTCTAACACTCCAGTACATCCTCCCTCTTCATATCTATATGCTCCAGAACATTAACCTTACCAACACTGTCCTCAGCGTCATCAAGGCCCCTCTCTTTGGTGAATACTGAAGAGAAGTATTCATTGAGAACCTCACCCACTTCCACAGCTTCCAGGCACATCTTCCCACCTTTGTCTCTAATCCGTCATACCTTTACTCTCATCATCCTTCTGCTCTTCACGTATGTGAAAAAAGCCTTGGGATTCTCCTCAAACCCTACTCGCCAAAGCCTTTTCATGTCCCCTTCTTTCTCTCCTCAGCCCCTCAAGTTCCCTCTTCCTACATTCCTCATAGGCACTATCTGATCCTTGCTGTTTACACCTTATGTATGCTGCCTTCTTCCTAATTAGTTGTTCCACCTCTCTTGTCACCCATGGTTCCTTCACCCTGCCATTCTTTCTCTGCCTCATCGGGACAAATTTATCCCTAACATCCTGCAAGAGATCCCTGAACAATGACCACATCTCCATAGTACATTTCCCTTCAAAAATGTCAACCCAATTTACACTCTCAAGTTCTAGCCTATAGCCTCATAATTTGCCCTTCCCCAATTAAATATCTTCCCATCCTCTCAGCTCCTATCCTTGTCCATGACAATGCTAAAAGTCAGGGTGAGGTGGTCACTGTCCCCCAAATGCTCACCATGAGAAATCTGTCACCTGACCTGGTTCATTACTGTGATGAGAAGTCTCATTGACCCTCAGTAAAGTCCTTATATTATTTTCAAAACTGGAACTGTACATGTAAGCAAACCCTTTGTTTAATAAATCCTCCCACATACAAGGCATGTGCTTGAAATGAAAAAATAAAAACCTCATTTGACTAAGGCTAATCTAAACCTGCCTTGGGTCTGTACTCAGCCTAACAATCACCATAAATATATCAAATTCAAAACATGCTATCGATCAGGTTAAGGAAGAAATGCAAATAATTGATCAACAGAAGTGAACACATGGTAACATGATAGAAATTATTCTGAGCTGAATAAAGTACTGAGGCAATGCTGCACAATGTTCCAACCTAACTCTAAACATTTTATTGGAGGAGCCAACCTGAACCAGATACATAATTCAGGTTCTGTCAGCTTAGATCATGTACTCGACTCTACTCTTGTACTTCATTCTGTTCTTGCCACCTGTGTCACTCAAAAGCATTAAACAATAGTTGCAGGAATTTTGCATTACAGCAATTAAAAAACTTACCTGGGGCTAATTTTCACTTGTAACATCACCCAGATCATCCAACTGTACTATGTTTGCAACGTGTCTACTTTTCCGTGAGTTTTTAACAGCGGCAGAGACTTTTTTCAAACATGCTTTGGCTGCTTTCAGTAGTCCTAAGCAAGGAGCCATGACTTGTTTGTCATCTTCTGACCAGTAAGTGTCCCGGTTTTCTCGCAAGTGTGATTCGTCATCTTCAAAAATGTCACTGAATGGATCTGCATTATCTGTGTGCTGAGCCTGCCGATTACACATACCCAATTATTTCTACAGTACAGATACATTCAAATCATGAGTTCTGTGTAGATAGCTGTTACAAATTTCAGTTTTCTCAATTACAGTGTCTGGTCAGGTATTGTTGGCTGTTGCATTTCTGCATAAGAACATGGTCAAACTACCTAATTTTTGATCACGATTCAATAAACAAGAAGCATAATGACTATGAATCTGTGGCTTGAATTTTTTTCACTAGGTGCATTAAGGGCACTTGGCAGAGATATGGTTAAATACAAATCATTAAGTTAATTTCACAATCAGCAGAAGGGAAATTCAAAATGACAGTTGTATTAAAATTTCTACTTGCAAGTACGAGAAAAACTGCTTTGTCATTGATAAGTGAACTAATATTTGGTTCAGTCAGTCTTTAACTGAAACAAGTCAAAAGAATAGAGGTTGGGTTGGCACAATAACTGGCAAGGCCTTCTTGGCATACCAACCAGACCGGTTGGATCAGAATAATGGAGCCGAAAACAAACTGCTGGAGGAGCTCAGTGGGTCAAGCAGCAAGAGGCAAGTTTTTTAACATGATAAGTTCATTTTACTATTTAGCATTTTCTGCCCCCCCAAGAGTTTTCCATATTATTTACCCATTTACCCCCAAGAAGTCTGAAACACAGCCAAGAAATTTAAATGCAAGTCGTAAGCCTAAACAGCCAACAGCCACTGTTATTTGTTGTGAGTTATATCATTAAAATATGGAGATATATTCAGGCTGGAAGATGATAGGTGGAAACACAAGAAGGTGCCACCAACCTCCCCTTGTTCCATCTGCCTTTTTTTCCCTCTCCGTCTCTATATATCACCATCACTTTCTAGCCTTCAGTTTGGTTGTTTATGGCTCTATGTTACAGCTTCTGCAGTTGCTTTGGAAACTGACAAGTCACCCCCTGCTGTGAACCAGCAGCTGCAAAATTATCATTACAGTTGAGATAAAAATATCCCATGGGAATGCATCTCCACTTATAATATGGGATTCAGGGGAACTAGGAATTTGCATCACGGAAAATCAGTTTTCTTGGAACTCACACCCTCCATGATGCAGGGGTCGCCTGTATATAATTATGAAGACTGATAAATTAAGTGAATAGCCAAAACACATGGACTGCACAGAGTCAAGTATAAGGTTATCATTTTGGATCAAAATAAGAGATCAAAATATTTTGTTACAGTGGATGTTCAAACAGCTTTAGAGATCAGAATACACAGATCACTAAAATATAACAACCTGATGCAAATATCCACCAAAAAGGCTAAGATATTATCCTTAATATCTCAATGGCTAGAATATAAAATGAAGTTTTGCCTCCGTAAGAATTGATTTAACCACAAATGCAGTGCTGCATAGAGTTCTTGCCTTGGTATTTGAAATGAATATACTGGTCCTGACAGGTGTGCAACATTGATTTACCAGAATGGTGCCAGGACACCAAGGGGTATTGATGAAGGGAGATCCTTGCATTGCTAGGAATAAAAGGAGGCCTAGGGGTAACCAGATGGACTTTTCTGGGAATACTGGGAAAAGAGCAAAACTCTCTCTACAGTTTCAGGAAAAGGCAGTAGAACAAAGTACAACATCTCATTGAGGAGGGTTAGGAAACAGGTCCAGAAATTGAGCTCTACCAACATGCAATACACTGCTTGCTGTGTTTTTGCCAAGCTGTGTGCAGGAAAAGCAGAGCACCTGGAGGAAACCCATGCAGGCAAGAGAACATGAAAACTCCACACAGGTAACGGCCAAGGATCAAACCCAGGTCACTGGAGCTGTTAGACAGCAGTACTAACTGCCACATTACAGTGCTGTCATATTGGGGAAGAGGTATACAAAAAGGAAAAGATTAGCAAGGGCAAGTATGGGGCCCCTTACTGGTAGAGACAGAATTTACCACTGGGAGTAAGGAAATTACAGAGGAATTAAACAGTTACTTTACATCTATCTTCACAGAAGACTCACAGAACCTGCATTTAAATTTTAGAGAATTAAGGTGAGAAACACTACAATGCTGGAGGAACTCAGCAGGCCAGGCACCATCTGTGGAGAAAAGCAAGTGGTCAACCTTTCTGGTCAGGACCCTTCTTCAGGACTGAAGATAGGAAAAGGGGAAGCCCAGTCTATAGGAGGGAAAAGCAGAGCAGTGATAGGTGGACGAAAGAGGGGAGGTGGGATGAGTACAGGGTGGTGATAGGGGAGGAGGGGAGAGCAGCTCTGCTGGGAGATGGGTCAAAGGTGAGGAGGAAAAAAGGGGGTAGAAAAAAAGAGGTAGGCTAGGAAAGGGAAGAAGAGGCATGGTTGGGTGTGTGGTGGGGGGAGGTTGTGGGGATAACAAAGTGGTAGAATTCAATGTTCATGCCGTTAGGCTGCAAGGTTCCAAGACAGAAAATGAGGTGCTGGTCCACTGCTTGGAATTCTGACAATGGAGGAGGCTGAGAACTGACATATCTGTGGTGGAGTGGGAGTTGCAGTGATTGGCAACAGGGAGATGCAGATCGCAGTTATGGAGAGAGTGCAGGTGTTCTGTGAAATGGTCACCTAGTCTGCGTTTGGTCTTGCCAATGTAGAGGAGGCCACACTTGGAGCACCGAATGCAGTAGATGATGTTAAAGGATTGTTTGGGTCCCTGGATGGAGGTGGTGTAGAGGCAGGTATTGCACCTATGGCGGGGGCAGTGAAAAGTTCCTGGGGTGGGAGCGGGATTGAGGGGGTTTGAAGGAGTGAACTAGGGAGTCACAGAGAGAGTGGTCCCTGCGAAAGGAAGAAAGGGGTGGGGAGGGTAAGGTATGCTTGGTGGTGGGGTCTGGTTGGAGATGGTGGAAGTGGCTGAGAATGATGTGTTGGATACGTAGGCTGGTGGGATGAAATGCGAGGACAAGGGGGACCTTATCGTTGTTTGGTCTAGGAGGGGTGGGGGCGAAAGCAGAGGTGCAGGAAATGGCCTCTCTCTCTTAGGCCTAGCCTACCTCTTTTTTTCTACTCCCTTTTCCTCCTTACTTTTGGCCCATCTCTCAGTGGATCTGTTCTCCCCTCCTCCCCCGCACCTGCCTATCACTATCTCTTACCTCCATCCACCTATCACCACATTGTGCCCACCACGCCTCCCCTCTTTGGTCCACCTATCACTGCTCTGCTTTTCCCCTCCTACATATTGGGCTTCCCCTTTCCCTATCTTCAGTCCTGAAGAAGAGTCCTGACCAGAAAGGTTGACCGCCTGCTTTTCTCCACGGATGCTGCCTGGCCTGCTGAGTTCTTCCAGCACCTTAAGTGTTTTGCATCCAGATTCCAGCATCTGCTGTCCTTTGTTTCTCTTAGAGAATCAAGGCTCTGGTAAGGATGAGTAACTAAAGGAACTAAATCAAAAAAACTAGAGAAGTTGGCAAGCTTGAAAGCTGATAAATCCCAAGGATTTGCTCCCCAGTGTTTTGAAAGTAGTTTCAGAGACAGGGGATGCACAAATTATCATCTTCCAAAGTTCTTATAGATTCTGGAACTGTTCCTGTCAATTTGAAAGGAGCAAATGTAACCCCACTAGTTAAAAAAGGAGTGAGAGAGAAAACAGGAAACTACTGATCTGTTACCCTACTGTCAGTAGCAGAGAAAATTGAATCTATGATGAAGGATGTAATAACAGAACACCTTGAAAATAATAGAATTGAGGTGAATCAACATGGATTTATGAAAGGAGAATCATATTTGACTGATCTGTTCCAGTTCTTTGATGATGCAACTTGCAGAATAAATAAAGGAAAGCCATTTGGCATGGTGTATTCAGACTTTTAAAAAACATTCAGCAGAAGTCCCACACAAAAGTTTGGTCAACATGGTTAGACCACTTGGAATTGCATGCAGTATACTGATAGGTATTAAGAATTGGTTAATCAACAGAAAGCAAGCAATGGAAGTACACAAATTATTCTCACGATGTGGCGTACCAAAACTTCTCAGAATTTGTAACAATTTGGCTGTGACGACCAAATGTCTTACTTCCATGAACGGGCAAGGACATGCAGATCGAACAATATGGAAAAATGTGAAGTTATTCACTGATGCAGGTACAACATGTAATGAAGAGGGTAAATGGTTTGTTAGCCTTTATTATGTGATGATTTCAATACAAGAGTAAGGACATCTTATTTGAACTGTACAGGACCCTGGCAAGACTATTCCTTGAGTACTGTGTGCAGTTTTGTTCTCCTTACCCAAGGAAAGATAGACTTTGTATGGCAGCGAGTGCAGCAATGATTCACTAGACTGGCTCTAGGATGGTAGATCTGCAGTTGAGTAGGCATGAATTCCCTGAGGTTTCGAAGAACGAAAGGAGATCTCATTGAAACAGATTTATCTTAAAGAAAGAGTTTCACAGGCTATATGCAGGGTAGAAATTTCCCCTGGCTAAGGACCTGGGGGCACAGTTTGAGAGTAATGGGTGGGCCATTTAGGACTAAGATGTGCTGAAATTTCTTCACTCAGAAGATGATGAACCTTTGGAATTTGCTACCAAGAGGTGGTGGGGAATCATTGTGTTCACTTAAAACACAGACTGATAATTTCCTTTAATGTCTGGAAAACTAAGGGTTACCAGGATACTGCTGGAAAATGGTGCTGATTTCAATCAGCATTGATTGCAATCAGCAGAGCAGTCTCTACTGACTCCTATTTTTTATGTCAACTCCAAGAGTAATCCTTGCTGCCACCCAGTGTTCGAAATAGGAAGCTCCGAGACCCACACTTGATACTTCTTTCTTGACTTGATGGCAGTTCACAAAAAAACATTCAACTCAATATCGCATTTGATTTCTGTGCCACAAGTTTTTAATGAAACCTAAAGCAACTAATTAGCTCCACTCCAGAGATTTCAAATGTGAACAATTCTCCCTAAGTCCTAGAAGGGACAGCATTTGGACAACCGATAGAATTAAAAGAAAATGAAGTTTCAATTTTAGTTTGTACATTAAACAAAATATTTTCTAATAAGATAAATGGATAAACATCTTAAAAGGCACATTTGAATTCCAGCCTACTCTGAAATTTACCCAAGAAAATGTGATAAGTATGTTCAGAGTTAGGAATAATTTAATATGCATTAAATAAGGAGAATCTATTTCCTGTGGCAGAAGACTCAGTAATCCAAATTCAAAATTTAAAATAATTAGGAAAAGATTTATAAACATCAGGGTGTTATAATCAAGAATGCACTGTCTTAAATGAATGTGGAAGCAGTTCAATGAAAGAAAATTGGAAAAAGATTTAAAAGTTATAAAAAAGAGTGCCACCATTCGACAACTCTTTTTAAATGATTGATCAAATGGAAAAAACATAGGGCCCTTTAGTGACAACAGGAGCCTGAAGGTATAGATGAGGTCAAAAATGAATACTTTTCAATGGTATTCACAAAGGAAACAGAATTCATTGGAGAATTCAATGAACGGGTAGGTGAAAGTGTAGTGCAGGTCTCCATAAATGAAGGAGCTACTTGATGCCTTGGCAGGCTTAGAGGTGGATCAACCCCCAAGACCAGATGGGATTTATCCCAGGTTGCTGCAGGAGGCAAGGGAAGAGATTGCTTGCTCTCTGGTTGTGATTTTTAAGTCTTTGCTGGACACAAGTAAGGTATCAGATGACTGGAGGATAGCAAATGTTTCAAGGCAGCAGGGAAACACCTAGGAACTAAAAACCTGTGAGCTTAACATCAGTGGTAGAGAAGATACTGGAAAAAATTCTGAGGGAGAGGATTCATGATCACTTGGAAAGGCAGGGACTAATCAGAAACAGCCAAGTTCACTTTGTCAAGGTCAGATCCTACAGACCAATTTGAATTCTTTGAAGAGGTAACAAAAGTGAATCAGTGAAGGCAGGGCCATAGATGCGATTTACATGGACTTTAGTGAAGCCTTTCACAGGGTCCCACATGCTTTAAAAGGTTAGGGCCCATGGGATCCAGGGCAAGCTGGCAAAATGGAGCCAAAATTGGCTTGGCAATAGGAGACAGAGGGCAAGGGTAGAGGGCCAATTTGTGCGACTGGATGCCAGTGACTAGTAGCATCTTACAAAGATCAGCTGTAGTATACCACAAGACAAAGGAGCAGATGCAGGCCATTCGGCCCATCGAGTCTGCTCCGCCACTTCACCATGAGCTAAACTATTCTCCCATCTAGCCCCAATTCCCGGCCTTTTCCCCATATCCCTTGATACCCTGACTAATTAGATACCTATCAATCTCCTCTTTAAACACCCCCAATGATTGGGCCTCCACAGCTGTATGTGGCAACGAATTCCATAAATCCATGACCCTCTAGGTAAAGAAATTTCTCCATCTCTTCTGAATGGGTACATTCTAATTCCAAGACTGTGCCCTCTTGTCCTGGACTCACCTACCAAGGGAAACAACTTAGCCACATCTACTCTGTCCAGTCCTTTCAACATTCGAAGTGTTTCTATGAGGTCCCCTCTCATTCCTCTATACTCCAATGAATACAGTCCAAGGGCCGACAAACACTCCTCGTATGAAAGCCCTTTCATGCCAGGAATCATCCTTGTAAATCTTCTCTGAACCCTCTCCAACATCAGTACATCCTAAGACAAGGGGCCCAAAACTGCACAGAGTATTCCAAATGAGGTCTCACCAGTGCCCCGCAGAGCCTCATCAACACATCCTTACTTTTATATGTTATTCCTTTTGAAATGAATGCCAACATAGCATTTGCTTTCCTTTCTGCCAATCCAACCTGGTGGTTAACCTTTAGGGTATCCTGCACGAGGACCCCCAAGTCCCGTTGCACTTCCCAATTTTGAATTTTCTCCCCATCTAGATAATAATCTGCCTGTTTATTTCTTCTTCCAAAGTGTACAACCGCATATTTCTCAACATTCTATCTCATCTGCCATTTCTTTGCCCACTCTCCGCAACCTTTGTTTCTTCAACACTTCTTGCTACTCCACCTATTTTGGTGTCATCTGCAAACTTAGCCACAAGACCATTTATTCCATAATCTAAATCATATCGATATACAGTGTAAAAAGAAGCAGCCCCAACACCGACCCCTGCGGAACACCACTAGTAACTGGCAACCAACCAGAACAGGATCCCTTTATTCCCACCCTTTGCTTTCTGCCTATCAGCCAATGCTCCACCCATTCTAATATCTTCCCTGTAATTCCATGGGCTCTCATCTCATTAATCAGCCTCTTCTGCAGCACCTTGTCGAAGGCCTTTGGAAAATCCAAATACACAACATCCACAGCCTCTCCCTTGTCCATCCTACTTGAGATTACCTCAAAAAAACTCCAATAGGCTGGTCACGTAGGATCTTCCCTTCATGAAACCATGATGGCTTGGACCAATCTGGTCATGCACCTCCAGGTATTCCATAACCTCGTCCTTGAGGATCGACTCCAATAACTTTCCAACCACCGATGTCAGACTAATAGGCCTGTAATTTTCCTTTTGCTGCCTCCCTCCTTTCTTAAACAGCGGAACTACACTTGTGACCTTCCAGTCCTCCGGTACCATGCCAGAGTCTATTGATTCCTGGAAAATCATCTCCAATACCTCCACAATCTCTAAAGCCACCTCCTTCAGAACCCGAGGGTGCACTTCATTGGTCTGGGAGACTTGAGTGACTTAAACGTAAATGTAGAAAGCATGATCATTAAGTTTGCAGATAACATGAAGATTAGTGGAGTTGTTGACAGTTTAGAGGCTAGTCTTAGTCTGCAGAAAGCTATCGATGCTTTGGTGAAATGGGCTGAAGAATGGCAGATGGAGATTAATCCAGATAAATATGAGAAGATGCATCTTGGGAGCACTAATGAGGATACAACATACACTGTGAATGGTAGGGTCTTACGAAGTATTGAGGAACAGGGGGACTTCGACGTACAAGTCCATAGAATCTTGAAGGTGGCAATGCAGGTAGACAACGTGGTCAGGAAGACATATGGGATACTGGCCTTCATTAGTCGGGGAACTGAATATAGAAGTAGGAAGGTTATTACCCAAATTTACATAACCGTAGTTAGACCTCAGCTGAAGTATCGTGTGCAGTTCTGTCATTAAGGTGTAGGAAGAATGTGATAGTGCTAGAGAAGTTGCAGAGGAAATTCACTAGGATGTTGCCTGGGATGGAGCAGTTCAGTTATGAGGAGAGAATGGAGGAGTTAGGCCTTTTCTCCCTGGAGCAGAGAAGGTGAAGAGAGGACATGATTGAGGTATATAAAATTATGAGGGGTATAGATCAGATAGACTTCAAGACACTTTTCCCTAGACACAAGGCAGATAAAACTAAAGGACACAAGATTAGGGTAAAGGAGAAAGAGACTCAAGGGGGATATGAGGAGGACCTTCTTCATGCAGAGAGTTGTAAGTGCCTCCAATGCACCACCTGAGAGTGGTTGAAGTTGGGTCACTGAGAGCATTTAAGAAGTGTCTAGATGAACTCTTGAATCAAGTAGGCATAGAGGGCTATGAACCAAGCGTTGGGCAATAGGGTTAAAACAGAAGGCTGTCCACTGGACAACATGGATGAGTTGGGCCAAATGATCTGTTTCCAGGCTGTATAGTTCTATGATTCATATTCTATGAAATTCAGTTTTAAAACCATTTTTTTTTACTTGTACATAGAAGTTATAACATGGAAACAGGACAATAATCCATTGGTTCACATCAACATTTATCTTACATCAAAGCATTAATTCCAAGCACATTATTCCTAAACCCCTTCAATTCCTTTTCCTTCATATTTGTGTCCAAACTGATCTTATCATTGTTTCTGCCTCAATTACTAATCCTGCAAATACATTCCACAGCCTCAAGTCCCAATCCCACTCCGACGATTTTCCTCCACAGATGCTCCTCTTAAGTATGTAACATCATTTTGTAATTTTAAACCTTATTGTACTATGTAATGTTCTAACGAAAATGCACCCAATTTTCCAAATAATTCAATTTTATCATATGACAGCATTCTAGCAAATCTGCATATTCCTTCTATACCCTCAATACCCCGAAGAAATGGAAATTTCCTCTAAATGGAAATTTTTATACTGATGTATTTTTATATATTCTATTAGACTGTGCACCTGTTTCATTTCCTCCAAAGCATCTTCTACAATAGCAGAGTAAGACGACATCAGTGACAGAACAGCTACATGGTTATCTGCGGAGAAGTACGAAATAGATTGGTGTGTCACACTTGGTTCAGTTAAGCTAGGCAAAACTAAAACAAAAATATCGCACTCAAAATGAAAAGATATTACAATGCTATTACTGGCAGGAACATGCATACATAAAAATCTCATCAAAATACATACTTATAACAAATGTTATCTTTATAACCAGTGTTCAAATTTACATTTTAGTAGAACCTGTGCCCAAATCCTTAAAACCTAAAATATCCGCATAAGCATGTGACACTAATTTACGTTGTATAATGTTCACAAATATAGTACACCAGGGTTTAAAAACTAAACACTAGTAAGAATAAAGTACTAGCATAACAGCAAAAATTTATGAAGTGCTACAAAATACAGCTGATGTGACATAAAACAGTGTCCAATGGATTAAAATGTACAATGTCAAGCATTTTTAGCCTATGCTTTAAACAAATTTCAATTCAAATTGTTGGCAGCCTTAGGAAAACATCAACACATGCTGTTGTCAGCTGTATCTCTTTGCAGAGACATGGATTATTGGAATGTTTGACATAGGTACATGAGACATATGAAAGATGTTAAACTTTGTCCAATGAAACTAATGCAATGAATAAAGTATCCTCTGAACCAAACATTGTTCATCTTGCTTTCTTGACAACCACTTCGAATTTCCTTTCTTCATATGCAGAATATATTCAGCATTCAACCAGTAATATCTGGGAGAGATGAAGAAGCACTCAGATTGTAATCTGGAATATGCATTACCTTGTGGTATCTTGGAAAATCGGTCACAAGCTTCCCAGACTCCACCTGTGGATGTCAGTTGGTCCTGTGACAAACTGAAAAAAAAACTTCACTTACAAATCAAGGAAAGTCAAAGTCAAGTTTATTGTCATATGCACATTGGAAACGACATTGTACCCAAATCGATATCAATCTATTTTCACCAAGAAAATCCCCTCACACTCAATTATGTAGGCATCAGTGCCAATAAGGTACTCAAGATTATTCAAGGTAGATCTTAACGGAATTAAGTGCATTTTTCTTTGAAAAAAACATGCCCTCCATTGCAGCAGTTTGGGAACAAAGCAGCTAAATTGTTTGAACAGTGAATCTAGTTAAACCTACAACATCCTTCTTTACTGCAGTCTTTTTGAGAAAATTAGATAACTTTATGTATAGATATCGCAATTCAATCCTTTTTAGATTTGTTTTAGATACAAAAAGTTTCTTTAATCACAGAACTTATGACATTGAAGACATAGAACAGTTTCACACTTCCAGCAATACTCAAGACCTTTTTTTAAAGAAATTATAGATGAGAAAAAGGGCAAACAGTTTCTTCTCAGACTAAGCCAGTGGTTCAGCAAATTTCACAGTCTAACCAATGTCAACAATAATGTACTGCTCAAATGGACTTGAAAGGTAAAGGAAATAAACAAAATTTGTTGAGTGAAGGAATATCACATACCTCAACGTAGGCTAGTTTCAAAGTGTGGTCCAAATTTTATTTGCTTTCCCTGCACCTCCCACCCCATCACAACCCACTTCCTATCCTCTAACTACCGACATTTTAATGTATCAATTTTCTCATGTCACACAGCCAAGTACCAGATTACAAATTATAACATTATACCTGCTTTTGTATTATCAATTTTTATAAAACCCTTGCAGTATTTCAGATGGATTACTAGAAACCTCTTTTTCCTATCTGCCACTTGCTAAGAACTAAGAATCCAAATACTCAATTTGTATTATACAGAGAAGTAACAATGCAATTACACTTTTCAAGTGGCAGTCCACTCTCCAACAACGAATGCTGATACCATGCAACCACTTGTGCAACCACAATGTGTGGGTGACGATTTAAAAGCAGCAAAACAAATTCTGAGCTTCATGTTGTCTGCCACTAATTCTCCATCTCACTCTTGCACTGACCTACCTGCCCTTAGCCTCCTGCACTGTTATGAGGCCCAATGAAAACTCAAGGAACAGCACCTCATCTTCCATTTGGGCATCTTGCAGTCTTCTGGACTCAACAGTGAATTGTATAACTTCCAATAACTCACTTTCTGTGTCACAACTGGTCATTTCCACAGCAAGTCATCCATCTGTGATACTCAAGTTTTCATCTCTTCAGTTTAAAAAGCAAATCACCGTATCCAGTGGGCAGCATCGGAGTGGGCAGCTGAGTGAGAGGTAGCAGAATGTTTTGGGCTTTAGCTTAAGGGGCTTCGGCGTAAAGGGGCGAGGAAAGGTAGGTGACTTGAGTTAAGGAAGGGGTATGAATGAGGTTTCCTGCCTCCGGGAAGGCTACATCTGCACCAGGTGTGTCATGCTGCAGCTCCTGAGGGACCGTGTTAGGGAACTGGAGATGCAGCTCGATGACCTTCGTCTGGTCAGGAATAATGAGGAGGTGATAGAAAGGAGTTATAGGCAGGTGGTCACACCGGGACCACGGGAGTCAGGCAAGTGGGTCACAGTCAGGAGGGGGAAGGGGAAGAGTCAGGTACCAGAGAGTACCTCTGTGGCTGTATGCCTTGACAATAAGTACTCCTGCTTGAGTACTGTTGGGGGAGACAGCCTACCTGGGGGAAGCAACAGTGGCAGTGTCTCTGGCACGGAGCCCGGCCCTGTGGCTCAGATGGGTAGGGAAGGAGAGAGGAGGGCACTAGTGATAGGGGACTCTATAGTTAGGTGGGCAGACAAGCGATTCTGTGGACGCAGGAAAGAAACTCGTAAGGTAGTTTACCTCCCAGGTGCCAGGGTCCGCGATTTTTCAGATCGCGTCCAAGATATCCTGAAGTGGGAGGGAGAACAGCCAGAGGTCATGGTACATATTGGGACCAACAACATAGGTAGGAAAGGAATGAGGTCCTGAAAAAAAGACTATAGAGAATTAGGAAGGAAGTTGAGAAGCAGGACCTCAAAGGTAGTAATTTCCGGATTACTGCCTGTGCTAAGTGACAGTGGGTATAGGAACAGAATGAGGACGACGTTAAATGTGTGGCTGAGGGATTGGAGTAAGGAGCAGGGATTCAGATTTCTGGATCATTGGGGCCTCTTTTGGGGCAGGTATGACCTGTTCAAAGAGGACAGGTTGCACTTGAATCCAGGGGGACCAATATCCTGGCGGGGAGGTTTGCTAAGGCTACTGGGGAGAGTTTAAATTAGAACTGTTGGGGGGTGGGATCCGAACTGGAGAGACTGGGGAAGAGGTGTTTGGCTCTCAAGTAGACAAAGCTAGTAGTAGGTACGACAGGCAGGTGATAGAGAAGGGACATGTTCAGACAGGTTTGAGATGTGTCTATTTTAATGCAAGGAGTATTGTGAACAATGCGGATGAGTTTAGAGCTTGGATCAATACTTGGAGATATGATGTGGTGGCCATTATGGAGACTTGGATGGCTCCGGGGCTGGAATGGTTGATTCAAGTGCTGGGATTTAGATGTTTCAGAAAGGACAGGGAGGGAGGCAAAAGAGGTGAGGGAGTGGCACCGTTGATCAGAGATAGTGTCACGGCTGCAGAAAAGATGGACATTGTGGAGGGATAGTCTATGGAGTCTCTGTGGGTGGAGGTTAGGAACAGGAAGGGGTCAATAACTTCCCTGGGTGTTTTTTTATAGGCCACCCTATAGTAACAGGGATATTGAGGAGCAGATAGGGAAGCAGATCCTAGAAAGGTGTGAGAACAAAGTTGTTGTGATGGGGGATTTTAATTTCCCAAACATCGATTGGCATCTCCAGACAGCGAGGGGTTTAGATGGGGTGGAGTTTATTAAGTGTGTTCTGGAAGGATTCTTGACACAATATGTAGATAGGCCTACAAGAGGAGAGGCTGTACTTGATTTGTATTGGGAAACGAACCTGGTCGGTTCAGATCTCTCCGTGGGTGAACATTTTGGTGATAGTGATCATAATCTATCTCCTTTACGTTAGCACTGGAGATAGGAACAGACAGAACTAGAAAGGTGGTTTGCTTGGAGTAAAAGGGAATTATGAGGCTCTCAGGCAGGAAATTGGAAGATTAAATTGGGAACAGATGTTCTCAGGGAAAAGTATGGAAGAAATGTGGCAAATATTCAGGGGATATTTGTATGGGAGTTCTGCATAGGCATGTTCCAATGAGACAGGGGAGTCACGAGAGGATACAGGAACCGTGGTGTACAAAGGCTATAATAAATCTCGTCAAAAGGAAAAAGAAGAGCTTACAAAAGGTACAGAGAGCAAGGTAATGTTAGAGATCTAGAAGAGTACAAGGCTAATAGGAAGGAGCTTAAGGAGATTAGGAGAGCCAGAAGGGGGCATGAGAAGGCCTTGGCGGGCAGGATTAAGGAAAGCCCCAAGGCATTCTACAAGTACATGAAGAGCAAGAGGATAAGATGCCAAAGAATAGGGCCTATCAAGTGCAGCAGTGGGAAAGTGTGTATGGATCCAGGAAGAAATAGTGGAGGTACTTAATGAATACTTACGTCAGTGTTCACCATGGAAAAAAGATCTGGGGGATTGTAGTGGGGACTTGCAATGGCCTGGAAAGCTTGAATATATAGCATCAAGTTAGATAAGTCGCCAGGACTGGATGAGATGTACCCCAGGTTGCTGTGGGAAGCGAGGGAAGAGATTGCGGAGCCTCTGACGATGATCTTTGCATCGTCGATGGAGACAGGAGAGATTCCAGAAGATTGGACGGTTGCGGATGTTGTTCCCTTATTCATGAACGGAGTAGGGATAGCCTAGGGAATTATAGACCAATGAGTCCTTTCCTCAGTGGGTGGTAAGCTGATGGAGGAAGATCCTGAGGGTCAGGATTTATGAACATTGGAGAGGTATGATTAGCCATGGTCAGCAATACTTTGTCAAGGGGCAGGTCCTGTCTTACGAGCCTGATTGACTTCTTTGAGGATGTGACTAAACACATTGATGAAGGGAGAGTAGTAGATGTAGTGTATATGGATTGCAGCAAGGCATTTGATAAGGTACCCCATGCAAGGCTTAATTGAGAAAGCAAGGAGGCATGGGATCCAAGGGGACATTGCAGTGTGGATCCAGAACTGGCTGGCCCACAGAAGGCCAAGAGTGGTTGTTGAAGGGTCATATTCTGAGTGGAGGTCGGTGACCAGTGGTGTATCTCAGGGATCTGTACTGGGACCCTTATGATTTTTATAAACGACCTGGATGAGGAAGTGGAGGGGTGGGTTAGTAAGTTTGCGGATGACACGAGGTTGGGGGTGTTGTGGATAGTTTGGAGGGCTGTCAGAGGTTACAGAGGGACAATAGATAGGATGCAGAGTTGGGCTGAGTGGCAGATGCAGTTCAAACCCAGATAAGTGTGAAGTGGGTTCATTTTGGTAGGTCAAATATGATGGCAAAATATAGTTTTAATGGTAGGACTCTTGGCAGTGTGGAGGATCAGAAGGATCTTGGGGTTCGAGTCCATAGGACGCTCAAAGCGACTGCGCAGGTTGACTGTGGTTAAGAAGACATACGGTGTATTGTCCTTCATCAATCGGGGAATTGAATTTAGGAGTAGAGAGGTATTGTTGCAGCTATATTGGTCCCTGGTCAGACCCCACTTGGAGTATTGCGCTCAGCTCTGGTCACCTCACTACAGGAAGGATGTGGAAGCCATGGAAAAGGATGCAAAGGAGATTTACAAGGATGCTGCCTGGAGTGCAGAGCATGCCTTATGAAAACAGGCTGAGGGAACTCGGCCTTTTCTCCTTGGAGTGACAGAGGATGAGGGTGGACCTGATAGAGGTATATAAGATGATGAGAGGTATTGATAGGGTAGATAGTCAGAGGCTTTTCCCCAGGGCTGAAATGGTGGCCACAAGAGGACATAGGTTTAAGGTGCTGGGGAGTAGACATAGAGGAGATGTCAGGGGTAAGTTTTTTTTTACTCAGAGAGTGGTGAGTGTGTGGGAATGGGCCTGCCGGCAACGGTGGTGGAGGCGGATACGATAGGGTCTTTTAAGAGACTGTTGGATAGGTACATGGAGCTGAGAAAGATAGAGGGCTATGGGTAAGCCTACTAATTTCTAGGGTAGGGACATGTTTGGGACAGCTTTGTGGGCTGAAAGGCCTGAATTGTGCTGTAGTTTTTCTATGTTTCTATTAGCACAGCCTTCCCATGCTGGACATGTCCCACAGCCCAGAATTTCACAGGATTTTACACAACTGTGTCATTTTATTATTCTCTCCTGCCACCATTAGTGCAATCGACATTAGTTATTCCCTTTGTCCTAGCTATCTTTTGCCCCATTTTTGCTGCAATTTAAAGACTCTTCCCCAGTTCAAAGGGCCTTCAACCTGAAAACATTAACCTATTTCTTTTTGCAAAGATGCGGCCCTGACCTGAATGTTTCCAACATTTTCTGTTTTCATTAGAAAGCAGTGGAGGTGCAAGAAATTGCTTCTAGAATTAAATACTATTGAAAATTCATTAATCACACCTTCAGATTTTCAACAATTGTATGGATTTAAAGATTGCACCTTTGAAGTGGTGTGGTTCAGTATCACATTCAATAGCTGAATAACTCCCTCCACTATGTCCATTGCGGCATCTCGAACCAATCGTCGTAAAGTCAAGCCTGAGATAAAGATACCTCTTATTAAACATCTAATAGAGATTGATCAATTTTTTTCTATCTATTGTATTTTTTAGCTAAACAGTGTAGGTTACATTAAAGACTTCAAGCAGTTGGTCAAATACATTTTAAGGTAATTCATCCTGAGCAGCTTTTAAAAGGACAAGATTTAGAAAATAGTGTGGTATATTCTAATTGATTACATCTTATAATATAGAATTCCTCAGAACAAGAGAGAGGAGAATACACTCAGCTTATTTCTGATAGGCATCCCTATTAAGACTATGCATCAGTCTATTATTGCAATTTTTCACAACGAGAAAAATATTATTGCAATCATTTTTAACTTGAAGGATTATACAACACAAATTAATGGCCGCATTGCGAAGCTAAATGCACAGCTTTCCACAAGATTGCGAGTCAACAATTATTGATGGTGTGGCGACTCACCGTCTAGTCAGGCGAACCGGCTCGGCAGTCGGGTCGCGCGGTGTCGGAGCGACGAGGCCCAAGATGGCGGCGGGCCTCGTCTTTCCGAGCGACGGGGAGAACCCGCGCGCGGGAAAGTCCTGATGACGTAGGACTTACGTCATTGCCAGTTTTTTGGGCGGGAGTTTTCTCCCTTAAAGGGCCCGCGCAAGGCAGGAAAATAAACCAGTTCTGTTTGGCAATCCTCCGAGTGAGTCTTGTTTCATTCCGCGGTAGCAACCGCTACAATGGCAAATATTATTTGAGGAAATCTATCAACTCAGTTTCTAAAAATAGCACTGCCAATTTCCTATCCATTTGTTTCGTATGTTCTTGTCTTCATGTTGAATCCATGTATGTTGGGATTTAGATAATTTCTTGATACTTCTTTGTTTGCTTCTCTGAGGCAATTGTGTTGATAAAGAAGAATATTGAATTTAAATGGGACAAGACTGTCCGGGCGTGAATGCAAAGAAAGATCTTGAAATTAATAACAAAGGATCCAACAGGTGGCTTTTCAAAGGCCAAAAGTGTGAAAATATAGACTAGATGTCAAAACAAAACCGCTCAAATGAAACAACAAAGTTCCAACTAATGGACACCAAGATAGGATTTTCTGAGATTACTAGAGAAACTAACTGAGGAGCAAAAATTACTGCATTCAATCAGTAAAGACCTGAAGTTGAATAGGCAATTGCAGTCTTGAACTTACCCACTCAGCAAGTTTGCACTGCTCAGTGCTACTAAGTTGCAAGGATCCAATTTGATTATATTACTGCAGTACCTCAGTAACATTTGAAGTGCCCTTATCTCATCAACCTTGGACCAGGAGCTCCGGACTGTTGAAGCATTTGTGATCTGACATCAAGGAAGATGGTAGTACGGGAAACTCAAGCAAATTGATTTATGTGTGCTTCAGAGACTATGACAAAAGAGCACTAATTTTGTTGTGTTGGTGCATTCTTGAAAGGAAACTATACTTGGAACAAGTTTAGTCTGCACCAAGTAACGTTGTATAGGAAAGATGTAGTGAGACACCTAACCTTGTTATACTGCAGATGAGGACTCCATCCTACCTGTCTGCCATTTTTGTTTACCAGAGCACTTCTCATTTTAATTCTGAGCCTTTACAGTTTACAGTGAGCAACAGAACATTTGTTGCACACCAAATAAAAATTATTACTATGAAACAAAGGTCACATTTCTGCCTCAAGGATATACTCACTACAGCATTGGCAACATCCAAATGGATAAATTTGTAGTCTTTTCAGTACCACTTGCCTTGACTCTTTGGTAACCAGTAGTACACACTGGATAAAGTAAGGATACTCTTCTGAATTTCAGCAGTGAGCTTCTGACAGTCCTAGCACAGAAAACATCAGTCAGTGGAATTTGGCTGAATCTCACTAATTGCAAAGATCATAATCTGAAGCTCAACCTTTGTACTCACTTGTACAGATGGCAAAGGAGGTTTTGAAAAGGCCAAACTGAGTTTTGTTGCTTCTTGAGATACTGCTTTGACACACTCACCTAGAAGAAACATATAGATAAGGGTTATACAATTTTCTAAGAAACTACATGCTTACAATAGTACCAGCACAAGCTAATGAAGGTAGGTAATTACCCAAAAATATCAAACCTCAATTTACTAATGGAGCAGAAATGTGATTAATACATATCTTCTTGTGCACACCACCCCCAACAACCACACATCCCCACTCCCAAAATGTATTTCACTTTATTATATTTGCTTTTAGAAAACTGTAATGTTAAACTACGGGAGACATTGCCATAATACCACCACCAAAAGATTTTGTGAATCAGCACTCAACTTAAATATCAATCCACATGCTGTCCAATTTTTTCAAAAATTACACTTCTTAATTTAAAATTAAAATTAAACTCACAACACCTTTGCAATGTTAGGAAATGTAGAGATTCTAGATAGGTACAAGTGTAGTGATAGATTTACCATGCAATTTAGTCAAAGTGGATTGACCTTACCACAAATGCTGAGAATAGGAAGATATTCAAATGTGCCAATGCAACAAAGTTATAGAAAAAGAAGTTGCAATAGTTGAAGCAAACTAATTTTCACCACATCTTTCCAATTATTTGGCTTGTTATCTTTTCTGTGCAGGTAATAGACCTCCAAAGTACCTTACTGACGAACAAAAGCACCTGAGTTTGTGCAGCAAATGCATCATCTACACCCAGAATGGTGAAAATCTAGTTTATAGAAGGAACAAAGAGCTAAAATTATGAAGCTAACACCAGTGTCTCAGTATAAAAAAAAATTCAGGTCATAAATACTCAAACTCTTTTTGATGCTATTGGTAACTTCAGAATTTATCCTCCACCACATTTAGACATCATATCTCCGGAGAACATCAAAGGTTACATGGACACTCTATACCATTCACAATCTTCTCTTGTATCTTTTACATTAAATACCAAACCTAGAGTTTTCCAGAAGAATTGCAAGTCAAAATCTTCCAATTTCCACGATTCTCCCTCTGTAAAGAAAAAAGTTCGCATTAACAAGCTACTTTGTATTCACAGAATAGAAACAATAACACAATACATTAAAAATCATTCATACCAAGTTAGCCAATTTCAATCAGGAGGATGAGAGTTCACAAGCTCAACTCACTGTAGGGAAAGTAGCTCAAAAAAAAAGCAGCCAAGGTCCTCACACTACCAACCTCTGCTGGAACCACATACCTGCAACTCTAAATACGACAACAAAGTCATCTTACATTACCTCTTCCTCATCTTGCTCTCATGTCCCAGATTGGCATTTTGTGGTACTTGCACTGCCTGCCTCCATACTTAGAACACAAAAGAGGAAAAAGTTGTAAAACTTTGGTTTCAGTTCAGCAAATTCTGGTTGCAAGAGCTGAATATTAGACCCAATTGGCCGATGCTTAGTCAGCAGAGCAGAGTGAAAGATGGCAACAGAAAGAGCCTGGGATGCTGCTTTCAGAATGTTACCATACACTGGTCTAGAAGGCTAAGAATAAATTACCCCCTTTGTTAATTCTCAGAATGCCATCCCCTTCCTACCCCATAATTAAACTATTCAAAAAAGCATGTAATATGATTAATTTGGCATCAGTGTTTTCCTCCAATATTTTTCCCCCTGAAGTTGGTTTTATGCTGATGTGGCTCACAACTGACAATCCTCCGTTGCCAAACCCTCACCCCCCACCTCCTCCCACACTTCTGCCAGCACTACGAATCACAGGGTTAGCTTTAACACACACAACTGAGCCCAATCCTCATCTCACTGGATGCCCAAAGATTTACACACACACATTCTAAGGTCAACCCCATGCCACTCCCAAAGTAAGACAGTGAAGCCAAGCAGACTCCTTCCATTCAGGCTGATGGGAGCCAGCTAGTCAGAAATGCAAAATCAAATGTGCCATCTTTTAATTCAGTTTCACAAGTACAGCTTTTACAATTGGAAACTTGCATTTATGCATCATTATAAATATACAAAACATCCCAACTCTCCAAACATGACATCCCCAACTCATTACAGCTGTGTTTTCAGGCAAAAATTAAAACCTAGCCCAAGGAAACAAAATTCTCTAATCCCCCTCTGCTAGTTCCAACAGACTGGAATGTAGTAAATGCAATACCATTACTCCCATCCATACTTTTCTTGAATAAAGTGAGAAAAGCATGGAACTATAGATGTGTTTAAACTAATAAATGAATAATGTGACATCAGTTGTCAGCAAAATCATTAAACCCATTTAGGATATATACCCAGACTTTAGAAAGCACAATCTGAGTAGAGCAATTAATGTTCAGATGGGAAAACACAGATAGCCAATCTAATATAGTTTTTTGAGAATGTTTCTTTCAGGGTAGATTTGATAAAACACGTCATTAAAAAGCAGGATGTATATCAACCCGAATAGGAAATTAGTTGAAAACTGAACAAGTAGATCTATTTCCACTTGATGGTTACTGGTGAGATTCCAGGGGATCACGAATGAACATAAGAACACATGAAAATAGGAGTAGGAACCAGACCCTTCAAGCCTGACCTGCCATTCAATAAGATCATGGCTGATCAATGCTGGCCTCAATTTCTTTCCTGTGCTAGTTCCCCATAATCCTTAATTCCTCGATACTTCAAATCCATCTCCACCTTGAATATATCAAATGATCTCGCCTCCACATACTTCAGAAGCAATTTCTACATCAGTTTTAAATGACTGGGCCCTTATTTTGTAGCTATGTCCTCTTGTTCATTTAGTGAAAACATGTCAACATCTAATTTAAGTACACTTCATGGTCCCTCTGATCTTTTGGATTAAATTCCATTTCCACTTTTCTGCCTAACCGACCAGACCATCTATACCTTGCTTTTCTCCTCAGTGTCAACCACAGGGGAAATCTTTGTATTATTTGTAGACTCCTTTAACACACCCCCTATATTTAAGTCGAAATGTGCATTCAAAAAACAGGGATGAAGTAGTGAGCCCTGTGGAATCCCAGTGGAAGTAGTCTTCCAGTCACAAGACACCTGTCGATCATTATCTTTGGCTATGTTCATGGGAGATGTCTCACAATTTTGATTGAATTTTTTTTTGAAAAGGTGACCAAGAGAATTGACGAAGACAGGAAGGTGAACGTTACCTACATGGACTTCGTCAAGACCTTTGACAAGGTCCCATATGGTAGGCTGGTTCAGAAGGTTAGAATACATAGGATCCAGGATGAGATAGCAAATTACATACAAATTGGCTTGGTGGTAGGAAGCAAGCAGTGGGAGTGAGGCTTGTTTCTCAGTTTAGAGACCTGTAACTTGTGGTGTGATGCGGGATCAGTGCTGTTTTTTAATTATATGTCATATATAGTAATGATTTGGATCAGAATGGGGTGGCAATGATTAATAAGTTTGTAGTTAACATCAAAATTGGCAGTACAGTGGACAGTGAAGAAGGTTGTCCAAGGTTACAGCAGGATCTAGATCAAAAGGGAAAGTGAGCAAGGAAATGACCGATGGAATCTAACTCAGACGAGTGCGAAATGATGCACTTTGAGAAGTTAAAGCAGGTCAGGACGTACACAGTGAATGGAGCAGAGTGCTGAGGAGTGTTATCAAACACAGTATGTTGACAGACCAACTAGAGGGAAGGCCATATTAGATCTAGTATTAGATAATGAACCAGGTCAAGTGACAGATCTCCCGGTGGGGCGAGCATTTTGGGGGACAGTGACCACCGCTCCCCTAACCTTCAGCACTGTGATGAACAAGTATAGGAGCAAAGAGGACGGGGAAGATATTTAATTGGGGAAGGGCACATTATGAGGCTATAAGGCTAGAGCTTGAGAGTGTAATTGGGATGACATTTTTGAGGGAAATGTACTATGGAGATGTCGTCATTGTTCAGGGATCTCTTGCAGGATGTTTCGGGATAAATTTGAGGCAGAGAAAGAATGGGAGGATGAAGGAACCACGGTAACAAGAGAGGTGGAACAGCCAGTTAGGAAGAAGGCAGCATACAGAAGGTGTAAGCAGCAAGGTCAGATAGGGCTCATGAGGAATATAGAGAAGCAAGGAAGGAACTTAAGAAGGGGCTGAGGAGAGCAAGAAGGGGACATGAAAAGGCTTTTGGCGAGTAGGGTTTAAGGAGAGGTCCCAAGGCTTTTTTCACGTACGGAAGAGCAGAAGGATGACGAGAGTTAAGGTAGAACCAATTAGAGACAAAGGCGGGAAGATGTGCCTGGAAACTGTGGAAGTGGGTGAGGTTCTTAATGGATAACTTCTCTTCAGTATTCACCAAAGAGAGGGGCCTTGATACTGCTGAGGATAGTGTTGGTAAGGTTAAATTTCTGGAGCATATAGATATGAAGAGGGAGGATGTGTTGGAGTTGTTAGAAAATATTAAGACAGCTAAGTCCCCGGGACCTGACGGAATATTCCCCGGCTGCTCCGTGAGGCAAGGGAGGAGATTGCTGAACTGTTGGCTAGGATTTTGAGTCCTCGTTGTCCACCGGGAATGGTACCAGAGGATGGAGGGTGGCAAGTGTTGTCCCCTTATTCAAAAAAGGTAGCAGGGATAGTCCAGGGAATTACAGACCAGTGAGCCTTACGTCTGTGGTGGGCAAGCTGTTGGAAAGGATTTTAAGAGATAGGATCCATGAGCATTGAGAGAATCATGGACTGATTAGGAATAGCCAGCATGGCTTTGTGAAGGGATGATCATGTCTCACAAGCCTGACATGGTACTTTGATGAGGTGACCAGGAAGATCGATGAGGGTAGTGCAGTAGATGTGGTCTACATGGATATTAGTAAGGCATTTGGCAAGGCTCCACATGGTAGGCTTCTTCAGAAGGTCAGAGGGCATGGGATCCGGGGAGGCTTGGCTATGTGGATTCAGAATCGGCTTGCCTATAGAAAGCAGAGGGTTGTGGTGGAGGGAGGGCATTCAGGTTGGAGGGCTGTGACTAGCAGTGTCCCACAGGGATCGGTCCTGGGACCTCTACTTTTTGTGATATTTATTAATGACTTGGATGAGGGGATAGAAGGGTGGGTTAGCAAGTTTGCAGACGACACAAAGGTCAGTGGTGTTGTGGATAGTGTGGAAGACTGTTGAAGCTTAAAGAGGGATATTGATAGGATGCAGAGCTGGCTGACAAGTGGCAGATGGAGTTTAATCTGGAGAAGTGTGAGGTGGTACACCTTGGAAGGACAAACTCCAAGGCGCAGTACAACGTTAATGGCATGATTCTGGGTAGTGTGGAGGAGCAGAGGGACCTGGGGGTTCATATCCACAGATCACTAGAAGTTGCCTCACAGGTGGAAAGGGTAGTTAAGAAAGCTTATGGGATGTTATCTTTCATAAGTCGTGGGATCGAGTTTAAGAGCCATGAGGTAATGATGCAGCTCTACAAAACTCTGGTTAGACCACACTTAGAGTACTGTGTCCAGTTCTGGTCACCTCATTATAGGAAGGGATGTGGAAAGCATTGGAAAGGGTGCGAGGATATTTACCAGGATGCTGCCTGGTTCAGAGAGTATGGATTATGAGGAGAGACTAAGGGAGCTAGGGTTTTACTCTTTGGAGAGGAGGATGAGAGGAGACTTGATAGAGGTATACAAAATATTAAGAGGAATAGATAGAGTGGACAGCCAGCACCTCTTTCCCAGGGCACCAATGCTCAATACAAGAGGGCATGGCTTTAAAGTAATGGGTGGGAGGTTCAAGGGAGAAAGCAGAGGAAGGTTTTTCACCCAGAGAGTGGTTGGTGCATGGAATGCGCTGCCTAGGGTAGTGGTGGAGGCAGATATGTTGGACAAGTGCAAGAGATTGTTAGATAAGTATACGAAGGAATTTAAAATAGGGGGATACGTGGGAGGAAGGTTAATAGTCTTAGGCGTGGTTTAAAGGTCGGTACAACATGGTGGGCCGAAGGGCCTGTACTGTGTTGTATGGTTCTATGGAACACCGAGACCTTGGTGTAGAAGTACATAGTTCCCTGAAAGTGGCCATACAGGTAGACAGAGTGATAAAGATGGCATATGGTATGCTTGCTTCAACATCCAGGCATTGAGTACAAGAGTTGGGATCTCATGTTATAGTTGTACAAATTGTTGTTTAGGCTGCACTTGGAGTACTGTGTGCAGTTCTGATTGCCACACTATAGGAAGGATTCAATTAAGCTAAAGATGGTGGTCAGAAAAGATTCACAGGACAATTGCCTGGACTGGAGGGCTTGAGTGAAAAGGACAGGTTCAATAGGCGGGGATTGTTTTCCCTGGAGCACAGGAGGCTGAGAGGAGACGTTATAGACGTTTATAAAATTGAGGGGCAAAGATAGGGTAGATAATCACAGATTTCTTTCCACGATATGGGTGTCTAAAAATAGAGGGCATAGGTTTAAGGTGAGGGGGAAAGATTTAAAGGGGACCTAAGGAGCAAGTTTTTTCATACAGAGGATGCAGAGTATATGGAATGAGCTGCTTGAGGAGGTGTTCGAGCCAGGTACAATTACAACATTTTAAAAAACATTTGACAGGTGCATGGATAAGAAAGGTTTAGAGGGACATGGGCCAAACGCAGGCAAATGTGTTCAGCAGAGAGAGAAGATATCTTTATTGGTCACATGTACATTAAACACACAGTGAAATGCATCTTTTTGCATCATGTTCTGGGGGCAGCCCGCAAATGTCTTCGCACTTCTGGCAGCAATATAGCATGCCCAAAACTTCCTAACCCGTATGTCTTTGGAATGTGGGAGGAAACCAGAGCACCCGGAGGAAATCCACGCAGACACGGGAGAATGTACAAACTCCTTACAGACAGTGGCTGGAATTGAACCCAGGTCACTGGTGCACCAACAGCGTTACGTTAACTGTTACATGACAGTGCCTGCCCCTTGGTCAGCATGGACAAGTTGGGCCAAAGGGCCTGGTTCTGTGCTGTATAACTATGAATCTACCTTGTTAAGCCACCTTCGGATGTTATATTTTTGAATAAGGAATACAAACCCAAACTGTCTAGCCTCAATTGGTGGGACAATCCTCTCATCCCAGGAATTAGCCTCGTGAATCCCACACAATACTCCAAGTGGGAGCTGCAACAATACCTCACGGCTCCTAAATTCAATTCCTCGATTAATGAAGGACAATACACCATATGCCTTCTTAACCACAGAGTCAACCTGCGCAACCGCTTTGAGCGTCCTATGGACTCGGACCCCAAGATCCCTCTGATCCTTCACACTGCCAAGAGTCCTACCATTAAGACTATATTCTGCCAACATATTTCACCTACCAAAATGAACCATTTCACACTTATCTGGGTTGAACTGCATCTGCCACTTCTCAGCCCAACTCTGCATCCTATCTATGTCCCTCTGTAACCTCTGACAGCCCTCCAAACTATCCACAATACCCCCAACCTTCGTGTCATCTGCAAACTTACTAACCCACCCCTCCACTTCCTTATCCAGGTCCTTTCTAAAAACCACAAAGAGCAAGGGTCCCAGTACAGATCCCTGAGATACACCACTGGTCACCGAACTCCACTCAGAATATGACCCTTCAACAACCACTCTTTGCCTTCTGTGGGCCAGCCAGTTCTGGATCCACACTGCAATGTCCCCTTGGATCCCATATCTCCTCACCTTCTCCATAAACCTCGCATGGGGTACCTTATCAAACGCCTTGCTGAAATCCATATACACTACATCTACTGCTCTCCCTTCATCAATGTGTTTAGTCACATCCTCAAAAAATTCAATCAGGCTCGTAAGGCAGGACCTGCCCTTGACAAAGCCATACTCACTATTCCTAATCATATTATACCTCTCCAAATGTTCATAAATCCTGCCTCTCAGGATCTTCTCCATCAGCTTACCAACCACTGAGGTAAGACTCACTGGTCTATAATTCCCTGGGCTATCCCTACTCCCCTTCTTGAATAACCCTCCAATCTTCCGGAACCTCAACCATCTCCATGGACGACACAAAGATCATCGTCAGAGGCTCCGCAATTTCTTCCCTCACCTCCCACAGCAACCTGGGGTACATCTCATCCAGTCCTGGCGACTTATCTAACTTGATGCTTTCCAAAAGTTTCAGCACCTCCTCTTTTCTAATATCTACATACTCAAGCTTTTCAGGCCACTGCAAGTCCCCACTACAATCCCCCAGATCTTTCTCCGTGGTGAATACTGATGTAAAGTATTCATTAAGTACCTCCGCTATTTCTTCTGGATCCATACACACTTTCCCACTGCTGCACTTGATAGGCCCTATCCTTTCACATTTCATCCTCTTATTCTTCACATACTTGTAGAAAGCCTTGGGGTTTTCCTTAATCCTGCCCGCCAAGGCCTTCTCATGTCCCCTTCTGGTTTTCCTACTCTCTTTCTTAAGTTCCTTCCTTTTAGCCTTGTACTCCTCCACTAGCTCTCTATACCTTTTGTATACTTTTCTTTTCAACTTGATTTATTATAGCCTTCGTACACCACGGTTCCTGTATCCTATCACGACTCCCGTCTCATAGGAACATGTCTATGCAGAACACCACACAAATACCCCCTGAATATTTGCTACATATCTTCCATACTTTTCCCTGAGAACATCTGTTCCCAATTTAATCTTCCAATTTCCTGCCTGAGAGCCTCATAATTCCCTTTACTCCAAGTAAACACCTTTCCAGCCTGTCTGTTCCTATCCCTCTCCAGTGCTAATGTAAAGGAGATAGAATTATGATCACTGTCACCAAAATGTTCACCCACGGAGAGATCTGACACCTGACCAGGTTCATTTCCCAATTTCAAATCAAGCACAGCCTCTCCTCTTGTAGGTCTATCTACATATTGTGTCAAGAACCCTTCCTGAACACACCTAACAAACTCCACCCCATCTAAACCCCTCACTGTCTGGAGATGGCAATCGATGTTTGGGAAATTAAAATCCCCCATCACAACAACTCTGTTATTCTCACACCTTTCTCGGATCTGCTTCCCTATCTGCTCCTCAATATCCCCGTCACTATTGGGCGGCCTATAAAAAACACCCAGCACCGTTATCGACCCCTTCCTGTTCCTAAACTCCACCCACAGAGACTCCGTAGACAATCCCTCCACAACATCCACCTTTTCCGCAGCCATGACACTATCTCTGATCAACAGTGCCACTCCCCCACCTCTGCCTCCCGCCCTGTCCTTCCTGAAACATCTACAGTTTAGACATCAGACCCCACTTGGAGTATTGTGCTCAGTTCTGGTCACCTCACTACAGGAAAGATGTGGAAGCCATAGAGAGGGTGCAGAGGAGATTTACAAGGATGCTGCCTGGGATGCAGAGCATGCCTTACGAAAGCAGGTTGAGGGAACTCGGCCTTTTCTCCTTGGAGAGACGGAGGATGAGGGGGGATCTGATTGAGGTGTATAAGATGATGAGAGGTATTGATAGGGTAGATAGTCAGAGGCTTTTCCCCAGGGCTGAATTGGTGGCCACAAGAGGACATAGGTTTAAGGTGCTGGGGAGTAGATATAGAGGAGATGTCAGGGTTAAGTTTTCTACTCAGAGAGTGATGAGTGCGTGGAATGGGCTGCCAGAAATGGTGGTGGAGGCTGATACGATAGGGTCTTTCAAGAGACTGTTAGATAGGTAAATGGAGCTGAGTAAAATAGAGGACTATGGGTAAGCCTAGTAATTTCTAGGGTAGGGACATGTTCGGCACAGCTTTGTGGGCCGAAGAGCCTGAATTGTGCTGTAATTGTTCTAATCTCCTTTGGGCTGCCTCCATTGATGCTACATCCTTTTGTAAGAAAGGAGACCAAATCCGTGCAAAGTATTCCAGGTGAGGCCTCACCAACACCCTGCACAACTGCAATAAAACCACCTTATTTTTAAACTCCAACCCCTTCACAATAAGGGCCAACATGCTGTTTACCTTCTTAACTACTTGATGCACCTGCCTGCTGATTCATCCACTGGAACAGTTAGATCCCGCTGAACTTTACTCATCTGTACTCTCTCTCCATTTGGACAATAATCTGTCCCTTGATTCCTGTTACTGAAGTGTGACCCCACCTTTCCCCATGCTAAATGCCATTTGCCAGAGTTTCGCCCAATTACTCAATCTATATCCTATTGCAGAATCACAATGTGTTCATCACATTGGGCCCTCAGCTATTCACATTTTATATTGCTGACTTAGCCATTTGGTTAAAAGTAATTGATCAACAAAGACTGAAAATATTGAATGAATTTTCTATGGAGTAGGGCTTGAGGATATTCAAAATTGAAAACAAAAGATTTCTGGTTCTATAGGATATGGTGAATGTGCAGGAAAGCACTTGAGATACATGTTCAGCCATGAACCTCAAATTAATGGCAGAGCAAACTTGAGAGACCAAGTAGCTTACTTCTCCTAATTCTTATCTACACCAGCCAAGATGACCAAATGCTTATTCAGAATTATGTTTTAAGCCACACCTTAATGAGAGAAACAGATAGACAGATGTTCAGTTTGGGAATTATAAATATGAGGGCCCAAACTGACAACATAGCCGTCAATAGTGGAGCAAATGTACAAGTTGGAGGAGCTCTCCAAAGATTGAAGGGCTGTTTTTTGTGCCAAAATCAGAGGAATCTGACCACAAGATTAAGCATTCCAACAATGAGGAGTTTAGATAGATAATCAATACAGGATTGACAAGAGCTGGATTTAAACCTTGACCAGCACAATTTTGAATGAGGTCAACTTTATAAAATTATGAGAGGAATAGAAAGGGTAGATAGTCTTTTTCCCTTGAGGGTGAACATGTCAAAGACTAGAGAGCATTGTTTTAAAGTGAGAGGGAGAAAGTTGAAAGATTTACAAGGCAAGTGTTTTGTTTTTGCAGAGGATGGTAGATGCCTGGAAACAAATATGATAGCAACATTTAAGAGGCGTGTAGACTGGCACATGAACAAGCAGGGAATGGAGGATATAAACCATATGTAGGCAAATGGGAATAGTTTAAATTGACATCTTGGTCAGCACAAACATCATGGGCCGAAGGGCCTTTTCCTGTGCTGCACCCTTCAACGTTATGGAGGGCGGAAAGATGTCAGGCCAGCCAGAAAAGCTTTAGCACAGCACAGACTGGTTTCAACAAAAGCATGAATAAATTTGCCCACTGAAGTGAGATATTTTACACCATCAACGGACAGCCTTCCATTAGATCTCGGAGATCCATCGCGGGGGAGTGAAGCCGATGATCGGGCTACCTCAGCATTGGGCTTCAATTCATTCAGGCTGGAGGGGTCGATGGAGCGACAAGGACAGTGTTGTGCCTGTGCCCAGCACCGTGGGCTCTCTCACACAGCCCTTCACCCTCACTCACAGCGTGGAGCAGGCTGGTCCGGGTACCACCCCCCACCTCACCTCCCGAGTCCTGGCCCAAAAACCGGGGGCAGCGGCAATCCAAGAGGCCGGCACGGACAGGGCCTCACCCAGGCCCGAGATGACGACCGAGTGCCGCCACCCGGCCAGGCGGGGCCTCCCACCCCAGAGCCGGCAGCTGCCTGCA
This sequence comes from Pristis pectinata, assembly GCF_009764475.1. Classification (NCBI taxonomy): domain Eukaryota; kingdom Metazoa; phylum Chordata; class Chondrichthyes; order Rhinopristiformes; family Pristidae; genus Pristis; species Pristis pectinata. Next base: position 11,955,454 of record NC_067420.1, read on the forward strand.
CTCACCTCGCAGCTGCGACGCCACCTCCCGCAGGCCCTGCACCAGGTTCCGCAACGGCAGCCGCAGGTCGCCACCACCACACTGCGCAACCTCGGCCTCGGCCGCTCGCCGCTCCTCCATCTTCACCTCCCAGCTGGCCGCGGCGCTCAGGGAGCGGGGCGGCGGCGGACAGGGCGGCCGCGGCGCTCAGGGGGCGGGACGGCGGAGGACTGGGCGAAGAATAGGGCGGAGCAAAATAGGGCGAGGCCAAGGATGTGGTCGTGGCAACGGAGGGGCGGAGCTAATGATGCGGGCGTGGTCACGGGGGAGAACTAAGGAGATGGGCGGGGCAATGGGGCGGGGCTGACTGGGGTGCGGCAACAGAGGGGAGGGGCTAGGGAAAGGGGCGGAGACTAAGGGCTGGGCAAAGCATGGGGGCGGGGCAAATAATGGGGGCGGGGCAATGGGGACCAAGGACCAGCGATGGGCCACGGAATGGACAAGGGGCGGGCCTAAGGATAGGGGCGGAGCGAGTGGGTGGGCGGAGCCAATAAAACAGGGCGGAGCAACTCGGGGCAGTGGCGGTAGAGATTTCATGGGGTCCTTGACCTTTATTTATAGGATACCCACAACCGGTATTTATTCCCCATCCCTAATTGCCCTTGAGAAAGAGGTTGTCAATGGCCTTCTTGAACCCCTGCAGTCCTACTAGTGGGGCATTCGATGAAGATAATTCCAGTGGATGTCAGGGTTAGGCAGTTAGACCCTCTATTGTTGGAAGTAAATCATTGCCTGGCATTTCTGTGGCTTGAATCTTGCCACATATCAGTCATGCTCGAATGTTGTCTAAGTCTTCTGATTTGTGTCTTGCAAGTGATGAAAATCAGGAGCCTGAGGGAATGTTCTAGCACCAATGACGCTAAAGGAGCCCAACACCATCCAGGGCAAAGCAGCCTGCTTGATTGGCATCTCACCAACATCCCAAAACATTCACTCCGTCCATCACCAGTGACTGCAATGTGCACCATCTACAAAATTCAGTCATTAATTGCCCCCATGACCCTGACAACACCTCTGAAACCAACGACCATTGCAAACAAGAAGGACAAGGGCAGGACGGGCTTGGGATCACCCCACTGCAGGTTCACATCCAAGTCACACACCATCTGACTTATAGAACATAGAACAGTACAGCACAGTACAGGCCCTTCGGCCAACAATGTTGTGCCGACATTTTATCCTGCTCTAAGATCTATCTAACCCTTCCCTCCCACATAGCCCCCTATTTTTCTATCATTCATGTGTCTATCTAAGGGTATCTTAAATGACCCTAATGTATCTGCCCCCGCAACCTCTGCAGGCAGTGCGTTCCACGCACCCACCACTCTGTGTAAAAAGCCCCTGATATCCCCCTTATACCTTTCTCCAGTCACCTTAAAATTATGTCCCCTCATGTTAGCCATTGTCGCACTGGGAAAAAGTCTCCGACTGTCCATTCAATCTATGCCTCTTTTCATCTTGTACACCTCTATCAAGTCACCTCTCATCCTCCTTCTCTCCAAAGAGAAAAGCCCTAACTCGCTCAATCTATCCTCATAAGACATGCTCTCCAATCCAGGCAGCATCCTCGTAAATCTCCTCTGCACCCTCTCTAAAGCTTCCACATCCTTCCTATAACGAGGCGACCAGAACTGAACACAATACTCCAGGTGTGGTCTGACCAGAGTTCTATAGAGCTGCAACATTACCTCGCGGCTCTTGAACTCAATACCCCGACTAATGAAGGCCAACACTCCATATGTCTTCTTAACAACCTACGACCTGCGTGGCAACCTTGAGGGATCTATGGACCCCAAGATCCCTCTGTTCCTCCACACTACTAAGAGTCCTGCCTTCAAATTCGATCTCCCAAAGTGTATCACTTCACACTTATCTGGGTTGAACTCCATCTGCCACTTCTCAGCCCAGCTCTGCATTCTATCAATATCCTGTTGCAATCTACAGCAACCTTCTACACTATGCACAACACCACCAACCTTTGTATCATCAGCAAACTTACTAACCCACCCTTACACATCCTCATCTAAGTAATTTATAAAAGTCACAAAGAGCAGGGGTCCCAGAACAGAACGCTGCAGAACACCACTGGTCACCGACCTCCAGGCAGAATATGGTCCACCTACCACCAACCTCTCTCTTCTCTGGGTGAGCCAATTCTGAATCCACACAGCCAAGTTTCCCTGGATCCCATGCCTCCCGACTTTCTGAATGAGCCTTTCTGAATCCACACAGCCAAGTTCCCTGGATCCCATGCCTCCTGACTTTCTGAATGAGCCTTCCATGAGGAACCTTATCAAACGCCTTAGTAAAATCCATGTACACCACATCCACTGCTCTACCTTCATTAATGTGCTTTGTCACATCCACAAAGAATTCAATCAGGCTCGTGAGGCATGACCTGCCCCTCACAAAGGAACGCTGACTGTCCCTAATCAGCCTATGCTTCTCTAAATGCCCATAAATCCTGTCTCTAAGAATCTTCTCCAGTAATTTGCCCACCACTGAAGTAAGACTCACTGGTCTGTAATTCCCAGGGTTATCCCTACTCCCTTTCTTGAACAAAGGAACAACATTGGCCACCCTCCAATCATCTGGCATTACTCCTGTGGCCAGTGAGGACGCAAGGGTCATCGCCAAAAGCACAGCAATCTCTTCCCTCATTTCCCGTAATAACCTTGGATATATCCCGTCCGGCCCCGGTGACTTACCTATCCTAATGTTTTTCAATAGTTCCAGTACATCCTCTTTCCTCATGTCGACATGACCTATCAGTCTGTTGTACGCCATCCTCACAAACATCAAGGTCTCTCTCTCTGGTGAATACTGAAACGAAGTATTCATTAAGGACCTTCCCTACCTCTTCCGACTCCAGGCACATGTTTCCCCTTTTATCCCTGATCGGTCCTACCCTCAATCCAGTCATCCTCCTATTCTTTACATATGTGTAGGATGCCTTGGGGTTTTTCTTGATCCTACTCACCAAGGACCTCTCATGCCCCCTTCTAGCTCTCCCAAGTCCATTCTTAAGCTCCCTCCTGGCTACCTTATAACTCTCCAGAGCCCTGTCTGATCCTTGCTTTCCAAACCTCAGGTAAGCTTCTTTCTTCCTCTTGACAAGATATTCTACATCTCGTGTCAACCACGGTTCCTTCACTCTACCATCCTTATCCCGCCTCAATGGGACAAACCTATCCAGAGCCCCATGCAAGTATTCCTTAAACAACCTCCACAATTCCATTGTGCACTTCCCCAAGAACATCTGTTCCCAATTTATGCTTCCAAGTTCCTGCCTAATAGTATCATAATTCCCCCTCCCCCAGTTAAATACTTTCCCATATCATCCGCTCCTGTCCCTCTCCAAGGCTATGGTAAAGGTCAAGGAGTTATGGTCACTCTCTCCAAAATGATCTTCCACCGAGAGATCTGAAACCTGATCAGGCTCATTGCATAGTACCAGGACCAGTATGGCCTCTCCTCTAGTCGCCTGTCCACATACTGTGTCAGGAATCCTTCCTGTACACACCGAACAAACTCTGCCCCATCTATCCCCTTTACACTAAGGAGGTGCCAATCAATATTAGGGAAGTTGAAATGACCAATGACCACCCTGTTATTTTTGTACCTCTCCAAAATCTGCCTCCTGATCTATTCCTCAGCATCTCTGCTGCTATTGGAAGGGTCTGTAGAATACTCCCAATAGAGTGATTGCTCCCTTCCTGTTTCTGACTTCCACCCACACTGACTCAGTAGACAATCTCTCCAGGACATCCTCCCTTTCTACAGCTGTGACACTGTCCCTGATCAGCAAAGCCACTCCCCCACCTCCTTTATCTCCGCCCCTGTCCCTTTTGAAACATCTAAACCCTGGAATAACCAGCAGCCGTTCCTGCCCTTGTGATAGCCAAGTCTCTGTAATGGCCACCACGTCATAGTTCCACGTACTTACCCATGCTCTAAGTTCATCAGCCTTGTTCCTGATACTTCTCGCATTAAAGTAGACACACTTCAGCCCATCCAACTGACTGCAATTTTGCCCTTTCAACTGCCTATCCTTCCTCACAGTCTTTCTACACTCTGCATCTACTTGTACACTAAATGAACCAAGCTCTGACCTATCACTCTGGTTCACACCCCCCTGCTAAACTGGTTTAAACCCTCCCCAACAGTTCTAGCAAACATGCCCGCAAGAATATTGGTCTCTCTCCAGTTCAAGTCTAACCCACTCCTTTTGTACAGGTCATACCTTCCCCAGAAGAGATCCCCATGATCAACAAACCTTGGAAATATATTGTTGGTCTTTCATCATTACTGGGTCTAAATCCTGGTAACCTCCTCGCAGCAGGGACTACGAGTGAATGTTTTGGGTTGTTGGTGGGATGCCAATCAAGCAGGCTGCTTTGCCCTGGATGGTGTTGTGCTTCTAGAGAGTCGTTGCTGCTGCATTCATGCATGCTGGTTGAGAATATTCCCTCGTGCTCCTGACTTGTGAAAAACACGATGATGCTGGAGGAACTCAGCAGGCTAGGCAGCATCCGTGGAGAAAAGCAGGCAGTCAATGTTTCGGGTCAGGACCCTTCTTCAGGAGTCTTTGAGTTCCTCCAGCATCATAGTGTTTTTCATCTAGATTCCAGCATCTGCAGTCCTTTGTTTCTCCTTACTTGTGCCTTGTAGATGATGGAAAGGGAAGGTGAATCATTCCCACCAAGCCTCTATGTATTTATTCCCACCCAGCCTCTTCCCTCCAGTATTTATGTTGCTGGTCCAGTTGGGTTTCTGGTCAATGAACAATTGTCAGATTCATTGCAGAATCATGTTCAACCTCAGTCTTCTCACGGTCATGCCCTCTTCTCACAGTAGGAGGTACAGAAGCCCGAAGTCCCACACCACCAGGTTTAGGAACAGTTACTTTCCTACAACCATCAGGTTCTTGTACCTACCTGCACAGCCCTAACCCTACCTCAGCAATGGAACACAATAGACAACCTCTTACACTACCATAGGCTTGTCTTTGATTGTCTTTTTTTTGCACTAAGGTCTTGTTTTTGCACAGTTTTTTCACTATAATTTTACGTATAATTCATATTCTCTGTGTTGTCTGTACCTATGATGCTGCTGCAGGCAAGTTTTTCATTGTACTTGTACCTCACTGTACTTATAAAAGTGACAATAAACTCGACTTGACTTGACTTCTTTGCTATTGTCCCAGACATCATACCCCAGAAAAAAGTTGCTCTGTGGCTGTGTGACACTTCCTCTGTTGGAACTGTTTTTCCTCCATGTTTGCTTCCAAACTGGGTTGAACAAGATTCAAATACACCTTGAGATTCCACTTTATTAGCATTTTTACCGGGGAGTAAATGGAAATTAAGAAAAAAACACTGGAAAACAAAAATAAACAGAAAACAATTGGAATGTTCTTTCCACAAATACTGCTTAAACTGCTGACGGTTTCCAGCATTTTCTGTCTTTATTCCACTGGAGAGTATCTCCTCGTGGAATGTGGCATTGTACGATAGCCTAGGAGGAATGCTTCACGCTAATGTTTCATTGTAATGTTTGATCGACATTCTGATATTGTTTCTTCAATGTCTCCATTATCATGCAAGCTAATGCTCCCCTTTTGAAGATGGGTGGTAAGGAGAAGTAAAATGTTGTTTTATTCCATGCTATTCATAAATTATGTAAACTGAGACAATCCAAGCTGAGCCCTATTACCTACTGAAGACTTCTTTGGCAAGTATGTGGTAAAGAAAGATCTTGATGCCTCCATCATACCTAGGCTTACCAATATTGTTGGAATACAATACGGGACTGGTTGAGGCTAGGGCCAGATGTGGGCAGGATTTGTGGATGGGCCTTATTGTGAGTGGGACTACAGCAAGCCTCATTGTCTAACAGAAGATCCCAGGGGAACACAACGTCACTGGTCTAATCTCTCGCTAGTACCCATGGATATATGAAATAAGAGGAAAAGGAAACTGTATTGCAGGATCTGTCAAAATGTCCATTGAACAAGGCCAGCATTCCAAACCATTCAGAACAAAAATAAAAGCTATTATTTTTTTTCAAGCATAACCAATTTGCTCAATTGTTACATTCAGAATCACTGAGCTTTGCAGCATTATGTTTAACTGGGAAGACCCATCAACTTCATATACAAGTGCCTGTCTCTAACAAAAGTAAATCTGAAAGGGAGGCCAAGGCAGGGACAGTGAATCAGAAAAACTTTTACAGGGTTCATAGAAAGATACCTGCTTAAGTGAAGACTGCTCCTTGGCACCCTGACCCGGAATGGTGTTTGATGCTCTGGTATATGGTGCCCTGGCCCTGGCCCTGGCCCTGGGGAGCAGGCAGACATTGAGGAGAGTCAAGTCTCAACTCTTAATGAGTTGTGGCTGTCCTAGGAATTAATGTACCTTACCTCTAATACTTTCCTTTCATATACTCAAAGTCCTGTACAGTGCAGGACTGTTAGCAACCTGAAATATGTGTTCTGTGGTGGTACATAACCCTGCATGCTTTACTTCTATTCACTTTTAATGGCTGTTGATTAAAACTGCAAAGTGTCAACTATTGGTTCACAATAATCTGCAGTATATGAAACCATTGGAGTTGTCCTGCAGGTCACCTCCCAAGTCTTAACTGGTGTTTTAGGAGGTTGTGTTTTGCAATCCTGACAGATGCTATATCTAAGGGCTCAGCATAAATATTATTTATGCTAGAAAACTAAACTCATCTAACCATTGCCTCCATATTCATTGTACCCAGGTGTTCTGTCAGGAGTTCTTTCTGGGTATCTCACTCAATGTACTCATCTTATGCAATCTTGGTTAGTAGACGGAGCCAGCAGTGAAATAATTCATGTCTTCATTTAGATCGATGTCTGTACCAGTCCGTCCTCTTAGCGTATATTCATGCACTTGACTCAAAAATCACATCTCCTTGCGTACTTCCACCTATTTCCCCTGCTGCGATAGGGAAAATATCTTAAACTGTTTGTAGAGTACAAGTTTCATTATTTACAAGATGGTGTTGATCAGACATTTAATGTGAATCCTTTGTACTCAACATCATAATCCTTTTGAGACAGTATGTTGGTTCACCTCTACATCATTTTGGCCATCATCATGGGAATAGCAGAACAGTCCTAGCATGGTCAACAAAGGCTTGTAGTTGGTAACCATTGTGGATGGTCTTCCCAACAAGAACTGGTGAAACCTTGTAATTCCAAATATATCACCAACATCTCCTTCTCGACTTGAGTAACTTTTTCACTTTTTCTTTTGCTCACATTAGGTCAATTTTTTCCATACCTTGCTTATTCAACTGCCTGTCAAAATGTATCTTAAACAGAGTGATTGTATTTGACTCCACCAACTCCTCTAGCAGCAAGTTCCAGATATCAACCATTCTCTAAAGAAACTTTTCCCTCAAATCCTCTTTAAAACTACTTCCTCTCTCCTTCAACCTATGCTCTCCAGTTTTGATACTCTTACTATGGGAAAAAGATTCCCGGTATCCACCCTATCTCTGCCTCAATTGTCCTACCATTTGCAAATTTACTAATCATTCCTCCTACATTCACATCCAAATCATTAATACCCATCACAAACAAGGGTCTCAATACCGATCTCTATGCTACACCACTGGTCACAGACTTCCACACTGCAGCAAGGCTGTGGAAATCTGGCACAGTACTGGATCATCCCCACAAACGGGTTTTATGCCTCAGATGATGACTTCAATGCTCAACTGGCTACAGTCTGTTTTCATCTACCCACCAACCTAGATTAATCACTTCCTTCCACATAAAGACACATTTGCTTTAAGCTTGACATTATGTTGATGAATTTTCTGAACACTTGAAGTATGCAAAGGTTTTCCTTCTTTTGCCTTTGCAATCCGGATGTTATCCTAATTGCATAAATAATGCAGGGACCCCTGCACCATTTTTTCCATATTTGCCTGGAATATCTTTGACAATAATTTCACCTCATTGCTTTGTATACCTTGAGGGTTTTAATTGTCAAGTAATTTTGGCTGACTTCACATTAAGCTAACCTTAGGTGTGAGACAAATCTAATTTACGTGGTTAAAATATCTACCTTCAATAGCTCTAGCATGGATCCAATCACTCTCCGACACTTGCACCAAAACTATATGTTGTTCCAGTTTATTTAGTTTTATTTTGCCTAGGTCTTTACTGCATAAATTTCAGATCCAAATTCACAATAGATTAGTTTGATATATACAGGAGCTTAGTGCTCTTTAATACTTGTGTATCAATCCTTAAACATATCCTGAAGCTTCTTTAAGCACGGTTGTATGTTCATGCTAAATAGAATTTTCTAATCCCTCCTCAACTTTTTCAGCCAATCTCTGGCAGTGTTCATGTAATCAATTACTCTTATCATTCGCTTTGTCTTTTGCCCATTATGGAGTCATAGAGATACACAGCACGGAAACAAGTCCTTCAGCCCACTACGTCCATGCGAACCATTAAGCATCCATTTAGTCTAATTCTGCATTAACCACAATTTATTCTCCCCACATTCCCATCAACTCCCTCCAGATTCTGCTACTCACTTGCAGACTTGGGGCAATTTTGAGGCAAATTCATTTACCAACTGTCATATCTTTGGGATGTGGAAGGAAAACAGAGCAATTGGGAGAAAGCCAGGTGGTCATGGGGGGAATATGCAAACACCACAGACTACCAGAGGTCAGGATTGGGTCACCGGTGATGTGAGGTAGCAGCTCTACTAGCTGCACCACTGTTGCCACTCACTGAACATTCTATTTGTTCTAATATGCACAAGGTCTTGTCAGAACGTGTTCTTAGTTCCATTGTTCTGCTTAATAACAGCACCTTGCTGAACTTCTGGTCTCATATACCTCTTCTCAACAGTCTGAATGTGTCAATGTTTATGTTGATGTCTTAATAATTGTTAATTTTTACTTTCATTTTGAAATCATTGTGCTTTTTAACACTTCTACCTCAAATACTCTCCCCTAATTGCTCAACTTCTTCAACATAATGTAAGCCTCAGTGCTTATCTACTTTAATTGTTCCTTTGCCACTGGGACACAGTTGTCATCACTTTGGCTTGCTTTACCATGTTTCACCTACTTACAGAGATTATACACCCTTGTGTTCCACAGGTGAAACATCTTTCTGCTCTGATCTGCCACATTTGTGTTGAATGATTCCCATTGCAACTGTAGCAGAGCTTCCTGCCAGACCCACTTCTAAGGCTAGTCTTAGCTATCATTAAAGATATTCTTTTGGCCAAGCAACTGATCATTGTTTGTTAGTGTCCTGTAAAACATGTCGGACTGCATTGCATTGTTGTTACACATTTGAAGACATATACAAGCAGTTACAAGTGGTATTGAATTTCGGCTTGGTTAGTATTTCAGGATCAAACTGAATTAAATAAAGATTGGCAAATATGGAACAGGAAGTCTGCCTTTTAGCCACAAAGGAGTTCTAACCAGCTCACTGCAAACTGTTATTTTTCCTTCATTTATACCATGTTAAGTATTTCTTAAAACATACAGCAAAAGCACTGTTAATTTAGCATTATGTTCAATTACCTAGAGAGATTTATTAAAGACATTTTATTTGGTTACAGTTTTTGAGAGACAATCTATTCAAATGCATTGAATATTTGTTACAGGCAATGCTGTAATTAATGGCTTAATGTGACAAACAGCTTTCAGGTTTCTAACAAAATCTGCCAAAATTTAATAACCTTCTATTAAAACCACAAAAAAAGTGATTAGAAATCATTCATACAGCCACACAATAAAAAAAACACAGCAAATCCTTCACTTTCTCTGGGAACAAGGTTAACATTGACAAAAGATAATTATTTTCCTACAGTTTTGCCTCTGCAGTATGTCATCTGAATAGTTTATCATTAGAACTCACTTGTCACAATGACAGCCATCCTTTTGAAAGGAAACCATGTCCCAGGGTGTACAAACAACAATGTTCAAACTCTGGAAATGTGCCAACACTTCAATATATGCTTATTTCCCAAATCACTGTTTGTCCAGTTTCCATTTAATGTGTCTGAAGGCTTCGATAGTGCAGTTCTTGCCATAATTACCTCATCAACTGGATTAATGCCTACTGCTTACATATTTAATATTATTTAATTTGATTAACTTGATAAAGCCTTGGGCTATTACTCCTAGATCAAACATCAGGATGCACCTACTGCAGACCTCAGCTAATCAACCATGAGGCAAGTGTGAGGTATTAGGCAACTCTGCCCCGCAATCTTTGGCCTTCCACACACTCTAGATGGACTTAAGGAGTGTGCAAAAAAAGTTTGTAGAAATATTGGTCTGTTATTTGCACCAAAACAACCTACAACTCCACAAAGCTTGGACCCTCCTGGTGTACCCAATTTCTATTCTTTTGATATGCTAATCTTTATGATTTTTCATGAAAAAAATCCTCTGCTTAGAAGCTGTTCATTATCACAGATGTGTACAAAACAGGATGAAACTTGCCTGTAAAAAAAAGCCAAATTAAAATTTAGATGAGAAAAGATATTTTGTCTTTGAGGGTTCACAGCACAACCACATTGTTTCCTTGCCATCCCATTGACTAATGGATTCATTTCACCTACTTCTAGGTGAAGTGGGGGGGAGTGGGGTTTGGCCTGGAGTATGCTATCCAAATGTCCCACTGACTGGCAGGAGCATGGCTTCTCCTGACTTGGGTTTCCCCAGGCTACTCCGAAAGCCCCAACCCTACTTAGGATTATGCCTATATTTAAATGGAAATTTCCTGAGTATTTCCTGGTCCCTGTGGTTGATGACTGCAATTTTAGCATCAGTTGGAGGGACAGTGACATTAATTTGTAAAGGATAAAATCAACTATACAAACTGAGTCCTTCTCGTTATAGACATTTCCAAATGTGCACTTTTGCAATAAACTAGTAGATTACCTTCCAGAGGAAAATAAAACCATAAATGCCCCATTTTAATGACAAGTAGAAGCAAACTATAAAATTAGAGAATAATGTGAACAAGCAATTAATAATAGGAAGTCCACCCATTCCTGACTTGGTTTGGGGTTTACAAAGGGCATTGATTGTAATACATACAAACCTCAAATTAATTTTGGATTAAATGCATTTTAAATACGTGACTGATCTTCAATTATTCTAAAACAAAACTGTTTTAAGATACATAATATGAACTTAAACTAAAACATACCACACCATAATTCAGCCTTATTCATTTTGCCTTGCATTTGCAAAGGATAAAACAGAGGGCACAGCCCCTGAAAAAAAATGAAGCCTGATGATCATGCGTTGCAACAGGATCATCAGAGTTTAGCTAAAGCTACCAAAAGATTAATGTAAACAGTATAAGATTTTATGCATAGGAATGAATGAGCACTCCAGCTCATTGTCTTAAAAATTCTGCAAGGTCTCCATAATTCAACATATTGTTTGCAGTATCTGACCAGACAGCAAACTGAGCTCCATCCATCTCTGTAGCCACTTGGTTGCTACGTTCCAAAGTATGGTTGCTACCCCCAATCATTGCATCACAATCTGGGCACTTGGTTATTTCCATTGCACCTCCACATTCTGTGATAACATAGACATGTCCATTTGGACACTTGTACCAGTGGCCTTGACGAAGGCCCATTGCCTTGACTATCATTACTCTCTCTGTGTCAGATATACCAAGACCAGTTTCAGGCAGAGCCAACTTCAATTTTTCCATGTTTTCTTTAACAACCTTTTCATCTCCTTCAGTGAATTTCTTTGTGCCTTCGAGGATTTGCTGCACACATGCAACAGTCTGTTCTGTTGAAGAGTCCAGTTTTTTGCCTGATGCCTTATTGTACCGAACATAAAGGTCAACAAGGAACGTAAGCCTTTGAATTTCACTTTGCAAGTCTTTAAGTTCCTGTTCTGTAAATCTCTCTCGATGTTTATTTATCCATTTCAGACACTCATATAACTTAGTATTAAATTTTGCCTTCATGGTATAATGGAATTTCACTTCTTGACTTTTAAGTTCAGCAAGCCTAGAAATAAATGCAATTTTATTTTCAATAACAGTCAGACTGGATAGTGACAAGGCAGGTGACTTCAATGAGCAGAACAAGTCATCATGCAGATCTGGAAACTGTTGGGCTATGATAGAGTGCGTGTTCAATAGAAATAGTAAATCTTTTGCCGATTGCTTCATTTTTTTTACATCCCCAAGGACCAACTTCTTTACTTTTTCAATTTCACAGAGGCTCTTTTTTATTATTGCTCCATAACGCAGACTCTTCCTAATGGGCGTTCGGCACCTTGGGCAGTCTTTTAGCTTTATAATCATATCACTGCTTTCGTTCTCCTCATTCATGTAACGGTCAAAACCAGTCACCTCAAAAATATGGTGACAGTCTTCGAGTTGAACAAACCTAGCATCAGGTTCTTCTTCAGTTCCGAAGAAAATATCAGTGAGATCATCACGGTGACACACGCGACATTTATCCGGACAAGGTTCACCACAGAGTCCGACACAAGGATGCCGACATTTCAGCAATTTCTTGCAAGGCTCATTGCAAGGTTGTCTGTCACATGGCTCCGAGCAGAGCTTTTGACATTTATAATGCTTACATGCCCACTCACAAGGCTCCACACAAGGAGTACACAGGTCTCCACACTTTCTCCCACATTTACTGTGCTTGCATAGGTTTTCACAGCGCCTCTGACATGGAGGGCACTGGTTTGTGCAGGGCTCCAAACACTCATGGGAACAGATCAGCAAACGTTTGCATGGTTGTTTGCAACTCTCATGGAAGCGACCCTCATAGCAAAGATGACAAGACCCAGGACAGTTATGATAACAGTCCAAGAGGGCACGACATTTTTGTTTGCAAGGAACACAGTTTCCAATCTTTGCAGCTTCTTTTATGTAACATTCTACTTGCTGGACATGACCACACTTTAGAGTTATCTCGACTTTCTTCTTGCACGTTCCACAATTTTGTCCACAAGTTGCAGCACAATTATGGCCACAGTATAGTATTTTTGAACAGGGTTCATTGCAGCAAAACTCTGCTGGGTTCTTAGAACAAGGCACCTTCTGCAAATGTCCACATTTAGGAATTATTTTATCTACCTTTACCTGACACTTGCCACACCTCTCATAACATAGCTTTGTACATCTATGCCCAGCATCACAAATCACTTTCTGACACGGTTTCAAACAATTAAATTTCTTGTGGTCCACATCATACGGATGACATGCTCTTGTGCACACGTGACCACAGTCCAGCCTGTACTCACACGGCAGACTGCAGCCTCCCTCGGGCACTTTACTGAAATCGTCCTTTTTGGACACAAAGGTCGTTGTTTTTGGGTGGTTCTGGCAAGACAGCAACAGTGAGCGACCAATATTGCCTCTTGCATGCAAGGTATGCATGATCTTGCTCCACAGAGGAACATTTGCGAGAATGCTCATGTTTCCTATGCAGTAAAGACCTTTCTTGGCTCTTGATAGTGCCACACAGACTCTGTTTGCTATTTGCAAAAATCCAATTTTGCCTGATTCATTGCTTCTCACCAGAGAAAGCAGGATAATGTCATTCTCCTCTCCCTGATATTTGTCGACCACGTGAACCTTCACACCAGCATACTTCTCAGAAGGCATCATTTTGCGCAGACAGAAGAGCTGCCCTGTATAGGTGGTGAGGATCGTGATCTGAGAAGGTGAGTAGTCCTGACAGATGAGGTAATGACACAGTGCGACAACAAAGGCAGCTTCGTGCTGATTTTGATGGCTTTTGCCTTCCCGGATTTCCTCTTCGGGGAAATCATGTTCTACAAAGAACAGATTTGTTGAAATTCCCTATGGAGAAATTGTGGAGAGAGAAGAGAGGAATTTCAAAAATAATGCAAAGATTACCATGATCAACTAAAATTGTTCTGTACAGCTTAATTTGAACTGGAAGGTTATTTACTGTAAGATTATGGAAACTTTAAGAACCACGTCCATTTTTCCAATGAACTTTTTGCAGAAGGAAAACACGATGATGCTGGAGGAACTTAGCAGGCCAGGCAGCATCCGTGGAGAAAAGCAGACGATCAACATTTTGGGTCAGGACCCTTCTTTAGGTCCTGACCCGAAAAGTTGACCGCCTGCTTTTCTCCACGGATGCTGCCTGGCCTGCTGAGTTCCTCCAGCATCATTGTGTTTTTCATCTAGATTCCAGCATCAGCAGTCCTTTGTTTCTCCAACTTTTTGCAGAAGTCTATCACTCAACTTTAGAGGATTAGTTAATTCCATTGCCATCCAGGCCACCAAGTGTTCAATAAGCATTTCCTCAACTGAAATTGAACTGTTCTGGCTATCTGACTGGGGACACAAGTTAGTTGAGGTTATCCCAATTACTGGAATTATGTATTATGTGTTAGGGTCAGCAGGTGCTACCAGTTTCAGCATTAAAATGGTGTTCAGGCCAATTTCAAGTCAGCATTTCTGGAACTTTCATTTGGAGGCTCCTGCGGCTAATGTTCCTCGGGATGACAATTCAGTGTGTGGGAGGCTGGGTCAAATCTTGGACATTGTCCTGCAGAATTGGGGATTTAATTTTAAATATACTTCGATATTCAAGCGACTGAGGTGAGAAGGCACACCAGTGTTCCCTAACTAAAGCTTTTGTAATAGCAAATTTGTCAGTGAATCAGTAAATCATCGCAGCAACAGTAAATACTAGTCATTTTTCACTCATTTCATTCCCCACAATATGTAATCACAAATCTAAAAAATGTAGGTCTAACCTTAATGTTTTCATAATTCATTACAGATGGGTGATTCTCCAGCTGCTCATAGATGTGAGGAGTTAAAAGCTCAGCAATTTCTGGTCTCATGCGATGCTGGACAAAAGAAAAAACAGAATTAACACTAGTATATGAATATGTACAAAGTAGGAGCAGGCGTAGACCACTTGGCCTCTCAAGCCTGTTATGCTATTCAATAATATGATGGCTAATCTGACTGTAATATCAACTGGTGTTCTTCCAGTCTCTTTCTATACACTGCTGCTGTCAGAGGACTGGAGAGTGGCAAAATGTTACACTATTGTTTGAAAATAAAGGGATGAGGGATGAGACCAGCAAATACAGACCTGTCAACTTAATCTCGACGGTGTGAAAGCTTTGAGAGACATCGATAAGGACAGGTTATGATCTGATATATTAGACGCTTCAATTACATCACATTTGTAAATTCCAGCAGACAATCTTCCCTCATAAAACAACCCATCACTTCACTCCTACTGATAACTTCTCAAATACAGCAAGGCTCACACCAGGAAAGGAAGATGGGTGTTACAAGTTATATACGAAGCATGTCAAAAGGGAGAAGAAAGTTGGTGTCATGGGTGAGGTGACTTTGGTTGGTGAATGGGGGAGATGGGTCTTGGGATAGCAGTGAGTAAGGCAGCATGATTGAGTAAAATCCGACGTGGGCAAGGAGTTGTGAGGGGTCAGTATCAAAGAGAATGGTGCATGGATGTTTTTAGGTATCGGGAGAAAGTAATCCAGGAGCTGCTCAGACAAGGCATATGAAGTGAGGGGTGGAGTGCAAAACGGTGGACGCACACACCAAATGGAAACATTTCACTTTAGTATATATATCCAAGTCATTCTTCTTGTGGTGCTAAATTGGAATAGCAACCATCAGTATATGACGCACTCTCAATGGTGTTGTTGGTCTTTGGTTCTGTTCCAGAGCTGTGTCAGCTGGATCTATTGCTGTAGCATTAGATTGAAATACGTGTTATAGATATGGAAACCATGGGAACGTGACTCCAAGGGAATTTTCAAACAAGTAAGCATCAAGCAACAAAAATTTAGGAGGCTGCAATTATTTTACTTACTGCTCCTTATATCCACTCCAGAAGGAAATAATTTGTGAGGGCAGGGTTTAGTTCATCACAAACAAGTACAGCATTAACATTCACCTTAATATGGCAACAGGAGGGCCCTTTAAGCCCCGAAAGGAAAATGTTTATTATTTGTGTTTGTATTGCTCCATTAAGATAGGAAAGTGAAGTACTTTTAATATGTTGAGAGATTAAAAGGTGGACCTGGGTGCCCTTGTTCATGAATCACTGAATGTTAACATGCGAGTCCATCAAGCAATTTGGAAGAAAATAGTACACTGGTCTTTATTGCAAGAAGATTTGAATACAAGAGTAGAGCAGACTTACTGCAATGAAATAGTGCTCTGGTGAGATCACATCTGGAATATTGTAACCAGGTCTAGCCTCCGTTCCCGAGGAAGGAAACACTTGCAATAGAAGGAGTGCAGTAAAGGTTTACTATATTAATTCCCGAGATGAGGAGTTTGTTGACTGAAGAAAGAAATGTCTGAAGTCAAGAACAATGAAAGATGATGTCATTAAAATGTGATCTGTAGGGTTGATGTTGCCCCAGGCTAGGGTATCTCAAACCTGAATCAGAGTCTCAAAATATGGAGGTGGCCAGTCAGGACTTTAATGAGTAGTGGATTGTTGGAATTCTCTACCCAAGAAGACTGTGGTGTTTCAGTCAGTGAGTATATTCAAGACAGAGGTTAATAGATAGAGTAATAGAGCAATACAGCACAGATACAGGCCCTTTGGCGCAACAAGTCCATGCTAACCATGGTGCCCACACAGCTAGTCCCAACTTCCTGTGTTCGGCCTTATCCCTCTAAGCCCCACCCCTCCATGTACCTATCCAAGTGTTTCTTAAACGATACTATTGTACCTGCCTTAACCAATTCTTCTGGCAGCTCGTTCCATATGCTCACCACACTCTGCGTGAAAAAGTTGCCCCTCGGGTCCCTTTTAAATCTTTCCCCTCTCACCCTAAATCTGTGTCCTTTAGCTTTGGACTCCCCTACCCTGGGGAAAAGACTGTTATCATCCAAATTATCTATGCCTCTCATAATTTTTAACATTTCTCTAAGATTGCCCTGAGGAAGTAAAGGGTTAAAAACTGTACCTGCAGCCATGCATATAGCTGATGGAAAAATACCTCGCAAGCAAGAGCACGCAATCTGCTAACTCAATGGATAGGTGTGAATTACTGTGTCCGGAACCTTGGTTGCAGACCAGTTATGCTGGACAATAAGGGTGGTGGGTGCAATAAACAACGAGTGGGAAGCTTGTCCTAAACAATGAGGGTGAGACCTGTCTTTGAATCTCTTGATTATAACTCAATTAGGTTGGACAATAGAGTGCGATGTCTGTCTCGGGATCTCTGAGGCCTGACCAAAACTTGAGGCGCCACATTCATTAAGTGTGCATGACAATATCTGTATAAATCACTGTCTGCTCCTTTGCACTGCGGAGACCTCCGATAAAGACTCTACCTGAGAGTTTAAGGAGAATTCTCCTGCAGTATGAAACGCATTTTGACGGAATTAATCTGTGGCACTGTGTTACTTTGCAGCAGACAGGAGTGGGAACTTAAAATCGGGATAACAATTTGGCGAGCCCAGCCAGGAGTCCAAGACAAGGTTTCGGAAGCGGCGTGAGTGATCGACGGGGATAACGACTACCTGAGACGGAAGGGCCCACAAGGTAAGATTCACCTTGATCCCTCTCAGGGAGTCGGACACCTAATCGATCCGTTCGCTTGTCGAATATCCTCTGACGGACTCCTCGTGAACCTGTCTGAGTGCCACAGGTAAGAAGGGTTTGGGGTTCAAGTCCCCAGTTAGTTTCAAGTTCAGGGTTCGAGTCCCCAGTTAGTTTCGCGTTTGCGGTCTGAGTCCCCAGTTTTGGGTCTGGGGTTCGAGTCCCCAGGTTTGGGTTTTAAGTTTGTGAATTTTAAAGTTTTGAGCTCTAGGTTTTGAGATCAGTTCTCCGGTACTACCACCCTGCCTCAGACCGGTTCTTAAGAGGGGAAATCCCCCACGGGAAGGTCAGGAACCTGAAGTGGGTGAAGGAAAGGGACCGATCTTATAATCACAGCGATTTGTACCGTACGATCGGAAAAAAATGGGACAAACTCTCGCTGTCTGGGTCCAATACCCCACTATCTAAGTTATGTAAAGACGATCCGAAAAATGAGAATAACTTCTGTAAATTATCGGCATGCCTCAATAAAAAAAATTGGGAAGTGAAATATGGTCATTAGGGGGAACTTGGGATGTGGATAAGTGCCTAAAGGCAGAAAGGGCGATTTGGGAGCACAATACAGGGGAAAAAAATGGAATAATATTAATGTCTACTTGGAGAAAAACGGCCGAAGACCTAACAAATAAATCTAAACAGAATAGTTGGGAGCATAATGCGTGCAGAAGGGGGATTAGTGTGTGTGATGAAAAGGGAAATCCTAAGAGTTGGGAAGTTCTGAAGTCTCAGTGTGGAGACCACGATGCTGAGAGGAACAGAAGGGAGAGGGAAGGGGTAGATCAGGAGAATAGGGAAAAATGTAGGAATAAAACTAGAAAAAAATAAGGATAAAGTGGAGGTACCTCCCGACATGTCTGGTGTGCCCCTGTTGTTTCAAGGTAATGATATGGATGAAAATGAGGAGGATTGGATGGTCTGACCCACAGCCCCTTCCTACCCCCCCGCTTCACCGACGCCCCCATATAATGCGACTAGTCCGCGAACCGTTCCACTCTCACCACCAACGACTGCTAGCCAAGTCCCGCCCCAAGGACAATTCCATGGCCCTATTGTGTCCTGAACTAGGAATCAGCTTAGACGGAGAGAAAGCCCACATGCGAACAGCTCTAAGGCCACAGACAAGTGATGGGACTTTTTGGTAGGGGACAGACCTTTAGTAGACCCACAGACAGACATCTATTATGACTCCGATTCTACCACTGATAGTGATGACCCTAAAGACCCCGGCCCACCATCTATGTTGAAAGAGGTAAAGGGTATCTAATGCAACCCAACGGCCCGAGAGCCCCAGCGTACAGACCCCCTTACGTGCCAGTACCGCCCCCTCGTAATTACCCAGGACCCAGGGGACCCCAACAACCCGCACCGGCGAGCGTCAGGTCGACAGGATGCTACCTTTGTGGGGTACCTGACCATTGGCGGCGGGACTGCCCCCGCTACCGCCAACAGCAGACTAGACCCCCCGGTAAACAACAACCTTTCTCAACTAGCAACCCGTTTTCCGCCTGACTAGCTGTGGGAAGTAGCCATTCCATGTACCCTACCCTCACCGATGAACCTATCGTCAGTTTATTAGTTGAGGGAAAACCGATCCCCTTTATGATAGATACGGGGGCCAATACCTCGATCCTCAAAGCTCCTTGTATCGCCCAGCACGATTTTAAACTGCCCACGGCCACGGTTCCATTGAGTGGGTAAGGAGGGTAGAGCAGTAAGAGAGTTCAAGTGCGTACTGAATTGTGGAATCAGTCAGGCTTGATGTCCCCTCACATCACCCTGTCAGTTAATGAGGGTCATAAACCAAAGGAGCTGGGATTCCTAGCCCACCGACTTGAGGCGCAGGCAGACACAGGCCTTTACGGAGTTCCCCAGATACTGCCAGAAGAGACCCTTACATTACCTCACCCTTTTCTTGGTGACAGGCTGTTTACTCCACCATCAGCCCCACCGACTCCTTTCGGATGAGCCAACCCCCGATTTATGGGCCGCGTCGAAAGCTGAGGTAGGATTCACCCCAGTGACCCCAGTCCAAATCTGTGTAAGACCGGGAGCACAACTGCCTTCCGTCCCATAGTACCCACTTCAGAGAGAGGCAGTTGACGGAATAACTCATTTAATAGATTTGTTCTACAAACAGGGCATCCTGGTTCCTTGCCAATCGCCCTGCAACAGTCAGTGGTTGTTTATTCCTCCCATACCGTAATGGCACTCCTGACCTCCCATCAGACTCAACACCTTACCCAGGCCCGCTTAAACCGATATGAGGTAGCGCTCCTGAATAACCCACTCCTCGCTTATGTAAAGAACCTCCTCCAAGCCAGCCATCCGTCTCCCTAACAAATTGGCCATCATTAAATGCTCGGCTCACCTTTCAGACGCCTGCCTAGTAACACAGGGCAATAACAGGGCAGACGCAGAGGCTAAATTGGCAGCACACCAGTGGTCTAAAATCGTTTCGACTGCGGAAAAACAGGCAGTTGCCTGCAAGCCAAAGAAAACAACGCAGGGCACTCCAGACATGGTCACTGTGCAGCACTTACAGGGGGACGCCCCTGACTCAGAAAAACAAGTGTGGAAGGTGCACGGGTGTACGCACTCTGCGCCATATGGCCTCTGGATTACTCCAGTCTGCCAAGTATGTATACCTGATTCTTTGTTACCGATGCTTATTGACTGCCTCCATTTTGGCACCCACCTTGGCAAGGAGGGAATGAGTAACATTTTACTGCGTATCTGGTGGCACCTCAGATTGGAGGAAGCAGCACAAGGCAAAATACGATCGTGTTTGATATGCCAACAAACCAACGCTGGGAAAGAGGTGAGGTGCACCCCAGGCAGAACCCCCTTGCCAGGTGGTCCTTTTGAATGTATACAACTTGATTTTATTAAATTACATTGTTATAAGTACTGTCTTGTTATTGTTGATGTATTTAGTAGATGGATTGAAGCTTTTCCAACCACCAATAATAAGGCCTCAACGGTGGTGAAGTTATTGCTTACAGAGATCATACCAAGGTTTGGGGTACCCCAACAAATAAGTTCAGACAACAGTTCCCACTTCATAGGGAAAATAAATAAGGAATTGTGCAGGGCACTGCATATCGAACAGCAGTTCCATTGCACCTACCACCCTCAGGCAGGGGGTATAGTAGAACAAGCTAACAGCACCCTGAAGAATAAATTAACTAAATTAGTATCAGTGACAGGTCTAAATTGGCTGAAGGTTCTCCCCTTAGCATTATACCACATGAGGATTACCACCCACCGCCCCCCCCCCCCAACCTTACACTCGGCCACTGGGGTGTCAGCTGCCAAAATTGTATATGGACATCCGGGAAGAACCCCATGGGATGCTGACACCCAGCCCCCCTCCCAGGTTGACCTTAATATCATGGGGGATGAACTGCAAAGGTATTTCAGACAACTTAAGTCCTCTTTGAAGTTTCTTCATTCATAGGTGGAGAGTGCCTTTAAACCACTGGAAGGACAGGATGCGGAGTTGCCTGACCTGGACATCGGAGATTCGGTACTGATACGGGATTGGGAGCGCCCTTAACTGGGACCTCGGTGGAAAGGCCCCTTCCAGATACTACTCCAGACTCCTGCAGCTGTGAAAGTACAGGGCCAGGAATGCTGGATTCATCTGAGTGACTGTAAACGATGGCCACCGGAAGGAAAGTGATGTTTCTTAATTTTGGACTACTTACCATTACCGGTACTCTTGCATGGGCATTAGAGGATAATAAACAACTACACTGGAATCGCACCATTTGCTACTCCTTGGCAGAATCAGTCTTTTTGTAGCCACACCAAGCTGGAGCCCCAGGGCCCTCTTAAAGTACGAACACTCAAAAACAAAGTGTATTGGGCAGATGGGAACTTACGGGACGGTGCTGCCAGGTAAATACTTGCAAAGAACAGTAACAGGTCCTAGTAGCACAACTAGCCACCAGTCCTTCTCCCGCTGCTTCAACGGTAAAGGATGGGGTTGTGGGATAGCGATCATAAAGTACACGATATCATGTGCCACCACCATTTGTACAGAGAGAAAATGTGGATTTAAGGGGGGATGGTTTAGGTGTGAGTGTGCCGCCACTAGGTGTGTTACGTTACTTGCAGGGGAGAGATGGGTTTGTGGGGAAAGGAACGGGACCCATGTGAAATTGCCTAATCTCTCTTTAGAATGGCTAACCAGGGAGAATTACCTGAGAGAACATGGGAGAAATGTTGTTGGAATCTCTTGGTATTCTCAGATGCCCAGTCCACAGCAATCGGGTAATGTAACCTGTTACCGGGTTAAGGAAGAGTATGTTTTCCTCTTTAATGGTACTTACACTACCACCACCCCCACTCTGCCAGCCTGGTTTGCAATGGGAACGATCGGGCCGGTCACGGTCCCCTGCCCCGAGAAGGCTCACATCCGACGAAGACTTGTGGTGCGGTCAGTTAGCGAGGAGTTCTGTGAGGACTGGATTACGTTGGGATCTCCCTTATTGTCGTTAGGCTATGGGTTTCTGAGTACTCTCTCTCTGGGGGGTTCGGCAGGAACTATAGCTGCAAAAAACCGGAACTACCTTATTTGTGGACTGGCCGTGCTAGGAAACAGTACCATAAAGGGCCTGGAGGCAGTAAACCAGGGACTAGCGGAGCTTCGACTTTATGCCCAGCAGACTTAGTATGCTGTGGACTACCAGTTAGCTCAGCAAGGAGGAGTATGTGCCATAGTAGGGGACAAATGTGTCACCAATGTGAGAGATGAGTCCTACAACATTTCCCATGCCATTCAGGACATTCAGAAGCAGATAGATAGCTTCAGACAGGGGCTTACAGGAGGGGCGGGTTGGTTGGGGTGGCTACTAGGAGGATCAGTGGGGTTAATCATTATTATTATAGCATACTGTGCGGTGCTGGCCTGTTTAAATACCTGTTGCAAGGTCCTTATTTGTAAACTCTCGGCTCCGTTCTCATCACCCCTCTAGATTATCATGTAATGATAACAGGAGGGAATGAGGAAGTAAAGGGTTAAAAACTGTGACTAACTGTAGCCATGTATTTGGCTGATGCAAAAATACCTCGCAAGCAAGAGCATGCAAGCTGCTGACTCAATGGATAGGTGTGAATTACTGTATCCGAAACCTTGGTTGCAGACCAGTTATGCTAGACAATAAGGGTGGTGGGTGCAATAAACGACAAGTGGGAAGCTTGTCCTAAACAATGAGGGTGAGACCTGTCTATGAATCTCTTGATTATAACTCAGTTATGTTGGACAATAGGTGCAATGTCTGTCTTTGGATCTCTGAGGCCTGACCAAAACTCGTGGAGCTGAATTCATTAAGTGTGCGTAACAGTATCTGTATAAATCACTGTCTGCTCCTTTGCACTGCGGAGACCTCCGATAAAGACGCTACATGAAAGTTTGAGGAGAATTCTCCCACAGTATACTGCTAATAAACGCGTTTTAACAGAATTAATCTGTGGTACTGTGTTACTTTGCAGCAGACAGGAGTGGGAACTTAAAATCGGGACAACAGCCCCTCATTCTCCTACATTCCAAGGAATAAAGACCCAGCCTGGATAACCCTTCCCTATAACTCAGGCCCTCTAGTCCTGGCAACATCCTCATAAATCTTTTCTGCACCATTTCCAGTTTAACCATGTCTTCCCTATAACAGGGTGACTAAAACTATACACAGTACTGCAAGTGCAGCCTCACCAGTGACTTATATAACTGCAACATAATGTCCCAACTCCTGTACTCAGTGCTCTGACTGATGAAGACCAGCGTGCTAAATTCCTTTTTCACCACCCTATCTACCTGCGATGCCGCTTTCAATGAACTATGCACTTGTACTCCTAGGTCCCTCTGTTCCATTACACTCCCTAGTGCCCTAACATTCATAGTACAAGTCCTACACTGGTTTGACTTTCCAACATGCGTCACCTCACACTATTCTGTATTGAAATTCATTTGCCACTCCTCAGCCCACTTATCTAACTGATCAAGATCCCCCTGTAATCTATGATAACCTTCTTCACCATCAACACCACCTCCTAATTTTGTGTCATCTGCAAACTTACTGATTTGCATCCAGTTCATTTATACAAGTAATGAATAACCAGGGTCCCAACACCGACCCCTGCGGCACACCGTGAGTCACTGAGCTCCATTCCGAGAAACAACCTTCAACCACCACCCTCCACTTCCTACCTCTGAGCCAATTCTGAATCCACCTAATTAGCTCTCTCTGGATTCCATGGGATCTAACCTTCCAGACCAGCCTACCATTCAAGACCTTGTTGAAAGCCTTGTGAAAGTCCAAATACACAACATCCACTGCCCTACCCGCATCTACCCTTTTGGTTACCTTTGGATATTAAAGGAATCAAGGGATATGGATTACTGCAGGAAAATGGTGAGGAGGCTAAAGATCTACCATGATCTTAATGAGTGTCAGAGGGCTGAATGCCCTTCTGAATACCCTGCTGCTGCCCCTATTTATGATGTTCCTATAAAGAAACAACCCTTGGAAAATTACCAAAGGTTTTTTTTTGGTTTTGCATTGCCTAAAACCCAAAAGATGACCTTTCACTTTCAGGGCACAGATAGAAAATGCCAACCTTTCAGTTGTTTTAAAAAGCATAATAACAGTGCTCCAGAAACAATGAAATTGTTTGTCATACATTTCACCTGTTCTCACCTGATAATCCAGCCGTACAAATGGAACGTTCACTTTTACGAGTCTTTCAAATAAAGAAACTTCCAAGGAGAAGTTTCTGGCTAGATCATACACTGTTGCACTGGGACGAAGCTGTCAAAGAAACACTGCATTAATAACTGAAGATAAAAATGGATGATAATTCATATAATCTGATTAACAATGGCCAATTATGTATGCTCAAAGCCACTGGAAGTATAGAAAGAATAATTGAGCTGCAATTTCAAGAAGCCACATCACAGTTAGCAACTGGATGGTCACCAATAATCTACAACCCAGCATATTTGGTGGCTGGACTTGGAGTTACAACCTCAACCTGCATTAAAGTAGTTTTTTTGAAGAAATCTTCTTCTTAAGCCCTAGTGTCTCAAGCTCTTTTGGTTATTAAGCCTCGGACAGTAAGAGCTCTTCACTCCAGAGGGAGCATCAGCGCTGACAGAGGGACAACACCAAGAGAGCACTAGGGCAGAGGTCAGATTGACCAGTATATTTGTTTAACCACCAGGTGTAGAATCTTCCTCATCTACATTATGGTGCCCATCAGTTATCAAAATTAATTGCCAGTCTATTAATTGCAGTACTTTGTGCTTCCATTGAAAAATTATAAATGATCCTTGATCAAATGTCCTTGATTTAGCAATGACACCTGAATGTTCAGGCTGGTTATAGAATATATACTACTAATATTTAAGTGAGTTTTCAGAAAAAGGTAGAGTTTTGTAGCAAGGAAATCATCAACCATCTTCTGTTGGCTCTTCCCTGTTTGACAGTAGAAAACTAGGAGTCTGTTTAAAAATAGAGATCCCAGGAGAATTAGTTATTGGTTTGTTGTTTGCACTTTGAGGGTAATAACAAAATCTCACAAGGGAACAAATGGAACACATACATGGCAACATTTTAAAGCAGTGTCACATATTCAAAGGGTAGTACAATGTCTTAATTCTGCTTCTTCAGCTGAACTTGCCACTATTTGAGAACATCTGCTCTTTGGATTTTACAGCACACCTCAAGCAATGGATTATGGCAACAAGGCAATTTGAAAGAAGAGAAATCCTTTTTAAAGATGAGCCTGAAACACAGAAAACTTAATCCGGTTATTGTGTTGAATTTTTCATTCTGGCATCTGGAGCTATAAACAGGACAAACTGTATTCCTGAATGGGCTCACTCTTCATTTTGTATGGGTGTCATTTTGCTGACAGACCATAATATTGCACAAATTATACAGCACATTCTGCTGGAAATCAGAAGTACCAACCTAAGGTGGTGGTCGTTCCAGTTCTTGGTTCCTAAAAAAAAAGTAATTTGCTTTCCATTGCAAAGCTCAAAGTGATGGATTGTAGCTACATATTGAATGAGGCTATTAATATTGAACGGACTGGAAATTCCATTCTTGTTTTTCCAATGGCATTAAAGCAGTGTTGGTTTCAGGGTTTCACTCTAACATTGTTTTTAAAAGGTGAGAAAAAGGTCACAAACTTCAGTTGTCAGGTTCCAGAAGAGTGCTGTTGGATTTCACTGTATTACTGCTCAGTTAGTTTCAGCACACGATTTTATTATGTATAAATGATCTGTTGCAAGATCTCCCAACTGCCAGCACACAGCCTTGCAGCTGCAACCTCAGGAGCCAACTCTTAAAGGATCATACTGGATAGTACCGCTGCCTCAAGATAGACACTGTAACAATGGGCTAGGGGATGGAGAGTGCACTCGAGGACACCTGGTGAAGAACAGTAACCACTAAAGTCCAATTCTTTATGCAGCGGGACCCTGGATACCTCTCAGGACTGTATTCTGGTGCTTCTGGCAGGGGGTTGCTAGAATATTTTTGTAAAGAGAAACACTAAAGAAAATGACTGCAACCCTCACCTCCCATAGGCAAGCACGTGTTCAAGCTTGTATTTGAGGTAGTAGGTCATATTTCTGTTATTCCCGTACGGGATGGCACTGGCAAGGCTAGCATCCTTTGTCTGTCCAGAACTGCCCGTAAACTGTTGAGATTTGTTAACAGTTGTTAATATTACGTGATTCAGACACACCACTGGCCGGATAGGGTAAGCAAGGAAGGCAGATTTTCGTTCCTTGAGGATATTTGTGAACCAGAAACGACAATTTAGTTGTTTCATGGTTACCATTATTGACACTCACTTTTTTTTAAAATAATTACCAGATTCTTCATTTTAAATCTCCCAGCTGCCTTGGTGGGATTCAAACTCACATCTCCAAATCAACAGTCCAAACTTAGCCATATGTCCAGTAACTTAACCACCTTACCATACCATATATGGTTAGGATCTCAGCAAAAGATGATCTTAGTGAAGCCTAGACGTTGCTCCACACATCCAGTTGTATGCATGGGTCCCTGTAAATTCTGGATGATGAGTACTCAAGTGCCTGCTCCTGTATAATTCTTGCAACTATCAATGATGCCTAGAGGCGATTTCCATACTGTCCAATTCAGCAGTGAACAAACCCCCAATGAACACCAATTTTGAGTATGAAAAAACGATTGAAGATGCAAAAAGGGCTCAGTGTTAAATGTGACCACTGTGAGAAGTAAGAACACAGAGTGCCGGGGAGCAATCTGAAGAAGAATGCAGTTTGAGTGAAGGCCCAGGGTTCGTGAAATCTTGTGCCACGAGTCAAGAAAAACATTGTATTTTTAGATTAGTGAGGTTGAAATTCAGATTGGAGATGAATACTGGGCATTATATTATTTTCTAGGGCTAATGAAAATCCCACCAAGAAATTGTGCACTGAAGTTCCTGCCAAGGGATAAGCAGCTGGGACTGGGCCTGATATTGCTCTACTTTCAGCTACACAGCACTGTTTCGTTCAGTGTTGTGAGAAGGAATATTTGGGCCATTAAATTTCGGCCAAAAGATATGGAAATGGAAAGATATGCCAGTTAACACAAAGGTCGCCAGTACAAATTCCAGTCCCAAATGATATTACCTCTGTTCATGAGGTTCATTTGACTGTGGATTGATTAACATGAAGTAATTCTTCCTACATGTTAGCTGGTGTTTGGCCATTTCAAATGTTTAATGTTTAGCTTGGTCTGTTTGGTGGATGGATGAGGAAAATGAACATTCCACATCGGTTGCATAGATGCCCAATTCCATTCAGCTGTTAAGACTTTGGACAAAAGGGTGGATTCAGATACGATCAAGGCCAGTGTCTTACAATCATCTCCCTCATAACAATTGGGTGAGAATGAAAACGAGGTAATAAAAGTGGATCAATTACCCAAATAAATCAAATGCGCAACTACTGAAGGGACCAAAAGTAGGGAAGGCATATACTGACCTGTTGATGGTCTCCAATGAGAATGAGATGTTGGCAGGCAATGCTGAGTGTTGTTATTAAATGGGCTTCCAGAACCTCAGCTGCTTCTTCTACCACCACAATGCGGGGCTGTACTTCCTGCAGAACCTTCCTGTATTTAGCTGCACCTATTTAAATGAATAATTTAATTAAATTCTTGAGGTCATGAAGCCATACAACTACACGGCATGCAAAAGTTTGGGCATCCCGGTCAAAATTTCTATTACTATGAATAGCTAAGCGAGTAAAAGATGACCTGATTTCCAAAAGGCATAAAGTTAAAGATGACACATTTCTTTAATATTTTAAGCAAGATTTCTTTTTTATTTCCATCTTTTACAGTTTCAAAATAACAAAAAAGGAAAAGGGCCCGAAGCAAAAGTTTGGGCACCCTGCATGGTCAGTACTTAGTAACACCCCCTTCTTTCAATTCTTGTTTGGGGGATTTTCGTCCATTCTTCCTTGCAAAAGGCTTCTAGTTCTGTGAGATTCTTGGGCCATCTTGCATGCACTGCTCTTTTGAGGTCTATCCACAGATTTTTGATAATGTTTAGGTCAGGGGATTGTGAGGGCTTGTGCCTCTTGAGATAATCCATTGTGGATTTTGAGGTGTGTTCGGATCGTTATCCTGTTGTAGAAGCCATCCTCCTTTCATCTTCAGTATTTTTACAGACGGTGTGCTGTTTGCTTCCAGAATTTGCTGGTATTTAATTGAATTCATTCTTCCCTCTTCCAGTGAAATGTTCCCTGTGCCACTGGCTGCAACACAAGCCCAAAGTACAATCGATCCACCCCTGTGCTTAACAGTTGGAGAGGTGTTCTTTTCATGAAATTCTGCACCCTTTTTTCTCCAAACATACCTTTGCTCATTGCGGCCAAAAAGTTCTATTTTAACTTCATTAGACCACAGGACTTATTTCCAAAATGCATCAACCTCGTTTAGATGTTCCTTTGCAAACTTCTGATGCTGAATTTTGTGGTAAGGACGTAGGAAAGGTTTTTTGACTCTGTCACAAACCAGCAACAAAAGAAACACACTGAGCATGATTCAGTGTTAAAAACTATTTTATTAATCACTACTTATGATAATACATAAAATAAAAGTAAAAAAAAATGTTAGTATGTTAGAATTCAAGAATGTTAAACCTCGAACGTTAACCCCAAAACTAAACTCTTCGTGTGTGTGTGTGACAAAGTCCAAAACTCCCAGTTCCGGAATGGTTCTTAAAGTTCAGTTCCGCAAGCCATAAGGTGAAACATGAGCAAGGGCTTCTTCAACAACCACCGTTGTCTGAAGATAAGATGTAGATGTAGAAAAACATAGAGAGAGTACATACGAAATCCAAATGTTCCACGATGGAACCCAAACGACACTTCAGTGTTTACTCGGTAGTGACTTCCTCACCCCGAAAAGCATCCGAACGGTGGTCGTCCACACACAAATACCTGTTTCCTTCTACAGGTCAGCAACAAAGTGAACTCCACCGGATTACTTCCAACTTCCATACATGGATTTCAGTGGCAAACACAGTTATTGTTTCTCATCCATCGATAGAGAAAACAAGCAGGCTGGTGTCTCTCTCCCTTCTCTCTCTCTCTCCTTCTTCTTCTGCCTTCTTCAACAACGTCATTACGTCCTTTATCTTCTATTGACGTAAGCACGCCCCACACACACATACACACACACTCTCTATCTTAAAGGGACTTTCACTGAGTCCGTAACAACTCTTCCGTGAAGGTCATATTTGTGCAGGTGTTGCTGCACAGTAGAACAGTTCACCACCACTCTAGAGTCTGCTAAATCTTCCTGAAGGTCTTTTGCAGTCAAACGGGGGTTTTGATTTGCCTTTCTAGCAATCCTACGAGCAGTTCTCTCGGAAAGTTTTCTTGGTCTTCCAGACCTCAACTTGTCCTCCACTGTTCCTGTTAACTGCCATTTCTTAATTACATTATGAATTGAGGAAACGGCTACCTGAAAACGCTTTGCTATCTTCTTATAGCCTTCTCCTGCTTTGTGGGCATTATTTATTTTAATTTTCAGAGTGCTAGGCAGCTGTTTAGAGGAGCCCATGGCTGCTGATTGTTGGGACAAGGTTTGAGGAATCAGGATATTTGTAAAGCTTTGAAATTTGCATCACCTGTCCTTTCCTAACGATGACTGTGAACAAGCCATACCCCTAACAAGCTAATGAAGGTCTGAGACCTTGGTAAAAGTTATCTGAGAGCTCAAATCTCTTGGGGTGCCCAAACTTTTGCATGGTGCTCCTTTCCTTTTTCTCACTCTAAAATTGTACAAAACAAAAATGATACATTAATCTTGCTTAAAATGTTGAAAAGAATGTTTCATCTTTAACTTTATGACTTTTGGAGATCAGTTCATCTTCTACTTACTTAACTATTCACAGTAACAGAAATTTTGACCAGGGGTGCCCAAACGTTTGCATGCTACTGTAATAATCTGCATGTTATCTGGCTCTAGCTTCCTTTTAAGAGACTGGATCAATGTATTTATCTCAGCAAATTCAAGACATTGAGGAATTTGGATGGAAGCTGCAGTGGCCAACACAAAACAAAGGCTGCTATCCTTAACTTCCAGCAGGACCTGCTGTGCAGGTTCTGTATGTGGTCTACCAACAATAATAAATTGCTCCACAACCCACTGTTTGAGGTTTGCAAAATTCACAGAGCAGACGTGTTCAAGTTTCGGCACATTCAGTCAAATATAGAAGTGTGATAACCATCAGGAAAGTTAAAATATTTAGCAGGTACCAGGACTGTCTGCCAACAGACATTGTGTGGGATGGTACTGATATATTCTCTTCCAGACTGAATTTGAAGAAGCCAATGCTCAGGTGATGCACAGATCTACAGTTCTCACCAGAGGCTGAAGTCTGTGCAGGGAAGTTACATGGGAAAGAGCCCATTGCAAAGCCTCTTCTTCAATGAGGGGGTGCCTAACAACTATTACTGTAACTACTGAGGCCCAACCACCTGGTTATCTCAGGGAGTGGAACCAACTGGAATGGACAACAGTAAAGTCCACTGGGTCCTCGTTTGTTATCTATAGAGGATAGCAGTCAGTAGGGAATAAGTAGCCATCAGTGGTGGCAGCAGGAAAGGGGACACTCAAATCCAAATTGGACAATGAGACAGGAGGAGGTCACATAGCTGGATTCTGTTATTTCTACAAAATCTTGGAGAAAAAGAGTCAGAGAGAGGTACAGTGCTAAACAAGCCCTTTGACCCAGAGTCCACACTGACCATCAGCCACCCACTAATTTACACTAATCCTATTTTATTCTCCCCACATTCCACCAACTCCTCCCAGATCCTACCACTCACCTACACACTAGGGGTAATTTACAATGGCCAATTAATCTAACAACCCACGCGTGTTTGGACATGGGAGGAAACTAGAGCACCTGGAGGAAATCCACGCAGTCATGGAGACAATGTGCAAATTCTGCACAGACAGCACCCAAAGTCAGGATTGAACCTGGGATTCTGGCGCTGTGAGGTAGTGGCTCTGTTACCTGCTCCACTTTGCTGCCCAAATCAACCTTTAGTTTCCATGCCACATGGACAAAGAAAGATTTTTGTGCAATGTGCATCAATAAACCATACTTAAAACAAGTTTACATTTCATTCTCACATAATTCACCGAGGACCCTCATCACTCCTGGAGGTTAAAGCCAATTTATGTCCAGTTGGATTCTAATAGTTGTATGATCTCACATACTTAATGGACTTAAAGAGATCAAACCTGTGGTTGTCATTCCAACAACTTTAGCTTCCTTCAGAACCCAGAGGTCTTCTTGTAACCTCAACTCAGTCAGTCTGTCAGCTGCTGCTTGGTAAAGCTGCTCGTGCTGAATTATCCTCCGCCTTATATCCATCTGATACATGGATGACCACAACCTAGAATTTCAAAGCTTTATATTAGTGAATTATTGGAATAATCACAGATGAAAAAACATTATGGCAAAATTTCATAACCACTCCATTCCAATGAGTGTCAGGTTTCCATTTCCTGGGCCACTGCAAAGGCCCTCTTCTTCCACTAGGGGGTGCCTAATAGCCATTACTGACTCCACCCAGGCCCCAACATTCAGAGATCTCAGGAAATGGCTGCAACTGGCTTGAACAACAGGAAAATCTACCGAGTCCTCAGTTGCCGCTATCTTTTGCAGATCACAAGTGGGGAAGATGTAGTCATCAGTGGTGGCAGCATGTGAGGCAATGGGTCCTTTTGCCCAGGGACACCCAGGAATGAGGCGGCTCTGTATGTCTACATTTGATGGGAGTAGGTGAAAAGGAGAGAAGGTTATCAACCAGAGCAAGGTGTTTGGAACAAGGACTGTTCCACGTAGCCAACAAAAAGACAGGCGCAGCTGGGGCCCATGCCAGTGCCCGTGACTACACCTTTGATTTGTAGAAAATGGGAGGAATCAAAAGAAAAGTTGTTGAGGGTAAGAACAATTTCTGCCAGGCAGATGAGTGTGTAAGTGGAAGGGAACTGGTTGATTTATTGTTCCAGAAAGAAGTGACGACTCTCCTGATGGGGGTTGCAGGTATATAGAGACTGGAGATCCAAGGGAAAGATGAGGAAGTTGGGAGTAGGGAATTGGAAGCTGTCTAATTGATGGAGGGCATGAGAGGTGTCCCAAGTAGATCAGAAGGGACTGAACAAGGTTTGAAGACATAAGTTTGGTGGGGCAAGAGCAGGCAGAACCAATGGGTTTACCAGGGCCGTCCTATTTGTGGATCTTAGACAAGAGATAGAAGCTGGCAGAAAGCTATCAAGCAGCTTGATAACTGGCTTCGAGCCCAAAGATATTAACTTTCATCTTGAATATACTCAAGTGACTGAGCCTGCACAGCTCTCTTGGATGGAGAATTCCACAAATTCAGTTTGCTCTGAATAAAGAAATAGTTTTCATCTCAGATAGTTGACCTGTTATTTTAAGCCTCTCACCCTTGGTTAACTGAAAGAGTAGTGCAGAATCAGCAACCTTTCATCTACTCTGTCAAACCCTGCAAGTATTTTGTATGCTTCAAAGAGATACATTCACCATGACTGTGCACACATTAAAGAGTATAAGCATACGGAGGAATTTAAAATAAGGGGACATGTGGGAGGAAGGGGTTAGATAGTCTTAGGCAGGGTTTAAAGGTCAGCACAACATTGTGGGCCAAAGGGCCTGTATTGTGCTCTACTGTTCTATGTTCTAAGAGCAGCCCATCTAAGTTTTTCCAAACCTTTGCAGCAAGAAAGGGTGTATTGTCAAAGGTTGGGAAAATTAGCCCCCATAAATCGCATACCTCACTACAAGATGGTCTAAGTGTAAAAGAAAAATGTTCTCTAGGAACCATTATTTCAGTCAACCAATTTCAATCTATTAATTTCTACCAAGCTGACTAATTAACATAATTTTCAATGATGTACGAGTCTCAAGAATATCATGCAGGGTTTTTGTACCATGTTTGGTGAATTCATCTCTCCTTCCATATTCTGAATTACAAATTTGGATCTCAAAACTATTCATTTTTCAAATGACACGGCGTTATTAATTTTTTATTCATCAATTTTTTTGAGTTGGAAAAATCAAATGAAAAGCTTCAGATCAAGTGCTACTGTTTAAAACTAAAACATATAAAAGTCTAAAAACTCAATTTCCCAACGAAAATTTTCCTTGTCATGTAACTGAAAAATGAATTCCACTAACCACACTCCCCGGCACCATCCAACCCACAGAGGGAAGCATGGATGGCACCATTTCCAAGTTGTCCTGTGTCGGTCTGGAAATTTGACTGGGCAGTTCCTTGCATAGCAGGGGAAATGGCATCATGTTATTTCAGGCATTAAGAATAATGATTCAGAATAACTTGGGTTCTAAACTCTGTTGGACAATTCCCTTGCAATCTTCTGGCACCCTTTTTGCAACTTATCCACCAAAACAAGCACCAACCCTGCTACCCATTCACCACCTACTTCACAGTCACAGTTGATCCAGGACACCTCTTCATGATGATTATCCAGGAGTTACGTTCCCCCGCCCCACAATTTCACTCCCCACTGACCCAAAGCATAGACCCTCCCTCACAAAAGGCACACCAACCTGAGCCCCCTTCCACCTCCGCCATCTTCTCCACTGACTACAGCCCCACTGAATCAGCACATAGGCCTGAGCTTTCTTCTCTCATCTCATTCATCCTGGATCAAGACACAGGCCTGATCCTTCTTTCCCCTACCCTCACACCCCCTTGGGCATTGGGCACACTGCTTTATTTATGGATATTTGTACTGGGAGCAGGAGAAGGTCACTCAATTCTTCTGGTGAGCTCCAACATTTAATAAAACCATGGTTGATATGACTGTAACCCAAGCTCTGCACTCATGCCTACATGTGGCAAACCCCAGCCCCCTGCTTATCAAGAATCTATCTACCTCTGCCTTAATACATTCAAGCTCTCTGCTTCCACCAGCCTTTGAGTTTCAAAGACTCAGAAAATATTGTCAAATGGGTGACTACTTTTAAACAGTGGCTCCTTGTTCTAGATTCTCCCATCAGAGGAAACATCTTCTTCACATCCACCCTGCACCAGGGGTTCACAACTAAAGTAGTCCTCGGCTACCCACTGCAAGGGCCGCCCAGTGCACCCACTTTAGTGGACCAGAATCTTTATCCCATGGAACCCAATGGGCACATTGCACCACCACTCACAGAGAAGTGGCAGCAATATCAGAGTAAAATCATGGTTTCAAGAGCACCAGGAAGTTTATTAACAATAAAAAAAACACACACGAATTGGAACAAGAAACTTAAAAAACAAAAAATTCTCTCAATACTCAGATAGTGAGGCCACATCTACAGTGAGGAAAAAAAGTTAATACTTCAGATGAATGACATTTCATCAGGTCATCAAACTGAAATAGGAGTATTTCCCTCTCTGCAGATGATGCCTCACCTGCTGGATATTTACAGCGCTTACTGCTTGTGGTTTTCCAGCATCTGCAGTTCATTGGCTTTTCCAGTAGAACAGGAAATATTGATAGAGAGTAGCATGGATCCTCTCACCTGTACAGGCGCCATCGGTCCTTGAGAGGAAGCAGCCAGATATTGGAAATTGTTTTCTCTTCCGCTGCACTCATAACACCACCATTCTGCAATTCCCCCCGTGCTTTCTTTTTCATTTTCTTCTTCTGTGCACGCGGTTGCTGTTTCAAAACAGAACACCATGCTAAGTGGCAAGACTGAAAAGCCAGATGAAAAGGTTATTCTGAAATACTTTTGGGAATACAGAAGAGCTGCTCAAGTGTATGTGCTTGTTACACAGCATCTGCCCAAAACTTTCCATCCATACTGAGTCCAGGATTGTCTGATCCACACTGGTACTGTACTGTACAGAGTACGACCGTACTCTGCTGAATTTGCACTGAAGCAATAATAGTTTGCTGCTGACATTAAGGCTGGCAATTTAATTCATTTATAACTTTAATGAAAAGATCTCATTTCAGAACCTCTGGACTTACCTGCCAGCCTTCTTCTTTCATTGGGAGTGCTGCCTGAGTTCCTTGGTTAAGATTAATTGCTAGCAATGTGTTTGCCAGTTCAGCAATATCAGCGTCTTCTTTCTTCCTGGTCCTCATTTTTAGCTCATTGCCATCAATGACTCTCTCTGCCTGAATGAGCTCTGCTTCCTCAGGGATATGAATCAACTCTTCTTCTTCTTCTTCCTCTTTATCTTCATCTTCCTGTTCGTCTTAATACAAAAAAAGTTTCAATTATTTTTAGAACACGAGGAATAGGGACAGAATACAGTCCTCTGAGTCTGCTCTACCAGGCAATAAGATCCTTGTTAATCAAACATCTCATCTCCCAGTTTCCATCAAACACAAATTACTTGATTATCACAGCAAGTCCAAACATCCATCAACCTCCACTTCAAATGCATTGAAGGACCAACCATCCACACCCCTCTGTAGTAGAGAATTGCAAATAATTACAACCCTTTGAAGAAATTTCTCTTTGCATCAATCCTGAAAAGCTGATGCTGAGACAATGACCCAGAACTCTTCCCGTCCAAACCCCATTGCGTGGTAATGGTGTAAACTCCAAACATGGCCTCCTTTCCTTGAAAGGATAGTAGATTAATTCAGACACAGACATATGACAATCAAGCAGAGTCAATGTGGTTTTATGAAGGAGAAATCACTGTTGACAACATTTTCTAGAGTTCTCTGAGGATGCAAAACAAAAACAATGCGTAAAGAGGAATCAGTAGGTACAGTACATTTGGATTTCCAGAAGGTATTCTATAGAGTGCCACATAAAAAGTAAGGAGTTAGAGGTAACATATTGCCATAGTTAGGGGAGTGGCTAACAAACAGAAAACAAAGTCCAGATAATTGGTCTTCTTCAGATTCACACTCAGTAAATAGTGGGGTGTCACAGGGATCACTGCAGAAGCCTCCACTAATTGTAACCTATTTTAATGGCTAAAAATGAAGGGGCCAGGAATACTACAACATCAACAAATGTGGTTATTAAGGTAGAAGGTTGGCAAGTTATGAGGAAAACAGAGCCAGCAGAGGGAGAGATAAAGGTTAAGTGAACGGGCAAATCAAGTATAATGTAAGAAAATGTGACATTATCCACTTTGGAAGCAAGAATGAAAAAAAACAAAATTTTATGTAAATGGAGCAAGATTACAAAATGTTTCAGTAATAAAGGGTTTTCAGAGCACCAGCACATGAAACACAAAAGCAACATGCATGTACAGGAAGTAATAAAGACTAATGGTAGGTTGGGCTATATTGCGTATAGAGTATAAAAACAGGGAAGTTTATAGAGCAGTGGCAAGATGGGACGGGTAGTACTGCACATGCAGGAGGCAATGCAGTGAATCACCAGGTTGATTCCCGCAATGAAGAGTTTTAATAAAGACTGAGCTGGTTGGGTCTAAAACCACTGGAGATCTGAAGAATAAATCATACAAGACTCTGAAGTGGTATTGACTGGCTGGATGGTGGGAGGAGGTTTTCCCTGGTGGTAATATCTAGAACAAGGGGCATAGTTTTAGAATAAGCAGGAGTCACCCTTTTATGACAGCAATGAGGAGGAATTTCTTGTCCAGAGGGCCATGGATCTTTGGAGTTCTCTACTCCAGACAGTGTGGAGGTTGAGTCATTGAATATATGCAAGGGTAGATTGAAAGATGTTTGAAATATTAGGGTTGCAAATGTGTAAGAGGAGAGAGTGTGAGAGGTGTAGAGGCAAAGACTAGATCAGCTCTGTTCTTGCTGAATGGCACAGTGGTCTCAAAGGCCCGATGGGCTTACACCAGCTCCTGTTTCTAATATTCACCAGAATGAGAAGGAACCATTTTCAGACACTTTTAGTAAACAGGCTTTCAGTTAGGATGTGAGGGAGAAGCTGCCAAAATCAGACAGTATAAAGCGCAAGATGTAGTAGCCATTAATACAAACAAGAATCAGCTTTCAAACTGGCTTCAAACGCAAACTACAAGCAATGACTGGTTTAGAAATTATAAGGATGGTCGCATAAACAAATAGCACTATCTGTGAAGAGAGCAGGTCAACTGGTTCACAGCTGAAGGCCACTGAAGAGATTTGGTTTAGAAACTGACATAACCAAGAGACATTCGCATGTCCAATGGCCTACATCAAAACCTCCAGGATGAGATCAGGGAAGATTCCAGACTGGCTGTTTTGCCATTTAGCGCAACAAACATGATCTTACTTGTTCTGGGTTTCTGTCAGAAGCTTTGAGAATATTGATGTAAATAACCTTATGAATAACTAACCCCATTTGCCCACATTAGGTCTGTAACCTTCTATGTCTTGGCTATTCAAATGCCTGTCTAGATACCTCGTAAATGTTGTGATTGTATCAGTGTCCACCTCCTCCTCTGGCAGTGTGTTCCAGATATCAACCATTCTAAAACTTTCGCCTTTGACTCCTTTTAAACCTATTCATTCTCACTTTAAAACTGTCCCCTCTTGTCTTAGACACCTCCACCATGGGAAAAAATATACTCTTACAATCTACCCCATCTGTGCTTCTCATAACTGTAGAAACCTTTATCAGGAGACTGAGGGGTGACCTACAGTCCAGGGAAAACAAACCCAACCCATCCAATCCATCCTTGTGACTGAAATCCTCCAATCCAAGTAACAACCTGGTGAATCTACGCTGCAACCTCTCCAGTGTAGTCACATCCTTCCTATGATGTGGCAACCAGAACTGCACATGATACTCCAAGTGTGAGCAAACCAATGTTTTGGAAAATTGTATCATGATGTCCCAACTCTTATATTCCATGTCTCATCTGATGAAGGCAAGCGTAGCGGATGCCTTCTTCAATCTGTGTTGCCATTTTCAGTAAACTATTGACTTGTACCCTAAGGTCTCTGTTCATCAACACACCTTAGGGCCCTACTATTTACAGTGTAGGTCCTACCCTTATTTGACTTCCCAAAAATAAATAAGTCTGCATTTGTCAGGATTAAATTCCATCTACATTGCCCTACCCAACTCTCCAGTTGATCTATATCCTGCTGTAGCCTTAGATAATCTTCTTCACTATCTTCGACACCACCAATTTTCATATCACCCGCAAATTTACTAATCAAACCGCCGACATTCACCTCAAAGTCGTTAACAAACAAAGGTCCCAGCACCGATACTTGTGGTACACCACTGGACACAGACTTCCAATCAGTGAAGCATTGTTCCACCACCCCCCTGCCTCCCATCACCAAGACAATGTTGGATCTAATTTGCCAGCTTGCCTTGGATCACATGTACTAACCTCCTGAAACAGCCAACCATGTGCGACCTTGTCAAAAGTCTTACTAAACTCCATGTGGTCAACATCCTCCATCCTGCCCTCATCAATTTTTAGTTACCTCTTCAAAATAACTCATGCAAATTAGGATTTCCCGTGAACAAAACCATGCTGACTATCCCTAAACAGTCCCTGCCTTTCTAAGCGTAAATAAATCCTGAAGCTTAGATTTTTTTTCCCAATAATCTCCCTATCACTGGTGCGAGGTTCACTGGCCAGTAGTTATGTCGCTTATCCCTGCTGCCCTCCTGAAATAAAGGAACAGCGATAGCTATCTTCCAGCTTTCTGATGCCTTACCAGTGGCAAACAAAGATGCAAAAGTGTCCTTCAGGGTCCCAGCAATCTCCCCCTTTGCCTCCCATAGCAGCCTGGGATAGATCTTATCAAGCCCTGGGGATTTATCCACCCTTATGTGCTCCATGACATCTAACACCTCCTCCTTCTTAGTGCTGACAAGTTCCAGAACGTCAACAACCCCATTATCTTCCACAGCTTTCTCCCTGGTGAATATAGGCAATTTGTCTCACCATCACCCCAGCCCATCCAACTCAAGGCCTCCAGTCCTGACAACATCCTTGTGAATCTTTTCAGTGCTCTTTCCAGCTTAATGACATCATTCCTATTGCTAGGCAACCAGAACTGCACATGATGCTCAAGTGAGGTCTCACCAATGTCTTATACAGCTGTAACATGACATCCCAACTCCTGTACTCAGTGCCCTGACTGACAAAGACTCACTCATTTTCAGTTGCCTGTACATGTCCACTTCTACTCAGTCATAATACTACAGGATAATTGTATGTTTTACCCCGATCTTCAGCCAATGTAAACACAGCAACTAAGATGGAAACATGAGATTTTCAAGACTTGGCTTCAGAATTCCATTCTTGTTGCTGATTATCATTTCTGAAGAATGCTGTATCCTTCTTTGAAAATCGCACTCACAGAAACATTCACTTAAGGGGAGCAATGAAAGTACTCCCAGAATAATAACCTGCCTCACTGAGTGATATATTCCAGCAACCAATTAATATGTGGCCATATCAAAAGGTACACGTCAGAACATTTTGTCATTAAGTGATCAAATTAAATGCTTTAAAAGTACTGTAGGAGCAAACTGGGTGTGAAGGAAATGGAGTAAAATATTAATTGTGGCCTGGTTACAACCAAAGAGTTGCATTAAAAAAAATCTGAACACTTTAGTACCTGCATTTTCCATGTTCAGAGGTGATATTCCAGGAATTTCAGTCACACCCATGAAGCCAAGACCCAACCACTCTAAGATTAATGAATGCCTTCCTCCAGGCAATGGAATATTATCAAAAATCTGCAAAATTAAAACATTCAGTAAAACTTCATTGAAATTTAAAAACAACTGAAATCTGTAGTAAAAACAGAACATACTGGAAACACTCAGCAGGTCAGGCAGCATCCACAGAAAGAGATACAGAATCATTATTTCAAGTTGAATACCCTTCATGCCTGAGCCACATGAGGGTTATAAACACTCAAACTAGTATTTAAAATGAGTTACTGCAGGAAGGATGTCCAGAAAGAGAATACCCGATGGCACTTCAATTCTGAATCATATGTCAATTATTTCCACAGCTCACCAGCACATATCTGCATTACAGAATTTAAGCTTTCATTGCAGTGCATGCTAAGGGAAACCCATATGCAATTATACCCATCCCTGATGCCATCTAGTGACATCTTGGGGAAACAGACTTACTAAATTTCTAAGCCCACACGATGAACAATCACTTGTTCAAGATGTGGTAAAAAACATTGGAATTTATGGATCCATATCTTTGCAAACTTCATTGTAAATGGAGAAAATAGAGGAATAACTAAGATATTCATACCAGTCCACTCTGTAAGCTGTTCCAGTGCTCTGGTGAAATGTATTTTTCCAAATACTGTTCATGAAGAACTCCTTGTGTTGTGCACTCCAAGTGTCTTGCTGCAGTGCAAATTTTTTGCTCAGACTCTCTCATCTGATTGGTTACCTGTAATAATTTATATTTAATAATTTACTTCATGCATTATTTCTAATATTCATTTCAAGACATGGGATTTTAGCAATGCTTTATAGATGAGAGAAGATGTACGATTAAAATACAAAATAATCAGTTTCACAGGGTGAGGAGTGAGTGGGAAAGGACGGAGAGAGAAGAGAGACCAGAGAGGGAGAAGAGGAGAAGGAAGTGAGGGGAGGGTGAAGGAAAGAGGAGAGAAGAGAGGGTGAAAGAGAAAGGGGGCGAGGAAAGAGAAAGAAAGCAGGTGCAATAGAGTAAAAAAGAGAAAGTGAAAGAGTTCCCTCTGACAATCTCCTTTTATTTCCCTCCCCCTGAACTCTCTCTCTCCTCCTCCCCATACCCCATTTACCCAACAGATGCTTCTGCTCTCCAGATCAAATAGCACAGGAGTCAAAGTCCCTACATTCAATACTGGATCATCTCCGACCCTCAGCCACTACTCATGACCAGGCCGGATATAGGTTGGTTAGGGGCTGTGAAAGCAACTTACAGTCAAATAGTAAAGCATCAGGGACTGGGAAAGTGCACTGAACATGCAGATTAATGTATAGACAGGGGCAATATATCAGCTGAAAGTGGCTCAAGAATATCAGTGCAAAACTTTTACATTCCGATTTCCGCAGTTATACATTAATTAACAATCACGTTACTGGTGACTAACTTAGAATCCCAAAACATACTGCATTCTTACTTCAAAATAGGCTCCACGCAGGTGCTGAGGGAGTTTTTTTCTAAAATCCCTGGTGTTCCTCAGTTCCTTCAGGGTGAATCTTTTCAGTAGTTCGCTGTTACTCCTTCCGCCCACTCTGACCAGACCAGTGTGCAAAAATCCATAGATTCCTGAACAAAATAATAGTTTATTTGGCCAAGGTTGTCCTCTTGCAGTCAGAGATGTATAAGGGTCTATCACCCCCAATACAATCATACCATCTTCTCTCAAAGACCTCTTGTACCCTTACTAACAATCTGGGTTTACATTCTGTGCCATCCAGCACTTTACTGTTGGACTACCCTTGGAAAGACAATGCAAAAATAATTCTTCCTGAGAGAGAGGGAATTATGTCACTCCATCCGAATTAACTTCATTCTAGGCATCTCACTTCAGCAAGGATATGTTCATCTTGAAGTGAATGGAGTGTTGATTTTGGACTAAAAATGCTAAATTATGAAGAGAGCTTCATAATCTAGATTCAAAATACCTCCAGTATGGAAAATTGAATGGTGATCCAATTAAGATGTTTAAGACAACTGAAGTAGCTGATAGAATAGGTCTACTTCCCCTGGCCTACTGGGTCCAAGTGCTGTGAATGCATACAAAGACATGCATAGCCACATCAAAGATCAGAGTTAAGGTGACATTTGTACCTGAAAACCCAAGAAGTATAGATGGTGGCAGTGGAGGTATAACATGGAGGCCTGTTAATTTTGTCTATGAACCATGGAGTTGCAGAATAAATCATGTACAGGTAAGTAGTAATTATTGCTCACAGGATCACTCTCAGAAACAGATGCTAATCATGCACTTAAACATAGAAAGAGTGGAACCTTATGCTATTCCAAACTTAACTCTTCTGGTGGCAGGAGAGGTTCATGTTGGAATTGAGGCAAATTGAATAGTGCTCTTGCTAACATGGATGTGGGGATATGCGGCCTCTGCTCAGCTGGTATCAGCTTCATAATAATTGTTTCTCTCTTGACAGATGCTGCTATTTCCACCACTTTCTATTTTATTTCCAGCATTGTAGTACTTTGCATTTGGATGATATAATGGCTGACATGGTGATAGAAGCAGATTCAATAGCAGCTCTCAAAAGGGAACTGGAAAGAAAAAAATGGCAGGAAGTGGGAAAGAGCTGGGGAATAGGTCTAATTAGACTGCTCTTAAAAACAACAGCTGCAGAATGACTTTCTCCTGTGCCACACTGCAACTCTGTGATTCTATGTCCTGTCAATCACCTTCTAACATCTTGTATGTCTCAACGAGGTCAATTCTCATTATTTTCTCAGTATTTTATCTGCAGAATGTAAAGGCTAATCTTTCCAAGACACTTATTTCTTTGCTTGGGTATAGGGAGCAACACTGTACATAGTTACTACAATAGTTGGCTAAAATGAGACCAAAGCCTAGTCTATTGTCAAGGTAAACTGACCTGAGCCCTTATTGGTCACTCTCAACAGATCTTATTGTCTGTTGTCAAATCTATATTCTTTTGTCTCCTCTACATTTGAGGGTTGGCCTTTAATTTCTTGCATATGTAAGGATTGGGTAATGGAGCTGCCAATTAAGTCAGCCATTGCTTTTGAGCTGGAGGTCTTGGAACAATTTCTATTGTTTATTCAATTTGGAACAATGAGTAGCACTATGCAAAAACAATGTGGTTGAAATTCCCAGTCTGCTCTCAAGACAGGTAATATTTTGCAGATCAGTCCAGCCAAATTGGCTTTAATGCTGGATAGCAAATTGATTT
This sequence comes from Pristis pectinata, assembly GCF_009764475.1. Lineage (NCBI taxonomy): Eukaryota > Metazoa > Chordata > Chondrichthyes > Rhinopristiformes > Pristidae > Pristis > Pristis pectinata. The sequence continues at coordinate 11,998,575 of NC_067420.1, forward strand.
TAAACTATTGTGAACTCACTTGAACTTAAAATTAAATAAAACTGAATTAAATTAAATAAAATTAAACACTGCAATAGCCCCTCCTGATGGTTAGTGATACTCTGACAATTATTAACTATCCATACTCATCTTCCAGACCTGCCTGCAGCCTTTGGCATGGTTGATCATACTATCCGACTGCTAAGCCTCTCCTCCATCACCTTGCCAGGTGGGAATGCACTTTCCTAGAGCCACTTCTAATTATTATCAGCTCCAGTCGCAGGATCACCTACTGTGGCAAGATGGTGACATTTTTGATATTAAGTAGTAGATAACTGTAAAATTACAGATACCTTTCAAGTTCAATTAGATAAAAATGTGATGCAAGTATAATAAGCAAATTACAGCAAGTGAAGGATTCCCAAAACATCTGCTCTGACAAAATTCTACTAGAATGGGCTATCGATTCCCTGAATGCTACTACTGCTTAATCTGGAGAAACGTTCCCAACTGTGCGGTACTTGTGCTGTCACAGCATGCAACCAAAGCACATCGACCAACAGTCTCACCATTATTCTGGACCAGCACTTCATTGTCATCCTCACAACCATCAACAAAATGAACAAAAATTGCTTGAATCCCCGAGACTCAGGAAAGACCAACTGAGGAGGAAGGAAAAAAGGTGGAGGAGGAGGGAGACAAAGCGAGTGGAAACCGCTTGTGCAAAACAAGACTAGGACACACCCCACACACACACAGACAGGACAACACAGCCTGCAGGGTAAAGCACAGCTATGGAATGAGGGAGATTTCACGTCAGCTTCTGAAATCCATTTTGTTGCACAATCTATATTGTTCCAAGATGTTCCAGGAGTCGAGCAGTTCTCGTGCTTTCCCTGGACGACTAACCATTCATTGTTAGTGAAGGTGTAAAGAAGAAATTCACCTGGAGGAAGAGGGGAACCTCAACCTCCCCAGGAGCAACACACATAGAGCTGGATCTTAAATGGGAAATTACACGTCAATTCTTCAGTCCCCTTTCCTCCTGTGGCCATTGCAGTTCATAGCCTTCATGGAGATTTGCATGTAGGTGACATCAATAGAGTGTCTTACACCACTTGACGTCTGCACACCCAGAACCCTTTGTGTGTTAATCACACAGAGGATCCAGATCAAATATCTGGAAGTACCTGATTGTGTTTAGCAACTGGGGTTTTCTAACAAAATTCTATCTGATTGTACATAAAAACTTTGCACTGTATGATAGAATTTCCAAGCAAAGGTCTTTGGAGATGGGAAAAGAAAATAAAACAGAATGTTAGTCTAGCTTCTAGAAGGTCTTGGAAAATTTTACGTACAAATACGGTTTTTATCATTCAAACATTTCAAATAACATCACAGAACAGTAAATTAGTATTGTGAGCACTTGTTTTGTATAGTAAAACAACATTTCTGTGCAAATGGTTCATTTAATGAGCATGACGTCGTTAACTGAAGAGAATCACTTGGGCTGCAAGGCTCTTCACTCAAAGTCCCATAAAACGCGGTTGAAAAATAGGCTGGAATACCCCACAACCCAGTTTTCCAAGCCACAGTCAGCACTCGTACTTTTCTGCAATAGCAACCATGTGGCAAGATTTAACCTCTACCTTGGGCTTGTAACCAATAAACCTTTTTGCAATATGTGGTGGATTCAGTATTCTTCAACTAATGACCAAGTTGTACATGAGTTATGATAGTGTAGTCACAACTGATGAATGAAGTATATCATGCACATGATCCATATAAGTGGAGGATTATGATGACACACTGGTCATTACTACTTTTATTATTTATAATATAACAATAGATTATGCCATAAATAAAAAACATTTCAACTACAGCACAATCACTCTTCAATACTATATAAAACAAGAGACAATATTTAAGGAACTTTAGTAACATTTTCATTATACAGCCTAGCTAATTTATGCAAGCGAACAAAAGATGGAAAATTGCTTTACCATTAGCAAAATGCAGAAGTAACTTTACACAAAAGTCAGAAGTAGAATAAATTTGAAAACTAAATTCAAGCAGACAAATGACAGAACCCTACCTTCAAGAAACTGGTCGAGTGCATGGTTTGTGTAGCACACCACCAAAATTGGAGACTTCTGCAAATCTGTTTGCCAAATTTGCTCATTATGTAGGAGTGCTTGCACAATTTTTAATCCTACATAGGTTTTTCCTGAAAATAATGAATTGGTATTATTAAGCAAAGTTTGAAAACAATTTAGATTATCACTGACTTTATCCTCATTTACTTTTAATTTTCCAGAAGCATGACACATGTTGTAAAATAAAACCATAAGCTTTCATTGAAAGGCTGAATACAAGTTTATTTTTCTTTGTTAAAGGAAACCTTGGTTAGTCCTGGGATACCAGATTCCTTCAGTCACTTCTTCCAGTTAAAAAAGCCCTGGAACAATCATGATTGTGCTTTAATCCACTGTAGCTGCACTCTGATTTTTATCAATAGTCAGCCAGAAAACTTTGTGCAACCTGAATAAAGCAGAAGGATCTGCCATGAGTAAGAGAAGGAGCAACTGTCTCCCATCTTCATACTCCCCTCCCCCCACCTTGCTCCATCTGTTTATTTCCCCCTTTTACCTCTCCCTCTGTTTGCCTCCATCTATCATTCACCCGCCACTGTCTTCCAACACCCCTGCTCGCTTCCTCTACTCGGTACTACCTGCCTGTCATCTCGCACCCCTCCTGTCTGCCAATCACCTCAGAGTCCTTTCTTGCCACTCTCCTTCTCCTCGTTATACTGGCCACCTCCCCTCTCCACGCAGTCCTGATGCAGGGTTTTGACCCAAAGTGTCCACAATTCCTTTCCTCCCACATATTATTAGGGTTAGATTTGTTTTATAAGGTACTTTTATAAGTGTTTTAAAAGTTTTAAGCCATAGATTGGGAGCTGGACTGCGCAGGCGCAGCGTGGGCAGTTTAAAAAGCAAACAGCCTATCCAGCGGGCAGCGTCGGAGCAGGCAGCTGAGTGAGAGGTAGCAGAGTGTTCTGGGCTTTGGCTCAAGGGGCTTCGGCGTAAAGGGGCGAGGAAAGGTAGGTGACTTGAGTTAAGGAAGGAGTATGAGTGGTTTCCTGTACTCAGTGTCAGATGTGGGAGTTTCCGGAGTCTCCCTGCCTCCGGGAAGGCTACGTCTGCACCCGGTGTGTCGAGCTGCAGCTCCTGAGGGACCGTGTTAGGGAACTGGAGATGCAGCTCGATGACCGCCTGGTGAGGGAGAGTGAGGAGGTGATAGAGAGGAGTTATAGGCAGGTGGTCACACTGGGACCATTAGAATCAGGCGATTGGGTCACAGTCAGGAAGGGGAAGGGGAAGAGTCGGGTACTAGAGAGTACCCCTGTGGCTGTACCCCTTGACAATAAGTACGCCTGTTTGAGTACTGTTGGAGGAGACAGCCTACCTGGGGGAAGCAACAGTGACAGTGTCTCTGGCACAGACCCCAGCCCTGTGGCTCAGATGGGAAGGGAAGGAGTGAGGAGGGCACTAGTGATAGGGGACTCTATAGTTAGGTGGGCAGACAAGCGATTCTGTGGACGTAGGAAAGAAACTCGGAAGGTAGTTTGCCTCCCAGGTGCCAGGGTCCGGGATGTTTCAGATCACATCCAAATTATCCTGAAGGAGGAGGGAGAACAGCCAGAGGTCGTGGTACATATTGGTACCAACGACATAGGTAGGGAAAGGAATGAGGTCCTGAAAAGAGACAATAGAGAATTAGGAAGGAAGTTGAGAAGCAGGACCTCAAAGGTAGTAATTTCCGGATTACTGCCTGTGCTAAGTGACAGTGGGTATAGGAACAGAATGAGGAGGACGTTAAATGTGTGGCTGAGGGATTGGAGTAAGGAGCAGGGATTCAGATTTCTGGATCATTGGGGCCTCTTTTGGGGCAGGTATGACCTGTTCAAAGAGGACGGGTTGCACTTGAATCCCAGGGGGACCAATATCCTGGCGGGGAGGTTTGCTAAGGCTACCGGGGAGAGTTTAAACTAGAATTGTTGGGGGGTGGGATCTGTACTGGAGAGACTGGGGAAGAGGTGTTTGGCTCTCAAATAGAGGAAGCTAGGAGTAAGTACCATAGGCAGGTGATAGAGAAGGGATGTGCTCAGACAGGCTTGAGATGTGTCTATTTTAACGCAAGGAGTATTATGAACAAGGCGGGTGAGCTTAGAGCTTGGATCAATACTTGGAGCTATAATGTGGTGGCCATTACGGAGACTTGGATGGCTCCAGGACTGGAATGGTTGATTCAAGTGCTGGGTTTTAGATATTTCAGGAAGGACAGGGAGGGAGGCAAAAGAGGTGGGGGAGTGGCACTATTGATCAGAGAGAGTGTCACGGCTGCGGAAAAGGTGGACGTTCTGGAGGGATTGTCTATGGAGTCTCTGTGGGTGGAGGTTAGGAACAGGAAGGGGTCAATAACTTTACTCGGTGTATTTTATACGCCGCCCAATAGTGACAGGGTTATTGAGGAGCAGATAGGGAAGCAGATCCTAGAAAGGTGTGAGAATAACAGAGTTGTGATGAAGGATTTTAATTTCCCAAACATCAATTGGCATCTCCAGACAGTGAGGGGTTTAGATGGGGTGGAGTTTGTTAGGTGTGTTCAGGAAGGGTTCTTGACACAGTATGTAGATAGACCTACAAGAGGAGAGGCTGTGCTTGATTTGATATTGGGAAATGAACCTGGTCAGGTGTCAGATCTCTCAGTGGGTGAACATTTTGGTGATAGAATTATGATCACTATCTCCTTTATGTTAGCACTGAAGGGAGATAGGAACAGACAGACTAGAAAGGTGTTTACTTGGAGTAAAGGGAATTATGAAGCTCTCAGGCAGGAAATTGGAAGATTCAATTGGGAACACATGTTCTCTGGGAAAAGTACGGAAGATATGTGGCAAATATTCAGGGGATATTTGTGTGGAGTTCTGCATAGACATGTTCCGATGAGACAGGGGAGTCACGAGAGGATACAGGAACTGTGGTGTTCGAAGGCTGTAATAAATCTTGTCAAAAGGAAAAGAAAAGTATAGAGAGCTAGGTAATGTTAGAGACCTGGAGGAGTACAAGGCTAAAAGGAAGGAACTTAAGAAAGAGATTAGGAGAGCCAGAAGGGGACATGAGAAGGCCTTGGCTGGCAGGATTAAGGAAACCCCCAAGGCGTTCTACAAGTATGTGAAGAGTAAGAAGATGAGATGTGAAAGGACAGGGCCTATCAAGTGCAGCAGTGGGAAAGTGTGTATGGATCCGGAAGAAATAGCAGAGGTACTTAATGAATACTTTACGTCAGTGTTCACTACGGAAAAAGATCTGGAGGATTGTAGTGGGGACTTGCAGTGGACTGAAAAGCTTGAACATGTAAATATTAGAAAAGAGGTGGTGCTGAAACTTTTGGAAAGCATCATGTGAGATAACTCACTGGGACTGGATGAGATGTACCCCAGGTTGCTGTGGGAGGCAAGGGAGGACATTGCGGAGCCTCTGACAATGATCTTTGCGTCCTCGCTGGAGACAGGAGAGGTTCCGGAAGATTGGAGGGTTGTGGTTGTTGTTCCCTTATTCAAGAAGGGGAGTAGGGATAGCCCAGGAATTATAGACTGGTGAGTCTTACCTCAGTGGTTGGTAAGCTAATGGAGAAGATCCTGAGAGGCAGGATTTATGAACATTTGGAGAGGTATAATATGATTAGGAATAGTCAGCATGGCTTTGTCAAGGGCAGGTCCTGCCTTATGAGCCTGATTGAATTTTTTGAGGATGTGACTAAGCACATCAATGAAGGGAGAGCAGTAGATGTAGTGTATATGGATTGCAGCAAGGCGTTTGATAAGGTACCCCATGCGAGGCTTACGGAGAAGGTGAGGAGACATGGGATCCAAGGGAACATTGCAATGTGGATCCAGAACTGGTTGGCCCACAGAAGGCAAGGAGTGGTTGTTGAAGGGTCGTATTCTGAGTGGAGTTTGGTGACCAGTGGTATATCTCAGGGATCTGTACTGGGACCCTTACTCTTTGTGATTTTTATAAACGACCTGGATGAGGAAGTGGAGGGGTGGGTTAGTAAGTTTGCGGATGACATGAAGGTTGGGGGTGTTGTGGATAGTTTGGAGGGCTGTCAGAGGTTACAGAGGGACATAGATAGGATGCAGAGTTGGGCTGAGAAGTGGCAGATGCAGCTCAACCCAGATAAGTGTGAAGTGATTCATTTTGGTAGGTCAAACATGTTGGCGGAATATAGTATTAATGCTAGGACTTTTGGCAGTGTGGAGGATCAGAGGGATCTTGGGGTCCGAGTCCATAGGACACACAAAGCGGCTGCGCAGGTTAACTCTGTGGTTAAGAAGGCATATGGGGAATTGCCCATATGCCTTCTTAATTCCCCGATTCATCAATCGGGGAATTGAATTTAGGAACCGGGAGGTATTGTTGCAGCTATATAGGTCCCTGGTCAGACCCCACTTGGAGTATTGTGCTCAGTTCTGGTCGCCTCACTACAGCAAAGATGTGGAAGCCATAGAGAGGGTGCAGAGAAGATTTACAAGGATGCTGCCTGGAATGCAGAGCACGCCTTATGAAAGCAGGCTGAGGTAACTTGGCCTTTTCTCCTTGAAGAGATGGAGGATGAGGGGGGACCTGATAGAGGTGTATAAGATGATGAGAGGTATTGATAGGGTAGATAGTCAGAGGATTTTCCCCAGGGCTGAAATGGTGGCCACAAGAGGACATAGGTTAAAGATGTTGGGGAGTAGATATAGAGGAGATGTCAGGGATAAGCTTTTTACTCAGAGAGTGGTGAATGTGTGGAATGGGCTGCCGGAAACGGTGGTGGAGGCGGATATGATAGGGTCTTTCAAGAGACTGTTAGATAGGTACATGGAGCTGAGTAAAATAGAGGGCAGTGGATAAGCCTAGTAATTTCTAGGGTAGGGACATGTTCGGCACAGCTTTGTGGGCCAAAAGGCCTGAATTGTGCTGTAGTTTTTCTATGTTTTTTCTATGTTTTCTAGATGCTGCTCGACCCACTGAATTATTCCAGCAGAGTATCTGTTGCTCCAGATTCCAGCATCTGCAGTCTCTTTTGCCTGCCATTGGTAAATGCTTTGGGAGTACCAATCACTATTTGACTAAAGATACCTAAACAATGCTCTCCAGAAGCTCACTGCCCTAATTAATGTGTCCTGTGGCTTCACGCCATTCAAAATAAAATATTGTAGCTTTGTTTCATATTGCATGTAAACAATGATCAGATTATTCTCCCGAGAACCTCTGGCCGATGACTGCTCAAAGTGGAGAAGAAGCATTCAGGATAGTATTGAGAACCTCAAGACATTACATAGGGAGCACTCAGAAGTCAATCAGTGGAAAGAGCACATCACCTCACAAACTACCCATGCACCTGCCTGGTCGGCCACTTCCTGCCCCATTGTGGAAGAGCTGGCAGTTCCCATATTGACGTGAACCGCCATCTCAGAACCACGAAGCATGAGTGTAAGCAAACTGAACTCGATTCCCAGGAACTGCCCAAGAAAAAGGAGGAATTTTTAACCAGCAACACATTAAACTAAAGGTGGAATAACTTGACCAAGAGCAATTTTGGCCCAGGCAGGCTCTGTGAGTGTCAACTCCACCTGATGTCATCAGCTTGAGGTCCAGGATATCTAACCCCTTGGACCTCACTCACTTCCAGTTGGCCAGCTCCCAGGCCAAAATGAGTAGAAAGAGGCAGCAGGTCAGTAGGCCTTGGTTAGAACTGTACAGAGTGAAGTGGCCCATTGGCTGGAAGTGGACCACAAGGGGATTTCAGCAGGACCCTGGGGCAGGAAGGTGGGGAGATGAATAGGGGGTGCCCATTGCTAGAGAGTGAGAGCCTTTGCTTGTGTAACCTGAACAAACATTCCATCTCCTAGAATCATAACATTATTACCTAGCTTTAGTGACTTAAAGTCATTAGAATGGCTTTATCTGAAACAGTGGTTGTTGCCCAGTTATTTTAAAAAGGCTTCTGAACATCTACTACCCCAACCTCAGGACAAGTAAGGAGTCCTGCCCCATTCATGTAGGTACCTAATTCTTCACTAAGAACAGTGATGTAAATATCTCTGCAGAGTGGAAAGGAATGAGTAAACTGACCCACTCCATTTTCACACTCACTGAGGAGGTGCTGGCATGACAAGAGGCAAGAGACGATGCACAGTTACCATTGGGATGAAGATATTAAAACTAAATTGGATAGCCAGCAGGGCATTTCCTCAACCCAATCCCAAAGGTATAATTTGGATCATGCAGTTGCTCATTGAACCCATGAAAACAGGATGACTTGCTGTCTATGCCATGCACTGACTGAAAGATTCAGTAGTTTACTACCTCGGTCATTTTCCTTCACTGAGCACTTCCCAGAGCGATTCACTCAAGAGCATTTCTTTCCAGCATGCCTATAAAAATGTCCACCTCACTTGTGCACAGGATGCCAACCTCCATGCAACATTTCTTTTGGAACATTGCAGGATAAATTAGATCACGACCCAGTCACAGATCACCACCCTTCTCAGATGCAGTTAAGGACTAAGACCTTTTCAGGTCTCATACTTGATTCTTTAGCTCCACCCTTTTCCCTCATCTATATATATATATCACTGACAGCCCCCACCCTACCTCCCCAGTCTTGATATTCCCCCCTCTCTACCCTCCCTTCCACACCATCCAACCCTCTGGGCCCAAACCTTTAACCTATACCCAATTGGTGCCCTGGACACCCTCCTTGCCACAGCTACTTACCATGCTCACTGACCCGATTCCCATGCCCTCAGTTACAGCCATCAGGCTGCTTTCCCTCATCCTCACTTAACCCTGGACTCACACATTTTCCTGTGTGCGTTATGGGAAGCTCAGGGGTAAAAGTACAATGAGCTTTAGGGCCCACCGAAGTCCAGCAGCAGGACTGTGACCATCTCCTGTAAACATCTATGTACATCAGTATTTTGCAGCAACTATGTGCACATTAAGTCCAGAGAAAGGTTGAGACCCATACGATTCCAGAATAGAAAGCAGGGTGAGGGGGAATATTGGAAGGGAATAAAAGTGATAATTTACAAATATAGTTTGCATTTTAAAAAAAACATGCAACACACTAAACTGAGAATAAAAATGTGAGTCATCAAGTGTACCTGTTCCAGGAGGTCCTTGTATGATGGCCAGTTCCTTTGTCAGTGCCATCTTCAGAGCTTTCACCTGTGACTCATCCAAGTTCAGCTCTTCCTTCGAAGGCCATGATGCATGATTGAGGACGTTGATTTTGGTTTTCCTCAGCAAAAATTCATATAGGTGTTTGGTCGATTCCTCAGAGTTTTTTGATTGTTCCTTCATTAGTGGTTCAAGGTCATAGCAGCTATGCAGATTCAAGTATGTTGGGGCTTGGATATCTGTGTTACATTCTACAATATACTTCTGGAAAGGAATATCTTCTCCTTGTATCTCCTGTAGTCCTTCTAGAACATGACGGTAGGCTTCAAAATATGCTGTTGTTTCCACCATCAAGAAACAATCTGAAGGTTCTACCTCAGCTAGCAGAGGTCGGCTTTGCACATTGAAGGACAGATAGACAATACCTTCTTTGAGTTTCTTAGGATCTCTATCTGACACTGTTGCAAAGAGTAAAGTCTCAAAATTATCTTTTGACATACACACAAGTGAACCATACAGCAGACGCTTTGAGTTTTGCCACCGGACAAACTTCAATGGCTGTGTGTCGAACTGGACTTTATACCCAACACCACTAGCTGTGCACAGGGGGACTAAGATGCGGGTATTGAAATATACTCTGATGTCATCAAATTTTTTCCTTCTCAGGCCCTTGCCATCATAATTATGAAGCAAGTCTAAGATACCTTCTCTCAAAGGTCTCACGAAGTCTTCTCTTAGAAGACGAAAATGGGTGTCGAGGTACACCTCAGCATTTGCATACTTTTCAGTAATGAGATTAGGTCGCAGAAATGGCTTCTCTTCGAGATGCACTTCGTTGTATGTAGGATAGATGGTCATTGTTCTGTAGTTGTCTTCAGGATTAGTTTCTTTATTGTCTAGCAACATAAGGGTATCGTTTTTGAGAGTTCCATCTCGCTTTCTCTGCTGTAGGTGTTGAATTATATTTTTTACCTTTTCCATACTATTTTCAATCTCCTCACCAATTGAAACTCCAGCAGCCCGTAGGGTATTCACAGTAGGATCCAATACCAAAATTACCATGGACACCTCTTGAACTGAACTGGCCGGAAAGACGCTTACTAATTCCTGAAGCAAGAACAGAATTCTTTCAATATATTCAGGGTACTGCCCTCTACGGGAAGGCACCGAATCCGTACTCATCTGAACCACATAGTGAGGCAACTGAACTTTCAGAAACTGAGAGTCCTTTACCATACCCAGGAGGTGCTGAATGCTCTGACGATCAGTCTTAGACCGACAAGCCTTGCACAAAACTTTACAAATGAGTTGGATGAAACCTATGTTTAATTGTTGGTTTAATAATTCTTTCAGGCCAGAGCTGCAAGCTAATGTTATAACAATTTCAGATGGCTCTTTATCCAAAAGGTTCTCCAGTGTTTTATAACCCAATCTTCTCACACTGTGTTCTTTGTCCTTCACATGCTCTTCATGAGATCTCCTTTTCTGAAAGTGCGGATTACCTTGCAGTTCTGCCTGCCTTTCTCTGCCTCCTTCAGAAAGGTCGTTCCTTCTCCATGGTTCACGTCTACGTTCATTGTGCTGATGATCCCTTTTACCCTGCTGGGGGGCTTGACGATTGCCTTGAACACCGGGAACTCTACCAGCTGTGTTTCGGTTAGTTCTGGCATCATTTTGCCTGGGATTGGGAGTAAAGTTACGATCTTGGTTCCTTTCTGCAAACTCTCCATTTGGGAGCAACTCCCCTGGCCTGGGTGTTGAAAGTGCTCTCCTGGGATGCTGTGCACCTCTCCAGTCTGGTGGTCCTGCGGTGTTTCTCTGGTTCCTATTATAGTGATGTCCTTGCGGTAAAGCCCGTTCTGCAGAGGCTAAAAACGCAGAAAAGGAAAATACAAATTCTAAATTTCACAGTCAAATTGTGTATTATGATCTGCTTTCCTAAGGGCATTTTTATTCACTGAAAATTTAAAGAATGCTCCCAAACTCCATGCAATAGTTTGTTACTGAGGCTCTTAAGTTTGAGAGGTCCGGACATAATGCAACTTCTGAAAAATATTGTTAATTGGGTGTTGTAAGAGTCACTTGAAACAACCAACTATCCTGCAACTAATATTGCATTTACCATCAAAGTACTATTCTAAATTGTTGCGTAAATATATTCTCTTTCTTGGATTTGAATTGCATCCCAGGCTTAAATAGTTCAAAGTCACCAACTGACTATACTGCAGTTTCTTATCTACAGTTTTCTTTTGTTTATTGGCTGTACACTTAATAACTATGTGCCAGCTCTGAAACAATGCCACTTTATTAAACTGTCTGTGTTTTATGGCTGAGAGAAAACAGGAAATAAGATAGTGATTACATTTGTGTTAGATCTTTCACATATTTCACAGACAATGACCTCCTTTGGAAGTATGCTGACTGTTGTTGGGTGGGCCTTTCTGTGTGAAGTATGGTCCCACAAACAAATGGATGAAATGACAAGTGAATGAAAATTAAAAACTACGAGTGCTGAAAATCTGAAGCAAAAAAAAATCCTGTTTGGACAAAGATTCGTAGACCCGAAACGTTAATGTTTTGTCTTTCCACAAATGCTACCTGAACTGCTGAGATTTTGCAGCTTCTTTTGTTTTTGTTTGAAATGACAAGAGAATTTATTTTGGTGTATGTTGGCCAGGAAACAAGGAGAACCTCTTTGCTCTCAGTGCTACAAGATCATTAACAGCCTTCTGAACAGGTAATCGTAGGGGCCCTGGCAGAGATATTTAGAATGTCCTTCGCCACAGATGAGGTGCCGGAGGACTGGAGATAGCTGATGTTGTCTGTTGTTTAAGAAAAGCTCCAAGAATAAGCCAGGAAATTATAGGCCGGTGAGCCTGACATCAGTCATGGATAAATTACTGGAAGGTATTATGAAGGACAGGATACACAAGTATTTGGATAGACAGGGCCTGATTAGGGATAGTCAACATGGCTTTGTGTGTGGCAGGTCATGTCTAACCAATCTTACAGAGTTTTTCGAGGTTACCAGGAAGGTTGATCAAAGGAAGGCAGTGGATGTTGTCTACATGGACTTTAGCAAGGCCTTTGACAAAGTCCTGCATGGGAGGCTGATCCAGAAGGTTAAGTCACTTGGCATTCAGAACAAAGTAGCCAATTGGATCCAACGTTCGCTGAGTGGGAGAAGCCAGAGAGTGGTAGTACATAGTTGTCTCTCTGATTGGAGGCCTGTGACTAGTGGTGTGCCACAGGGATCGGTGCTGGGCCTGTTGTTGTTTATCATCTATATTAATGATTTAGAGGATACAGTCGTAAACTAGATCAGCAAATTTGCAGATGACACCAAGATTGGTAGTGTAGTGGACAGCAAGGAAGGCTATCAAAGCTCGCTAATGATCTGGACCAGCTGGGAACGTGGGCTGAAAATTGGCAGATGGAATTTAATGCAGACAAAAGTTTGGGAGGACAAACCAGGGTAAGACTTACACAGTGAATGGTAGGACTCTGAGATATGCAGTAGAACAAAGGGACCTGGAAATACAGATGAATAATTCCTTGGAAGTGGCGTCACAGGTAGGTGGGGTCATAAAGAAAGTTTTTGGCACATTGGCCTTCATAAATCAGGGCATTGAGTACAGGAGCTGGGATGTTAATTTGAAGTGGTACAAGATGTTGGTGAGGCCGAATTTAGAGTATTGTGTGCAGTTCTGGTCACCTACCTACAGGACAGATATCAATAAGCTTGAAAGAGTGCAGAGAAAACTTACAAGAATATTGCCGAGACTTGAGGACCTGAGTTACAGGGAAAGGTTGAATAGGTTAGAACTTTACTCCCTGGAGTGCAGGAGAATGAGGGGAGATCTTATAGAGGTATACAAAATTATGAGGGGTATAGATAGGGTGAATGCATGCAGGCTTTTCCCCCTCAGGTTGGGTGAGACTAGAACTGGAGGTCATAGGCTTAGGGTGAAAGGTGAAATATTTAAGGGGAACTTCTTCACTCAGAAGGTGGTGCGAGTATGGAATGAGCTGCCAGCGGAAGTGGTGGATGAGGGTTCAACTGTAACATTTAAGAGAAGTTTGGATAGGTGCAGGGATAAGTGAGGTATGGAGGGATATGGTCCAGGTGCAGGTAGATGGGACTAGGCAGAAAACCAGGCCAGCATGGACTAGATGGGCCGAAGGGCCTGTTTCTGTGCTGTAGTGCTCTATGACTGACTGCACTGAAGGGCAGAATACCACTAAAGGACCATTCCATTACTGGCTGCACTCAATTCCATGGTCCAACCCTCGAATATCATTCAAGCCTGAGCACTGACCTTAACTGCCAGGCAGACACCAGAAGAGGGGGGGGGAAGTGGAAACAAGAATCAAGGCACATGCCAGGATCAGAAATTGTCTGTGAAGGCCGACCAAGACGGCAACATTTGCAAAAATCATGTTATAGATGAACTAAATGCAGTCTTCTGCTTTGCACTAGATCCATTACATTAGTAACCATTGCAACTCTAATCCTTCTGGGACTCTCTGACTAATGCACATTTTATGTGGGCCATCATTGTTTTATTGCTAATAGTTCATCCATGCTAAGCCATATCATGATAATGTAGCAAGAAAGACATTTTAATGGATAGTTTTACAAATTCAAGCTCAATCTAATATTGCATTGCTTTATTCTGAATCAACCTGCCAGTATTATTTACAATCCAAGGAATAAAAGTTAACAGTGAAAGAATGGGAAGTGAAAGACAAGCATGAGAGAGTAATGCAAAACAAAAATAGAAAAGAGTAAAGTCCAAACAAGAAGCAGGTGAAAAGTAGCTGGGTGTAAGAGGAATAAATATTAATACTTCCTCATGGAAAAAAAAGAGAAGAATCAAGGATGGACTCACAGATTTTTCTTGACCTGAAATAAATTTCTGCACAATTCAAGAAATGGAGTTCAACAGTATTGAGCTAAAACTTGTGCCTTTGAAATACAGTAGGCAACTCAACACTGTGCTGCAGAACTCTGACATAGCTGGTTCCCAATCTTAGTTGTTACCAGACAAGGCTTTAAGATTGAGGTCACTCCTAATGCCTCCACTCCAAGAAAGGAGGAATCAGAGGATGAGTTGCAGAATACCATTCAGATGCAGCATAACCAGAACTAGGACCAAATGTAGGCCAGTCAATGTCTCAAACCCACTCCTCCATTTCATAAGATTCTGGAAGATTGTGTGTCTTGTCCACTTTGTGTCCAATTGGAATAACCCTCAACTCCCTTCATGCCCAAATTCTATCTGTCAGTCAGTCATGCCCGAGAATCCCTGACCCTCCAATATGGAGAATTCTGGAGACTTAGAACTCTCAGTGAAGAAACTGCACCTCCCCTCAGCTATAAATGCCAACCACTTAATGCTTTACCCTCGCTGCTGACTCTCCATCCAATGGAAACAGACTCTCAGTAGGTACCCTCTCAAACTTACCTTTCTTTCTTCCAATGTCAAGGGAACGTAGGCCCAGTCACTCCTCATGTGACTGCTCTCCAACCCCAAGAATGGAGCAGATGTGATCACTGTACCCTTGAAACATTGGCCCTCAAACCCAGCAGCAGGATCACCATGGTCCACCTGTTCTCAGACCGCCTATATCAATCCCAATCTAATCCCACTGTCCTGCTCGCTCCCTGAAGTCCTGTATCACTCCCAAACTAATCCTCTGATCCTAGTCTCTCACCATTGCTCTGTATCAATCCAGCTTCAAGCAGCAATCATCATAGCTTGGAAGCAGGTCACTTACCTGCCTTCCTACCTTGGTAAATGGTGAAAACTTCAGAAAGACATAAAGAGAGGAGGAAGAAAATGACATTGTAAAAGACAAAAGAAAAATAGATCTGAGAAATAGATTCCAAGAACTGCCAGCAATCTTCAAAAATATCTCTCACCATCCCCTCTCCTAGGATTTCGTCTTGGCTGTTCTGCTGTAGCTGTCCTCCTCAATGGATTGTCCATTTCAACTTCTTGACCCCTCCACCTGTGTCCTGGATCCATTTGAAGTAGCTTGCTCTGTAAAGGACATCAAGCTATTACACATCATTTAACTTTAGCAACAACAAATAGTGCCTTCTAAGAAGACCTGATACAAGGACTTGGGTTTAAAAAGTAGCAAAACAGAAGATTTCATAATGCTTCCAACCAATTTTTTTCTTGTCTTCTGTACTTGAAGTTTGTTCAAGCAACAGTTATTACTAGTAAAATCCTAGGTTGCAAGTAGTAACAATCTATTTGATTGAAGGAGTATGTGAGAGGCAAATCCATCTCAGGTCTCCACCCAAACTACATGCACATTGACTTCCAGCAGATTTCAAAGGATACTTACGAATAATTGGAATCCTGCCCAATTTTTCCTCTTAATCCAATTATTATAGTGCCAGCAATGGTTGCCTGACTGCATTCCCCAGGAAATGAATCCTGGGCATTCCTAAATTAGATGGTCCATTACTCAACATGTTAACCATCCTAAGAGTAAAGAGAGTGGGGATGTCAGGACTACATAAGGATGGTCTTTGTTAAATAATAAAATCCATAATTTGTTGGAAATACCTTGTGATATGATATTTCAATGACAGTTCTAGTTCACTAGGTTTGATCATGGATATGATTAAAAGAATTGAGATTCGAGAGTCCTCTCATTCCTGGTACATAGGTGTCATACCTTTCTCCAACAGTATTTTCAAATGTTTTATTTAGAAAAGAGTTGTATATTGTCATGAACCCAAGCACACTTCCTTAATATACTCTTATATATGATTCAGTAAATTTAAAAAGTAAATTCCTCATCATTCTGCAGCCAGCATACAATCTCTTCTGCCTCAGAGAAATAGCGTTTGCCCATAATACAATTAGAACCACAAGAATTATTTTCTCATTGCAGATCAATTTTCTTTCATGCTATGGGAATGCTTCCTGGAATACTAGACGACTGTTCAAATAAGATTATATGACACCAGTTGACATACTATTTTATTTCACATCCATACAAATAATCTGTCAGCTTGCTATAACAATATGAAAAATATGCATCCATGCACATCACACTGTTCGGCATGTAAAGGGTGAATATACCTACATGCATATGCCTCACTGATGAGTCTGATGAGTCTGATGCAAGGACAGCAAGTTTCAATAAAAAATTATTAGCTATTAGCTTTTGTTTAAGTTTAAACAAAGTTAGAATCCAACACTGTTACCTGATTATATATGGAATGCATAGAGCTGTAAAAGTTAATGCAGAAATATAGAAAGCTCAGAGTTTTCCCATACCTGAAAGGATGGCTTTTAGAGGATTACAAACTAGCATTCCAAACTTAGTTTCTAGTCTTAACAGCTGTGAAACATTTAAGGCTGGCCTTCTCTGAATACTTTATATTTGTCGGTGTATGCCCAGCTCCCACCTGAACACTTGGGTTCCAGAAGCACTGGCTGACCTCTGGTACTTCAATCAAACATCCATTCTCCATAATGGCTAATGACAGTGGCATGCAAAAGTTTGGGCACCCCTGGTCAAAATTTCTGTTACTGTGAATGGCTAAGCGAGTAAAAGATGACCTGATTTCCAAAAGGCATAAAGTTAAAGATGACACATTTTTTTAATATTTTAAGCAAGATTACTTTTTTATTTCCATCTTTTACAGTTTCAAAATAACAAAAAAGGAAAAGGGCCCAAAGCAAAGGTTTGGGCACCCTGCATGGTCAGTACTTAGTAACACCCCCTTTGGCAAGTATCACAGCTTGTAAACGCTTTCTGTAGCCAGCTTTCTGGAGCCAGGAGGTACTGTTGCAGCTATATAGGACCCTGGTCAGATCCCACTTGGAGTACTGTGCTCAATTCTGGTCACCTCACTACAGGAAGGATGTGGAAGTCATAGAAAGGGTGCAGAGGAGATTTACAAGGATGCTACCTGGAATGCAGAGCATGCCTTATGAAAGCAGGTTGAGGGAACTTGGCCTTTTCTCCTTGGAGCAACGGAGGATGAGGGGGGACCTGATAGATATGTATAAGATGATGAGAGGCATTGATCAGGTGGATAGTCAGAGGCTTTTTCCCAGGGCTGAAATGGTGGCCACAAGAGGACATAAGGTTTAAGGTGCTGGGTTTAAGAGGAGATGTCAGGGATAAGTTTTTTACTCAGAGAGTGGTGAGTGCGTGGAATGGGCTGCCGGCAATGGTGGTGGAGGCTGATACGATAGGGTCTTTTAAGAGGCTGTTAGATAGGTACATGAAGCTGAGTAAAATAGAGGGCTATGGGTAAGCCTAGTAATTTCTAGGGTAGGGACATGTTCGGCACAGCTTTGTGGGCTGAAGGGCCTGAATTGTGCTGTAGGTTTTTCTATGTTTCTCCAAACTTTCCTGCATCCTCACCACAAAATTCAGCATCAGAAGTTTGCAAAGGAACATATAAACAAGCCTGATGCATTTTGGAAACAAGTCCTGTGGACTGATGAAGTTAAAATAGAACTTTTTGGCCGCAATGAGCAAAGGTATGTTTGGAGAAAAAAGGGTGCAGAATTTCATGAAAAGAACACCTCTCCAACTGGTAAGCACGGGGGTGGATCGATCGTGCTTTGGGCTTGTGTTGCAGCCAGTCGCACGGGGAACATTTCACTGGTAGAGGGAAGAATGAATTCAATTAAATATCAGCAAATTCTGGAAGCAAACATCACACCGTCTGTAAAAAAAAACTGAAGATGAAAAGAGGATGGCTTCTACAACAGGATAACCATGCTAAACACACCTCAAAATCCACAATGGACTACCTCAAGAGGCACAAGCTGAAGGTTTTGCCATGGCCCTCACAGTCCCTCGACCTAAACATCATCGAAAATCTGTGGATAGACCTCAAAAGAGCAGTGCATGCAAGACGGCCCAAGAATCTCACAGAACTAGAAGGCCTTTTGCAAGGAAGAATGGGCGAAAATCCCCCAAACAAGAATTGAAAAACTCTTAGCTGGCTACAGAAAGCACTTACAAGCTGTGATACTTGCCAAAGGGGGTGTTACTAAGTACTGACCATGCATGGTGCCCAAACTTTTGCTTTGGGCCCTTTTCCTTTTTTGTTATTTTGAAACTGTAAAAGATGGAAATAAAAAAGAAATCTTGCTTAAAATATTAAAGAAATGTGTCATCTTTAACATTATGCCTTTTGAAAATCAGGTCATCTTTTACTCACTTAGCTATTCACAGTAACAGAAGTTTGACCAGGGGTGCCCAAACTTTTGCATGCCACTGTAACTACATAAGGGACAAAGCTACCCTGCCACATTTTGATAGTTAGATATGTCATTAATTAGTAATTAAAAAACAGGATGTATTTTTCCTCCTTTTTTTGACTAGTGTTCATGGGGTCAACAAGATTCTTCGCCAAATGTCACTGAGATTGAAGTCAGCCACTTCAGCACCAGAGTATTGCTCAGCTACATTGCGGAACAATTGATCTCAGAGAAACAGGACATGGAGAAGGTTTTCCAAAAACCACAATATGAAAGTTTCCCAACAATGTACTCATATGACCTGATCCAGAAATAATGGTGATCTCTGCATACTTTGCTTTGCTTACCTTTATAATTCTTTTGGAATAATAAAAAAATGCATTTGAAAAAAATTAGAAAACAATTTTATGATGGAAGAGAAGATTTGGATAAAGATGAATTTTTACAGTGAACCAAAAGAGTTTGCGATAAAGCAAAACATTTCTTCAGCAAAAAATACCTCATCTTCTGGTGTAGTCATGGCTACACAAAATTAAAAAATGCAAGCTAGAAACTGTTGCTTGAGCTTTATGTTAAACAATTCATAAACAAATTCCTCCAAAAGGTACTACTCTCTAAATCACATTAGTAATATTGAACGTCTCACACCAATCCCTTGAACAGATCAATACATACTGTACAATTAAATTTTTGAAGTTTTTACTCTAATTTTACTTAATTCTTATGTTGTACATGAAGGAAGACCGTTTCCACATTAACTCAGTTTCAACAATGCATGTCCCTGAAATTTACACAATGCATAACATAAGCCTCCAAGCATTAATTGCAATTCCTTTCTTCAAAATATCTAATGCAAGCATCCTTATTAATAGGACGAAGTAGGTGTATGTAAATGCTATGTATTGACGTATTTACACAACAATTTCAAAGCAACAGAGAATAAAATGTGGCGACTGGGACCTGTTGCTATGTTGCAACAGTACTGGGGTATACCTTGTACAGCTTAACCAGCCAAATGCCAAAGACTAGTTCGAGATTATAATGGGAAAATACATTTATCATGCTTCATTTTTATTGCTTTCTATAAATGACGTTTTGCACACATGGTGCAGTTAAGATTTTCTTTACGCTCAACCCAACATTCTTTTTCTTAAGAAGGTGATCCTTCTTGAAGTACTGTTCCACAGCAGCCATCTAATATCTCAAATACACAGCTAGGAGTTAGTTACTTAACTGCAAAAGATCACTCCCAAACCAAATTCTCTCTTCTCATCACAAGTGTGGTTACAATTTTTCCGCACAGTGCCTGCTGCGGCCAAATATAACACCTCGAAAAGCTAGATAATTTCAGGTAATACTGTTACTGGTAGTACCTGATAATTTCAGGTACTAACTGTTTCTGTCTCCAACGATGCTGCCTGATCTGTTAAATGTTCCCAGCATTTTCTATTTTTATTTCTGATTTCCACCATTTGCAAAAATGTTATTTTGCAATAGCTACAATGTCATCCTGGATGGGAATAACTAACTGAACACAAAGCAGGTCTTAAATTTAAATTGTTCCTGGTTACCTGATTCTGTTCCACAAAAGAACTGAACTCCAATGCTCTGCTTAAAATCTTAACAGATGATACTCCCCATAATACTCATAATGGATTTTAAATGATGCAACTTAATCAATTTTACTTCCATTATCAAGCTTTCCAATGAAGTTTTACTGCAAACTACAAACAATTACTACAGCAATATAACTGAAAGTATTGTGATGTTGCTGGGAAAATTAATCCTCACAAGGCAATAAATATTTGTTACAACTTTTCCATTACACCAAACTGAGATCCTAAAAAGCAAAAATAACATGGTCTCAGCTGCAATGAAGCATATTTTACTGTGACACCCAAATCCTCTCTCAAATATAGTATTCGATACATGACGGCAGACATCTTTGTAAAACAATACATAATCTGCTCTATATCATGTAACTGAGCTCCTATACCTCTTGCACAACATCATAACCACTAAAAACATGTTGTGTCCTTGTCATGTGATACAGAACTACACAAGAGAACTCCCCACCATAAAAATAACTTCTGAAAACACGAATTGCATCATTACTACTGCGCTACTTATTCACTTCACACCTGATTGTCCTTTTTTGGTTAGTTGATGAGTATTACTGAAAACTAGCTTGGTATAATTAATGAGCTCAACAGTAAGGGTGAAAGGGTACTTTTGTCTCACGTGTTTAATAGTAAGGTTATTACCAGATAGATCTGCACTTTCTACTTAGTAGGCAAGTTGCTGATCTCAGATATTTTAACTAACTGTTCCAAACAATGAAAGATAAAACGTTAAACATGCTCTATAAAAAAAGGCAAACGTATATTTAACTTCCTTCAAATTTAATGCAAATATGAGGAATTTGCACCTCTAGAAAACCTAATGAGATTTTACTTTCCTGAAACTGACAGATCTGTTCTTCGGTACTAATAAATATTAAACCTGATCATTTATGCAATTATTTTTATTTCATAGTCGTTTACCCTAGGTATCAGAACCTCACAGTAATTCGACTCTTGAACGTCGTTGGCGTCCTAATGGAACCAGAAGAATTGTTAGCTATTGGGATGAGTGCTGAAATGAAGTCATCGTTATTTTTCCTCTGAGCAATTCATTCCCCCACCCTCCTCTGTTATCTGGTCGTGGTCAGCGCCAACACCAGAGGGCGGTGTGGGCAACCTGCTTGCTAGCCAGTACCCGCACTGGATCACTCTTATTTTCAGCACTTCCCTTCGGTTGCACAATGAAGTCTGACAGCTCACCGGAAAGGCGAAGGTTAAACTGGTGTCCCGATAAACTGAAATCTTTTGCATCACTGCAGTGTTAAACTTGAATGAAAATGCACTTAAGCCTTGTCTTCCCTGGTCGGCAGATAGTCCACTTGTCTTCTGAAACAAAATTACTAACAGGTATTGCCCACAGGGACGATCCGACCTTCACTGAGGGAACGAATGATAAAGAAAAATAAAGAGGTCACAACAACCAACAGGTTACTGCTTACAGGACATCAGAAAATGACGCTAGCTTTCATATCGTCTGTTCATAGTTTTGGCAAAAAACGGTTTCCCCCGGAATATTATAAGGCAAAGCGTGGAAAAACTCCCAAATTAACGTGACTCAGTGGTGCAATGACATCATTTTCACATTCGTCTGAATGCATCCATGGGAAAAATAACGTGATGATTTTACCATGGTGACAACGGTCGTTACATGCATAAGATTAGATGTGCACAGCGACGTTGCTCACCTAATCCCAACAGGTAAACCACTTTACCTCCATTTCAAGCAAGAAGGAAATACACCAGCCAATGGATCGCTGCAGTTTTACGATCACTCTCCGCCTATTTTGCAGCAATTACAGTAAACAAACAGCACAACTTTTAACGAGCCTCCATTTTCAACGTTAAAGTGCCATCAAAACAAATTGACGGAGTCATATATGTGCTGCGAAATGATTACTTAAACACCAATCGGGTTTCGAAGACTAACACTGAATTATCGGTAAAATTACACCCCGCAATCCCGGTAAAGAATAAGCAAGTTTACATTTCCAAACTCACGTAAAGGTGGCCTTATCGATTGGCTTACTCGGTTTGCTCTCAATGTGCTCAAAAAGTTTGGACAGGCATGGAACTGAATGTCAATAGGGAGGGTCTGAATAACAAAGGTGTGTGAAAAGGTCCCCCTCTTGTTTAAAACTGAAACAAAGATGTGGGTAATATTATGTTTTTTCTCACGCCTGTTTTCCTTGAAATTTATTTGACAAGATTTATCGCGGTACATAGACATACATACCTCCCTCCTGTTTTGGGTGGGTGCCGAATCAAGTCAAAGCAATTTCCTTTTTGGCATAAAACAACATTTCGGAAATCTCGATTAAAATACCGAGAAACGGTAGATAATAGGTCAGCATCTGGGAAATAGAAATGGGTCACCAATCTCCACCCACTTTGTGACATCACCTTCAGCGGAGACGAATTATCTGTCGAAGGCACCCAACAAAAATCGGGACGAGAAGGGAACTCTTGTGTAAAGCCCAACACATATTAGCGAAGATAGCGCAATACAGTTACCTTCTCAGGAGAGGGGAGGGGTTGCAGGGAGCATTTCCCCAGCAATTAGCCTGGTGTTAAGCCACTACAAAAACAAATATACTTCCGGATTGTGTCTGCGTACTTTACTTCCTGAAAGTCTTTGCCCAGAGTGGGCTGACATGAATAATTCAGGGCTGGGGAGCTGGTCGCTGCCACTGGAACGTGAAATGTAGCCATTCCCCTCCATTCGCCACAGTGTTGCAAACGTTCTGTTCACCCAACATTCTCTCCACGTCCCCCGTACATCGCCCTACACCTCTCTCCGCCCGTCTGATTGGTTACTGTGCGGGTGGAGCGCTCACCTTGTTTTGTTTCTGCCCACCTCACTCCTGCCTCGCCTGGCGATGGCGACAGCACTGAAACGAAACAATCAAAATGTCACTAAAGGCAAACAGATCGCTCCGTCTACCGGCCGGATTGGTTGTAAAGGTCCTCTTGCTGCGTCTGATCAGCCGCACGGTCGCCCTCCTTTATAAAGCGGCACCCATCCATCACCACCCCCACTCTCGTCACTTTCGGTTTTCATTCCTCGATTTGATTCCTAGCCCGAAGAAACATAACAGAGGCTGGAGCTGAAAGCCAATTGCATGATCGGCTGAAATCATAGGGCGGCCGTCTTGCTAAAGGCGGATCCCCTCTCTGCGGAGGCTGACGCCGAGTCGCTGGTTTCATCTTGGTAAAGGAAAATGCAG
Organism: Pristis pectinata; assembly: GCF_009764475.1. Taxonomy (NCBI): domain Eukaryota; kingdom Metazoa; phylum Chordata; class Chondrichthyes; order Rhinopristiformes; family Pristidae; genus Pristis; species Pristis pectinata. The sequence goes on from NC_067420.1 coordinate 12,021,890, forward strand.
CTCGGCTTAAAAAAATTGACAATAAAAATAAACAAAATATCGAGAAATGCAAGAGTGCAATTCATCCTAAAAAGGATTGCAAATCAAAAATAAAAGCAATGTGTGTAAATCATAGCTCCTCATTATTCCATACCCTTTGTAAGTTTTTGTAACATCAGTACAAGATCTGACTTGACATTGCGCGGCCTTTATGATTTCAAAATATACATCCAAACAAGTAATGATTATAACCTCTGATTAGTATTAAGTTCCATGGAATTAAAAAATAGGGTAATACCCAAAAAGTGCTGGAGGAACTCAGCAGGTCAGGCAGCATCCACGGAGGGAAAGAGTCGACGTTTCAGACCGAGACCCTTCATCAGGACTGGAAAAGAAGAGGTCAGAAGCCAGAATAGGAAGGTGGGCGGAGGGGGAGGGAACACACGCAGGCAGGGGAGAGATGAGTCCAGGTGAGAGGGGAAGGGAGAGGGGGAAGATGCAATAAGCTGAGAGGTGATGGGTAGAAGAGGCAAAGGGCTGAAGAAGAAGGAATTCGGTAGGAGAGGGCAGTGGACCATGGAATAAAGGATGGGGGAGGAGAGGAGATGGGCAGGTCATCAAGGCAGGGAAAGGGAGCCACAGGAATAAGGGAAGACGGGGGGGGGGGGGGGGGGGGGGGGGGGGGGGGGGGAGAAAAAGACGGGGTGGAGTTACCGGAAGTCAGAGAAATCCATGTTGAGGCCATCAGGTTGGAGACTCCCAAGGCGGAACATGAGGTGTTGTTCCTCCAACCTGTGCCTGGCCTCAACATGGCAGTAGAGGAGGCTGTGGATTGACATGTCGGTATGGGAGTGGGATGTGGAATTGAAGTGGGTGGCCACCTGGAGGTCCTGATAGGTAGAAGGGGCAAAGGGCTGAAGAATAGGGCAGTCTGTCATTTATATGGCGCCTACCACGACTATACATCCCAAAGCACATTACAGAGATGAAGTAGTTTTTGAAGTGTGATCACCGTCATAATGTAGGAAGTGCAATCACCGTTTCTACACAGTAAGGATCCATAAATAGTAATGAGTTAATGACCAGTGTATGTATTTTAGGTAATATTGGCTCAGGGCATGAGCATTGGCTATAAGAAGGGAAACTCTGCTTGTCAAACCTACTGGATCTTTTTTGCGGATGTAACTGGTAGTCTGGATAATGGAGAACCCGCGGACGTGGTCGATTCAGAAGGCCTTTGGTATCATCCCATACAAGAGTTTAGCTGCAAAATTTAAGTACATGGGATTGGGGTTATGATATATTTGCACTGAACAGAAAGGAAACAGAGTAGAAATAAATGGGACTTTCTCAGAGAGGCAGTGACTAGTGGGGTTCCACAGGAATCAGGGCTTGAGCCCCAGCTATTCACATTATACATCAATGATTTAGATGAGAGAAGCAAATGTAATTTTCAAGTTTGCTAACAACACAAAACTGGGTGTGATTATAAGTCACGAGAATGATGCAGAGAGGCTTCAATGTGAATTAGACTGTTTGAGTGAGTCAGTAAATATGTGGCAGATGTGGTTAAATGTGAAGTTATCCACTCAGTAGGAAAAGCAGAAAGGCAGAGTATTACTTGAATGATGATTGTCAAAGTGATCTGGGTGTCCTTGAACACCATTCACAGAAAGCAAATATGCAGGTGATACAAGCACGTAAGGTGGCAATTGGAATGCTGATCTTCATTGCAAGAGGTTTTGAGTACAGAAACAAGAATGTCTCACCACGATAAAACAGACCCTTGGTGAATCACACCTGGAGTGAAAGGGAAAGGGAGTGGGCAGATAGTGCAGGATCCCTCTGTGGCCATCCCCCTCAAAAACAAGCATACCGATTTGGATACCATTGGGAAGGGGTGGGGGTTGACCGTTCAGGAGAAGGCAGCAGTAGCCAGATCTATGGTGCCAGGACTGGCTGTGAGGCTTAGTGGGGAAGGGTGAAGGCAGAACGGACTCTAGTGATAGGAGACTTGATAGTTAGGGGGGCGGACAGGAGATTCTGTGGTCACGAAAGGGATTCCAGAATGGTGTGTTGCCTCCCTGGTACCAGGGTCCAAGATGTCACGGAGCAGCTACAGAACATTCTCAAGGGGGAGGGTGAGCAGCCAGAAGTGATTGTGCATGTTGGCACAAATGACATAGGTAGAGAAAGGGATGATGTCCTGTGGAGTGAATATAGGGAGCTAGGGCGGAAGTTAAAAAGCAGGACCTCAAGGGTAGTAATCTCTGGATTACTTCCAGTACCATGTGCTAGTGAGGGTAAAAATAGGAGGATATGGTAAATGAATATGTGGCTGAAAAATTGGTGTGGGGGAAGGGATTCAGATTTTTGGACCACTGGGATTTCTTCTGGGGTAGGGGTGATCGTACAAGAGGGATGGGTTACACCTGAACTGGTGGGGTCTGACTGTATGAACCACAGACAGATCGGTCAGCTTGGAAATGGAATGGAGAATTAAAATGACAAACAGATTCAGATTATTTCAGATTTCCAGCAACTGTATTTTTTTTATCCTGAGATGGTAGGACTTTTGTATGTGGGATGACTGGATCGGCTGAGCCCATATTCGCTAGAGTTTAGAAGAATGAGAGAAGATTTCATTGAAATAGTCAAGATTTTCACAGGACTAGATGGATGCAGGGAGATGTTTTTCCTTGCTGGGAAGGAGTTGGGTGAGGGGTCGAGAACCAGTTTGAGGATATGAGGTAGGGCATTTAGAATTGTGATGAGGAGAAAACAGTTTTATGAAGTTGTTAAATTTAATATCAAGTTCCAATGCTTGCAACATGCTCAATAACGAGATTCTGTTCCTCAAGTTTACGTTGGTCTTCGTTGGCCAAGTCTCTGAACATAATCAAGAATGAACGCCGGAAGCGTGCCGACACTTGCGGGCTGCCCCCAGCATACTACGCAAAAAGATGTATTTCACTTTGTGTTTCGATGTACATGTGACTAAACACAAAAGGCATCAAGCAGAGAGGAGGAATATAGTATTGCAGCCACAAGCATATTGAATAATGGAACAGGCTCAAAGTGCCAAATGGGCTGCTGCTCCCATTTTCTTTTTCCATGTTTCAACTGAAATGCAGCATGTAACCTCACCTTATGTGTTTTGAGCTGCCTAATGAGGAAGAAGGACCACATATCTAACATATTACAAGCCTGCCCAGTACAAAGCATTATATGGCTGTAAAGGGCTATTCATTTCACTATGTTTAGTGCACAGCGGAAAGGAATAAAGACTTCTAAAATTTCATTTTATTGCAACTTGAAGGCATATAAGCACTAGTATAATACAAATATAGAAAAGTAAAATTAATTGGGAATCTCTGCAGTACTATGTTACTGCATCTGACATTTCATGCATTCAACTACCAATCAGGCTCTCTTATTTTACATTGTAGATTGGTGGGCTCAAGGAGACCAGTATCCAATAACAATCTTAAATGGGGAAGAATAGTGCCCTGTGGTTGATTTCTCAAGAGAACATCAATAACAGTAAAATAAGGTTATATATTAAGTCTACTTTTAAGTTAGATTCTAGGAAATTTTTGTGGTAATTATGGTATTGAATTTATTAACCTTAGAAAAAAAAGTTTTTAAAAAAACAGCAAAATGTTGGATCACTCTAGGTTAGGTAGTGTCTAAGGTTGGAGACACAGTGTTAACACTCCAGGCTAATAAAGCTTCAACAGAACAAATTCAAAATTAATATCTTACAGAAAAATTTAATACATCTTAAAATTGGATTTTCATGAATTCCGTTTCATACCATGTGATCGACTCCTATTGTATTATGAAGTAACTCAGTAAGTTAATTAGTTGTAGGTTAATTTTTACTGGAAAGAGGAAGATCAGTAATTTCCAAAGACAACTATGAACAATAAATGCATCCTCATGTAGAAAATGAGACAACACACACAACAAAGACATGCTGGCTACAAGCATTCTCACTAATAAATCTGATTATTTATCTTGATAGCAGACCTGTGGATTTTTGTAGGAATCCTTTCAATCCTCCGTCAAATGGCTCTGATTACAATCACCAACGACATCAAACGTGATTGGATCAAAGGCAATATATTCCTCTTTTCCTTCTCAATCAATCTGCTGCTGCTAGCAGGCAGTTAAACATACAAGCTTTCTCCATTGTCTGATTCATCCAGTACAGAGGAGGGATTGGGGAAAGGGAACTGCACTTAGCTGGCTTTGTACTTACCTCCTCAATCATAGGTGGAGGATTAGTCACCAAGGCTTTCATCTCACATTTCTATGGATCCAACCTGATGTTGACCAAGGATGTATCCTCCTCGTATTTCTCATCAACATGCTATGCCTTTCTAAATGCTGTACCACATTCCACATGTACAAGGATGGCATCCAGCTAATCATACTATAAACTCACTTTACCCCTACTCTGTCTCTAAATTATTATATTTTTGAACATTTTGTTCTGGATAAGGACAAAATTCCTCCAACTTCATACTGGGAAGACCAAGTCCTATGGCCCCTTCACAAATTCTCAGACACAGAGGGAGACACATCTCCCTAGCAACCGTCAGAAACTGAACAGTCTTAGTGTCATAGTGCCACATTTATGCCTTGAATTCGCTGGTAGACCTTGTCTTAACTGTAATCCATGCTTTAGCACTCATATAGCAGCAGGTATCACAATAAAAACACCACCTCCCATTTATATTACAGCTTTGGCATAACAACACATTTTATGGGAACGTTTTATGGGAAGTTTCCTCTGGGGTCCTCGAAGATACACAGTGTGAATTTGGCCCTTTGTGAAATAGTGTACGGCATCCTGATATCATTTCATCTTTTAGGGTAAGATGAGTCCTCACTAGAGTTAACATTTCTCATTTTGAAGGTGCTTGTTTGAAATTGTGCATGCTGTACCTTCCTTTGAGATTTTAAAACCAAAGCCTGATATAAATCTTGCTAAAGAACATTTCTATCGGCCAGTGGTAAGAAGGCATACATTTAGGAGAAAGGAAGGAAGGTTAGTCTGGCCTCCTAGAAAACAAAATAGGTGAAACAAAATCCATTGCAGCATTAGAAGAGAAACAAATAAATACGATACTGGAGAAAGCACGATAAAATTAAGTGGTTATCGAAACAGAAAATGCTGTAAACACTAAACACGTTAGGCATCATCAGTGGAAAGAGAAACAGAGTTCAGATCATAGGCTTGCTCAGTGTTTCCAGCATTTTTCGTGTTTAGTAATTAGGAGGAAAGCTCATTCCAATAGAAGCGCGGGCAGGTTGGCCTTCTGCGGCAGCTGATATACAGTTTCTAGGCTTCAGCTGCCTGTATTTCCTGGTACCTTGTACTTTCGAGTTTCCTTTCTGTATGAAAAACGCCCATTGTTTAAAATTTGGGCAACGTGCAATCTAACAGGGAAACTCGTGGGACCACCTTTAGACCCGGCGTTACTTTGACTAGCACGTTAAACCATACTCCATTCATCTCCACGGGCCACAAAACCAAATATCATCATTTGGAATTGCAGTAGCGCTCGGAGAAATAGACACGTCACGTGGTCTGAAGCGAGCTTGCTAACGTATAGGCCTGCGTGTATGCGTAGTGCGTTCGTTGCAGGAGCAGCCAATAGAAGGTGGGAAAAGCGGCGGCGCCGTCCAATGGGAGTGCGAGGATTGTTAAATGGTTTAAAGTGCGGCGGATTTGAATTTAAACGGCAGCGGAGCGGTGGCTGGGTGGTTTGTGCGTTGATGGTCGGTAAGTGGCCGGGCTTCGAGGCGATGCGATCTGGGCCCGAGTTTGAGGCAGTGCCGCCGCGCTGCCTGGAGGAGGCTGCGTGCCCCACAGCGGTGGGCTGGAGCTCTTGCCGCTTCTGCTCCCGTCGGGCTCCCCGCTTACCCTGGGCCGCCTTCGGCCTGCTGGCCCCTCGGCTTTGGGTGCATTCACCGGGCCCGGACTGCGGCCGGGAGACGCCGCGCAACTGTGGCCACCGGACCTTTCTCCCTCGCTGGGTGCTGTTCCATACCGGCCCCCTCAGCCCGTACTTGAACCGCCCGCTTGTCTTTTATTAGTCAGACGTTGAGGCCACTGTCTGGATCAGAGGGTATGTGCCATCAGGAAAGGATGGACAAACTTGGGTTGTTATCTCTGGAGCGGCGGAGGCTGGGGGGGAGATCTGATAGAGGTTTATTAGATTGAGAGATATAGATAGAATAGACAACTGGTATCTTTTTCCTTAGAGTTGAAATGTCTAATACCAGAGGATATGCATTTAAGGGGAGGGTGTGGGGTGGGGTTAAGTTCAAAGGAGATGTGTGGGACAAGTTTTTTAAACAGTGGTGGGTGCCTGGAATGTGCTGCTGGGATGGTAGTGGAAGCAAATATGATAGAGGAGTTTAAGAGGCTCTTGGATAGGTACATAAATGTGCAGCGAATGGAGGGATGTGGACATTAGGCAGAAGGGGTTAGTTAATTGTTTAATTAGTTGTGAACATTGTGGGCTGAGGGTCCTGTTCTACATCCACTTCAACACTTCACATCCATCAACACTTTAAGGTGTTCAGATTCCCTCTAGTGTTAAGGCTGGATTGCCAGGCAGCATCACCTCTTCCAAAATGAAGGTCTTGACATGATACCTCAACTGTCCATTTCCCTCCATTGGTGCTGCCTGTCCCTCTGAGTTCCTCCAGCTTTTTATGTTGCCTCTTCCAAACACTGTTGTCTCACCTAGAAACAGTTTGGTGCCATCCATCTGAGGAGGACCAGTGATTGTGAACAGCTTTACTTTGTAGTTTTATTTTTTTTCTGTGGTCTTTGTAGGTGAATCGCCTACATTCCTAGCTGGTTATTTCAGGCCAGAATTGTCATCTGGGCTATTTTGTACATAAAATGGTTATTCTTTCCTGGACCTTGTGTTATGCATCTTCAAAAGCCATCATTGTCTGCAAACATTGCTGAATGAAATGTGTCCTTTTCCAATATTATTCAGCACCCCTTTCAATTGGCTGGACCATCCCAAGTAAAATTGGTCACTAGCAATAGTTTGCACTTCAATCCCTCTAGATTTGTCCCCACATGTTCATTGGCAATATTCTTTGGCATTTATTTGTCCTACAGTATACTACACTGGCTGACATATTTGTAATTGCAATTCGTTGCATGGAACTTCTAGCTTCTGTGAAACTAGATTTCAAGGGCCTGCTGAAGAATGAATGCATTTTAATTGGCTTTATTACCTTGTCACCTTTTTTGAAATTCCAACTCATTGGATCAGTGGTTAGTAGGATTTAACATCCATTTGCTTGACATGTCATGTGTGCCATTGTTTTGTGGGCATGCTGATTCAATACTGGCTTTGTCCTATATAAATTTAAGAATACAAAAGCCATTGAGCTGCCTTTGGATATCTTAAAGCCCATTAGTTTATCACACACTCCTCCACAAGATGACCTGCAATTTTTTTTGTTTCCTCCAGTTCAAGAGGGTTGGGTACGAATTTAATGGTACCATGTCAGTAGATCATTCCAAAAGCATAGCCAATTAACATCTTTAAAATCTCATGTTACCTTTGATTTGTCTTAAATCCATTCATTGTTTGCACTCTATCAATGGAAACTGCCTGTTTATTTACTATATCTTTCATGATCTTTAAACACTTTATTCAGATCTTAGTATTAGGAATTTAGCAAAATTTAGTGCATATTGGCACTTGAAATGACATGTTTCATAATTTTGGTATTTTGTTTTGATTTTTTTTTTTGAAGATGCTAGTTCTGGATTGTCCAGAAATTAGTTGGAGCAAAAGAACTGACAATGTTGCTAGTTGATTTGATAATGAGATTTACCACCACTGACATCATCCCACTGGTAGACTAGTGGAGTTTTCTATCCTTCACTGCTGCTGAATTCTCCTTATTCTTGCTGCTTCCTGCTTTTCAAAGCTTTTTCAAGAAAGTCCTCTTTTGACTGGAAGTAACTTGGGAAATTTTATAATGTTGCAAGTGTATGCATTCATGTTGGATTAATTTAATAGAAAACACTTCATTTTGCTAGTATGTTCCACAAACTAATGGTTTTGATTCTTTCCATGGGGCACTGATGACAGTGTGATCTTGCCCATTCATACTTTTTGTGAGCTCCATATATTTTGCGTTTCTATTGAGAGTTTGGCACATTTGGGGAAAGTAAATCTGTCTATTACTTGTAATCAAATTAAACTTGTAAGCTGCTTGTGTTGAGAGTTGAAAATTCCTTTTCTTCAATATGATAATTCTAATTTTTGCAGGATTTTTGATTACAAATGGAGAAGAAGCTAGCCACACAAGGAGGACAAGCTGGTGCTGGAAAGGTGTTTTTTTTTTAAACAAGTTGCATTAATAAACCAGTGTGCTAGACCATTCAAATAATATCCTTCCCTGGTACCTTGGCCAACAGAACACACTACTGGATTGAAGTGTATGGTAGTGCTTTGGCACTCTTCAGTTGAGATTAACTTGAAGATTTAATCTAATGGTTTTCTACTAGGTGAAGATTTTTTTGCATTTTGGGATGCAGTAATAGCCATGGCAGCTTCCATATTATATCTTCCTGATGTGAGATCGCACCTGCATTGTTTGATGCATGGTCACCATTTTGCACACCATTTTTGAAAACTTAAGCTAACTTTTGAAATTTCTGATTTGAAAAATTGAGTAAAAATAAATCTGTGAAGAGATCTCTACTTGGGATTTTTCTAAACACCATTACGTGAAATTATTTTTGGCTAAAGGTACTTGAGCAAAGGGAATGGTATTTGGTGAATGAAGTAGAGGTTGTGACAATTGCTTGTGCATCAGTGTTTTCATTGAGAATGATTTATTTTGAAAGATGGCAGCCTTGGATGGTGCAAAGCGTGTCCTGGAATCTCAGCGAAATTTACAGAATCAGCCACCCTCGAGGAACTTGCCAGCTCAACAAGTGGCACCTATTTGTAATGTGGGCCAGCAGCGTGCACCTCTTCAAGCACGGGTTTTGACTGCCAATTCTGTTCCAAACAAGAGCCAGGTGCCAGCTGATCAAGTAAAACAGACAATGCCAGTACCTCCACATTTGAAGCAGGCTGGCCAAAAAGTTGTTCAGCAAACTTGTGAACCTGCTAGAAATCCAACCACCACGCAGCCTGCTGAGGTTCCAAATGATGGTAAGATACTTGTGCAAATTTAGAATAGTAGAATAAGATACTGAATATTTTAATTATATTGTATTACAATTTTCTTTTTAGATACTTATCCAGATGAGCACTTTAAGCTCTTTAAAACTAATTCATTCTCCAACTTTTTTTTTAGTTAGATCTGTGGTGTTCTCACAAATTGATGTGTAATGTGACCTCAAGTTTTTTTTGCAAGTGTAGGTTAGCAAATCTCTACCTTTTGAGTGCAATGAGTCTATTTTCAGTAGGTTTGGCTAAGAAAAATTAAGAAATAGTACTAAAACTTTTGAAGACTGTGGTGCAATGTCATATTGTTCTTTTGAAAGTGCGGGGTAAAAAAAGATGCAGGAAATTGCACAACGGATCTGGCACACGATGGGCTGAATGGTCTCCTATGCTGCAATATTGTTGCCAAGCCATCTGCATTAGAGTATCTGCTGGAAAAATCAGTGCTACGAATAGTTACTAAAAATTACAGTCCTACATTCTTTAAACCAGGTAGTAAATGTTGTATAAAAAAAGAAAGTAGGCCATTCTTGCAATCTAATGTTGCTGGTAAGAGCAAAATCACTTGGAATAACTGCCAAATTGAACATTGGTTCCCAAATGTTTGGGTTATTGACTTGGGATATATATATGTGTGTGTGTCACATGTACATTGGAACATGGTGAAATATCTTTTTGCATTGCTAAGAATGTGCCGGGGGCAGCTCGCAAGTGTCGCCACTCTTCTGCGCCAACATAGCATGCCACAGCTCCTACCCTGTATGTCTTTGGAATGTGGGAGGAAACTGGAGCACCCAGAGGAAACTCCCATAGACATGGGAAGAATGTGCAAACTCCTTACAGGCAGCAGTGCGAATTGAACCCGGGTCGCTGGTGCTGTAATAGCATTACGCTAACTGCTATGCTACCGTGCCGCTGATATGAGTGTTTTGTTTTAATCTCTGATGTCCAAGGCAAATGTCAGCAAGGACAAGGAAGGAAAGAAGGGTACTGGTATTGATTAGAGAATATTAGGGCTGGAGAGCAGATGATGCAGCTGTTACTATCCCAATTTGCATTTGAATAATCAAGGGTAGAGAGTGAAGAGCCTCTAAAATGTGTCCAGTGTAATTTTCTAGAGTAGTATATTTCTGGTCCAACAAGGAAAGACACTTTGGATCTGGTCGTGAGTAATGAGGAGTCGAGTGCATCATGTTTCGGGGCATAATAATGAAATTTAGGTTGGCTATTTTTGTTTTAAAAATACAGCAATCCAAAGTAAAAATGAACTGGAGGAACACAAGTTTCAATGGGATGAGTGTGGATATGACCCAAGTATGTTTGGACCAACGCAAAATACTGGAGGAACTTGGGTCAGGCAGCATCTATGGAGGGAAATAAACAGTCGACGTTTCAGGTTGAGACTCTTCATCAGGACTGGAAAGGAAGAGGGCAGAAGCCAGAATGAAAAGGTCGGGGGAGGGGGAGAATCACAAGCTGGCAGGTGATAGGTGAGTCCAGGTGAGGGGGTGGTAGGTAGGTGGGGAGGGAGGATGAGAGGGCGTGATGTAAGAAGTTGAGGTGATAGGTGGAGAAAAGTCTGAAGGAGGAGGAATCCAGTAGAAGAGGACAGTAGACCATGGAATAAAAGGAAGGAGGTGGGGAATAGATGGGCAGGTGATGAGGACGGGGGAGGGAGAAGAGAAGGGGTGAGGGGGCCACAGGAATGAGGGAAACAAAAGGGGGGGAGAAAAAGGTGGTTACCAGAAGTTAGAGAAATCAATGCTGAGGCTGTCAGTTTGGAGATTACCAAGGTGGAATATGAGATGTTGCTCCTCCAACCTGTGTCTGGCCTCAACGTGGCAGTAGAGGAGGCTGTGGATAGACACCAGCATGGGAGCGAATGGAGCAAAGGCGCTCGATGAAGCGCTCACCCAATCTGTGTTGGGTTTCACTGATGTTAGAGGAGTCGCACCAGGGAACACCAATGGCAATAAATGACATCCTTGGAGCGCTAGCCTCACCTGGGAAAAGGAACTGTCTGGTGCCCTGAAATGGTGGGTGGAGGGAGGAGGTGTAAGGACAGGTGTAACACTTCGCACAGTTGCAGGGATGAGTGCCGGGAGGGTTATCAGTGGGGAGGGACAAGTGGAGAAGGAGTCACGGAAGGGGTGACCCCTGCATAAAGTGGAGGGGGTGGGGAGGAGGGGAAAATGTGCCTGGTGGTGGGATCCCATTGGAGGTGGCAGAAGTTGCAGAGAATGATGTGTTGGGTGGTAGGTGAGGGTAAGGGGAACCCTGTCCTTGGTATGGTGGGGGGGGGGGGAGGGCAGATGTATGGGAAATGGAGGAGATGTGGGTGAGGACTGCATTGATGGTGGTGGAAGGGAAACCCTGTTTATTGGAGAAAGAAAAGGACATCTTGGATGTCCTGGAATGGAAAGCCTCATCATGGGAACAGATGAGGTGGAGGAACTGGGAGGAGGAGATGGCATCCTTGCAAGTGATGGTATACTCTGGGAGTCAGTGGGTTTATGAAAGATGTTGGTAGATAATCTCCATCCAGAGATGGAGACAGATCAAGAAAGGAGAGAGGTGTTGGAGATCAACCAGTAAATCTGAGGACAGGGTGGAAGTTGGAGGCAGAGTTGATGAAATTAACGAGCTCAGCACTAGTGCAGGAAGCAGCCCCAATGCAGTCGTCAATGTAGCATAGAAATATTTGGGAACATTACTGGTGTAGGCTTGGAACATGGACTGTTTTGTGTAGCTGGTGAAAAGGCAGGCATGCCTGGGGCCCCTGCCCATGCCTACACCTTTAGTTTGGAGAAAGTGGGAGGAGACAAGAGAAGTTGAGTAAGTACCAGTTCAGCCAGATGGAGAAGGGTGGCAGTGGAAGGGAACTGAGTCTGTTGTCAAGAAGTGGAGAACCTTAAGGCCCCCACGATGGGGGATGGAAGTGTACAGGGGCTCTATGTTCATAGTGAAAATGAGATGGTCAGGGCTGGAGAACTGCAAGTTGTTGAAGTGATGGAGAGCATGTGAAGTGTCATGGATGTTGGTGGAAAGGTACTGGACTAAGGGGGACAAAATGGAGTCAGGATGAGGACATGAGTTCAGTGGGACAGGAGCAGGCAGGGACAATGGGCCTACTGGGGTAGTTGGGTTTGTGCATATTGAGTAGGAGGTAGAAATGGGCAGTGCAGGTAGGGGAACTGATGTTGGAGGCAATGGAGGGGAGATCTCCAGAGGTGATGAAGTTGGTGATGGTGCAGGATGATGCTCCTTGGTGGGGTCCAGCTTGAGGAATAAGTAAGAGGTGTCTGAGGCTTAACATCTGGCCTCGGCAAGGTAAAGGTTGGCGTGCCAGACAACAGCACTGCCCTTGTCTGCAGGTCTGATGGTAAGATTAGGATTAGTACGGAGAGAGTGCAGGGCAGTGCATTCAAAGGGTGAGGTTGGAATAGGTGAGGGGAGTGGTGCAGTTGAGATAGTTAATGTCCTGTTGGCAGTTAGATGAAAAGATCCAGAGTGGGCAGAAGGCCAGGACAAGGTGTCCAAGAGGAGGAAGAGGGTTTAAGAAGGGAGAGGGGTTCATCAGTGAGGGGTGGGGAATCCTTGCCAAAGAAGTAGGCCAGGAGACAGGAAAAAAGAGCTCAGCATCATGGCAGGCATGGAACTTGTTGAGCTGCGGACTCAAGGGGACAAAGGTAAGGCCCCTGCTAAGGACAGAACATTCTGCCTCGGGAAATTTGGACGGTATTGAAGACAGACAGGGATTGGAGCTGGGGTCAGGAGAGGGTAGAGGGGTCAGGGAACTTGGGGTGGGAGGAAGATGGTGGCTCAGGAGTGAAGGGGGGGGAAATGAGGGGCAAGAGGGGGCCTGAGACCAGGGGTGGGTGAGAGGAGCAGTAGGACCCAGCAGCTGTGAGAGAGGTCTTGGCCCGGAGGCAGCTGGGGCTGAGGTTGAAACTGGAGGTGGCCTTTTCTCCTCTGCCACCCCCCCCCCCCCGCCACCCTCATGACCTGCCCATCTATTCCCTACCACTTTCTCTTTATTCCATGACCTACTGTCCTCTCCTACTGGGTTCTTCTTTCTTCAGCCCTTTGTCTCTTCTACCTATCACCTCTCAGCTTCTTGCATCACTCCCTTTCATCCTCTTCTCTCTGCAAACCACCCCCTCCCCCCCCCCCCCCCCCCCCGACACCTGCCTTTCCACTCTCACCTGGACTCGCCTATCACCTGACAGCCTGTGCTCCTCCCCTTTTCTGATCTTTTTATTCTGGCTTCTGCCTTCTTCCTTTCCAGTCCTGATGAAGGGTTTTGACCCGAAACGTCGACTGTTTATTTCCCTCCATAGATGCTGCCTGACCCACTGAGTTCCTCCAGTGTTTTGTGTATTGCTCCAGATTCCAGTGTCTACAGAATCTCTTGTCTCAAGTTTGGACCAATCCTTGACAGGCACAGCTGTAGCAGAATGTTAGGCTGTCTTCATTGATAGATCAGGTACAGTCGAGGCTTATTCACATGAGGGGCAAAGGAAGAACATCAAAACATACGTCACTAGATAGTGACAGAGGACAAAAAAACCTCTGACAAGTCGAATGGCAAATACCAATAAGAATCAAGCAAATTGCAAAAAAGGAAAGTGAAAAGTTAAATGAAGCAAAGGGTATGTGAGAAGATTTGCTGCCTACATAAATGGGAATGGATGGTGGCACATATTAGTTGGTCCAAAAAAGGACACATCCAGCAACTGCAGGATTCTCAGTTTAATCTTAATGATGGAGAAGCTTTCAGAAGTTGGGGCAGAATAGCTGATTGGAGGAAAATGAATTAAAGGGGAAAATTGCATTCATTATAAATTTTATCAAATTTGTTAAAGGATAGGAATAATAAGGGTAATGAAGTTGATCGTCATGATGTACGTGAACTTCTAGAATGCTTTTGATAATGTGCTATGTAACACATTTATCAAGTGAAGCTGAAGCACTTGGCATAAAGAACATTGGCATGGGTATGAACTTGGTTAAGTAACAGACAAGATGACTATGAATGGCTTTGAGTTGTAGGAGATGGATAGTGTATTCTCCAGCAGTCAGTGTTGGGGCTTTCCCCTTTTACCTTGATCCATTAATTTAAACTTGGAGGGAGGAGAAATGAAGTGGAGCCATTTTTCTAAATGTGTGACTGGTGCAAAACTTGGCAAGACTGTGAAGAGGACAGTAATAGCAGGATTTAAACAGGCTGGTAGAATGTGGAGAGACATGGCAGATGAAGTTGGAGCATGGTGACTTGTTGCAAGCTGCTCTCTACAGATCTACTCAATACCCTTACTATAATCATTACATAGTGCAGTTTACATTGAGTAATAAATTGACCTGTATGATTGGTATGCAAGACAAGTCTTTCACTGTAGAAGTGGCAATAATAAACCAATAGAGTTCAATGTGAAGAGATGAGTTGATACATTTTAATGGGAAGAATGAGGAAAGGCAATATATAATGCTAAATGGGGTGCAGGAGCAGAGTATCCTGACAGTGGTAGGGCAAGTTGAGAAAGTGATTTAATGAGCAAACGTGATTCTGGATTTTATCAAGAGGCCTAGTGTAAAAGCAGGAAGTATACTGAGTAAATTTAAAAACTAATCTGACCTTCCTTAGGAAAAGGATATGAAGGAATTTCGAGAGGGTTCAGAAAATATTTGAGGAATTTTTAGGCTGAAGGCTACAGTTGCAAGGATAGGTGGGAAAGCTTTGGATAAGACTGAGGGTTGCTTGAGAAGAGAACCAGTGCAGATATGATGGGCCAAATAGCTAATTGAAGTTAAAAGTAAACTCCAAGTTTGGAGTTACTTGGATCAGGTAATAAGGATAACTGACTTTTATCCCAGATGAAGTGAAGGGTTGGTAGATAATTTGGTTTGCAAAAATTGGGTAATTTCTTGGACAGCTTGGTAGAGCAGCTTATTAAATTGTTGGTTAATTAAGTTTAAATTCTCCATCTGCCTCGGTAGGATTTGAATTTGTCCTAATTATTAGCCCATACTTTTGCATTACTAGTTCAGTAATTTAACCACTTTGCTGTCAGTTGTGCAATTTCTCAAAGTCATAATGTACCCCGTACACAACAAGGTTTTATAATTTGCACTACAAGGGACTTTTCTGGAAATTAGTGTTGCACGACGATGTGTTTGGTAAACCACGTGGTTGGGAAGCCATTGTTTCGAGTATGAATAATGTTTGGTAAAGTTTCAGTTATGTCCTATGCAAAAAGCTAAAATGTACTTGTCAGTGATGTAGTTGCAAATTCACCTTCAAGTCAGCTGTTCCAAAGCTGGTTTTTGTATTAGTGCTGTAGTTTATGCCCTGTGAAGAAAGTTTTATTTTGTTGAGCTGGATACAGGTAGCAAAAACTGGTCATGGCATCAGTTTAATCAGGAATGTCATTTAACAGCTTTCTGTTACATAACTAAAATGAAATAGATTTTTGCCTTTCTCATCAGGTTATCATTAACTTTGCATTTTAAGTTTGTTTAACTTTTGTGATATCAATCCTTTGTGGTGGGTTGAGATCACAAAGCACTAAGCAAATTGAATGGTGTTGATGTTACAAAATTGGGTCCCTCAGCCCCATGAGCTCTCTGTCGTTCAGTCAGATGCTGGCTGATCAGAATGTAATCTCAACCTCTTTCACATCCTTGTGAAGAATCTATCTACCTCTGCCTTCAAACTTTTCAGACTCCACTTCCATCACCTATTGAGGAAGATGACTCTGAAGAAAATATTTTCTCATTTGTCTTACTGGGTGACCTTTTTAAAACAGTGACTCCCAGTTTTCCCACAGCTCCCCACTTCTAACCTCTCAAAAATCTCACCCTGAATGCCAACGCACACTTCAAGGCCCAACAACTCTGTGGGTAACCAAGGTATTGGTGGATGATCTACGGAACCTCAATTTAACAAGTCTTAAAGTCTTGCTAAAGTTGAGGAACAACTTTTGACATTTTGGATCTGCCTGGCAATGAAGAGGTAGTGTCCTGAGGTAGATGGAATTTGCACTCTTTTCAAAGTGTTTTGGTGACAAGGTGAAGGTAGGTCAGCATCTTTCCCATGGTGGATGCAAAGGAAATCTCCCTGTAGTTTAGTCAGATTTGACATCTTTTATAGATGGTTGCAATGATTGCATCCTTGATTATGGAGAATGTTCTGTTTATCACAGAATTGAAGAATCTGGAGCTGTGACAGGAATTAGGGGGATCTTGATCAATTAGCTAAGTGAGACAAAGAATGGCAAATTGAGTTTAATTCAGATAATTATCAAGTGTTGCAATTTGGGAGACAAATCAGGATAGACTTTCACAGTGAATGGTCAAGCCTTGGGTAGTGTTGTGGAACAGGGACCTAGAAGTGCAAGAACATGGTTCCCTGAAAGTGGCATCACAGGTAGACTCAGTGTTGAAAATGTCTTTTGGCACATCTGCCTTCATCAGTTTGAGTTTGAGCATGGAAGTTAGGATGTTATGTTGCATTTGTACAAGCTGCTGGTGAGGCTGCATTTGAATATTTTGTTCAGTTTTGGTCACCCTGCTATAAGAATTGTCATTAGGCTGGAAAGAGTACAAAAAAATTTATGGGGTTGTTGCCATGCCTTGAGGGATTGAGTTGGAGGTTGACCTTATTGTAGCAGAGGAGATTGAGGGGTGATCTTCAAGGGGTATAAATCATGAGGGGCATAGATGGGATGAAGACAGTCTGATTCCCAAGGTTGGGGAATCAAGAACTAGAGGGCAGAGGTTTAAGGTGAGAGGGGAGAGACTTAATTGGAACCTGAGGGGTAACTTTTCACCCAGAGTGTGGTCAGTATATGGAATGAGCTGCTAGAGGAAGTGGTTGAGGCAGGTACATTAACAAGATTTAAAAGGCATTTAGGCAGGTACATGGATAGGAAAGGTTTAGAGAGATGTGGGCAAATAGAATAGCTTAAATGGGCATCTTGGTTGGCTTGGGCTGAAGGGCCTGTTTCTGTTCTGTATGATCCTGATGTCTTGCTTCCTACAACAATAAATGTCTGCAGGCTTAATTGATTTTCATTTGTTAAATGGTCTACTTCAATCCAGTGGTTGGTGGATTACCATTGGAAATCCTCTGGGGATTAAGGGACTCTTCTGATGTTGTGGACTTGAGGTTGAGGAGAAGTTTGTTATACAGCTTTCAATGCTGATAGATTGCATAGTCATCCCTGAAGAGCAGGGAGCCATTATTCAATTGGAGGAAGTTTTTCTGGTGGGCTCCATAGGTTGTCCTGATGGTAAGAATATTGTAGCATATTGTAGTGATCCACGTAGCCCTGAGTGTTGTGCAGTCTCCATCCACCAATTGTTTTATGTGCAGCTGATTTGCTGGACTTCCACCAGCTGGTGGTATACTGTTGACTTTCATCAGGTTAGTGGATATCAGTTTAATAAATTTCTAAATTGCATCTGCCACATTTGGATGCTTCCTTGAATAAGGAGATCATACTGCTGTACATGCTCTGTCTAGCCTTTCCTGTAACTGAAGCATAACCCCACCACTGCCACATGGGTATTTCATTTCCTCAAACAGTAACACAAACTTTCCTGTGCACTTGCTGTTCCTGCATACTAACCTTTAATGAATCCTGCATTAGGACACCCAGATCTCTCCATCTTGATCATCATTTCGTTCATTTTTCTAGCCAAGTAGTTTTAAATTTTCCTGCATATACTCCATTTCATAACTGCACTGTGTAATGAATTGACCTGTATGATCAGTTTGTAAGACAAGCTTTTCACTGTACCTTGGTACAAGTGACAATAATAAACCAATACCAATTTGCCAGATGTCTGTCCTTTCCCTTAAGTTCCCTGTAGGCCCTTTGATATCCAGTAACTTGTTCAAACGGGATTTCCCTTTCACAAACCTGTGCTGACTTTGCTTGATTACATTTGTTTTTCCCTCTAGGTGCTTGGCTGTTCTTTAATAATGGATTCAAACTTTGTTTCCTCATGCCAGATGTTAAGCTAACTAACCTCTAGTTTTCTGCTAACAAAGCCAGTTAACATCTGAAACAGGCTATCTGGGAATTGATCTTTCATAGCAATTTATGTAGCCCATTCCCAATGTTCCTGTGATTGGAAAAGGAAATGTATAAATTTTTCTTCAATCTCTTGGAATGTATACTGAATATAACCTTGCAGCAATGCAAACTTAAACAGGCTGTTGGGTCCAATCGAGTGTCTTGACTGAGGCAGTATTTTGCCTTGCAGCTGTCAGGTAATACCATTGCTTTATTTATGCATTTTAGTCATAATTTTCTAGATTTTAAAAAAGTATCTTTTTAATCTCCCATGAAGTACTTGGCAGAAGTGGAGGAAAGTGCCAGGAATTTGGATCCTCATAGGTCCAATGATCTTGGGTGAGAAACTTTCCTATTTTGAAAAATGACATCTGTTCCATAAATACTTAGAAAAATGTGAATTCTTGTAGGAAGCAATGTGCTTGATATTTTGGTGTTAGCTGGAATATTTTCTGGTCTGACAATTGGATCCCATTTTTTTTTATTTCCAAATCCTTGAACCTAGAAAATTAGTCACTTTAGATCTGCTGGAGTGGAAAACATTTTAAAAAAAGTCAGTATTAATACAAAAGCAAAATACTGTAGATGTTGGAAACTAATTAAATACTTGGGCCAGGCAACAGTGCAGGTTAAAGTAGTTCCAGTGATTGAACTTTCATCTAACTATAATTGTGCCAATGGTTGAACCATGCATTAACAATGCCTATTTTTGGTGAAAACTGGGATTGTGAATTTGATTTGAGCTGTACTTGCATTAACATGCCAAGTGTATGTGAAGGGTGAATTTTGCTGAATATTTGAATGTGTAGGGATACAAATGAATGCAAAGTCTAGGTTAATTGAGTTGTGGAAAGAAAGTAAACAATCTAAATACTATTCCTATAGATTTTTTTAGTAAGTGCCTTCTCATTGATATATTTTCTTTTTAAATAGGAAAAACTGCAAAGAAATCAGTGGATTGCCAAAATGCAAGTGAAAAGAAAAAGTGAGTTCTAAATACAACCTCATGTCTCCATTCATAATGCCCTTTGATCATCTTTCTGTAAATCAACTCTACTCTCATTCACAGCTACCACCTTGGCCGTGTGATTTCAGCCAATCTGTCTTGCCACCTTGTAAGTCGTGTCTAATGCGATATCTCCCCTGAGTAGTAAGGGGTGGTTGAAGAGTAATACCTTCTCCCTCCCTCCTTCCCTGCAGCCTGCCAACCAATGCCATTTTATAGAGCACTTCCAAATTCTTGTACTCTAGCCTTGATACTTCAGTCTCAAATCTTTATTGCCAAAAGTGAAGAGTCCCAGCTGCAACAATTTCCTGATGCCTTTGCCCTTCCAAATCTTGGGTGCTACTGTGGTAATGGTCCTCATTTCCACTTTGCTTCCAAGGGATCTAGTCTTGAATGTTTATGGAAGGCAGTTGGATCAGCCATTGCTTACTGGATCTATTTGAACTGCATAGTGTTCAGTTCTCCTGGGGCCAAAACTGTTAGCTTTTGCAGGATCATCCTGTTTTCTCTTAAACTGTAAGTCTTTTGAATCCTCTTTCCATTTGTCATTGTAACCTTTGCCTCCAGGTGCAGGCAGTTTGTGCACTGCTGCTTCTGCTCATTTCCATTTGAACATTTAGACACCACCTTTTTGAACAGTTGAATGACCTCCACTCTACCTTGGGCATGCATTGCAGATCCTAAGCCCTTTATTGAGAATAATTTCTCCTATCTGTTCACATTACTAAGGTCCTTCATCCTGGGAATCATTTGGTAACCCTATTCAGTGACTTCTCTTCTAAAGTGTGGTGAATTGGATGTAGTACTCCAGCTGTTGCCATGCAAATATGTTTCACTCTTTGCTCTTGTATTCTAGTGTACTTTTCACAAAACAAAAAAAAAAGCAGGAAAAACTCCAAGTCAGGCAGCATCTATAGAAAGAGAAACAATGGGACTACTTTAGAACAGTACCTTAAGTTTGTTTCTTATTCTTCCAATGAAAATGTAGCACTTGCCATTTCTGTTAAGTTTAACACCTATCCATTCATTCCACTAGCTTGTGCATAATCTTGAAGTCTATTACTACCTTCCCTACACTTGTGCCTCTAGTTTGTCATCTATAAATTTGGAAATTGTGCTTTATATGGCCAAGTCCAGCCACAATATATATTCATAATGTATAGTCAGAAAAACAGTTATGGTGTATGTTCCTGGGGTACTCCACTCTATAGTGCCCTCCAGCCTAAAATATCGTTTGCACCCACTGCCTCCTGTTACTTTCCCAATTTTCTAGCCATGCTGCAGCGGCACCTTTTTATTCCATGACCTTCTCCAATTAACTATTTTTGCCTTGCAATGGTGTCTACTGTTTTCATTGATTCTAAATCATGTAATATCTAAATCAGTCTTAGATATTTCTCCCACTGACAGTGGAGGGGCAGTGGTGAGGCAGGTGGTGTTGCAATCTCAGACCGAGAAACCTGCCTACGTGGAGGTTGTATGATCTCCGTGATTGAGTTTTGCCAGGTGCTCCAGCTTCCTCCCACATCACAAGGATTTAGTTGGTAGATTAATTGACGACTGTACATTGCCTCTGGTGGGTGATAGTTGGGGGTAGGAGAAGATCATGAGAATAGGTTACAGGGAAATGGGTGGGTGAATAGGATTGATGGGCCAAGTGGCCTCATGTTGGTAAGAAATGAGATGCTTGATTTAGCTCACTTCTCTGATTCAAGTTTGCTATCTTTCTTATTGAGCTTTAAGTATATTGATCAGAGTTCTTGTTATCATGTTTCAGAAACTTGTTCCTTGCTTTGACCCTTATTATTACTGCCAAAATCTATATTTGAATAGTCTGAGTTCTTTATTGCTACTCTTTGGCTTTTGTGCTTCTCCACAATATCTATAGTATCTTAGAATTATGGAAGACAATTGTCCCAGTAATTTAATTTAGGCACACTTTATTCCAGGACCACATGTCAATATCTAGACCAGCTAGTTTTGCCTATAATCATACAGGTCCTCCCCAGCTTATGAATATCTGACTTGTGTACAACCTAGTGTTTGGGAGACTGGTGCTTCGGGTTTGTCTGCTACTGCAGGCATCTTCTGCCACCAAGAATTTGTTCTTGGCTGCATTTCCAACTTGTAAACTGTTCTGGTTACGAACAGTTTGCAGGAGTGGAACCCTGCTGTAACCTGGGAATGACTATCATCACTGTCCCTTCAATTCATCAGTTACTTAATAATTATTTCTGCCTTTTGTTACTTTGGGTTAATTGTTCAGTGTGTTTCTGACTTCCTTCACTCTTGCATAATAATTCTGAAAATTGTCCATTTTTTTGAACTTGTGTGGAATCCTTTTTACCCATTTCCTTCCCCAACTCTGACTAATTTGGCAATGTCGTGGTCTGTTATTCTCCAAAATGTCATCTCTGCAGTTTTCTTGTCAATATTCCTCCAGTTCTGTGGGCACTGTAATCCTCTAATTCCAATTATTCCATCATTTGCAGCTATTCCTTCAGCTGCTGGACCCTGAGCACTGAAATTTCCTGCACAAGCTTTTAGATCCAAGTTTCCCCCTCCCTTTTCCTGGCTATGTTCCTCCTTTTCCTGTAAAGAAATGCATGGACAGCTGAAAAGGTAAAGCACAGCACAATTAAAAGCAAGCTTAGATAACCAGGGGGAGAAACCCCTTCTTCAAGGTATCAATGATGGAGATGAATCATTCTGGTTGTAAGAATTCTATTTAAGGGGTTCTCAAGGGCAAAAATCTGGTACACAAATGCTTAAACTATAGTATGAAACTTAATGTGGAAAAGGGGTTCTTTATTTTCCAACTAAAGAGAACACATTGAAGTGGTGAATAGCAAGCAGCTAGGTGTCCAAAGAGCTTTGATGTCCACGTGGTGTCATGGATAGAAAATTATATTGACAAATGGAATGTTGATTTTTGTATTTAGAGGACTAGAATACAAAAGAGTAGAAACTTATGGCTGGATAAGCCTTGGTTAGGCCACTCAGGGAGTACTGAAGTTCTGGGCATTCCAATGTGGAAACAGCATAATATAAAATTAATAAGTGATGAATCAAGCAGGAACTATTTGCACTAGTGTGGTATTCTGAAATTTAATTGGTTAAGGTTGAGCCAAGTTAGTAAGAGCATGAAGAAATGGGTGAAAAGTATTCTGTGCAAGTACAGAAATAGGTGATTTTTCAGAATTGAGATTGTGTAGAATTAAAGCACATACAAAACAATTAACCCAAAGTAACAAAACATGTAAATGAATATTAAGTAGCTGGTGAATTGAAGTGGGCAATTCTGCTTGGAGTTTTACAATTGGGGCATGTCTAAAAATCTGCACCCAGCTCTTTCCATTTGACAACGTTTGGATCTTTTCTGTAAATGACAATGTAGAAATTAATGTTAATTCTAAGTTAGATTAATGGATTTGAGGTTAATCAAGTTTTGGTTATTTAGTGTTCCTTGATCAAACTTCAAGGCTTCTGTGAATCACTCCTGTCTGTTAAAGGTACACTTCAAGTTCTATGTGGGGTTGGTATCTAATGTATTCGGTTGATAAATTTCAACTAATGTGTACTGGTATTTGGGCTGTGATTTAGAAGGGCTTCGGTATTTTTAACGTTTTCAAAGTATTTAGGAAAGCTTAGACTTCTAACTTTGCTGATGGTTTGCTAAAATTGAAAACTAGTAAATTTTGATAATGTAGAGGAATTGGACTTGGTTTGGCCTATCAATTTTAACAATGTTAAAAAGGAGAATTAATATTTTTTGGCTTCCTTAATGTTATTGGTGAACTGTAAATCAGTGGAGTGCATGTAATGGTACATTCTCCTGACATGCACATAGTTTAATAATACCTCCCATCCTGGACCAGGTGTTTGAAATGGGATTGTATTTGTGCGAGTGAGAATATTGTACAAAGATGGATGCTACTGTTAATGAAGGCATGGATGTTTTATTCAATGATCCCTTGGTTTTATTATACTTTTTTGATATTTTTAACACTTCTCAGGTATGTGGATACTCAGTAGATTGGGCATCCAGTTTCTGAAATGGTAAAATTGATGCTCAGTAATATAGTTTAAAGCAATTTTACATAATTCCAATGTATGAGCAATCATACTTTTGTTTTTAGAAAACAGTGGTGCTTGGATGACTTTGAAATTGGTCGTCCACTTGGAAAAGGTAAATTTGGAAACGTGTACTTAGCCCGTGAACGACAGTCCAGATTTATCTTGGCATTAAAAGTGCTTTTCAAATCTCAACTTGAGAAAGCTGCTGTGGAACACCAACTCAGAAGAGAAGTGGAAATTCAATCACATCTCAGGTACATGATTTGTTGTAAACAACTGTGCACTAACATGTCTAGGTGTTTTGTCATATTTTTCTTTGCAAAAATCCACAGGTGCCACTTAGTTATTCCATGGAATTTTTCTGCCAAGAAATCATTTAATGAACTTCCTATCCTTAAAAATTGGTAGCATACTTCTGTCTTCAAGTGAATGAAAAATCTTCAACTTGTATTTGGATGTTTATTTGTCAAATTTTGATCTTGGAGCTTTATTCCTGACAATTTTTTTTACTGATGGGAAAATCAAGAATGCATTTTAAATGAGTGTCAGGCAAAGGGATTTTTTGGTTCTAGTGAATTTTCCCCTTTGTCACTGTTCATAGTCCTTGGTATTCAGTTGTGCTCATTTCCAATGTAATTTCCTAATAACCAAACAACTGCCATTAATGGGAGTCTCCTCGGAGTTCCCCAAAATTTGAACTAGTCTACTTATTTGATACAGCTCTACAGGAAGAGGTTTCCTTTACTCTTGAAAGTAATAATACTTAAATATTTCCTTGTAATCTCTAGTCAACAACCAATTAAAAATGGTAATGTGCATTGTTACCAATAATGATCCAGAGCAGTAATCAAGTGTATGTGATATTACCTGCTGTTCATAGTAATCTACTGTAACAAGTTGTGTCCAAGTTCTGTTCTGCTAGTCTGTACATTAGAGGAATCATTCACTTCTGTACCAGCTTCTGCATATTCAGAAACATTCTTGTGTGTAATGCAACACCCTGTGGTTAAATAGAGTACTGCAATGTTAATCATCAGAGATCAGGGTATTGGTAGTTGCAGGCTGAAGATTTTTATAAATTCCTGGACCTAAAGCACCAGAAGTCATAAGTGTAAGCCTTGTCATGTATTTATTGTGATTTAGAGTACATCTGAATTTCCAGTGCAATTTGAGAATGAAATCCAGTGCACAGCAACATCTACATGTTAAGACTGGTTTGTCTCTTTTTAATCTTGTTTCTTGGCTAAGCTATTACTTGCTAGGGTATTATCGTGTCCCTTCAACTGTTCATGGTGAGCAGTGTGAACTAGAATGAACATGCAAGACAAGCATTATGTTCCAGTTTTAAGCTATCTCCTTGACTGGCATGGAGGAGGTACCTTGCATGCTATTGCTTTGGTTTGAATGGATCAGTTACCACGTGTAGAACTTTGATACCTTTTGCTAATACTGGTTACCAACAGTCTTCAACTGAAAGTTTGCACAGTTATTGCTGTCTCATTCTGTGCAGTTTCTCAAATACATCCATTTCTCCCAGTTAAATCAATAACTGGTAGTGACCATGGTGCTGTGGTTCATTTCCTTTGATTTATTTAGAAATGAGTGAAAATGATGAGAATCCCTGGTGGTTTGAGTAACAGAGATGATCATTTTGTGTGATTGGCAAAAGTACACAAGTATCACTCCAAAATTCATTTGATAGGCATGTTTATGATCTATTGAGTTACTGGATGTCTTCCATTGGTTGCTATTTTTTCACAGCTATATTTCTAAACTGATTTTTAAAATTTGCCATTTTCGAAGTGGACAACTTCAGTTCAAAATGAAAATCTGGTGTGCAAAACTGCATTTCCTTAGAAGCTGGGGTTTTAGAAAGTACAGGAACAGGCCCTTCAGCCCACCATGTCTGTGCCAACCATGATACCAACTTGAATCCCGTTTACCTGCACATTGTCCATATCCTTCTATCTACCTGTCATATCTGCTACCACCTCCCCAGTAGTGTTCCAAACACCTACCGTTATTTTAAAAAAAAATTCCCCCTCATCTTAAAGCTATGCCCTTTAGCATTTTGACATTTCTACCCTGGGAAAAATACTATCTCCCCAGTCTGTTATTTTATAATTTTATATTCTTCTCAGGCTGCCCCTTGCCCTCGACTTAACATTTTCAATAATGTTGATAAATGTTTTCTTCCTTCAGGCATCCCAATATTTTAAGGCTATTTGGTTACTTCCATGATGCTTCCAGAGTTTATTTGATCTTGGAGTATGCTCCTCGTGGTGAACTTTACAAAGAGCTGCAGAAATGCGGAAAGTTTGATGATGGACGAAGTGCCACGGTATGAGATGACTACTTGTCTTTGAGCAATTTTCTATTACACTCAGTTGTACAGCTTGGAAATAGGACCTTTGTCCAACTCATTCATGCTAACCAAGGTGCCTTCCTGAGCCAGTCCTGTTTGCCTGTATTGGGGCTAAAATCACTCTAATCCTTTCCTATCCATGAAACTGGCCACATGTTTTTTAAATATTGTAGTTGTACCCGTCTCTTTCACTTCTTCTGGCAGCTCATTTAGAAACCTTCCACTCTTGGGAGGGGGGTGTGGTTGGTGGAGGGAAAGGAGAGAGAAGCTTACCTCTTGGGGTCCCCTTCTCTCCTTCAACCTATGTCCTCTAGTTTCAGACTCCCCTGCCCTGGGAAAAAGACTGATGTCCACCTTATCTCCTTATGATTTTATTAACCTTGAGTTGCCCCTGATTTTCTTTCTCCAGGAAAAACAGTGCTAGCCTATCCAGTCTCTTTGTAACCCAAACCCTCTAATCCTGGCAATGTTCCTGCTGAATCTCTTCTGCACCCTCTACCTTAGTCATATGCTTCCTATAGTATGGTGACCAGAACTACACACTCACTGATTTCAGTCTCACTAATGTCTTGTACAGCTGTTGTATGATGCCCCAAGAGTTGCCTTCAAACAAAACATTGATTACAAGTATGCCATATGCCTTCACCACCTTGTCTGTGTCATCCCTTACAGGCAACTATGCACTGGTACCTCTGGTTTTTGGTGTGGGGAAATTGTGTGTCAAAACTGAGTTCTTTTGGAAGAGGTAACGAAAAAGATTTAGGAAGCCATAGTGGTAGTCATTGTCTTATGTAGACTTGAGCAAGGCCCTTGGCATGAGGGTATGGTAGACTGCTTTAGAAGATTAGATTACATGGGATCCAGGGCGACCCAGCCAATTGGATACAAAATCGACTAGGAAGGAGATGGGGTGATAATGGAGGGTTGTTATTCAGACTGCAGACTGGTGACTAGTGGTGTCCCTAGTGGGATTGGTGCTGGGTCCACCGTTTGTCATCTATATTAACAATTTGGGTGATGTTGCTTACATGGTGAAGTTTATGGATGACCCCAAAATTGGAGTAATGGACAGTGAAGAAGGATATCCAAGATTACAACAAGGTCGATGAACTGGGGGAGTTGGCCAAGGAATAGCAAATGGAATTTAACTTGGCACAATCAAACTTCATCTTTGGTATGGTACCAAGTGGCTTGATTTGGAAACTTGCAATACGCTGAAGGTTTTAAAAGCTCATTCTTGTGGCACGTTACTAGTTAAAGTATGCTTAAAAATGAAGTGTGATTAGATTTTTGTCTGGAAGTAGAATATTTCATCTTCAAAACATGTCATGGCAGAAGTTGCTCTGCTTTGAATAGTCACTAGTTACTGGTAGTGTTTGTTTTGCTAATATGATATGCCTTCAATAGGGGTAAAAGGTGGGGAATGTGGTAGTAACAGGGATTGGATTGGCTATAGTTTTCAACTATTAGCAGCCTTAAAGTAGGAGTGGTTTAGGCACATTCTTGGTATTTCCTACGAAAAGGGGACAAAAAACGAGAGCTCCCTGGGAGTCGTGGCAGAAAAACTGGCCAGTGTTAAATCAATTTGCTTCTCGCCTGATTCTCTACTTTTAAGGATGAAAATAGAGGATTAGATAATTGAAAATGTTGTAACCTTTTTATTCTGAGGGGGAAGTAGAGGGAGAATAAATCCAGCAGCTACAAGCCAGATGGTTTATTTAACCTTTTTATAAAGTTTTTGGAAAAAGACAAAGATATGTCACTTGGGCAAGTTTGGGTTAATAACAAAGATTTTTAACCTGTAAGTACTTTTGATGCAACAGGATTCATAGATTATGGTGTGAAAGGTGCTTGAAGTGTCAAATAACAGCTTTTTCATGAAGATTAAATGACCTGCAATGAGAGATTGGATTGATGGAAAATATAAAAACATGAAACATTGATATAGGTGTAGGCTATTTGGCCCCTTTGGCCTGTTCTGCCACTCCTCAACCAGGGGAAAACATCTTTCCTCTATCTCCTTCAAGCCCTCGTTTGAATTTTGTACACTCCCATGAAGTTGCCCTTTGTTCTAAACTTGAGCAAACAGCAATTTTCACTGCAATCCCTTTATAGCAATCTCTTCTGTGTACAATATTGGGCTGCTTTGCCCAATACACCAGAGCCTTGTATAATTGCAAGTAGTAAATCCTCTTGCAATAAAGGCTACCATACCATTTGCCTCCCTAATTGCCTGATACTGTGCATATTAACTTTCAGTCATCTATGTACGGGATGGTTTTGGAGTGGACTATTCCTGGACTATTGCTTTTCTTGGTGTGTATTAACAATGGGCAATTTTAAATATGAAAATCAGTACTAGAGTATGATAGTGTTGGATTGAGGGCATAGGCTAGTGGCATGGGAGTTTAAATGGTAGACAAAGTTAACAGTATGTAAAGTGGTACATTTTGTTAAGAATGAAGTAGTACAAAGGATGCTATTCTTAAAGAGTACAAGGGCAGAGATCTATGTGGATAAATCCCCTCAAGGCAGGGTGTACTGTGTGTGTATATATATTATAGAAAGCACTTATGGGGTATATGGCTTTGTTAATTAAGTACAGAGTACAAAATTGAGTATTATAAGCCTTTACCATATCTAATCAGTCAAAGCTAGAGCATTTCTAGCTAGAGTACTTCAGGAAGAATATGAAAGCCTTTGAGAGGTAACAAAATATTTATTGAAATAGTTTGAGTTGGGGAAGTTGTGGGGAAACAAAGCTGGGATTGGTCGTCTTTAGGTAACTCTAATACAGGAAATGAAGATTGTTTCCATTAAAGGAAACTAGAGCTAGACATTTTAGGGCTTACTCTTTTTTGGCCAAAATCTTGCATCAGATGCTCTGAGGGGTTATGGTTTTGCACTCTGTACTGCCTTTCTAGCATTTCCTGTTGTGGATTTAGACCTGTCCAACATCTGTTTTTTTAATAAAGCCTTATCAATATTCAGGAAAAGGTTGAAAGTTTTAGTTGCAGTGAACCAAGTCCTTTATCTTTGTTCTTGATTTGTTCAAATAACCACTTTTAAATATTTACTTTGTACTGCTGGGTTAATAATTTGGGATTTTATTGATTTTTTTTTTCCTTGCAGTATATGTCTGAGCTGGCTGATGCCCTTGTATATTGCCATTCAAAGAAGGTGATTCATAGGGACATTAAGCCAGAAAATTTGCTGCTCGGAGCAAATGGAGAACTGAAGATTGCAGATTTTGGATGGTCTGTGCATGCTCCAGCATCTAGGTGCGATATTATATTAAATGAATTGAAATCAGAAACTTCTGTTTAATTTGGTTTTTGAACTGCCTAATCTTTCCCAAGGAAACCTGAAAAATCTAAAACGAAAGCAAATGTTATTGTTTAGTCCATTGTGTGCTTGATTTTCATATAGTATTTATGGAGTTTCTCCAACTTTAACTTCATAAATGCATCAAAGGATAATATACCCAACTGTTAATGGCTTCCAACAATGAATGTTGAATTCTTTATATTGAGTTTTCTTTGAGTTATTATTCTGGTTTGGAGCTTGTGTATGCTTCAGTTAACTTCCAAATGCCTGCTGGTGCTGTTTAATGTTCTAATATGGCTTGACCTTCTGTTTATGCCAGCCATGTTTGTTGGACAAATTCAATTTCCTCTTTTTCCCATGGCCCCAGTAGACCTCCTTATCCAGATACTTTATAGAATGTGGTAACAGTTATTACAATCACTGTCCTTCTAGACTGTGTTTATATCAATCAAATTCTATCAATTATTTTAAATCTGTTCCATAATTATTGACATCCTTCTCAAGGGAAATGTTCAATTACTCTCATCCTATATGTAGTTTTCAGTTTCAGTTCATTGATCTAGATAATGTTTTAAAGTCCCTACATTGATGTTTCATACCTTGAATGATCCATGCTATCAATTGTTTCAGTTGATGGCTTTCTCCCCATAATTTCCAAAGCTGTTCTTGTGTGACAGATTTCCATAGCTACAATTGCCTTGGCTAATCAGTGGTTTAGTCAAGGATGCTTTGTGTCAATGGTGCCTTGAATCAAACAAATGCCACCTGCTATGCTGCCATTGTGCATGCACCATTTTGTTCAAGTATTGGACCAGTTTAACTTGCACAGTATTGTGCATTTTTTATTGAATCTGCTTCATATGCTACATAATCAAATTTAGCAGGAAGCGAAGAAAAATGGAAAATTCTTTACAAAGCCCTTTGGTTCTTGTATAAATGCCTCCAGGTTAGATTTTTGAAAGCAAAATTATTTTCTTTGAATTATTGTTCTATTTTGTGATTTGAGCCAAATGAGAAATGTACTTTTTTGCTGTAGTTATTTTCATCCTTTTGGTCGAAACCTGCAGTATAGAAAGTTAACTGGCTAAAAATTAATGCACATTGGTCTAAAATACAACTTTTTAAATTTCCTACTTTTAGGAGAGCAACATTGTGTGGTACCTTGGACTATCTGCCACCAGAGATGATTGAAGGAAAAATGCATGATGAGAATGTTGACCTTTGGAGCCTTGGTGTTCTGTGCTATGAATTTTTAGTAGGCCGTCCTCCATTTGAAGCAGCGGATCGTCAAGAAACCTTTTGGAGAATTTCTAAAGTAAGTAAATTGGACAAGCTTTGCAGGGACCAGATGTCCTCTAAGTGCTTTAATCCCTGTTTGGTTTTCAGATGGGATTCTTTCATATCCAGTTTGAGCATAAGTGGGATTACTGATTAGAGTCAATGACAATGATTTTATTTCAGTTGTGGAATTTAGTAGTTTCAGTCCAATCATTGATAACTTGTGCTTTGATTTCACTTCACATGTTACAATTCACCTTCAGCCTATATCTCAATATTTAGCTTGTTAGTTCAATGGGTGATTGTACACTTTTTGCAAATTGAGGGATTGAATCAGAAACTTAACCTCAGCCAGACTGGTAAATGTCTTGCTATTTCAGGACTAGGAAGGGGGAAAGTTTGGCATGTTGATTTGTTTGTAATACTCCAATTCTAGTATTTGCTGTTTTTGTTTCCTGTATGTATTCAAGCCTAAATAGCAAGTTTTAAGTGCAATATGCTCATTTGAGCTACTAATGAACTGTCATATTGAAATAACAATTTAGGATTTTGGAAGGTGGTTAAAGGAAGAATTTATTGGCAAAATGTGTTTGCTGGAGAAAATTTGGAACTGTCTAAATGCTGCAGGAATATTTTGTATTGCTTTACAAAGATTACTAATAATAATATCTTTTCAGGTTGACCTTAAGTTTCCATCCTTCGTAACAGAGGGGGCAAAGGATCTAATCAGTAGATTGCTTAAACACAACCCCAATCAACGGCTAGCACTGAAAGAAGTACTTGAACATTCATGGGTGGTTAAAAATTCCACTAAACCAGCCACTCATAAAAAGGAGCCTTTGCCTTCATCTAATCCCAATCCTTAAACCAGAAAGGTATGGTGGGGGGGGAATGCTGGTTTTGGGACTTTGCAGTGCAATAACCATTCTTCTGACTGCCTGCAGCAACTATTTTGTCTGATTTGGAATGCTGGAATATTGCCATTACTGCTTCAACAGACATCTTGGGCTTGTAGAGAATTGGTGAATTTCTTAATTTGTCCCTTTTTTAATCATTTAAAATCTGGGATGATGTAGAATTCCCTTCAACCCCACTATTACTGGTGGTTGTTAACCTTTAATAAAGACTTTGTACAGCATTCACTCAATTTACTGCAAATACTTCCACCAGTGAATGAAATTAACTCCAAATTGTAACTGAATCCTAAAAAAGAGATTGCTGTTCAAAAGGTGTAATATTGCATCGCTTCTGATTTGTAAAGCCTGTGAGCTTAAACTCATTAGAATTCAACTCCTGAATTAATTTTGACTTGGACTAGTTAAGATGTGGAAATCTGTGTTGCTGATGTATGGTGAACTTGGGTGTTTCACTAATTTATTTTGCTTATAGTCTGTCTTTGGATTGTTTAGCTTAAGTTAATTTCTCACAGGTTGCCCAAATACCATGTTCAATAACATAACCTATCTTGTACTGTCTTTATACTTGTAAAACTTGAATTCTTTTAAACTGCAACAACACTCCTGTATAACAACACAATTGCCCATAGAACCATAAATGGCAAGGTTTGATGTACCAAAAGATTGCATTTTCTATACCAGTTGACTTTGTATTAATTTTCTTGTAATTTCTTGATCCATTCAGAAGCCTATTTTAGTAATGTGTATAATGAATCTCTATTGATATTGTAATCATAGCTGTAAAATAAAGACTACCTTTTTGAAATTAATTTTCTTTCCCTTCTGTGCCCACCTGCATATAATTTACGTTTAGGATTTGGACATTCCCCTTTAGCTACAATTATGGACTTATTTTGAAGGCATGGCTTCAAAAAGGGGAAAACTATAGATAAGATGTAGAATATGCAGTTTAACTGTGCCATTTGTCAAACATTGTGTACAGTACAAGTATTAAACAAAATGGAACTCAACCTATCCCTTCTGTTATAGGCTGGGTAATTTGATACATTAAACCTTGTGTTGTGCTGAACTAAAACTTGCTTTCACTCAGTGAAATGCTAATGATTTGTAAACTAGTTACATGAAATGCTACAAAGTTGCCATTGAATCATAAATGGAGTCTTACAACTTGGGTTATCCTTGACGTATTACTTTTTGTGCAAAAGTGGCAAGCAATGGAAAAATTGGTGTCTGCATAGTGTGATCCAGCCTTGATCTGCCTTTTGCATTCATCTGTAGCAGAACTTTTGCCCAGTCACTAAGGATTCATTATCAGAACAACTTTGGCCAATCACTTTATTTGATAAAGGAGAACAAATGTTTTATCTACAAATACCCAACTTGTTCACACTTTCAAAATTTACAGTTCCAATATAAACTTACTGTACAGGTAGGTTCATTTGTATTTCAAACCAGGCAACTTTTGAAAATAAAGCTCTCTTGACTTGAGTAACAAATACATGATTTCTGCCTTCATTGATTTTGTGTAAACAATCCAAACAATTTCTCAGGATGCCAATTCACCAGTCAACATGTCCTTAAAAATATTGGTTTGTGACTGTTGCTCTAAACATTTAACATGCCAAAATTAATGAAATTGTTCAAAGGTTAGTTACTCAATTTTTTTTTGAAAGGGTCTGAACAGCAGATTTATTTGAAATGCATAGTTAAATCCTTTGAACATTTTCATCAATTAAATCAGTTTAGATGTTATAACATTTAATGACTTGGAGATTATTGCTAGTACAACATGCTGCTTCAGACCTACAAATATTAACATGTTAGCCTTCAGCTTCTCACCCCATGACACAAATGCCTCATTGTGAATGTTTGCTTTAAGTCCTGGTGATGGCTGAAAATTGTGCCTGGGGTCAGCAGCAATGATAAAACAAGAATCTGGAATGTGGATTATCAGCTCTGATTGGGGGGGGGGGGGGGGCGGAGGTGGGAAATGTATACATGATTTTTGTGCAATAAAAATTGCTTGTCTTTCAGATCAATCGACAGCATTCGATAAATTGGTTAATCATTGGAATCTTTCTGCTGATGAAAGTGAACTCATGGACTGACCTGTACTGTTTTTTTTGCTATTAATTCAATTGAGATGCAAAGATCCTTTAAAATTGTGCACTGTCCTTAAAGGCTTGTAATTTCCATTCCAGTGACCTGCCTTACTAGCTCTTGTTAAAACTTGAAGCCAGAACACCATTCCTGTTGAATGTATGCATCAACTACTAATAGAAAATTGTCTGGGTCCTTGAGTTTCTCCACTTAATTGCCAACATTTTGCTGTGTAACCACTTGTAACTTAGGATTTTAGTCCAGTTGGCTGCTTACAATAGTTGAGTGAGGGACTGTAGAACTGAGAGTTCACCATCACTTTGTGAATTTGCTGGAATCACCTGCCAGGTTAGGATTACTTCATTTAGTTCAATGGAGGGAACTAGGTTGAAGGGATTTCACTACACTTTTGCTAATTCAGATTTAAGGTTAAATATTTTTTTTAGTTTAATGATTTCCATAAGTGTTAAGGCTGACTATCCAGTTTAGTCTGGTAAGACTTCTGACCTTGTGAAGGCTCTGCTACTTTGAAGTTTCTTTCTACATCTTCCCCAGGGAAGAAGTATGAACTTCACTGCTCCCATACAATGAGCACAGATGGCTTGCCAATGAAAGCAAATTCAAGGCCACTGTCAAAGTTGCAGATTCAGTTGTGGTAAAAGGAAGTGTTGATTTAAACTTCTGGGTGTTTTGTTTTAGTAATTGCTGACATGTTAGTTATTGGTGTTATGTTTGTCAGGCTGGTGCCTACAAGGATGATCTGCTAGCACAAATGCACTATAAACCAGCATGCCTTTTCTCCTTGGAAATGTGCCAAGAGATTTGCAAGTGCAGGAGTGGTAAAACATACAGCAAAAGAAGTCTAGTGTGTTTACAGCAGGAAATTTCAGAAGGTCAATGGCTGTATATTAATAGCTGAAAGACTTGAACAATAGGTATTTTATTTCCAGAGTTAGCAACTACAGTACTTTTAATTTGGTTATTCTTTCTAAAACTTTAAATATTGATAGGGGCATATTTTGTTCACGTGATGGGATGTTATCCATCCCTCATTGTCCTTGAACTGAGACAGTCAACCATCTGGGTAGTCTTGGAGTTGCATATTGGCCAGACTCGGTAAAGGTAGTATTTCTTTCCCTGAAAAGTAGTGAACAAGATGGAGCCTAAGAACAAATGAGATGTTTAAAATTCCAGATTTCCCTGTCAGTTTTGGGTTCATTTGTTTCTGGATCAATGGTCCAGAGCAGTGGGTGCTAATTAGTAATTTAACCACACTTAACTTCCATATTAAGAATAGCTCAATCAATACAAGGCTGTACATTTGGGTTTGGTGCTTTAACTTTTGATACTGATTTCTAGAACTTCTATATAATCAGTCACTTTCCTGTATCAATGAAGTGATTACCAGAAACATGGTTAAATGTGGATTTAAAAATATGCACAACCAGTTCTGACCATGTGGGTCTGAACTTTGACATGTTAAATCTCCTTTTCCAGACCAAGTTAACAGATTGTGGTCAAAGTAATTTTGACAATTACATGACAAGTATACAGAATGAGTTAAAAATCTGTAGTAATTTGAATTTATGTCAATTGACAGTTTTCTGTCAAGTTGCAATAGAATCTACAGATCTTTCAAATGTATAAAATAAAAAATCAATACAAGTGCATATGCAGGAACTTGATTCTGAGGGTATCCTTCATGGAAACAAGTGTTTAATTTAATTAGTGCTTCACTTATGGAATACTTCAAGCTTTACTCATGATTTAACCTGCTGTCCAACTGCACTCATTTGGCATTGTGATTGAACTTTAAACCTTGAAGCTCCCAAATTTGAGCTGGCTAACCAACTGTCTTGTGTTAACTGGGAAATTTAAACAGCCTGACTTTTCTCATTGTCTTGATGTTCAGAAAATGACACATTGACTTGCAGTACAATTGAATTTTCCCTAATAAGTACCAGATAAATAATTTACTGTAGGAAAATGACCAGGAAAAGCCGCAATCTTTTGTCCAAATACATGTTAACCTTGTACTTGGCTCACAACCTAAAAGAGGTGCTCAAATAATCATAAATGAAGAACTACTGGTTGTAGGAAATGAGTAATGTGGTTTCATATTAACTAAGCCAGATTATTGTCTTTATGAATCAACACATTTTAAAAAAAATACCAGTTCTAATTGACATGTCCAAAGAAATGTAATTTCCTTAGCTTTCAAGAATTATGACAAAGCAAGTAATTCAGTTCCCTCCATTGAGATTGTCTTATCATTTGTAATCATTACAGTGCCTTTTGCGTAACTTTAAAAATAGGCTCTTGAACTATTGCCCTGTGAACATAGTCCAAAAATTGCAGCACAAAAAAAAACTCAGTAGGATTAAATTTTATCCAGCTGCTGCTGGAAATTAAGCATAGTGTCCTCCTGCATAGCATCATCTGCATGGTGTGGAAATTGAGACAACTTCAGCATTTAATGCCAACAAACTTCAAACAACCAGCATGAGGGGTGACAACTGGGTAAGTTTTGCTGTACTGTACTTATCTTTCATATCTATCCTTGCATCCTTAATCTTTAAAGGAGACTCCTCAATAGTTCTTCATGGTTTGGATGGAGAAGCTTTAAAAAGTCCCATTTTGCGGAAGTACCTCACTATTAGAGGCACAGAAACCAAGGTAATGCTCATTCGTACGGGGGCAAAGACCTTGTGAACAGCGTATGCTATTACAAAGGTACTGGTACCGGCTGCCATCCTGGACTGCACGACTGCTTCATTAAATCCCATCTTGTAAAGGATTGCAGTCACATCTACGCCACTGAAAAACAAAAGTATGGTTATTAAATAGCCCAAAAGCAGTTAACTATACAAAGGAGAATAATCAACCCTAAAGAATAAAAAGTGTTTTTATTACAGTTTTTAAATGAATCTGACAAAGTTAATTTATTTTGACCCTTTGAAGCTTTGTGGGCAACTGATCATAAGGCTCTATCCTTTATGCATACTCTATTATCCAGAGACATTGAACTAATCTTTTTGGCCTTAATTTAAATGGGACAAGAATTTCAGAGCCAATTAAATTACTGATCTTTTTCATGGCATTGATTAATGCAGTGCTTGTAGGCTCTTAAGATGTTAAGCATTAAGACCTCTTTATAATAAGTGAGTGCAGGAATTTGGCACTGATTCATTGTTTCAGTCCTCATTACTACCACTTTCCATCTTTGGGTTTACCACATTTTTTTCCCTTGGAAAATATTTTTTCCACGTTTTCTCTGCTTTGCTGCTTGTGTATCCAGAGACAGGATCCACAAAAGCAAAGCAGGGATGGAGGAAGAAAAAAAGGACAGTTGAATAGAACAAAAAAAATGGCAGGACACAATTCAGAGAAAACAAAGAAAATGGTCAATGAAGGAAGTAAACATGGGAACAGCAGGCAGGTAATTGAATTGGTCAGAAAGTGGAACAGCTGGGAGGATAGGCAGCAGGGCAAAAGCAGCAGAAGCTGAATTTTCCTTGTGCATCTGACATTGTAGATGGTCACAAATGGAATTTTCATGCCAGAGAAAGGGAAAAAGTCATGGAAATTTGTGCAATAGCCTATGATTGTTCACCTTGATCACTGCTGTGAGATGGCATAACTTACATTGAATATGGTTGGAAGATGACAAGCAGTTTATAGTTTCTATAAGGACTTCCTCACCAGTATAAAAAACTATATTCAGTGTTCTCTTTATCTCTCTCCTTCAATGATGCTAAATAATAATGAACGAAAAACAAATTGTATATTTATTTTTTAAAATTCAAATTAAACTCCACCATTCTTTTCTCAAAGATAAGCTTTTGATTCTACTTGTAATCATAAATGCAGATTTATGCAAGAAAAAATAGAGTCCCAGGTTTGCAATATTTTAGATCTGTAGATGGGTTTGGTGAGGGGGAAGACTTCAATGGTTTTATCTGGATGATACAGCAGCACTTGGGATGGGACATCTTTCACTATGTGCTTTTAAATTTTCACCAGAAATGGCTGAGTGGATCTGATGCCTCGCTACATTCCCTTACCTCTGCTTCTGAAAGGACAAGACAAAGGGCAAAATGATCTGTCAGTTGCACCTCTGCTATCCAACTGATATTGCTTCCTCAAATGACTGAAGTTATTACGTGAACTAGCATTAAGCTTGATTAGCTGGATGTGTGTGATAGTCAGTGTGAAAGTAGCAAATACACAATGCTTTAGAACAGTTGGTGCAGGGGGCAAAGATTTAGATTTTTGGATCATTGGGATCTCTTCTGGGGAAGGTGGGGCCTGTACAGAGTGGATGGGTTACACCTGAATTTGAGGGGGACCAATATCCTTGCAGGCAGGTTTGCTAGTGTGGTTCGGGAGGGTTTAAACCAGTTTGCGAGGGGGATGGGAACCGGAGGGATAGGTCAGTGGAAGAAGTGCATGGAGTAAAGTCAGATCTAACAATATAGAGAGGCTTTGAGGAAGGAGAAGCAGAGTAAAGGAGATAAAAGTAGAAAGGTGGATGGGCTAAAGTGCATTTACTTAAATGCAAGTAGTATCAGGAATAAGGGTGATGAACTAAGAGCCTGGATAAATACGTGGAACTATGGTATTTTTCTTTTTCAATATTTTTATTAAATCCACAAGAATACAGGACATGCATCAAAAAAGAGTAAAAATACTAAATACATTGTGTTAAATCATACTTAGGATCACAATACTCTAAATTAATAATCTAATAGTTAATTAATAAAGGAAAAATTGGAATATTAAAAAAATCTACACCCACTACCAAAAATAAAGCTGTTTAATTAAAAAAAAGGAAAAACCCTTGAAACATAACAATATCAGCCAATGTCTTCGTTTTAGTTACCAAATCAAAAGTTTTGAAAATAATTCAAAAAAAGGTCCCCACAGGGTTTGAAAGTTGAAGTTAGATTCAAAAATTGAACAATGGATCTTCTCTAGATTCAAGTTTGACATAACATCCCATA
The DNA here is from genome assembly GCF_009764475.1 of Pristis pectinata. Lineage (NCBI taxonomy): Eukaryota > Metazoa > Chordata > Chondrichthyes > Rhinopristiformes > Pristidae > Pristis > Pristis pectinata. The sequence goes on from NC_067420.1 coordinate 12,060,252, forward strand.
ACCATTGAGCATGAGTAGGCAGAGTAACTTTCTCCCATTTAAGCAACACAGCTCTCCTGGCTATAAGAGAAATAAAAGCCAGAATGTGTAGATCAGAAGCCTTCCAAGTTATATCTTTTTCTCCAAATAATGCAGTCAAAGGATTAAGTTTAAAATTTATTAAGTACAGAAAAAGTTTGAAACACCTCTGTCAATACTTTTTTTTACGACTCTTGACATGTCCAGAACATGTGAATTAAAGAAGCCTCTCCATTATTGCATTTGTCACAGTAAGATGTATTGGAATAAAAACGGGATAGTTTATCTTTAGACAAGTGAGCTCTACGAATCACTTTAAATTGAAGGAGAGAATGACTGGCGCATAATGACAAAGTATTAACCAATTTAAAAATTTCATTCCAAGTTTCCTCAGAAATTGACATCCGCAAATCTTGTTCCCAAGCGTTTTTAATTTTATCTAGTGGCACCTTACTCATTCCTAGTAACCTGTCATAAATATTAGATATTGAGCCATTTTGTAAAGGTTTCAAATTAAAGATTACATCTAATAATTTTTTATCAGGACTCATAGGAAAAGAATGTAATTAAGATCGAAAAAAGTCTCTAATTTGTAAATATCAAAAAAAATGAGTTTTTGGTAAATTATACTCGGTAGACAATTGTTCAAACGAAGAAAGGTTTCCTCCAACAAACAGATCCTGAAAACAAGTAATACCTAATTTGTGCCACTCTTTAAAAACTACATCAGTCATAGAAGGTTTAGAAAAAATTAGAGAAAATGGGACTGGACAAAGAAGAACTCAATAAACCAAAATACTTTCTAAATTGTAACCAAATCCTCAAAGTGTGTTTAACTACTAAATTATCTGTTAGTTTACTTAATGATAAAGGAAGTGAAGAACCAAGCAGAGAAATAATAGAACTTTTTTTTTAACAGAGTTAGCTTCCGAAGAAACCCATACTGGACATGCATCTTGATTAATGTAATGTAACCAAAACATAAGGTTTCGTATATTGACTGCCCAGTAATAAAACCTAAAGTTAGGTAAGGTTAAACTTCCGTTCTTTTTAACCTTCTGAAGGTGAACTTTATTTAGTCTAGAATGTTTATTATTCCATATGTAGGAAGATATAATTGAATCAAGAGAGTCAAAGAAAGACTTAGGACTAAAAACAGGTAAAGCCTGAAATAGATATATGAATTTAGGTAAAATATTCATTTTAATAGCATTAATTCGGCCAATCCATGATATAGAGAGGGGTGACCAACTTGATAAAACCCTTTTCACATAATGCAGTAAGGTGAAAAAATTTTCTTTAATATGTTTATAGTTTTTAGTAATCGACACCCCCAGATAGGTAAAATGATTTCTTACAATTTTAAAAGGAATGTTAATATCAAACGGTACCAGGTTATTCAAAGGAAAAAGTTCACTCTTTAGAGTTATTTTAAAGAATATTTTAAACATTACAGTTCTAATTTTCCTAAAGATAATACTGTAATGAATAATTTCTTTGACCAATTAAATGGTCCTATACTTTCTACTGAAACCTGAAAACAGTTGGACCAATCTATTACATATGAGGAAATCGCCGAGGTTGTACGATCTTTACACTCTGGAAAGACTCCGGGTCCTGATGGATTTCCTGGAGAATTTTATAAGGCTTTTTCTTCTTTGCTTATACCTCATTTATGTGCTGTTTTTCAGATTGTTTTAGATTGGGTAGATTACCACAATCTTTTTATGAAGCCTCTTTCACTCATTCTTAAGAAAAATAAGAACCCAACGGAATGTGCTTCGTACAGACCAATTTCGTTACTTAATGTGGATGTTAAAATTTTATCTAAAGTTCTAGCTTGTAGATTGGAAAATATTTTACCTTCAATTATATTCGATGATCCGACTGGTTTTATTAAAAATCAATATTCTCATTTTAATGTTCATTGTTTATTGAATATTATCTATTCTCCCTCTAAGGAAATATCGGAATGTGTGATATCTCCAGCTGCTGAGAAGGCCTTTGATCGGATTGAATGGAATTACCTATTTAAAACTTTAGAGAAATTTAACTTTGGGCCAGATTTTATCCAATGGATTAAATTACCTTATTTATCCCCTTCTACTCGAGTTCTTACTAATTTTCAAAATTCTAAATCTTTTAAACTTCAATGTGGAACCAGACAGGGATGTCCTTTGAGCCCTTTGCTCTTTGATTTGGCCTTGGAACCTTTGGCTATTTCTCTCTGAGAATCTAGAGATAGCGTTAGTATCTCCAGAAGAGGAACTATGATATTGTGGCTCTTGCAGAGACTTGGCTGTCACCAGGGCAGGAATGGATACCGAATATTCCTGGATTTCAGTGCTTTAAAAGGGACGGGGGGGGGGGGGGGGGGGTGGTGGGGGGAGAGAGAAGAGGAGGAGGGGTGGCGATACTGGTCAGGGATACTATTACAGCTGCAGAAAGGGTGGATAATTTAGAAGGATCCTCTCTAGGGTCAGTATGGGTGGAAGTTAGGAACAAGAAAGGAGCAGTTACTCTACTGGGAGTATTCTATAGGCCCCCAGGTAGCAGCAAAGATACTAAGGAGCATATTGGGAAGCAGATTTTGGAAAGGTGCAAGAAAAACTAGGTTGTTATCATGGGAGACTTCATCTTCCCAAATATTGACTGGCACCTGCTTAGTACCAAAGGTTTAGGCAAGGCAGAGTTTGTAAAGTGTGTTCAGGACAGATTCATGTCACAGTATGTTGACAGGCCGACTAGAGGGAATGCCATATTAGATCTAGTATTAGGTAATGAACCGGGTCAGGTGATAGATCTCCCAGTGGGTGAGAATTTGGGGGACAGTGACCAATGCTCCATAACCCTTAGCATTGTCATGGACAAGGATAGGAGCAAAGAGGACAGGAAGATATTTAATTGGGGAAGGGAAAATTATGAAGCTATAAGGCTAGAACTTGCAAATGTGAATTGGGATGACATTTTTGAAGGGAAATGTACTATGGAGATGTGGTCGTTGCTCAGGGATCACTTGCAGGATGTTAGGGATAAATTTGTCCCGGTGAGGCAGAGAAGGAATGGCAAGGGAGAAGGAACCATGGGTGACGAGAGGTGGAACAACTAGTTAGGAAGAAGATGGCAGCATACATAAGGTTTTGGAAGCAAAGATCAGATAGGTCTCTTGAAGATTATAGGGTAGCAAGGAAGGAACTTAAGAAGGGGCTGAGGAGAGCAAGAAGGGGACATGAAAAGGCCTTGGCGAGTAGGGTTAAGGAAAATCCCAAGGCTTTCTTCACTTATGTGAAGAGCAGAAGGATGACTAGAGTGAAGGTAGGACTGATTAGAGACAAAGGTGGAAAGATGTGCCTGGAAGCTGTGGAAGTGGGTGAGGTCCTCAATGAATACTTCTCTTCAGTATTCACCAAGGACGGGGGCCTTGATGACACTGAGGACAGTGTTGGTAAGGTTAATGTTCTAGAGTATGTAGATATCAAGAGAGAGGATGTGTTGGAGCTGTTAGAAAATATTAGGACAGATAAGTCCCCGGGGCCTGATGGAATATTCCCCAGGCTGCTCTGCGAGGCGAGGGAGGAGATTGCTGAACCATTGGTTAGGATCTTTAGTCCTTGTTGTCAACGGGAATGGTACCAGAGGATTGGAGGGTGGCAAATGTTGTCCCCTTATTCAAAAAAGGTAGTAGGGATAGACTAGGGAATTATAGACCAGTGAGCCTTACGTCTGTGGTGGGCAAGCTGTTGGAAAAGATACTAAGAGATAGGATCTATGGACATTTAGAGAATCATGGCCTGATCAGGGACAGCCAGCATGATCATGTCTCACAAGCCTGATAGGTTTCTTTGAGGAGGTGACCAGGAAGATTGAGGGTAGTGCAGTAGATGTGGTCTACATGGATTTTAGTAAGGCATTTGACAAGGTTCCACGTGGTAGGCTTCTTCAGAAGGTCAGAGAGCATGGGATCCAGGGAGGCTTGGTTGTGTGGATTCAGAATTGGCTTGCCTGTAGAAAGCAGAGGGTTGTGGAGGGAGTGCATTCGGATTGGAGGGCTATGACTAGCGTTGTCCCACAAGGATCGGCTCTGGGACGTCTACTTTTTGTGATATTTATTAATGACCTGGATGAGGGAGTAGAAGGGTGGGTTGGCAAGTTTGCAGACGACACAAAGGTTGGTGGTGTTGTGGATTGTATGGACGACTGTTGAAGATTGCAGAGGGACATTGATAGGATGCAGAGCTGGGCTGAGAAGTGGCAGATGGCGTTCAATCCAGAGAAGTGTGAGGTGGTATACTTTGAAAGGACAAACTCCAAGGCAGAATACAAGGTTGATGGCAGGATTCTGGGCAGTGTGGAGGAGCAGAGGGATCTGGGGGTTCATATCCACAGATCCTTGAAAGTTGCCTCACAGGTGGATAGGGTAGTCAAGAAAGCTTATGGAATGCTAGCATTCAAAAGTCGTGGGATCGAGTTTAAGAGCCGCCAGGTAATGATGCAGCTCTACAAAACTCAGGTTAGACCACACTTGGAGTACTGTGTCCAGTTCTGGTCACCTCATTATAGGAAGGATGTGGAAGCCTTGGAAAGGGTGCAAAGGAGATTTACCATGACGTTGCCTGGTTTAGAGACTATGCATTATGATGAGAGACTAAGGGAAAAGGCTTTACTCTTTGGAGAGAAGGAGGATGAGAGGAGACATGATAGAGCTGTACAAAATATTAAGAGGAATAGATAGAGTAGACAGCCAGCGCCTGTTTCCCAGGGCACCAATGCTCAATACAAGAGGGCATGGCTTTAAAATAATGGGTGGGAAGTTCAAGGGAGATATCAGAGGAAGGCTTTTTACCCAGAGAGTGGTTGGGGCATGGAATGCGCTGCCTGGGTCAGTGGTGGGGGGAGGTACATTGATCAAATTCAAGAGATTGCTAAATAAGCATATGGACGAATTTAAAATAGAGGGATATGTGGGGGGAAGGGGTTAGATAGTTTTTAGGTGAGGCTTAAAGGTCGGTACAACATTGTGGGCCGAAGGGCCTGTATTGTGCTGTACTTTCTATGATTCTATGACTCTTCATTGCCTTGAGAAGTCCAAGTGCAAACTGGAGGAACAGCACCTCAGTTTCCATCTTGGAACCTTGCAGCCTAATGACATGAAAATTGAATTCTCCCACTTCAACTAATCCCCTCAATCCTCACCCCCCACCCCCCCCCCAATCACCATCACCTTCACCACACCTTTTCTTCCCTTTCCTAGCTTATCTTTTTTCCTCCTTACCTTTTGACCCATACCCCAGTGGAGCTGCTCTCCTCTCCCCTCCCGCACCTGCCTATCACCATCTCTTACTCGCATCTACCTTGTACCCACCCTGCCTCCCCTCTTTTGTCCACCTATCACTGCTCTGATTTTTCCCTCCTATCTTCAGTCCTGAAGAAGGGTCCTGACCCAAAACGCTGACCGCCTGCTTTTCTCCACAGATGCTGCCTAGCCCGCTGAGTTCCTCCAGCATCATAGTGTTTTTTGTCTAGATATCCCAGCATCTGCAGTCCTTTGTTTCTCTAATACCCCAACATTTACCTGACAGGACAGAGGAGGCCTTGGTTTAATTCCCCATCTTAAAGCTGGTATTTCCAACACTAGCACCTACTGCACTACATTGAAGTTAACCTGATTTTAAAACAGGAGAGCAGTCCAACTAAGGAGTTTTTACATTTTACCTTCTTTAAAACAACAAATGCAAACTGTGCCTTGTTTCCTCAGTAAAGCTTAATGCAGGTAATTATACCATGGGTGAAGCTGGATTCCTTCAAACTTGGCACTCAAAACTGGATTAAAGAGATTTAAAGTTATTAAATTTATATTCAAATGATTATTTAACTAAATGGATGTTTAACAGTAACAAACCAACCTGTTTCTAGCCACAAAATCATCACAATCAATTTCGTACAAGAAAACCAAAAAGTTAAAGGATTGTTAGTGATTAACATGATGTCCATGCCTGCATTCTAACTGGCATTGACACCCTGAATTCCTTCAACTATTAGCTGCATATTCATTAGCAATAACACATTTGATTTCTTTCATCTATGCCTACTAAGCTACTTAGATAGAGCATAAGGTGAGGTTTCGCTCCTGACACGCAATAGTTCCCTGTTGCACAACTTCCCTCTATTAGAATGTAACATTTCAATGTCATGGAGCTTATTGTATAACATGCTTACATAATTTCTGTATGTTAGTTTTGTACTCAAGATGAAAAGTAATAGAACATCTCACTTCAGCCACTCTGTCTCAGCACTCAATGATTCCAGATCAGATAGAATCCTGTTTAAATACACAATTAAGCTTCAAACCCAGCCCTGCAATTTTTCTCTGCCCCAACTTTAAATTTGCTATGCAGTCAGTTCTGTGGTTTTTCCATATAAGATTCCAAAATTTTGTGTGAACTGCTTTTATGAATCTAAAGGACAATTTGCAATGAAAAGACAATTTTAATTTGTTGACCAGGCTGGAGTGGGAATAGAACAGTGAAAGTTAAATAAAGTAAAAGAATTCTGCTGAAAAGGTCCCACAAAAGGGAAGTTAGATTTTAAAAAATGAGGTAAGAAAGACAGCGCTCCCAAATTAAGGGAACCAGCTCAGGTTTACTTTGCTATAATATTCAATACCAAAATGGATCAAACAGTACATTATGAAATACATGAAAGCCACGCAGTATAATCATTGTAATCTGTAATTTGGTTGCCGTTAAATTTATAGATCATTCAAAGAATTGGCACATGGGCACTTTAGACTGAATGGGTACCTTTGTATGAAGGCAATTAAAAGTGTATGGCCATGATCAGAGGCACTTTCATTTCAAATGCTATGCAATATCTGGAGGTAATTATAAATTATAATATCTAAGACAGTAAATGAGACTCCTGTTTTCTATTATTCCTGACATTTTTAATGGAATATAGAACAGGCTGCTGGCTCTTCACCAAAGATAAATTGCCCTAAATATGCTCGAAAGTGGTGTTGGAACCTGCTTGGTTGCAGTTTTCAGTCGTTACATTTTTTCCAGTACAAAACAACCCAAGGTTGAGAACTAAGGGCTGGGATCAGATGACCTCACCCTCAGGCTGTACCACCACTCAATGCAATCATGGTTGTTCAGTGACCTAACTTCATGTACTCGTCCTTGCCCCATATCCCTTAATACCTCTGGTTAAAATAAGTTATCAATTTAGACTTAATATTCACAACTGCTGCTTGCAGAAGATATCTCCAAACTTTGGCAGTAAAAGCTGACTTAATTCCAGGAAAGGTTCTTACTTTTAAGCTGTGTTTTCCAGTCTTTGACTTCCCATCTAGCAGAAATAGCTGCTCTCCATCTACCCTACTAGCCTGCCCTAACGTCAGAGACTTCAGTCAAAACACCCCGTAATCTTCTAATTCCAGGGGTGCAAAACAAATAGCGTTTGAAAAGCTACAGCCTAAATTCCAGCCCTTTGTTTTTATTTCTCTGACCACAATAGCCAATGTTGCATTAGCTTTTTGTTTTTTTTAAAAAGACTCTCCACAATATTTTAATGATCTATTTATCTGGACCATGTTACTTGGCATTCTATTTCTAGCGTTTCACCATTTCAAAAGTAATTTAGACTTTTTTAGCTCCCTGCTGGATAGTGGCACCCTCATGTACATTAAAATTTGCCTTTTTTTTCTCTCCATTCACTTAATCTATTATTATTCCTGTGTAACTGTAGCCTATCAGCTGATTTGGATATGTGGGTCTTGATTCTATTATTCAATTGGATGCCCCATGCAGGTTCTTGTAGACAGTACAAGCCTCAGTCCATGAATTCAGCACAACCCAGACTGTAATGCAATAGAGGGAGTGCCCCAGTAACTGAGGAGCCATCTTCAGCGAAACTGTTGAACTGTCTGCCTGTGCAAAATAATGGCCAATTCTTTGCCATTATTTAAAGGGCAAAGAATTCTCCCAGTGCCCTGTCAATAAACCCCCCCAAAACCAAACACACCTTATTGCTGCTTGTGTAATCTTGTGGACATTTTCTGATATAACAGCCAATTGATTCAACTTCAAACTAATTATTCAAACAAAATGCTTTGAAAATATTGTGCTGATGACTAAATGTAATAGAATTTACAATCAGTAACTTAATGTTTCCAGAAGCATTCATAAATTTGCATGACAATAACTTATTTTCAAGTACAATTTAAAATAGAAATATAAAATAAGCTTGCATATTTTGTCCACCTTTGAATAATTTTTTTAAACTATTTTCTAAATGATCCCATTTTAGGTTTAGTCATTGGTATTTGTTGTTAGGATTGGTTCAATCTTAATCTTTATAATTAATTGTTGTCAGCTGCCTTTCACAATGTGTTCCACAACACTTGATCAAGGAAGTGTCAATTTATTTCACTGCTCTTTTGAATGGGACAAAATAAAATACATGCACTTAAACTAAATGACATCTCAAGAGTCTGTGACAATTTGGTGCAATAATTGTTAGAAAGTGCTCATTTTTTTCTGCTACATAAACATGAGCATCTTTTATTTGATCAATCACTGATAAAAGAAGTTCAAGAAAAAAATGTTTCATGGATTTAGGATAGCATGAGATTTGGGAGCCCCAGGCTATAGAAGACACAGTTTGTCTTATGACCATATAGCTTATAACTTTTACTCACTCAAACCAGAGTGAATTGAGTTAGCAATGTAGGGGGAGCAATCTTTGTTGTTCTTTCACAAGCACATAGCAATGATTTCCAAGTACCACCCTCATGGAGGCCTGGGAACAGATTGGGAAGAATCCATAGAATTGCCAGAAGTGTCCTCAAGCAGAAAATAAAGACGTCAAATGTAAGCAGCCATGCAGTCCCAATTAAATATTTTTTGATACTTTGAGACCTAAAGTCTGTAAAAATTGGCAATTAAAATTTGAAGTTTTAGTTTATAACTTGTAGTTATCACCACTATTGCCAGTAACAATACAAATCTTCCTATCTTCTGACTGAAATCAGGCTTCCTGCAAAACAGCAGAACCTGTAGAATTTCACAGTATCTTGTGATGCAGTCCACATGCATTCCTACCAGAACAGGCACTCGTGGTGAACCGATTGCAGTGAAACAAATCACCGCCTGCCAAATGGAAGATATTATCAAATCAAAGTTAAAACTGCAGTGACAAGCCCAAAATGTAAAAAAAACATACAGAAATGATGAATTATCTGCTCTGAAGAAAATGAGCTGTAAGACACAGAAGGTACAATTGACTGAAGAGGCAAACTCTATCCTGCCACAACTTGAGCGAGGACAAAAGCATTATTATTGAGTGGGACAGGAAAGTGACAATTACCATCCCACCCCTCTTTAAATGGCCACCAGATTCCCGAAATTCTGCTCAGCAAAATTACACTGATAGAATCAGCAGGAAGGAATTAGCAAAATAAATAATCAACTTGCAGTATGGAAAATAGATTTGCATTCCTTTGAACAGCAACTAACGTTTGCACCTATTTAAGTTAACCCTCCCACTACCGTATAGATTTTTGCAGCTAGATTTAAAATCATTGCTGTGGTGCATTGATAAAATTTTATTACAGGGAGAGAAATCAAAGATGGGCACATTGAGGCAGACATCAAGTGCTGCTGGAAGATCATTAACTCAGTGAAAGACTCTCTGGTCTGCCCGAAACTTGTTGGTCTTCCAGCACAGCGAGATGTCCATAAGGGAATGCTGCCCACTGGCACATTCCAGGCTGCAGGAGTACATGTTGGGGGATGCACTGAAGCCTGGTGCAGCCAACGCAAAGGCTCTCGGAAAGGACTACAGTCTAGGGTCCTTCCACTATGGGACATGGAGGGCTGAGTTGAGTGAGGAAGCCCCTCAAGCAATGAAAGGGTACACCACCCCCCCCCACCAAGGGGGCCACATGAGTGGCAATGGTGCTACGGTTAAAACAAAAAGGCATTAACACTACTGAATTACATTGTGTTTTTCTTTTTGTATATATATTTTATTATGAATAAAGTTTATTTTTGAAATAAGAGATGGAGCACTAGTACTTTACACAACTACAAACACAAATCTTCCTTTTAATTTAAACCTATTCACCTTCAAAAACATTTATTCCAAAAATAGGCACAATTGATATATAACTTATGAAATCACAGTTATGTTCTGTAGACAAACATGGTAGCCAACAATTTACAAGTTACAATGTAACTAAATTCAATGAATATCCTACTATCACCGATTTCGTCAGGTATCAATTAAATGATACAAACTTGTCAATAACACAGGGAGAAATTCTTAGCCTAAAAATTCTACCATTTGACGCAATGTTTCTGTGAACTACACGATCAAACTTCATCAAACAACAATCACTAGATGCCTTTTCATGCTTGGTGTGCTGGTAACTCACTTCCAGATTTTGTGTCGAGTCTCCTTTGAGAGTAAGGCAGGCACACTGTGATCATCAGGGACATGCAGTGACATCAATGGATCATAAGGCGTTCTTTTTTGCCATTTGCACAAAATTGATGTGTATATACAAGGCTGACGCAAGCATTGCACAATGAAGCAGGCCTTCACTGAAGTGTTCTGACATGCTTTGGCATTAATTAAAGGGGGCCCAACCTAACTAGACCTGCTACAAGAAGTCAGAGATATCTGTGGTCTTCCAGGTGAGTTCGCCTTTAACTGCTTTTCTTCCTGTTTTAGTCCCACCGTGCCCAATCTCTTCCTTTCTATCGCTCTTATGTCCCAAGCCCTGTTGACCTTCGGAAATGACATCCCCCACTTGCCTCGCTGACCCCAGCTCTTCCACTTCTCAGCCCCATCCATCTGACCCTGGACTACAATCCCTACATCGTCTCTCCAATAAATTCTTACTCTCACTTGCTCTGGGTCACCTCTCTGAACCTCTCTCTGATGGCTCCTCCTACTGTGCACACCCCTGCTTATCACCTCACAGACTGAATCTCAACCCACCTTGACCCAATTCTCTACTTGTCACTTCCATGTACCCCAACTGCAAACTGAGCTCCAATCTCTGCAACAAACCTGAACCAGCTACTGGTGTCTGTGTGTGTTAAGCAAGCAGATGCTGGCAGCAGCTTGTGGCACAATACCTGCTGAAACAAGACAGTCACCTAGGCTACGTTAGCTAAACACAGCTAGGATTACTGTCTAGAATCTCCTGCCATTTCAACAAGGGGCGAGGGTAGGATCAGTTTCAGCTCCAACATACACAATATTCAAGCAGGCAGCCTGCAGGGTTTGTTTTTACATGGTCACCCAAGCTATTTGCATAACAGCACCACAGCAAATCAGTGCTCATAGGAGAGGGCAGCAAAGGGGAACACTTAGAAAGATATCAAAAATATTTTAGTCACACGAGGCTTTTCCAGAATTTATTCCACAATGGCACAGCTCATAGAGCTGCTGCCTCGCCACCCCCTAATGCTCACAATCAACTGTTCCTTGGTGCCATTGTGTTGTTATCGTCACCTGTACAATGGATAGGGCATGGAAAACATCTGATATCAAATCCAGCAGTCCCAGTTCCCTTAATGTTACTAGAAGGCAACTTTTATTCTCAACTTTGAACTGAAGCCTTGAACATCAATGGTCAAGCACATCAGGGTAGAAGCTCTCTCTGGTAGACTGCTGTGTGCCATGCAGGAAATGCAGGGAGGAAAAACCCAAAGATATCCTTGTACCATTCTGAGATGTTGACTGTAGTGGGCAACAGGATCTTCCGTCAGACACACAATATTAAAGGCAGCAGAGCGGCACAGTTGGCAGAGCTGCTGCCTCACGGCTCCAGCGAGCTGGATTCATTCCTGACCACTGGTGCTGTCAGTGTGGAGTTTGCACATTCTCCCTGTGGGTTCCCCCAGGTACTCTGGTTTCCCCATATCCCAAAAATGTGTGGTTGTTCGGTTAATTGGTCACTGTAAATTGCTCCTAATGTATGTATGTGGGAATGGTGGGGGGGGGGGGTCAAGAATAAAATGGGATTAGCAGAGATAGGCACTTGATGGTCAGCATAATCTTGCACCGTGTACGATGCAAGATTTCCTTCGTGTACGATTTTAACTTTTAAGAATCTGAGGATCTTTTGCAAGACTCACCTTGAAACAGCCAGATAGAAGATTCCAAGTGAAGCCAGAGATATCCCAGTGTGAAACACCACTCCCACAGCTCCGTATTCTTTGAAGACTTGTTTCAGCTGCTGTGATTTGTTGAGCTTTTTATCATCGCCACTCTCAGATCTTCTGACTTCCTTCCCAGTTGCTCCATTTCTGCAAACTGTCTGGGGGAGAGACACAGTGAGAATGAAGGTTATTGTTGGAACAGAGAGTAGGAGGGATTAGCTATGTCGGCACAACATGGTGGGCCGAAGGGCCTGTTCTGTGCTGTACTGTTCTATGTTCTAGAGAGAGAAAGAAATGAGGATCCACAGCTAAAGTAATCAAATGAGGTTCCCCAAGATAATTTAAGTAGTCGTTCTACAATAAAGGAAGTAAACTTGTCTTATGGGAATAAAAAGGAACAGGCATATCTTGGAATCAGATCCTGATTTCAGAATGGTTCACAGATTATTGATGAAACCTCCTTCAGATGAAACTGGAAGTAAACCGTGTGCAGATTCAATCCATGATAAAACAATACTTTAACTGGCCAAAAATGTTTTCTTCTCAGCATATTTTGGACTCAAGCATTCTGGCTCAGCATGCACTGGGTTGGTGCAGATTTCAGTCACCAGCTCAAAAAGGGAGAGAGAAAAATGAAAAGCAAAATAGCTGGAAATATGACAGACAAGAGCAGCAAAAGACGTGAAGCAGTTAATGCTGCTGCCTCACAGTCTCAGGAGCTTGGGTTCAATTGCAACAAATGGGATTGGACTCCTGGGAGATGGCATAGACCCAATGGGCCAAATGGCCTCCTTCTGTATTGTTACATGATGAAAAGCAGAAGGTGACGGAAGGACCCTGCAGAGAAATCCGTACACACAGGAAAACATTTCGAGCTGTTCCCAAAAAAGAAATTTCTCTAAACCTGGTGACCTGCCCCTTCTCTCTATGGAGATGGACAGGCTGGTTATTTATCTCCCACATTCACTGTTATCATTACTAGTGTTCTTGGGTTTTAGTCTCTGTGGCAATGTGTTGATGAGTGTGTGGTCCTGTTTGAAGACCTGATCAGAGTCTGATGTTCTGGAAACATGGGAGTGGAATCTTAAAACAAGCCACTTTATACACAGATACACCAGCTCAAACCGCAGTACTACACCTGGGGTACATCAAGGAGTATTGGGGATGCCATTGTTCTCAAAGATCTTGAGGTCATTCATACAGAACTCACAAAGGCCCTGCAAAGCAGCATCAGAGGAGTGTGCTTCCTCACAAACTACCCACCCACTCGTCCTATCTGTTAAGGAGTCTGTGGCTCCCATAGTGACCTCATTAGTCAGCTCTGAACCCTCAAAACAGGAGTCATCCTCAATCCCAAGGGACTGCCTAAGAAGAAAACAGAAACAAAGCAGTGCATCAGAAGTAGAAACAATGATGGGTGGAAACATATAAGTAAGTCACTCAGCAACTCCAGAGGCCAAAGTAAACACATTAGAAATTTTCAGGCAAGGCCTTTCAGGAAGACCTGTTTAAGTGTTATTCTGCTTTCTGGACACAAACTAATCTGTTAAAACTTTCACAGTCCAGTTCCCATGCAGAAATCGGACAGGCAACGTGCTGACAAACGGGAGTAACTGGCCTTCGGCAAGAAAGTTATCTGTTCTTTGGGGACGGTTCACCAACCCATCCTCTGAATGTCAGCCTGCTCTTCCTGGTATTTTTGAATTCCTGGTTCTTCCCCCTTCTTCAACCACACTCTCCTGAGTATTTTATTTAAATGCAGACCTGATAGATCTATCTTCTGATAGATTTCAATGCTTCAGAGGCAAAAACTGCTGCTGGAAGAATTATATACATTTAAATATTCTCCCCACCATTAGGATCAAAGTAGTAGAAGTATCTTTAAAAGCAAGAAATTCTTATTCTTCAACTTGGGAAAAGAAGTTTAACAATATAACCCACTTTCAGTAATCCAACAACTACCATACTATCTTTTAAACATTGTGTCTGTGAATCATTTAAAAATCCTTTTTGTTTTGAAAACAGAAATTGGGACTTTATACAATTTGTATTGTACTTTCAATATAACAAAATGCCCCAGGGCATTCCAGAATTAAACATGGACAATGAACAGCAGTAGAAGTGTCAGACCAAAGGCAGGGTCAAAAGGCTAGGCTCACACCGTCAGTACATGTTTTTACATGGAATATGTACAATTGACAATGAGGAGGTTCTAACCAAACTATACAAAGCTGTTCCTAACTAGTAATGACACCACAGGTCACAAGTAGGTATGCCACACATCAATCACCATCCTGAGTCTCAACAATATCAACTATTGAAAGTAAACTGCACGCATGGAATCCTGTGCAACAAAGGAGACCATCTGGAGCATGCACGCTCAACTGCACTGGCATGGCACTAAAGGAACACAGAAAAAGCAAGCAACTGAAATGCCAATTAAGAAAATGAGCATCACAAATCTAATGCAAAATGTAGATTTGGAAGAGCAAGGAAACTAGATCATGCGCAAAACCAGGGAGACATAGAACATGCTGAACAATTTCTATTAAACTGGGTTAACACAGTGGATGCACAATACTCGTTCAATCTGAACTAACCAGCCTGGGGCAATGGAAGAACACAGATTTATTCCACAATCAAATGGCGCTAGATGGTAGTCAAGCATACACTGCAAATAGCCCCAAGGAGGAATGGACTGTCAGTACAACTCTTTCAGATAAAGCACAGTGATTGACAGCAGCTCCCTTACTGAGAGAGGGCGTGGGGGTGGGGATAAAGGACCATGACACAGGGTGCTAACACCTCCACGGTACAAAATTTCCCCTGCGAATACCCCACAAAGTTACAATTTAACGTTAAAACCACAAGAGGTAGTGCTGCTAGGCATCTGCAGCCCAGAATAATTACTGAAAGAGTGAGAGAAATCAGTCTTTAAATTAATAAGAACAACTTAATTTGCTTTATCCTTCAAATGGCTGTAGGAGGAAGACATTCAGTGTCGGGATAGTCCCTTGTTAGACAACATTTCAATAATTTACAGGGACCACTGACTTCTGGCCCAAAAAATTACTTGAAGATTATGAAGATTCATTATCACAATAGTGTTCAGTGGGTTGCTCATACTTTCTTTCGGAGAGGTCATAAACCAGGGAATGGGTTTTGATGCTGCTGCTTGTTAGCAGTACTTCAGGAATTTTAGCTTTAATTCCTATATCAGTCTGATTAATCTGTACATGAGATCTGAAGAACCATTGTAATTTCACCAGCAAGAATGGTTGCAGCAAACCTTCATTTTCATTAAGATGTTTCTGGATTAATTTAAGAGAATACGTGAAAACGGCTTCAGTAGTACATGGTTAGGTGTGGTGCACCAGCTGCCTCACAGCTCCAGCAACCTGGGTTCAATGCTAACCTCAAGTGCTGTCCATGCGGAGGATCCCCCTGGTTGCTCCAGATTCCTCCCACATCCCAATGATATGCTGGAAGGTTAACTGGCCACCGTAAAATTTCCTTTAGATAGCAGAAGAATCAAGTTCAAGTTCATTGTTGTCATGAGCATATATACACAGGGTATAAATGCCATGGAAATTAGCTTTCTACGAGGACAAGCACAAGTTAATATAAATTTAATTTAACATAACTTATACATGACTTACTAATTTGCAAAATAAACAACAAAATAAACATAACAACATTAATGCAAGACTTTTTTTCCCAGTGAGGAGTTGATAGGTATGTGAGGGGGAATAAGTAACAGGGAATGAAGGGGTGTGCTTCTAGAACTGCCACACACACAATGGGCTGAATGGCCTCCTTCTGTATCATAAGGAAATAGAAGAATTGGTGACTTTACTCCCTTCCAAGTTCTGTTATTTTTCTAACTGGAAAGCTATATGCTTTCTGTTCACAAATGATTCTACCAAATGTACAGATGTGAAGCATTCATCTTTGAATGTGGAGCTGCTGCTTGGGATACTTCACACCACAGGGATTTAAGCAGAATGAATATTACAGGTGGGAAGTTCTAAACATTGGAACAGCGGGCAGGTAGAAATTCAGAATTAAGTTGCATTTGAAAGCCACCAGTGACTGGAGGACTGCACTCCTGCCACTGCACAGTTCTCTGATTGTTGCACATAGTGTGCCCAATGAGCAGAGTCCCTTAACAGAGCCAGTCACACAAGATCCTGACTGTTCCATTAATGCTGGACTAAGGAGCATTGACACCTCATTGAAGTAGCTGTTAGGACATTGATCAGCGTGCCAGCTCCCTGATTGTCAACACTCTGACCTAACTGGAAAGCTTCTGAGATGTCCAATTGGTTGCATGTAACACCACAGATCCTGCTTAACCTTTCACGAGTAAGCGATCAGACAGCTTGTGTTTGAAGAGATCCTAGGGTTTCATAGAAATTTACAGCCCAGAATATCACAGCACCAAATGTACAGAACTTAATAGCCCTCAGTGCAATTCCATTGCTTTACAAACTTAGTTCCTGTTCTACTGCTGTGGAGGATTGTTCAGGCATAATTTTAAACTCTGGGGAAAATTTTTGATCTGTGTATGGTTTAAAATACAAGGTAAGTCTATTCAGAAATTCATGCCTGGTCACTGGTGCAAAATAATAGCTGCTGCACAAACAACTCAGCTTCCAAAATTCTGCAGAAGTGAATGGAACTGATCGCAGAGGCAGCATACAGTGCAAAGCCATTGCTATACAACATGTTCAGTACTGCTGACCTAGAATGACCTTCTCAAAAGTATGGCCCAAGTCCTGCTCGATTCTGCCTGTCACCTGGACGCTCTCTCCCTTCTTGTAGTAACCAGACACAGGTGCATGGGTCTAATCATCCTGGGCCAAACATAATCCCAGAATTGGATGGGAAACCACAGCAAGTCCTCAGTTGGTGGTCTGCTGAGGCCCTGCCCCAGTACACAGCGATAGCCAACGAAGAGAGGCAAGGCTGAGAGCAGAGCTTCACCTCTTGAGGTCTGTGAGATGCCATCTAACAACTATTACAAATGCTTTAAATAATTATATAATAAAAGAGAATTAAATATTTAACAAACTATTAAAACAGATTCAATCACCAATTACTATTTTAAAACTTTGAAGTGAAAAAAACAGAACTTGCTTTGCTCCTCCCAATCTCCAGGTCAGGAACCCCTGGTAGAGGTTTGGAGAGACAAATACCCACATAATTCCAGGAATTCCAGCACAATTGGGCATCACATACAAGACCCCTGGGAGTCTTAACAGGGTGGATGTGGAAAGATTGTTTCCTCTTGTGGGAGAATCTAGGACTTGGGATTACTATTTATATATTGGGGTCACTCACTTAAGGCAAAGCTGAGGTGAGTTTTTTTGCCTCTCAGAAGATCATGGGGCTTCAGAAATCTCTTCATCAAAGGGCAGTAGAAGCAGAATCGAATATTTTGATGGCAAAAATTCATAGGTTCCTGTTAGCAACAAGGTAAAAGGTTAATTGGGGTACAAAGGAATGTGAATTTATTGTTCCATTCAGAGAGATCACGGCTGATCTGATGTACGAGCAGACTCAAGCAGCTGACTGGCTTGCTCCAGCTCCAAATCTGTATGTTCACCATTGGACTTCAGCTGCAGTTGGGCGACACAGGCGCCAAGTATCTGTTGCTCGGCCCCTCCCCTCACCCACCCTGAGCATCCAGCAGGCTGCCTGTAATCCAGGACAACCTTACTTGTGAACATAGCCACATCAATGTAAACTGAACCCTCTGAAAGGGCTTTTCCACATTTCAATGAGATCCACCCTTCATGCAACATCATTCAGGGTTACCGTGCAAGATGCTCATTGGCCCAAGAGATTAAATTCCAGTCCTCAAAGTCCAAGCAATTCAGAAGACGAAAGAGACTGCAGATGCTGGAATCCAGAACAAAAAACAGAAGGCTGGAAGAACTTAGCAGGACTGATGCAGGGTCTCGACTCACAACGCTGACTTACACCTCTGCCTCCACGGATGTTGCTCGACCTGCTGAATTCTTTTTCTGTATTTGTTTGTTCCAGACAACTCAGACTACTTTGCATTAATGCTTCTCAGTCAATACAAGTAGGCCTGGAGGTTTGAAAGGGTGAATCTGCCTCATTAACAGACCAATCCTATGTGCAAAACCCAATATCTGTTTGAATCAATATTTAGAGATTTTTAATAACATGGATTTAAAGTAAATTTGTGGTTTCAGAGTGTAACTGATAAACATCATTGTGCAAACTTACCAGGCTTTGGTGAGCCTTTAAACCACAGGAAACTGGTAACAGTTAAGACTGCTTTAATTTCCACACAATGGCACTGTGTTTCAAGGTTTGGTGTTAGTGATGACAGATAGAATAATGAGGCAAGAAGTTGGTAACACTCCACAGGTCCCATGAAACATCTAATTAGAATGCAAAATCAAATAAGGGTGATCCATAATGATGTCTTGCACTCCCTATCTCAGAGCCCAAACCAACACTAACATATAAAAAGAAAAATGCTGCAGATTCTAGAAATCTTCATCAAAAGTAAGGAAACATTATTGAACAATCATTGTCAAAATGCTTCTCTGTCGACAGGTCTGACCTAATTTGCTTAATATTTCCTGCATTTCCTTTTTTGATAAAACAGGAAAATTTATTCACAAGAAACTCAGGCTGACTTTTTCCCCAAATGGATCAAATTAATTTCTCATTTGGGATCCAACTGTCTTGGCGGTTGCCAAATTTGCTACTTTAAAAACTAAAGTTAGTCTTTATTTACCATCCATGGAGTCCCACACCTGAACAAAAGCCCTACTTGTTCACACATGACAAACAATTACCCTCCCATAATATATCTCAGGAGCATTGTTTATACATACAGAGCTGAGTCTGTCTAGGGGTTCCTGGGGACTGCAAACCTAGAGCCAGAGCAGGTTGTGTGCTGAGCATAGACTTTTAAACTTTACCTTTATCTTTTCTTTGGAACTTTATGGCTAAATTACCTCAACATTATAAAAGCCTCATGATCCTTGTTATGTTTGATGCCCAACTTTTAATTTATGGAGGGTGTCATGTCCCCCATGATGGGAAGACAATAAAATCCAGGCACCTTTGCAGTTATTCCTCTCCATGTTACCTCCTGCAAACACCCCATTGACACTCAACAAGGGGCTACATAAAAGGCCTGAAATAGCCCCTGGGAGATCCTCCCCATGGATGAGTGTGCTCCCATTGCTGATATGCATCTGAGAGCAGTTTCAATAGCTGCCTGCAGTGGCCTCCCTGCTGCCGGTCTGTGGAGCAGTAAAGCAGAACAAGCCGAATCATTAATGAACAAGAGATCTCTGTTCTTGCTGTAGCATCATGGGCACTTGAATTTTCCTTAATTAGGTCAAAATCAGACTTCAGAAAATGCCCTGCGTGGTTTTAATGACTGCCTTGAACACATTTTGACCGAGATGTCAAATTGAACTGCCAAATTGAACTTGGTCTACTTTAAGATTTTATTATTACTTGGCCATGAAGGGCAGCCTAATGTTTTTGAATTCACTCCTGGGGGAATGCTGCACAGTTGGTGGTGTCCTCTTTTAAATGAGACATTAACCAAAATTCTGTCTTCCCCGCAGGTAATGATGGAAGATGCACTGACACTATTTTGTACATTGTTAGTGGCAGGGCCCTTGAACTGTGTTGATGTACAGAGTACCTTGGGGTCCAAGTCCCTAGCTCCCTGAAATTGGCTGACACAAGAAATTCTGCAGATGCTGGAAACTGGAGCAACACACACAAAATGCTGGAGGAACTCAGCAGGTCAGGCAGCATCTATGGAGGGATCGACGTTTCGGGTCAAGACCCTTCATCGGGACTGGACAAGTTGTTAGAGTAGTAAAGGCAGTGTATGGCATGCTTGCCTTTATTAGTTGAGGCATTAAGCTCAAGAGTCAGCAAGTTATGTTGCAGCTTTATAAAACTCTGGCTAGGCCACATCTGGAGTATGGCATCCAATTCTGGTTGCCAATTATCGGAAGGATGTGGAGGCTTTGTAGAGGATGTAGAAGAGGTTCACCAGGATGCTGCCTGGATTGGAGAGCATGTGCCATGAGGAGAAGTGGGACAAACTTGGGTTGTTTTCTCTGGAGCGGAGGAGGCTGAATGGAGACCTGATAGAGGTTTATAAGATAAGGGACATGGATAGAGTGGACAGCCAGTTTCTTTTTTCCAGGGTCAGAATTTCTAATACCAGAGGGCATGCATTAAGAGGGTAAGTTCAAAGGAGACATACGGGGCAAGGTTTCAGTCATTCATTTATTTATTACACAGAGTGGTGGTGCCTACAATGAGCTGTAGTGGAGGCAAATATGATAGGAGTCATTTTTAAGAGGCTCTTAGATGGGCACATGAACATGAAGAGAATCGAAGGGTATGGACAATGTAGGCAGAAGGGTCTAATTAGTTAGGCTTTTAATTACTGGTCTAATTAGCTTGGTCCAACATTGTGGGTCAAAGGGCCTGTTCTACAGTGCTGTACTGTTCTACATTCTATGTTGTACGCAAGGAGCAGAGTGCTTAGTAATTCATTCTCAGACTGTAGCCCCAAACAGCAGGGCTGAACATTGTACACCACTTCCAAAATTAGGCTGCATTCAAGTCAAAGGGACTGAATTTTAGTCGAAAAGCAGAATGCAGGGTTATTACTATGTAACATGTTTAGCACTACCAACCAGGATGTCATTCTAAGCAGAAAAGCCCTATCAATTTCTTGGCTAATGTTAACTCCTCAACCAAAACTTGTAAAACAGAAATAAAAACTGAAATTATTGGAAATACTCATGAGGTCTGGCAGCATCTGTGTAGCTGGAAACAAAATTACCATTTCAGGTAAATGATCTTTCATCAACTTCTGCTGACAGGTCATTGGCCTGGAACAATGTATTTGTTTCTGTCTCCACAGATGCTGCCTCACCCACAGAAAGTGCTGTATTTGTGCTCTTTATTAGTGTCGTAAAGAGCTCAATACAGTGTTTAGAAGTATATAAACTGGCATAGACTCAATGGGTCAAATTCCCTTCCACATCCTAAGGAAATGTATGGAACCTTCTGAGGGAGGATCGGAGACTGGGAGGAGGCTATAAATCTATTTGCCCCAAGCTTGAGTCAATACATAAAATTTCACAATCTATAGGAATCATTATGTAATTAAATACATAACCCAAGGAGGTTGGATTATGTATTTAATGTCTGATCCTCAGTCTAACATACAAGAATTTTTTTCAGACATTTTAAAGATACAGGCTTTGAAACTGCACAGCAGAGAGCCCAGATAACACAGCAGAGAGCCCAGACCCACTTCCGCTGGTGATACAGACAGCGATTTCCCACAGGCACGACATTGAAGGCATCTGTGGTGTATGGAATCTTGGTTGTGAACAATGATTGCTACTTCATGGCTGACCTTTTAAGGATAATTTCATGAGACTAATTGCTCTCTAGTTGCAAATATGTTGAAGGAGAGATTGAGGAAGTCTATGACAAGCCTTTGAATAAATACACACCGCACTGGACTCTCAGAACCCACCGAGGACATCTACTTCTCAGCGACATTCACATAAATAGCACAAAATGGCCTTTAGTGCTGTATATACAGCAACACAAAATTTCAGGGCCTGTTTGCACGTTGTATTACTCTATGACTCTGCGACTTAGTGATATTCAGCCACTGCTGGGGGTTTAACTGTTCTCAAATGCTGGAAGTAGTGAGGTGCTTTTGGATCACTTAACAGTAAGAATAGCGTACAAACACAGACACTGGAGCAGCTACATGGAGAGCAGGGTTGGGATCAGAGTGCTCAAGATCCCCCTGCAAAAGAAGCAGGTCTTGCAGAAACTGCTGAGGAATATGGTCCAGTCTAGCAGAATCCACTGTTAACCGCTGGAGGATATTTCCCAAAAATTTATTTCTGCAAGGAGAGCTGGAGCAGGGCTTCTTCCTTCCATCTGGGTCCACTTTCCCGGAATCCATCCTCCAGTGTTGAGGCACTGAGATCAAATGTGTTGCATGGTGGCTGATACCTTCACTGTGAGCCCAGTGCTCAGATGCATTAGAGTCAGAGAGTTATATAGCATGGAAACAGGCCATTTGGCCCAATTTGTCCATGCCAACCATGATGCCTATCCGAGCTAGTCCCATTTCCCTGCGTTTGGCCCATATCCCTCTAAACCTTCCCCATCCATGAACCTGTCCAAAAGACTTTTAAGCATTGTAATTGTATTCACCTTTACCTCTTCCTCTGGCAGCTCACTCAATATTTTTTTCTATAAAACATCCACTTTTCACACCACCTTCTGCATGAAAAACTAGCCTTTCAGGTCCCGTTTAAATCTTTCCCCTCTCACTTTAAAGCTACCCTGGGAAAAGGACTGTGACCATTCACCTTATCTATGCTCCTCATGATTTGATAAATGTCTATCAGATCACCCCTCAGCCTCCTTTGTTCCATGGAAAACAGTCCCAGCCTATCCAGTCTCTCCTTATAACTCAAGGCACCCAGTCCCATGCACAAAGCCGCGCTGACTACCCCTAATCAGTTGTTGCCTTTCCAAATGCAGATATATCCTGTCTCTCAGAACCCCTCCAGTAACTTGCCCACCACTGATGTTCGGCCCACTGGCCTGTAGCTCCCTGGCTTGTTCTTGCAGCCCTTCTTAAAGGCATAACATTAACCACCCTCCATTACCTCACCTGTGGCTAAGGAAGATACAAAAATCTCTGCCAGGGCCCTAGCAATTTCTTGCCTTGTTTCTCACATCCTAGGATACAACTGGTTAGATCCCAGGGATTTATCTTTCTTTATGCACCTCAAGGGAACTGGCGCAGAGGAGGAGTCTGTGGTAGGCCAGCCATGATCATGTTGAATGGCAAGGCAAGCTCGAGGGGCCAGGTGGTCTATTCCTGTTCCTATCTTCTTGTGGTACAGGTTCTAACCTCCCATTATCTGCAGTGCATGCTGAGACATATTGATCATTTCAGAGATCCAATTTACACTTCAATTGCACACTGTGTTAAAGGTGTGTTTCTTTATTGGATTTCTAGATCAAAGAGTCCAGTGCAAGAAGTTAATTATCCTTTCTCTACATCTAGGAAATTGGAGACAGCATTCGCCACCGACTTTCCATAGTATCAGTTTTCATGCATTTGCTCAAAATGCATTTTCCTGCATGCATCAAGCTTAGTTATTCATTGACAGTCTGTAATGATCAAAAATGAAGAGCAGGCACAAACCAACACATACACCTAATCAACTGCACAAAGCACAACGTGCACTTACAGAAGTATCTCTAAGGTGGCAAATGCGCACAAGGCTCTGCACAGGACGGAAAATCACCTCAAACTGACATCCAAACTAGAGGACACCTTGAGGGCAGGTGATTAAAAACATGGCCAATGAGGGAGACTTTAAGCAACATCAGAGCAGACTCGATGGGCCGAATGGCCTACTTCTGCTCCTTTGTCTTGTGATCTTAAAAGAAAATGCAAAGGATTTTTAAACTGGGAATTTAGGTGGCTGAAGAGACAGACACAGAGAGCAACAGAGTGAGAGGAAGCAAGTACACAAAAGGTCAGGGTTGGAAGAACAAAATGAAGTTGGGTTAGTGGAGGTTAGAGGGAAAAGAGGCCACAGTACGATTTGAACACAAAGAGAAGTTTAGACACAGGTCTTGGGTAGATCAGCCCCAATAATATTGAATGGTGGGGCAGGCTTAAGGGCCTGAGTTGCCTACTCCTGTTAAAGTCCTCGGTGGACTGGGAGACAGTAAAGATCGATGGGCATTCAGTAACTTGATTTATGCACAAAAACAGTCACTGGAGAAGTGGCTAAACTTCACAGTGCGGAACATAAACTGGCCCACCACAAACATATAAAGTCCAGGTTGTGGCTGGTTTAAGCTGCATGGTACATGTCCCCAGGTTAGAACCTGTTAACACAAGGAAAGAGGAGCAGGACTAGGCCACCAAACCCTTCAAGCCTGCCTCGTCATTCAATATGATCATGGCTGGTCTATCCCGGACTCTTCCTGTGCCAGTTCCCATAAGCCTCAATTCCTCCATCCTTGAAATATTTATCCAACTCCACCTTAAATATTTCTTTAACATATTGTCAATGCTAGTGAAAGTATCATTAGACCTGGCATTTGGAAGCAGTGAGAATTATGCAGATTGCCAATGATAAGATATCTTTATTAGTCACATAGAACCATAGAACACTATAGCACGGCAAACAGGCCATTCGGCCCTTCTAGTCTGTGCCGAAATGTTATTCTGCTAGTCCCATTTACCTGCACCCAGTCCATAACCCTCTAGACCTCTCCCGTCCATGTATCTATCCAATTTATTCTTAAAACTCAGGAGTGAGCCCGCATTTACTACATCAGATGGCAGCCTGTTCCATACTCCGACCACTCTTTGAGTGAAGAAGTTCCCCCTAATATTCCCCTTAAACCTTTCCCCTTTCACCCTAAAGCCATGTCCTCTCGTAGAAAGAGCCTACTCACATTAACTCTGTCTATACCCCTCATAATTCTGTAAACCTCTAGCAAATCTCCCCTCATTCTTCTGCGCTCCAAGGAATAAAATAACCTGTTCAATCTTTCCCTGTAACTCAACTCCTGAAGAGCCGGCAACATTGTAGTAAATCTCCTCTGCACTCTTTCAATCTTACAAATATCCTTCCTATAGTTAGGTGACCAGGACATGTACATCGAAACATACAGTGAAATACATCTTTTACGTAGAGTGTTCTGGGGGGCAGCCCGCAAGTGTCACCACGCTTCCGGCACCAACATAGTATGCCCACAACTTCCTAACCTGTACGTCTTTGGAATGTGGGAGGAAACTGGAGGACTCAGAGGAGACCCATGCAGACACGGGGAGAACATACAAACTCCTTACAGGCAGCAGCCGGAATTGAACCCAGGTCGCTGGCACTGTAATAGCATTATACTAACCACTACATAGAATCAACAGAATTTTGTTCAGAGTTGAAGAATGGTTTCACGAGTTGGCTGCTAACTATAACTGCTAAAGAGTGTGTTTGGTTTCTCTCAGCAATTTATACTGGGAGTCAAGAACTGGTGCCAGTGCCATTAGCAGTGAACAGCAGGCGACTCAATTGCCTATGTGCGCTCCACTCTATACCCACCAGCTGTGCTTCCAGACAATTTGCCACAACAATAGCTGCTTGGCCAATGTCACCTGGTTGCTGCCCCTCCAGCTGCCAGAATGTGGTGGATACAGCGACCAGACCGGTGATGGGATAGGACAGGATTAAACATGGACCTTAAACAAACTTCTCAGTGTAATCTGAAAATTGGCAGGGCATCAGCCTCACTACCATAAAAGGCACCGAGCACTGCCTGCTGCCTTAAAGCTGGAACATAATCTACCTTGAAAGGGTGTTCTTAATCAAACAAACAGGGAGTTATTCAAACTGAATACTGTTCTCTCAACCAGGACATGCAGAGGTATTGGAAACTTCAGGTTGCGTATGCAGTTTCATACTCTTGATTAAATCCTAACTATCGTAGAATATTGCAGCAGAATGAGGCCACTCAGCTCATCATGCTTGTGGCTCTAAAAAACGTGTACTTAAAGAAAACTGGTTTGACACATTTGAACACAGAACATAGAACAGTACAGCACAATACAGGCCCTTCGGCCCACAATGTTGTGCCGACTATTAAACCTCGCCTAAGACCTTCCTCCCACATATCCCTCTATTTTAAATTCCTTCATATGCCTATCTAGTAATCTCTTGAATTTAACCAATGTACCTGCCTCCACCACCGCCCCAGGCAGCGCATTCCATGCCCCAACCACTCTCTGGGTAAAAAACCTTCCTCTGATATTTCCCTTGAACTTCCCACCCATTACTTTAAAGCCATGCCCTCTTGTATTGAGCATTGGTGCCCTGGGAAAGAGGCGCTGGCTGTCCACTCTATCTTTTCCTCTTAATATTTTAAACACCTCTATCATGTCTCCCCTCATCCTCCTTCTCTTCAAAGAGTAAAGCCCCACACACTCATAATGCATACTCTCTAAACCAGGCAGCATCCTGGTAAATCTCCTCTGCTAGTCGAGCAATTCATTAAAATATTAATATGAATTTTGGGAATGGAACTGGAACAGACAGGTCTTCAATACCAAATTATTAATAAATGACTCTTCTGGGATTACTTTATTTTGAAAGGCACAGGAGGAGGCCATTCAGCCTGTTGGGGCCATGCTGACTTCCAGTAGGGCAATTCCATCAGTCCCATTTCTCTTTCCTTTCCTCCCTGTAGCCCTACAACTCTCTCACATGCCTGTCAACTCCTCTTTGATTCTTCAGCCACTTTTGTATTTTAACAGGGTATTTGCTGTAGCCAATTAATCTACCTGCACACCTTTAAAGGTATGGGAGGAAAACCTGTGGAAATTTACATGGACACAGAAAATGTGCAAACTCCACACAGACAGCTGTAGATTTAAGCCAAGTCCTTGGAACTGTGAGACAACAGCACTAACTGCTGCTGGTGTTAACCAAATAATAATAGTCATACAAAACTTTCAGTTCTTGATACGTTTGACTTTAGGCCTCAAATTTTAAGAGTTTGACTTCTCATTGAGCATGAAAAGAAACAAAAACCAATTCACAGGTTATCCTGAATCCCTGGATGTTCTGGACTCAGTTACTTGTTTCTGGTTAGCTGGATCCACATGGAAACCCATCTCACTCTGCTCTTCAGTTTCCAAATCAAGCTGACTTCCAAAAGCAAATTGGATACCTATTATACATGGGACAACTTTTTTGGGATATGGAGACCGAGTGCTGGAATGAGACACTGAGCTGTTAGGGGTACAATGTTCGATTCTATCAAAAGCAATTGTGAAAATATATTTTAAGTTGAACAGAATATTAGGAAACTTCTCATTAACCCCACACATCTAATAATTCATTTCCTTAATAACAGAGATCAGTTGTATGGAAGTTCATGTGGTTTCCTTGTAATTATTTTAATGCAACTTCTTGCCTTCCTCTCCAAGTTGTTCTGGTTCACTTAAGTATCATACTATGGTTTTCTGCATCACCCTCGCAGCCCAAGATGAAGCGACAAGGTATTGTATTGGACTGAAGTTAACATTATCAGCCATTTGCTCTCTTATCTTGTTGCACTCTTGCACTGGAAAGCAGCAAGCATCCTTATCTACTCTCACAACCTTCAAGCAAACTGCCTTAGCACAGATATGGGCAACATATCATCCAAATGGCATCAGAAAAAACGGCCAAATTATTCTGACAAACTGGTATTCAAAACTCAGAGCTAAATTCTTCACAGCACACACAGAGCTTTTAAAATCAGCTGCAACATTAAGAACTGGCTCTGAACTTGAAATCAATAAGATTCCTCCAACAACAAAATGTTACATTGGTTTACAAAGTTTGTGTGAACACTGGTCATACATGCAGAAATTTGCATGTGTATCTGTAGAGCCAAGCAATGGTGAGCTCTGCATTGTTAGACCACCTTGGGTTTCGTGGGAGAACAATCCTGGACAAATCTTATCGCAGTTACTAAGAAGTTCAGCAATGAAAGGCAATGGCTTGTTACGCATAATCTTTGATCTGTTCTAAATCCGCTCAGGGTCCACTCTCAGCAATGGTAACTCACACAATGAGTCAGGACTGACAGAATGAGATTGGCTGTGATGTCATTAAGGTGGCACAACCTCACAGGAGAAAGCTCTGGTAGAACAGTCACGATGGGCTGAATGTCCTCCTTCTGTGCTTCTTGATCCCATGAACTATCCCTGAAGCCAACCCTGTATCTTTGGGAGCACCAAACTGGACAAGAAACAAAGCTGATAATCATGGTGTTGCAAACCAACTGAACAGGTGGGGAGGGAACTGTGTGGAGGAACAGGTCATGAAGCAACTACTTAAATTGACACACTTCCTTCAATGTAATTGGGCAGATTGCTTTAAGACAATTATGTCAAGTCACCAAACACAAAACAGTCAACCGACTTTGCGAATATAACTGCTGACAAAATGTGACTGATAACAGAGCATTGTAAACAAAGAAGAAAAACAAGATACCACAGATGCCAGAGGTAGTTCCAAGTAAACAAAACAGATACTTGTTGCCACACAACAGCACCATGTCTAGACATTCTAGGGGTGGGTCAGAATTTGGGATACAACAGATGAGTTGTAAAGGAGCTGTAAATAGGTCAGTCACCTGTATGGAAGGTGCAGCTCTAAAGTGCTCCAGCACCACTGGCGAATCGGTCTATAATTATTGTAAGATTTCTTTATTAGTCACATGTACATCAAAGCACACGGTGAAATGCACCTTTTCCGTAGAGTGCTCTGGGGGCAGCCGCAAGTGTCGCCACGCTTCCGGCGCCAACATAGCGTGCCCACAACTTCCTAACCCGTACGTCTTTGGAATGTGGGAGGAAACCGGAGCACCCGGAGGAAACCTACGCAGACACGGGGAGAACGTACGAACAGACAGCGGCTGGAATTGAACCCAGATCGCAACATTCAGCAATCAATTGAATGTTGGAATTTGAATCGAACTTTGTGAGTGCGATCTGTTCTCATCAGTCTTAGCGTACCCAGAGAGACAAGGATGGGTCGGTTTGAAAGGGATCTACAGACTTAATGCTGCTTAAACTGGAATCCTTAAGTTTGAGCGTGCCTTCAAGATTACTAACACATGAAAACAGCTAACCAAAATACAAGATTCTTTGACTAGTCTGCAGGGAAATGGCAGGGTTACAATGTGGATTACCACAGGGGAACTGGTAACCACGCCCTTTTGTGGCACAATAACAGGGACAAAGGGAATCTCTGCCAAACATAAATATAACTACAGTAGGACAGTAGAACCAATGAAATATTCCCCAAAACCCCAAGAGTGAGGGAAGATTTGCAGAATCCTTAGTGGAACAAGGGCTACTGGGATCCTTAGTCATCATGTAAGTTTCCAATTTGGTCAATTAAGAATTCCTACACAGCCCAAATAGTTTCCACCAGTGCATACCAGTATTTAGGTAGGTTTAGTGTTTAAATAAGTTAGTGCAATATGTAGATAATTGTTGTTTTCAGAGGAAGAGGAACACAGCAAGTTGTTGAAGAAACAATTAAGTTATTAGAACTGCAATACACAAGGACAAACTAATATGAAAGGTACTGTTCTTGGGAGCAGTGCTCAGAGCAGGAGAGATAATGAACAAAGCTAAACAGGAGGTCATCTGAGAGTTACCACATCTCACAAGTATATCAACACCAAGACCTCTCTGATGATCAACAAGATACTATAGAGAATCTTTTAGATAACTGTGCAGCAATGATGGCCCCATTATTTAGAAACAGGCAGAACAGAGCCGGCGAGATGAGAATGAGAAAGCATTTCCTGTTTTAAGAAGACCACTATCATCCCAGTACCAAAGAAAAGCAAGGTAATGTGCCTCAATGACTACCAACCAGTGGCTCTGACATCCACCATCATGAAGTGATGCCTACCAGACAACCTGGACCCATTGCAATTCGCCTATATCGCCGAAACAGGTCTACAATGGATGCCATCTCCCTGGCCCTACACTCAGCTCTGGAGTATCTGGATAGTAAAGACACCTATGTTAGACTATTGTTTATTGACTACAGCTCTGCCTTCAATACAATAATCCCAAGCAAGCTTGTCACCAAACTCCGAGACCTAGGACTCAACACCTCCCTCTGTAACTGGATCCTTGACTTTCTAACAAACAGACCGCAATCAGTGAGAATAGGCAGCAATACCTCCGGCACGATTATTCTCAACACTGGTGCCCCACAAGGCTGCGTCCTCAGCCCTCTACTCTACTCTCTATACACTCATGACTGTGTGGCCAGATTCTGCTCTAACTCCATCTACAAGTTTGCAGATGATACCACCGTTGTAGGCCGTATCTCAAACGGCGATGAGTCGGAGTACAGGAAGGAGATAGAGAGCTTAGTGGAATGGTGTCATGACAACAACCTTCCCCACAATGTCAACAAAAGAGCTGGCATTGACTTCAGGAAAGAGAGCGGTGTACATGCACCTGTCCACATCAATGGTGCTGAGGTCGAGAGGGTTGAGAGCTTCAAGTTCCTGGGAGTGAACATCACCAACAGCCTGTCCTGGTCAAATCACGTAGATGCCACAGCCAAGAAAGCTCACCAATGCCTCTACTTCCTCAGGAGGCTAAAGAAATTTGGTTTGTCCCCTTTGACTCTCACCAACTTTTACCGATGCACCATAGAAAGCGTCCTATCTGGATGTATCATGGCTTGGTATGGCAACTGCTCTGCCCAGGACCGCAAGAAACTGCAGAGAGTTGTAGACACAGCCCAGCGCATCACGGACACCAGCCTCCCCTCCTTGTTCTCTGTCTTTACCTCTCGTTGTCATGGTAAAGCAGCCAGCATAGTCAAAGACCCCACCCACCCGGGACATTCTCTCTTCTCTCCTCTTCCATTGGGTAGAAGATACAGGTGCCTGAGGGTACGTACCACCAGACTTAAGGACAGCTTCTACCCCACTGTGATAAGACTATTGAATGGTTCCTTTATACAATGAGATGGACTATGACCTCGCGATCTACCTTGTTGTGACCTTGCACCTTATTGCACTGCACTTTCTCTGTACTGTTATTGTTTTTACCTGTACTACATCACTACACTTTGTACTAACTCAATGTAACTGCACTGTGTAATGAATTGACCTGTACGATTGGTTTGTAAGACAAGCTTTTCACTTTACCTTGGTACAAGTGACAATAATAAACCAATACCATTTGTACAGCTCAAAAAGAATTTACTAACAGCAGCCACTTTGGGAGCACTAGACCATTGCCCAGATACCAGTTTAAGTGCAGTAAGATGCAGAAAGGACACACTTACCAAATCCCAACAGTTTACTTATCTCTGTCACTGCCCAGGGTGAGAGGAGGTACCAGGTTTTGGGCTGTCAAAAATGTTGCACTTTTTACAGGAACAAGTGAAATTACCTCACGACTCTATCATACTCCAAATAATCCATAGAAGTTGTTGTTAGACCGATGGATGAAGGAGTGGGTAGTATTTAGTAACACGATGCTTTATAGACATAAAAAAGGAAAATGATGTAAACACGCAGATCATGAAGGTCAGCAGGACAGGGAGCATCTGTTGAATAACCAGCAGAACTAATGTTTCAGGTGAAAATGTTTTTATTTCAGATTTCTAGCATCTGCAGTTTTAATTTTCATTGTCTTACGGACATAGTTGTTGGGGTCACAGTCTTAAAGAAGGAAGCTTTACCAACCACAAATAAGTAGCTGACATGATGGGTATATAGAACGAGCTGCCAGAGGAAGTGGTAGAGACAGGTACAATTACAATGTTTAAAGGACATTTGGACAGGTTCATGGATAGAAAAGGTTCACAGAGGAATATGGGCCAAACTCAGGCAAATGAGACTAGCTCAGATAGACAACCTGGTTGGCATAGACAGGTTGGGCCAGAGGGCCTGTTTCCATGCTGAACAACTCTATGACTCTTGCATGAATTACAGAGGAAGTCAGACATGAACAGTAGTACTGGAAACAGAGGATAGCTTCAAGAGAGGTATACACCTGGAATGGATGGATCCAGTTATGTCAGACCAAGTGAGAAGGTAGAATACAGAATTCATCTGGAGAAAGGGATAGGGTTGGGAATAAACCTTTCCTCAAGGATGAATGACCAACAAGTTAATTTGGCAGTGCTCCAGTAGCAAAAAAATTGAAAATCCGAAATTAAAACAAAAGTACCACCAATAACAGTCAGCTGTTCAGGCAGCATCTGAGATGAGAAATCTCTTCCATTTTAGCTGGAAAAAGTTATAAATGAAATAAGTTTTAAGTTGCAGGGGGAGGAGCAGCAAAAAGAACAAAAGGGAAGATGTGTGAGGAAGAAGGAAGACCTTCCTGTTACACAGGGGTCACTTCCCTTGCGTGACCCACTTTGCATTTCTCTTTAAACAGAATTCCCTTCGAGCATTTACGCTTGGATTTATTTTGCCATCCAGTTCAAGTTGGCTAAAGTAATTTGTGTGATTAAAATCTGTTGGGAAACATCAAAGAAAAATATCGAAGAAAAGCTAGAAGATCAAATTAAAAATAATACATTTAGAATAAATGCCGGAACGGGCAGCGGAGTGAGAGGTAGCAGAGTGTTTTGGGCTTTGGCTTAAGGGGCTTCAGCGTAAAGGGGCGAGGAAAGGTAGGTGACTTGAGGAAAGGAAGGGGTATGAGTGCGGTTTCCTGTACTCAGTGTTAGATGTGGGAGTTCCCGGAGTCTCCCTGCCTCCGGGAAGGCTACATCTGCACCAGGTGTGTCGAGCTGCAGCTCCTGAGGAACTGTGTTAGGGAACTGGAGATGCAGCTCGATGACTTTCGTCTGGTCAGGGAGAATGAGGAGGTGATAGAAAGGAGTTATAGGCAGGTGGTCACATTGGGGCCACGGGAGTCAGGCAAGTGGATCACAGTCAGAAGGGGGAAGGGGAAAAGTCAGGTACTAGAGAGTACCCCTGTGGCTGTACCCCTTGACAATAAATACTCCTGCTTGAGTACTGTTGGGGGAGACAGCCAACCTTGGGGGAAGCAACAGTGGCAGTGTCTCTGGCACAGAGTCCAGCCCTGTGGCTCAGGAGGGTAGGGAAGGAGAGAGGAGGGCACTAGTGATGGGGTGCTCTATAGTTAGGTGGGCAGACAAGCAATTCTGTAGACGCAGGAAAGAAACTCGGAAGGTAGTTTACCTCCCAGGTGCCAGGGTCCGAGATGTTTCAGATCACGTCCAAGATATCCTGAAGGGGGAGGGAGAACAGCCAGAGGTCGTGGTACATATTGGGACCAACGACATAGGTAGGGAAAGGATTGAGGTCCTGAAAAAAGACTATAGAGAATTAGGAAGGAAGTTGAGAAGCAGGACCTCAAAGGTAGTGACTTCCAGATTACTGCCTGTGCTAAGTGACAGTGGGTATAGGAACAAAATGACAAGGAGGTTAAATGTGTGGCTGAGGGATTGGAGTAAAGAGCAGGGATTCAGATTTCTGGATCATTGGGTCCTCTTTTGGGGCAGGTATGACCGGTTCAAAGAAGACGGTTTGCACTTGACTCCCAGGGGGACCAATATCCTGGCGGGGAGGTTTGCTAAGGCTACTGGGGAGAGTTTAAACTAGAATTGTTGGGGGGTGGGATCCGAACTGGAGAAGAGGTGTTTGGCTCTCAAATACAGAAAGCTAGTAGTAGGTACGATAGGCAGGTGATAGAGAAGGGACATCTTCAGACAGGCTTGAGATGTGTCTATTTTAACACAAGGAGTATTGTGAACAAGGCGGATGAGCTTAGAGCTTGGATCAATACTTGGAAATATGATGTGGTGGCCATTACGGAGACTTGGATGGCTCCAGGGCTGGAATGGTTGATTCAAGTGCCGGGTTTTAGATGTTTCAGAAAGGACAGGGAGGGAGGCAAAAGAGGTGGGGGAGTGGCACTGTTGATCAGAGACAGTGTCACGGCTGCGGAAAAGGTGGACATCATGGAGGGATAGTCTATGGAGTCTCTGTGGGTGGAGGTTAGGAACAGGAAGGGGTCAATAACTTTACTGGGTGTTTTTTTTTATAGGCCGCCCAATAGTAACAGGGATATTGAGGGAAGCAGATCCTAGAAAGGTGTCAGAATAACAGAGTTGTTGTGATGGGGGATTTTAATTTCCCAAACATCGACTGGCATCTCCAGACAGTGAGGGGTTTAGATGGGGAGGAGTTTGTTAAGTGTGTTCAGGAAGGATTTTTGACACAATATGTAGATAGACCTACAAGAGGAAAGGCTGTGCTTGATTTGGTATTGGGAAATGAACCTGGTCAGGTGTCAGTGGGTGAACATTTTGGTGATAGTGATCATAATTCTATCTCCTTTATGTTAGCAATGGAGAGAGATAGGAACAGACAGACTAGAAAGGCGTTTACTTGGAGTAAAGGGAATTATGAGGCTCTCAGGCAAGAAATTGGAAGATTAAATTGGGAATAGATGTTCTCAGGGAAAAGTACGGAAGAAATGTTGCAGATATTCAGGGGATATTTGTGTGGTGTTCTGCATAGGCATGTTCCAATGAGACAGGGGAGTCACGAGAGGATACAGGAACTGTGGTGTTCGAAGGCTATAATAATTCTAGTCAAAAGGAAAAGAAAAGCTTACAAAAGGTTCAGAGAGCTAGGCAATGTTAGAGATCTGGAAGAGTATAAGGCTAATAGAAAGGAGCTTAAGAAGGAGATTAGGAGAGCCAGAAGGGGGCATGAGAAGGCTTTGGTAGACAGGATTAAGGAAAACCCCGAGGCATTCTACAGGTATGTGAAGAGCAAGAGGATAAGATGCGAAAGGATAGGGCCTATCAAGTGCAGCAGTGGGAAAATGGGTATGGATCCGGAAGAAATGGCGGAGGTACTTAATGAATACTTTACGTCAGTATTCACTACGGAAAAAGATCTGGGGGATTGTAGTGGGGACTTGCAGCGGGCTGAAAAGCTTGAGCATGTAGATATTAGGAAAGAGGAGGTGCTGAAACTTTTGGAAAGCATCAAGTTGGATAAGTCACCGGGACCGGATGAGATGTACCGCAGGCTGCTGTGGGAGGCGAGGGAAGAGATTGCGGACCCTCTGACGATGATCTTTGCATCATTGATAGAAACGGGAGAAGTTCTGGAAGATTGGAGCGTTGCAGATGTTGTTTCCTTATTCAAGAAAGGGAGTAGGGATACCCCAGGGAATTATAGACCAGCGAGTCTCACCTCAGTGGTTGGTAAGCTAATGGAAAAGATCCTGAGAGGCAGGATTTATGAACATTTGGAGAGATATAATATGATTAGGAAGAGTCAGCATGGTCAATAGTCAAGGGCAGGTCCTGCCTTACGAGCCTGATTGAATTTTTAGAGGATGTGACTGAACACATCGATGAAGGGAGAGCAGTAGATGTAGTGTAT
This sequence comes from Pristis pectinata, assembly GCF_009764475.1. Taxonomy (NCBI): domain Eukaryota; kingdom Metazoa; phylum Chordata; class Chondrichthyes; order Rhinopristiformes; family Pristidae; genus Pristis; species Pristis pectinata. The sequence continues at coordinate 12,095,510 of NC_067420.1, forward strand.
ATGGATTTCAGCAAAGCGTTTGATAAGGTACCCCATGCAAGGCTTATTGAGAAAGTAAGGAGGCATGGGATCCAAGGGGGCATTGCAGTGTGGATCCAGAACTGGCTGGCCCACAGAAGGCAAAGAGTGGTTGTTGAAGGGTCGTATTCTGAGTGGAGGTCGGTGACCAGTGGTGTACCTTAGGGATCTGTACTGGGACCTTTGCTCTTTGTGATTTTTATAAACAACCTGGATGAGGAAGTGGAGGGGTGGGTTAGTAAGTCTGCGGATCACACAAAGGTTGGGGGTGTTGTGGATAGTTTGGAGGGCTGTCAGAGGTCACAGAGGGACATAGATAGGATGCAAAGTTTGGCTGAGAAGTGGCAGATGCAGTTCAACCCAGATAAGTGCGAAGTGGTTCATTTTGGTAGGTCAAATATGATGGCAGAATATAGTCTTAATGGTAGGACTCTTGGCAGTGTGGAGGATCAGAGGGATCTTGGGGTCCGAGTCCATAGGATGCTCAAAGTGGCTGCGCAGGTTGACTCTGTGGTTAAGAAGGCATATGGTGTATTGTCCTTCATCAATTGGGGAATTGAATTTAGGAGCCGAGAGGTATTATTGCAGCTATATAGGTCCCTGGTCTGACCCCACTGTGCTCAGTTCTGGTCACCGCACTACAGGAAGGATGTGGAAGCCATAGAAAGGGTGCAGAGGAGATTTACAAGGATGCTGCCTGGAATGCGGAGCATGCCTTATGAAAGCAGGTTGAGGGAACTCGGCCTTTTCTCCTTGGAGCGACAGAGGATGAGTGGGCACCTGATAGAGGTGTATAAGATGAGAGGTATTGATTGGATAGATAGTCAGAGGCTTTTCTGCAGGGCTGAAATGGTGGCCACAAGAGGACATAGGTTTAAGGTGCTGGGGAGTAGGTATAGAGGAGATGTCAGGGGTAAGATTTTTACTCAGAGTGGTGAGTACGTGGAATGGGCTGCCGTCAACGGTGGTGGAGGCGGATACGATAGGGTCTGGAGCTGAGTAAAATAGAGGGCTATGGGTAAGCTTAGTAATTTCTAGGGTAGGGACATGTTCGGCACAGCTTTATGGGCTGAAGGGCCTGAATTGTGCTGTAGTTTTTCTATGTTTCTATGTAATAGCACACCAAAACCAATTATCAAGAATATCTAGATTGTGTTATCAAGGAAAAAATTGCCTCATAGGTAACAAGTCATAGAGGAGAAATGTCAACAAAGCACATGCATAACTGTCACCCAGTGTGACATTTCACAGTGAAGTCAGCCTGTGGAAGGAAAAGGTCAATATTGTGTCACTACAAAAATAATAATAAAACGTAATGTTACATTTTGTTCTAATGCCTTGTTTTATGTACATTACATCCTACCTCCTCCCAAACAATTGGTAATGCTGCTAACCAATCACCTCAACACTGCACGACCCTCCAACAGCAAGATGGGGGGGGGGGGGGGGAAGAGAGAGAGAGAGAGAGACAGAGAGAGACAGAGAGAGACAGAGAGAGAGAGAGAGAGAGAGAGAGAGACAGAGAGAGACAGAGAGAGAGAGAGAGAGAGAGAGAGAGACAGAGACAGAGACAGAGACAGAGAGAGAGAGAGAGAGCAAAATAAAAGAAAGTGAGCCCAGAAAAGTGTCTGTGATCCTAAGAGAGGATTTACTTCCCATGAAGGGAGTGCCACAAAATGTTCACCAGATTCCTGGGATAAAAGCAAGTTGCTGGAGGAACTCAGCAGGTCAGGCAGCAGGTGTGGAGGGAAATGGACAGTTGACATTTCGGGTTGAAGCCCTTCACCCAATCCAGTCCTGATGAAAGAATCAACCCAAAATGTCAACTTCCCTCCACAGATGCTGCCTGACCCACTGAGTTCCTCCAGCAGCTTGTTTTTTGCTCCAGATTCCAGCATCTGCAGTCTCCTGTGTCTCCAGACCCCCGGGATGGTGGCTCTGCCATACAAGGAGGAGTTTGGTTCACTTGGCCCTTGTTCATTAGACTTCAGAGGAGATCTCATCGAAACGTACAAAATTCCCACAGGGCCTGACAGGCAAATGCAGGGAGGATGTTTTACTGGCTGAGAAAGGGGGCCTGGTCTCAGGACACGGGGCAAGACATTCAGCGTGCTGACGAGGAGAGATTTCTTCTGGCGGTGAACTTGTGGAGTTCTCCAGCACAGAACGCTGTGGAAGCCAAGTAACTGAATATTTAAGATCTAGATAGATTTCTAGACAAAAAAAAGACATCAAAGTACGAGGAGAGAGTGGGAATATGATACTGAGAAAGAGGATCAGCCGTGATTGTACTGAATGGCAGAGCAAGCTCTAAGGCCCTATTTATCTATGTTTCTATGAAAATCAAGAGTCATCAAACTGGCAAAATGTGATGGATTTTTCAGCCAATTTACTGCCTGAATAAACCTGCTGGTGCAATGCATGTCTGACAAGCAGGACATTGTAACCTGGAACCAGGAAGCAAACAGAGACAGAACCAGATACCAGTCACCACCCAGCGATATGTGGGAAGTCCAGGATACAAGGTCTAAAATACAGTAGGTTGTGAGCCACGTTAGGCGTCTCTTTCGTGAATAGGTTCACCACTCATTTGGAGGCAGGGCTGCTAGTAGTGAGTTTGGGTACAGGGTAATATTCTGCAATAAACTGATTGTTGACATTTGAAGTGAACTTAGTGAGGACAATGCGTTCACAGTCAACTAAACAGGAATTGTAGGATACCCAGAGAGAAGTGTGGTTCTCACGTTGATAGCTAGCTTCGTGATAAATGTTATGAAAATGTTTCACACAAATGTCATGAAAACTCGACAACATGCCACAAGCAGAAACACAAGGGCAGTTAACCAATGCTTGATCAGAGATGGATTTTAAGGAGTGTCTTAAGAGGAAGAAAGAGAGGCAGACAGACAGAGGCAGACGAATGTAGAGTTCGGGGCCTGGTCAAGTGAACAGGTGGTCACCAATGGCGAAAACATATATAAAAGAAAATCAGGGGCATGCAAGATGCAGGAGTAAGAGCTGCCAGAAATTCATCAACATGATCAGTGGGAAGTCAGGACTGGAAATCAATGGTAAAGTAATGTTGTAGAGCAAGAAAATTTATTTGTGTATCGTGAAAGATGTTATTGTTACTTGACGGACAACCTTTAAGGATGTGTAATCTATACTAAAAATAAATAAAAACTTGTATGCTGGAACATGATCAAAAGAACCTTGTCCTTGAAAGCCTTACATCTGTTTTTGCAATCATGCTGGAATGTAATATTGGTGGGGAGAGGAAACAAGGGTCGTTCATGAGCCGTGTACCTAGTCACAGCAGCTATGGAACTGACCACATGCTGCTCTCATATCGTACAGCCCCCATAAACACTCAGCTCCATTGCCACCCCTCCGGCAAGTATTTGTCACCACACCCCATTCCTTGGCTTCTGAACTGCAGCCAAATGTCTGAACCAATTAGCATTTTCTAAGACTCCAGAACAGATAGTGCAAGGAGGTACAGAGCCTGTTATCAGACACAGTCTGGGCTCTAGTTTGCTTCAGTCCAGAGTTTGAACTCAGCTGCATTTGTAAAACAAAACAGGATTCACTTGGTGCTTATCTTTGGGGTCAAATTCATAGCTCCATGAAGACAAGGGGCGGATAGGGTAGTTTACTTGCTTCAGAGGTAAGAGTATAAAATACAGGAGTTGTCACATCATGACAGTGGTTAGTCACACTTGGAATATTGTGTAGTCGTCCTGGCCACAGAAAGGCCGTGGTAGCAGAAGAGGTTCACCAGGATGTACCATTTCTAGCTTTGATCCACACTTACCAATTTTGAGCAAAGCGGATTTGAAAGGAGGTAGATGGAAGCGGCATCCTGAGAATTAGAAGTTCTTTTGAACATTCAGAATTATTATTTCAGCTTTTCTAGTGCACATTTGGAGAGGGGAGGTGGGGGTCAGCACAGTGGCACATCTCGCACAGCTGCTGCCCCACAGCTCCAGAGAGCCGGGTTCAATCCTGACCTCCAACGCCAACTGTGTGTGGAGTTTGCACGTTCTCCCTGTGACTGGTTTCCTCCCACATCCCAAACTTATGCAGGTTGATGGATGAATTGGCCTCTGCAAATTGCCTACTGTGCATGGGTGATAGCATCTGTGGAGAGTCAATGGGAACGTGCAGAGAATAAAATTGGGTTCACATAGGATTAATGTAAATAGGTGTGCGATGGTTGGTATGGGCTCGGCAGTGGGGGTGGGGGAGTAGGCAAGGGCCTGTTCCTGTATTGCAGGGCTCCACATTTGGCTTTCTCCTTCCTATGCCCTTACCCCCCCACCCCCGGTCTCTACCCTCTCCACATCCCTGCAGCAACCACCCCCCACCCACACACATACAAACAGATTTAAGAAACTGGTGCCATTATAAAGATTAAATACTTTCACCCAGACAAGTTGGAGTCAGAGTCATACAGCACAGAGACAGGCCCGTCAGTCCGACTTGTCCACAGCGACCGAAATCCCTATCTACATCAATCCCATTTTCCTGAGTGTGGATAAACTTGCCCCTCAGGTCTTCCTTAAATCTTTCCAGTCTCGCCTTAAAGTTATGTCCTCTAATTATAGACTTCCCTAGTCTGGGAAAAATAGACCCTACGTATGCCCCTCATAATTTTATAAACCTCTATAGGGTCACTCCTCAGCCTCCTGTGCTCCAGTGAGAACAACCCCAGCTTGTCCAATCTCTCCTTAACTCCATTCCAGGCTACATCCTGCTGAATCTCTTTTGTGACCTTTCTAGTGCTACCACATCCTTTCTATAGTGTGGTGGCTGCACACAAAATTCCAAGTATGACTGACCAACGTCTTGTACACCTGCAGCACCATGTCCCATGAAGGCAAGCAAACTAAACGCCTTCTTCACCACCCTATCCACCTGTGATGCCATTTTCAGGGAGATATGAACTTGAACCTCAAAGTCCTCTGTACATCAATGCGTGTAAAGTCCCCATTGTTTACTGTACCGGTCCAGCCAGTATTAGACAACTCAAAATGCATTACCTCACACTTGTCTGGATTGAATTCCACCCGTCACCACTCCGCCCAACTTTCCAGTTGATCCATGTCCCTCTGTGTGCTTAAGCAAACCATCCTCACTCTCTGCAACTCCACCAATCTTCATGTTGTCAGCAACTTATCAGAGCACAGACATTCTCATTCAAGTTATTTATATTTATGACAAGCAACAAAGATCACAGCACCGATCCCTGGCACTGATCAAGTGCAAAACTAATTGTTTAAACATTCTGTTGCTTTCTAAATTTCGTTTACTGGTTGCTTTAGGGTCAGGGCTGGCTTCCGCCAGCTGGAAAGAACTGGTACCAGGAAGCACAAATAAAAATGAAAAACTGCGACTTTCACAGGTGAGCGGACCCACGTACAATGACAGGGAGGAAGCATTTTGTTTGTATTATCACAACCTCAATCTTAAAAGACAGGCAGGCAGTTTTTGCAAGTGACATATAACCACAACACAAAACAACAAAGACTTTGGTGAAATGCAGCTGTGCTATCCCTTCACCACAGAGATGCAGCTGGAGCACTACAGCTTTCAATCTGTGTTTGTAAAACTTTAAATTAGTTTCCTGCTTTAGCATCTAATTTCCCCAAAGTGGCCTCATTCACCTTCATTGTCACCAGTGACAGATTAGCCTCTGTTACAACACAAGGTCGATGAGCTAATCTGTTGTGTCACAGCTTCCCCCCATCCCACGCCCACACACATTACCCACCCCCAGACACATAACTGCCTTACATTTCCACACACCCACAGAAACTTACCATACATTTCCAATGCCCACACACATTCCCCACCTCAGTCCTGCCCCACCTTCTAAAAAGGGCAAAACCCTCCCCTGACACCAATGAGCATCCACCCACACAGCTGAGTGCTAAAGTTAGGTCATACCCTCTCACCTCCAGAGAACCTGTTAGCAGCCTGGGCAGTTCTGGTCCCAGAGAAACTGTTTGCATTGAAGACAAAACCTAAATGATCTGTTAGCTGCTGTGGTAATTTTGCATGAAATCTGAAACAGACTCAGATTTTTCCCACTGCTCTCCCTCAGGAATTAAAAGTCTTTAATTGTTCACAATTTCAATTGGCTCAAAAGCAAATCCTTCCATGATGGATCAGTCCACTGTACCTGCCTTTCTCCAGTAATTCAGTGATAATGTTGTCTCCCTAATCCATTTATATTGTCACCTTTATTGATCTCCCTTGGTAAACAAAAGGGCCACAACTGTACTTCTCCTAGGGTGAAAACATTCTCGTGATCTACTCTTGATTTGAAACTCAAGAGTTTCAGTATGTGTTCCAAATAATTATCCCTTCACTAAAATTAAAACTTTTATCAACTACCTGCATGATCTGGGGAACTAAATGAGGTCACCTCAAATTCTCCACTTTCTAAAACAGGAAAAGGAAATAATTCCCGGCAACTGAAATTCCAGTCCCCAATTTTCACTTTTGGCGCTGATGTCTCTTCATCATCTATATAGTCTTTCACCAACAGTTCGAGACATTTAACAAAGGTACAAGCAGTAAATCTACTCTGAACAAATATACTTCATTTGTTCCATAAGATTAATTACTCACAGAACAGAGGAAGCATACTTAGATAAGGGCAGGCTGATCAGACTGTTAAGATCATTAAAGATAAAAGGTTAAGATAAAGACAAAATATCTTTTCAATGGAAAAAGATCTTACATTTTAGAAGTGTGCTTTCATCTGAAGGCAGACTTATTCAGTTACGAAAGTGGGATGCCCTGTACTGTACTGATTTAAAGTCAGATAAAGCATAAGATCCTGGAAGATATTCATTAGTTCATATTTAAGCTGTGACATGGTTAGTACTGATTGTATCATCATATGCTCCTCTGTTTGGAAACCTACAGAGATTCCTACAGCATAACACACAGAACTTGCACTTAACGACAGCCATGAGACAAGCAGTTATAGTCATTAGATTCAGATTCCTTTTGGAATCTAAAACATCTTTTCTACATGCAGGACAAGTCAGTCTCCAGGGTATATCGTACCAATCACTGCAAATAGATCTACTAAGTCTTTGGGTGTTACAATGCCACTACTTTCAAGCTTATTCAATTAACAGCCTCTATTAGTCTCCAGAGTGACTCACAAATTGATCTCTGCATTCAGCAAAACTAATCCCATGCCTTTACCTTACCCAGAAGTAAATATGCCACGAGCATTTCCTTACTGTCCAGATGCAACTCAGAATAGTTTCATTCACTGCAAATGGACTTTAAAATTAAAAGAAGACATGTACAGTCAGCAATAAACATTTATTTTCCATTTTCTATCAAAGCCATGCCAGGAAGCTATCCAGCAGTTTATCCATATTCATTAAAATAGTTCATAAAGAAGTTTTCTTTTCCGAATATATTAGATGTTGAAAGAGTGTTCAAGCTTTGAGAACATGAGCACCAGGTCCATTGGGATGAAGTTACTTCTGATGACTGTTGAGCTAAGCTTTTCTCTCTCTCAGGAGAGGACTTTAAATCCCACTTCAGAAGTTGCAACCTCATGAACACAAAGATCCCATTGTAAGATAGAAATAGATAAGTAGGAGGAGTAGGTCATTGGGCCCTTTCAACACATACCCCTAGGATAATTTAAGACGGGGTGGGGGGGGGGGGGGGAGAAAAACGCAGTTACAAGGACATTACAGAATGAGAGAGTGCCATCATATTGTAAAACAAAAGCAAGTTGTACATTTCTGGCCTTATTCATCATGGGATCTTCATCCTAAGATACCAGATCGACTGTTGGCACATGGCTAATCATCACAGTGGTTGTGACATGTTATTTTTGAAATCCCTGTATATTACTGTATCTAGTTTGATTTATTGCCTTAGCAGCTCTGACATTCTATGTTTCTACAGGCTGTTTGTTAGTGCCAATTACGATTGGTCTTACAAAACTAGTTTTGGAATTTGTATCAAAGCTTCCTTGGTTTATAACCACATTCACAATTGATGTACTCTGAGGCACATGTTAACAAATGAGATGCTTGACGTTCAAAGCTAAATGTTCATGATAAGCATTCATGGTTGGTACAGTTATACAATAAAGCTTCTATTTGTTCTTTGATTCCATAAAGTTCCTGCACACCTTTAAGCACTGCAATGTGTGTCAATTTTATGGGCCTTAACAGGTGCAATTTCATCTTTGGTTAAGTGTTCACAGTTCTAAAGCTATAAAAAACAAAATAGCTTCTTTAGTTACTGCCACCTTTTTTGGAACCCACTGCTTAAACAGTTGTTAATATCAAAGAATCCTTTTTGTCCCCCAGGAGGTTTCCACGGCATCTACTCATATCACAGTGAAGAGAAGTTCATCCACCCTGCTTACTCAGCCTAACTGGTAATTCTATCATTCAGATAGCCAAATGTGAAGGGCCTGACATCAGTTTGCCAGACCTCCTAGTCCATCAAACCGTCGAACAGTATGACTCATAACTTTTCCTCAACTGATTGTTGTGCAGCATTGTAATAAAAAATGGACTTCATAAAAACAGGATGCTCACAATAAATGCATGGTCAGACCATACTATGAACTACTGATACTGCTCCTTTGTTCCACCACCATTCATATACATCCTGTGTTGCTGTCATATTATGTACATTAGATTTATAGATTAGATAGGACATGGAATGCATCTGATATCAAATCGTGAACCCCAGTTCCCTTAACAACTACATTACGTTATTAAATACAAGAAAGCAATTTATAATCGGAACATTAAACTGAAGCTTTGAACCACAATTGTTAAGCACGTTAGTGCAGAAGCCTTCCATGATAGATTGATGTAGACTGTGCAGAAAATACAGAGAAGGAAAACAAAGGATTGGGCAACAGGACTTTCCATCAGACACATAATAATGACAACACAGTGTTGCAATTAGTGTAGTTGCTGCCTCACAGCTCCAGCGACCTGGATTCAATCTTGATCTCCAGTGCACAATCTCCCAGATGCTCTGGTTTCCTCTCACATCCCAAAGATGTGTGGGTTGGTCGGCTAACTGGTCGTTGTAAATTGCCCCTGGTGTGTAGGTGACTAGTAGAATACGTGGGAAGTTAATGGGAATGTGGGGAGAATAAAAAATTGGGATTACTGTAAGTGGGTGCTTGGTCAGGGCAGACTCAGTGGGCCATCAGGCCTGTTTCTGAGCAGTACGACTCCAAGATAATGATGTAAAGCATCAGTTCAGTGTAGATGACCATATGCCAAAAAACATTCAGACAACAAATTTCATCATCTCATTTTACTCCAAGCATGTCAAAAATCCTACGAAAAAGAATGCAAGGACCTCTACATGTGGGAATGTGGCATCCTATTGTTAGCTCATCAAACAACGATACTTCCTTCAAAATCGGTAAATTTTGGTAAATTAGTAAATTGCCAAAATTTACCAATTTAGAGAAAACATACATTTTTTTTCCCTAAAAATCAAACTGAGTGGCCATCTGAGGAAATTGCTCAGCAGGAAACAAGTTTGAGCTGTTTGCTCAACCTCCTGCAGACAACCACAAGGAGAACAAGAAGAAAGATGTCGTGCAAGGAAAATACATTCATGAGAAAAAGCAAGCCCCTGAAAGCTCCATCAACAATGACCACAAACAGCCTTAGTACTTCATGATGAAATAGGCAGACTATAATCCTTTTGCTATCCTACGCAGCCATAGTTTCCTCTACAAGCATTTGAGCTATGGCAAAGGGCAGTCTCAGGATCAGAAGCATTAATTCCTTTAACGATGATTTCCTAGTACTGCAGACACTACACAAATCCCTTCTGGTATTATATCCCTGTTGGTATCAATTATATGATCTTTAATTTTAATGCAGACATTTATCTTAAAAGGAGTTAAAACATTTGTTAAAATGATGGCCAAGGCTCGGTCACATTCAATGCACTGAATACATTCTAGGCACTGCCACCAAATGCAAGCTGTTTGCCACATTGCAAACTAACACCAGACCAGGTTTTCTAACATCCTTTAATCCTGTTATCAGATCAGTTCTATCCAAATGCTGTGCCTCAACCAGCAGTCCTCTGCCAGAATCCAAAGCAGGTTCATTCTCAAACTTATTCCTTGACCTCTCAAGACAATCCCAGTGGTAATGAATCAGGTCACACACAACAGTAAGGAGATTCTCTTGCTGAATGTGTAAAAGCTCATCCAGTGTGTCTTTTCATCTTCACTACACAGCCACAGTTTTGTTCATCAAGAGTACAAACTGGTTATTTTGCCTCGATTGCCAGGCTAATACATTTTTTTGCATTCCTATGAACCCATCATCATTCAATTATTTTCAGAACAATCAAGGTAATGAAAGCTATCATGCAACAACCCAGGGTTGGACATATTTGCAGGAAATACATTTCAACCGATGCTGTGATTATTTCCCATGAGAGATCCCAGACCTTCCCATCCAAAGCTGATGTTGTCTCCTAAGCTGCACCATTGAGGGAAAGAATTCTTGCATTTACTTAGCAACTTTCATGTCCTCAGGTTTCCAAAGCCATTCATGTGAAATAAGAGCAGGTGTAGGCCATTCAGCCCCGAGCCTATTCTGATCTTCTACCTCAACATCATTTCTTGCCCTAACCCCTTATCACTTGATTCCCTTAATATTCACAAATCTATACATTTTGAATGCAATCACTAACTGAGCCCCTAGAATAGTGAATTCATTGCCCTCTGAATGAAGAAATTCCTTAAATGTGCTACCTCATTTTTTTGAGATTCTGAACTCTCAAGCCAGGGGAAACATCACCCTGTGAGAATTTTTGTACCTTTCAATGAAGTCACCCCTCATTCTTCTAAACACTACAGAACAGGAGATCAAGCTGACTCAATCTTCCCGCATATGCCATCTCAGGAACACATTTGCTGAATCTTTGCTCACCCCCTTTTGAAATGTAGTTACATTAACATAGTAAATTCAAAATTTGATACGCGCACAGTAAAATCCCTTGACCAAAGCCATAACCCCCAGTTAATCTGTAATCTGTTTTTAAATCAAGTTGGTTGAGAGATGAAAACTGGTCAAGACTCTGAAAAAATACCTCCTACCCTTCTTTAGAAAGGCACTACAGAATTTCTCACGCCCAACTGAGGGGGCTGAGTTAATTTGTGATCTTGTCTGCAAGTTGGTTGCAAAGAAATAACTAGAATTGCTGCAGTTCACACGTAGCTAAAAATGAATCAGCTGGGTAGTTCATACCAGCCATCTACCCTCACGTTAGGCCTTTTACGATTCAAATGTACTCACTTTCCGTGTTTAGCCAAGGCTAAACATCGTACCTTTACCCAGCCCAGCTATATAACTGCTCCAACTAGATCATGCAAGAAACAGATTTTCAGGCAATTCAATCCTCACAGCAATGTCTACACACATTTCTCTCTGACATTAAAATACTTCCATTCATACAGTTCATTTCACAACCTCAGGATATCCCAAAGCACGTTATAGCCAATAAAGTTCCCCCTCGATCCACCAAGTAAAGTTCCTAATTTAATGTAGCATAACAGCCAATTTGCATCCAACAGCACTTACAAAAAACAATACGGTACCAACCCGATGCATTTTCCTAGTGATATTCAAGAGACCCAGCAAATCTCGCAGAACTCCCCCTTCGAGCTGTGCCATGGGATCTACCCAATGTCAGATGCGGGACTGAATTTAATGTCTAATCCAAAAGATATCCTGGAGTGCCAGCTCAGGTTGTGTCTTCAGTCCTCTAAACAGAATAAGGACCCACATCATCTTTGACCCTGGTGACAGTGTTGCGACCAAGTAGTGGCTGACACTTTACACTACCACTTTAATATCAAGCTCAGAACCACCGGCTCATTCCCATTATAGCAAAGAACCATACGAAACAACAACAAGGCACTTTTCCACCATGGGGAAGGAAGGGTCAACACGAAACAATGAAGACTTCTGATCTACTTTATTATCTCAAAGTGACCACATACAAAGCTGCATCAGAATATATAGACACAAAAGTAAATGCAAATCAAGAATATCATTCAGGGAAAAAATGAACTTCTTAGCCAGAGCATCAAAACAAAAGCTCTGATGTAAGAAAGTATTATCTTTAAATGGCACATTTCACAGAATGATTATAAACATTCTGATATAATTGCCTGCTTTTTGTTTGTTTGAGTCCTCTCATTAAGCTATTTACTTGACAGTTTAGATCTTCTGTACAAAAAAAAATCAGGTTTTCCGCTGGATGCAGCAAAATACAACTTTTCTCATGGAAGGACTTTGAGGAAACACTATACAGTTGTCAGCACTCAGTTTATAAAAGTGTAGTGTGCAATGCTGTAGGGATTTACATGCTTTAAAAACATACAGTCCTGCCAAGCAACTTATGTTTTCTGCTTCTGCACACGAGAAGCCCCTGGTTCCCAAACAAAATGTCCCACCCAACTGTCTTTTACTTCAGCCTGACAAGGAGGCCAACATAAATACATGGAACCACTCCTGAGCTGGTGACAGGATGTGGGGAAAAAAAACACCCACATTTGAAACGCTCAATTTGTTGATCAGCCACATCAAAATAAGTTGACGGATCCTGCATCATCATTGTCCAAAGGCTGGAAAATAAAATCACGTCTTCACCTCTGCAATGTTCCTATCCTGGGTAGGGGTAGTCTCTGTCACCAGGATCACACTGCCAGCTTGCTCACTGCTGCCCCTGAACTACTGTCCTGCCCTGATATACTGTGCTCATACATCAGGTCAGGATGAGACCAGATCAGCACAGTGGTGCAGCGGTTAGAGACCCGGGTTCAATCCTGATCCCTGGTATTGTCTGTGTGGAGTTTGCATGTTCTCCCTGTGATCGTGTGGGGCTCCTCTGGGTGCTCTGATTTTCTCCTAAATCTCAAAAACATGCAGGCTGGTAGGTTAATTGGCTGGTGTAAATTGCCCCTAGTGTGTAGGGGAATGGTAAAATCTCAGGGGAGTTGACGGGAATGTGAGGAGAGTAAAATAAGATTACTGTTGGATCAGTATTTCCATACTCTATGACTGCAGTCTGCAGTAGGGAGTATGACCAAATGGTGACCTGAAGCCAGGACCCATCAAATTTTCACCCTGCTCTAGATTGAAGTCAACTGCCGCAATCCCATAATACAATGTATTAAGGGCTGCAGGGGGTAATCCAAGCTTCCACTCCGCTGATGCTCACAGGCTGTACTTAGCCTCCAGAGCCCTGCAGCCATTAGTTTAAAGAAACTAATTCATCCCAAGCTGCAGAAGGTTTTGACCCAGAATACCCTGCTCTGGTTTATCCTCCAATCCTGTGTCACCAAGATATAGCACACCACAGCTGACTAATTGTTTCAGTTTAAGCTCTGCCCCCGACCATTATTTTCATGTGACAAGGGAGATCAATTTCACGGGCCACAAGTTTCACATGGAACTACCCGTCCTTGGTTAAATTATTTCATTCAGAATTCTCAATACAAAAGACACTGAAAATCTGGGGCAGCAAAAATGAATGAGCAAGTCATATAAATAGGAGCAAAAAGCCATCAATGTATTTTGTCAAAGAAAAAGGAGGAACTCATTATGTTACTTTGTCACTGGAGCACAGATTTTCCTTTTAGTAATAATGTGACAGATTGTGAAGTCCCTTGTGTATTATGTTACCTGGAATTATAACAGCATTTGATGACCAGATTACTCTCTCAAGATACTAGTCAACTTACTGATTTTCTCGTCAAATTATACAGTTTAATGAATTGCTTATCATCAGATGAATAAAAAGCACCAGCCCTCTATGTCAAATATGAATCATACTGTTTCCAGAAAATGAAGTTCTGTACTTTAATCCCCTTAGTACTTCATGTTTTCATCTTGCTCATGTTACCCAGGGATAAGGAATCTTTGCTGGTCTGTACATATCTGATCTGCCATCCTTCAGTTATTGAGCTCACTACCATTTTATTCAGTGCATTTCTTTCCCATTGTATTATCTATAAACTCTAGGATCTTAAATGAGTTTTAGATAACCTTTGTACCTAAGCACCACATTTCATTATCATAAAGCAAAAAGCTGCACTATACTGTAGTTGGAAAGTTTCCCATAATTAGACGGTGGTTTACAAGGAAATACCCCTCATTTTTCTGCTGTAAGGAATTAATGCAAAGAATATGATTTTCATGCGCAGATGTACTACAGACATTCTAGTCACCTACAGCTGATACTTATTTCAGAAAATCTTCTGAAAACAATCTGAAATTCTAGATACTAAAGCACACGATATTATATAATAAAATAGTTTAAATATCTTTTTTAAATATTATATCGCTTGTAATGCTACTATTTTCCAATATGGTGCAAACAATGTTTGTGGGTTTGTTGTATTTTTTTTCCTTCTGTAAAGAGTTTGGTTCTACTTTGAAACAATGAGGTGCAGTGAACTAAACCACACCTTGACATGCAAACGATCTCAGCAAGCACACCTCTCTATTCAGCTTTTCTTCAGGCTACTCAACTGACGGACTGTGGAGGGATTAGAGAGATGTCCCCAGATTTATCCGTGCGCCTCTTCCAAATCGCTAAAACACATAACTCACCGTCTCCCTGTTGACCTTGGACCAGCTAATGCGCAACACTTGACAACTAATAAATACCATGCCGAGAACTCAGCTGAACCATTTTCATGTTTTTTTTTGCCTTTTGTTGCTTAACACTATTTTTAAAGCAGCCAAAAGCGAGGAGCACGAAGCAAACTGGACATCGTTGGAAGCACATGTTTGACTTCTGCTCAATGATCGATGCGGCCGCATTTGCAAAATAAAAACACAAACTTTCCACCCTAGGGTTCATATGTTAAGCAAAGAGCTTGACACCCTTTTCTATGCTTAGTGGTCAGCAAAACCACAGCCCAATACACAGGCGGCGGCGTCATTATAGCGAGAGCCTTGCAAGGATTATGATCCGAAGGTTACGCCGCTTTTCTCACCGTGCACAGTCCTCTCAATGCACCGAGGCGAGCGTCCGGCCATCTGTCCGTGGCTGCACAGCCCGGTGTCTGGGTGCGGGCTCGCCGGCTGTTGTGATCCCCTCTGGCGGTGCCGGGTCCCTTCCTGACAGCTGCGCCGATCCCCCAGGCGCGGGCTCCTCTCCCAAAACACTTATGCAACAACGTCAGGCTCTGCCTGGACTGCAGGAGAAAGTGTGGGGGCATTGCTGCCTGCTGCCCTGTTACGGACAAACACGCACACAAGTGCTGCTTCAGCCCAGCCCCTTTCCTCGGTGCGGACACAACAGCAGCCCCGTTCCCAGGGAGCGATCGGGACGCGGCGGCGGCGGCGGCGGCGACGGCGGACTGTTGCGCTCTCTCCCGTTCCCCCTCTCTCAGTGCACCGCCACCGCTCCGCGTGATTCAGCTGTTGTCAGTTTCACACCAGCCCCGCCTCCTCCCCCTCCTTCCCCCACCTCAGAGAAATCGGCAGCCAGCTGCACCATTGGCCGGGATCTCTGCTGATTGACGTGGGCACGTTTCATGGCAAACTCCCGACCAAGGCACCGACAGAGTCGGTAACAAAAGTACAAGTCAGCCGATGCATTTACATTCCGTGCACCGAATCTGCATTAACTGCTTACTTACTGTTAAGGCCCCCGAACAGTAAGCGTCTGGGAATGCAAATCCGCAAGTATCGCAGTGTTTACGCAACAAGAGCACGGCATTTACCTTGGAAATAAAGGACAATTGGTCCCGTCACGGCCCAGATTGAAGTGCAACAAAAGCTTTCTTGCTAGAAGAATCTGCACCACAGGTCACGAACCTCTTGCACAGAACATAATAGTCTCCAGGAATGAAATCAACTACATTTATTTTTCCCGCTTCGGATCTGTCACTCTACTTTCCTGCGTGTTAATAGAAGGGGTGATAACTTCATCCAGTTGCTGCAACTAGGTCATTTGTTCGGGTTGCATCCTTGATCCAGCTCATTGAATAGAAACAATACGGCTTCTAGTTCACCAAAACACCATTCAGGCATCTGAGGAAAAGTGTAGTGGGAGTGCCAGACCACAAAGCAGACATCACGCTCATGGTCAACAGAGCAGCAGTGATCCCGTCCTCCTGTACTCTTCAGAGATATGGACAATCTTTTGTAGGTACCTCAAAGCAGTAGATACTTACCACCAACATTGCCTCCCATAAATTCCTCCAAACAGATTGGCAATCAGTGTCCTCCGTCGGGTCAATGTGTTCAGTTTCAAGGGTTGATCTCGCACTAGCTTCAGTGGGCCCAGGTTTTCATATCGTCCACATAACCTGATACCTATCCCCCTAAATGGGTACTCCACACTGAGCTGCATCACAGTACGAAATTTCCAGCAGGAAAAAGAAAACACTACAAGGATATCCTCAAAGCCTCCTTGAAAAAAAAGTATGATCCCTCACCTGACCCCATTCAAATCGTTAGAGAAGCTTTGGAAAGGCACAACACATCCTGAGTCTTCCTAAAGATAGCACGTGTAGTCTCTGAGCACAAATAGCAGGAGTGCAGGACAATCCAAACCAAATCTGTCCCACACTACATCCCCAGTAGGAGGCAGCATCTGTGGATGCTTCATGGGACTCATTTGTTCCTCTCAGAATCCTCTACCATGAAGGACTGCTTAAGAAGGCAAAATATATATTAAACATGACTTTAAAAATCTAAAACAAACACATATTAGTTGTCATCCAATTGGGGATCGTTTTTTACAAAACAAAATGAGGAAGTATGTTCGATTTCACACCCTGTAAAGTCTTGGCATTCCTCAGCCTGCAATACGTCATGCTGTGTTGGCACCAGTAGTGATGTAAACTAGGCATTTTTTTAACTGAAAATCACAGTTGTACAATTTGAGAAGTTAAATGTAATACACGGCTTGGTACGGAACCAGGTGGATCAAAATAAGTAGAAGTGTATACCTGAGCTCACTTGATGTCAACCCTCAGGTTGTAATGTGCTAATAGAGAGCCACCTTCCGAACTGGCTCACATCCCAGTGCTCGGACTTCTGTACTGCAGGTGGTAGTGAAGCGACATGCGCCTTCTCATCACCTGAGTTTATTGTTAATATATGCTCAATTCCTTTGACATTTTAATAACTGATTAATTTGTACTCCTTCCAGTCTAGTATACTGCAACGTGGTCTCCTCCAACAGGAAAAACCAAACACAGATTGGGTGACTGCTTTGCCAAACACCTGCTTTTAGTCCGCAGTGACAACCCGAGGCTTCCCATTGCCTGTCACTTTCTGTCACTTCATCCCATGCCCTGACGTACCTGTCTGTGGCCTCCTGCACTGTTTAAAACAAGACCCAAAATAATCTTGAGGAACAGCACCTTATCTACTGCATTGAAGCCTTCTGCAATCAATATCGCATTCAACAATCTCAATTTAAACTTACCAACTTCAGGTAATTTACTTTCTCTGTTTATATCAGAACTGGCCAGCTTTGCTGTAGTATTTGTAACATTATTCTGTTGTTCCTTCTCCACTAGTGTGGCTTGATGTGTCAAGTTTTGCATTTCACAACTTTTATATCTTCATTTGTTTGTGTTCTCTCTCCCTCTTGACTGCCTCGTTAACCTATCAGCCAGATTGCATCATCCATAGTTAAACATAGAAGCATATAACCATGGAAATTAAGAACAGGTGCAGTCCAGTTGTCCCATTGAGCCTGCTCCATCATTCAATATGATTATGACTGATTCCAAATTCAGTCCTCCGTTCCTGCTTTCTCCCTATATCTCTTGACCTCTTTAGCCATATAGAAAATAGGAGCAGGAGTGGGCCATTCAGCCCATCTAGCCTGCCCTGCCATTCAATAAGATCATGGCTGATTTGCCCCAAGCTCCACCTCCTCTTCTGTGCCAGCTTTCCAATTTCCTTAAGTTTCAAAAATGTATCTACTCCCTCTAAGTGCCCCAATGATCCAGCCTCCACAAATTTCTGGGGTAGAAAATCCCAGAGATTCAACACACTCTGGGAGAAGAAGTTCTTACACAACCTAGTCTTAATTGACTGCTCCCTGCTCTTGTAATTCTGGCCCCTCATTTGAGATTCTCCCACTTAGTGGAAGCTTGTTGACCTCTACCCTGTCATACTCTCTAAGTATGTTTCAATAAAATCACTCCAAATTCTGCTAAACTACAGAGAATATAGATCTACTTTCTTCAGTCACTCTTGATAGGATAACTCTCTCATCCTAGCAAATGGTCTAGTCAATCTCTTTTGCACTGCATCCAATGCCAGTATATCACTTCTTAGGTAAGGGCACCAAAACTGTACTCCAGATGTGGCATATAAAAGCTATGGCCAACTCTGTGTTGGATGTACTGAATGATTTGACCTCAACTGTCTTCTATGGTACAGAATTCCACTCTTCACCCACTATTTGGGTGAAGAAATTTCTCCTCATCTCAATCCTAAATGGCCTACCCTATATCCTGGGGGTTCTGGACTTCCTCACCATCTAGAACATCTTTTCTGCATTTAGTCTGTCCACTCCCATCTGGATGTTATACATTTTAGTGAAGTCCCTTCTCATTCTTCTAAATTCTAGCAAATATAATCCCAATCATCCCAACCTCCCTTCACAAGTCAATTCGACTATCCCAAGAATCAGTCTGGTGAACCTTTCCTCCATCGTAAGATAAGGAGACCAAAACTGCACACAACATGCAAGTTGTGGTCTTTCCAAAGCCCTGTACAGCTGCAGTAAGATGTTCCTACATTCAATTCCTCTTTCAATGTAGCCCAACATACCATCCGTCTGCATGCTTACTTTCGTCAATTGGTGCACAAGGACCCCCAACTTCTGCTGCACCTCTCTCTTTCCTAATCTTTTGCTGTCCACGTAATGGCTACTTTGGTCTCACACTATCAGAGATATTCCCCACCCTCTCTGTAATTTAAAACTAATTTGTTTTCTCCCTTTTTCCAGTTCCAATGAAGGGCCTTCAACTGGAAATTGTAACTCTGTCTTTCCACAGATGCTGCCTGCCTGCTGAATTTTCTGCTTTCTTTTAAAGTTCTAGAACCTGTTTCCATAATTTTTCTGATTTATTTAACGTTTTACCAATACCATGGTATATTTTTGATCCTTTACATATTATCAGAAATCCTATAGGTCATTGGTCCTGCACGTTTATTCAGTGTCTAAATCTGATTTAACAGTTGTAAAAAAATTGTTAATTAAAAAGTAGAAATCCTTATTATGTCAGAACAAAAGCTGCATTAGTGACATAGCTTGCTTTTAATGCCACCAAGGTCTGAAGTCACGGCCTATGTATATCCTTAACTCCAAGGCATTCCATACTGTGAGCTGACTATTCTTCTTGGCAAAAACAGCAGCAAATCATGCTTTACATATGTCAGTTAAAAGAAATATAACTTATGGTTTCATCGCAAGAGATATTCTGTTAGTTATAAAACTTTTCTGAACCCTTTCATTGTCAGGGTGCATCAGAATCAGATTTATTATCACCATCTTATATGATGTGAAATTTGTCATTTTGTGGTAGCAGTACAATGTGAAGGCATAAAATTACTACAAATTACAAAATAATTAAATGGTGCAAAGAAAAGGAATAATGAGGTAGTTCTCATGGACCGTTCAGAAATCTGATGGCAGAGGGGAAGAAGCTGATCCTGAAATGTTGAGTGTGGATCTTCAGGCTCCTGTACCTCCTTCCTGATGGTAGATATGAGAAGAGGGCATGTCCCGGGTGGTGAGGGTCCTTAATGACAGATGCTGCCTTCTTGAGGCACTGCCTCTTGAAGATGTCCTCGGTGGCAGGGAGGGTTATGCCTGTCATGGAGGTGACTGAGTCTACAACCATCTGCAGCCTCTTTCGATCCTGAATATTGGAGCCTCCATACCAGGCGGTGATGCAACCAGTCCATCCATTGGCATAGGAAGGTAAAGTTTGCATTCAGGCATCTAAAGTATTCAACCAGAAAACCTTTGCACTTTGAATTATCTTGCCACATACCAGTGTTATATTCAACAATGATGCCATTTTTGCTGCAGTGTTCTTTTTGGTGACTGGATTCATAATAGTGCAAAACATTGAATCCCTGATGACACAGAACAGCAGATGGCTAGGGGAGGAATTACAGATGTGGGGATGTTGTAATTCTCCCAAGAATTGAGCCAAAACCATATCTGTATTTCATTCTTATCTGCTCCACTCAAAGTTGAATTGCTTGGTGTGCTGTGGGTCAATTGGCAACCTCCCCTAGTAACATACGATGCTTTCTTAAAGCAGAGAATAAAGTATTTTCAAAAGAATAAATTTGATGTCTGAATTAACTTGAAAATTCAGTCATGCTGGAAAACCAGATAATACGATTACAGAATGATGCAGCAGAAATGGAGGACATTCAATCCATCATACCTTTACTAGCTCTTTCCTCATAATTGTGGGGAATCCTCACTTCATGAATTCATCTAATTCTCTTCTGAAAGATTTTACTGAATCTGTTTCCATCATTCCTTCAGGCAGTTCATTCCAGATTAATAGTAACTCAAGTAAAAAAATAGATTTCTCATGTGACCTCTGGCTCTCCGCCACCATAAACAGCTTCTCCTGATTTAACCTATCAAAATGGCTCAGGATTATGAACAGGCAACAAATTATAATCCCTGGCCTGAGAACAATCTGAGTTCCTCTATATAAAGTATTCTATTACCATTCCAGAAATCTTGCCAATACTTTCTCTCAGGCCTTGACATATGTTTTGCTTAAAGTACAGCAGTCAGCTTTGACTCTCATCAAGAGCTGGAGTCTACAGCATGTTCTTAAATGTTTAGCATAACTATTTAGTTTTTGTATTCAGTGCCTTTATTTATAATGCAAGGGAATCTATATGCCTTTTTAACAGCCTTCTCAGGTGGTTCTGCAACTCTTCTATACTTGTGTACCTATGCCTTCCTGTCTCTTTACCTGCATTCCTTATAGAATTAAACAATTTAATAGTCTCTCTCCTCATTCTTCACACCAAATTGTTTCCCTTTAATACATTTCATCTGCTATATTGTAGCTTCAGGCAACTCAGAGTGTAGCTGTAACATAATAAATCACTATAATTTTGAACAAAGGAAAATTCTTGTAAAGATATCTAGCATATCTCAGGTCCCAACCAATACCTTAGACCTTATATCCAATACCTTACCCAATACCTTATATTGTATAACTACAGCAATTATGTCCTTGCAATTCATCTTTTCCAGAAAAACTGGATCCAGTTACATTACCTACTGTTTCTCAGAGTCAAGATAATTGTATAGTTAGCCTGTCAGTCAAACTTAATGATTATTTTGGAAAAACTCAGCAGGCCAGGCAGCATCTGTGGAAAGAGAAATAGAATTAATTTTTCATGTTGATGATTTTCATCTGCAGTGACAGATTGATTTTCTGCACTAACTCACTACACTTTCCTGGAAGAAATTGGCAGAAGTTATGATATTTTCTACTTCCTTCACTTTTTTTCTTCTGAGTGCATTAACTTTGCAGCATCTAAATTTATGATTGTGTTCTTGATAGCCATGGATTTGCTCCATTATTGTGACCCAGCCAATGGACGGCCCTGTATGTACAATTGCCAATATTTTGGCATAATTTATAGCTTTCCTGGAGATTTTACTGCTCAGAAAATAGTCGTTTGACCATTGTTGGCTCTCTGAAAGTGCCATTTCGGATTCTTCTTCTCCATTTTGATTAGCCTTACAAGTCAGTGAGGATATGAAATATTTTCAAGGAGGCTCTGGGAACATCTTTGAAACATTTTCTCTGACCCCCTGGTAAACACTTGATGTTTTTTAAATTTTTAAATTTTTAAGATTTTATTTACAGCGTGGTAACAGGCCCTTCCGGCCCAACGAGTCCGCGCTGCCCATTTTAAACCCAAATTAACCTACCCGTACGTCTTTTAGAATGTGGGAGGAAACGGGAGCACCCGGAGGAAACCCACGCAGACACGGGAGAACATACAAACTCCTTACAGACAGCAACGGGAATCAAACCCCGATCGCTGGCGCTGTAATAGCGTCGCGCTAACCGCTATGCTACCATGCCGCAGAATGCTTACTTCAGGAGGCTGGTTTCCAGCATGTGAACATTATGGTCTCCCTGTTGGACTGTGCTGAGTACAACGAGAACCTGAACGCTAGGGATGTTGGCGTGAATTTGGTCTGTTTTCCATAAATTTAGAGACTTTTGTAGAGACATGATTGATGGTACACTTCCATTATTTTGCAATGCTTGCTCGAGATAGTCAACACTTCCGCAGCATACAGGAAGGTGAGAAATCACTCCCAATGTAGTAGACAGTGAGTTTAATACTGACATTGTGGTCTTGACCTTCAAAAACTCTTCTTTGGATGTCTGAAGGCTGTGCTGGCGCAAAGGATGTGGTGGTGAATTTCATCACTGATGTCTGCCTTTTCTGAGAAGAGACTTCCATGCTGTCCAATGTGATCCACTCTTGCGTTTTGCTGTAGACCATTATTGTTGGGGGGTTCTGTTGTGCAGCAGGGAACTTTGGCAGAGGATGTCTATCTGGTGCAATGTTTAGTATAAGGCCCTTTCTTCTCTCTGTTTTGCTGAATGAGTCAGATGATTTGGAGTTCAGCCTCAGGTAGCTGACTGGTGCAAACATCATCTGCAGCTCAATGGTCGAGGTTGGAGTAATCTCGGTGTTCAACTAAAGGTGAAGGAGGTTGAGGAATGTCCTGTCATTCTGTAGATTAGGTCTACTTTAGAGGAAAGCTCCAATTCCTGAGTATTACCATCGTCATCATCACCTACGTGTCTGTTGACGAAGTCAAAGATGTTTTGTTTGATAATTCCCAATGTTGGTGTGACTTTGCTATTGGGATGATCAATGATGCTGACTTCTATCATGGGGAGATTTTCTGAGGGTACTGTCTTCTCCCAACCAAGTTGGTGCCATCTAAAGATAAGTGCCTGGAATGTGCTGGGATAGTTTTACAATTTAAAGATGATGAACAGTACTTAGGATTATTATTTTGCTGGGAAAATTACAGCTTGCAATACAGTAGCCTTCAAAAAATAGCCCCAGTTTATTGCTTTTCCATTAGAAGGTTACATGCAGCTGTCTTATGTGTGTATTAAGTGAACTTTCAGCAATTGTTTACCTGTTTTATGGCACGGACATTTTTAAAACCTTGGAAAATCTGAAGAAACATTACAGTGAAATGTAATTTCACAAGTCCAGCAAACAATAAATAGGGCAAAACTATATCTCAAGGACTTTGGAAACTTACTGTAGTTAAAGGAGCAGTCCGATTTACACAGAAGTGCTGTTAAATGAGTGTTTTTTCACCCTATAGAAAAAAATTATGTCGATATTTACTGTAACGCATGGTTAACTCTGCCTTACATCCCTTCAGGAATGAGGACTATAATAGTCCGTCCTGTCCCCCTTGACGTTGTGATCTCCTCTCTCTTCAGGTAATGTTCCCTTCTCCACAGAATTTGCCATCATCAACCCATCCTTCAGAAAACAAACATTGACCCTTCTGTCCCTGTCAACTGGCACCTCACCTCCAACGTCCCTCTCCCTCCCAAGTCCTGATGTGTTGTACCTTTCAAATCCATGTTAATTTTGCCCAGAGTATCCTGCTTCAATTTAGAACATAGAACAATATAACACAGGAACAAGTCCTTCAACTCACAATGTTGTGCTGAACTAATTTCAGTTACTCCAAACAGGTTTCTGTCTGTGCCACAATAATGAAATGATTCACCCAGATTATGAATTAAACTGCATGTGACTATTAGAAAAGTAACCTGTCCCTCCTCACCTTTCTGGTCTGTAGCTTTGACATTGCTAACTGTACCATTATCATCCACTGCCTTCACTACTGGGTGGGACCACTCTTTTTTATTTTTAGACTGTGAATCCCCTGGAATATCTCTTCTTATTGCTCCAGTGTCATTACCTCTGGTGTTTCCCAAGGATCTACTCCTGGCCCTTGCTACTTCTCATCTACTTGCTTTCTCTCAGTGTCAACATCCAAGAACTCAGTTTTACTTTCCATGTAATTGTTGATAATGTCCTCTCCATTTCAGTACCACCCCTGTTCACCTCTTCTAAATTGTCAGGCTGTTCATGCAAAAACCAATACAGAAAGTTCCTCCAAATAAACATAACAAAAGCCACAGTCCTCATTCCCCAACACAAGGCACTGAGGCACTGATTCAACACTCTCCATAGTATTTTTCTGAAACTGAAATGGACCCATCATAACCTGGTATTTTGTTTGGCCCAATGCTGTTCTTTGTCTAAATCTAGTTCTGACTCTGCTTATCTGATGTTGAAATCCTCATCCATGCATCGGTTACCTCTAATCTTACCTATTCCAGTGCACTCTGGCCAACTAATTACATTCCTGTATTTAGAGGTTATCAAAACTCTGCTGACAATGCCCTCACTTGTGTAAAGTCCCATTTACCCACTACCACCGTGCTCGCTCCTGATGAAGCAAAGTTTACATTTCAAAATTCTCATCCTTGTTTAAAATCGCTCTGTAGCCTGCACTCCTTCACCCCCTAATATCTGTCAACTCCTCCGGCCCCACAGCCTTCCAGGATACCTTGGTTCTGTGAATTCCGACCTCCCTAGATTAATCACGTCACCTTTTTTAAGGTCTGCAATTTCTTCCCTGATGGCATTACTTCTCTTTGTCTCCTTCCTTTTTAAGACATCATATATAAAAAGAACTATTTCTTTAACCAAACTTTTAGTCAGTGGCCTTAATAACCCTGCATGTAGTTCAATGTCATGTCTTGTTAGGTAATGATATAAAACTCTTTGGGAGGTTTTGTTATGTTAAAGGCTCCAGGTAAAATAAGTTGTTGTTGGATAGCATACAATTAAATACTTATATTCTTAGCTTGCCCAATTTTTAAGTGCTGTGTCCAGGGAAGTAGGAATTAACTCGTCTGATTTTTTTCTCATGTTCTTTATCACTAAATGTCAGTTGTCAGGGGTGTAATTACAAAGCAGCCCTTCAGATTAATTGCAAAGCTGTAAAGTGTTTTTATGGTCGACGATTTGTTAAGACACTAAAGAAGGGAGGACATTTAAGAAGGACTGTTAATGTAATTAATTGGAATCCACTAACTGCCCAGGTAGCTGATAAGAATAATATTTCTTCTTGATTTCGTATAATTAGAAGAACACAGTCTGAAATCTCATTCATTTAATTGAAAGCAAAATTTCTTCATAGTTTGAACACTAATTGGTCTGTCGACCTCGATTTCTTCAAATCCGATGGCAACACTGACAGGGTGTTCAGCCAAAGATATGAGGTATAATTTTAACACTGTTAATTCTCTCTAGGAGATGCATGTATTGATTAGACGAAGTTCCAGTCAGTCACTGTACAAAGAAGCCTTTATGTCTCAGTGAATTTATTATTAATGACCAAGCAGATCTTACTTCCTTGTGTGGTAGACTTTGGATAAGTTCTGATTGTGCAGATCATGGAATCACAGAGTTAAACATTATTTTGACTGGTGTTTGACAGAGGTAAATGTAATTCATTCTCTTACCTGACCCACCAGAGAAAAACTGCATTTTTTCTTTTGTGTTACATAATTTCACAATAAGGAGATCATTCCTTTCATGATTGCTCCAGGGCTTGATATGTTTCAATGAATATATTAGCATGTTAATTCCATTCAAAGTGTGCTCCCTTTGCATCTCACCCCTTACAATGCATTGCTTTGATTCACATGAAGTGCAATTATTTTTGAAGCCTTATTTCCATACGATGGATCACAATGAATTAATTTCTTATTGCTGTGAACTTTACTTATGAATCTTGGCATGAATAATAAGAGAGAATAAATATAACTGGGAGAAATGCCAGTTCTAAGGGATTTGTAAATCCACTTTATATTACTCTGTTTAACTGAACGTTGTAGTTTCTTGAATTCCAACCCTGTTTTAGTGCTAAAGTTGTGAGTTCGCACAAGGGGATGTAGATTTGTGATGCAGAACCAATTATGTGACATCCAGGTATCATTCTTCTTATTCATGGAGGATATTTAGTTACCAACATTTGATTTTCATCAAATTGATATATAACTCTAATGCAGCATATTTCAGTTATGTGACACATGTATTTTGTCTGGGTTCAAATTTTTAAGCCATCTTGTGCTGTTATAAAGATAGACTGCACAACTGTAGAAGCAAGGTTTTAGTGAGCTGACACTGTTTCAACTAAAGTAGCTGAATCTGCTTTTAAAACAATAGTTTACATTTCTATTGCATCTTTAATTTAACAAAATATAATCAGAAATCACAAGAAGGCTGATCAGAGGAATACATTTTAGGAGGATTGTCAATGGAGAGCAGATAGAAATGCGGAATGCTTTATTTCAGTTTGGGATTGGAGTTAGGTTGATTTGTGTATTAGGTTTGGATCAATTTATATAATGAGTTTGGATCAGATGGTGTTTTGCATTTGGGTGTGGTTCACAAATTGGGGTTTGGTCAGATTCTTTGTTAGTTAATACTATAAGTTTCAGTGGTGGAATGGAGGGAGGTCATTGTATTAAATACATCAAACAGAGGATCAGTACTTACATATAACATTTGCATGGCAGGGTTCAGGAAAGGTATACCAAGGTTACAAACAAAAGCGGCAACAAGTGCCTTAACAAAGGAGAGGGAGGGAGAGATTGTTCTTAGTCTTCTCCATAAGAGAAGCCAGTCTTCAGCCAATTCAATTCACACTACATGATATCAAGAAATGAGTGAGCACACTAGCTGAGCCAAAGGCGAGGGCTCACAAAAATAGCCTGGCTCTAGTGCTAAAAAAACAGTAGTGCTTCTAGCCAAGCTGTTCCAATACATCTACAGTGCTGCCAGTAACCCAGCAAATGTGAAAAGTTACCCAGGCATTCCATGCACCATAAGAAAGGTGAATCCAATCTGCCCAAATATTGCCATATCAGCCTACTCTCACACATGAGTAAAATAAAGATACTGTCAAGCAGGATTTACTTGCCAATAGCAAGCTCCCTGATGAAAAGTTTTGATTATCTTTCAAATCTTAGTCCATTTGTGAAGTCCAGAGGTAAGATTGACTGGTTTGACAACAAGGTAGCATTTGATCAAACGTAGTTCTGAGGAGTCTAATATCATCGAAGTTAATGGGGTTCAGGAAGAAAGCTCTTCACTGACTCAAATTATATTGAGTAGAAAAAGGTGGCTGTGATTGTAAGAGTCAGCAATCCAGGCAGGATTTACTAAAGGCAATGTGCTTGGGACAAGTAAAGCAAGTGATTGGTTAAGGAGAGGTGTAAGTGTGAGATGCAGGACCGCCATCTGAAATGGTTGAACTCAGTGTTGAGTCTGGAAGCTGTGATATGCCCAGTCAAAAGATGATGTATTTTTTCCAGAGCTTGCGTTATGCTTTGTTGGAACAGTGTTGGAGACTCTGGACGGTGCATGTGGGACAGAGGATTAAGATGACAGGTGACAGGAAGCTTGGGAGTCACATTTATGAACTGAATGGAAGTGTCACCCAATGTGCCATATTGCAAGGAGTGGACATTGTACACTTAATCGAAAGGAGTGGAAATAGATCATTTGTTCATCTGAAGAGAGTGTGTCGGGATCTGGATGGTGGAAAGGGAGGAGGAAAAGGGGCAGAAATTGCACAGGAATTTGCCACGGGAAAGGGAGGATGTGTTGATAGTGATCGGGGAGTGGACCAGAGCATCCCAGAGGGAGTCTTCTTGAAGCAGAAGGTGGGGATAAAATACCTGGCAGTGTCAGAAATAATGGAGGGTGATCCATAGAATATGAAGGTTGACAGGGTGGAAGGTGAGGACCAGGGGAACACTATTGTGGTCATATGGTGTTAGGTCCATATGTGGTTGGCTCACCAAAGTCTCCTCATGAGCAGTTAGATATAAAGAATTAATTCTGACTTTGAGGAAATGATTGAGCTCTGGATTGAAATCTGATACATTAGAAATGATAGGTGTAAACACACTTGTTATCATTCCTTGGCAACAGCAGGTGGGGCCTTTCATTTTGTGCTTTGTCATTGTTCAGTGCAGTATGAGGACATTCACATTTTCGTCCTGCTGAGCAGTCAATGAACTTACACACACCAGTTGTTCATATCATCACAGTAACCCATTGCTTTTCTATCTTTGATTTTTACTCTGACATAATGATCAACAACAGCAACTTGTTTTAACGTGGTAGCTTTACACTGGCAGAACAACCCAAGTCACTTCGCAGGAATTAGGTAAACAAATTGACATGGTGCCAAGGGACATGTTAGGTCAGATGATCAAAAGCTTGATCAAAGTGGTAGGTTTTTAAAAGAACCATTAAAAGAAGAGATTTAGGCAGGGAGATTCAGGAAGACTTGCAGGGGACAGGAGCTGGGCAGACGATGGCATGGCCCTCAGTGGAAGGCCAAAAGAAATCAGATGGCAGGGGGTCAGAATGAAAGGAATGTGGTCCTTGGAACTGAACATGATACTGAGATGAGGAGGAGCGAGGTCACGTAGTGCTTCTCTTAAGTAAAGGTAGGGCTCAAATTCCAGGATTTTTAATATATATTCTTAAGGCTTACATTTTTTGGCTTTAACTGATAGAAATGAAAACAAAAATATCCTCGAAGCCCTACCTGAAAAAATCGTATTTTTTTCATGGGTACAACCCTGAGGTAATAATAAATGGCAACCTTGCAGAATTTACAATTTCTTTCACTTTGTTGAGAATGTCACATGTGAGTTACTACAAGGCTACTTATTTTGATGCAGAAAGAGGCCATTAGGTCTATTGCATCCATGCCAGCTCACAACAGAGAAATCCCATTAGTCCCATTCCTTCTACTTATTCCCCAATAGCCCTGAAATTTATTTTCTCTCATGTGCCCATCAATCTCTTTTATGCTTCTTTTCCATTTACCTAGTCTGAGGGGTAATTTACAGTCGCCAATTAACTTACCGTCGCATCTTTGGAATAGAGATACTGTATACTGACCAATTCCATTTGTTTTTGAATTGCTCTGGTCAATGGAATGACACAGGTGACCTTGTGGATGCTGATAAATTAAGGTTTATGCAACTCTGAATGTGTATGTGTTATTACTATTCCCAATTTCAATGTAGTCATGCTATATTGAGACTGCAAAATGATGTGTCCTTTGGCAGTTTTTTTTTAGTAACTGAGATTTTTGATGTTGAGCTGAACACAAAAGAGGGAAAATATCTCAAACTGAAAGAAAAGTAAAAACCTGAAAGAATTCAAGCCCTATTCATTCTATATATTCTTGCTAGTAAACTGTAAGTGGCTGTAGTATAATACTAATTGTAAGAGTCACACAAGCAGGAGAAAACCATTTGGCCCATTGTTCCTGCACTATCCTTAAAGTAGATTGACTAGTGCCAACCCCTTGCTCTTTTACATAAGCCTTCTATGATATGCAAAGGATCCATATCATTGTGGTGAAGGAATGTTGATAGGTGCCCAAACCAGACTGATGTGCACCTTAGAGGACTCTTAGATGTTCCCACAGCATCATCTTACAAGGCCCTGGAGGTATGTCATACCTGTTACTAACAGGTTTGAAGCTTGGCAGTATTTAACATCACTAGGAAGATATCAAGAGTCCAGGGGCAGCATGTTCCTGTTAGGGTGAAGGGTAAACCTGGCAAGTTTGGGGAACCTTGACTGACGAGAAATATTGAGGTACTGATCAAGAAAAAGAAGCAAGTATAAATTGTGTTCAGGAGGTCGGGGATGAGTGAATCCCTTGATGACGATAAAAAGATTAAGAATGCTCTTAAGAGGGAAATCAGGAGCGTAAAGAGAGGGTATGAGGTAGATTTGCCAGGTAAGGTTAAAGAAAATCCCAAGAGGTTCTATAGCTATATTAAGAGTAAAAGGGTGGCTAGTGAGAGAGTAGGTCCCCTTAGAGATCAGCAGGGCCGCCTATATCTCCAGCCACAGGAGATGGGTGGGATTTTTAATGAATATTTCTCCTCGGTGTTTACTGAGAAGAAAGTCAAAGTTGCTCAAGAGATAAGGGAAACAAGTGGAGATGTTTTGGAGAAAATTCATATTACCATGGAGGAGGTACTTGCAGCCTTACAGTGCATTAAGGTGGATAAATCCCCAGGGCCTGACCGAGTGCATCCTCGGACTTTGTGGGAGGCTAGAGAAGAAACCGCAGAGGCCCTTACTTCATTGTTAGCCACTAGTGAATTTCCTGAAGACTGAAAGTGGCTAAGAAGGGTAACAAGTTCAAGCCAGGGAACTACAGGCCGGTCAGCCTGACATCAGTAGTGGAGAAGTTACTGGAAGGAATTCTGAGGGACAGGATCTGCCAGCATTTGGATAGACAGACTCTGATTCAGAGAAGTCAACATGGCTTTGTACATGGGAAGTTGTGTTTGATGAAAATTTTTGAGTTCTTTGAAGAGGTAACCAAAAAGGTAGGTGAAGGTAGGGCAGTGAATGTTGTCTGTTTGGACTTTAGCAAAGCCTTCAACAAGGTCCCACATAGCAGGCTGGTCTGGAAGGTTAGGTCCCATGGAATCCAGGGAGAGCCGGTTAGGTGGGTTCAAAATTGGCTCAGAGGTAGGAGGCAGAGGGTGGTGGTTGAAGGTTGTTTCTTGGAATGGAGACAAACGACTTGTGTGCTGCAGGGGTTCGTTTTGGGACCCTTGTTATTCATTATTTATATAAGTGATATGGATGTGAATGCGCAAGGCTTGATCAGCAAGTTTGCAGGTGACACGAAATTAGGATGTATTGCTGATAGTGAAGAAGGTTATCGTAGATTACAGGGGGATCTTGATCAGTTAGGGGAGTGGACCAAGGAGTGGCAAATGGATTTCAATACAGATAAGTGTGAGGTGATGCATTTTGGAAAGTCAAACCAGCGTTGGACTTATTACTATGAATGATAGGGCACTAGGGAGTGTAATGGAGCAGAGGGACCTCGGAGGACAAGTGCATAGATCATTGAAAGCGGCATCACGGGTAGACAGGGTGGTGAAAAAGGTATTTAGCACATTGGCCTTCATCAGTCAGGGCACTGAGTATAGGAGTTGGGACATTATGTTGCAGTTGTATAAGTTGCTGGTGAGGCTGCACTTGGAGTACTGTATTTAGTTTTGGTCACCCTGTTATAGGAAAGACGTGGTTAAATGTAGGATAGATTTATGAGGATGTTGCCAGGACTAGAGGGCCTGAGTTATACGGAGAGGTTGGTCAGGATAGGCCTTTATTCATTGGAATGTAGGAGAATGAAGGGCAACCATAAAGAAGTGTTTAATGTCACCCCTCATTCAAACTAGGGGGCATAGATTTTGGGTCGGGGGAAAGACTTAAAAGGGACCTGAGAGGCAACTCTTTCACCAACAGAAAGGCAACTTTTGATATGAACAACTGAGAGGCAACTTTTTCACCACTGTCAAAAGAAGTGGTTGTGGCAGGTTCAATAATATCATTTAAGAAGCACTTGGATAGATACATGGAGGGGTAGAGCCTGGAGGGATATGGGTTGAACGCAGGAAATTGGGGCTAGTTAGGTTGACAATGTGGCTGGCACAGACTCGTTGGGCCGAAGTACCTGTATCCCTGCCGTATTCCTCTGTGACTTGTCATTCCTGTTGATAAGGCACTCTTGTATTTTGCCAGCTATTTTTCTCCAATATTTGACATGATCTCTGATGTATGATTGCTGGTAGCTTTCTGGTGCCAAAACATTTCTGGCTGTCGAGTGTGGTCACTAACAACACATTTAAGCAGCACCTATTCAATAATAACCTTCCAGCTGATGTTTAGTTTGGATTCTGCTAGGATTACCTCAGTTCCAGATCTTATTGCAGCCTTGAACCAAACTGTAAAATAAACCCAAGTTGAAGAGTGAGGTGAGAGTGACTTCTTGAACAACAAGGCACCACAACAAGGAACAACAAGTGCAGCATCATCAAGCCTTGGTAAAATTGAAGTCAATGGGAATCAGGAAGTTTATCCTTCGTCACCTCTCGCCAATGGAAGATACTTTCTAGTTGTCGGAGGCCAGTTTTCAGTTCCTGGGAATTCCTCAGGTGCTTTGCCCAAGGCCTAAACATGTTCACTCGTTTCATGAATAACTTAAGACCAATCACGAATGGAGATATTCACTTTCATTTGTAATTCCAGATACAGATGGGCTTTTGACCTCACAATCTACTTCATTTGACCTTGCACACTGTCTACCTGCACTGCACTTCCCTGTAGCTGTGACACTTTACTCTGTATTCTGTTATTGTTTTTAGGCTGTACTACCTCAATGTACTCTGTACTACCTTAATGCACTGTGTAATGAATTGATCTGTACAATCGGTATGCAAGACAAGTTTTTCACTGTACCTTGGTACAAGTGACAATAATAAACCAATACAAATACATCGACACCTGGACAACATTCAGGCTTAGGCTGATAAGTAACATTTGGACCATGCATGTGCCAGGGAATGTCTGCATCCAGGCAGAGAGTGTCCAACCACCTTCCCTAAAACTTCAACAGCTTTGTTATTGAAAAAAAGTCCCCATCCTGTATGTTACCATTGACCAGAAAGTTACCCGGAGAGTCACTGTGGCTACAGGAGCAGGTCGGAAGGTGGGTATCTTGCAATGAATGACAACCCTCATGATTCCCTAAGTCTTTCTACTATTTATGTGTGCAAGTCAAGATTGTGAAGGAATAGTTGCTTGGGTGAGTGCAGCTCTGAAAAAACTCAAATGCAAAGCAGCGCACCTGATAACATACTCCCCCCCACATCTTACACAGTTACTTCCTCTACCAGTATCCTATCAAGATTATGGTGTGTGCTATTTTCAAGATGTAAGTTGCTTGCCAAGTCCTCCCAAATCTGTGCTCTCTACCTCTGGAGTACAAGGACCACAGCCTTGTTGGAAGAACCTTACCTGCAAGTTCCTTTCCACATAACAAAACGCCCTGAAGTGAAAATATATTTCTGATCGTACATTGTTGGTGGGTCAGTATTCTAGTAATCTCGACTAAAATACAAAACGGGAGTACCTTCACTATGCAGACTGCCGGAGTTCATGGCTTCTCTCTAATACTTTATAAATGCTATCTGAGTTGTGTAACAAATACTAAGTTTGTTAACACCACACACATCCCATAAATGAAACAAACAAAAAAATACAGGTTGAAATTATTGATTTTGGAGGTTAGTCATCCTTAGTAACATATGTGATCTATTTATTAGGGGAAGACCCCAGATGCCAGAGAATTGGAATGCAGCCAGTTAGGATCAGAAGGCAGTAGTAAAGGTGCCGACACTAACTTTCAGGCCTCACATTGTTGTTATCTGTAATGCAGTGTCTGAAAGGGTAGCTCAAAGAGACTGAGTAATTAATTTCATAAAGTAAATATTTGCAGAGCTATAGTGCCTGATCAGGGAATGGAACTGACTAGATAAGAGTCAGTACAGTTTGACTAACCTTCCTCCTTCTGGGTTGCAGAATTCTGTGTGAAAGGAACCAACGAGGTTATGGTTTGAAATTCAGGCCCATACTGTTTTCCTATTTTAAAAGAATAGCCTTGACGATATTTTATCTAGATAATGTTCATATAATGTGATTGAGGAAAGCCAGTCTCATTTTGCATTGGAGGCCGAGGTAAAGATTAATTCCTATATTGTTGTCCACATCCAATAATTATCCTTATCCCTTTTAAACAGGGGATAGAATTCATTCAGGAGGCTATTGGCATGCAAATCATTTCCTCCTAATCTGATGCGGTCTTTATGGAGAGAAAATGAAGAAATTTATCATAAAATCAAGCTCTCCTTTTCTGACTCTGGCAGTATACCATCTGCCATGGGTTAGTCCTACTCCTCCCATGATTTCCCTTTTGATTTCATGGAAGACGCTTTGTATTAATGAGCATGCATCTGAGCCTGTTCGTCATTAGCATGTGAGACACATTAACTGAATGAGGGATGAGGTTAGACAACAATGAACAGTACTGAGATGGATTGTGCTGAACTAAAATGAGAAAAACATTGCAAGGGGAACATTTGTTTGAGTCTGGAGAAAATTATGTCTTATGTTAAATATATTAGTTCCAAATGAAATACTTTTCATTTTCTTTCATTTACTTTCATTCCGACCAAAATCATTTAACATGTAGAGTGACCTCCCATTGTAAACCATAGTTCAGAAAGAAAGCATTGTAAGAAGAATAACTGTATATCACTAGTGAATGCCTATGACTCATCTCATGTTTGAGAGTCAGCTACCAGAATAAGTAGGTAGTTTTTTTTCTACAAAGAAAAATGTAAAAAATCCCTAATTTAAAGAATAATTGCAAAGCTGTACAAGCTGTATAAAAGAAGAAACTTGTAATTTCTCAAAGTCATAGCCAAAGAGACAGGATCTCTCACTTGCTGTATATTTTAATCATAATCAAAATAGGTGGAACAATTCCATTCATGAGGCTTTTGTAAGGTGGTTGGTGTTCTCCATCATTAATCTTTATATGGAGAACCAAGATAGCCAGAAAGGGTCACTGGGCTTTTGTTTAAATAAACTCAAGTTTAGCAGGTGGGATGCCAACTGAGAAAGCGCTGGAATGGTTGTATCAGGAGGTTATGAGTGCATGAGTGGGGGCTCAGCAACAGATGAGTTGAAGTAGGTGCAGAAACTGGCAATATTAGAGTTGGAAGTAGTTAAGTCCTCAAGGAAAAAAGGTCATTTGTTGTCTAGGTTCCTACCTATTGCAGAAATTTTGTTGTTCCTGGGCCTCAGGTACTTGGTTTAAATGTTTTGATGTCAACTCTGAATCATTCCTCCTAAATATTACAGCAGTTTTTGGACAGCCTCCTGTCTGCAATTCCCATTGTTACTTCCTTTGCTTCTCATTAGCTTTGTTCTACCAACATTACCTTCTTTTTCCACTCTATTTCTTCCTTGTTTTCATTTTTTATTTACACTGCTGCAGAGAATTCAGATTCAGAGGAACATTCTAATTAGAGATGCTTAACAAGGAACATATACAAAGCTTGTGCTATCTTTCAGTCCTCGTCAAGAGCATTTTTACATGTATAATGATAGCATATGCATGAATACATTGCCAGAGCTTTACAAGTGAACACCGATGATTAATGTTTCTATCCCCAAAAGACATTGATATAAAAAGTATTAAAAAATAGACCATAACATTAATTATGGAATGCAAAATTTAAGAAAATATGTAACAAATGAGCTAAACTTAGATGACAACAAAACTGAAATCAGTAAGGACAGACTGAATACAATGGATCAACAACTTCACACCCCTCCTCACCTCCAGACTGAGCATGTTGTGGGTCACATTTGATTTATATAACAAGCCCTTGTTGACTCCTACCCTGAGGCAAGTAGAGATTCAGAGATGGATGTAACATGAACCTCATTTCCTTAACATTAAGCTACTTGGAAGTAAAATGGTGCGAATGCCAGTCATCTCCCTAAGTAGATTTGTTGACTACAACTGACCAAGGACTTAGTAGAAATGGAATCTACAAGATTCTGTTGAGAATCGGCTGTGTATAACAGTCATAGAATCTATGAGTCTATGACTCTAAGTGCTCTCTCTGTTCAAAGGGCCCCATATGGGATTAAAGTCAAGCATCCACTCTGAGAATGAAACACCGTCTAACATCCACACTGCTTCTGCCAAGTAGCAAAGCTGCAGCTCAGTACCAACTGGATTTCAAATCTTTTCTCAAAATGTCTTAAGTGCACTTTTAGTCTGGTGTACTAATTGAATTGAGCATGAAAAACAGCTTGTTAAAAGTCAGATGATTTCAGATCAAAAGACATATCATCCTCGTCATTATGAGGGAAATACACCTTGTAGCTGATGCCACATTTATCTCAAATTTACGTGATGAATTATAGATAACAATGAACAAGTTCTCGGTTGTATGCGCCAAGTTCAGCATGACAATTAGTATCATGGAATCAGTTGAAATGTTACTGTGCATCCTACCCTGAAACTGGCATTAATAAAGGTGGTCTGGACAATGTGGATCACTTCTGCTCTCTTAGCTCATCTTTTACCTCTTACCTGATGTAGATAGTTGGTGCAAAATTGGAATGGTCACCAGTGGCAAACAACATA
The DNA here is from genome assembly GCF_009764475.1 of Pristis pectinata. Lineage (NCBI taxonomy): Eukaryota > Metazoa > Chordata > Chondrichthyes > Rhinopristiformes > Pristidae > Pristis > Pristis pectinata. The sequence continues at coordinate 12,131,819 of NC_067420.1, forward strand.
CTGTTGATCCTGAACGAGGTGTCTTCCTAACAGGTATATGACCTCAATAATTCTTTTTACATCACAGACTCCAGCCAGGAATAGCGATTGAACCAGCTTTACCTTCACTGAACCGGAAATGTCCTTGCCATCATTTGGGAACAATAAATCACCCTGAGGGAATCCACCAACAATCTCTGCACACTGTGCTGGACCCTCACAAGCTTCACATGTGGAGTGCATTCCTCAGGTCATCTGCATATCAGTTCAAGAACCATGCACAGTACAGACAAAGGTCAATGCAGTGATGAGGTCTCAGTGACAGAGGGAGGAACCCTACCCACAAACATAGCCTGGTAAAGCTGGGTCAATGTGGTGCCTTGGAGTGACACCAGAGAGCCCAGGCTGAGATCAGCAGGTGACTCAGAAAGCAGAGAACACTCCAAACTCCAGCTGGTGTGTGGACCTGTAGCTGCTGTCAGAAGGTTTGCTTTCACCACTGTGGTAAAAGAGTGTGGATTCTTTTGCCACAACACTGCCAAATGCCTCTGACTTTTATGTCTCCTGAGATTGAGATGCATGGAATCCATGGTGACTTGGCCATTTGGATTTGGAATTGGCTTGCCCACAGAAGACAGAGGGTAGTGGTCGATGGGACTTATTCTGGCTGGCAGTCTGTGACTAGTGGTGTTCAACAGGGATTCATACTGGGACCTCTGCTGTTTGTTACATATATAAATGACTTGGATGAAAACATGGATGGGTGGGTTAGTAAGTTCGCAGACAATACAAAGATTGTTGTTGTTGTGGATAGTGTAGGAGATTGCCAAAGGAGAAATGGCAAATGGAGTTTAACCCCACCAAGTGTGAGGTGTTGCACTTCAGGAGATCAAATGTAAAGGGACAGTACACTGTTAATGGCAGGACTCTGAACAGCATTGATGTACAGAGGGACCTTGGGGTCTAAATCCATAGTTCCCTGAAAGTGGCTGCACAAGTTGATAGGGTAGTAAAGAAGGCATATGGCATGCTTACCTTTATTAGTCGAGGCATTGAGTTCAAGCGTCAGGAAGTTATGTTGCAGCTTTATAAAATGCTGGTTAGGCCAGAAATGGAGTATTACATTCAATTCTGGTCTTCCCATTATAGGAAGGATGTGGAGGCTTTGGAGAGAGTACAGAAGAGGCTTACCATAATGCTGCATGGATTAGAGAGCATTTACTATGAGGAGAGGCAAGACAAACTTGGATTGTTTTCTCTGGAGCGATGTAGGCTGAGGGAAGACCAGATAGAGGTTTATAAGATTATGAGAGACATAGATAGAGTAGGCAGCCAATACCTTTTTCCCATGGTTGAAATGTCTAATACTAGAGGGCATGCATTTAAGGTGAGAGAGGGTAAGTTCAAAGAAGGTGGGTGGGGCAAGGTTTCATTTATTTACTTTCGCACAGAGAATGGTGGGTGCCTGGATTGTGCTGCCAGGGGTTGTAGTGCAGACAAGTATGAAAGAGGCTCTTAGATAGGCACATGAATATTCAGAGAATGGAGGGATATGAACATTGTGTAGGCAGAAGGGACTAGTTTAGTTAGGCATTTAATTACTAGTTTAATTAATTCAGCACAACATCATGGGCCAAAAGGCCTGTTACTGGGCTGTACTATTTGATGTTCATCTGTCAAGTTGTATGTTGGCCTTTGTGCAATATAGTTCTGCCTTTTGTTTCATTCAGCAGTATCAGTCACAGAGTCATGGAGTGATTCAGCATAGAAACAGGCTCTTCAGCCCCCCGAACCTGTGTCGACCATCAAGATCCCATTTACTCTAATTCTACACTAATCCCATTTTATTCTCTTCATATTCCCATCAACTCCCTCAGATTCGACCGCTTACAAGGGGTAATTTACAGTAGCTAATTAACCGACTGACCCGCATGCCTTTGGGATGTGGGAGGTAAGTGGAGCACCCAGAGGGAAGCCACGTGGTCACAGGGAGAACGTGCACACTCCACGCAGACAAATTCAGACGGCACGATTGACCTCAGTCTCTGGAGCTGTGAGGCCCCAGCTCTGCTAACTGTGTCACCAAAAGCAAAATTATTATCTGCTCTAAAAAATCAAATTCTGTTGAGTGCTCCCTATATTTGGGCCAGTGTGTAGTTAGAAGGATTTGATGGATTTCACTTGTAATCCACTTTCTTCTACTGCATAGCTTTACTTAACAAAAGCTTTTCACGTCATTTGAGAATAAATTGCATGGGAACCAGAACAATTCTATATTTCTCCAATCTACATCTGGTTATCTGGAGAGGTGGCAAGGCAGTTACATTTTTTGTAGAATTTAACTCACAGGTGTCAGTCCATACCAGTGTCTATGCTTCATAAGAAGTACTGTATATTCATTAGACACTATCAACACAGTCATCTATACTTTTCTGTCTCTGTACTTGTGTAGCTTCCACCAACTGATCTGTTGACTGTCTAAACCCAGCTCGTGTTTCCTAGTAGTGGGTGAAGAATCCAATGCTTGGTGAATTCTGCTTCACAATGATAAGAAGAGCTGACTTTGATGGATCAAAAGACTATGAATGTTTGCCCATCACAATCCCTGTGGTAATTTTCCTAATACCTTCTGTTTATATCCTAACAGTTTTGAAGGATCCTGAGGCTCTGCATTCATAGTCTGTATTTAGACTGTGAAGCAAGATCAAGCAAGCTTTTGTCCTTCTGTTCCGCAAGAGATTTTTGACATCCCTGATCTCACCCTAGAACACCTGTGACAGTGTCCGATCCCAGTCAAACACTCTAGCCACCATTGTCTTTGGATCAGGTCATACCCAGCTTTCCAGATGCCTCCAACCAGAAGCAAGAATCCCTCAGGGCTTCCCTCCCTGCCTTAATGGTAAGTGTAAAAATGATCAGAGCAATCAGCCCAACTAGTCTACGTGGTAGTGCCTTCCACCTTCTAACCACACTGTGAGCTTTCCTCTGAACTCCTCATTGGATTTATTGGCAAATATCTTATACCTGTGCCCTCTAGTTTTTCCATAGATGGAACAACCTTTTAAAAAATAGATATCCTAAGACACTCAATCACTTTCCAGTGATATCATTGCTCTGATTATTGATGATGCCCCTCCCACATCACTGCTCATTGGTTGCAAAACAATTAAAGAATGGAAAGGAAGTAACAAGGACACATACTGTTGGCAATTATTGCTGCTCAAAGTCTGCTTCTGCTGCTATGAAGAAGGTTGCAGTGAAAGGCAAATGTTTATCATGGGCAAGCAGCAAGATCTGTGGAAGTGCCATTTGGGGCCTTGTTGTGTGACTCCGGGCAGGCAATTCCATTGTGGCACTTGCTGGGCCACAGAAGCAAATAATCATCTTCTGAATCACATCTTGAGATGGTGCAAGGAAACCCTAGAATCTGGAAGAAAGAAAACACATTGCAAAATCATACCTAAAATAAGCATACATACACAAGCACTGCAGGAAGTGTGAAGAAAATGCCTTAAAAAATGTGGGTAAACAGACAAGGTCTAACTTTTGAATGCAGGAACTGGAACCAGCCCCAATGTAAACCACATTTGATACTGATTTTAAACCATATTAATTAAAAAAAGATTGATTTGGAATGGCTTTGTCAGAACCTTGTGGTTTGTAACCCATGGATCCTGTTGTGTGCTGTTCGTGTGGGTCAAAGTGAAAGTGGAACCTGGTTAGAGGTGCAGAGGCTCCGTATCCATGATGTAACTGAACAATGTTTTCCTCATTCTGTAGAGACACAGAGAAAGGTGCATTAAGAAAATGACTCTACTCTTTTTCAGTTAGATTTAAAATGGGACAAGTTACTCTCAGTTGCGAGGGAACACGCCCTTATACATAACCAATGTTTCTTGTAATTAGTTATGCATTGTGATTTTATTTAAATTTGATCATGATATTATCTAGTACATTATTGGACATTAGTTTACAAAAATTAACTATTAGAATAATAAAACGTATATAGACTCTCATTTGCCCTGTTAGTTGGTATCAGCTCCGGTAGCAATGGATTTGAGGCTGGGAAGGAGAGCAAAGGTTTTAATTGTCCCCTACAGCCCTAAGCTAGTTATAGTGAAGAACATCAGACAGAATTTACACTCCTAGTTATCAACAAGCGAACACAGACATGGCCTTGGTGCCTATGGTCAAATAGACTACTAATACTCAGAATCCAGGCTCACAGATGATGGATGGTTGTTCAGACAAGATACTGAAGAGAGGCAGGTGCAAGCAGAAGGAATGAAATTAAGAAATGGTATTAATGTGCCATATTTCATGACCTCAGGGATGATTCAACTGATACTTTGAAGCATAGCTGTTGATTTTATGACCTCAACCAGATTGGTCTTGAATTGTAACACCATATTTGTTTCTTATATACTTAGGTTACATTAGTGTAGGTTATATTGGGCCAGCTCGTCTTGGATCTGGTCCACTGCCTCAAGTCACCACCTGCAATGTTCCAATTCACACTCCCCACCGCCCAACCCTCAGCTGCATTGATCTATTGCAGGTGGAGAAAAATTTTGATATTCCGGCATGCTTGGGATATTGGTGGTGCTGGACGCTCAGATTTTTCCAGACTATTGGATGTTCCTTTTTATTAATACACTAACACACTTTAATTCAATTTGTAGATGTTACATTCTATTATAACTTCCCAGTGAACCCTGTAAGTTTGAAGGGACCGTGGAAAATGGGACTCTTTGGGAAACAGATTGAGTGAGTTGAATGGGACCCGCAGGAATGGTGTTGTGCTTCTTGCCCCCCTCCCTGTCGTAAAGGAAAGTGCAAACAGATCCTTTCTTTAGTGCTCTACTCCTAGACTCAGTAGTGAATCCAGTGGTGGAGTGGATCACCAGATACTTTGACAATTAACCACCTGCTTGTCTCAGACTTCTGCATCTAACCACACATGCACAGAAACCCAAGAAGAGATAAAATGCAGCCTGCCCATGGGATGGTTTTCTACTGAACTGCTGGCCACAGATAAGTTCGATCCAGGCCATATTTTTGCTCAATTCATGACTATCCTTGAGTTCTGGAACAAAGAGGTACAAAATGTTGTTACAGCAACTACTCCTATGTGATACTGTTTGCTAAGAGCCTGGTGTGTTGCAAGCTGATTAAGGCCGCAAACATCAGCATTCTGATGAATCACATTGAAATGACCACTGCTGATTTAGCAGATGCAGCAATGTCCTCATTTGTCATGTGTTTGTTTTCCATTAGTCTTGATCACCACATGGCTACATTTCTTTAATGCTAAAAGATTAATGGATTGTGGAGCAGATGACGTAGAGCTAATGTGAAACTCTTAGTATTTTGGTCTGGTGTGGTCCCTTTTAATTGGTAAAAATGACTGTACACATCAGTCACTCTTTAGTAGTATGACTAATTTTATTCAAATTGTGTATTTTAAAACTCTCATTGGTACTCGTAATATATTTAAATAATTTATTCCATTCAGAAGCTTAGCAATGTTTCTCAAAGTTAAAGTTAATGCAATTTTACCAAGTAACTGTATCTGTCAACATACTATTAGCACATTGATCTATATCCATCACCAACTGTTTTGAACTTTTTATTTTAAATGCACAAACTAAGTATAAGTATGTACATTTGCAGTACAAAATTTACATTGCTGTACAAACTTTCTCTTGTGGTTCACGCAGAGCAGTTTCAATGGAATTTTTCTCATGAGCTGTTCCATGAAGTTCACCCACTTGAAAACTCCACCCTCAATGTAGTGATAGTTCCGTTTTGAGTGAGAATTCATGTATGCTTTCTTTCCAACTGTGCTCTATGTAAAGGGGCATAGGATTACTGAAAAGTGATAGTAGATTTACCTACACTGCAGAACCATTCAAGAAGCTGTCACACTCTTACTTATTATGCCATGGAAACTGTTCTTTTTATACAGTGGTTGAGTTCTAAATGCGCTATATCCAAAGCTTGAGCTATGGAAACAGGGACACAAGTGCAACCTTTTGATGCAGTCTGTAATTATCCTTGCTGGTTACAGAAACAATAGGAGCTGTGAACTGTCTTTCCGAGAATACCTTGCTACCTCCTTGTTTCTGATTTACAGGATCAGTTTCTCTGAGCTTCAAGTATATGGTCTGGGAATGATTGCTCGAAGCATCGTAACCATTGGAATGGGAACTCCGAATAATATCCCGCTCTCACTATATGTTGGACTTTCAAATGACCCACAGCTGCGATGAAAAAAATTAATTCAGAGTAGACCAAGGATTGGTTTTATTTACGTTCCACACCACCCAGCTCATTAATTCACCACAAAGTCAACAATGAAATTTTTATAAAATAATTGCTCCAGATAATTGGTGAAATCATTTTTGAGATTCCATGAAATGCTTCTCCTCCTCTCAATCAGCTCCCATTCATCTCACGTGTTCTGTACTGATCAATTTTAATTCAATTTAATTTTACTTAAATTTAATTCAACTTTATCTGTCAGGCCTGTGTTGGCCTTCTGCGAGGGCTGGCTAATCAGTTCCACTTTCTTGCCTGTTCGAAGTAGCCCTGAAATTTTTTCCCTATTCTTATATTTATCCAATTCCATCTTGAAAGCTGTTATTGAATCTGCTTGCTGCAACCTCTCAATCTGCAAAATCCCTTCACTACTTTGACCATTCATACTTAACTACCCCTTAAATTTTCCTCCTCTGTTCAATTTTCTATTTGAACTTTCTGTGCTTTCTTTCAAAAGGATGTGCTGAGAAACTGTAACCCTATAAAAGGTGACCTGAATTTAAATGTGGCCCCAGTATGTCATAAAGTACGTTCAAAACTTGTTTAGAAGGGGAATGGCATTTTGGCCTTTATTGCAAAGGAGTTGGTGTTTAGAAATAAGTTTTGTTACAATTGTACAGGGTGTTGGTGAGGCTACACTTGGAGTACTCTGCATAGCTTTGGCCCTCTTACCCGAGAAAAAATACAGTAGCATTAGAGGCAGTTCAAAGGAGATTCATCAGGCTAACTCCTGGGATGAGAGGGTTGTCCTACTGAGAGAGGCTGAGTAGTTTGGGCCTGCGTTCTTTGTAGTTTCTAAAAATGAGGAGTGATCTTATTGAAATATATAAGATACTAAGGGGGCATGATAGAGTAGATGCCATGATGTTTTCACTTGTGGAAGTGTCTTGAAGGAGGGGACATAATTTCAAGATAAGAAGCTGCTCATTTAAAGCCAAAGTATGTTGAAGTTTCTTCTCACTGAGGATAGTAAGTCTCTAGAATTCCCTACCCCTGAGAGTTGTGGAGGCTGGATCATCAGAAGTACTGAAAGTGGAGGTAGATAAGTTTTTGAAAGATTGAGGGATTGAGGGCTGTTGAAATCTGGCACAGAGGATGGTTTGAGGGTAGATCACCCATGATCATATTGAATGGTGGGACAGACTTGAGGGGCCAAGTGGCCTAATCCTGCTCCCATTTTCTTGTGTCAATGAAAGACTCTTGAAATGTTGCCTCTGTTTCAGTGTAGCAAGCATATCTGCTAATTTGCACAAAGCTGCCTGAGCAGATGCAATGTGAAAGCAATCATTGAAATTTTTACTGGTGACAGTTGGTTGAGGGATAAATATTGGACAAGACACTTGCAGGAAGTCCCTACTACTCTTCAGAATAAAATTGTGGGATCTGTTACATGTACCTGAAGGTGCAAATGGGGCCTGGGTTTAATACCTCACCTGAAAGAAGGTAACTTTGGCAGTGCAGAACATCCCCGGTATTCTACTGAGTGACCACTCTGGATTATGTGCTTATCCCTCTGGAGTGATGCTTGAACCTACTTGGTTGCTATTCATGAATGTGCAAACAGCACAATATATTAACATTTACAGATCATGGTAGGTTTATTAGTTTGCACAACGCAGAAGGATCTATCAAGCTTAATCTAAAAAAATGGGGAATTTTGGCCTAACCTCTCTCCCCAGCTCTTGGGCTGTAACCTTGCAGAATATGACATTTCTTGTGCTCATTCAAGTGCATTGCAATTGTGATGTGGGGTTCTGATTCTAATGTGCTTTCAGGTGCTAAGCTGCAGACCTCTACCTTAGCTCCCCTCCATCTGCCGTGAATTACCTCAGATTTATACTCCCTAGTTAGATACCTCTTTACTAAAGGGGAAAGTCCTCCCTATCCACTCTATTTAGGCATGATTTTATAGAACAATTTTATAGAACACAGAAGACAACTTGAGCATTATTATTCTTTTTCAATTAACTAAAATTATCCAGTTTTGGCAATGTTCTTGGACATTTAGTACCGTCATATCCTTCTGGATGCAGTTTCTCACTGTGGCCTAACTAGTGTTTATGTGCATTCCTACCACATGGTTTCTATTCTTCTGTGCCTCACCCAATTAAGGAAAGTATCCCATAGATTTTTATCTCTTCACCACTTTAACCATCTGCTCTGTTAATGGTATTGACCTGCAACGACTCTTGCAATTTTCACCAGAGCAGTTTATGCCATAGTTTTCACCAGAGCAGTTTATGGGAGGAAGGGTTTAGATAGTCTTAAGCGAGGTTTAAAGGTCGGCACAACATGGTGGGCCAAAGGGCCTGTATTGTGGTGTATTGTTCTATGTTCTATTAGCGATATGAACAAAGCAATGATCCAGAGACAGGCATGTCATGCTGTTTAGCAATATGAATGGTGAAGCACAGTGTGAGGCATAGCTTCCAGCTGACAAAGATTTAGTTGAGGGATGCTTGGTGAGAGTCTAATACGTTAGTAGCCAAGGTTCTTTTATCACATGCTTCTCATTGTTTTGCCCGGTTGACTTGTTGCAAACGATTTCCAACAGTGACTGCCATGCACATTAAGTGACCAGAAAAGACATTTGCTTCTTTCCAGCGTCCTTTTGTTTTAGAGTGGCAAAACAAATAATAAGTGCTAACATACAATTGGAAGTAGCATCAGTAACTGCTTCAGTTAGAAAAGCTAAAAATCAGTATGACGTCTCTTGCTATTATAGATGTGCTAGGATTCAAACCCACAGCTACAGCCATTTTAGACTTTCCTTTGCATTTAAGGAAACTCTCAAACATCTCCCAGAGGCTCGGGTCTGTGCAGAAGTTGACCGTTTTACAGACGCACAATTGAAAGCATCCTATCCAGATGCTTCACAGCTTGGTTTTTGTCATTTTAAAAAATTTTTTTTTACAGTGTGGTAACAGGCCCTTCCAGCCCAACGAGTCCGCGCCGCCCATTTTAAACCCAAATTAACCTACCCGTACGTCTTTGGAATGCGGGAGGAAACCGGAGCACTCGGAGGAAACCCACGCAGACACGGGAGAATGTACAAACTCCTTACAGACAGCGACGGGAATCGAACCCCGATCGCTGGCGCTGTAATAGTCTGCTGTGCCCGAGACTGCAAGAAACTGCAGGGAGTTGTGAATGCAGCCCCGTCCATCATGCAAATCAGCCTCCCCTCCACTGAATCTGTCTGCACGTTTCGCTGCCTCGGAAAAGCAGCCAGCACTGTCAAGGCCCCCCTACCCCGGTCATTCTCTCTTCTCCCCTGTCCCATTGGACAGAAGATACAAACACATGTACCACCAGGCTCAAGGACAACTTCTATCCCACTGTTCTCGCACTCTTGAACATATCTTTCATGCGCTAAAAGATGAACTCTTAATCTCCCAATCTACCTCGTCATGGCCCGTGCACTTTATTTGTCTACCTGCACTGCACTTTCTCTGTAACTACAACATTACATTCAGCATTCTGTTTTTCTTTTTACTACCTTGATGTACTTATGTATGGAATGATCTGACAGAATGGCACACAAACAAAAGCTTTTCACTGTACCTTGGTACATGACAATAATAAACCAATACCAGACAGACCCAATCAGTTCCCCTCCACCGCCACCCTCCTCTGTCTGGTTGAACCGGTACTCACCCTCAACGATTTCTCTTTTGGCTCCTCCCACTTTCTCCAGACCAAAGCTGTAGCTATGGGCACTCGCATGGGCCCCAGCTATGGCTGCCTTTTCGTTGGCTATGTGGGGCAACCATGTTCTAAACGTAGACCGGTAACGCTCCCCAACTCTTTCTTCGCTACATTGGCGACTGCATTGGGGCTGCTTCCTGCACCCGTGCTGAGCTCGTCAATTTAATCAACTTTTCCTCCAACTTCCACCCTACCCTCATGGTCCATCTCCGACACCTCTCTCCCCGTTCTTGATCTCTCTGTCTCCATCTCTGGAGACAAATTATCCACAGACATCTTCTACAAACCCACTGACTCCCACAGTTATCTCCACTACACCTCTTCCCACCCTATCACTTGAAAGATGCTATTCCCTTCTCTCAGTTCCTCTGCCTCCGCCACATCTGTTCTCATGATGAGGCTTTCCACTCCAGGACATCCGATATGTCCTCTTTTTTCAAAAAACAGGGTTTCCCCTCCACTGCTATCGATGCAGCCCTCACCTGAATCCTTGTCTTCACCTCCCACCCCACAAGCCTCCACCTCCAACATATCATTCTAAGATAAGACAAGACAAGATATCTAAATTAGTCACATGTACATCGAAACACACAGTGAAATGCATCTTCTGCGTAGAGTGTTCCGGGGGCAGCTGCAAGTGACACCACGCTTCCGGCACCAATGTAGCATGCCCACAACTTCCTAAGCCATACGTCTTTGGAATGTGGGAGGAAACCAGAGCACCCGGGGGAAACCCACGCAGACGCAGGGAGAACGTACAAACTCCTTACAGGCAGTGGCCAGAATTGAACCGGAGTCGCTGGACTGTAATAGCGTTGCGCTAACCACCACACCACCGTGCGCCATCTCAAACAGGATCCAACCGCATCATCTGTTAATCCATCGGGGTCATTTATTGCATCAGGTGCTCCTGGTGCAGTCTCCTCTGCATCGGTGAGATCCAATGGAGATTGGTGGACCTCTTCGTTGAGTACCTTTGCTCCATCCGCCATAACAGCCAGGATCTTCCAGTGGCCAGCCATTTTAATTCCACTTCCCATTCCCACACCAACATGTCTGTCCACAGCCTCCTCAACTGCCAAGTTGAGGTCAGACACAGACTAGAGGAACAACACCTCATATTCTGCCCTGGTGGTCTCCAACCTGACGGCATGAACATCAAGTTATTCCACTTCCATTAACCACTCCCCTCTGTCCCCTCTTTGTTTTCCCTTATCCCACTGGCCCCAATACCCCTTCTCTTTCCCCTCCCCCACCCTCTCGACCTGCCCTTCACCCACACATTCCTCCCCCCACTTCCCCTCCTCACTTCCTCCCCTTTATTCCATGGTCCACTGTCCTCTCCTATCACATCTTGTTCAGCCCTCAATCACTTCCACCTATCACCTCTCAGCTTCTTACATCATTCCCACTCCCTCCTCCCCCACCTGCCTACCTTCCTCCTCTCACCTGGATTCACCAATCACCCGCCAGCTCTTGCTCCACCCCCTCCCCCCACCCTTTTATTCTGGCTATCTCCCCTCTCTCTTTCCAGTCCTGAAGAAGAGTCTTAACCCAAAACATCGACTGTCCATTTCCCTCCATGGCTGCTGCCTGACCCACAGAGTTCCTCCAGCATTTTGTGTGTTGCTCCAGATTTCCAGCATCTGCAGTCTCTCTTGTGTCACCAATACCATTACCCTTCATGATAGGATGGCCTTGCCAAAAGAGGGTACGAGTTTAACCTCTGTTATATCTGTTCAATATGCTATGTGCTTTGACCTCTCCTTCTGAAATTCAAATTGCAGAAGTGGGATTCATTGACCCTGTGTTGCGTGCTTAGTGCCTTTACAGAGGATGAATTTCCATCACAGAGACCTGCATCGTGATGCTGGTACCACAGTGTCTCACAAAGCGTTGGACAAAAAAGGGACTTCAATACATTGTTTTTTTTAGGCAGCACTTTTCCTGACTTCAGGACATCCCAGCGTGCTCTACTGCCAACAAAGCACATTTGAAGCACGGTCATTGTTGTAAAGTCAGAAATACAGCAGCCAATTCATGCACAGCATGGTTCCACAAATAACTCAACGTGGTAATAACAGGATATTCATTGACTAGAACAGCAAGGAAGATTCTCTTGTTTTTCATCAGGATGTCAATAAACTGGTCTTGTTTGACAGCAGTCTGAGCTTCCAATGCAGCACTCAGACGTTTGGTGGCAGCTGCGGGTTTGCAACAGAAGCTGCAGCGGCGGTCTTCAGATGGTGCGTTGTGAGTGGGTTCATTAGTGTATGAATGGGGTTGGCTGCCATTTCACCACTGGAGAGGATGAGCTCCAAACTCTGCACTAAGTCCCTGCCAAATTAGTGCCAGACTTTTCTATAGTCCTTGATGTTGGACTTTATTATATATCTTATGGTTGCAAGATCAGATTCACATCCTTGTTGGTTTTTTGTCACCTTTACTAGCTGCAAGCAGTGCTGGCTTTCTTTGACTGACACTAGCCAGTTATGATACTGGACTCTTGTTGAAGTGTAGAACAAATGAACTGCACAGTTCGTGCAGACTACTGTCAATGATTGTTGTAATACAGGGGCAGTGTGGAGTCGCTGCTATTTGAATTGTAGTCATTGGGCAATGGTTAAAGCCACATTTTGATCCTCACCTTTGCACTCAGGATATGTACAAATTATCTCCTGCAGGTATTAATCCATAATGGTTTTTCTCACTGTCATTTCTGCATCATGCCTGGCATGGGGGAAGAATATTTGTCACTTCCTCAAAAGATGTTTCAACTTCATGTTTGATATCCTCGTGATCTTAGCCTTAAGAAAAATATAACAGTTACTTTTCCATGTTTCACAGAGAATTTATATTATCTCATGAACTTAGATGTAAGGAAGGGAGCAGTGAGTCCAGCAAAATTCTGTTCAAATTGCTTAACTTCAAAAGCTGTTGATGTAGAATTAACTATTTGTTGAATAGATTGTGAGTTGTTCTCCTATATGTACTGTAATTTATTCAGAGGGAGAGGGATTGGGAACAGTCTTTTTTATTGAGCCATCTCTTATGTATGTGTCAGAACTCACTGTAGACTAATTATTCTAAGTGGATCACGTCCAAAGAAGAATAGAGCCAGTAATGAAAGGCAGCAGACTATAAGGGCTTCCATTGAAATGAGGCAAAGTCACACACTAAGGATTTAAGCAGTTATTTGCAACTGAATGACATGCCTTAAGTAGAAGTGAGAGACAACTGTTATTAAAGATCTGAGCTTTGCTTCAAATATAGATGGAAAGTTATAAGCACAAAGAGGTAAGCATTTCAATGTGTTAATTCTGTAAATGTGACATTCACTGTTAGTATTTTATACAATGCCATTTAGCTGCTGTACTGCTTGAATGAATTTAGCAACAATTATTCCGACGAAATAATATATTTTAACATGTCCAAAGGTGCTTCAGAGAAAAAGTGTTCAGGCAAAAATATCATAATGAGTCAAAGAAAGAAACTTTAGGATGGGTGATTAAGCACTGAGAAAAGTGATTATTTACAAGGTTTAGGGAGAGACTTCCAGAGTGTGGGACAAAAAGTGTTAGATGCATAAACCTCTGTCTTATTTATCTCTAACAATTTGAATTATTATCAAAATACCCATGTGAATTTGCAGTAGTACTTCCATTAGCTTCCATGGTGCATCCAACTGGCAACAGGCCAACACAAAATCATATAACAGTCACTGTTTCAAGATGGCATGGAATTTTGAACTTTGAAGACAATGTTCATTTCTCTGTCTTTTTGGCAATGATTATTGTTTCTGTTCTTCCAGCTATTCAAAGTATTCTGCAAAAATATTCCTGCTTCACATGGATAAATGTGCAATCATTCTGAGTGCTTCTGTGGACTTTTTTCATGACGGAATAACTCATACAGCAAGCAGTACAGGTTCTATGAAAATTACTTGTATGCCATTGCTATTCTTTCTTCTTCCTGATGGCTGTTTTGAATGACAATTGTAAGTGTAGCTGGAGATTAGTTAACCCATCTCAAAGAAAGAGAGCTTGATTTAGTAATTATCTTGTTAGATTTATGTAGATAACACTGTGCATGGCTTGATCAGGGTTTCCACACCACATCCCTCAGCACTCTTTACATGCTTCTTAATATTTTGATTATATTCATTTAAGAGCCTTCTACTTTTTCCGTGGCTGGTCAAACCAGGTTAGTTAGAAATTAAATATTTATTCCAGACTTTGGTTCCACTTCGTCCAGGTCACAATTATGATCATCAGTAAAACTCTGATAATCTGCTTTCTGATTGTTTGGAAGTCTCGATGATTTGGCTTCTGGCATATCAATTGCTGATTCCTATTGTCCCTTCAATGTACTAGGCCTCAGTTCCTGCACTCCCTTTAAACTCAGCAGCGCCCCATCTCCCGAGCTCCACTTAATCTCACTGGGACCCCATTTCCCGTGCTACTGGGTTTGCTGGTTTATTATACTATTGTGTTACATCTAAAACAAGTGATTTTAAAAAGTGTTGGAGAATTAATTGGAATAACATGTAATAGTCTGGAAAATCAAGTAATCTGGCACCACCAAAGTCCTGAGCATGGTGGATTAACAGTGTTACTGTGTAAAAAAAAGTTACTATGTTAACCAACCAAGGACTAAAGTAAATAAATTACATTTTAAAATTCATGTTCTCACTTTGAATGGAATGCAGTGGGGTAATTTTAATATGTCTCTCTCACTATCCCATGCCCTCCCCCAATAAAAAGGTTGGTTTGGGTTGTGTGGGAAAAGGAAATGCTAAAAATTTCAAATCTAAATACAAGTGAACTTGAACCTGCCCACAGTTTTAATGAAGGCTGGATAGAAGGCTTTGAAGAAGATTGACACCTCCATTTTAATGGGGCTTCTATTTTTCACATTTGACTCATAATTTAACCCCTTCAGCAGAGCAACACCCTCAGGAGGGAAAAAGAGTTGGGAAAGATCACCAGTGTAACAGAAAGCAAAGCCCGCTGGGTCTGTGCTGACCATCAAGCACCCATTTACACTAACCCCTTTATATTCTCCCCAATCCCCATCAGTTCTTTCCACAGTTCTACTGAGGAAGTAAAGGGTTAAGAAACTGCGACTGACTGTAACTATACATATAGCTGATGGAAAAATAACTTGCAAGCAAGAGCACGCAAGCTGCTGACTCATGGATAAGCGATAATTACTGTATCTGGAGCCTTGGTTGCAGACCAGTTATGCTGGACAATAAACAATAAAGCAATAAACAACGAGTGGGAAGCTTGTCCAAACAATGAGGGTGAGACCTGTCTTTGAATCTCTTGATTCAATTAGGTTGGACAATAGGTGCGATGTCTGTCTTTGGATCTCTGAGGCCTGACCGAAACTTGCGGCGCTGCATTCATTAAGTGTGCATGACGATATCTATATAAATTTCTGTCTGCTCCTTTGTACAAGAGAGACCTTGGGAAACGACTCTCAAGTACACCACTAATAGTGTACTCAAGTACACTATTCGCAGTACACCGCGAAGGAGACATCTCTTCAGCACTCTCCTTAGCAGTGTACTGCTAGTAAACGCGTTTTATCGAATCAACCTTGTGGCACTATGTTACTTTGCAGCGGACAGAAGTGGGAACTTAAATTCGAGACAACACTACAACTCATCTATGCACTGGGAACATGTCCAATTAACCTACCAAACTGCACGTCTTTGGGGTGTGGGAGGAAACACACACAGTGAAAAGGACAACTTCAAACTCCACACAGTCAGCACGCGAGTCCAGGATTGAACCTGGATTGAACCCAATCTCAAGAGCTGTGAGGCAAACATGTTGAAAAGAAGGTGAACTTTGTTTATGCTGTGAGTTTGCTTCAATTTGTGAAGCACTTCCTGAGTTGGTGATAGAAAAATAAATTTCAAAAGGGAATTGGATTTGTACTTTAAAAGGGGAAAAACTTGTAAAGCTCTGATGAGGAATTGGGACTTATTCAGATAATTCTTATGAAGAGTCATTTCGAGCACAAATGTCCTCCTGTTTTCCATGGCAAATGAAATTTGAATTTGATTAACACATTTCATCAGAATGAAAATTTCCCCCAAATACTCTTGTGGTCCAAAAATTCAGAAAATGTTCCCTGAACTGCATCCCATTCGGCATAATCCATGTAAATGTTACTAAGGGACACATCCACATAAGTAAAGGTTCAACAGATTCACACACTTTAACATAAAAGTATGAATCTGCTGCAAAGGCTGTGGAGGCAGGAAATGGTGTCTGTGATAACTGATAGCATCCAACTTCTTGATGATCTATAAAGTGAAGAGTGGTGTGAGGTAGTTTGATTTGAATGGCACTCTGGGCACTTTGTAAAAGACAGTGCTGCAATGCATTTGGCAAGAGGTAATTGTAGAGCGTTTGTATATTATTATGTAAATAAGTTGTGTGGTCAAAGGAAGTAGTAATGTCACTGCGGAACAGCATCAGTCACTCTTAAAGCTGGACCAACAGATTTTTGAAGTAAAATTAAGGCAAGGAAGATGGTGTAAGCTTACCATTAGTGGAGAAAATTGGGAATAAAATAGGAAACACAGGAGGCTTGAGCACTGTGAGACTACCTGGGGAGGAAAAAGAAGTAAATCATCACTCAGACGCAAAATGGCTTCATAGGCAGACTGGAATCAAAGGATGTGAATCACTTGCTTCTTCGCTGGGATGATGGGATCTTCATTGGGATGATGAAAGTGTGTTTCATGGCTAGTAATATTTCTGAGCTTAAAGGCCATGCTGAGAATATTAATGCTATAATGAGGGAAAGCGAGAAAGCAACATTACTTATGGAATCTGGCCCAAAGCATGTCACACACTTACTAAATTGGTAGTTCCAGAAAAAATCTAAATCTGCCTTGTTTCTCGATGTGTTTCAGTTTGGAGAGAATGATTCAATCCACAGCATTTGAGGCAGCATACAAAGTCAAACTATGAGTGAGTACAATGTCTTATTCAAAGACCTTTCAAGGTAGTGTAACTGTGAAGAATTTTTGGGCTGTGCACTTAGAGGCAGGTTTTCGACACTCTGGGAGATAAAGGGATCCACTTGAAGCTGTCAGACACAAAACGCCCCAAGTTTAATTTGGTGAGTAACGTTGTGATTTTCAGGGAGATGGCAGTCAAGAATGCCAGGGAATTCTCTGCTTTTCTTGCCATAAATACAACAGCTGTCTATAATCAAAGGACAACTCCCAAAGCTTTAGTCCAGAAACCACAACAGCATTATGTGACCACAATGGCATTACTCACTGTTTTAGTTTACTGGCAGTCATCTGCTAAATAACAGTTCTTTTAAAGAGTATAAGCGCTAATGTCAGAAAATAGAATCTATCCAGCAATAGCTTGTAAAACAGAATGTAAAGCAGGCATCATTTTCTTGTATTTATCAATGTGCAGTCAAACTTGTGGGCACTTGTATGATGTTGGAATATACCACTGAAGAGTTGAGGTGGGTCTTTGCTACATGTGGACCAGCAACCTCTGATGACAGGTCACAAGTTACTTCATATTTATTTGAATATTATGCAGTTTTTTGGCATTGAACATCCATTGACTTCTCTGTATCATCCTCTTTCCATTGGGACGGCAGAGAGCAGAGAGTGGGGCAGCATACATGTGTTAAAAGAAGCCTTGAAGAAACCATTGCTCCAAGATTACAGTAGTGTTTACTGCAAGGAATACCACGTGACAAGGACAGCATTGTCGATTGACTAGCTCTGTGTTTAGATACAGTGTGACTCCACACTCTACTCCTGGCTTTAGCAAGGCTATTTATGCTAATGAACTTGGTGTGGCCTAACAGAGAAGGGAGAATAGAGAGCAATGGAACCAGAAGGCAATAATCCATGGAAAAGAAAAGTAATTACCAACTGCGAGAAAGGCTTGGAGTCGCCTGATTGGTTAGCAAGTATGAGACTCAACAGTGCGATCTCGGTGAAGTAGTTCAAACTTACAAGAGGTACTTAGTCTGTACTGGAAATCACTGGATTCTAAATAAACATTTTTTTAGGAGAAAGAAGTGTTTTTGTTTTATGTTGATCTTCGTGAACCCAGCAAAACTGACATGGGTGTTGCCTCTGTGTCCGAGGATCTCATGATTTAGAAAGAGTAAGCACTATAGATCCCAGTAAAAAACAACTTTAATGTTTGTAGCCACAGTTATATTGGGGTCTCAACTATGTTGCTTTCAAGAGACTATATCTTTCACACTTGAGGTCGAGAGCCAGAATATTTAGTGGAATGGACGGAGACTGGTGAGGCATCAATACCACATTACGAAAAGCCTTGTAAATAACCTCAATCTCTTTATTTGCCAAGGTTCACTATGGTATTTGTAGGTCTCATTCCACAGAACCAGAAAGTCTTGTTAAATATTCAGCAGTCTGGTACATGAGCAGCCTGCTGAGACCGAGTAAAGTGTTACTTTCATGGCAAAGCTCACCCAGTGGATCCAAGGGGCGGATCGTCTGTGTATGACACTTGGTACATTTTTATCATCCAGCACTGTCTGTCATTTCGTTAAACTGATGATGGTGTGATAATCAAATTCACTGCTCTTACCAAACCCACCCGACATACTCCTTTATCTACATTAGTCACTTCTTTGTATCAGCAGTTTCGAAAACTAAAAGTGACTTCCTTTAACAAGAAATGATCCTTCTACATATAATATTTCTTTTTTTGCCTATTGTTTTTCTGACATAAATGTTTCACGCTTTGAAATTACAGGCCTGTATTTTATGTTATGCTTGTGTTTTAAACTGGAGAACGTTGACTGATAAGGCAACCAGTCAAGAGAAAGTTAACAAAGAAGATTTGTTTTTAGTTTGGTATTGATGATCTAATAGTACCAGCAAGGATATGGTAACCTTACAACAATTTTCCTGCAGCCAATTTTCATGTGTATGGTTCCCAACCACCCACTGTACAACCCACTATTCTCACCCCCTTTTTGAACTGAAAGCAGTCAGTCAGAATACAGAAACAGAAGGTTTTGGAAATACTCAGTCAGCATCTATGGTGAGTGCAGACCAAATAACCTTTCAGGTAAAAGTCCTCGTTCGACTGGAAAATATTACAAAGGACCAATGTCTCAGCTGAAATGAAGAGGTGGAGAAAACTGTTGTTTGCTACAATTTTTACACAGTTGCGATGAAGGGTGTTAATCTGAAGATTAATTTGTTTAAATATTTCATATGATCAACATTTGCAGTTTATGTGCTAGATTTGTAATTTCATCTTCTCTTGGAAAAACCCTGAGATATTTATATATGTTGTTGGTTTATAGGTTTCTTCTTCTTTGTTATTTTAGAGCTTGTGTCATTCCTACTACATTTTCAGAGGCTATGGGCAATCCATTTGTCTCTGGATGACCTCATTATCCTGAAAATCTCTTTGGTAACAGTAACATTTTGTATACAAAAGTATAGAGAACTCGGGGAAATGTTCTCAACTAATTGTACAAAGAACCACAAGTGGTGAAAGTAGTGATGCAAGCAGCTGATAACAATGTGAGCTGTGAGATGGAAGATTGTGGACTGAGGCACCTTTACTGACCAGCACATAATCTAGGCTGGCATTTACTGGTTGTGCAACCTTACTGTACAACTGACCTCTACCTCTGCGCACAGTCCATTGGTGGCTCTTGAGTTTCCTGAGAGGAGATAAGATGTAAAAGAAATGCTAATTCTTGGTTTAATACATTGTGAAGTAGTTTCCTCCAAGGTTATTAACATACCCAGAGCTCAAAAAGAACATTATTTCCACCTGTGAATCAAACTATTTTGACTCACCTTTCCTCAGTCCTTGTGACTCCTACTCCCTCTGTTATCTGCATCTGAGTAAATTGAAATTTTGATACATGGCTTCTCCGGGTTATGGGAGACGTAACTTATGGAAATCTGACTTTACCCAAATTCTCCCATTAATTTTTAAAGAATTTTTCAAGATAGCATTAATAATAATTATTAATAGATTTTTATAATTTTAATTTTATAATTATTAATATAATAATAAATAACATTTAAAAAATAGATACATTTTTGTGGTATTCATTAACAACTGGATAGACCATATGTTCCATTAATAGGTAGTGTTCTGGTGAATATGAAAGATATTCAATGAAAGAATTACAGGAGATGTATGCAGAGCCATACAATATGGGTAGCAATCGAAAATGGACATTTCTGACTTAGTGAAAAATCGGTTTATGAATGGTTCTCAGGAATGGAACTTATGTAACCATCTGTACTTGGTCTTCTGCATGTACTGGTGAAAGGCTTAATATCAGGAGGTGTGCCAGAGTAGCTCAGAGAAAACACCTCCTGTGAGAAAGTAACTGGTCTCTATTCTTTGGAGAAGTGTGTGGTGGATTTGAGGTGAATCTTCATATCATCATTCTGTTGCTCTCTACACAAAGTCACCATCAACCACTGTACACCTTTCATTCATTGCATTTGTGAACTACAGTCAAGCTCTGCTAATTCAGCGCACTGGGGATATTGGCAGTGTTGGACTAACAGATCTTCCAGACTGTTGGATGTTACTCTATTAATACCCAAACACACCTTTATTTCATGTTTTTATATGTGGCACTGTGAGATGATATATCTTCCAGTGAGCCCCTGAATTTAAAGAGAATGGGAAATATACAACACTCTAGATCCTCACCCCAACCACAAAGCTACACACTGGTGTTCTGGATCCTACCCCTGGCTCTGGCCCACACTCTGCTCTTCTGACTCTGGCCACATGCCCCCTGTATTCTGGACTCCTGGCCACATTCCAGACTAATGACTGAGCCAGATGCTGACCGTCAGGATTTCTGATCAATTGATACTGGATTATCGGAGTTTTACTGTACCTTTGTTCATTACCACTTTACCATCTTATCACACCTTCTACTATCATCACCAAAGCCCCAATGTATGTCTGCTACTCATAAATGACTGCCAGTTAAATCCCAAATTCACTGGTCCTGCTTGTGGATCCAAAAAAGCAAATTAAAAAGTCTTTAAGTTAAAAATATCTCCTTTTTCAGGAAACATGACTGCCCTTTCACTGTGATTAAATGCCCTTTCTTGCATTTCCGCCATTTCTCAGACCTCTGCAGACTAAGCAACCGGTTTGCAGAGCATCTGTGCTCTGTCTGCAATGGCCATCCCGAGCATCTGGATTCATGCCATTTTACCTCCCCTTCCCACTCCCACACCGACCTGTCTGTTCTCAGCTTTCTCCGCTGCCAGGGTGAGGCCCAGTGCAAACTAGAAGAACAACACCTCATATTCCACCTGGGTAGTCAACAACGCAATGGTATGAATATTGCATTTTCCAATGTTCCTGGTTCCATCCACCCAGGGTATCTCCCCTGCCGCCCCCCCGCCTCCCCCCCCCCACCACCATCTGGTTTCATCAGCCCTTCATCTCTCCCTTAATGGTTCCCATTATTAAAGTATCAGATTCCAGCACTTGTAGCCTTTGTGTTCTCGTTTATCGCCCTCCAGTCCCTGTCTCCACCTTCACCCTCCCACCTGGCTCCATCTACCAGTTTTTGTATTTGTCTGCTTCCACACATCAGCTGCCTGTCTCTGTCTCCTAACTCCACCCATCCCGGTCCCCCACCTGGCTCCTTCTGCCCATCATCCCTTATTGGTTCACCTATCGGACCCTGTCTCACCCCTCCTCCGCCCCTCTTCATACAGCTATTTTTTCTCTCCACCCTTGGTCCTCTTGACCCAAAACATCGACAATTTCTCTCCCCCCCCCCCCACCACAGATGCTGCTCGACTCGCTGAGTTCCTCCAGCAGATTGTTTGTTGCTCCAGATTCCAGCATCTGTAGTCTCTTATGACTCCAAATTAAAGAGTTTGTTCATAATTGACACCTTGAGACTGGATACCAACAAATATTAAGTTTACTCCCAGAATAAGAGATTATTTTGGAATAACTATCAGATTTTAACTTATAGGCTTCACAATCCTTTCTACCAAATAAAATGGTCCAAGGTTGAAAATGTTCCATGGCCTGGGTAAAGATAGTTGTAAACTCCAATGTTTGGCCTCCATGTTAATGATTAAACATCAATGATTAGTAAAATGGACACATCATCTTAGCCACTGCACAGGCTCACAACATATACAGAATGTTCTTAGAAGGGAAATGTGTTGCATTCTTAAAGTGGATATAATATTGTAACATAATAATACTGTTGTTGGGAATCAGTTTTGCAGGAAAATGCAGTGAGGTTAGATAAATAGAAAAATAGGGGCTATGTGGGAGAGAAGGGTTAGATAGATCTTAGAACAGGATAAAATGTTGGCACAGCATTGTGGGCCAAAGGGCCTGTACTGTGCTGTAGTGTTCTATGTTCTATGAAACCAAGGATTTGCTGTGATCTTAATTATGAGGGACATAGAGATGTTGAACAGTAAGGAACTATTTTTTTGCAGAGGGTGTAGATTTAAGGTAAGAGGTAGAAGATTTCAATGGGAATTGAGGAAGAGTTTTTTCACCAGAGGGTGGTTGAAATCTGGAATGCACTTCCTGCAGAGATGGTGAGGCAGATTCTCTTGTAACATCTAAGAAGTATTAAGATGAGCACTTGATATGTCATGATAGAGAAAATTGTGTGCTGGATGTTAGAAAATAGGATTATTATAATTAAGTACTTGGAGACACAAGAGACTGCAGATGCTGGAATCTGGAGCATAAAACAAGATTTCTGGAGGAATTCAATGGACCAGGCAGCATCTATAGAACTATAGAACCATAGAACAATACAGGCCCTTTGGCTCACCATGTTGTGCCGCCCTTCAAACCATACCTAAGACTATCTAACCCCTTCCTCCCACATATCCCTCTATCTTAAATTGCTCCATATGCTTATC
Source organism: Pristis pectinata (assembly GCF_009764475.1). Taxonomy (NCBI): domain Eukaryota; kingdom Metazoa; phylum Chordata; class Chondrichthyes; order Rhinopristiformes; family Pristidae; genus Pristis; species Pristis pectinata. Next base: position 12,154,770 of record NC_067420.1, read on the forward strand.
TAACAATCTCTTGAACTTGTCCAATGTATCAGCCTCCACCACCACCCCAGGCAGCACATTCCATGCACCAACCACTCTCTGGGTGAAAACCTCCCTCTGACATCTCCCTTGAACTTCCCACCCATGACCTTAAAGCCATCTCCTCTTGTTTTGAGCATTGGTGCCCTGGGAAAGAGGCACTGGCTGTTCACTCTATCTATTCCTCTCAATATCTTGTATACCTCTATCATGTCTCCCCTCATCCTCCTTCCCTCCAATGAGAACAGCCCTAGCTCCTTTAGTATCTCCTCATAATCCATACTCTCTAATCTGTTGATGGAAATGGACAGTCAACGTTTCGAGTAGAGACCCTTCATCTGGACTTGGGTACTTGATGACTGGCATGGACAGTGTGTGTCAAAAGGCCTGTTCCTGTGTTGAATGGTGGTATTTGGGAAATCATGGCCCTGACCTCCTGATTTTTCATGGGGTATGTCACAAAAACAGTGAGGAGGTCTCTAGATGAAAGGTAATGTAGAGAAGTGTGAATGGATCCATTTGGGGTTGGAGAAAGAGGTTGAGGCAATATGATGTACAGGGTGCAAATTTAAAGGAGATGCATTTTAATATAAGAAACAGAAGCAGAAGTAGAGCATTCAGTGCTCTATTGCCTGCAACACCATTGAACAGACCCAGAATGCATGTACACAGACTTCTGGAAGGGGAGGACAAGTCAGAAAGCTGTTAAAATCACATATCAGATTTTGAGTTTCATTAATGGAGACATAGAGTACAAATGCAAGGAAGTTCTGCTGAACAGTTATGAAATACAGGATAGGCTTCAGCTTTGTCTCCCATTCTGGCCATCACACTTTGTGGCACCAAGAGCTCGGACAGGGTGCACAGGAATTTTTACTGAAATGGTTCCAGGGATTCCGTTATGAGAAACTGGAGAAGCCGAGGTCCTCAGAACAAAGGAGCTTGATAGAGGTCTTCATGAAAATTTTTGATAAAAAAGGGAAGCTGCTTGAAGTTCCAGAGAGGCTGATAACCAGAGGACATGGATTCAATGAGTAAGGAACCAGAGGCAACACAGCCATTCCTTGATTTCCAAAAGGATCATGATCCTGAGACACGATACCTTAGAAGGCTCTTCAACATCTCGTTAAGTAAATTTTTGTAAATTGCAAAGGTGAAAAGCATTATGGGCATTGGGATCATCTATTCATATGAGCAGAGAGAGGTGTGCTATTGGCTGTCATGAAAAGTAGGTTCATATGTTGAAGACGTGCACTCCAAAGAGTCAATGACATTATTGGCAAAACTTGTGAAGCAAGCATCTTTAAATTGAAGAAACACATGTGGAGAACAAATGATTTACACAATGTGATGTTATGAGCAGAATGCACTGCCTGAAACAGTAATTGAAGCAGATTCATCAGTTGATGTGGAAAGGGGAATGTACTTGCAGGGGAAGTTTTTCAGAGTCCTGTGGAAAGAGCAGGGGAGTGGCTTATTGATGGAGGTCTCCTGAAGAGCCGTGACAGGATCTTTCTGTGCTTTAACATCAGTTCCAGTACATAGGATATCTAGTAAGAAGAAACAATGAAAACAGGAAGGGAAAGGTCTAAAAATTCTACTGTAACATTTTTGTGCAATATACAATTTTTTTCCCAAAACCCTGTTGCTAAATATAGAGGAAGGGTGAACAGCCAATGGTTGTGGATCACATTAGTACAAACAACATGGGTAAGGATGGGAATGAGGTCCTGCAACGTGAATTTAGGGAGCTAGGTCACAGATTAAAGAGCAGGATCTCGAAGGCTGTCATCTTTGTACTTCTTCTGGTGACACATCCTAGTGAGTATAGGAGTTGGAGGAGTGTAGTAGGGAGGGTGTGTTTTTTGTGGATCACTGGGAGTGCTTCAGAGGAAAATGGAACCTGTGCCAGCTGGAAGGATTGCACTTGAACTGGAATGGGACTAGCATCCTTGCAGGAAGATTTGCCAGTGCTGTTGGGGAGGATTTAATTTGGCAGGGAAATTGGGCACAGAATAGATGAACTGTAGGAGAGAGCTATAGTCAAATAGAGAAGTAAAATTATGTTAGTCTAATAAGCAGAGCAGACAGGGGTGTGATAAAACACATGAGAGAAATTCAAGGCTAAATTGCATCTATTCTAATGCAGATGAACTTAGAGTGTTGATTAACACGTGGGAATATGATATTGTTGCCATCACAAAGATGTTTGAGAAAAGGACAAGACTGGTAATTCAACATTGCAGGGTACAGACTTTTCACTCTTAGTGGGGGAGGGAGGCTATAATAAAGGAAGTGGCATTGCAATATTGATTAAGGAGTCCTTTCTACAATAACAATATTTAATTATTGCAACAAAATAATTAAATTCCAAAGTATTTGATAAATATTTTAAGGGCAAGAAGGTAAAAGAGGAAAAGAGTGGGGCCCAAAAAGTAAATAAATGGCAGATGCTTGAAATCTGAGTCAAAACCAAAATATGACGGAAATATTCAGCAGGTTAGACAGCATCTATGGAAAGAGAAACAGTTGATGTTTCGTATCTCGGATCCTTCGCCAGAACTGGGAAAGAGAGAAAAGCAAGTTTGTTTAGGTAGCAGAGAATGTGGGGCTCTATGGGTGGACAAAGGAAATATTTTGATGGTGAGACCAAACAGATTAATGAGGGCAAATAGAGTAACAGTGAAGCGCATTGTGCCTCTTTGCCTGTGTATTGCTTTGTTAGCAGCAAGGCTGTGGGACAAACCCAACAGTTCTGACAATACTAATGGAAAAGGAAAACTGAGCCAAAATGATAGCATACAGATGGGATCTTGAGTTGCAGAGTGACCACATCCTGAAATGTGCTCTCAGTGAAACACTCGGTCTGGTGGATAGGTGGCAGTGACATCAGCTATTGCTCAAGCTGTGTTTCAAGTTTATACCAGCCAGAATAGATAACAAATTATATTTTGATATATTTCAATGTACATTGCAATTTGGGTGAAATTATCTTGTAAACTGCTCAATGTTTGTTGCACCTTCAGTGAAGTTATTCATCCACAGCAAAAGAAGTAAATGGCTGGAGGAATTCAGTGGGTCAGGCATCAGCTGTGGAAGCAAAGGGATGGTCAACATTTCAGATCGAGACCCTGCCTCAGGTTGATCCTCGGTTATTTAAGTAGTGATTGAAACTGGTCGGGAGACTTGGGCAATGGTTTTATTTATGAGAAACATATTGCGGGAAAATGTTCTGATGGGAGTTTGGACCTTTGGCTTAAGGCGCATAATTATTATGTAAATTCACTTATGCCAATACCACAGAACAACCTTGTTCTGTGGCCTGGGCTGCATCATGATAAGACAAAGTATTTTTATTATTCCAGTAGGAATTTAAATGGGTTATTTGCACCTCCGTCTGCTTGTCAGCACACAATATAAATGCTGTCCAGTTGTTCAGAAGGTTATGCAGCTTATTTGACAAGCCACTAAATAATGCTGTCATTATAGACCCCAATGCCTTTGTTGGCAGTAATGCACTGCAAGGAAATTATACATTTGTATCGTGTTCGCTTATTTTAACTTTTGAAAAAGGATGTCAGCTGAATCATTGACTATCTGGAGGCGACAGTGTGGGTGGAGGTGCTGGTGGAGGCAGCTAACAACAAGGATGATAACGTTAATAACAACAGGAACCAAGAGTTTATGGGGAAAGAATTGTCTGATTCCACCCATGAGAAATAGAAATCATATGAGACTGATCGACTAAAGCATGTAATTCAGGAACTAATGACTAATCTAGTGCTGCTGTTGTGGTGGCTGACTTCCTTTCATCCGGGTTAATATTTAAATAATCTAAAAGTAAATAATTCTTTACATCTGTTCAGGCAACGCATTACATTTTGTTGTTTTTACTACTTCGCACAGAAACTTCCACATAGCACCATTCCAATATTTGTGCTGACTACAGAACTAGTCACTTACTTTCTGGACTCGCACAGTTTTAGAAAATAAATGCTTACTTCACCAAACTTTTGATGATTCATATACTTTACAGTGTGCAGTCCAGCTTCACTGAGTGCACCAGTAAAGATTTGTGGTGCATGATAAGGCAGCATCACATCAAATAAAGTCTAAGGCCAAAAACTAGCTAACTTGAAAAATGTACCTAACTATTTTACAGTATAAAATGATCCATTTTCAATCAAGATCCATAATGTGTTGTGACCCTAATTTTGAAATGCACGTCCAGGTTTGTGTGGAAATTTAACATGCTTGGTTCTGAGGTCTCTGAGTAAGGCTATTAATCTAACTCATATTACTTTTTTGCAGAAGGTGATTCAAAGTTGTGAGATAATGTCAATTGCTAAGCATCACTAATTTTTGTGTAATATTGGCAATTGATGGCTTAGAGGGCACTCTCAGAATGTGCACTTCAAACATTCAGTCACCTCAAATTCTTTTGAACCTTCTACTTGATAAAGTATTGATTAGGGAAGACCCTTACAATTTTCTTAGTTTCCCCTGCAAAATCTAAAGTCAAGCAATGGCGAAAGTGATCGATTGACAAATTACAGAACTATTAAATCCAGTCTGGTGATAAGCTCTGTATGTACACATCCTTAAGTTTCTGGCTGATTCTGAGCTGATTTTTAAAATGTATGAAAATACCAAGAGTCTTTTATTGTGTTCCAGTGACTGGCATTAGTACAAAGCATTTGGTTCTTGGGGATAGAAATTCAACGTTGTTCACAAGCACAAAATGGGTAAAATAACACAATGTGTGGCAATTGGCTTCTGAAAAGCAGCTTCATTGACTTCAATGAAATGAGCACAATTTGCAGTTATTATTTCTATGTTCATTTTAAGTTACAGGCAGATGATGATTGTTGTTTCACTCCACGACACATCTAGTTTCCCAGAACACTGAGGGAAACCAATGAATCATAACTGATTAAACTGGGATTTAACTCAGTAAACCACAGTTAATCCAGCATAATTTTTTCATTTTTGAGTTGCCAGATGTGTGTCTGAGTCATTAGTTATGAGCTGTGTAGCTGCCATGTCAGCTTTTTTGAAACTATAGAAATCCTCTTATTTTGATTTATGTGAAGAAGTTTCTGTTAATTTTTATGCTTGGGATAAATACAGTGAACTGTGGTGACAACATTTCTAGAGAAACCTTGGAAACATAAGAAACAGGAGCAAGAGTAGGAGTAGGAAAATTGGCCCATTGAGCCTGCTTCACAATCGTTTAGGTCACAGCTGATCCTTAACACACTTTCCCGTTCATTTCCCCATACTCCTCGACTCCTTTGTGGTTCAAACATCTATCAGTCTCCACCCTGAACATATGTAACAATTTCACCTTTGGAGATCTTTGGGGTAGAGAATTCCAAAGGATTATGATTCTCTGACAGAAGAAACTTCTCTTCACCTTCATCCTGTAATGGAGATGGCTATAATGTCTGGATTGTTGGATACTTTTCTGAATTGTCAAATTTATTTCTAATAGGAGGAAGTACAATTTAATAGGAGGCTGTTACATACGCTGTATCATCTTAAGCATGATACTTCTTCAACAGGTCGGGCAACATTAAAGAGAAGGAAGGAGCGAATATTTCAGATCAAAAACCTATCATTGGGCTGTTAATGACCTGAAACGTTAACTCTGCTTCTACCTCCACGGATACTGCCTGAGCACGGAGTATTTCCAGCATGTTATAGTTTTATCTCAGATTTCCAGCATCCACATTATGATACTTCTTCACCCTGGCTGTTCCATACGCTATAAAATGCTGGAAATACTCGGTGCTCAGGCAGTATCCGTGGAGATAGAAGCAGAGTTAACGTTTCAGGTCAGTAACAGCCCATTGATAGGTTTTTGATCTGAAATACTCGCTCCTTCCTTCTCTTCAATGTTGCCCGACCTGTTGAAGAAGTACCATGCTTAAGATGACACTTAAATTTGCACTGCTCATGGATCATGAGTATTTTGTGTGTGATCCTGGAAGTTCATATATTCTGTGCAAACAAACTCACTAATCACATCAAATCAGCCTGATAATTTTGTTGTTGTGATGAATTTCATCACCTCATTTAGAAAATTCAATTTTTTCCAGGTGAAATGAATAATATTTTATTACCTATCCTATCTGAGATATGGTGCTCAGAGGTGAGCTATCCTGTTAAGTTCTTATTTTTCCTTTCATCCTTTAACCCAATGAGCAGGAGACAGTATTCCAACATAAGTGAGAAGAGCACCACGAGCTATATCTGACAATCTACTTCCTCTTGTCTGACTGCTCAATTCCTCATTGGGTCAATTGCTTTGAATAATTTCACATTTTTCAGCATTAAACCAGGCCTTAAAATTCTGTTCACAGTCAATAGGAACTCAATAGTTATCCAGAAATGAATGGAACCTGGTTCTGCAAGGAAAATGGCAAGTGAGCCAGGGAAAAAACATCATACGCTCATTGGCAACCACATTTCAGTTCTCCAATGACCTGTCCCTCCCTTACATCTCATGGCAACAGCAACAAATGCAATGAATTTTTGCTAAGGACCTTACTAATGGCCTAAAACTCACCATTAATTTCAGAGAGTCATGGAGTCATGCAGCATGGAAACAGGCCCTTTGCCAACCAGGTCAGAACTGGATATCAAGCACTCATTTGACCACTCCCATATTCATTCTCCACTCATTCCCCTGATTCTACCACTCACTAACACATTGAGGACAATTTACAGTGGACAATTAACCTACCATTTTGCATGTTTTTAGGATATGAGAGGAAACTAGAACACCTGGAGTTGGCTGGGCGGCCTCACCCGGGAGATCACGAGAGGACAGCAGCTCTACTGTACTGTCCATGTTACTTATTCTTGACACACCTTTATCCTTTTACCAAATAGTTCACTTTTGGAGCTGGATATTTACAAGCTGCCACTGTACTTAATGTGTGGAGAACTTGGTGATTCCTGACGGACTACTGGGCAAAAATGGCTGTCGGTGGCTTTAGCTTCTCATGGTGGATTTGGGAGACTACATTGAAACATTCATGCTGGCAGTGGTAGCAGAGCCTGATCATGCAAATAGACCCATCCATGTAATCTGGGACAGGGTTAGTGTGGAAAGGAAGCAGATTGGCACTTAAAAGAAATAAACATCAGAGTTACAGGGATTGGGTGAAGGATCACAAGATCACAAGACAAAGGAGCAGAAGTAGGCCATTTGGCCCATTGAGTCTGCTCCATGAGCTAAACTAATACTATTCCTATCTAGCCCAAATTTCCGGCCTTATCCCCATATCTCTTGATACCTTGACTAATTAGATACCTATCTATCTCCCCCTTAAATGCCTCCAATGATCGGGCCTCCACAGCTGTATGTGGCAAAGAATTCCATAACTTCACTACCCTCTGGCTAAAGAAATTTCTCCTCATCTCTGTTTTAAACCTATACCCTCTAATTCTAAGATTGAAGGAATGGGATTGAATGGATTGTGCTTCGGATGGCTGGCTGGCCAGTGATCATATGGCCTCCTTCCGTGCTGTAATGGTTCTTTGACTCTACATCTCTAATGGGGTTATGTAATTCTGGTGGTAAATATGAGATGTGAAATTAATGGAAGTCAACAAGTCAACAAATCAATGAGATTTTAAAAAAATTGGTGCCAGTGAAAGCCAATGGATGGAGTGCACTTGGCGTGGCTTCTGACAGGAGGATAGTGACCAAATGAGATGCCTCCTTTCCAATAAATCCAATACCATGGTCTGCCAGGTGATGCACTGGGGCTGATTAGCCCATGGAGCACCAGGTGACATCATCTGCAGACTTTGGGTTGCATTGAGTGGGTGCTTGAAGATTTCCCTGAAGTTTTGGGGAAGGGGTTTGTGGGTGTTAGAGCAAGGCAACAAGGCCATGGGCTGGTTTTGGGGGTGGGCGTGGTTCTAGGTTGGGGTGGCCTCACCCTGGGATAGCAGAAGTGGGTGGTGGCTGGAATATTGGAGGAAGGCCAGATGGGGGTTATGGTAGAAGGAGAACAGGAGTTGGGAGAGGAAAAGGAAGGCTCAAAGCACTGGACAAAGACCTCACTCTGTCAAGCCTGTTTGAGAGCTGGTGTGCAATGTCTATCTATGTTACAAGAAATCATGCACAGTTATCTTCCACTCCCCAGAATTGGAGTGGAAACAAGTCATCCTTGACCCTGAGAAGATAAGTCCCTGGAAGTAGGTAGCTGGCAAGCCCTACTTTTCTAAGCTCTGACAGCAGACCTGATTTCTCAGTTTAGGGTCCCCACCTCTGAGTGAATTTGATACGAATCATCTCTCTGGAGGTTGTACACATGAGGACTTTAAGCATGGAGGTTTACATTTGGTGGGATTTTCAGTTCATTAATATTAATTGCAACAGGAAAACAGTTCTTATCCATCAAGGGTTCTTCCGAACTAACCTTTGTTTATTGTTCAGTGAATTTTTGTTGAGCCTGAACTTGTTGACAGTTTCTTACTAGGTGGAGAGAAGTGAGGAACAATTGTAGAAGCAATCTGGGTTATGTAGTTAGGTTAATGTCTGATCTCAGCTATGGGAAACAATTAGGAGTGTGTTTCTGCGCCTGTTTAGGACGGAAGTTCAAGACTGATTGTTCAGCCATCTGGCGCACTCAGGCCTGTGAAAAAAAGCAAATTATAAGATTTAAAACAGACACTTGGCACATGGCCTATAAATCCACATCCACCACCACAATGGGCACTTTGCTTACGAATTTTTATTCCACCAGTGAAATAATTCAATTGCTTTATTTTAATGGTGGTATTGAAATAAGTGTGCATCTCATCTCTGCGTTTAATAATGTGTAAACTATAATGTGTAGACTGCTGGACTTTGGTCGTATTCTTTGGTTTTGACTGTTCCTCTTTTACTTCCTCTGGGTTGGTGTCCTGAACAAACTTATTGAACTGCAGCATAAGTAGTTTTTTCTCATTTTAATTTCTAAAAGCAGCGCTGTGGGGTGCATATTGTGCTTTGTATCCGACTTTGAACATGCTACCATAAATGACTTCTGGAAGGCAATCCATCTAAGTGCCACAGGTAGATTTTGTACTTTGCTAGGAAGCCAACAAGATGGCTCTGTGTCAGTCAAAAGTCTCTGCTGTAGGTTAGAACACTCGCCATAATTACACTGGACCTCCACTGAGACTCATGCACACACCAGACCATGCTACATTAAGCTTTAGACCATGTATTTGTCCCATCACTAAATCTACCTGCTTTGTCTCTGGAACACTGCTAGACTACCTCAGTTCATCTGTTGCCTAAAATCTTATCTTTCTTAACTATCTCCAGACTAGGCAATTTCACTCTGGTTCAGGTTGGCTTCCCTCTTTCTACCTGCCAAAAACCTAATATCTGGGTCTCTCATCCTGCCCACTTTGACAATTCTCAGAGACTGGCTACAACCCACCTGCCCCTCCAAATCTCCAGTATCCAAAACTCTTTCTCTGACTTCCTACCCCCCACAACTTAAAACAGCAGTCACTGGATGATTTCTACATTCCACAATGGTGGAGAGCTGAAGCAAAGTCCTTTCAGTGCATGAGGCCCATTTGGTAGCATGCGGACCTCAGACCTCAGGTACAACTGGGTTTTGTTGCAGTTAGCCATATGTAAATCATTCATTTTGCTGGCCTTACACCATCCTATTAAATTTTCTTTTCCAACACTATTTAACTCCTGGGCCTGTGCCTTGCCATTGATGTGAATTCGTGCACTCATCTAAAAGAAAAACCTTTTTATTTTCTCCTAGATCATCTCCTAGGCTGCTTGAAGAAGAACTTGCATTTATAAAACCAACTAACATAACTTCAGGATTCACAAGGCATCTCTTAGCCTCTGAAGTATAATCGAAATATAGCCATTATTGTACTGAATAAGTTATGGCAGACCACATAACGATGTTCCAGAAACAGCAATGAAATAATAACCAAATAAGTTTCCTTCCAGGTTGTGGCATTATTGTGATACAATGGACAATGAAATTTACTATAACTGTAAATGATTTCCCGGAAGTTACCAGCTTCAACTTAATGCAAATGTTTGTTCTCATAAGCAGCGGGCTGAAGGTACCAGTTCACTTTCAGCCAGATATTGCAACGAGGGCTTACTCAGATCCAAAGCCTTAATTGAGTAAGTTCATTTGCCATCATATTTCTGCCTTGCAACAAAAAATAAATGTTATTTCTCATGTCACACATTACTCCTACTTCTGAAGTGTAATATCTTCTGCATCATGAATTAATTTTAAAGGATAAATACTTCATGGCTTGAAGCTCTTTCCATTTACAAACCTTACAAGTCCTCATCCAATGACCCAGTTAAGAATACGCAGTCAAATATACCAATGGATATTTAGGATCAGAACAATATTAAGTGGGGTCAGAAGGGCACTTAATAACCTCTTCTTGATTCAATGGAATATTTAAGCAGCTGCTGCAAATAGTTGCGTATCACTTGATTGAGATATTCACTCCATCTGAAATTGAGACCATATCTCTAACAATACAGCCGACTTGGCATTCTGTTCCTTTACAGACCTAACTTCAGAGCTTGACATCCACACTCAGGCCCTTTTTCTCTCATGATACAGCTACAAAAGAAACTCAACACTGCAGCCGTGTAGCAATGTGCTTCAAATAGATACCCCAAGCTCCCCACCTCTGTGATTCATCAAACAACAATGGATTTCCAATGACAGATATTCTTCGAAGACATGGGAGTGACCTAGCCACGTTTGGTATCTGTCAGTGTAATCACTGAATTGAGATCATCCTCACACTTCCAAAGATCTCTGTTTATTGGCTATTGACTCTGTCAATGGGTTTGCACTCGTTATGCCATTACTTGGTACTTCAGACAAATTCTGAGGAACCCTGCATCTACTGTATAAGCTTTTGAATCTTTTTGCATGATTCCACAATTATTGCAAACATGAACTTATCATGTTGTGAGTAAACCAACAGTAGCTGTCTGCCATTGGCAGCATTGGCCAGACCTCATAAAGCAACCTGGGTGATGCATCTGGCCTGATAACATGGCAGTGTAGACTGCCACCATACAGTGAGTCTCACTGTCCTGTCCTTTCAATAACCACATGAAGCTTATCAGAGGAATGGACACGTATCAACCAAGATAGGGACTTCACACTCTTTCAGCATGTGACGATCCTGTGTGCACTGAAGCTACAGCTGCACAGTCACTTCAATGCCTTTGACTGAGTTTCTCTGGTTAGGTAAGAGTGAGGAACAGAGAGATGAAAATCTGGAGCAGCATCTGCAGTCAGTTACTTTCAATACATTAAAAGGCTCCACTCAGCAGAAGCTGCACAAATGGAGAAAGTACTCTAATGGAACAAAGTATCTGGTTGTGAAGGAAGCTAGTCAAAACAATGAATCAAAGTGTATTTACCGCCAGCCACTTGTGCCTCTTAGTGTTTGTGATTTTCCACGTAGGCTTGAAAACCCACCCCTGCATCATGGGGCATCCCCTGTGGTTGCTGTCTGACTACTGAAAGGTATCTCTCTTGACAATGCGATACAGATATTGACTCAGAATGCCCACAGTGAGCCCATGTCCTTACCAGGCCAGCTCCAGACTGCCCAGTAGCAACTGCGCGCCTGCAGTGTGGGGACGCACTGGCGAGGACAGTGTCTGGGAGCCAGTGGCTGCAGGGTAGATCCTGAGAGAGGGCAGAGTTAAAGAATCACAGAGCTATACAGCATGGAAACAGGCCCTTCGGCCCAACTCATTCACACTGACCAGGTTGTCTCACTGAGCTAGTCTCACTTGTCTGTGGTTGGTCCATATCCCTCTGAACCTTTCCTATCCATGTACCTGTCGAAATGTCTTGTAAATGTCGTAATTGTACCCACCTCTACGACTTCCTCTGGCAGCTTGTTCCATAAACCCACCATCCCCTGTGTGAAAAAGTTGTCCTTTGGGTCCCTTTTAAATCTTTTCCCTTTCACTTTAAATCTATGTCCTCTAGTTTGGCCTCCTACCCTGGGGAAAAGGTTGTGGTTATTCACATTACCTATGCCTCTCATGATTTTACAGACCTCAGAAAGTTAATCCCTCAGCATCCTACGCTCCAGGGAAAAACGTTCCAGCCTATCTAGCCTCTCCTTATAACTCAAACTCTCCAATCCTGGTAACCCCCTCGTAAATCTTTTTTGGACCCTTACCAGTTTAATGACAATTTCAGTTGAAGGAGTCTCAGTGCCTGCACTGCCAACTAGGTTCTCTCAGCACCAGATGGACAATAGAGCGTGTGTCCGCTGTTGCTCAGGTTGTATGAATGTCAGAGTAGACTTGGGAACTCTATCAAGAGCAGCAAAGTAATCCTGGAACCTGGAACCTGGAACACAACTGGCACCTCACTGATAGTAGCGCCAATGTCCTGCTGAGCGGCAAGCTGGTGTCCCTGGGACTGGGTCAGGTAAACAAAGTCCTGTTGGATTGGGGCTGTATGGGGAGAAACCTACTCTCTCAGCCGCCCTGTTTCCTCAGCATTGCCATTGCCTGACAAGGAAGAGCTAATCACTTTCAAGGTCAAAAGTGTGATCCTGTACCAACTCCTGAGAGAATGTTAACATGTTATCCTCCACAGTCCTAGTCACATCATGAAGGCCAGTCTGACAGGGTGTCTACCCAAGGGCCTCCTGAGATGTGCCCCTTGCATCTAATCTCTTTCTTCCTGGTTATAGTATCGAAGATTCTGAACAGTGAATTTTCCAATTTCAGGTAACCATCTCCCCCTGTGTTCATTTCCCATTCCCACCAGTCCGTCCAGGGACTCTGTCTCTTTGTTCACCTTTCCCATTCCTCACCCTCCCATTACCTCACCCTCCTCCACCTGGATCCATCTGCCCATCATCTCCTCCCCTCCCCCAATCTGCTTCCACCTATCACCTTCCAGCCTCTATCTCACCCCTCGCAATTATTTCTATTTATCGGCCATCTTCCCTCCAACTCTCAGTCCTGATGCAGGGTCTTGGCTTGAAATATTGAGCAACCCTTTGCTCCAGATTCCAGCATCTGTGGTCCCTTGTGCCTCATATCCGAACTTCTGCTCTGAGGATACAAGGCAGTTGAGAAAATGACACAGGATTAGCTGACACAATGGGGCGTGTTTGTAAGAGATGAGTTTTTAATGAAGGTTGGACTTACTTGTGAAGATCCAACATTTTGAGAATCCAACTGGTCAAATTGCAGCGGTATGAGGAGCTCTCACAATGCAGAGTCTTACATAGTGTGCCATAACCATCTATCGCTTACTTGGGAGTGCTTTCTAAGTATGTGCTCAGAGCTGCTGAGTGTATTAACGATGTTTATCTTGAACTGTATGTACATAAAAGTGTGTATCGACGTAAGATCCAGGAATGTGTTATTGCCAACTTCAGGTGAAAGCAATGCCAATAATTGGACTAGCTCCACTTCTCTTGCTGCTTGACACTCACCTCCCCACCACTCATCAGGTCCACAGTAGGAAGTGTCTAGGTAAGGTGATGGAATTGGAATTGGAATTGATTTATTATTGTCACATGTACCGAGGTACCGTGAAAAACTTGTCTTGTATACCATTCATACAGGTCAATTCATTACACAGTGCATCGAGGTAGTACAAGGTAAAACAATAACAGAATGCAGAATAAATTGTCACAGAGTGCAGTGCAGGCCATACAAGGTGCAAGGTAGATTGTGACTTCAAGAGTCCATCTCATCATACTAGGGAACGGTCCAATAGTCTAATAACAGTAGGATAGAAGCTGTCCTTGAACCTGGTGGCATGTGCTTTCAGGCTTTTGTATCTTCTGCCCGATGGCAGAGGGGAGAAGGGAAAATGTCCAGGGTGGGTGGGTTCTTTGATTATGCTGGCTGCTTTACCGAGGCAGCGAGAAGTATAGACAGAGTCCATGGAGGGGAGACTGGTTTCCATGACGTGCTGAGCTGTGTCCACACACCCAGCAGTTTTCTTGCAGAGCAGTTGCCGTACCAAGCCATGATGTCTCCAGATAGGATGCTTTCTATGGTGAATTGGTGAACATGTCAATGTGGCCTTGGATGACTCTAGGTGAATCATACAATGGAATTCATGCAGCAAAGATTAAAGTGTACTGCTGAGTCAGTGTATATGAGCAAGCTGGTGCAGTGATAAAGCCATGTCAATGAGTGTGCTTGAGACAGAATGTGATTGCAATAAGGGTGGGGTACAAAAATGTGTATTTGTCAGAGAGAGAAAAGCAAACATGCGGGCAGACAAACAGACGGAGAGAGAAAGACCATTGGATATGTTTGAACCATTGATTAATTGTGTCAGAGTAACGGAGTGATGAGTTCTTGCTGAAGGTCATGACCCAGGATTCCAGCCAGTGAGGAGTGGCTCAGGGTAGGAGTGGAGATTTGAGGCTTTGGCTCAAGAGGCTTCGGCGAGCAGAGGCTGAGGAGGAGCTTGCTCCCAGAGAGGTAAGGCCGGGTAAGTTCCTTTAATCAATTTAATTAACTTAGGAGTGGGTAATGAAGGCAGCAATTAGGGCAGTCGTGTGCTCCGTATGCAGTATGTGGGAAGTCAGGGACAGCACACTTGTCCCTGATGACTACACCTGTAAAAGGTGCATCCAGCTGCAGCTCCTGACAAAGCGAGTTAGGGAACTGGAGTAGGAGCTGGATGAACGTTGGATCATTCGTGTGGCAGAATTTCAGGGAGATAGTCACCACTAAAAGTCATGAGGCAGGTAGCTGGGTGACTGTCAGGAAAGGGAAGGGGTATAGACAGACAGAGCAGAGCACCCATGTGGCCATTCCCATCAACAATAAGTATACCGTTTTGGATACTGCTGGTGAGGACGACCTACCAGGGACAAGTTGTAGTGGTCGCGTCTCTGGCACTGAGACTGGACCCTCAGCTCAGAAAGGAAGGAAGGAAAAGAGGAGAGCAGTAGTGATAGGGGATTCAATAGTTAGGGGGACAGATAGGAGGTTCTGTGGGAGAGATCGAGAATCCCGGATGGCCTGTTGCCTCCCTGGTGCCAGGGTCCGCGATATCTCAGATCGAGTTATCGATATTCTCAGGAGGGAGGGTGAGCAGCCAGATGTCATGGTCCATGTAGGGACCAATGACGTGGATAGGAAGGAGGAGGAGGTCCTGCAAAGAGAGTTTAGAGAATTAGGTGCAAAGTTGAAGAACAGGACCTCCAAGGTTGCAATCTCAGGGTTGCTACCTGTGCCACGTGCTAGTGAGGCTAGAAACAGAAGGATAATGCAGCTAAATATGTGGCTAAGGAGATGGTGCAGGAGGGAGGGCTTCTTGTTTCTGGACAATTGGGCTTTGTTCTAGGGAAGGTGGGACCTGTTCCGATGGGACGTTTTGCACCTGAACTGGAGGGGGACTAACATACTTGTGGGTAGGTTTGCTAGTGCTGCTCCAGGGGGTTGAAACTAGATTCAGCAATCTCCTCCCTCGTCTCACGAAGCAGCCTGGGGAATATTCCGTCAGAACAGCTCCAACACATCCTCTCTCTTAATATCTACATACTCCAGAACATTACCTCACACTGCCCTCAGCATCATCAAGACCCCTCTCCTTGGTGAGTACTGAAGAGAAGTATTCATTGAGAACCTCACCCACTTCCACAGCTTCCAGGCACATCTTCCCACCTTTGTCTTTAATCGGACCTACTTTTACCCTCGCCATCCTTCTGCTCTTCACGTACGAGAAAAAAGCCTTGGGATTCTCCTTAACCTTACTCGCCAAAGCCTTTTCATGTCCCCTTCTCGCTCTCCTCAGCCCTTTCTTAAGTTCCTTCCTTGCTACTCTATATTCCTCATGAGCCCTGTTTGATCCTTGCTGCTTACACCTTATGTATGCTGCCTTCTTCTTCCTAACCAGTTGTTCCACCTCTCTCGTCACCCATGGTTCCTTCACCCTGCCATTCCTTATCTGCCTCACCAGGACAAATTTATCCCTAACATCCTGCAAAAGATCCCTGAACATTGACCACATCTCCATAGTACATTTCCTTTCAAAAATGTCATCCAAATTTACACTCCCAAGTTCTCGCCTTATGGCCTCATAATTCGCCTTTCCCCAATTAAATATCTTCCCGTCCTCTTTGCTCCTATCCCTGTCCATGACAATTCTAAAGGTTATGGAGCAATGGTCACTGTCCCCCAAATGCTCAACCACCGATAGATCTGTCACCTGACCTGGTTCATTACCTAAAACTAGATCTAAGATGGCATTCCCTCTAGTCGGCCTGTCAACATACTGCGTCAGGAATCCGTCCTGGATATACTTAACAAACTGCGCCCCGTCTAAACCTTTGGCACTAAGCAGGTGCCAATCAATATTTGGATAGTTGAAGTCTCCCATTATAATAATCCTGTTATTTTCGCATCTCTCCAAAAACTGCCTCCCAATCTGCTCCTCAGTATCCCTACTGCTACCGGGGGCCTATAGAATACTCCCAGGAGGGTAACTGCTCCTTTCTTATTCCTAACATCCACCCATATTGACTTTAGAGAGGATCCTTCTACATTATCCACCCTTTCTGCAGCTGTAACCATGTCCCTGACCAGTATCGCCGCCCCTCCTCCTCTTCTCCCCACCTCCCTATCCCTTTTAAAACACTGAAAATCAGGAATATTCAATATCTATTCCTGCCCTGATGTCAGCCATGTCTCTGTAATAGCCACAATATCATAGTCCCATGTACTTATCCAAGCTCTGAGTTGACCTCCCTTATTCCTGATGCTTCTCGCATTCAGGTAAATGCACTTTAGCCCATTCACCTTACTACTTTTGTAGCCTGTACTCTGCTTCTCCTTCCTCAAAGCCTCTCTACCTGTCAAATCTGATTTTTCCCCATCCCCTTCTTCCTCTGACCTACTCCTCTGGTTCCCTTCCCCCTCGCGATCTAGTTTAAACCCTCCTGAACCACCCCAGCAAACCTGGCCGCAAGGATATTGGCCCCCCTCAGGTTCGGGTGTAATCCATCCTCTTTGTACAGGTCCCACATTCCCCAGAAGAGATCCCAATGATCCAAAAATCTAAAACCCTCCCTCCTGCACCAACTTCTCAGCCACGCATTTATCTGCCATCTCCTCCTATTCCTACCTTCACTATCGCGTGGCACTGGCAGCAATCTTGGGATCGCTACCCTCGAGGTCCTGTCCTTCAGCCTTCTGCCTAGCTCCCCAAACTCACTTTTCAGGACCTCATCCCTCTTCCCACCTATGTCGTTGGTACCAACATGAATCACGACTTCTGGCTGTTCTCCCTCCCGCTCTAGAATCCTGTGGACCCGATCAGAGACATCCTGGACCCTGGCACCTGGGAGGCAACATACCATCCGGGATTCATGCTCACTGCCACAGAACCTCCTATCTGTTTCCCTATCGAGTCCCCTATCATTACTGCCTTCCTCTTCTCCTCCCTTCCCTTCTGAGGAACAGGACTGGTCCCAATGCCACAGACCTGGCTACTGCTGCTCGGCCCCGGCAGCTCATCTCCCTCAACAGCTTCCAAAGTGGAAAACCTGTTACTGCAGGGAACAGCTTCTGGGGTCCTCTGTTCTATCTACCTGTTCGTTTTCTTTTTCCTTTTCCCTCCCCTGACAGTCACCCCTCTATCTACTTCCTGGACTCCAGAATTACCTGCTCTAAGGGGGGTGACCGTCGCCTTATATACAGTATCTACAAAGGTAATCATCTGATGAGTAGGCTCTTTCCACCTACATTAAGAGGGATAAGTATGAGAGGACATGGCTTTAGGGTGAAAGGGGAAAGGTTTAGGGGGAACGTAGGGGGATCCACACTCAGAGGGTGGTGGGCGTGTGGAACGGGCTGCCATCTGATGTAGTAAATGCGGGCTCACTCTTAAGTTTTAAGAATAAATTGGATAGATACATGGATGGGAGAGGTCTGGAGGGTTATGGACTGGGTGCAGGTCAATGGGACTAGTGGAATAAAGTTTCGGCACAGACTAGAAGGGCCGAATGGCCTGTTTTCTGTGCTGTGGTGTTCTATGGTTCTATGGTTCCAGAACTGGCTGATGTGTTTGCAGGAGTCAAGTGTTTTCACTGAAGGCTGAAACTGCCTGTAACGAGCTAACAACATGTTCCCGATCATAAGTTTTGCCTATGGTACAGCCATAGTAAATCCCTCACAATGTGGAGCTTTGCACAGAGTGTCACAAACATCCAAGTGTGAGACTACCGTGTGTCCTTTGATAGAAGTATTGTCTCTATGTGCAGGGGACAGGTCCTGTGACCTCATCGTTCCAGCAAGTCCAAGAGCAAAGAAAGCAATGGTGTGGATGGGAGAGGGATATAGAGAGGGAGATATAGGGAAAATGATTGACATGGAGAGGCACAAATGGAGAGGGGGAAAGGCAGAGGCACACAATGTGGAAGAGGAGAGTAGCAGGGAAGGGAAAACCGTCAACTGGATCTTTCCATGAATGTACTGTTTCTGGAACACTGTGGTATTGCACAAGGGAGTCCAGCAATGAGGATTTTTAAACTGAGCTGTGGAATATCCTGATCTTTCTTGAGCTTTTTGACAGTGTTGGGGAGACAGACAATACTGGTTTAACACTGAAAAACTGCTGGTCTGCACTTTGTGTCAAATTGATCTATATCTGTCACAGGAGTGAAGACTTGGGCAGAAACACGAAGCAGGCAGAATTAGAATTGCCAAGGAAGACACGGTCCAAAAGAAGCCCATGAAATTGAATATGGGGCCCAGAATAAAACAGATAGCCATTGTTTGGTGAATCGCCCCGGACCCCAGATATTACCATACTTCATGTGCACAGCAGATTCCAAGTAGCCATGAGACACCAGCTAATCTAAAGTTTGGTGAGGGAGTTGAGAGAAATCAGTTAATGAAGACTTTGAGAGAACTCAATGCTACTTGAAAATTTTAAACTCTTTTTTTAAGTTTTTAACTCTTCCTGTTAAATGGTGAGGATGCTAATCCTGGTGCAAGTTTACAATTTTTATGCAATTTTATTGAATTTGTGTCTTTAAGTAATTAGACTCTCAATGAAAGTGCTTTAGAATCTGCTTTTGGACAATACATCCTGCATATCAATACAGCAAACAGATGCCTTTCTGCACAATACACAATAATCAGCCTGGCTCGTTGCCTTCCGAATTTCAAGAACCTGCTTAGAATGCCACCTTGTGGCAGCAGAAGGTTGCATTCCAGCTTGACTTTGGGTTAGAGCTATTGCAATAGTATCAGAGCATCATTTTCATCATAAAAGGCTTTTATAACATAAGAACCCCTGTACATGTAAGGGAATTTAGTTGCTCTTTATAGATCTGTTCATTAACAGTAAATGATCAATTATATTGATTGGTGTTTAAATACATGTAATGAAAATATAAACACATTTGTGTTCCATTTAATTCTTTCACTGTTCAAGACTTTCCCTGTGGTGTACAGAATGGTCAGAACTCCAATACAGTGACAAAGTCAAGCAGGTTCCAAAGAATTTCAGAACTCTTGTTGTAGCTGGGGGAGCCCTGTCCACAACCACTCAGTCTGAGGAAGCTGGGCCATGACTCTTGACATCACCTTGTAGAGTTGCCAGAGAGCCAGAGCCTGCAGGTGAGTGAGCAAATAGGCCGTCCTCCGACTCCTATCTGATGCACATCGTTGCTAGGCACCACTGATATTAAATGGATGCAGCACGAAAACAGGCCCTTCAGCCCACAGAATCCACACTGTCCATCAACACCCTATTACACATTGATCCCATTTTATTCTCTCCACACTCCCATCAACCACCAATCACCTACACACTTGAGGCAATTTAGAGTGGCACATTCTTCCCGGGTGTTCCATTTCCTCCCACATCCAAGGACAACATTTACAAAGCATTAGGTGTGCACTTGAATTTTCCAAGGCAGAGTAGGTAACATAACCAAGTGCTGGTAATTGGGATTAGTGGAGAAAGTACTCGATGATCTGCATGCTTATGTATTGTGTGCCTCTACGACTCAATGCTCTAATTTTCTTCACCAAGAGGCTGGTGAGTCTTTGGAATTTGTTACTCAGGAAGGCTTTGGAGGTTTGCTATGGAGATTGGAGATAACGGGTTAGTGCGGGAGAGTTGTGCTGAGGTAAGAAAAATCAGCTGTGATTTTATTGAATGGCTGAGCAGACACAAAGAGCCAAAAGGCCAGTCCTGCTTCCATTTCCTGTGTTCTTATGTTACTTTGTCTACAATCCTCTCTCTTCTGAAAATAGAGAGCCATCTCTTCCATTCACTTCAGTAAACTTTCCTTCTGCATCCCCAGGGATCCCATCCTTTCTTGACCAACTCCTTGCTTTTGATAACCATTATTATTGCTCTTCGATGACATTCTCTTGGTATCTCTTCCAACCCCTACTCTTTTTTTTCTCAATCTCCCATATGCTTTTGCTAATCCTTGCCTTAATTTTAGAATTTATCAAATCTTGAAATATATTTGTCTCTACATCACCTTATAATTTGTGGATGTCAGTCCTTTTATTCTTTGAACCTTTTCAGTGATCACTCTACCTATCTTGTAATTGAACTTTTCCCACTGTTGATATTCTGTTCTGCCAACTTTTCTATGTAAGTAAACAGAGAGTGCTGGAAACAGAGATAAAGAGAAATAGTTCCAGTTTACACGGGGGTCAAAAGCAGAGGATAGGGATTAAATATGATCAGCAAAAGAAGCAATGCAGACATTGGGAAGTGAGTGATTATGATATGGAATGTACTATCTGAAAGGGAATTAGATGCAGAAGCAATTGTGGTTTTTGTAAAGGGAATTGGATAAGTTCTCAAAGGGAAAATAATGATGAGCCACAGGGAAAGAACTGAGGAACAGAACTAATGGCTGTGCTCTTCTGAAAAGCCAGCATGCTCTTGACTTTGTGTCAAGGGGAACAAATTTTATCTGCAAATCCAGTTGATCCACTCCAGGTCCTCAAAGTCTGCCCAGAAGAAATCACTTACCTTCCAGTCCAGGTGAATCCACTCCAGGTCTTCCAGGTCTGTCCCTAAGCAATCACTTACCAGGTGGTTCTACTCCAGGACTTCCAAGACCGACAAGTCACAGCCACTTACCTCAGGAGCGTATGGTATTACCCAGTCTCTCACCATTTAAAAAATGCTCTGCTTTTCTGTTTCTTGCACCAAAGCGAATAACTCCACATTTTTCATATTATAATCCATCTGCCAAGCTCTTGCTCACTCACTCAGCTTATCTCTTTCCCCTTATAGACTCTTTACATCCTCCTCCCTACTCATAACCCCACCGAAGTATCATAGGCTAATTTGGCAATATGACTTTTGCTCCCCTCAACCAAATTATGAATTGTTGGGGACCAAGCATTGAACATTGCAGTACCCCGCCAGTCACAGTACGCCAGTCTGAGAACGGTCTGTTTATTCTGACTCTTTACTTTCTGAACAATAAACAATTCTCAGAATATAACCGTATATTACCCCAGTTCTTTGTGCTCTAACCTAGCTGACCAGCCTTCTGTGTGAGTTCCTTATGGAGGATGTGATAGACAATCTGGTAATGTGCTACAGGCAACAAAGCAGATTTGACAACTGGATTCTTATCAGGATTGGCAAAGAATAAAGGTGTACTCAGTTTTAAGAATTGTACACAAACGGGGAGGGGAGGAAAAGACAAGGGTAAGTTATGTGATAAGTAAAACTTTAATCCATTTTGGAGTCCCCGCTGCTTAATTAATCTCTTAACCTGGTCAGTGATCTGCCTTCAATTCTTGAGCTCTAGTGTCAGCTGACTTTCTTAAATGCAATTTTATTGTGCTATATTAAAGCTCATATCATCTGTAAACAACCAATGCCCTGCCTATTACTTTTCCTACCTCAGTAAATTGGATCATATTAATGTCACTGGTACTCCCCCCAGTTCTGAAGATAGTCCTTCAGAATAGGACTCCATTGCTGACTATAATCAGAGAAGAGTAATTATGTTTTAGTTTGTTTAGTGTGGCCAGGTGGAGTGGAGTGCAGGCTCAAAACTCCTGAGCTGCCTCTCCCTTGTGCATCTCCATCATTCCCATGAAGCTATCTTCTTCCATGCCAAAGACTGGCCACAACATTCAACTTTGTGGTGAATCTGAGAGATTCTAGGCCTTTCCAGAACTGTAGGCCCATCAAAGAAAACTCTGAAGGAAAATGTACTGTTAGATTTGTGTTTCCAAGGATAAAAAAATGCTAAGTGATTCCCAGACTGCGCTAAAAATCCTGAACATCATTGCTTCATAGAATTATACAGTGCAACAGGAGGGCATTCAGATGGTGCCTCTTTGGAAGATTAATCCCACAACGTTCACCCTTCCCCATGATCCTGCAAATTTTTTTTCTTTTCAAGTATACATCTAACTTCTCTTTGAAAGTCTCTTGCTCTTACCTGTTTAAGATCAGAGGAGGAAAGTTTAGGGGAGGTGTCAGAGGTAGGGTTTTTACACAGAGAGTGGTGGGTGCCTGGAACGCACTGCCAGGGCTGGTAGTAGAGGCTGATACAATAGGGACATTTCAAAAGCATATGGATGTAAGAAAAATGGCGGGTTATGGGCTGTGTAGGAGGGAAAGATTAGATTGATCAAAGAGTAGGTTTATATAGGTTGGCACAGCATGGTGGGCCGAAGGGCCATTCTGTGCTGTACTGTTCTCTGTTCTGTAATTCATTTTCAAGCTGTGCTCTTGGTCTTTATTCACAACTGTCTTCCAGATTTGTTTTCCGAACCATCTGTTTGTGTTAACAGTTTTTCAGTGTTTTATAATATGGTCTGTAAGTAGGGCTGCAGACAAATATCATTTGAAATAATGAAATACGAACAAAACTTGGCAATAGCTAACAACAAGCTGAAACCAATTGAAGAGGAATGTTGAAAATATTACACAGTACCAAAAATACTAAAGTACATTACTTCAGACAGCAAATTATTTTAGGATACACAAGAGACTGCAGATGTCGACTGCCCGTTTCCCTCCATAGACACTGCCTGACCCACTGACTTCCTCCAGCTTTTTGTGTATTGAACAATTGCAAAGGAAAACAGAGCTGAATTGAATTTGAATAACCAGCAGATGGTAGCAGAAACCAAATGATTCTTTATCAGTCTTCATAGTGATATTTGTTCTAAAGTACCAGAGCGATGGGATCTGGGATGTGGGTTTAGTCCACAGATTGTTCTCTTAATAGCTTGTTTCAAATCTTCACGGTGTCAAGTGTTTTTTGTAATGCCAGGCTGAGGCCAAGTACTTCCCTGCAGAGAAGGAAGGAAAGCCAGAGGCAACCTGTGGAAATCTTGTGGATGGAACAAGGGGATGCAGTGGTGATCCATCTATTCTCTTAACAAGGAAATGTCTCTAAAAATGTTCTGGGACGTCTACTTTTTGTGATATTTATTAATGACTTAGATGAGGGGGTGGAAAGGTGGGTTAGCAAGTTTGCAGATGACACAAAGATCGGTGGTGTTGTGGATAGTGTGGAGGGCTGTCGAAGCTTACAGAGGGATATTGATAGGATGCATAGCTGGGCTGACAAGTGGCAGATGGAGTTCAATCCAGAGAAGAGTGAGGTGGTACACTTTGGAAGGATAAACTCCAAGGCAGAATACAAGGTAAATGGCAGGATTCTGGGCAGTGTAGAGGAGCAGAGGGATCTGGGGTTCATATCCACAGATCACTGAAAGTTGCCACAGAGGTGGATAGGGTAGTTAAGAAAGCTTATAGGATGTTAGCTTTCATAAGTCGTGGGATCGAGTTTAAGAGCCATGAAGTAATGATGCAGCTTTACAAAACTCTGGTTAGACCACACTTAGAGTACTGTGTCCAGTTCTGGTCACCTCATTATAGGAAGGATGTGGAGGTGTTGGAAAGGGTGCAGAGGATATTTACTAGGATGCTCCCTGGATTAGAGAGTATGGATTATGAGGAGAGACTAAAGGAGCTCGGGCTTTACTCATTGGAGAGAAGGAGGATGGGGGAGAAATGATAGAGGTATACAAGACATTAAGAGGAATAGATAGAGTGGACAGCCAGTGCCTCTTTCCCAGGGCACCAATGCTCAATACAAGAGGGCATGGCTTTAAGGTAATGAGGGGGGGGGGGGGGACGTTCAAGGGAGATGTCAGAGTGAGATTTTTCACCCAGAGAGTGGTTGGTGCATGGAATGCACTGCCTGGGGTGGTGGTGGTGGCTGATACTTTGGTCAAGTTCAAGAGATTGTTAGATAAGCATATGGAGGAATTTAAGATAGAGGGATATGTGGGAGGAAGGGGTTAGATAGTCTTAGGTGTGGTTTGAAGGTCAGCACAACATGGTGGGCTGAAGGCCCTGTATTGTGCTGTGTTGTTCTATGGTTCTATGGTTTAAATGTGCAAAGCCAGAGACAGGCTGAGGTGTACTTTGCATGGTCAGGCTGCTTATCTAACATTAAGGTTGTTTGAGGAACATTTGATTTCAAATCTGAACTGAGCTTTAGCCCCAGATCTTATCATTTGACAAGACTGAAGATTTCCACCTGCACCACATCACTTGCTTCTGCTCCCACCTCAGCTCTCACAGGAGAATCTAAAACCAGGGGGCTCAGCTTCTGAATAAGAAGTTGTTTACATACGACAGAGGTGAGGAGGCATTCCTTCTCCCAGGGTTGACAATCCTTGGAATTCTTGACCCCAGAGAAGTGTGAATGCTGAATCATTGAATGTATTCAAGGATGACATAGGAGGTTCTTGAACTATAGAGGTATCAAAGATAATGGGGAACACACATGAAGGTGCAGCTGAGGCCAAGATCTTAGTGAATGCTGGACCAGGCTTGGAACCCATATGTCCAACTTCTGCTCCTATTTACTTGGTTCTGTAAATTCTTTTTCCAGGATCTGGGCCACACTGGCAAGGCCAGGATTTATTACCATCTCCAATTGCCCTGGAGGAAGTGGTGATGAGTCATATTCTTGAACTGCTGCATGCCAGGGCAGGGCGACGCGTTGCAGATCTACTCATTATCCTTACTATAATCGTTCTACACTTTTAAATTTAAACTCTATGTCACTAACTATTACTAATAATGTTCTTTTACTCTGTACTGTTATTGTTTTTACCTGTACTACATCAATACACTCTGTACTACCTCAATGCACTCTGTACTACCTCAATGTAACTGCACTGTGTAATGAATTGATCTGTACGATTGGTGTGCAAAACAAGTTTTTCACTGTACCTCGGTACAAGTGACAATAATAAACTAATACCAATATTACTGTTGGGTAGGGAAGCAGAATTTAGACCCAGTGGTAATGAAGAAACAGAGATATATTTCCAAGACAGCATGGTATATGTGTGGAAGGGAAAGCTGAAGGAGATGGTATTCCCATACACTTGCTACCCTTGTGCTTCTTGATGGTAGAAATCATGGGTTTGGAAGGTGCTGTCAACCACAATGTAGATGGGTCACACTTCAGCCTGTGTACCAGTCATGGGAGGAATGAATGTTTAGGGTGGTGGATGGACTGCTTTGTCTTGGATGGTGTTAAGTTTCTTGAGAGTCATTGGAGCTGCATTCATCCAGGCGTGAAGGGAGTATTCCATCAGTCTCCTGCCCTGAGCTTTAGAGATAGTGAAAAAGTTTAGGGATATCAGGAGGTGAATTACTTGCCATAGTTTACCAAGTCTCTGACCTGCCCTTGTTGCTTAGTATTAATGTGCTTGGTCTAGTTTCTGATCAACATTGACCCCAGTACATTGGTGGTGGGAGCCTGGATGATTCTAATGGCTGCTGAATGTCAAGGGAAGGTAGTTTACACTCTCCTGTTGGAGATGGTCAACTATTGTGGCAGAAGTGCTACTTGGCACTTCTTAGCCCATGCCCAGGTGTCATTTGGGTCTTACTACATGTAGGTGTGGACTGGTTCATTTGCTGAAAAGTTGCAAATGGAATTGAACATCAGTGATTATTCCCCACTTATTCCTTTATGATGGAAGGAAGGTCATTGATGAAGCAGCTGAAGATGGTTCAGCCCAGGACATTATAATTTATATAGTTAAAATTTATATAATTCACTGTCCTGAGGCCCTTATATTTGTCACTTGCAGACAGAATCATTCTAATTCTCTTCTTGCGCATCCTGTAAGAATGACATAAGCACCGTGCTTTCTTCTTGTCGATGGTACTCTCTCTGTGCTGCTGACTGGATGAAAGGAAACCTACAATTCACAAGAAATCTTGGAGGTAAGTAATGTGTGTTCCCCTCTAATATTTAAATTTGCCTGTTCGTTATAAGGAGTTAATCCTTGAAGGAAGTGCTTTATAATCTTCAAAGCTTCATAAACACAGGAGTGATTCCATTATCTGGACTGAGTGTCCTTGTAAAGTATTATTGTCCTTGTAAAGTAAGATGCCACACGAAGCCAGAGATGCCGAAGTGCATTGCAGGAGAACATTGGATCCTCCAAGCTTCAGTGCACTTGAGAAGAAAGTCTTGCTGCTCACTGAGAGACGTAGCAGGTGAAGTGGAGATGGGGAAGTAGAACATGATGTGCCCAGAGAAGTTTGATGAGGGTATGGCAAAGCACCTCTGTTAGTTCTAGTTACACATGGGTAACAAAAGCACTTCAGCAGGCATTAGCAAGCTATGGAATTCCAGATTTGTTCTCTCCAACTCCATCACTGCAACTGATCACACCAGAGGCTGAGCAGGAAGTATTGTCCAAAGGGAATTCACATCATCACGCACCTAGCACTCTAGAAAACACAGTAGGGAGTAAACTGTCTCTCTATGGCTGGAGAGTAAATGCTGTTCCATTGTTGACCACAATACAAATGCAGAGAATACTTTGCTATAGTATATATGGAGAAGGTAATCCGTGATGAAAATACATTAGGCTAGAAAGTGATCCACCAGCTCACCTCTGGGACATGGGAGGAAACCGGAGAACCCAGAGAAAACCCACACCTTCACAAGGTGAATGTGAAACTCCACACAGATAACACCAGCGGTCAGAATCAAACCCAGGTCACTGGAGCAGGGAGACAGCTGCACTGTTACAGTGCCAGAATGTCACCTACGCAGTACCTCCGTGTTCCATCAGTTGCTAACAATCTACATCTTTAGTTGATTAAATTATAAGCTCTGGAAATCTTTCTTAAATCTTTCTACCTTACCATCACTCTATCCTTCTTCAGAAAACTTCTTAAAGCTGACCAATTCTGAGCAACTTTTGGTCGCTTATCCTTTGTTTATCTTATTATCTTCCTGCTGAGGTGTATTATGTTAAAGGGGCTGTATAAATATAATTGGTCGTCAAAAATTCCAAAATGCAAGGACAGCATGGCAAGCTTCCAAAACTATTTTTTGAAACAATCATTTTATTAATGAGGGGAATAGGTTGTAGGAATTTTCTTCCCCTTAGCAGAGGTGTAAAAAACCAGAGGGCATAGGGGCTGTGAGGGGACCTGAGGGGGAGACATTTTTCACCTGGAAGATGATTGGAATCTGGAATGCACTGCCTGAGTGGATGGTGGAGTCAGGTACTCTCCCAGTGTTTAGCTGAGCCTTGAAAGTGCTGGTAAATAGGATTGGTATGGATGGGTAATTGATGGCCAGCATGGAAATGGGAAGCCAAAAGCCTGCTTCTATGCTATATATTTGTATGATTCTAGGAGTCTACTATTAATTAAGGAGTCTACTACTACTGAAACAATTTTGGTTATCTATACATTCAAGTATCTGATTCAAGTGTGACTATCAGCATGATTTGGTTTTATGAAAAATATCAGTGGTATTAAATTTAAATCTCACTTGACATTAGCAGAGCAGATAAAAAAATTGCTTTGAAGCTCATTAGATTTGGTTCTATAAATGGAGATAAGCAGACAGATCATGTGTAAGATTGGCGCAATTCATTAGATTTCACAATATGGATGTTTTTCTTTTTTGCTAGGAGTTTTCATTGCTTCCTCACCCATCTTTCTCTTTCTTTTTATTGTCCTCTCCCAAAGACACCAGCTGTACCGACAGTCTGCTGACAGCTTTCACAGCAGCAAGTGGCAATGGTGAGATCATCCTGAGAGATTACAGCTGGTTCACTCCTTCCCCTTCACCAGCAGTCCACCTCAACTTGCACTCATGCAATTCTACCACTCAGTTGGAGATCAGTTTGGAGGACTGCTTTAACCACTCAGAGAAGATTGGCATGCAGAGCTCTAATGACAGCTGTCAAATTTTCACTGGAGCCCTCAGAAGGTTAGAGACTCCTGCTTGTGCTGCAGTCAAAACTGAGATATTGATCAACAGACCGCAGATCTGCAATTAAGAAAAGTTCTCTGGAATTTTAGAGCTGGATTCACCTTGCTCCTTGATATCTTTCTGACAGGTCTAGTACACAAGTCACCTGCATGTTTTCACTCACTTTAGCTGTGTGTATTAGATCAACAAACTTTTTGTCTTTAGACTGTATGACCTTTATTCACCTTTATCCCTGTCAGCACCTCAGTATGTTCTTGGAGGGTGCCTTGACTATCACATTTACAGGATCTTTTTTCTTACTCTCCATTTGAGTTGATTAAAATCTCCATTGCTACATCAGACTATTGGTATCTCTGTGCTCTACCACAATTACTCATGATTCAACAGTTTTCAGTTTCACTTTCAACTGCTCAGGCAATGCAGAACTCCACCCCTGTATGGTACAAGGTCAAGGTAACATTTAAGCTATAGCAAATGCCAACTAATGACAATCTTCAATAAATGAGATACTAATTATTTTTCCCAGGTGTTCAAATGCATTACCATTGCTGAGACCTCAGGTTTACCATTGACCAGAATCTTGACTGGACCAGCTACCTAATGACTGTGGTTATAAAAACACATCACTGGATAGGTATCTTAATATCCTAAAGTCCTTGTACCATCAATGTATTTCAAGGCTAAAAATAATAAGAAACTCAACACCATCCAGGACAAAGACACATCCTTGACTGACATCCTACTCGCTGCCCGAAATCTTCACTCCCTTCACCATTGGTATACTGTGGTTGCATTATACACATCTATGAAATGCACTGCCCACTACTTGGCAAGGCTTCTTTGATCAAACCTCTCAACATCAATTACCTAGAAGGACAAGAGGTTTGGAAATGCCACCTCCTGTAAATTCCTGCCAAGTTAAACATTATTCTGATGCCTGCATCCAGTAAAATGAATAACAAAAACTCTTTCAGTAAGCTGCAAACCCCTCTGGAATAACTTCCACTCCTGGTTCCAGCTACAAAGCATCTCCTCTTCAAAGGTGTAGTCTATCTTTAATCAGAAGAAGCTAGCTTAGCAGGTGATAGCCTCTTAGTCACTGATGATGTACTAAGGTAATCACCAGTGCTGTCGGCATTGTCTGAATGCTGAAATCATATTAAAGAGCGCAATGTCCAGTATTAGTCACACATCATGACTTTGTCATATTTTTCAACACTATCCACTTTAACCAGCTCCAATCTACTCTGATCTTGACAACCCAACAGCAATTTTGACACTCGACAAATTGATCTGAAAGACTGTTTCTTTTTCTGCAATTGCTGCCTGACCTGCTGTGTGTTTCTAGCACTTTCTGTTTTTAATACCAGTCCAGCAGTTCATAAGCTCTCATATATATATCACCAAACTTCAACAGCTTGACATCTCTGGGAGTTACAAACTTAATGCTAATGCTATTTGATTGGTTTAATCGTCTGGTAAGAGGAGGAAAAGGATGAAAATAGTAAGAAGCCAGAGGAGCACGTAGTTGTACAGAAGACCATGTTTGTACCAAAGTTATATCCAAGAAGAAGCATAGATTGCAGCACTTTATGTCATGACATCTTCATCAGCAATGTCAGCAAGCAATGTATTGATATATTTAAAATAAAAACGGGAAATGCTGGAGACACCCAACAGTTAAGGCAGCATCAATGGATAGAGAAGTAGGTTAATAACGTCTTAACAGGACATGTATTGACTTACATACTCTACAAATCAAATCACAAAAATATTTACTTATTTGCACATTTTAGATCAATTGCCCAGGCAAAAGAAATCAGTTGCAGCAACCACATGATCTAAATCCACATCAACAAAAAGCCAGTGTTAACCATTCTTTGTCAGCAGAAAAACATCCTGACTTTATCTCATATTTATTTTAAAACCATTTAAATGTGTTGAATAGAAATTCATCCCTGTTCTATGCACTTCATACAGACCAAAGTAGCACATACACTTCTCAAAGTTGCTTCACTTAAACATAGAACCATAGAAAAATACGGCACGATACAGGCCCTTCGGCCCACCATGTTGTGCCAACCTTTAAACCACACCTAAGACTATCTAACCCCTTCCTCCCACATATCCCCCTATTTTAAATTCCTCCATATGCTTATCTAATAATCTCTTGAACTTGACCAACGTACCTGCCTCCACCACTACCCTAGGCAGCGCATTCCATGCACCAACCACTCTCTGGGTGAAAAACCTCCCTCTGATATCTCCCTTGAACTTCCCACCCATTACTTTAAAGCCATGCCCTCTTGTATTGAGCATTGGTGCCCTGGGAAAGGGGCACTGGCTCTCCACTCTATCTATTCCTCTTAATATTTTGTATACCTCTATCATGTCTCCCCTCGTCCTCCTTCTCTCCAAAGAGTAAAGCCCGAGCTCCCTTAGTCTCTACTCATAATCCATACTCTCCAAACAAGGCAGCATCCTGGTAAATCTCCTCTGCATCCTTTCCAATGCTTCCACATCCTTCCTACAATGAATTGATTACAATGAAACTAAATTTAAATCACTGCTTCATTGGTTTAGAGCAGTGGTTTTCAACCTTTTTCATGCTGCGGCCCCCCAGAACATGTCCTTGTTAGATGGCGGACCCCCAAAGCCCTCAAAGTCAAACAATCAATAATTCATGCATACAACACTTAAAGTACTGCACATAGGCCCTATTGAAATAGTGACTATTTCAATCACTGATAATTACCAGCAGTGTCTTACAGTGTTCAGTTCAATGTGAAGGTTGTGCCTGTTTTGCACTGCAGGGTTTGTCCAAGCGTGGTGGTATGTGTGACAAACATACATGTACGTCATCCTCAATATTCAGTTTTGATCTGTATTTGGTTTTCATGGCAGTGACTGCAGAAAATGCTATTGCGCAGAAGTAAGTGGTTGCAAATGGTAACAGAACATTGACGGCTTTGCCGGACAGCAGTGGATACTCCTGGGAACATGCGAGCATAAGAACGACAACAGTGACATTCGGCTGAACTGCAAGCGCAAAGTCCTGTCAGGTAACAGTTCAGCCAATTCTTCTTGTTCTCGTCCAGTTAAATCAGTAAGCATGCATTCAAAGAGATTTTGAATCCAATCAAACATGCTCCTGTCATCGTCGCCGAAATACTCATGGAAGTAATGTGACAGCTGTTGAATATGGTTCAAAATGGTGCTCGCAATGGCCTCTGTCTTAGTCTTGTTCACTGTCAGAAAGTCAGCCAGCAACAGAAACATATCATAGATGCCTTGCTCACATCTTCCCTTCCAGATACGGAGTTTTTTCTGGAAGGCATTGATTTTGTCATGCGCTTTCAGAACATTTGAGCCAGGTCCTTGCAATGATAGATTTAAGCTGTTCAAAATGTTGAAAATATCTTCAAGATAAGCTAATCAGGCAACCCATGTCTCATCTGTCAAGAACTGTGCCAATGATCCGTTATGCTCATTTAGAAAAATGACCAGTTCATCTTGCAATTCATATACACACTGCACAATGTGGCCTCGTGACAGCCATCTGACTTCTGTATGTAGCAACAAATGCTTATGCTCGGCTTCTACTTCACGGCATATGTTTTCAAACAAACAATGACTGAGCGGCCTGGCTTTTGATAAAGTTAACGATTTTAATGCACGTGGAAAACACATCCACAAGATTTTCATCCATATCCTTTGCAGCCAAAGCCTCATGGTGAATCACTCAGTGGGTTGCTGCTATATGTGGAGCTACTTCTTTCACTCGTGTGACTAGACCTGACTTCTGTCGCGTCATTGCGGCAGCACCATCCGTGCGTACTCCAATACATTGTGTCCTCGCCAATGTCGATTGTACAAAAAAAGTGTCAAGCACACGGAAAAGTTCTTCACCGGTTGTATGCCCTGGGAGCGCCTTGCAAAACAAAAAGTCTTCCAAAGCCTCTCCTTCCCTGCAATATTGAACATAAACCAACAACTGCGCAGCACTGTTCAATGCCGATGAATCAGTACTTTCATCGGGCTGAATCGCAAATCTGACTTGCTGAAGGCATGCTATCAGCTGGCTCTGTATATCTTCCGCCATATCGCCAATTCTTCTGCTTACTGTGTTATCAGACAGTGGAATGGCTTTCAGTTTTTGACTGGATTCTTTTCCCAGTACAACTTCGCACATATCTACTGCTGCAGGCAGTATAAGCTCTTCTCCAATTGTGTGAGGCTTTCTGGAACGTGCTATTCGTAATGCTACCAAAGATGATGCACGAAGACCCTTCTCATTTACAGTGGCGCAGGCTGTCATTTTGCCTTTCTGCTTGAGGTACAGCTCCTTTTGCCGCTCAAAATATTCCTTCGGCTTACTGGCAATATCTGGATGCACTGTTGTTAAATGGCACTTCAATTTCGCTGGTTTCATTGCATCGTTGGACAGTGTTTGCAAACACACAACACAGAGAGGTTGGTCCGCATTTGTCCCCACTGCGATGAAGCCATATGAAATGTATTCTGGATCGTACTTGCGTTGTTTCTCTTTCGGTCACCCTTATCCCCTTCGTCATCAGAATCTTCTGGTTTCTGATCAGCTTTTCCCTGCAGAAGTTTCTCCATATTCGGCAATACACGCTGGACAGTTTAATTACTATTACTGAAAAACAAAATTATCAAAACTAATCTAAAATTTACACGCTTGTGCACTTTTCGTTTAACAGTGACGTCACTGTGGCGTAAGCAATATTATTAAGGCACACCAACAACGTCACTCAGTCTCGCTAACACTGCAGTGCACAACAGAATAGTAGTGAGTAGTGAACACTACTGACTACTCTGACTACACAAATCAAATATTAAGTGGCAGCTTACCAGAAGCGAACACCGTCTAAGTCTCTAAGATTGTCACCTATAACAGATAGAATAGATATGGCCAATTTTCTGAATAGTGGAAAACTGGAGCAAGCAAGCAAGCAAGTCTTTGTAACAGGTCACTTTTCCATTTTTTTCTTGGCTTGCTCGCGGACCCCCTGGCAACCCGCCGCAGACCCCCAGGGGTCTGTGGACCACAGGTTGAAAACCTCTGGTTTAGAGCATATAATGGAGGACAAAAATCCACCCTGTTATTCCAATCCTTTTGCCAAGATTTGCCTTGGAGTATTGTTCTGGTTTCTCCATACCATTTTTTAAAATCACAATAAAAAAACAAAGGCTGACATTAATATAGCGTTTTTCACAAACTCAGAACAGAAAATGTCTGTAAGGATAAGGAGAAAATGACAACATGGCAGGAAGTGGTGGGTGACAATATTGCAGTAATTTTTTCTTTATTGTGGAATTGACTCCCTCCATTTTCTTTCCAATCCTTTTGCACACCTTCAGTCACAAATACTATTTTTTCATACCCTCACTCTCAACAGGGTAATTTCTCTGTCTCCTCACCAATTTGCAACATGATTTATGGGCATTTAGAGAGGCATAGGCTAATTAGGGACAGTCAGCATGGCTTTGTGAGGGGCAGGTCGTGCCTCACAAGCCTGATTGAATTCGTTAAGGATGTGGTGTACATGGATTTTAGTAAGACGTTTGATCAGGTTCCTCATGGAAGGCTCATTCAGAAAGTCAGAAGGCATAGGATCCAGGGAAGCTTGGCTGTGTGGATTCAGAATTGGCTCACCCATAGAATACAGAGGGTGGTTGTAGATGGAGCCTATTCTGCCTGGAGGTCGGTGACCAGTGTTCCACAGGGATCTGTTCTGGGACCCCTGCTCTTTGTGATTCTTATAAATGACTTGGATGAGAATGTGGAACGGTGGGTTAGTAATTTTGCTGATGTCACGAAGGTTGGTGGTGTTGTGGATAGTGTGGAAGGTTGCTGTAGATTGCAACAGGATGTTGATAGGATGCAGACCTGGGCTGAGAAGTGGCAGATGGAGTTCAATCTGGAAAACTGTGAACTGATTCACTTTGGAAGATCGAATTTGAAGGCAGAATGCAAGGTTAGTAGCAGGACTCTTAGCAGTGTGGAGGAACAGAAGGATCTTGGGGTCCATGTCCATAGATCCCTCAAGGTTGCCACACAGGTCGATAGGTTGTTAAGAAGGCTTATGGTGTGTTGGCCTTCATTAGTCGGGGTATTGAGTTCAGGAGCCGCAAGATAATGTTGCAGCTCTATAGAACTCTGGTTAGACCACACTTGGAGTATTGTGTTCAGTTCTGGTCGCCTCATTATAGGAAGGATGTGGAAGCTTTAAAGAGAGTGCAGAGAAGATTTACGAGGATGCTGCCTGGATTGGAGAACACGTCTTATGAGGATAGGTTGAGTGAGTTAGGGCTTTCTCTTTGGAGAGAAGGAGGATGAGAGGTGACTTGATAGAGGTGTACAAGATGATAAGAGGCATAGATTGAGTGGGCAGTCAAAGACTTTTTCTCAGGGTGAAAATGGCTAACACGAGGGGGCATAAATTTGAGGTGATTGGAGGAAGGTATAAGCGGGATGTCAGAGGTAAATTTTTTACAGAGAGGGTGGTGGATGCATGGAACACACTGCCTGAAGAGGTTGTGGGGGCAGATACATTAGGGACATTTAAGAGACTCTTAGATGGACACATGAATGATAGAGAATTGGGAGGGAAGGGTTAACATATGGGAGGGAAGGGTTAGGTTGATATTAGAGCAGGATAAAATGAAGGCACAACATTGTGGGTCGAAGGGCCTGTACTGTGCTGTAGTGTTCTATGTTCTATGATTGCATGGGAATGTTGGAACATTGACAGACCAGTGGCTAAATCTTAGTGACATCGATTTTTTCCAATTGCATCCGTGTAACACTGCAGGAACCCGGCATGCAAAGCACGTGACCAGCTAGATAAACTCAGACAAACTAGATAACCTTAAAGGCAATACTCAGTTCAAGAGAAAGTAATGGTTGTATATGTAAGTTTATCAGTGCAACCGTTACTCACATAGTGCAAAGCATGAATATGAATATGAATATGCAAAGCAAGGGAGGAGTGAGCACATTTCACATGAACTAATAAGGAAGTAAAGATTATGCAGGGTAGGAGGGAGCAGATGATCCCAGAGAGAATAAGCCAATTGGGTAATAAATCACAAGACCTCAAAATTTTGAATAAGTATAAGAACACTAGAAAATGTTTTATAGTGGTAACATAGGCCATAGTATGAAGGTGCCGTTAACAAGGGTAATGCAATCGATATGGGCTAACTTTAATTGACATATAGACTGGGTAAAAAAACAATTTACTGCCAGATTATGGTGGAGGAATCCATGGAACATATAAGATATGGATTTCTAGAAACCAACAAGGGAATGGGCAATTTCTGATCTGGTCTTCATTCCTAGGATAGTTTGACATATAGAATTATGGAACAATACAGCACAGGCCCTTCAGCCCAACAAATCCATGCCGACCACAGTGGCCACCCAGCTCGTCCCAATTTCCTGTGTTTGGCCCATATCCCTCCAGGCCCTGCCCCTGCTTGTACCTGTCCAAGTGCTTCTTAGATGATACTGTTGTACCTGCCTCCACCACTTCCTCTGGCAGCTCGTTCCATATACTCACCACCCTCTGCGTGAAAAAGTTGCCCCTCAGGTACCTTTAAAATTTTTCCCCCTTTACCCTAAATATATGCCCCCTAGTTCTGGACTCTCCTACTCTGGGGAAAAGAGTGTTACTGTCCACCTTATCTATGCCTCTCATAATTTTAGTAATTTCCATAAGGTCGCCCCTCATTCTCCTACATTCCAATGAGTGATGAAACTTTCTACGTTGGCACATTTTCCCCCAGGGG
Source organism: Pristis pectinata (assembly GCF_009764475.1). Lineage (NCBI taxonomy): Eukaryota > Metazoa > Chordata > Chondrichthyes > Rhinopristiformes > Pristidae > Pristis > Pristis pectinata. The sequence continues at coordinate 12,190,923 of NC_067420.1, forward strand.
AGGGGAGGGGGGATGGGGGAGTCCAAGGCTAGAGGGCAGAGGTTTAAGATGAGAGGGGAAAGACTTAAAGGGGACCTGAGGGGCATGTTTTTCCATGGAGGGCGGTGGGTATGTGGAAGGAACTGCCAGAGGAAGTGGTCGAGGTGGGTACAATTACAATGTTTAAAAGACATTTGGACAGGAGAGGTTTAGAAGGACATGGGCCAAATGCAGGCAAATGGGACTAGCTTAGATGGGTATCTTGCTCGGCATGGATGAGTTGGGTTGAAGGGCCTGTTTCCGTGCTGTATGACCCTTGCTCTATGACCTATGACCTGGCAGGTTCTCTTCCTCCAATGAATAAAGACCTGGCCTGGCCAACCTCTCCTTATAACTCAGGCCCTCTTGTCCAGGCAACATCCTCATAAATCTTTTCTGCACTATTTCCAGGTTAACCATGTCTTTCCTATAACAGGGTGACCAAAACTGTTCACAGTACTCCAAGTGCGGCCTCACCAACAACTTATACAATTGCAACATAATGTCCCAACTCCTATACTCAGTGTCCTGACTGATGAAGGCCAGTATGCTAAATGCTTTTTTCACCACTCTGTCAACCTGTGACACCACTTCGTACTCCTTGGTCCCTCTGTTCCATTACACTCTCTAGTGCCCCACCATTCATTGTATAAGTCTTATGCTGGTTCCACTTTCCAAAATGCATCACCTCACACTTCTCTGTATTGAAATCCAGTTGACACTCCTCAGCCCACTCTCCTAACTGATCAAGATCCCCCAGTAATCTACGATAACCTTCTTCACTATCAACAACACCTCCTAATTTCGTGTCATTCACCAACTCACTGATAAAGCCCTGTGCTTTCGTATCCAAATCATTCATATAAATAATGAATAACCAGGGTCCCAGCGCCGAACCCTGTGGCACACCACTAGTCACCGGCCTCCATTCTGAGGAACAACCTTTAATCACCACCCTCTGCTTCCTACCTCCCAGCCAATTTTGAATCCACCTGACCAGCTCTCCCTGGATTCCATGGGACCTAACCTTAAAGACCAGACTACCATGTGGGACCTTGTCAAAGGCCTTGCTAAAGTCCAAATAGACAACATCCACTGCCCTACCCTCATCTACCTTTTTGGTTACCACTTCAAAAATCTCAAAAAAATTCATCAAGCACGACTTTCCACGCACAAAGCCATGCTGACTCCTCTGTCTATCCAAATGCTGGTAGATCCTGTCCCTCAGAATTCCCTCCAGTTACTTCCCCATTACTAGTGTCCTTGCTACCTTTCTTAAACAATAGAATGACATTAGCCACCTTCCAGTCTTTGGGAACTTCATCAGTGACTAACGATGAAGCAAATATCTCTGCAAGGGCCTCCGCAGTTTCTTCTCTAGCCTCCCACTTGGTCAGGCCCTGGGGATTTATCCACCTTAATGCACTGTAAGGCTGCAAATACCTCCTCCCTGGTAATACAAACATCCTCCAAAACATCTCTACTTGTTTCCCTTAACTCTTAAGCAACAATGATTTTCTCCTTAGTAAACACTGAGGAGAAATATTTGTTAAAAATTCCACCCATCTCCTGTGGCTTGAGACATAGGCGGCGCTGCTGATCTCCAAGGGGACCTACTCTCTCCTTAGCCACCCATTTTACCCTCAATGTATCTATAGAACCTCTTGGGATTTTCCTTAATCTTACCTGCCAGATCCATCTCATACACTCTCTTTGCCCTCCTGATTTCCCTTTTAAGAATATTCTTAATTTTTTTATAGTCATCAAGGGATTCACTTGTCCCCAATCTCCTAAACCCAATGTATGCTTCCTTTTTCTTGACCAGAGCCTCAATGTCCCTCATCAGCCAAGGTTCCCTAAACTTGTGGCACGGTAGCGTAGCGGTTAGCGCGACGCTATTACAGCGCCAGCGATCGGGGTTCAATTCCTGTCACTGTCTGTAAGGAGTTTGTACATTCTCCCGTGTCTGCGTGGGTTTCCTCCGGGTGCTCCGGTTTCCTCCCACATTCAAAAGACATACGGGTAGGTTAATTTGGGGGATTAAAATGGGCGGCACAGACTCGTTGGGCCGAAAGGGCCTGTTACCACGCTGTAAATACAATTTAAACTTAAATTTAAAAAACTTGCCAGGTTTACCCTTCACCCCAACAGGAACATGCTGCTCCTGGACTCTTGATATCACACTGTTAAAAGCCTCCCACTTGCCATTCATTCCTTTTCCTTCAAACAGATTCACCCAATCAACCTGCTAGATCCTGTTTAATTCCCCCAAAATTAGCCCTGCTCTAGTTTGGGACCCTAACCTGTGGACCTGTCCTATCCTTTTCAATCACTATCTTAAAACTAATAGAATTATGGTCACTGGAGCCAAAGTGCTCCCTGACTGCCACTTCAGTTACTTGCCTTGCCTTGTTCTCTGAAAGAAGGTCCAGTATTGCACCCTCCCAAGTAGGGTCCTCTATAGATTGACTCAGGAAACTTTCCTGGACACATTTCACAAATTCCACCCCACCCAGGCCCTTAACACTCTGGATAGTCCAGTCAATATTGGGGTAATTAGAATCTCCCACTAATACAACCCTATTATTCTTACAATTATGAGCAATTTCTTTACATGCTCCTGAAGGTCCCACTGACTACTGGGACGGGGGACGGGGGGGGGGGGGGTGGTTTGTGGGTGGTGTGTCTATGATACAGGCCCACTGGAGTCACCCTTCCCTTCTTGTTTCTAAGTTCTACCCATATGGCCTCACTGGATGATCCCCCAAGAATGTCATCTCTGTACTGCTGTTACGTCCCCCCTTATCAAATAGGAATCACCCCTCCTCGCTTACCTGTACCTCGGTCACACCTGTAGCAGATGTATCCTGAAACATTGAGCTGATGGTCCTGCCCTTCTCTCAGCCATGTTTCTGTTATGGCTATAACATCCCAGTCCTCAGAGCCAATCCACACTGAATTTGCCTGCCTTACCTGTTAAACCTTGTGTATTGAAATAAATGCAGTTTAACTGAATATTCCTTCCTCTGCCTTTACTTGTGCCCATGGCTATCCTGATTACTAAACTTGCTCTCGCTGGTTACTGTTTTATCCCATGACTTGCTGCTGCTTAGAGGAGAGTAGAGAGGACCTAGATTAAACAATAGAAGGACCTAGATTGAGTTTAGAAGAATGAAAGGTGTAGTCAAATTCTTTAGAGAGGTGAAATACAAATTCTTACGAGGTTTGACAGGGTAGATGCTGGGATGATGTGTCCCGTGACTGGACCAAAGAGCCTGAGTCTCAACATTAGGGGTTGGCCATTTAGGACTGAGATAAGAAGAAATTTCTTCACCCACAAGACAGTGAACCTTTGGAATTCTCAACCTAAGAGCATTACACAAGCTCAGTTACTGGGAATATTCAAGACAGGGACTGATAGAATTTTAGATATTAGGGGAATTGAAGGTTCAGGATTATTGAAGTGGTGCTGAGGCAAAAAAATCCCCCATGGACTTAGTGAACGAAAGAGCTGAAGGGAGGGGCAGAATGACCTATTTCTGCTTTTACTTCTTGTGTTTTTACATTCAAATCTATTCTTAAGCTTCAGAGGCATCTTTGGAGGGATAAACATTGGGTTAATCTGTCTGAAAAAGGGTCATTGTTGAGTTATTGCAAGAATGAATAGGGACCTATATTGTTATGGTCACAAGTATATTGTATTGCTCATGAGTACACTATATTCAAATGTGGGAAACATTCATTAAACCTATTGGCAGCACATGGCCTGTAGTCTGAAGACAAACATTGTGTGCACCATAGAGCTGAATCATAGTGAGTTGAATCATGTAGAGAAGAAGCCTTGATCTGGGGATAACAGAATGCAATAGTCATCAGGTTGATATGTTGCCTATCTGCTCCTCTCACCAGGGATGTTGCCTGTACAGCTGAGTGACTGCAATTTTTTGTTGCTTCATGAACGACCATTGAAATCTTTTCAAGTTGGTTGCCATGGTTTTAGGTTGAAGCTTGCAAGTGAAGAAGATGACTAACATACTCAGCAACTTAGAAATGATTTCTTAAAATCTTGAACCAAAATTCCATGTGAGAATTGAACATCTCCTCATGTTGTCATGTGGCGTAGCATTTAGCGTGACGTTATTACAATGCCAGCGATCGGGGTTCAATTCCCGCCGCTGTCTATAAGGAGTTTGTACGTTCTGCCTGTGACTGTGTGTGTTTCCTTCAGGTGCTCCAGTGTCCTCCCACATTCCAAAGATGTACGGCTTAGTAGGTTAACATGGGTGTAATTAGGCAGCATGGGCTCATTGGGCCAGAAGGGCCTGTTACCGTACTGTAGAAATAAAATGTTTAAAAAATAATAATAAAAGTTTAAGAATGAAACAGTGAGAAAAGAGGCTCGTAGATCATAAGCATTTTAAAATTGTCCTCAGCTCCAAAGTCGGCTTTTGATATCTTTTGCAGTTCCACCAGCAGCTCGCTTGACAGCAGTCTCAGTTGCTGCCTCACAAATTCTGGAGCCTTTACTTCGAGTCTAGATTGTACAGTTCAAGTCCTTGATGTTCAACCTCATGTCCAGCTTTGAACATATGCCAGTTGATTCACATTCTAGGAAACACACTGCTTTTCTCTGGATGCTTGTTAGATCACAGCTGCAAAAGATTAGGTTCAAAAGAAGAAATATCTAAGCCCAGGTGTCTGTTATGTGGCAATGTAGATGGTAGATTTTCACCTAAGCCAATTTTCTCACAGGTCTGGACTTGAAAACGGAGGTCCCATGAATATTAGAAATAGGTCATGAGAACGAGTATGCAGAGTACAGTGAACATTCAGTGGTTGTCATATCTCAAGGGGAAGGGCAGGGAGGTGGAAGGAGTACTGAGGAACCAGTGTTCCATGTTAAATCCCCTGGCTTTCTCCCTGACACCTGCAGATTGGGCTGCATTTATATCTAGACAAACTGAACATGGCAGCTCAGTATGATACTTCAGTCGTTCCTGTCCAGTGTTTTGTAAGGGACCTCAAATAGATGTTGTCCCCCACATTAGTCTCCACAAGAAGCCAATACAATATACAATATAGTGTACTTGTGCCAAGAAAAAGATAGGACTGTTAAAGTTTACAAGTTAAAGTCCTAAATTGGGGCAAAGCAAATTTTGAAGACATTGGACGGGAAATTGCAAAATTTGGTTGGGAGAGGCTGTTTGTAGATAAAAGGGATATCTGGCAAGTGGGAGGCTTTGAAGAGTGAGATGGAATTCAAGGACGGCATGTTCCTACTAGAGTGAAGTGTAATTCTGGCAGGATCAGGGAACCCCAGCTGACTCAGGATATTGAGGAACTGGTCAGGAAAAAGAAGGAGGCGTATGTCAGTTATAGGCAGCTGGGATCAAGCAAAGATGTACGGGTAGGTTAATTTGGGTTTAAAATGGGCAGCACGGACTCGTTGGTCCGGAAGGGCCTGTTACCACGCTGTAAATAAAATTTAAATTTAATTTAAATCCTTTGAGGAGTATCTGAGATGTAAAAGTATACTTAAGATGGGAATCAGGAGGACAAAAAGAGGACATTAAAGCTGTGGCAGATAAGGTAAAGGAGAATCTGCAAGAATATTAAGAGCAAAAGGGTAACCAGGAAGATGGAGCCACAGGAGCCACAGGAGATGGGCAGGTGTTAAATTAATATTTCTCCTCTGTACTTACCACGGAGAAGGTCAAAGAGGCTGAGGAATTAAGGGAAATGAATAGTGATGTACTGGAACATATCCACATTACAGAAGAGGTGCTGGCAGTGTTAAAGCAGATTAAGGTGGATAAATTCCTGGGGTCTGATCAATTGTATCCTAGGACATTGTGGGAAGCTAGGAAAGAAATTGCTGGGGCCCCAGAGATACTTGCGTCATCTTTAGCCAAAGATAAGGTACTGGAGAATTGGAAGGTGGCTAATGTTGTGCTTTTATTTAAGAAGGGCAGCAAGGACAAGCCAAGGAACTACAGGCCAGTGAGCCAACATCAGTGGTGGGAAAATTACTGGAGGGAATTCTGAGGGAGAGGACTTCTGGAAAGACAGGGACTGATTAGGAATAGTCAGCATAGCTTTGTGTGTGGGAAATCATATCTCACAAATTTGATTGAGTTTTTGAAGCGGCGATGAGGAGGATTGATGAGGGCCAAGTAGTAGACGTTGTCTACATAGATTTTAGCAAGGCCTTTGACAAGGTATCGCATGGTAGGCTAGTCTGGAAGGTTAGATCACATGGGATCCAGGGTGAGCAAGCCAATTTGATACAACATTGGCCTAGCAGAAGGAGTCAGAGGGTGGTAGTGAAGGGCTGTTATTCAGACTGGAGGCCTGTGACCAGTGGAGTGCCACAGGGATCAGTGCTGGGTCCACAGTTGTCTGTCATCTATATTAACGACTTGGTTGACTATGTAGTTAACATGGTTAGTAAGTTTATGGTGGTGTAGTGGACAGTGAAGAAGGTTATTTAAGATTACAAATGGATCTGGATGAACTGGGAAAAAGGGCCAAGGGGTAGCAAATGGAATTTTATTCAGGCAAGTGTGAGTCATTGCACTTTGGTCAGTTAAACCAGGGCAGGACGTACACAGTAAATGACGGGCTGTGGAGAGTGTTGTAGAATAGAGAGACCCAGGAGTACAGGTACATAATTCACTGAAAGTGGAAACACCAATAGACAGTGTAGTGAAGAAGGCATTTTGGCATGCTTGCCTTCTTCAGTCAGGGCACTGAGTAAGGGTTGGGACATCATGTTATAACTGTAGAAGTGGAGACCACACTTGGAGTGCAGTTCTGGTCACCAAGCTTCAAGGAAGGATGTCATTAAGCTGGAAAGGGTGCAGAAAGGATTCACGAGGATGTTACTGGGATTGGAGGGCTTGAGTTATAAGGAGAGGCTGGATAGTCTGGACTTCTTTCCCTCGAGTGTAGGAGGCTGAGGGGTGACCTTTAGATGTAGATAAAATCATGAGGGGAGTAGATAAGGTGGATGGTCACTGTCTTTTTCCCAGGGTAGGGGAATTTAAAACTAGAGGACATAGATTTAAAGTAAGAGGGAAAACATTTAAAAAGGACCTGACGGGCAACATTTTCATACAGAGGGTTGTCAGTATATAGAACAAGCTGCCTGAGGAAGCTGTAGAGACAGGAACAATTAAAATGTTTAAAAGACCTGGGCAGGTGCTTAGATAGTAAAAACCTGGAGGGATATGGGCTAAATGCACGCATGTGGGACCAGCTCAGATAGACAATTTGGTTGGCATTGGACAAATTGGGCCGAAGGGCCTGTTTAGTGCTGCAGAACTCTTTGACTCAGTGGCTGTTTTACGGATCTGGTCCTCTATCCAAAACAAAGACAAACCCAGTTTCAGGGTTTGTCGGAGATCCTTGGGATGTAGGATGTTGGTGTAGACCAGCTCCTTTACTTCTTCAGGAGGCTAAAGAAATTTGGCATGTCCCCTTTAAATCCCACCAATTTTTATCGATGCACCATAAAAAGCATTCTATCTGGATGCATCATGGCTTGGTATGGCAACTGTTCTGCCTGTGACTGCAAGAAACATCACGGACATCAGGCTCCCCACCATGGACTCTGTCTACACTTCTCACTGCCTCAGTAAAGCATCCAGCATAACCAAAGACCCCGCCCACCCCGGACACTCTCTCTTCTTCCCCCTCCCATCGGGCAGGAGATACAGAAGCCTGAAAGTGCGTACCACCAGACTCAAGGACAGCTTCTATCCTGTCCTGATGAAGGGTCTCGACCCAAAACATTGACTATTTATTTCCCTCCATAGATGCTCCCTGACCTTCTAAGTTCCTCCAGTGTCTTGCGTGTGTTGCTTCAGATTCCAGCACCTGCAGAATCTCCTGCTTCTATCCTACTGTTATGGACCATTGAATAGTTCCCTAGCATGAGAAGAAGGACTCTCAACCTCAAAATCTACCTCGTTACGGCCTTGCACCTTATTGTCTGCCTGTACTTTGTAACTGTAACACTATATTCTGCATTTTGTTATTGTTTTCCCTTATACTACCTCAATGTACAGATATGATGAAATGATCTGTATGGATGGCATGCAAAACAAGGTTTTTCACTGTACCTCCAAATGTGACAATAATAAACCAATTTACCAATTCAGTCAGATACCTGCAGCAAGAATGCATAACACATGGTGAACCAAACATTGACCAAAAGATTGAGTGAAATCCCTATCCCAAGGTGCTGTCAGATCTGAATCTTTCAAACAGACTGTAAGGTACAGAGGAAGTCCTGAGGTACTTGTTTATTTAAAAGAGAAACTTTTTCTCTGGGCCGTGCTGTGTGACAGTGTCAAGCTATTGCATAACTAACAAGATGACTCCACTGTATTTAGCCTTGTCCTCATTGAGCATTAGCACATGTGAATATTAGTGGACACATCTACTAACAAGTTGTAGACTGCTGATAAACTCAAAAAACTTTTCTCTATCTTTTCTCTATCTCTATCATAAGGGAAAATTGTGTTAATCAAATTATCATGCATATGATTTTTGGATTATAGGTAAAGAGCGCTGAGAGAGAGAGGGGCAGCTGAAGTGTTAAAGTGTTATAAGGGACTCCTTGCAAGGTGTCTGAGGCAGAATGATCTGAGTGGTCAGAAAGCTGAGTTAAGAGATGAAGTAATATTTAGGGTTAAAAGGGTAGCTTGCAAGGCAAGTGTAAACAGGATTGACCACCTGTAATGAGGTAGAATCCAGCAACTGCATTTAAGGGTTGAACCATCTGAAGTACACAGAGATGCAATGGTTTGCAACAATTCATATCATTCCTTTGGTTGCACATTACATCTTAATTCCAAATTTCTACTGGATATTATAACAAACTGCTTTTGCAAAACATGTGACTAACTTGACACTTATGGAGTTCTGCAAGAATATGAGAATAATCTCTACCATAACTAGGCAATTCTTTCCCTGAGCAAAATACAGGAATTAAGATTTTACCCCACTAGAAGAATGAGATATAAAGTTGATCTGATGTATTTTTAAAACAAATTCTATCTAACAATAATAACCAGATCTTAATTCCTGGAAAGTTGGTCATCTTTCTCTAGGGTCTAATTTCAGTCTGGATAAATATTGGTCAGGTGTTTGGCTGCGCCTGTAGTATTAGAAAACTGTGCAGTTGGAAGCCAATTAAAGTGATTCAATGGATTGAGAATTAGCTAATTGGCTAAATTAACATCATTATGATTTGAAATGCAATTTATAAATAACCATAAGGGCTGGTAACACATACCTGAAGGATAAATTTCAGGAAGTATTAACAATGCTTATTCACAGTGACCCACAATGACTCAGCACCTTCAATGGGTGGGAGGAAATACAGATTTCTGCTTTTACCTTTGTGAATTACAACATTTCTATCACTTGGACTTGAAATAATGTGCAAAATAGACCTGCCACACTGGTATTCAATAAACTTTTGTGATGCCAGATGTCACTGAGGCCACCTGTGTAGAAGACTGCCTTGAAACACGCTCACACAGCTCATAACAAAGGACTCAGAACTAGTCATACTAAATGACAATTCAAGATTTTTATTTATTCATTTATTCCTTTCTTCTTTGTCCTTCATGTCTTCAATTATTTTCAAATTTAAAAAAACCTTGCCAGAATGTAACTTCCTGTCACAGTGAATAAAAATTGCTGGAAACACTCAGCAGATCATACCATCTCTGTGGCAAAGGGAAGACTTGTTGATCAGAAGTGAGAAAATCCATCTGGAGGGAAGAGCAGAAACTTCTCCATCTGAGCAGCACCAACTTAAATACCCAAACAAAAACAAAACACTGAAACTGCTGGGAATCAGAAATAACAAAAGAAAATACTGAAAATACTCAGCAGCACAGGCAGCATCTATGGAGGGAGCAACAAAATTAATTGGATGAATCAAACAACGAGTGAGTGAGGATTGTATTTGAAACCTAATATTAGAAGTAGGAATCTAACTTGCTTACAGTTTCATAAGAAATGCTGCAAGGGTGGTTGTGCAATATTCGTACAGAAACCAGTACAAAGCCTTACCAGCTCCCCACCCAAGCATAGGGGACCATCCTGCAGTCAAGACACCCACCTCCACCTCCTCTATTTGTCCTGTCTACAGCCGTTGTGTAAAATTTGCCATTTTTTCCAGTTTTAGGTTTTCTTATTTTCAAAGTTTCTAATTTAATTTACTAAATTAACAAGAAACAAGTCTTTCTAATTTACTCAAGGTACCTTTTATGTGACCTCAACAAACCACTATGAATACAAGTGGCTATAAGCACAATGGTTGCATTAGGATAAAGAAGTAATACGTAACAATGACAATCATTCTCTATTCAATGGAACTGTGGAGGCTCACCCTCTAGGTGACTGTTGCGTGGTCTTCTTTCCTGTTGCTGGGTTCCAGTTACAGCACCATCTCTTCCGCTAAGTTGCAAGCTTACTTTCACTCCAGACCCTTCTCTGTACTGTTTTTTCTTTGATTGTAAATGCCAACTAATAGTGTCCAGAGCTATATTATTACTTCACTCTATGGTACATCTGTATCTTTTATTTGTTATCAATCCTATTCTTTCTTTCTCAGGTTTGGGTACCCTTGATGTGGACCCTTTCATACAACCAATCTCAAACATTGACACAGGAGTCCTTGTTTCAACAATAAGGCCCTTAATTCCCCCATTGTTCTCTAACTTCTAATTCACTTGTTTTGAGAAACATTGCTCATTAGTATAGGAACATAAAATTTAGGAGCAGCAGGCTACCTGGTCCCTTGGCGTTCATTATCATGGCCAATTTTCTATCTTGGTGCTATTTTCCAGCACTATCCCCGTATCCCTGATTGCCTTAATCTCCAAAAATCTATCAGTCTGTGTTTTGAATGAACGCAATGGCTGATTCTCCACAGTCCTCTGGGTGGAGAATTCAGAAGGATCTTCATCCTCTGTGTGAAGAAATTTCTCCTCTTCTCAGTGCTAAATGGCCTACCCCTTATTCTGTGCTCATAAACTCCAAAGCCAGGGGAATCATATTCCCTGCATCAAGCTTGTCAAATCTGATACATGTTTTGTATGTTTTGATGAGATCTCATTTTATTCTTCTAAACTTTAGAGAATATAGAACAACATAGAACATTACAGTATGGTACAGGCCCTTCAGCCCACAAAGTTGTGCTGACATTTTATCCTGCTCTAAGATCTATCTAACCCTTCCCTCCCACATAGCCCCCCATTTCTTCACAAACACTCAATATAGACCCAGTCTCCTCATTCCCTCCTCAAATGGCAAACACCCCCCATTCCTGGAACTAGTCTAGTGAAACTTCGCGGCACACCCGCTATGGCAAGTACATCATTTCTTTGGTTATGAGACCAAAACTGTGTATAACACTGCAGCTGCAGTTTTACCAAAGCCCTAAGCAATTGCAATGACTTCCTTATTGCTGTACTCAAATCCTTTCATAATAGTAGCTTATATATCATTTGCCCTCCTGACCACTTGCTACAGCCACATGTCGGCCTTCTGTACAAACATGTCAAGGTGCCTTTGAATATCAGTACTACCCAATCTCTCACCCTGTTTCTCTGTTATGTGTGCCAAAGTGGATAATCTCACATTTTTCTACATAGTATTCCATCCTTGATATTCTCACCCACTCACCCAGCTTGTCCATGTCCTGTTGAAGCCTCTTTATGTTCTCCTCCATACTTACAATCCTACCTAATTTACTATCATCAACAAACTTAGAAATATGACATTTGGTCCTCTTCGTGAAATCATTGATGTAGATGGTGAAAAGCCACAGCTTACCATTATGAGAAGGATGCATTCATTCACACTCTTTCCTTTCTATACAATAACCATTTCTCAGTCCACATCAGCATATTACCCCCAATTTCATATGGTCATAACAAACACCTTCTGAAATCCAAATACACCATTGGTTCCCCATTATCTATTCAACTGGTCACATTCTTAAAGATATCCAGCATATTATTCAAACTTTATTTTGCTTTTATTATTCTGTGCTGGGTCAGCTCACTCCTATTTTGCTTTTCAAGGTGTTCTGTTATGACATCCTTCATCTTAGGTTCCACCATCTTCCCTACCATTGATGTTAGACTAGCAGATCGGTAGTTCCCTGTTTTTCAGTCCCTTCATTCTTAAGTAGTGGGGTCACATGTACTACCCTCCAATCCACAGGAACAACTCCAGAATTTATAAATAACTAGAGCATCCACCGTCTCCACGGCCAATTCTTTCAGATCTATGAAGATCATCAGATCTTTGGGATTTAACAGCTTTCAAGCTCAACAACTTCTCTGGTATTATTCTTTGACTGATGCTTAGTTCCTTCAGTTCCTCATTCTCGCTACACCCTGAATTCTTTAATATATCTGGCAGGTTTTGTGGTTCTTCTTCTGTGATGACAGGTGCAAAGTAAATGTTTAATTCCTCTGCTATTTCCTTATTCCCAATTATAAATTCCCCTGTCTCCATCTAGAAGGGACACACCTGCCTTTGATAGTCTTTTCCTTTTGATGATTCTCACCATCCTCCTCTTGTATTCCAACCTGCCTTTCTTTTTCAAATCTTTGGTCATCCTTTGCTGCATTCTAAAATGCTCCCAATCCTCAGACCAAATGATACTTTTTAACAAATTTATAAACTTTTTGCTTGGAGTTAATGCAAATGTCAGTTTCGCATTTGTCAACCATAACTTTTCCTGTTGTTTTTATTGCCTCAAATAATTTTTTTTGTAACTTATGCATTATTCCCTTAAATGCCAACCATCGTCATACCTTTCAATATATTTTCCCAATAAATCACAGCCAACTCTGCACTCATGCCTTCATAATTCCCTTTGTTTAGATTTAGGTTGCACCATTATATTACGGTTATTCTTTCCTAAAGATCCCCACCCCCACCAGTAACAAAATTATTAATTAAGCCTTTTTTATTGCACAAAATGAGTTGATCAACTTTCTCCAGTTGATCTGGAAAAGTATCTTTAACACATTCCATAAATCCATCATTTGTAGCTTGATAGGCCAGGGCAGAAGATGAAAATGAAAATATGCAAAACAGAGCAAATCCGGAGTTATAAATAACTATAGAAAAAACAAAGCTCAACGTTCTTTATTTGAATGCATGTAGCATTTGCAACAAGATAGATGAGTTGACAGCACAGGTTGCAACACATGAGTATGGTGCAATGGCTATTTCAGAAATGTGGTTGCTGTGTGACCACAACTGGATGCTCAACATTCCAGTTTATACACTGTTCCAAAAGAACAGGCCAAAGGGTAAAAGAGGACGGTGGTGTTTTTAATCAAGGGAGGTATCAGAGCAGTGCTGAGCAGTGATATAAAAGCAGTGGCTAGTGATGTTGCAAACTAGTATATACGAAGTGGCAAGGGCGAGTGGTAGACCAGAGAACTGGGAAGTTTTTAGGATCCAGCAGCAGAAGACTAAAAAAGCTCATAAGGGAGAAAATTAGTTTTGACAGAAAGCTTGCAGCTAATATAAAAACTAACAGTAAACGTTTCTGTGGAAATATAAATATTAAGGGATCGGCTCAGATAAATGTGGAACCTCCAGAGAATAAGGCTGATGAACTAGTAACCATGAACAAAGAAATAGCAGATTTACTGAATAATTATTTTGCACCCAATGGCTTTTTTAAAAATTTATTTATAGCGTGGTAACAGGCCCTTCTGGCCCAATGTGTCCGCGCCGCCCATTTTAAAACCCAAATTAACCTACCCCGTACGTCTTTGGAATGTGGGAGGAAACTGGAGCACCCGGAGGAAACCCTCTCTCTCTCTCTTCCCCCCCCCCCCAAGGATTTTGAGGTAAGCTGTGGACTACTTCAGGGTAGATAGTTAAAGATCCCAGGGAGCGTTAGAGCCAATGTTTGTCCAGATTCAAGGTGTTCAGGCATTGTATTGTTTATTCCTTGATCATTTGTAACCAATTCATTGTGTGTGTGTGTGTGTGTGTGTGTGTGTGTGTGTGTGTGTGTGTGTGTGTGTGTGTGTGTGTGTGTGTGCTCGCGCACCTCACCCCTGTTGTGATTTCCCCCACGTCTTGCGATCACCCGTGTTTGTCTTTGTAAATAAATTTTCCTTTTTTAAATACAAAGACTTGTGTCTGAAGCCCTCTGCCTTTAAGACCCGAAAGAACCTTTCCTCACAACATGGGGTGGGCACAAGGTGGATGCAGGTAAGAGATGGTGATAGGCAGGTGTGGGGGAGGAGGGAGAGCAGATCCACTGGGGGATAGATCAAAGGTAAGGAGGACAAAAGGGGGGTAGAAAAAAGAGAAATGGGCTAGGAAAGGGAAGAAAAGAAGAGGCATAAATGGGGGTTGTGTGGGGGGGGTGGGTTTGGGGGGTTTGTGGGGATTACTTAAAGTGGGAGAATTCAACGTTCATGCTGTTAGTCTACAAGGTTCCAAGACGGAAAATGAGGTGCTGTTCCTCCAGTTTGCACTTGGAATTCTCCTGGCAGTGGAGGAGGCCGAGGGCTGACATATCTGTGGTGGAGTGGGAGGGGGAGTTGAAGTGACTGGCAACAGGGAGATGCAGATCGTGGTTATGGACGGAGAGCAGGTGTTCTACAAAATGGTCACCTAGTCTGTGTTTGGTCTGGTCCATGTAGAGGATACCACACTTGGAGTACTGAATATAGCAGGTGATATTAAGGGAGGTGCAGGTAAATCTCTGCCTCACCTGAAAGGACTGCTTGGGTCCCTCGATAGAGGTAGTGTCGGGGCAGGTGTTGCACCTATGGCAGGGGCAGTGGAAGGTCCCCAGGGTGGGAGCAGGATGGCTGGGGAAGGAGGAATGAATGAGGGAGTCATGGAGAGAGCAGTCCCTGTGAAAGGCAGAAAGGGTGGGGAGGCGAAGATATGCTCGGTGGTGGAGTCCTGTTGGAGATGGCGGAAGTGGTGGAGAATGATGTGTTGGATACGTAGTCTGGTGGGATGAATGTGAGGACAAGGGGAATCCTATCCCTGTTGTGTCTGTGAGAGGTGAGCGTGAGAGCAGAGGTGTGGGAAATGGCAGAGATGCAGGTGCAGTTCTCCCGACCACATTAGGGCGAAGCCACGGTTTGTAAAGAAGTTGGACATTCCAGATGTCCTGGAGTGGAAAGCCTCATGAGAACAGATGCAGCAGAGAAATTGAGAAAAAGGGATAGCGTTCTTGCAAGAGACAGGGAGGGAGGAGCTGTAATCGAGGTAGCTGGGGGCATCAGTGGGTTTGTAGAAGATCTTGGTGGATAAGGAATCTCTTGAGATGAAGATGGAAAGATCGAGGAAGGAGAGAGGTGTGATGACCAATATCCCCTGTGGTGCCAAATCTGCTACAGAGACAGCTTGCTGACCTCCAGGGAAGACCTACTTCCGTGTGAGTGACTCAAACTTTTCATCGGTTTTGTATACACTCAAGAATTTTACGTTACCTCAAAATGTGTCTTGTTTGTCATTTGATATCACTATACATCCCAAAGGTCTCTGTGATTGTGGGCATCATGTGCCCAGAGAATCCAAATCAAATTTCTTAAGATATGCTTCAGGTGCACAAAGTACAATTGAACAAAATTCACTTGTGTGGCTTACAGAATGTCCAGCTATACAGGAAAATTTCTCGGCCTCCACCTCCTTTTGCCTAAGGTTGAACGAACCCTTCACTATTCTGAAAATACTAAACTTACCCTTCTAACAAAGCTGGCATTATGCTTTATGATTTTTTATTTGGATTGTATTGTTCATGGTGGCCTTTTAAAATTGCAGTTAATTATAATCTTTTCTTTGGTTTTTCATGAATCATGTCTGTGTCACACTCCTGAAAGCTCTGCTTTGGTCTCAGTGAGGGAGTAATGAACAAATCAAATAGAAGTCTAGTCTCTATTTCTAAATCAATAAAGACAAGGGATTCCATGTTGCAAGTCTAGGGGAAAGACTGTGGGGAATGTAGATGTTAAGACTACAAGCAAAGATGGAAACCGGAAGGTGGAGCATGATGGGACTAATGTTCTGAGTTGTGTCTATTTCAATGCAAGGAGTATTGTAGGGAAAGCAGATGAACTTACAGCATGGATCAGCACATGGAATTATGATGCTGTAGCCATTAAGATAAGATAAGATATCCTTATTAGTCACAGGTACATCAAAACACACAGTGAAATACATCTTTTTGTTCTGGGGGCAGTCCGCAAGTGTCGCCATGCTTCCAGCGCCAACATAGCATGCCCAAAACTTCCTAACCTGTATGTCTTTGGAATGTGGGAGGAAACCGGAGCACCCAGAGGAAACTCACTCAGACACGGGGAGAACGTACAAATTCCTTACAGACAGTGGCCAGAATTGAACCTGGGTCGCTGGCGCTGTTAAAGCATTATGCTAACCGCTACACTACTGTGCCTTCCCTAAAGCTGTACCATGCATTAGTGAGATTTGGTTGCAGGAAGGGCAGGACTGGCAGCTCAATGTTCTGGGGTTCCGATGTTTTAGACATGATAGAGGGGGAGGTATTAAAGGGGGAGGGGTAGCATTACTCATCAGGGAAAATGTCACAGGTGTGCTCAGAGAGGACGTACTGGAGGGCTCAACTACCGAGGCAAATTGGGTGGAAATGAGGAATAAAAAAGGGATGACCACGCTAATGGGACTATATTATAGACCTCCCAATAGTCAGCAGGATTTAGAGGAGCAAATTTGTGGACAGTTGTAGGAAATATAAAGTTGTGATAGTAGGTGATGTTAAATTTCCACATATTGACTGGGACTTCCATATTGTAAAATATTTCACTGTGTGTTTCGATGTACCTGTGGATAGAGTTTTTCAAACATGTTCAGGAAAGTTTCCTTAATCAATATGTAGAGGTCCCAACTAGAGAGAGTGTGATAATGGATCTCCTCTTAGGGAATGAGACAGGGAAGGTGACGGAAGTGAGTGTAGGGGAACACTTTGGATCTAGTGATTATAATTCCATTAGTTTCAAGATAATTATGGAGAAGGATAGGGTTGGTCCTAGGGTTAGGATTCTAAACTGGAGCAAGGCCAATTTGGTGTGGATTGGGAGAGGTTTGTTTTCTGGAAAAGAGATGTTTGGCAAGTGGGAGGGTTTCAAAAGTGAAATATTGACAGTACAGAATCGGGATGAATAAAAGGCAAGGCTAACGTTCAGGGAACCTTTCGTTATTGAGGGATATTGAGGCACTGGTAAAGAAAAAGGAGGTGCATATCAGGTATAGGTAGTTAGGAGCAAATGCACTTGAGGAGTATGAGAAATGCAAGAGGACACTTAAGAAAGAAATCATGAGGGCTAAAAGAGGACATGAGTTTGCTCTGGCAGACAAGGTGAAAGAGAATCCCAAGCGTTTCTACAGCTACATTAAGAGCAGAAGGATAGCAAGGGACAAAATTGGTCCTCCTGAAGATCATCTATGCGTGGAACAGAAAGAGATGGGGGAGATCTTAAATGATTTTTTTGCATGTGTATTTACTCGAGAAACAGACACAGAGTCTATAGAACTGAGGAAAAAATGTAGTGAGGTCATGGACCGTATCCGGAGTATGGAAAAGGAGGTGCTGGCTGCCTTGAGGCGAATTAGGGTGGATAAATCCCCAGGACCTGACAAGGTATCCCCTCGGACCTTGTGGTAGGCTAGTGCAGAAATTGCAGGGGCCCTGGCAGAGATATTTAGAATGTCCTTAGCCACGGGTGAGGTGCTGGAGGACTAATGTTGTTCTGTTGTTTAAGAAAGGCTGTAAGAATAAGCTGGGAAATTATAGGCCGGTGAGCCTGATGTCAGTCATGAGTAAATTATTGGAAGGTATTCTGAGGGACAGGATATATAAGTATTTGGATAGACAGGGCCTGATTAGGGATAGTCAACATGGCTTTGTGACTTTGTCATGTCTAACCAATCTAATAGAGTTTTTTGAGGAGGTTTCCAGGAAGGTTGATCAAGGGAAGGCAGTGGACGTTGTCTGCATGGACTTTAGCAAGGCCTTTGAAAAAGGTCCTGCATGGGAGGCTGGTCCAGGAGGTTAAGTGCTGACAGGTTGTAAGTTGTGATCACATCCCTGATTCAGTTTCTCTCTGCATCGTTTTTAACTTAGCTGATCATCATGCTCTGCTTCTTGATTTTATTCCAGAAGGTTAGGTCACTTGGCATTCAGGATGAAGTAGCCAATTGGGTTCAACATTGGTGCAAGAAACCAGAGAGTGTAGATGGTTGTCTGTCTGACTGGAGGCCTGTATGCCATAGGGATCTGTGCAGGGTCTATTGTTGTTTATCATCTATATTAATGATTTAGATGTTAATGTGGTAAACTGGATCAGCAAATTTCCGGATGCTACTGGGATTGGGGGCATAGTAGACAACAAGGAAGGCTATCAAAGCTCGCAAAGTGAACTGACCAGCTGAGAAAATGGGCTGAAAAATGGCAGATGGAATTTAATGCAGACAAGTGTGAAGTGTTGCACTTTGGGGGGACAAACCAGGGTAAGACTTACACAGTGAATGGTAGGGCTCTGAGGTGTGCGGTAGAACACATGGACCTGGGAATACAGATCCATGGTTCCTTGAAAGTGGTGTCACAGGTAGATAGGGTCATAAAGAAAGCTTATTGCACATTGACCTTCATAAATCAGGGCACCGAGTACAGGAGTTGGGATGTTGTGTTGGAGTTGTACAAGACATCGGTGAGGCCAAATTTAGAGTATTGTGTGCAGTTCTGGTCACCTACCTACAGGAAAGATATCAATAAGTTTGAAAGAGTGCAGAGAAAATTTACATGGATGTTGCTGGAACTTGAGGACCTGAGTAACAGGGATAGGTTGAATAGGTTAGGACTTTATCCCCCGGAGCGCAGGATAATGAAGGAAGATCTTACAGAAGTATACAAAATTATGAGGGGTATAGATAGGGTGAATGCATCCAGGCATTTTCCCCTCAGGTTAGGTGAGACTAGAACTGGAGGACACAGGTATAGGAGGAAAAGTGAGATATTTAAGGGGAATCTGAAGGGGAACTACTTCACACAGAGGGTCGAGTGAGTGTGGAATGAACTGCCAGCGGTAGTGGATAGGTCCATGGATATGAGAGAGGGAGAGAGAGAGAGATTTAAAACAAAGAAATGAAAGGAGAAACAGCCAGTGTGATGCTCACAATAAATGGAGAACTTTTAGTTACATTACACAGTTCTTAAAATTGGGATGCCTAATATAACAAAAGCCACATATCTCACATTAATGTAAAATAAACAAAAAAGTGAAATCAAAAATAGCATGGGGACTGTGTCAATGTACTTTGGCGCAAAGTCCTCCAGATACTTGGGCTGATGGACTGACTGATGGGGGATGCCCTTCATATAATCTGGAGTGTGGGTGTCGGGCCATCACTACCTTCTGCCTGGCCCTAGTCTGGCATGGGCTTCATCCTCACTGTGTCTTCAGCTCTTACAGATTGCAATCCTTTGGCACCTCTGTGGTAACGGAGCGCCTCACCTCTTTTGGCCACATCCATGTATACTTTTATCGATATCATCTGCTGCATGCACTGCTTCCACATATGGCTGTGACATCCTTCTACATTGAAATCCATCTCGTATCTCTTGTTACTCCATGTGTTCACCACCTTCAGAAAGCATCTCCCTCCAGACTTCAGCATAATCTTGACTAGCAAGAGGTTCTTTTGAAGACTTTACTTGAGAATCAGTAGCTGTGGTGCCCTTGGAGTTTCAGAAGGATTTTGATACAGTCCTATATTGAAGATTATTGTGCAAAATTGAACTGCATTATGTTGGGAACAATACACTGGCAGAAAGTGACAATTAACTGACAGAGGACGTACAGGGAGGAATAAAGCATTTCTCTCCTGTGTACCTCCTCTCAGACAATCTGCTGATTCTTAGCTGGAGCAATACTCACAATATCACAATATATATAGAGAAAGCAATTGGACCTATAGTACAATTCTTAAAGGAGAAACACTCTTTATTATAGGCCATATATGTTACATGACCTCAGGGACAAGGAACTTCATATTATCCCAGATTACAATAATATCTACACTTTAAAATTGCTTAATTATCTGCCATACTGCCACCTCTCACCCCACCACCCATCCTGTTTAAAGGATGAGGCAGGAAATAATTTGAAACAATAAAGATTGAAGTCAAATGTGAAGGATTTCAAATTGCTGATATTACTGTGCATTTTGATTGTAATTTGCAAAGTATTCAATAACTCACATTAGTTGTCCCTAAATTATAATGGACCAGCCAAGAACTCTGGCTATTTTGCACTGGTGCACATATTCATCAATGATATACTAAGACTTGTTTGGAACAGACTGAAAAAGGAACTAATGGCTAATGTAGCTTATTAGAAAGAAAGAGCCAAAGTGTCTGCTTCAATGGTTCCTTCTAAAGTATATCTGCTGCAGTAATTACTCTGACCTTTATTAATGGAACTAGTATTATACAAGAAGAAGTGAGATAAACTGCAATTATATTCCAAAATCTCCTACTGTCAAGTTTGTAAAGGCGTGAATTTTGTGATTTTGATGTGAGAATTTGGCAGATAGGGCAATTATGATCATTAAAATCTACATGCAAATGTCTCAATGTTTATTATTAGCTGATGTATTAATACTACACTAAGTAATAAAATAATGCATTGCAGAAAGCAGCTGAGGGTTATTGGTGAAAGCAATGCTTATTCATAGAACATAGAACACTACAGCACAGAACAGGCCCTTCGGCCCACAATATTGTGCTGACATTTTATCCTGCTCTAAGATCTATCTAACTCTTCCCTCCCACATAGCCCTTCATTTCTCTATCACTCATGAGTCTATCTAAGAGTCTCTTAAATGTCCCTGATGTAACTGCCCCAACAACCTTTGCTGGTAGTGCATTCCATGCACCCACCACTCTTTCTGCAAAAAAAACTTGCGCCTGACATCCCCCCATATCTTCCTCCAATCACGTTAATATTATGGCCCCTTGTGTTAGACATTGTTGCCCTGGGGAAAATGTCTCTGATTGTCCACTCGATCTATTCCTCTTATCATCTTGTACACCTCTATCAAGTCACCTCTCATCTTCCTTCTCTCCAAAGAGAAAAGCCCTAGCTCACTCAACCTATCCTAATCGGACATGCTCTCCAATCCAGGCATCACTTTGGTAAATCTCCTCCACACCCTCTCTGAAGCTTCCACATCCTTCCTGTAATGAGGCGACCAGAACTGAACACAATATTCCAAGTGTGGTCTGATCAGAGTTCTGTAGAGCTGCAACATTATCTCGTGGCTCTTGAACTCAGTACTCTGACGAATGAAGGCCAACACACCATACACCTTCTTAACAATCCTATCGACCTGTGACCCTATCACCCCAAGATCACCCTGTTCCTCCACACTACTAAGAGTCCTGCCATTAACTTTGTATTCTGCCTTCAAATTCGATCTCCCGAAGTGTATCACTTCACACTTTTCCGGGTTGAACTCCATCTGCCACTTCTCAGCCCAGCTCTGCATTCTATCAATATCCTGTTGTAATCTACAGCAACCTTCTACACTATCCCCAACACCACCAACCTTTGTATCATCAGCAAACTTACTAGCTCACTCTTCCACATCCTCATCCAAGTCATTTATAAAAATCACAAACAGCAGGGGTCCCAGAATAGATCCCTGTGGAACACCACTGGTCACCGACCTCCAGGCAGAATATGCTCCATCTACCACCACCCTCTGTCTTCTATGAGCGAGCCAATTCTGAATCCACACAGCCAGGTTTCCCTGGACCCCATGCCTCCTGACTTTCTGAATGAGCCTTCCATAAGGAACCTTATAAAGCACCTTACTGAAATCCATGTACACCACATCCACTGCTCTACCTTCACCAATGTGCTTTGTCACATCCTCAAAGAATTCAATCAGGCTTGTGAGGCATGACCTGCCCCTCACAAAGCTATGCTGACTGTCCCTAATCAGCCTTTGCTTCTCCAAATGCCCATAAATCCTGTCTCTAAGAATCTTCTCCAGTAATTTGCCCACCACTGAAGTAAGACTCACTAGTCTGTAATTCCCAGGGTTATCCCTACTCCCTTTCTTAAAGAGAGGAACAACATTTGCCACCCTCCAATCATCTGGCACTACTCCTGTGGCCAGTGAGGACACAAAGATCATCACCAAAGGCACAGCAATCTCTTCCCTCACCTCCCATAATAACTTTGGATATGTCCCATCCAGCCCCAGTGACTTATCTATCCTAATGTTTTTCAACAGTTCCAGCACATCCTCTTTCCTTACGTCGACAGCAGTAATATTTACAGAAACCTTTCCCAGTGAAAATCTACTGATGAATATTACTGCATGTTGATATCGGAACATCTCAAGTTTCTTAAAAATTCCAGCTGTCCCCCAGTCCCTTAACCAACAATCAACTTCAATACAGTATATCAATAATCCTATGAAAACAAGGAGAACAAATTAGAAATTCTTCAACATGTGATGTAAGGCTAAGGTGTAAGTTGTAACTTGTGTGCAGTAGAACAGGCTGAACAAGCAAAGTCACACATGAAGACCTTTGCTTTGTGACCATTACCAGTTTGGAGAGGGGAAATTGCAGAAAGAGCAACAGAGTGTGGGATGGTGAAGGGGAAGACCATAAGACCATAAGACATAGGAGCAGAATTAGGCCATTTGGGCCATCGAGTCTGCTCTGCCATTCGATCATAGCTGATGTATTATTCCCTTTCAACCCCATTCTCCTGCCTTCTCCCTGTAACCTTTGACTCTCTTACTCATCATCAACCTTGGCTTTAAATATACCCAATGACTTGGCCTCCACAGCTGTCTGTGGAAATGAATTCCACAGATTCACCACCCTCTGGCTAAAGAAATTACTCCTCATCTCTGTTCTAAAGGGGTGTCCTTTTATTCTGAGGCTGTGCCCTCTGTTCCTAGACTCTCTCACTACTGGAAATATCCTCTTCATGTCCACTCTATCCAGCCTATTCAATATTTGGTAGGTTTCAATGAGATCCCCCCTCATCCTTCTAAATTCCACTGAGTACAGGCCCAGAACCATCAAACGGTCCTTGTACATTAACCATGGGATTATTCTCATAAACCTCCTCTGCCAGCACATCCTTCCTTAGATATGGAGCCCAAAACTGCTCACAATACTCCAATTGTGGTCTGACCAACACCTTATAAAGCCTCAGCATTACATCCTTGCTTTTATGTTCTAGTCCTGGAAGAGTTGGGAGAAGGTCAGACTGCAAAATAAGATTGGCATGGGAAGCAGTTGAGAAGAACTCATGGAACTTAGGGCTGAGGGTCTGGAGAGGAGACCATGAAGCTGGGAGATGATTGGCAACGATGGAAGGGTAGAAAGTCAGAGGCAGGAATAACAAGCAGGAAATGGAGATGAACATCAGTTAAAGGGCCAGGGAGGAGATCAGGAAGTTGGATAAAACATCAGGTATACCAAGGAGGAGATTAGTGGTTGGCATTGCAAGAGATCCAGCAGAGAGTAGGTTATCATTACAGTGGGGCAAATAAATAAGGAATTTCCATGGGGATGATCAACACCATGGATGTGCCAGCAGCCGTCCAGGTAGAGGAAGCCCCTTTAAACCAACTCTAGAGCAGACAGCAAATTCTAGCTTCAGTGTTTGAGCCTCTCACCCTTCCTAAACCCTGCAACTATGTATGGCATGCCTCTTGATGGCATTACAAGTGCTTAGTGCACACCACAGAAACAGCCCCTCCGGCCCAACTTGTCCGTGCTGACCAAGTTGCCCATCTACGTTAATCCCATCTTCCTGAATTTGGCCCATATCCCTCCATACCCTTCCTATCCACGTACCTGTCCAAATGCTTTTTAATCATTGTAGTTGTACCTGCCTCTACTACCTCCTCTGGCAGCATGCACCTCAGATCTTTAAATATTTCCCCTCTCATCTTAAACCTATGTCCTCTAGCTTTAGACTCCCCTACCATTGGAAAAATACAGTGACTATCTACCCTATCTATGTCCCTCATAAACCTCTACACGGTCATCCCTCAGCCTCCTGTGCTCCAGTGAGAACAATCCCAACCTATCCAATCTCTCCTTGTCACTAAAGCCCTCCATTCCAGGCAACATCCTGATGAATCTCTTCTGCACTCTCTCTAGTGCTACCACATCCTTTCCATAGTGTGGTGACCATACTGCACATGATATTCCAAGTGTGGCATTATCAATGTCTTGTACAGCTGCAACATGATGTCTCATTTCTTGTACTCCATTCCCCTGCCTATGAAAGCAAGCAAGCTAAACGCCTTCTTCACTACCCTATCCACTTGTATTGCCATTTTCAAGGAGCTATCCCCAAGGTTCCTCCATGCATAAATACTTCCCTGCTGTTCACTGTAAATGTCTGGCTAGTATTGGACAATCCAAAATGCATTACCTCACACTTTATGGATTAAATCTAATTCCATCTGCCACTACTCTGCCCATCTGCCCAAACATGGACCCACTTTGCCAAAATACCTTGGATCCCCTGTGGTCTAACTTTCTGGATTAGTCAACTGTGCAGGACCTTGTCAAAAACCTTGCTAAAGTTCATGTATACCATGTCTACTGCCTTACCTTCATCAATTTTATGACCAGCCTCCTAAAAAGCTCAACCAGATTTGTGTGGCAGAATTTCCCATACACAACACCACGCTGACATCCCCTAGTCAGTCCCTGTCTCTCCAAGTTTGTTAGTGTGAAGCATTTGGATTCAATTTCTGAATGTGTGCTCAAGTTCAGTGAACAAATTTTGCATATAATTATCGGACGTTTTGCGTCGTGAGAAAGTTTCTGCGCCAATGAAATATGCTGTAATTCTGTTGGGGATTCGAGTACCTCATTGACATTTCCATTGTTCATGTGTTAATCCAGCTCGTAATATCCATATTTCCAGTGGATATTTTGCCATTCATTTTGAATATTATGTTCAAAGAGTCCCATAAAGTTTTATTATTGGGAGTGTGTGATTCACTTCTGACACACCAAAGTCTTTTCACCATTACAAGGCACGTATGGAATACTCTCCACTTGCCTGGATGAGTCAGCTCCAAAAGCAGTCAAGACATTCGACATCATTCAGGACAAAGCAGCCTATTGGATCCACCATGTTAAACATTAATTTCCTCCAACACTGGGACATATTGCTAAATGTGTATCATCTAAGGGTGGCCAGCGGTGCAGCTAATGGAGCTACTGCCTCACAGCTTCAGTGACCTTGTATTGGTTGAAAGGCTTTGGTATACCAGGGAAGAGATTAGTGGTTGGGATTGGGAGAAATCCAGTAGTGAGTAGGTGAGGGCTGAGGTTATATCACTGAGGGGCAAATGAATGAGGAAAATCAACACCTTGGTTGCACCAGCAACCAACACGAGAGCAGACAGCAAGTTCTAGCTAAGACATAGGTTTCACAGTCTTTTTACCAGGGTAGGAGAATCGAAAACCAGAGGGCATAGTTTTAAGGTTAGAGGTGAAAGGTTTAATAAAAACCTAAGAGGCAACTTTTTTCCACAGAGGGTGGTAGATGTATGAAACCAGCTGCCAGAGGAAGTGGTACATTAGGTACATTTAAGAACAGGTATATGGATGACAAAAGTTTAGATGGATATAGGCCAAATGCTGAGAAATGGGATTGGCTTGAATATACATCTTGGTCTGCATGGACAAGTATGGGCCGAAGGGTGTTTTTCCGTGCTGTACAACTCTATGACTCTATGACCTGCTTCAGTGTTTGAGGCTCTTAGCCTTCTTGCTGTCTGTGTGGAGTTTGCACATTTTCCCTGTGACCAAGTGGGTTTCCATCGGATGTTCTGGTTTCCTCCCACATCCCAAAGATGTGCCAGCTGGTGGGTTAACTGGCCACTGTAAATTGCCCCTTGTGTGTGGGTAGGTAGGGGAGTTGATGGCAATATGAGGAGAACAGGCTACAGGGAAATTAAGTGGGAGAATGGGATTTTCCATAAGCCTGCATAGGCTCAATGGGTAAAAATAATGAATTTCTATCTTCTAAAGAGCTGTGGAAATCTACACAAGGCACTGTAGTTACTTCTCTAAACCATTTTGACAATAGCTCCCCAAGCTGCAGTTTAAATTGCCAAGTAGAACCAGCAGTTACCCATAGAAACACTGTGGGTTCCCTTTCAGGTCACACACCATCTTGACTTAGAAGTAGATTGCCATGGATCCTGGAGCTCCTCACCCAACAACATTGTTCACCAGACGGATTGCAGCATAAAAGAAAGTGAATCACACTCAGCTTCTTGAGTTTAATTATGGATGGGCAATAAATGTTGGCCTTGCCAGTGGCAACAACACCCAAAAAATTAGTAAAGAAAACCCAGACACAGATCCATTCATCAGACGTCACGTTAGTGTTAAGGAGTAGGAACTCACGCTGATTTATTCTCCCTCTATCCCAAGGATACCCAAAATCAGTCTCAATACCTCAGCAGTAATCTAGGCTAAGGCTAGGGATCTGAGTTGCTCAGAATGGCTTGAGGTTCTTGGGTTTCACTGGTTTTATTCCGCAGATATTAATTTATTATTTATGTTCAAACATTTTTTGCGAAATGTCAATATTTCATTCAGTTACCAGATGGACTCGTTCTCTGTGTCAGTTGTTCCTGACATCACTGTCTGGGAAAGATTACCTTGACCCGTCTTTTCATTTGTTTTTCTTCATCAGGTTATGCTGCAGTACAGGTCTACGGAAGAAACATTAGAGGAGACCTTATCAAAGGAACATTGACTGAAAGTAAGATGCTGCCACAGTGACATTGAAAGCAAACATCGCAGAAACAGTATTAATTTAAAAGCTCCTGTTACATTGACTTCACTTAAAGATAAATTAAATCAACTCACAGGATCACCACTGTCAGCATGCTTAAGTGCATGGGAAAGTAAGCTCAGTAAAGAATAATGTACAACAGACTGGTAGCTTGTACATTCACTGCCACTCACCATCACTTAGCTGGTCAGGAATGAGTTTGTTGTTTCTGTTGAGATGTGGTGAAGGACTTTTCTGTCCAATATTCCTTCTTTTGTCAGCTTTATGTCAGAGCAGAGAAAGATCCAGGCCAATGTCAAATAGAACACAAGAACATAAGGATAGCAGGCAGGAGTAGGCCATTCAGCCCCTCAAGCCTTATCTATCATGCAAACGATCATGGCTGATCTGTTACCTCAGTTCTGCTTTCCTGCACTTACCACACATCCCTCAATTCCACTAATATCAAAACACTATCAATCTCTGGCTTGAGTATAATCAGCAATGGAGCCTCCACTGCCACCTTGGGTAGAAAATTCTAAAGGTCTTTGACTCTCTAGGTGAAGACATTTCTTTTTATTTCTGTCCTGAAAGGCCAGCCTCTTATTTTGCGACTGTGACCCTTGCCGCTAGACACTTGCCTGTGATACTTGCCTCTCGGTCATATTGTGGAGGGGCTGGGGTCAGGATGTGGGTGTCTAGTTGGGTGGTGAGCCTAAGGAGAATAGTCAAGCTAGAAATAATGTAAGGGAATCTACCCGAGTCTGTTCCAGCACAGAGACATGCATGGCTACTGAGGCAGCAGTTCAATGGAAGCATGATTGTCCCAAGGCTGTTCAGCAATGGCTGCTTCTTGGAACAAAGTGTCCTAATTTCCTGGGCTAAGCTCCAAAGGAAGGTTACATGGGAAATAGTGCCATATTTTGTATGAGTGACATGGAAATCGTATTAGGTCTACAAGGGTGAATTGTACTGCCTGAATGCCCAGTGTGTCCAATAATTGCACTCTCAGATTTTCAGATGAATGGCACTGAAAAGTTGCTACATGTCAACATTTCTAAGCTGAAATCTGTTAATTTCTGTTGACATTTCCCTCTAATACTTGGGAATACACCAGGGAATTATCGTTCATCAGGAACAAGAGCGAAAACTATAAAGAAAATAAATTGGATTTGCAAAGCATATTTCACAGCCCACATTTTAACATGTTTGTTATTAACTTGCTCAAAGTTATGAAACCCAGAAGACTCCAGATTTGGCCACTGAGGCAATGAGAATAAAAAAAAGAATTTAACAATCCTGTCTGTTGAAATAATGATTGACTCTGATGTCCTTTAATTGTGACATTTGAAAAAGCAAGGTCAGCTCCTTCAATCAGAAAAGAAGTGTGGGAGTAATATTGGGCATTCAATTTTAGCTTCAGTGAGTGGTTTAAGATGGAAGCTTATAAACTTTTCGTGTAGCTCTAAATGTGAAAGGACAAAATGCCTATCTGCTAGGACAGGGTGAAAGTATGATGACTAATGCTTTGCAACAGTAAACACCCACACCTGCTACACTTAATGTTTCAGCATAAAAAGTTAGGCTGCTTGGAAAGACCCTCTGAAAACTATTATTCAGTAGCTTGGATATTACTCCACTTTTCCTGCTACTGAACTTCTGCCTCTAACCCCCCTCAGCACCTGTCATACACAATAGTGGGCACGTGCAACACTCTTATCGAATAATTAATCGATTATTAAGAAGAATGACTTCAAGATTATGGCTTAGGAATCATTTGGCCCATTGTGTCTGTGCTGCCTCTTGGAAAGAATCACACATTTCACCTACACTTTTGCAAGGTTCTGTAAGTTTATTCCTTCTCAAGCATTTATCTTTTGAAAAGTGCTTTAATATGTGTCAAATATGATACAGGTTCTTTGATATGTGTCATATGTTATTCAGGTTCTTTAGTATTTGTCATATATCATACAGGTTTTTTAGTTTGTGTCATTTTATGCAGGTTATTAGCAATCTTTGCTGTTTGATGGCTGTGCATCTTTAAGGACCATATCATGTGATTGACTGTTCTCCATTGCAACATTGTTTAATGTGGAACTTGCTCAAAGCAATCGTCTTTGGAAGAAAACCCACAGTAAAAAAAAAGTGCTGGCCTGTCACTGCAATCTTCTTCTCTTTTCATTTAATGAATTACCCTTATTGTTGGTTTGATTTACTGATTATTTTCCAGTGCCTTAAAGAGAAATACTGGGACGTTACTGTAGAAGTTGCTGCTACCATCCATTCAGTTAAGGCACTCCAGATCACAAGACAACATAGAACATAGAACAATTACAGCACAAGTCAGGCCCTTCAGCCCACAAAGCTGTGCCGAACATGTCCCTACCCTAAAAATTACTAGGCTTACCCATAGCCCTCTATTTTACTCAGCTCCATATACCTATCTAACAGTCTCTTGAAAGACCCTATCGTATCAGCCTCTACCACCGTTGCCGGCAGCCCATTCCACACACTCACCACTCTCTGAGTAAAAAACTTACCCCTGACATCTCCTCTATACCTACTCCCCAGCACCTTAAATCTATGTCCTCTTGTGGCCACCAATTCAGCCCTGGGGAAAAGCCTCTGACTATCTACCGTATCAATACCTCTCATCATCTTATACACCTTTATCAGGTCCCCCCAATCCTCTGTCTCTCCAAGGAGAAAAGGCAAAAACAAATCCTCACTGGATCATTGTTTCATTTAGTTTAAATCTGTTCCCTTTGTTTATGACCCTTTCTTCCAGTGCAGTTTCCCAGTACGTACACTTATCAAAGAAAGACATGCAATATTTTGAACATTGCAAATAATAACTCTCCCCTCAGCTGGTACTGCTGGGAAGAAAATGTTTCCTTTTTGTATAACTGAGATCTCTCCCTTCCAGATATTATTTTAAAAGATAAAACAGAAAATGCTGGAAATAGTCAGCAGGTCAGGCTGCAGCTGTAGGAAGTGTGGGAGGATAAGCACAAGGCTCAAAATGCTTCCTGCTTCCTGGAGAGAGTGAGCAAAATAAGAGGAAGAAGGGCTCTCTGTCAGAAGCCACATCTACCTACAGTGTTCAGGAAATGACTATCTTACCTGAACTTTTATAAAACATTGATTAGACCACCCCTGTAATATTGTGGGCAGTTCAGGTTGCTGCACTGTAAGAAAGATGTGATTGCACTGGAGAACGTGAAGAGGAAATTCATCTGGTTATTGCCTGGAATGGAATGTTTCAGTTATGAAGAGAGGTATAGACAGGTTGGGTACATTTTCCTTGGAGTGCACAGGACTGAGGAGTGCCCTGATGGCCCGTACAAAATCATGAGAAACATACATAGCCAATCGTATTTCAGCCACACTGATAGACTGGAGAAGATGCCTCTTTTCTCTTTGTTGCATAGAGAATTGAGAGGAAATTTGATACTGGTGTAAAATTGTGTGGTTTGGATGGGGTTAATAGATTCAAGTTAGTCCCATTTGTAGATGTTCTAAAAACTCAGGGACATTGATTAAAAGTTGTGGTCTAATGATACATTTGGGGGGGGGGGGGCGTGAAGGTTGGTGGGTGAATATTATTTTATCTAAAGGTTATGACCAGGAACTCACGGCTGGTTGGTGTGATGGAACTAGAATCCATCAGTACTTTTAAAAAGGAATTGTAAAGGCATGAGGTAAAATAAGTTGCAGGTCCAAGGTGAAAGAGTGAAGGAAGAGGACTGATTAAATTGCTCAGTGGAGGTCCAACACAAACCTGATGGGCTGAATGGCCCCGTTCCATGCTGTGTGATTCTATTTGTTCTTAGATCTGGGCAAGAGCCACATTGTCAGGGTGTGTTGAGGTAACTGGACCCATCAGAGCAATCTAAAGGAGTAACTCAGAGCCCCTGAAGGTTTGGATAATTACAGGTTGGAGCTGGAAATATTTGCAACATCTTGTAGTTTTGCATTCACTGTTGGATAAGAGAATGCAGTGATTTTTTTTCCCCATTCTAAGAACAAAATACATTGCATTCTCTCCTGCTAGAGAGCAGCAAGTGGAGTGAGCTTGCAGCTTTGAGTATTACAGTCTCCTCCACAGTGAGGGTGCCATTGATTGTATGTACAGTATGTTGCTTTGTGGGCACTCTACATCAACTCTGTGATGCATGAAAATTAAAAGCAATTCCACTCCCATCCACTGTGTGACCATTATGCAAGTCACATTGTGCATCAGTCTGTTGAGCCATCACACTGAAGCCAGAGAATGGCCACTGACGACCAATGTTATTATTTTAATGTTCCACCAATCAGCATCAATTGACTTTGATATTCTTGGACATTAAACTGGAAATTCATTCACAAAACTACAAAATAAATGGCATTGTGGTTAACTCATCAAGTTAACTCAGAGAATGGCAATTCCCTGCACATTTCTGGGTAATGGTGACTATTAGGAAATGTTACCTCATTTATCAACAGAGATTACCATTTTCTCCAGCACTTTTTCTCTTGCGTAAAACTCTGAAATGATATCAACAATAGTGCAACAGACAAAATGTAGTTGCATTTAAAGTTTTAACTTCATTCCTCTGAAATCTGACAGCTTACTTACAGAACAACCAGCTTTTACTAATCCCATTTCTCCTGAAACAAAGCTACTGAAAATGCCAGCACAAACTGTATACATGTCCTCACTGAGATGTGGGACCTCTCCCAACCTCCAACACAGCTTAGCTCGTGCCTGGGCTGCTTTGACCATCAAAGTCAGGCTCACTATCACTCTCAGCTTCGCAAGCTCAGGTTCATTCCAGGCTCCTGCCACTGATCTCTGCTGCACCTCACAGCTTGTTACTAACTGCTACATTAGAGAGGTCACCCATACTCCATACTCAGGAACAGCAGACTTCAACTATTTTGCCTTCAGTCACAGAAGCTGCCAGAACTGACAAGGAGACTTGTCTGCATTGCAGGCTTCTCCAAAATATGCATATATTCAGCGGCTTCACATATCTATACAGAGTCTCCCTGGCAACTTCCTGACAGGAGCAGTTGGATGTATCTCAAGAGAGTATCTGAGACCCCACGCACAAAGGGCATGGCTCCTCCGCGAACTGTTTTCATCACCCTGTCGATGTCTTGCTAAGCCCCGGGAGCACTCTTCCATCCCTGTCCATAATTGCAGCATGCATTTATAGAATTGTACAACACAGAAACAGTCCCTGCTGCTCACCACGTCCATGTCAACCTTTTTACCTATTTATGCTAATCCCATTTGTCCGTATTGGAACCTTATAGCTTCTATGCCTGGCCCATTTAATTGTGTGTCTAAATGCCTCTTAAATGTAGTGAATATATCTGATTCCAGCACTTCTTCTGGCAGTACATTCCAGATGTCACTCACTCTGTGTAGAAATGTTTCCCCTCAATACCCCTGTAAAACACTTTTCCTTCACCTTAAACCTATGCCCTCTTATTTTTTCATATTCCGTAATACTCCCCTATCTGAAGGATTATGCATGTTAAAGGAATATAGTGGTATATTCCTTTAAAAGCTGCCTGCAAAAATCATACCAATGTCAATTTCAATGTGGCATGACACAGATAAACCCAACAGTGCTGTTTTGTGATCCTCGCAAATGAAATTCATTATCTTTGTGAGTTCCACAAACAGTGAAAGCTGGACAAGACTTTGATTGCAGCACCCCTCTCAACCAATCACATGGACCAGTCTTACCCATAAAGGCACTTATTTTCTTTATGATGTAACCTCTTCCCCTAGCTAGAACTACCCAGCTCCCCCTTGAAAGGAATTAATACTCTCTCACCCCAACTCCCCCCACCACCCCGACCATATTTCAAAGACTTGCAATTCTGCTGTAAACAGAAGAATCAAATGATGTCCAATGCATTCCTACTCTTATAAAGTTTTAACTTGTGTTCCTTGGCATGCTTCAAACTTAATCTGTCAACAAGCATGTTATACCATGCTTTAATAATTCTACAGTTTAGAAGAATGAATAGAATCACGATGGCTTTGTACAGGGAGAATAGAACTAAAACTAATGCAACAGGAACTGAGAGACTGAGATTTTGGGTTTTATTTTTGATGGATAAGCTAATCTTTTAAGACCATAAGGCACAGGAGCAGAACTAGGCCATTTGGCCCATCAAGTCTGCTCCACCATTCAATCATGGCTGATTTATTTTTCCCTCTCAACCCCATTCCCCTGCCTTGTCCCCATAACCTTTGATGCCCTGACTAATCAAGAACCTATCCATCTCCACTTTAAATATACCCCATGAATGGGCCTCCACAGCTGTCTGTGGCAATGAATTCCAGAAATTCACCACCCTCTGGCTAAAGAAATTTCTCCTCATCTCTGTTCTAGAGGGACGTCCTTCTATTCCGAGGCTGTGCCCTCTGGTCTTAGACTTTCCCACTACTGGAAACATCCTCTCCACTTCTATTGTATCCAGATCTTTCAATATTCATTAGGTTTCAATGAGATTTCCCCTTCATCCTTCTGAACTCCAGTGAGTAGATGCCCAGAGCCATCAAACGCTCCTCATACATTAACCCTTTCATTCCCGGCATCATTCTTGTAAACCTCCTCTGGACCCTCTCCAATACCAACACAGTTGTGGTCCAAAACTGTGCCCAAAACTGTGGTCTGAGCAATGCCTTATGAAGACTCAGCATTATATCCTTGCTTTCATATTCTCATCCTCTTGAAATGAATGCAAACATTGCATTTGCCTTCTTTAGTACCAACTTAACCTGCAAGTTAACCTTCAGGGAATCCTGCACTAGGACTCTCAAGTCCCTTTGCACCTCTGATTTCTGAATTTGCTCCTCATTTAGAAAATGGTCTACACCTTTATTCCTTCCAGCAAAATGCATGATCATACACTTCCTTATGCTGTATTCCATCTGCTACTTCTTTGTCCATTCTCTCAACCTGTCCAAGCCCCTCTGCAGACTCCCTGCTTCCTCAATACTACCTGCCCCTCCACCTATCTTTGTATCATTCGCAAACTTGGCCACAAAGCCATCAATTCATCATCCAGATTATTAACATATAACGTGTAAAGTAGCAGGCTCAACACCAACCCCTGCGGGACACCACGAGTCACCGACGGCCGACCAGAAAGATTTATTCCATCTTATTCCATATTCAAAATTTGAGATCTGAAATACATAAAGTAATGCTAGAATCCAGGAGAATCACCAGGGTCTGAAAGCATCAGAGAGCCCTAACTTCAGATGACAGTCTAGAGACAGCAATGTGAAATTGATCCCAAGAAACTTGGACGCAAGAGTTACAGTGCACAACTAGCTCACACCCTTCAATTGGAATACAGGCAGTGCCCCACCTTTGGCAATAGCAGGCTAATAAAGGTGGCTAGAACCAGTTCAAGCACACCTAAGGTGGACATAAGAGACTTTCACACAGTTGGTTAGCTCATTTTTATATGTAATATGGTATAATCTCATACATAAATTTGGTTGGGAATGCTTATTTTGTGTGGGCTTTTATTTTAACGTTGTGGCTAAGTGGATGTTGTGAGAGTCACTGACAGAAAGAAAGTTTAAGACAATTGATGTATGAAAAGTTGGGTTGCATTGGGTGTTCCATGTGTCTGTTGACCTCTTTGAACAGGTAACCTGAGTGACCCACTCTTACAATAGATGGGATGCTGTAAAATGTCACAATTATCTGCAAATCAAGGCTTCTTAGGTGCTTTTCTGGTGTTAAGATTTTATGGTGTTAATTTTGGATTCTGAAATCTGAAGAATAGAAAGCCTGGAACATCAGCTTTTGCCCTCAATAACCTGCCATTTTAAACACAGTACATTGTGTGAGTTCATGGTTTAGAGTTTTTTTGTGTTTTATTTTGAAACTCTAGTGTAAAACAGAAGATGCTGGAAGAACTCAGTTGGTCAGGCAGCAGCTATAGAGGGAAATGGACAGTTGATGGTTTGGGTCGAGACCCTTCATCCAGACTGGACTTGATAAGTGGGGAGTTGGAAGGTTGTTGGGTCTAAGGGCTAATGTGGAGTTGGGTTAGTTACAATCTTATTAAATGATGAAGCAGGTTCCAGGGGCAAGTGGATGACTCCTGTTCCTAATTCATATGTTTATATGTATGTCTATTCTTTAAATATGAAAATAAAGGATTTGCGTAGATATTCTGATGACCTAGCTCAAAAATTTGATTTTCAAGGATTAAATCTATTTGGAATATTGCTTTAATCATGATTAACAAAACTATTGTATTAAACAAAAAAGAAATATTTGATGTAACAAAACAAAGACAAAGTTCTACTACATTGACAGAAAATAGAAGGAATTAAGAGGACTCAAAAAGGATGAGTTGTTCATCATTATGGTTTTAAGCTCATTCCTTCATTATCATCATGTTCATTAAACTATCTTATCTTACCTTTTGCAGGAACACTTTCAATGTGGGACTGCAATGTTGTAAGATGACAGGAAGTGATTTTTTGAGGCGTCTTGGATTGGGCAATGTACAACTTTGTTCACATTCTGAGAACGAAGAAGGTAAAAATGAATTTGCTACCATCAGTCACATAGATTGAAAATTATCCCTTATGTTGTGAGTTCTCACCCTAATCTAATACAAATTCAAAATGTTTATTGAAACTTCAATAAATAAAATCAGGAAGCAGAGTTTCTGAAACAATTTTCTACCACAAATGTCATATATCAGAAGAATTGTATCTTCAGGTCTTCCACTTCATTAGATGGCCTACCACAGTATTGTACCACCTGCTTTCCTGTGACCTGAAGTGCAGTGCAATTAGTGACTGGCTTTCTTCAGAAGTAAAGGTTACCTCAGCATGTAGGTTGTTCTCACCATCACCTTGAGCACAGTTAACTTTGCAAAGTCAAATAAATTGTGGCTCTTGAGATATCCTAAAGGTGCGATGCAGCACTATAGAAAAGGAAATCATCCTGCAACCTATTTCTCAATTCAGGAGTAAGTAATTCAAAAACCTATAATCTTGACTGAAATTTCTGCAATAAAAGGCCAAAAAGAATAAAAGGCAAAAAGAATACTTTATTCTTAGATAATTACATGTTTCCAATGAAAATTACCTTGAATTGATAGCAGCCTATAGATCACCTGTCATTCACTTTCTCTTCAGCATTCAATAAGTTTTTGCCTTAAGATTTTTGAGCCTACCCTCATATCCAGCTGTGTTGGGAGTCGTTGAGCGAACTGGAGTAGATTTGCTGTTCTCTTTCCCTTTTTGTTATATCATGTGATACTAGGAATTAATGAAACTGTTCTATTCAAAAATTAATTATTTAATGAATTTTTTGCAGCCTTTTTGCTATTCTTCCTGGCTTTTCATAACCATTGTTCATGTCAATGTTACTGAAACTTGTGTGGAAAACTGTAGACACACACTTCTCATCTCTCTTCATCACATTGTTCCTCAGTGGTCCTCTTCAACAGGTGCAAGCATCCCTTGCTTTCATTGACAGCTGCCTTGTCTACCTAAAACATTGGACTTCATGTGTGGGAATACACCCACAATTGTGTAACAAATAATGCTTAAAGACAGTTAAATAAAATCAGTAAAACACAAAAGTGAACAAGCCTCAGAGTTAAAGGTATCACAAAAGCCCATACAGATAATATTTTAAGATGATTTCATTATAATTTTCATCATATATCGAAGTTATTGTTTAATTTTCCTCAGCTAGCCATCTCTGAGTTGTCAATGATGTTCTAAAAATCTACTTGCATGAAGAAGTTAGATGATTCATGCTTCATGGAAATACATTGTTACATTGGAACATAGACCATTGTCAGATGGGCAAAGCAACATGACAAAGAAAAAATGCAGAGTATGATATTCCTAGAAAATATTTCATCAATGAAAGATGAAGGATGAAAAATGTAAGACGAAAAATGAAGATCAAGGGAATCATTTCCACATACTCTGAACCCGGGAAAGGTTGTACATTTTTCTTCATGTATTGCATGTATCGCTGGCCAATACTTCGAGGTAATATAATAGGAAAGAGCAGCAGTGAAAGGTTGTTTTTTTTGCACTGGAGGGAAAAGAACAGTGAAGCTCCACAAGGATTAGTACTAGGATCACTACTTTGATTAATATGTATGAATGAATTGGCCTTTGGTGTAAAAGGAACAATTTGCAAATTTGCAGATGACACAAACCTCGGAAGCATAGTGAATTGTGAGGAAGAGAGAAAGGCACCATATGGAATGAGTAGATAGGTGGCAAATGGAAATTAATGCAGAGAAACGTGTGATGTTACGTTTCAATTGGAAGGAAAAAAGAAATAATATAAACCATAGGGCACCATTCTAAAAGAGTGATAGAAGTAGAGAGATCCAGTTGTTTATCTGTGTAGTTCACTGAATGTAGCAGATGGAGAAAGTGGTTAGAGTATGCCAGGCTTTATAAGTAGAGGTGATGATCACAATAACAAGGAAGTCATGATAAACCTTTATGAAGTGTGGGTTCAGCCACAATTGGAGTATTGTGTCCAATTTTTGGCTCCACGTTTTCGGGAAGATGTGAAAATTTTCGAGAGTGTGCAAAAGAGATTTACCAGGGATGAGGACTTTAGTTATTTGGAGAAACTGAACAAGCTGGGGTTTGTGTTGCAATAGTGAAGGTTTCAATGAAATCAGATAGGGGCATTGAAAATCAAGAAGCATACAACAGAATAGACAGAGAGAAACATCAGCAGAGGGTCAAGAACAGGGGACATTGAATGGAGGTGATTGGAAAAAAGAATCAGAAACATCATGGGTTCAAGACATTTCTTTCCCCCTCCCCAGAACATACTACTAGCTAACGTCCAGACCATTTAGAATAAGTTGATATAAACTCAGGGCAAGACTGACCTACCAAAGAGAACTGAGGGACTGCTGTGCTATGTCTCACTGAAACGTGGCTTACACCTGCTTTACCTGACTGCGGCATACAACTTGACGGCTTCTCAATTCACTGGATGGAATGTGTGATGTCCTCAGGCAAAGTTAGAGGCGGAAAGGTCTGCTTCTTAATCAACACCTCGTGGTGCTTGGATGTGATGGTCCTGGAAAGTTCCTGCTCACCCAGCCTGGAATATCTAACAGTGAAGTGTTTCCCATACTACCTGCCACAGAAGTTCACTTCAGCTATCCTGGCAGGAACGTGTACTACCTCGATGCACTTTGCAATGAATCGATCTGAATGAAGGGTAAGATAAGTTTTTCACTGTACCTTGGTGCACGTGACAATAATAAACCAATTCCAATACCAATTCCAATTCCAAAAGTGACAGGAGAATTCTTTTTTACATGAGTAGCTGGCATCTGAAATGCACTGCCGGGGATAGCAATGAAGGCAGATTCAGTTGTAGCTTTCAAACTGGGGCTGGATAACCATGTAAAATGAAAGAATTGGAAGGGCTTTGTGATCAGAGTAGGAGAATGGGATGAGCTGGATTACTGTTGATTGAGCGTGATGGGCAGAATAGCCTCTTTCCATGCTCTAACCATTTTGTGATTCTGTGATTAGAGAATTATTGAAGGAGTGTTACAATTGTTCTCACAGATATTTTTCTTGTTTAATCCCCTGAAGTATAGGCATGATCTAGCATCAGCCCTAACCATGTTTATTTTAAATTAATTGCTGTAACTTGACTGTAGTTAACTGCGTAGCTATACATAGACAAGGAGAGAATTTCATTATAAATTAAATTCATTGAAACTTGAGCAAATATCCTCTCTGTTTTATGCTTGTTATATTTTTAAAACACAAAAGTGAATTTGAACACCATTGTTCATTTTTATATCTGATACTGAATTTTAATGATGTTACATTGGAAAAGGGAACAAAATTGTAACAAAATCATAAGGCAGGGCTGACTAGACACAACAGCTTACCTCTGTTTCTCTCCTTCTCTTCCTGCTGGAAGAATCTTCTGTTTGCACAGTGCATGGAACTGTTGATGATGGAAAGGGATCTGCATTTCTGATCTATGTTCTTCATACCTGTCTCTCTTCCTCCTATTCCCTGGAACTACCAAAGAAACATAGAACATAGAACATTACAACGCAGTACAGGCCCTTCGGCCCACGATGTTGTGCCGACATTTTATCCTGCTCTAACATCGATCTAACCCTTCCCTCCCATATAGCCCTCCATTTTTCTATCATTCATGTGGCTATCCAAGAGTCTCTTAAATGTCCCTAATGTATCTGTACCATAACCTCTGCAGGCAGTGCGTTCCATGCACCCACCACTCTCTCTGTAAAAAACTTACCTCTGACATTCCCTTAAACCTTCCTCCAATCACCTTAAAATTATTCCCCCTCTTGTTAGCCATTTTCGCTCTGGGAAGAAGTCTCTGACTGTCCACTTGATCTATACCTCTTATCATCTTGTACACCTCTATCAAGTCACCTCTTATCCTCCTTCACTCCAGAGAGAAAAGCCCTAGCTCGCTCAACCTATCCTCATAAGACTTGCACTCCAATCCAGGCAGCATCCTGGTAAATCTCCTCTGCACCCTCTCTAAAGCTTCCACATCCTTCCTATAATGAGGTGACCAGAACTGAATACGATACTTCAAGTGTGGTCTGACCAGAGTTTTATAGCTGCAACATTACCTCATGGCTCTTGAACTCAATATCCTGACTAGTGGAGGCCAACACTCCATACGCCTTCTTAACAACCCCAATCGACCTGTGTGGGAACTTGAGGGATCTATGGACATGGACCCCAAGATCCCTCCACACTGCTGAGAGTCCTGCCATTAACCTTGTGTTCTGCCATCAAATTTGATCTTCCAAAGTGTATCACTTCACACTTTTCTGGGTGGATCTCCATCTGCCACTTCTCAGCCCAGGTCTGCATCCCATCAATGTCCTGTTGTAATCTACAGCAACCTTCTAAACTATCCACAACACCACCAACCTTCATGTCATCAGCAAACTTACTAACCCACCCTTCCACATCCTCACATTATAAAAATCACAAAGAGCAGGGGTGCCAGAACAGATCCCTGTGGAACACCACTGGTCACCGACCTCCAGGCAGAATACACTCCTTCTACCACCACCCTCTGTCTTCTATGTGCGAGTCAATTCTGAATCCACACAGTCAAGATTCCCTGGATCCCATGCCTCCTGACTTTCTGAATAACCCTTCCATGAGGAAGCTGATCAAACGGCTTAATAAAATCCATGTACACCACATCCACTGCTCTACCTTCATCAATGTGCTTTGTCACATCCTCAAAGAATTCAGTCAGTCTTATGAGACACAACCTTCCCCTCACAAAGCCATGCTGATTGTCCCTAATCAGCCAATGCTTCTCCAAATGCCCATAAATCCTGTCTCTAAGAATCTTCTCCAGTAACTTTCCCACCACTGAAGTAAGACTCACTGTAAATCCCAGGGTTATCCCTACTCCCTTTCTTAAACAAAAGAACAATATTTGCCACCCTCCAATCATCTGGCACTACTCCTGTGGCCAGTGATGACGCAAAGATCATTGCCAAAGGCACAGCGATCTCTTCCCTCGCTTCCCGTAATAACCTTGGATATATCCCGTCTGGCCCTGGTGACTTATCTATCCTAATGTTTTTCAAAAGTTCCAGCACATCCTCTTTCCTCACATTGACATGCCCTAGCATGTCAGCCCATTGTACGCCATCCTCACAAATGTCAAGGTCTCTCTCACTGGTGAAGCAAAGTATTCATTAAGGACCTCCCCTACCTCTTCTGACTCCAGACACATTTCCTTTTTTATCCCTGATCGGTCCTACTCCCATTCTAGTCATCCTCCTATTCCTCACATACGTGTAGAATCCTACTCACCAAGGCCTTCTCATGCCCCCTTCTAGCTCTCCTAAGTCCATTCTCCCTCCTGGCTACCTTGTAATTCTCCAAAGCCCTGTCTGATCTATACTTTCTAAACCTTAGTTAAACTTCCTTCTTCCTCTTGACAGCATATTCTACATCTCTCATCAACCACAGTTCCTTCATTCTACCATCCTTGTCCTGCCTCAGTGGGACAAACCTGTTCAGAAGCCCATGCAAGTATTCCTTAAACAACCTCCACAATTCCATTGTGCACTTCCCCAAGAACATCTGTTCCCAATTTATGCTTCCAAGTTCCTGCCTAATAGCATCATAATTCCCCCTCCCCCAATTAAATACTTTCCCATTTTGTCTGCTCCTATCCCTCTCCAAGGCTATGGTAAAGGTCAAGGAGTTATGGTCACTGCCTCCAAAATGCTCTTCCACCGAGAGATCTGAAATCTGATCAGGCTCATTGCATAGTACCAGGTCCAGTATGGCCTCTCCCCTGGTCGGCCTGTCCACATACTGTGTCAGGAATCCTAAGCCTTTGGGTAAGCTTCTTTCTTCCTCTTGTCATATTCTATGTCTCTTGTCATTCACGGTTCCTTCACTTTACCATCCTTACCCTGCCTCAATGGGACAAACCCATCCAGAAGCCCATGTAAGTTTACCTTAAAAGAGGTGGGGGAGTAGCTTTGCTGATCAGGGACAGTGTCACAGATCCTAACAAACTCCGTCCCATCTATCCCCTTTACACAAAGGATGTGCCAATCAATATTAGGGAAGTTGAAATCACCCATGTCAACAGCCCTGTTATTTTTGCACCTTTCCAAATTCTGCTTCCCGAACTGCTCCTCAGTGTCTCTGGGGTCTGTTGAATACTCCCAATAGAGTGATCACTCCCTTCCTGTTTCTAACTTCCACCCTCACTGACTCAGTAGATGATTGCTCCAGGACGTGCTCCCTTTCTACAGCTGTGACACTGTCCCTGATCAGCAAAGCTACTCCCCCACCTCTTTTACCTCCGTCCATATCCGTTTTGAAACATCGAAACCTCTGAATATCCAGCAGCCATTCCTGCCCTCGTGACAGCCAAGTCTCTGTAATGGCCACCGCATCGTATTTCCATGTACTCACCCATGATCTTAAGTTCATCACCTTTGTTCCTGATACTTCTCGCATTAGAGTAGACACACTTCAGCCCATCCAACTGACTGCAATTTTGCCCTTTCAACTGCCTATCCTTCCTCAGTCTTTCTACATGCTGCATCTACTTCTACAGTAAATGAAGCACCCTCTGACCTATCACTCGGGTTTCACCCCCCTGCTAAACTAGTTTAACCCCTCCCCAACAGCTCCAGCAAACCTGCACGCAAGAATATTGGTCCCCCTCCAGTTCAGGATACCACGAAAACGAGAGGGGATCGCAACTAGTTTAGGATACACTCACACACACACACTAATACACACAAGCACACAGTAACAATGTACAACTTCAGGATATAACACTTCAATGCCCGTCCCACACTAGCATTGGCCCTTAACGCTCCCTGAGGTTGAGTGAAATGGTCCCTGACCATGTGGTGATGCACTCTTACCAATGATCTCTGCAGCGTTGTCTCACTACTCCTGGGGTTGTCAAAAGAGGGAGAGCTAGGGGATTGCAGCCCTTTTTATGGTCTGAGGAGGCTGGGTGGAGCCTCACTATTGTGATTTAAATGAGCCGATGGTGTGGAGGGGGGGGGGGTCAAAGACAAAGGTTCCTGCCAGGTTCAGAGACAAAGGGTACTGGTCAGGAAAGTTCAGAGGCAGAAGGTACTCTCACACCTGAGAGGTGGGTGGAGCTGCACCTTGATTGACAGTAGTATCACTTCCGATCAGAGGAGCAATGCTGTCCTCCAGTCAGCGAGGGTCAGTGTCGTTACTGTCACGTGACAGCCATGTGGATTTCTCACAACATTCCACTTCTCCGATGTTAGACGACTTGCCAATCAAGGGAGGAGCTATCATAGAACATAGAACATAGAACAATTACAGCACAATTCAGGCCCTTTGGCCCACAAAGCTGTGCCGAACATGTCCCTACCCTAGAAATTACTAGGCTTACCCATAGCCCTCTATTTTACTCAGCTCCATGTACCTATCTAACAGTTTCTTGAAAGACCCTATCGTATCCACCTCCACCATCGTTTCTGGCAGCCCATTCCATGCACTCACCACACTCTGAGTAAAAAACTTACCCTTGACATCTCCTCTATATCTACTCCCCAGCACCCTAAACCTATGTCCTCTTGTGGCCACCATTTCAGCCCTGGGGAAAAGCCTCTGACTATCTACCCTGTCAATACCTCTCATCATCTTATGCACCTCAATCAGGTCCCCCTTCATCCTCCGTCTCTCCAAGGAGAAAAGGCCGAGTTCCCTCAACCTGCTTTCATAAGGCATGCTCTGCATTCCAGGCAGCATCCTTGTAAATCTCCTCTGCACCGTCTCTACGGCTTCCACATCTTTCCTGTAGTGAGGTGACAAGAACTGAGCACAATACTCCAAGTGGGGTCTGACCAGGGACCTATATAGCTGCAACAATACCTCCCGGCTCCTAAATTCAATTCCCCGATTGATGAAGGACAATACACCATATGCCTTCTTAACCACAGAGTCAACCTGCGTAGCCGCTTTGAGCGTCCTATGGACTCGGACCCCAAGATCCCTCTGATCCTCCACACTGCCAAGAGTCCTACCATTAATACTATATTCCGCCAACATATTTGACCTACCTGGATGAACCACTTCACACTTCTCTGGGTTGAACTCCATCTGCCACTCCTCAGCCCAACTCTGCATCCTATCTATGTCCTTCTGTAACCTCTGACAGCCCTCCAAACTATCCACAACACCCC
The DNA here is from genome assembly GCF_009764475.1 of Pristis pectinata. NCBI lineage: Eukaryota > Metazoa > Chordata > Chondrichthyes > Rhinopristiformes > Pristidae > Pristis > Pristis pectinata. The sequence goes on from NC_067420.1 coordinate 12,234,611, forward strand.
CAACCTTCGTGTCATCCGCAAACTTACTAACCCACCCCTCCACTTCCTCATCCAAGTCGTTTATAAAAATCACAAAGAGTAAGGGTCCCAGCACAGATCTCTGAGGTACACCATTGGTCACCGACCTCCACTCAGAATACGACCCTTCAACAACCACTCTTTGCCTTCTGTGGGCCAGCCATTTCTGGATCCACACTGCAATGTCCCCTTGGATCCCATGTCTCCTCACCTTCTCCATAAGCCTCGCATGGGGTACCTTATCAAACGCCTTGCTGCAATCCATATACACTACATCTACTGCTCTCCCTTCATTGATGTGTTTAGTCACATCCTCAAAAAATTCAATCAGGCTCGAAAGGCAGGACCTGCCCTTGACAAAGCCATGCTGACTATTCCTAATCATATTATACCTCTCCAAATGTTCATAAATCCTGCCCCTCAGGATCTTCTCCATCAGCTTACCAACCACTGAGGTAAGACTCACCGGTCTATAATTTCCTGGGCTATCCCTACTCCCCTTCTTGAATAAGGGAATAACATCCACATCAGGGTACACAGAAACCATAATCAACAAAAGGAGGGCAATGGCCAGTGGGTGACAGTAGCCCAACATCCCCCAGTGACCCAAACGGCCACTTGTTTCCCATAAGGTGTCGTGCTGGAGGAGCTGGTCCCTTGGTTCTGAGTTTTGGCCACCGAGTCCCCAGGGTGAGCAGCCAGGTTGGAGGGGTTGCTGGATTTATCAGAGATAAAGGTGCAGCACTCCTTTGTAATCACCGCACATGTACCACCATTCGCAGCGAGTGGATCATCCAGGGCCGTCTGATGCCACCAGGTTACCAGCCTGACTGCAGCCAGCTCCGCTGCCGTCATCGTTTCTCATGGGACAGTCTGGCCGTGCAATACGGAGGGCAGGCTGTCCTCTTGAGCCCCTCCACCTCCGCGATGGCCCTGCTGTCCTTGTACCCGCTGTGTGCTGGGTGCTCCCCCTGTTCATTGAGTGTGGATTCAGGGCACCGTCAAACACTGGAAGACAGCAACTGTACCAGCCCGTGGGGAGCCACGGGTAGGTACTGGAGCCGGAGATCCAGTGGGTCACGTTCGGAGTTTAGAGAGCCCCAGCTTAGCGGCACTATCAGCAGTGGTCATGGGGCATCTGGACACCAGTCTCGCTCAAACTCACAACAGCCAACTGAAAAGGTGGAACTGTACACATCCTGGAGTCTACACCAGTGTTTGACGGTGCCCTGAATCCACAATCTTGGCGTGCTCAGTAACTGTGGAATACTCTGAGGGTTGGGACTCGCATGGAGGTCAAATTGTATGAAGGGAAATACCAGCTCCTAAAACACCCACCCCTTTCGGAATCTCTGGAAGGAATGTGCAGTGGTGGGGGAAACGATGAGGAACTGCCATCCAGCACCCCCAGAACACGGATATAACGAGCCCTGCAGGCGCAACAGGGAGACCGAACCGCGCAACACCAACGCAACAGAGATAAAAGGAAAACTAATAAAAACAAGAGAGTCCATGTAAACAGTCCATTCTGACAAGTATCCAAGGGAATCATCATCGATGGCAAGGCTTCAACGGCGTGTGCCGGGATTCAGGGGTAGATTCAACCGTTCCATATGCTCCACGGTTCCGTCTTTGGAGGTGCTGGCAGATCCGTGGGTAATTTCAAGGGAAGGTTGAGCGGACACCTCATCAATCATCACAGTCAGCAGAAAGAGATGGAGGGTGGAGGGAGTAGTGCCGTCGTCCTGTAGCGGGGGAAACAAACTCATTCCTGGCGGGTCAGGTGTCGGGTATGGAGACAGGACAGGTTAGTTCGACCCAGAATCGCGACCCAACAGGTGTCCCCAGGTCCACACGCAACAACTTCCCCCTTCTGAGGGGGGTCTTGTGGCTGTCGGACCCAGACCCTCCCGGACTCCTCATTCCTGGGGGATTCGGGGTCTTGCAAGTCGGATGGTGGGGAGTAACCCAGATGGCGGGATAATGGAGACCCTCCTTGGCCACTGGGCCATGTGTTCAGCTGATCGACGGCCTGCTGTAGCATGCCCGACCACCCCTGCAGTGTGCGGGAGGGTGTCAGTGTGCATATCGTCTCCTTCAGCAGGCCGTTCATCCTCTCGATCAAGCCCGATGCCTAGGGATGGTAGGGGATGTGAAACAGCCACGAGATCCCCTCCTCTGCCACCCAGTTTTGTACCTTGGCGCTCACGAAATGGGAGCCCTGATCGGACTGAACCTCCCACGGTACTCCATAGATGGAGCAGAGGTACTGCAATCCCTTGATGATGCTGTTCTGGTCGGCCCTTTCACAGGGCACCGCCACCAGGACACCTAAGTACGTGTCCACCATCATTAGGGCGTATTGCTTTCTGTTATGGCGTGGGAGCAGTCCGATATAATCTATCTGCCACACGCGGCCTGCTCCCGTGCTGCGGCGAATATGGCCCGGTGGCCCTGTCGGCCAACTTCGTGGTTTTACCTGTTGGCAGATGTGGCAGTTCACGACCGTGGTCTTACACTGGTCCATTGTAAGGGCGACCCCAAACCGTTCTGCCCAGCGATGTGTACCGTCGGCCCCTAGGTGGCCGCTCTTACGGTGCGCCCATGCAGCTAGGGCGCTGAAGTCAGGTTCATCCGGGGGAAGGGTAGCGCAACATATCTGGGCAGCCTGGTCCACAGTGGCATTATGGATGGCCTCCTGGGTCTTTTTGTGTGTATGGGCATCCATGTGGTGGACTGATATGTGTCTTTGGGCCACTTGGTCCCAGATATAGCGCCAATGTTCCTGGCCCCAGAGGGGGCGTCCGTGAATTTCCCACCCCGTTTCGTGCCACCGTGCCATCCACACCGCCATACTGTTGGCCACTGCCCAAGAGTCGGTATAGATGTGCACTGGCCCGGTGGAGTTCTGTAGCGTGAGTGCCACTGCTGCGAGCTCGGCCAATTGACTGGACCCTCCCGCTCCCTCTTTTGTCACTGTTTTTCCTGTGGCGGGATGAAATGCCGCTGCCTTCCAATGTTGCTTCCCATTTTTCCAGCGGCTGGACCCGTCTGTGAACCAGGCATGCCGCTTCTGCTCGGGATCGAGGGAGTCGAAAGGTTGGCCCCAGGACATGGGGGAGGGCGTGATTTCGGGAATGTCTGGAAGTGATTCCTGGGATTGGGGAAAGGACATGACCTCTTTGTGGAGGAGGCTGACAACTTCCGGACTGGGCTTGGCCCGGTCCGCGATGTACCACTTCCACTTCACCACCGAGGACCTCTGGGCTCGGCCCTCTTTGTGAGTGGAGTCAGGGGACTTGACCCATCACATGATGGGCAGATGGGGACGAAGGATGACGGGGTCAGTGCCAGTTTGGTGTTCTGTGGCGAGGAGCGCCAGGTAACAGGCCAGCAGCTGGCACTCGAAAAGGCAGTAGTGGGCATCAGCCTCCAGCAAGGACTTGGTCCAGAAGCCAAGCCGGACTCTGCGCCCCTGAGTCCTTTGCCAGAGGCTCCATTCAGCGACTGATTCACTACTGGAGACTTGTAATTCAAAGGGGACCCCTCCCTGACGGGGGCAAGGGGCAGGGCTTGCTCCACAGCTTGCTTCGCTGTCTCAAAGGCAGCCTGCTGTTCAGGCCCCCAGGAAAAGGTGGCATTTTTTTGGGAAACCCTATGGAGGGGTCTCAGGATCATAGTAAGGTGCGGATTATGTTGTCGCCAGTAGCCCAGGAGGCTCACGAACCTCTGTGTGTCGGTTTTGTTCTTGGGGACAGCAAAATTCAATATTTTGTTCCAGGAGGGCTGAGGGATCTCTCTCCCGCTGGCGTGCCAGTGGATTCCTAAGGACAATACCTCCTGGGCTGGGCCTTGCACCTTTTCCATATTAATGGCCCAGCCCCGCTCTCTGAGAGAGGAAATTATCCTGTCAAGGTCTTCTGCAACAATGGCCTCGGAATGGCCTTGCAGCAAGACATCATCGATATAATGGGTGGCTACCACCCTCTGGGGAAGTTCAATGGTCTGCAAATCCCGTGCAATTAACCTGGGATATCGTGGGACTGTGGGACCCTTGGAGGAGGCGTCTAAATGTATATTGCCTCCCGTGTCAGGTAAAGGCAAACTGATCCTGGGAGGTATCGTGGAGGGGGATGGAGAAGAAAGCATTGGCCAGATCTATAACGGCGTACCATGACCTGTCTGGGCGCCCTGACACATTCTCCACGAGGGTGACTATATCGGGTACTGCGGAAGCGAATCGGGGGGCAGCCTTGTTCAACTGCCGGTAGTCCACCGTCATGCGCCAGGTCCCGTTCTTTTTCCAGATGGGCCAGACGGGGCTATTGAAAGGGGAGGCTGCAGGCTTAATAACTCCCTCCCGCAGCAAGGCTTGCACAGCCTCTGTGATAACCTGGTGTCCCCCCGGTACCCTATACTGTCGACTGTAGACTACCTGTGAGGGAGGGCAGACGACAACTGGCTCCCATTTAGCCGCCCCGACCACCACCGTGGCTCGGGCGACTCCGAAAGTAAACTTGCCTCGACTAGTGTGTAGGGACTGTCCCTTTTGGACATTTATCCCCAGTATACACTCGGGCGAGTCGCAATTAAAATGGCCACCATTCGGGGGGGTTGGTTCCCGACAGCCATGCGGACCTTGACTTCCTTTCCAAAAGGGAACCCCCAACCCCTCAATCTGCATCTGTGGCCCCTTCCAAATTGCGGGGTTCCCTGGTACAATGGTGTGCTGGGCACCCATGTCGACAAGTGCCATCCACCTCTGTACGTTCCCTTTTCCCCAGTGTACTGCTACAGGTATATGTGGCCTCAGATCCCCTGGGCGCGGAAGGGTGACGGAGCAGACACACTGGGGACCCTGGCCTTCATCCTATGGGAGGGGGCTGGGGGTCTGCCATTCCGTGGGTGAGGGCTCCTGTGGGTGGAAACGGGCCATCTCCTGCCGCAACAGGTCCTGTAGCTGAGCTATGAACGCAGGAGAGGCCGTTTCAGGTAAGGGAGGAGCAGAGCCAACATCAGCTTCTACAGGGGCAGCCCACGTGGCCCAGCAGTTGGGGGCAACCCCTGAGTCAGGCTTGGAGCCGGGGTGGCCCCGGGTCTTTCCGCAGCCAGGCTTCTCCCCGCAAAGCTCCTTCCAGCGTGCGTGGAGAGCGGAGGTCGGAGTTCCATCTATACTCGCACCATCCACCCCTGCGCGCAACAGATCTAAGTACAGCTGCCTGTGTGTGGGACGGGGGGAGGTGTCCCCGGCCCTCGTCTCTGCTCTGCGGACCTTGGTGGGCATCCCCCGCTTCATGTACACCAATCCCTCCAGGAGGGTGATGGCATCCCGTACGGTCTTCCCCCCTATCAGTCCCATGAGGGGCAGGACCACCTGTCTCAATTCGGGGCACACGGTGGCAACTAGGTAGCCTGCTAGAGTGCTGGTTGCCACAGTATTTTCTAAAAGCTCCAGGTCACCTGCCAGCGCCCACTCTCTAATGACCCCTGTGCCCTCGCTCACCGTGCTCCACTGGGGTCTCCCGAATAGGTCCCATTCTAGGAGGGTAGGGTACTGGGTCCTTACTGCTGTCACTACCCGGTTCCACAGCGTGGCATCACTCCCAGCCCTTCCCGGTGGCACCCGCAGGGTGTTGTTGATGCTTTGCTGGTCGGACAGGCTCCCCAGGGCACATGCCTCCTGGTGGGAGAGACTCACATTGGAGGCCCCCCACCCCACAGCTGGAACAACCACACGGCCAGGTACTCGCCCGGCTACTGGTGGTACCGGTCCGCCAGCTGCATTAACTCCTTGATGGAGAAGTCCCAGGTCTCCGTGACCTCGGAGGGGGTCCGTGCATTCTCCCCTGGGGCTGACCTGGGGAGTGAACCTGGGACCGTGTTCGGATGGGTCGAGCCTGCAAGGGCTCGGGGGCACAGGGTGATGGTTGGGCTTGGAGGGGCTCCTGCTCTTCAAGTGCCCCTTCCTCGTCCGTGTCCATCCATATGTCCCCGTCCCCAAGCCATATGTCTAGCTGGTTGCTGCACTGGACCAGGGCTTGGATTTTAAAGATATCTGGCTGCCAGCCGGCTCTGCGGGCGGCTTGTGCCTGCTGTACCTGGACCAGCCGGCAGGCGACCTCGGTAGCCCGGACCTCAAGGTCATTGGCCGGGGTCTGGGCAGTTTGGACTGCCTCCTGGAGTGTGCAACACCTTTGTCGGAGGATCTCTATCTCTCTTTCCCTTACTGAGCAGGTACCCTGCAACTGGCCAGTAATCTCCACCTGGCGCCTCAGGAGGGATGTTATGAGCCAGAGGGAGCTCCCTCTGGCACGGGGGAACACTGACTGCTGGAGGAGGGCCACCACGTGGTGTCCCAGTTTCTCACCATGTGAATCTAACTGCTTCTAACTGCTCAGCCCAGTCCACAGGCTTGCTGTGGTTTGCCAGCAGGCTGGCCAAGCTCCCGAATCCCTCACTCTCGTCTGTCCACCCCGGGATCCTCTCCTCCGTATCTGCGCTAGCCTTGTATCCCCAGTTCCAAATCATTCTCCCCACGTTTGTGTCCAGCCAAAATCCTCAAGACCCTGCTCGCAGTGCCAAATGTTGTGTGAAATCGTTCTTTACTTCTTAAGGATCAAGGGCTCTGAACACGAGCTTTGTAGACCAAAACTAGTTTAATCACAAAGGCAAACACGGGACAGAATGGATGGGAACAGACACACGCTCACTCACGCACAGGATACCACGAACACGAGAGGGGATCGCAACTAGTTTAGGATACACTCACACACACACACACACACACACACACACACACACACACACACACACACACACACACACACACAAGCACATAGTAACAATGTACAACTTCAGGATATAACACTTCAATGCCCATCCCATGCTAGCACTGGCCCTTAACGTACCCTAAGTCTGAGTGAAACACTCCCTGACCATGTGGTGATGTACTCTTACCAATGATCTCTCCAAAGTTGTCTCACTACTCCTGGGGTCGTCAAAAGAGGGAGAGCTAGGGGATTGCAGCCCTTTTTATGGTCCTAGGAGGCTGGGTGGAGCCTCACTGTTGTGATTTAAATGAGCCAATGGTGTGGGGGGGGGGGTCAAAGACAAAGCCTCTTGATAGTCCTCTTGATAACTTTTAAGACAAAATCACAGAGAAGTTGGCAGGGATCTGTGGGGCAGGTGGGATCCTTGTCCAAGCAGATATGTGAACGTGCAGATGGGATACTTAGGCTATTACTACAGGTCTCCAGGAATTTTAACCAAGTGTCTCTGCTGTTCACTAAAATTAGCTATAGTTTCATTCAGAGTGGATATTTCTGCTTTCAGTATTTACTATTGTTAGATCAAGAGGTGGTAATGTAATGCACGTAAGTTACATGGACATGTATGGTAGATAGAACATAGAACATAGAACATAGAACATTACAGCACAGCACAGGCCCTTCGGCCCACAACGTTGTGCCGACATTTTATCCTGATCTAAGATCTACCTAACCCTTCCTTCCCACATAGCCCTCCATTTTTCTGTCATTCATGTGACTATCTAATTGTCTCTTAAATATCCTTAATGTATCTGCCTCCAGAACCTCTGCCGGCAGAACACCCACCGCTGTCTGTAAAAAACTTACCTCTGATATCCCCCTTATACCTTCTTCCAATCACTTTAAAATTATGCCCCCTCACGTTAGCCATTTTCGCTCTGGGAAAAAGTCTCTGACTGTCCACTTGATCTATGCCTCTTATCATCTTGTACACCTCTATCAAGTCACCTCTCATCTTCCTTCTCTCCAAAAAGAAAAGCCCTATTTCACTCAACCTATCCTCATAAGACATGTTCTCCAATCCAGGCAGCATCCTGGTAAATCTCCTCTGCGCCCTCTCTAAAGCTTCCACATACTTGTTGGGGCCCAACACCAGTGCCCCTCCTGATTGGAAGCCCAACCCTACGGAGCACCCGTGGCCGAGTCCCAATACTGAGGCCACCCCTAGATACCCCACTTACCTGCTAGGGCAGACCATTTCTCTTCATAATCTTCAGACCTGTATGGAAACAACTTACCTTACAGGCCAGTTGAACCCATTCCAGGTCTTCCAAGTCTGTTCACAAGCAGTCACTTACCTTCCAGTCCAGGTGAGTCTGCTCCAGGTTTTCCAAGTCTGTTCACAATGTGGGCTACCCCCAGAACACTCTGTGCAAAAGATGCATTTCCATGTGTGTTCAGATGTACATGGGACTAATAAAGAAATATTATCTTATCTTATCTTAATCAGTCACTTACCTACGAGACCAGGTGAATCAGCTCCAGGTCTTCCAGGTCTGTCCTTGAGCAATCACTTACCAGGTGGCTCCACTCCAGGACTGAGTCACAGCCACTTACCTCAGAAGCATGGTAAGAGGGCTGGGCTGCAGGTGAGGCTGAAACAGTGTGGGTACAAGACGCCTCCCCCAGCATACTACTAGCTAACATCCAGTCCACTGAGAGCAAAGTTGATGAACTGAGGGCAAGACTGACCTACCAAAGAGAACTGAGGGACTGCTGTGTGCTATGTCTCACCGAAACGTGGCTTACACCTGCTTCACCTGACTGTGCCATACAACCTAAGGGCTTCTCAATCCACTGAATGGATCATACAGCATCCTTGGGCAAAGTTAGAGGCGGAGGAGTCTGCTTCTTAATCAATAACTCACGGTGCTCGGATATGACAGTCCTGGCGAGCTCCTGCTCACCCAGCCTGGAATATCTAATGGTGAAGTGTCGACCATTCTACCTGCCACGGGAGTTCACTTCAGCTCCCTGATGGCAGTCTACATTCCACCCCAGATGGACATGAAGCCTGCACTCAATGAACTCTGTGGTTAACAACCTTGAGACAGGATACCCCGAGGCCCTCTTCATTATTGCAGGCGACTTCAACCAGGTGAACCTTAAGAGTGTGTTACCAAAATACTACCAGCACGTCTCCTGTCCCACCAGGGGCCCTAACAACTTTGACCATTGCTATACAACCATCAAAGATGCCTTCCGAGCCACCCCTCGCCCTCATTTTGGTAAATCAGACCACCAGGCTGTGCTCCTCCTCCCTGTATACAAACAGAAGCTGAAACAGCAGGATCCAGTACAGAGATTCGTGCAGTGCTGGTCTGAGGAAATAGATGAGCTCCAACGCAATTGCTCTGAGTCAGTGGACTGGTCCATATTCAAGGACTCAGCTTCCAGCCTAGATGAATATGTCACCACCATCACTGACTTGATCAGCAAGTGTGTGGAGGACTGTGTACCAAAGAAGAAAATACAGCTGTTCCCAAACCGGAAACAATGGACGAACTGGGAGATCCACTCTCTACTGAAGTCGAGGACTGCTGCATTCAAATCAGGTGACCCTGACCTTTACAAGAAATCGAGATATGACCTCCAGAAAGCTATCAGGAATGCCAAGAGACAATACCGGTTCAAAATAGAGTCCCGGACTAGCCGTCAGTTGTGGCAGGGCTTACACGCGATAATGGGCTACAAAATGAAGTCGGGCAGTGTAGTTAACAACAGCCCATCCCTTCCTGATGAGCTTAATGCATTCTATGCGCATTTTCAACAGAAGGGGACTGGATTGTCACCACCCACCCCAACATCCTTCAATGCAACTGAACCCGTGGTCACTGTCGAGGACATAAGATCAGTCTTCCGGAGAGTGAACCTGAGGAAAGCATCTGGTCCAGATGGTGTCCCTGGTTGTGTGCTTAGATTTTGTGCTGATCAGCTGGTGGGGGTATTTGCAGACATATATAACCTCTCCTTGCTTCAGTCTGAGGTTCCCACCCATTTTAAAAAGACCACTATCATCCCAGTACCTAAGAAAAACAAGGTAACATGCCTTAATGACTACCGACCAGTGGCTCTGACATCCACCATCATGAAGTGCTTCGAGAGGCTGGTCACGGCATGCATTAACTCCAGCTTCCCAGACAATCTCGACCCATTGCAATTTGCCTACCACAAAAACAGGTCTACAGTGGATGCCATCTCCCTGGCCCCACACTCATCTCTGGAGCATCTGGACAGTAAAGACACCTAGGTTAGACTATTGTTTATTGACTACAGCTCTGCCTTCAGTACTATAATTCCAAGCAAACTCATCACCAAACTCCGAAACCTGGGACTCAACACCAGATTCTGCTCTAATTCCATTTACAAGTTTGCAGATGATACCACCGCAGTAGGCCGTATTTCAAATAATGATGAGTCAGAGTACGGGAAGGAGACAGAGAGCTCAGTGACATGGTGTCATGACAACAACCTTTCCCTCCATGTCAGCAAAACAAAAGAGCTGGCCATTGACTTCAGGAAAGGGGGCGGTGTACATGCACCTGTCTACATCAATGCTGCTGAGGTCGAGAGGGTTGAGAGCTTCAAGTTCCTAGGAGTGAACATCACCAATAGCCAGTCTTGATCCAACCACGTGGATGCCACGGCCAAGAAAGTTCACCAGTGCCTTTCCTTCCTCAGAAGGCTAAAGAAATTTTGCATATCCCCTTTGACACTCACCAACTTTTATCGATGCACCATAGAAAGCATCTTATCTGGATGTACCACAGCTTGGTATGACAACTGCTATGCCCGGGACTGCAAGAAACTGCAGAGAGTTGTGGACACAGCCCAGCACATCATGGAAACCAACCTCCTCTCCATTGTCTGTACCTCTCGCTGCCTTGGTGAAGCAGGCAGCATAATCAAAGACCCCACCCACCTGGGACATTCTCTCTTCTCTCTTCTCCCATCAGGCAGATGATGCAGGCTCAAGGACAGCTTCTATCCCACTGTCATAAGACTTATACAATAAGATGGACTCTTGACCTCACAATCCACTTTGTTATGACCTTGCACCTTATTGCCTAGCTGCAATGCACTTCCCTGCAGCTGTGATACTTTACTCTGTATTCTGTTATTGTTTTTACCCTGTACTACTTCACTATGTAATGAATTGATCTGTTCGACAGTTTGCAAGATAAGTTTTTTACTGTACCTTGGTACAAGTGACAATAATAAACCAATACCAATACCAATACCATTTATAAAAATCACAAAGAGCAGGGGCCCCAGAACAGATCCCTGCAGAACACCACTGGTCACCAACCTCCAGGCAGAATATGCTGCATCTACCACCACCCTCTCTCTTCTATGGGCGAGACAATTCTGAATCCACAGTTTCCCTGAATCCCATGTCTCCTGACTTTCTGAATGAACCTTCCATGGGGAACCTAATCAAATGCCTAACTAATATCCATGTACACCACATCCACTGCTCTACCTTCATCAATGTGCTTTGTCAGCTCCTCAAAGAATTCAATCAGGTTCGTGAGGCATGACCTGTCCCTCACAAATGTCCATAATCAGCCTATGCTTCTCCAAATGCCCATAAATCCTGTCTCTAAGAATCTTCTCCAGCAATTTGCCCACCACTGAAGTAAGACTCACTGGCCTGTAATTCCCAGGGTTATCCCTACTCCCTTTCTTAAACAAAGGAACAACATTTGCCACCCTCCAATCATCTGGCACTACTCCTGTGGCCAGTGAGGACGCAAGGATCATCGCCAAAGCTGCAGCAATCTCTTCCTTCACTTCCCGTCATAACCTTGGATATATCCGTCCGGCCCCAGTGACTTATCTATCCTAATGTTTTTCAAATGTTCCAGCACATTCTCTTTCCTCATGTCAACATGCCCAAGCATATCAGCCTGTTGTACACCATCCTCACAATCATCAAGGTCTCTCTCATTGGTGAATACTGAAGCAAAGTATTCATTAAGGACCTCCCCTACCTCTTCTGACTCCAGGCACATGTTTCCTCTTTTATCCCTGATTGGTCCTACCCTCACTCTAGTCATTCTCTATTCTTCACATACCTGTAGAATGCCTTGGGGTTTTCCTTAATTCTACTCACCAAGGCCTTCTCCTGCCCCCTTCTAGCTCCCCTAAGTCCATTCTTAAGCCCCCTCCTGGCTACATTGTAACTCTCCAGAGCCCTGTCTGATCCATGTTTTCTGAACCTTTGGTAAGCTTCTTCTTCCTCTTGTCATATTCTATGTATCTTGTCAACCATGGTTTCTTCAGTCTACCATCCTTACCCTGCCTCAATGGGATAAACCTATCCAGAAGCCCATGCAAGTATTCCTTAAACAACCTCCATAATTCCGCTGCGCTCATTCCCCAAGAACGTCTGTTCCCAATTTATGCTTCCAAGTTCCTGCCTAATAGCATCATAATTCCCCTCCTCCAATTAAATACTTTCCCATTTCATCTGCTCCTATCCCTCTCCAAGGCTATGGTAAAGGTCAAGGAGTTATGGTCACTGTCTCCAAAATGCTCTTCCACAGAGAGATCGGAAACCTGATCAGGCTCACTGCCTAGTAGCAGGTCCAGTATGGCCTCTCCTCTAGTCAGCCTGTGCACATACTGTGTCAGGAATCCTTCCTGGATGCACCTAACAAACTCTGCCCCATCTATCCCCTTTACAAAAAGGATGTGCCAATCAATATTAAGTGAAGTTGAACTCACTCATGACAACAGCCCAGTTATTTTTGCACCTTTCCAAATTCTGCTTCCCAAACTGCTCCTCAGTGTCTCTGCTGCTATTGGGGGGTCTATAGAATACTCCCAATAGAGTGATCACTCCCTTCCTGTTTCTAACTTCTACCCTCACTGACTCAGTAGATGATTGCTCCAGGACGTGCTCCCTTTCTACAGCTGTGACACTGTCCCTGATCAGCAAAGCTACTCCCCAACTTCTTTTACTCCCGTCCATGTCCGTTTTGAAACATCGAAAGCCCTGAATATTCAGCAGCTGTTCCTGCCCTCGTGACAGCCAAGTCTCTGTAATGGCCATCACATCGTACTTCCATGTACTTACCCATGCTCTAAGTTCATCACCTTTGTTCCTGACACTTTTCGCATTAGAGTAGACACACTTCAGCCCATCCAACTGACTGCAATTTTGCCCTTTCAACTGCCTATCTTTCCTCATAAGTTTTTCTACACGCAGCATCTACTTGTACACTAAATGCACTGACCTCTGACCTATCACTCGGGATAGGTCAGAGAATGGTGCATTTAGATATTCTGTTACATCTCGAAACTTTGGTTGAAGCTATTAAATCATAAGAAAATGAGCTTGAAAATTAGGAGTCTCATTAATATGGATCTCCTGGTGCCTGAAATACTGGAAAACAGAAATGCTTTTGAAGTCATGATTAGAAAAATAAGAGAGAAAATTGACCTGCTTTTAAAATTATATTTGCATTTATTACAGTGGAATCTATATGCTGGTTACTATTTCTGAAATAAAAACAGCAAGTGCTAAAAATGCTCAAAGTAATCAGAATCTGTTAGGAGATTATAAAGCTATATTATAGCTGGCAAATTTACGTTCTTAAGTGTATTGTCTACCATGTTTTTGAGACTGCGAACAGTGGCTGGACTGAACAGACTATGAGACTTAACTTTCTGTAGTGTGTTTAGTTTTTATCTATTGGGTACGTAAAACAATTTTATTTCTGTGCTGAGCCCATGCTGAAAGAGTTAACAACAACTGGCCCACTTTAAACACCAAATTTTGGATTTCCTTGTTTAACTGGATCTGTCTTTAAAATTCCTGTGTCATTGAAGTAAAAGCGAGCACCATTTCCCTCAGACTGAAAATTATGTTGCATTATTTCCTGTTGTCAAACAAGTATGGGTGCAGTTTGAGTCATGCAGTCTGTTACTTGTGACACTGTTGATATTCGTGGCAAATCTAATTTAACACACGTTCATGAATGGTGTCTTTAAAATGCACCAAAGAGTTTTATGTTTCCTCCTTGGAGTTTATGACCTGAATTAAGCTGCCTATCGTCAACTTACATCTGTTATCCTTGGTTTATAGACTGTTACGCCCTGGGGAGAGAGCTTGCCAGTGCATAAGTAGAAAGTAAGACAACTGGATTTGGTTTGGCTAATAAATCTGTGGAAAAAGGAAACTGAATTGATAAAATACATATGAGTTATTTTTAAATTAATTGTTGTTTCCCTAGTTGGAAACAACTGTGCTTTATTAAAATCTGTTGGTGATAATGCTCTCAGCCGATATGTACTTTTTCACAAAATACCAGGTTAGCATTGGCATAATCCCAAATGATTTGGTGACACTTTACCTGAAGTCAGGTACTGAGGAAGAGGTCATTAAGTTGGAGGCTAATAGTTGCAATCAAACATTGAGAGTTTGTTTTTCAGTAACTTTAGCGCAGATGTGAGAGTTGTTTTTTGTGTAGGAAGGAGAGTATTTTGATGTTAATCACAGAAAGCTATTAGAGTCATAGCGTCATACAGCACAGAACCAGGCCCTTTGGCCCAACTGCTCCATGCTGACCAAGATGCCCATCGAAGCTAGTCCCATTTGCCAGTATTTGGCCCATAACCTTCTAAACCTTTCCTATCCATGTAGCTGTCCAAGTGTCTTTAAAAGTTGTTATTGTACCTGCCTCAATCACTCCCTGTGGCAGCTCGTTCCACAGATATACTACCCTTCGTGTAAAAAAGTTGCCTCTCAAGTTCCTATTGAGTCTTTCTCCTCTCACCTTGAACCTTTACCCTCTAATTCTTGATTCCTGGGAAAAAGACTGTGTGCATTCACCCCATCTATGCCCTTCAGGATTTTATACACCTCTAAAAGATCACCTCTCAGTCTCCTACGCTCCAGGAATGAAGTCCAACCTTTCTCTCCAACTCAGTCATTCAGTCCTTCAAGTTCTGGCAACATCCATGTAAATCTTTTCTGGACTTTTTCCAGTTTAATAACATCTTTCCTATAGCAGGATGACCAAAACTTAACACAATACTCCAAGTGTGGTCTTACCAGTGTCTTGTACAACTGCACCATGACCTCCCAACTTTTATTCTCAATGCCCTGACTGATGAAGGCCAGTGTGCCAATAGCCTTCTTCACCACCCTGTCTACCTGTGATGCACTTTCAGGGAACTATGTACTTGTACTCCAAGGCCCCTCTGTTCTACAACACTCCCCAGGGTCCTATCATTCACTGTGAAAGTCCTACCTTGATCTGACTTTCCAAAATGCAACACCTCACATTTATCTGAATTACACTCCATTTTGCCATCCCTCGGCCCACTTACTCAGATGATCAAGATCCCCCTGTAATCTTTGATAACCTTCTTCACTGTCCACTAGACCACCAATTTTAGTGTTATCTACAAACTTACTAATAATTCTTATTAAAATCATTGATATACTGTAGGTGACAAACAACAATGGACCCAGCACCAACCCCCGAGGCACACCACTAGTCATGGGCCTCCAGTCCGAGAAACAACCTTCCACCATCACTCTCTGCTTCCTACCATTAAACCAAAAGCGTATCCAATTGGCCAGCTCTCCAACTCACCTTCGCTCCATCCACCACGACAGCCAGGATCTCCCAGTGGCCAGCCACTTCAATTCCACATCCCATTCCCATAGTGACATGTCTATCCATGGCCTCCTCCACTGCCACATTGAGGCCAGGCACAGGTTGGAGGAACAACACCTCATATTCCACCTTGGGAGTCTCCGACCTAATGGCCTCAACATCGATTTCTCTAACTTCCAGTAATCCCACCCCTTCTTTCTTCCCCCTCCCCCACTCCTTTGTCTTTTCTTATTCCTATGGCTCCCTTCGCCCACCTTGATGACCTGCCCATCTCCTCCCCTCCCCTCCCCTCCCCAACTCTTTATTCCATGGTCCACTGCCGTCTCCAATGGATTCCTTCTTCTTCAGCCTTTTGCCTCTTCTACCTGTCACTCCTCAGTTTATTACATCTTCTCCCCCTCCCCCACCCACTACCTTCCCCTCTCACCTGGACTCGCCTCTCACCTGAACTCACCTCTCTCCTGTCTGCGTGTGCTCCTCCCCCTCCACCTACCTTCTTATTTTGGTTTCTGCCCTCTTCCTTTCCAGTCCTGATGAAGGGTCTCGGCCCGAAACATTGAGTGTTTATTTCCCTCCATGGATGCTGCCTGACCTGCTGAGTTCCTCCAGCACTTTTTGTGTATTGCTCTAGATTCCAGCATCTGCATACCTGCTCTATTATTTACAGCAGCAACTTTGCTGCAACCAGGTAGTCCTAAAACCCATGAAACTGACTTCTACAAATCAGTGAAGCTGACAGAGCTAAATCAGCTGTACTTTCATTTCATCCTGTAACCCTGTTTCAAAACGAGGGGAATATCTGTGTGAATTGTGCATTAAATCAGATACAGGACCTCACTATATGGGAACAGCATTTTCCTTAATTATCCCTAAAGGAAGAGTCAGTAGACCCACTGAAACTCATCAGTTTGTTCTGCTGGAAGGCTGCAACGGGACCTTGCTTTGATTAGTAAATACTGACGCTATGGAGAAACTGCAGGAAGCAGACTGATGCTTAAATACATCTTTCTGCATTTCCAGCAACTGTGGTTTGAACCTAATGATACTTTCCTTGTTGCAAAAATTTCTTACAAAATCTTGTAACTAACATAAAAATAACTTAATCAACTTAAATGTTTTCAACTCTATTACCATAGTAACAATATCAAATAGCTACAAGTATGTGAGGCACAGCACAGCTGTCTATTGGTCCAAAGGTTAAATTTCTGATTCACTTATTCCTCAGATTTTAATATTTTTGACAATAACAAGAGATAAAATTAAAATAGCAGGTAAGGAAATAATCTTGTGGCGTGTTCAATAGAATATCCAGTAGAATACTGCCAAACATTTAGCTAGTTGAACTATGATCCTACAATATTTGCAAGACCAAGAGCACCAAAGAGAAACAAAAGTTCACTTTGATGCAGTTTTCATTATCTAGTAAAAATGAACGTTGTGTTGGGATTTTAGAATGACATGAAAGGATGTGACCTGTTCTCTTAGTCTAACTGACACCTGTGGGCTGTGCATTTGGCTGTGCAGTGTACCTGACTCTTCTGGGCAGTGAGAGGGGAAAGGGATCTGAGAGGCATCTTTTTCGCACAGATGGTGGTGGGTATATAGAATGAGCTACCAGAGGAAGTGGTAGAGGCGGGTACAATTACAATGTTTAAACAACATTTAGGCAGGTACGTGGATAGGAAAGGTTTAGAGGGATATGGACCAAACACGGGAAATGGGAATAGCTCAATTTGATAACTTGGTTGGCATGGACAAGTTGGGCCGAAGGGCCATTTTCTGCGCTGGATGATTCTATGACTCTATTTTTAACAAGTGCTAATACTGTTAGAAATGAGAGGGCGAAGATGCTTCAGGAAATGTAAATGAACTTTAAAAAGGAAATAGAAATATGGTGAAATATTAATCAGCTCAGTAAGAAAGTGAGATTTAAAATAAGCAGAGGGGCAATGACTGTGGTAGAAGGTTGGAGATAGAACTGGGCAGCAGCTGAAGATAGAGGGAAGATTTATGGGAAAATGGAACATCTTTAGTTGGATGATCAAGCAGGAGGTGCGTGAGGCGACAAGTGGGATGACAAATGCATGGTATATAGAGAGGGTGGAAGATGAAGACATGGCAACACTTCCCAACTACAATAACCCCCATCTCACCCCACCCATTTTTACTTGCTTTCTAAATCCTTTATTTTATTTATTCTTTTTTCAGGATCTGGTGGTAGCTGTCAAAGTTGGCATTTATTGCCCACCTCCAAATGCCCCTGAGAAGGTTGTGGTGCGCCATCTTCTAGAACCTCTGTGATCCATCTAGTGAAAGTACTCCAATAGTGTTCTTAGGAGAGGAATTCCAGGATTTTGACCCAATCAGTGATGATGAAATAACAGTGAAATATTTCCAGACCAGGATGGTGTGGGACTTGGAAGGGGACCTGAAGGTGGTGGTGTTCCGATACACCTACTGCCCTTCTTCGTCTTAGTGATAGAGTTTGTGGGCTTGGGAGGAGCTGTTGGTATAACCTGGGTGGACAATAATGGAGTGTTCACTGTAACCAGTATGCACTGTGGTGGATGGAATGAATGTTTAGAGTGGTTGATGAGGTACTAATCAATTGGCCTGCTCTGCCCTGATGACATTGGGTTACTTGAGTGTTGTTAGAGCTGCACTCACCCAGGCAAATGCAGAGTATTCCATCACACTCCTAATTTGTGCCTTGTGGATGACACAGAGTCTTTTGAGTGTCAGGTGGTGAGTCATTTGTCACAGGATACCTCGTCTTTGACCTGTTCTTGTTGCTAATTTGCTTGAGATTCTGACCAGTGGTGACCCTCAGGATATTTTTGTTTGGGGACTCAGTGATGGCAATGCCATTGAATGTCAAATGTAGGTGATTAGACTCTCTTTCATCTGAAATGGTCATTGCTTAACACTTCTGTGGTGGAATTATTATCTGCCACTTATCGGCACATGTCTGAATGCTGTTTAGGTCTTGCTTCATGCAGGCAGGGATTGCTTCATTTGTTGAGGAATTGTAGATGGAATGAAACATTATGCAATGATCATGTCCCCACCACCATCCTCCCTGATACCTTTGATCTTTTCTCTGAGCCCTGATTACCTGCCTATTCCCTTCCCAGAACCACTGGATCCTTCTCTGATCTCTCTCTAGTCTCCTCCCCAAACCCTTTATGATCCCTCCCATGATAATCTCCTTGCTGGTCATTATCTTTCTCCCAGCCTACTCTGATCTTACAAGCTAGTCTGATCTTCGATCATCTTTCCCACCTAACCAGGTTTCCTCCTGGCCTAGAATCCTTCCATCATCTTCTCCTAATCTTGATTTGGCTGCCCACAATGATCTCCAATACCACAATTTTCTCCCCACTAGTCTCATTTATACTAATCTACCTTTTTTCATTCCATTATTGCTTTTGGTACCTGACTGTGTACAAATGCTTCTCCCATGTTTGCCAATATTAAAGCAGTGACAACCAGTCAAAAGCACTCAACAGACTTTTAAGACCTTAATTTCAGTTCTTTCTAAATCAATATTCTTAGCATGGACCAAACCAACATGAAGAAAGTTGATACTTCTATCCACCTACTTACATCGGTTCAATTTCCAAAGTTACCAAAGTCAACTCACCCTTCATATCTGTTAACTTAAGAATCTAGCTTCACTTTTGAACAATATAAATTTTTTATCATATTATTGTCACTTCTCTTTAGAAAACCTCATGATATGAAGATAATAATTAACCGACTCTCATGTTTTATTTCAAACCTGAATGACCTTGCCCCTGTTCAACATTTCTCTTGATCTTCCACTAAAGTTACAGTAGGAGATTTGAAGAATTCTCACAGAAGTTCTGACACTCACCTTTGCAACCTTGCCTTTCAGGTCCTCTCTTAACTTTTAATTATGATGTGTTTGCTGAAAATTTGTTTAGCAAACGTTTTTGATGGTGCTTTTTAATGATTAAGTTATTAGCTTTCTCACCTGTGAATCTGAAGATTGTGGATTCATGTGTTACTCTGCACATGTTCAGATGAACAGTGCCTGAAATCCAGAGCGGTGTGGAGGGAGTGTTACATGGCCAGATGTCTTGAAACACATTTAAATTGTAGCCACTACACAAAGTAGGAAATGTAAGAACCAATTTACAGATACCTAGCCCCTAGAAACAGCAAACTGACAAAGAGCAAATTGTTCTGTTTTATTGATGGGGATTGGTCAGAACACCAAGAAGAGTGTCTCTTTATTGGATAACACTGTGAAATCTTTTATGATTGAAAGGGAGGACCTTTCTTCAAAAACTCTGAAAAATAATACCTTCAAATGTGCAGCCTGGAATTTGTGCTGAAGTCTCTGGTGAGGGACTCCTAACCAAAATCTGAGACAAAGCTGATTGCAGGCTTTTCCAACAATGAACTCTGTCAGTGCTGGATAAATGTCCTGTTCATTTGCAGACAAGGGCATAAGAGTGTATTTCTAAATCCAAAGAGTTAAGTTCCATGGCTTTGCATATAGGCAGTCAATAAAAGGCAGTAATTGTTAAATGTGCATATATATTAAAATATGATATAAAGAATGTTGGTATTATGGCATTGTAAGTTACTTTGGAGCCAAGTGTCAGCCAATATTTATTTCAAGTATGACCTAATCAAACTACCTCTGGTTGATCTTCAATTCCATTGTCATTATTGAAATACCTACCATCAGCACTATTTACCAGAACTTAACAGGGCCAAACAAGTAAATCTTACTACTACAAGAACTGATCATAGACTAAGTATTCTGTGGTAACTGATTTACCTCCTGACTTTCCACCATCAACAAAACATGCAAAACCTGATATGGTATAGTCTCCACTTGCAACGTGTTCAGCTCCACAACATTTAAGAATATCTGGGACAAACTAGCTCACTGACTTGTAATCTTGGCCTCCACGTTCAACTTTTACTCCCTCCACCACCAGCATACATGGTTGTAATGTGTGTCATCTGGCAGAAGTGAAGGAGCCAGGTCCTGGATTTCTTCCACAGCATCTTCCACACCTAACACCTCTACCACCTAGAAGGTCAAAAGAAGTAGGTGCATGAGAACATTACAACTTCCCTACTGTATATGCCTATGGGTTCTGAAACTATAATGAAGTGATGTGTAGAGGGTGCCTGCTTCACACAAGGTTCTTTTCAAACTGTGTCCATGCATACAACGATACAATAATGGTCAAAGTCAGGTAATGCTTATTTTCTTTCCCCTTGAAAGAATAAAAAAATTGATGCCATAATGTCAGTACTGTTTTGAGCTCTGGCAGAAACCAATGTTCATTCACATTCTCCAGTTTACTTGCCTTAACAATGGACTCAACCTTTTTTTTGACTGGTTATAGAGAGTTTTTGTCCACCTTTAGGCCCAAAGATGTCACTTCTTTCTGCAGAAAGGCACATTCTTCTTCAAGGGGTTTATTCTCATGAAGCTTCTTGAGTACCTTTAAGTCTTCAGAGATTTTCCTCCCCTGTGGCAGCTGCAATCAAAACATTATTGGTTTTATAGACAATGTTTGCCTACATCCATGAAGTATTTTACATAATAACTTCATGCCATCAAGCAGCTTGGTATATGAATAAAAAACCTTATGGGTCTCAATTATTCGATAAAACATTAGCTTTCTTTATTCAGTTCTGACAAAAGCTCTTCATGAACTTTGTTTCTCTTTCCACAGACGCTGCCTGACCAGCACTTCTTGTTTTTATTTCAGATTTCTTGTAATTGTAGTTTTTTTATTTTTTTAATTCATGTTTGTGTTTGACAGGTTCAGCTCACTGAAGGTGTTGCTCTGCCAATGCAGCACACAGATCCAATGATGAATGCACAGGGTATTGTTTAACTCTGTGACTTAATTGAGGGTTATCATATAATCCTGGCAAAGCCTTATTTGTTTTAGGTGTTATCCAAAAGCTCTCTGCAGGTTTGACCAATGCATTTTTACCCACATTTGAGTTTGTTCAACACTACCTCTACCTGAGTGTTGAGCAAGTGTGGTACCAGTCTGGATCTGCAATAGTTTGGTTTAGTATTTGGCTTAATGTGTAAGAGGGCTTTGGGGATCATAATGGTGGTATATGTATATCTTTCAACAGATCTAGAAGCATATCTAGAAGTGGCTATGAAGTGCTCAATGAATTACATTCTTCCAGTCAATTTCTTTTTCTTTGAGCAAACCGTATTTCTAAAGGAAGTTGGTCTATTTGTGTGTAGTCACCACTACGAATGCTGGTTTCCTTTTTTTAATCATTATGAGAAACTTTGCATTACCTCTGACCAAGGCTTGTCTGTGACTTACCAGACTCTTCAAGTTCAATGTGTTTGTTAATGGCACTTTGCTGAACTTCTTAGGGTGCATATGTTTGTCCCTAATCAAATAGTTAGTGGCTACATTAGTTTATATCAATATATAGGCTATTGACCTTTCAATTTCAAAATTGCTTCATTGCCACCAGAAACAATTATGCTATTTAAACAACAAACAAGCTGCAGGTCAGGCAACATCTGCGGAGGCAAAGGGGTAGTCAATGTTTTGGATCGAGACCCTGCATCAGGACTGGGAGTGTAAAGGGAAGATAACCAGTATAAGGAGGTGAGGGGGAAGGCAGGAGCTGGGAAGCTGGCATATCTCAGTATGCTGTTTAAGCCTTGCTCTTAATGCCATCCATCAGCTTCAACATTGTGCTAGGCTCGCTAAGCAGGTTCTCTGTTATAAGCGTTGATTTTACATTGAGGACCTATTGGCTGATATTATTCTGGTTTGCAGTTCTGGGTCTAGCCTTGCATATTGAGACAAAATGGTCTTTCTTTTCACAGCTGAAACTTGTTCTACAGGGTAAGTGATTTTGTTGAAATTGAGGGAGAGGGCAAAAATCTGTCTACTCAAAACGAAGCCACACAGGAGAAATAAGAAATGCATTTTCCTTGTTTTATTAATTCTTGTGTATTCAATAATTTAGATTGAATTTGCTCATCTTTTAAGCAGCACATGAACTTGTCCCATACCACGTGATTTAGGAAAACTCCAAAATCATAGCGTTGAGATAGATTCTTCGACATTAAACTTAATTATCATGCCTGACCTTTGGTTTTTGGTTCTCAGTTGAATCTCTCTACAATTTCCAAAGGTGCTAATTTTGCGATCTCTATCAACTCATCAAATGAAACACCTCTCATCTTGCATGGCACAATGAGGTTTGTCAAAGTGGCATATGTATCTGAGCTTATGTTTGTGGCTTTGGAGTCTGCGGTGAAGAAACATTCAGAGTATGAGGAGTAACATAAGGGAAACAGAAAGTTCAACAATGTGTATTGGTTTTATTTGAGATTTATCTCTGACTGCACAAATTTGCACAATTACATGTACATGATAACACGTATGCAGAGACTTCATTCTTGTATACATATGGAACTTCCAATCTCCCCTCCAATATGTAGACCAGCCAGGACTTGTATGGACATAAATCCCTCTTATTTCATCCCCATTGGATGCAGATCCTGGAATCTTCTGTCCAACAGCTTCTGTCTGAGCACAAGCGTTGCAAGGATCATATTTAGAAACATTAAATAAAAACTTAACTCTTCTCCAGATCCTAGCTGTTTTCAATGAAACAGAACATTTTTATTGAATCACACTTGATTTGAATGGTCTTAACAATATCTGCTGAGATTTATAAACTTTAATGATCAATTTCAGATTTTTAAATGGAAATAAAACTGCAGATAGAGGAAATCTGAAATAACAATAGAAAATGCTGGAAACTCCCAGCAGTTCAGGCAGCATATGTGGAAGGAGAAACAGAGTTAATGTTTCAGGTCCAAAACTTTTTGTCAGAATGGGTGTTGAAATCTGTCAGATTTTTAAATCTGTCTTCTTCCTGAAGTGTGTACACCAACCATTCAAATATGCTATGTGATTTAGATATTAGGAACACAAAATCCAGAATCTGCTGCTAGTCTTGCCTAATGTACACTCATCACATTGCCTTGTTTGCAAACCTTAAAAGGTAAATGAAGATTTAACACAGAGAATTTTCAGTACAGAGTATCCTTTCTTTCTACAATTTCAGGAAAGAAGGATACATTGTAAAATTATTTTGTTTTTTGTTGTTCAAAACACTGGCTTTCATTTTATCTAATCTAGGCTATAACATGAATTATTGAATTTGTCACATTCAGTTTGTTTTGAGGATTAGTCTGCCAATTATCTTGAAAATGTCTGGAACATTTTGCTTTTTGTGTGTTGCAGCTGGTATTAGTAAATCAATCTTACGAATGTTTCTTCCCTGTTGCCAGAGTCATTTGATTTTTTTTAAACCAAAAAAAAATCTGCTTTGATGCTGCAGGAATAAATTAATTTTAATATTGGTTTGGTTCATGTGGATGATTTTGCTTTTTTTTAATATAACAGATCCTCACTCCAGAATGGAAGCAAATAATCTGGATGGCAGCTTTGTGCAGCATCAATACAATGCTGAACTGTAAAGGTGTCAGGATTTCTCCATAGCTTTTTACATCTTAAGGCAGAAGGATGTGCGTTCAAGTCACACTCCAGGAGAACAAAATCCAGCTTAAAACCTCAGTGTGGTAATATTGGAATGCTGATTTTCAGATATAACCATAAACCAAATCTCCTTTATATACTCAGTTAAGTTTAAAATATGCCAGGGCACCATTTCTAAGAATAGGAGGGTTCCCTGGTGTTTTGTTCATTCTGCTCTTTGCATCACTCAAATTAATTTTCTAGTTATCATCATAGTGATGCTGTGCACAAATTGGCTTCCTTTTATCTACATGGCAACTGCACTTCAGAGGTACTTAATCTAGGATGTCACAAAGTCATAAAGGTAGTATGTAAATGAAACACTTTTCCTTCTTTGTTTCAACTGAGATGTTAATCTGTTCTGATGAACCTGAGTGATCTGATCTTCTGTGACTCCAGTTTGTCTGCTAGCTGACACCTCCTGGAACTAGCCTACATATGCATGTCACCCACTGACTATTGATATAAGTAGGGTGTCTTGCAGTAGGAAGGAGATCCTGAGGCAGATGAGATATAAACATATCTCCTTGGCTCAGTGGTGAATTACTTACATTCGTCCTACTCAGATAAAGATAAGTAGTTCATCCAATACTCTAAGTTTGAAAATCAGTTCTAGTTTCCCTCTAAGACAACTTGGAAGGAGAATATACATAGGTTTGAAAATTTTGCTCCTGCATTATTTTACAAGTTGCCAATGACTCAGCCGTCCTTCAGACTCTGCCCCACCTGCAGCTTTCTCCAATTATATTAATGGAAATGATTTGAGCTACTGTGAACTTTGGGTATTTACAGACTAAAAATACTCTCAAAACGTTATGCTATGTTGTGTGAAGGCTAATTGAGTTTCTAATACCATGCAACTACATAAAAACAGATAAGCTAACTCTCTGCAACATCAAACCCTAATTTAACATTACTATGAACTCCCTCATATACATTTTCCACAATATAATGGATTAAATAACTGAAAAGTGTTTATTAACAAGTTTTCAGCAAGCCATGAGGGTTAAAATATCCCTTGCTTTTTTTAAAGCAAGTGTATTGTGAGGCCATTTCCCTTTAAGCTTGGAATACGTTCCAGTTTTTCCTTTACTTTTGATAAGATTTCCTTTATTTTTTTCTGGAGTTTCACTTGTTCTTCTTTGCTGCCTCATCAATCATATGCTTTTGCATGAGAATTTCAACTTCCTTCCAACATCAGCATGACACTTCTTAAAATTAAAAAAAATCCTTTAGAACTTTACTTTTGTTTCAGAAGCTTCAGGACAGCCAGTAAACAAATGGGCTGCAGTTTGATCTGTTCACTCTGGGGCAAATTTGAACCAGAAAAACAGACATATGATCAGAGAGCAATTTGAATTTGTTTCTGTGATTTAGGGCTTGGTCTGTGCATGATTATGTCCCATGACATACAGGGAAAAAAAAACTCCTCTTTGCTGTTAGTTTCCTGCCAGTCCAGGCCATGAGATGTGTCAATAATTTGACAAAGTCCTAATCTGTACGCTGTTGGAATGTTAGCCTCCCTCCCTCTGTCCACCCTCTCCCCTCCCCCCTCCCAACCCCATCCTATGTGAGAAGATAACTGTGTTTGCACCTGTTGTTTGTAATGAGACCATAGCATGTGCTGGGGGTATCTGACCTACCTCAGAGTCTGATCATAAACCTTTCTTGGTGTATGTTGGTCTTGATCCCCTTCTTGACTCCTCAGTGAATTCACAGAGGTAGAGAGGTTCAGATTCACTCATTGCATAGTTATCGACAGCCATGATTTCATGTTGAGTCCTCCTCCTTTGTCTGTTACCTGATCTGACCTTGAGTATATCGACTTGTTGTTACTCCTTTGTCCTTGCAGGATTTGTTTCCTGGATCTCTCTCCCCAGCAGTACTGGGAGAAAATCTTCACCTGAAGGACTGCAGTGAATAAGAAGATTGTCCACTATTATTTTCTGAAGGTTAGTTGGAGCTTGGCAACAAATGCTGGTCTTGCCAACAACAATCAGATCCCAAAAAATGAATAAGTAGTATAGAGACCAGAATGGATCGCTATATTCAATATGTGGTCTCACCTCTTCTAAATTCCTTTCAAAAGTAATTAGCTACACAGTTGTATTAGATCATTACATACCATGGCAATCCCTTCACCAGAAGTTTACAAAGGGGATCTCATTGAAAGGTGCAATATTTCAACAGGTCTTGTCAGACAGGAAGCAAGGAGGCTGTTTCACCTAGCTGGAGGGTGTAGAAACAGGATTTACTGTCTTGGGATATGGGGCAAGGCACTTAAAACTGGAATGGGAAGAAATTTCTTCACTTGGAAGGTGGTGAACCTGTAAATCCTTACTGCACAAAGCTGTTGAGACCAAGTCACTGAATATATTTAATAAGGGGAGAGATAGATTTCCAGGCATAAAAACAGGGATGTGAAGAGAGAGGGGAGTTTGGTACTGAGATGGGATATCAGCCATGAGCATATTGAATGGTGGTGCAGGCTTAAATGCCTGATACTCCTGCTCCTAGTTTTCTGTTTTGACGTTTCTCAAGCTTGTTCTGCCATTTAGTGAGTTCAAGGCTGATAGGTGACCATGCAGCACGCACTCATGTGAATTTCCCTTCTTTTGTAATAAAGATAAGCAAATCTCAGATATTTAATTGGCAATTGACACAGATTCAAAAGCAGCTTGCAGAAGAGAACTCTGAACTTTTGGCTTGTTTTGCATGTTAAAAATGGAAGACCTGATATGAAGCAATGTTTTGTGAACTTGTAACACATGTTATTTAAATATCATGAAATGCCCATGCATGCATCTTTCCTTTCACGCCACCTCAATAATGTTGATGAAGCTCCATTGATATTATTGATTCAGAAAAGATTATCACACTGTGTCATCCTTTCTGCAACATTGAAAATCGATAAAGTTATCTAAGAGGAAACAGACCAATTTTCTGAAATTAGCACACACAATTTCACTGCAACTTAGCCAATTAAACAATTTACTTTAATACTAAAACTACTCTTTGGATATAATTGTTTTTGTCCTGATTCTTGAACAAAATCTCATGTGTTATCAGGAGACTGTAATCTGAGTGTTGCTGTGTATTTCCAGGATACTACTTTAATTTTGTTCAACCATTCTGGAGGCACAATGAGCAGCACCATTTGTAGCACAGTGGCACAGCTAGCAGAGCTGCTGTCTCACAGGTGCAGTAACCTGGGTTCAATCCTGACCTCTGCTGTTCCTTGTGTGGAGTTTGTACATTTTCCCTGTGACTGTGTGGGTTTCCTCCGGGTGCTTTTGCTTCCTCCCACATCCCCCAAAATATGTGGATTGTGAGTTTAATTGGCCATTGTTAATTGCTCCTAGTGTGTAGGTCAATGGTAGAATCTGGAGGAAGTGTGGGCAAATAAAATGGGTTAGGATAGGATTAGTGCAAATGGGTGCTTGATATTTGGCACAGACTTGGTGGGCTGAAGGGCCTGCTTCTGCACTGTATTATTCTGTGACTCAGTGACTTTAGAATTTTCCACTTCATCAAAGATTAGCTAAGAACTTATTTTCAAGGCTGCTGTTCTTCAGCTGAATATCGTGGAAAGCTTTTGCTGCCAGCTCCAAGGACTTTGCTAGCTTCTGGTTAACGTTTCAAAGAACTCAATAAAATACACTGTAGTGTATGTTCCCAAATTAAGGGTGTTGCCATTATAATTTTTCCTTTAAAGATGAGCTGAACTTTGAAGGCCACAAATTGGACCGTACTTTTGAAGGACGGAGGTAATTACTTTGAGAGTAATTCAGAAAAAGTTTATTAAATTAATACATGAAATGGGTGGATTGCCTCATGAAGAAAAGTTGGTCAGGCTAGGCTTGCATGTATTGGAATTTAAAAGAGTGAGAGAGGATTTCATTCTCATATATAAGATCTTCTGAGATATTAACAGGATGTGGAGATAAGGTAAAAAAAACTTCTGGAGGAATTCAACAGGTTGAACAGCATCTGTTTTGGGGCAAAATGAATTGTCGTCATTTTGGGTGGAGACCCTGCATCAGGATTGGAGTGTGGATGTAAAGGAGGATGTAAAGGTGGATATAAAATGTGTGGAGGTAAATGTGTGGATGTCATGGCAACATTGCACAAACATTGGCCAGGGAGTTTCTGGAGTTGGGTAGTTAGGGACGTGTCCTGTTATTTAGGTTTTTTTTTAGAAACATAACTATCCACAGAGTTTCTGGAAGAGGAAGCTGATGATAGCACTTCAAGAGGTACAATAAACAATGCTAATATTCCACTGCTCCGCATGCTATCTTTGTGGCTAAGCATACATGTGGTCCTGAGCTGCATCTTGGCAGGTTGGCACCTCATTTATTGGTAGCATGCCCTTCCACAATGCATCTCCTCAATGAAAGAGAAGTAAACAGAGGAAAAGTGGAAATGGAGGGTGAATTCAATGTTAATTGAGGTACAGAAAGAGGAAGCAAAATAAAGGAAAGAAACTGTGCATTGAGAGACATTGATAACAAGGAAAAGTAGAAAAAAAGTGGTAAAATCTCATTTTTTAAAAATCTCATTTTTTAAAAATCCTACAAAATGATTATAGCCTGGAGTGAGACTGTTCACTTATTCACTTTCTTGGTAAGAATGACTGATAATGCCTAGCAATCCCTCCATTAAGGCTGTGCTTTTGCTTTTAATTACTGCTATTTAGTTTCCTTGATGAACTGTTAATGCACAAATCCAGAGAGCTCCTGAAGAGTGCTGTGCTATTGGGGTAAATTGTGGTTTTCATTAAATCTAACCAGAGTGATATAAATTGGTGAGCAATTTGTAATACACAGGGTATCTCACTCTCACCACAAGCCTCTGAATAACTTGTGCATTAATAATTCTGTGCGTCATTCCCACAGCTGTATTTTTTCAGTGAAATCTGGGGCATTGTTATAAGCAGCAAATCATGTGACTCACCATAAGCAATGCCACAAGACCGCTTGGAGGAACTGCATATTTTTCCTTTGGAAAAGAACAAATGCTTCCAAGCAACAAGAGACAAAATGACAAAATGATCTCAGAGTGGAACTGTTGGACAAAATTATCAAAAAAGACTGAACCATCAGGAAAGATTCAGCTTGTTTCCTTGTGTGAGGAATAATGAGATTTATTTAAGGCAAGGCATGGTTTTGCATCTTGCTCACCATAAGAAGATGGCTCCACTGTCTTTTTATCTTAGTTAGCTTGGAAAATCACTGGTAAAATAAAAGCAGTTTGTAAATAAAAACTTTAAATTGAATTCATTTACAGATCATTTATTTGACCGTGTACAACACCTTTGGGAGAGGCAGGTAGACTGTTATTGTATTCTAATTGCAGAACTGGATCGATATTCCAAAACACTTTGAAATCATTGATGTATCCATAAGAACACAATGGGAATTGGGGAAGCTGAATAATCCTCATGTATTAAAGTAAAGAGAGAGAGAGAGAGAGAGAGAGAGAGAGAGAGAGAGAATCACAAAGCAATACAACATAGATACAGGTCCTTCAGCCCAATGAGTCCATGCTGACCATGGTGCCCACACAGCTAGTCCCAATTTCCTGCGTTTGGTCCATATCCCTCTAAGCCCCACCCCCTCCATATACCTATCCAACTGCTTTTGAAATGATACTATTCTACCTGCCACAACCACTTCCTCTGGCAGCTTGTTCAATATACTCACCACCCTCTGCGTGAATAAGTTGTTCCTCAGGTCCCTTTTAAATCTTTCCCCCTTTACCCTAAATCTATGCCCCCTAGTCTTGGACTCCCCTACCCTGGGGAAAAAACTGTTAACATCCACCTTATCTATGCCTCTCATAATTTTAAACATTTCTTTAAGGTCGCCCCTCATTCTCCTACGTTCCAAGGAATAAAGACCCAGCCTGGCCAACCTCTCCCTATAACTCAGGCCCTCTCATCTTGGCAACATCCTCATAAATCTTTTCTGCACTCTTTCCAGTTTAACCACATCTTTCCTATAACAGGGTGACAAAAACTGTACACAGAACTCCCAAGTGTGGCCTCACCAATGACTTATACAACTGCAACATAATGTCCCAACTGCCCTGACTGATGAAGGCCAGCATGATAAATCACTACCCTGTCTACTACCTTTGACATCGCTTTAAATGAACTATGCACTAGTACTCCTTGGTCCCGCTGTTCCATTACATTCCTCAGCGCCCCACCGTTCATAGTACAAGTCCTCTGCTGGTGTGACTTTCCAAAATGCATCACCTCACACTTTATCTG
Source organism: Pristis pectinata (assembly GCF_009764475.1). NCBI lineage: Eukaryota > Metazoa > Chordata > Chondrichthyes > Rhinopristiformes > Pristidae > Pristis > Pristis pectinata. The sequence goes on from NC_067420.1 coordinate 12,264,957, forward strand.
TATTGAAATTCATTTGCCCCTCCTCAGCCCACTTCTCCAACTGTAATCTATGATAACCGTCTTCACTATCAACAACACCTCCTAATTTTGTGTCATATGCAAACTTACTGATCAAGAGAGAGACAGAGGGCGAGGGAGAGAAAGAGATAGTAGGAGATGAAGAGAAAGAGGGAGACAGTGGGAGAGGGAGAGGAAGAAAGGGAGACAATGGGTAGGAAGAAAGAGGGAGAATGGTGAGCAGGAAAGAGAGGGAGAGTGAAGAAAGGGAGAGCAGAGAAAGGAAAAGAGGGAGAATGTAGAAAGGGGAAAGAGGAAGAGAGAAGGAGAGCAGGGAGAGGAAGAGACCAGAGTGGGAAACAGGAGTGAGAGGCAGAGTGGGAGGAGAGGGAGAGTGGAAAGAGAGAGAGAGTGGGGTGCAGAAGAAAGAAGGAGAGCTAGGTTCTGATACAGGGTCTTGACCTGAAATGTTGACTATCCCTCTACCTTCCATAGATGCTGCCTGACCCACTGAGTTCCTCCAGCAGTTTGTTTCTTGCTCCAGATTCCAGCATCTGTAGTCTCCCGTGTCTACGATATCTGCGATAGTTTGCGGCCAGGGTTGCTGTGGGGATGAGTTATTATAATGGGGCAGTTGGAGGTAACAAAGAAGTGTGATGTGTTGCAAATAGCAGGTCATTGGGTGTTAAGGGAGAGGATCTGCTCTCCTCTTCTCTTCTGCTCCCTGGTATGTTCACACTATCCAGCGTTTATCCAGGCAATGTTTCCATTACATCCCTAAATGCTCTTGGACTCTTATCTGCAACAGCACCAACTCACTCTGTCTCAAAGCTGTCTTGGTCCTCTGTTCCACTTTATTCTCTGCCATGTTCAGGGCTGCAGTAGAAGACATTTTCCCTTTCTTTCTGCTGTCAAAGATTCCAAAGTTGAACAGCCCTTGAATTCCAATACCGCTCCAGACCTTTGGCCCCTTCACTTTCTTCTGACACTAACTCTCCCCCAAGTTCCGCTCCACGCTGTTTTCATCATCCCCTTTGATCTTCTCTTCTCTGATCCTGAACAATCACTCCTCAGAAGAGGCCACAGCTTCATCTCCCTATGTCCCCGTTCCAGTGTATTCCGAGCCCAACATGAGGTTGAACTCTTCTTCCACCAGTTCCACCTCTGTGTCCATTTCTTTGGCCAGAAATCTTTAGCCCAGACTGCAGACCTTTTCTCAAGTTTCCTGATCTACTTGGACCCTCCCTCTGGACTTTTACCCATTCATTTGCTAACTGCTGATGGGATATTGATCACCATGGTTTTTTTCACTCCACTCACTCTAACTTATTGACCTGTGAACCAGCAGCCCTCTGCTCATGAAGGACCAACCCTGATATTGTCATCAAGCCTGCCGACAAAGACTTGTTGCTGTAATTTGGTGAACTGACCTCTGTCTTATATAGGTCAAATGTCAGCTCCCAGACACATTCTCATACCTCCCTCTAGACCATGATCCCACCTTTGAATATCAGGCTGTTGTCTCCCACATGATCAAGGACCTAATTTCCTTGGAGTCTAGAAGCAGACTCCACTGCTTCTAGCCTTGTGATCGCCCAACCCTGCACAACCCAGTTCTACCTCCTTCCCAAGATCAAGGTCAGGAACGTTTGGGCAGGACTATTGTTTCAGTCTCTTCTCGCCCCACCAGGTTCATTTCTTCCTACCTTGACTCCATCCTTTTGCTTCTCATCCAGTCTCTTCCTATCTATATCCATAGTAGCTCTGATGGCCGTTTCCACTTTGACAGTTTCAGTTCCCTGGTCCCTGGATGTACAATCCCTCTGCACCTCCATCCCACATCAGGAGGGTCTGAGGGCCCTCCATTTCTTTCTTGATCAGAGGCCCAGTCAGTTCCCCTTCATCAACACACTTGGCTGAGCCTGTTCTCATGTTGAACAAATTCTCCTTCAGTTCCACTCAACTTTTCTAGATCAAAGGAGAACTTGCACGGGGACAAGCTATACTTGTCTTTTTGTGGGATATTTTGAACAGCCTTACTCAGGCCCCCTCTCTTTTTCTGGTATGTCAACAACTGCATTGGTGTTACTTCTTGCACCCAGACCAAACGTGAAAATTTCATTACTTTTGCTGTAAATTTCTACCTTGCTCTCATTTGAACATGGTCTATCTCTGACTCTTCCCTTCCCTTACTGTCAAGAGAAGCTAGACACAAATATCATTTTGAGCGTACGTACTCCCCCAATCTTGACTATACTTCTAAAAGGACTCCATTCCATTCTCACAGTTCTTAGATCTCTGTCACACTTGCTCCAATGATGACACACAAGCGTTTCTGAAATGCCTTCCTTCTTCCTGAACTGTGGCTTCCTCCTGCCATGGTGGACAGTTCCCTTGACTACATCTCCTCTATTTCTCACATCTCTGCTCATATCCCCTCTCTCCTTGGACACAGTAAGGATGGAGTTCCCCTGGTCCACACTTTATACCCCTCCAGTCTCCAGTTAATGGGTCATCCTTTACAATTTTGTCCAGCTCTAACAAGATTCCATCACTAGAAACATCTTCCCCTCACCTTCAAAGGGAGTGTTCCTTTGCAACTCCCTTGTCCGCTGTTCCGTCCTCACCATCCACTTTCCATCCTGTAGCATTTCCCATGCAATTGCAGGAGATGCAACACCTGTCCTTTTAACGCATCTGTTCCCACCACCTGGGGACCTAATCAGTCTTTCCATGTGAAGCAGTGATTTATTTGCATCCCTTTGTATCTAGTGTACTGTATTCAGTGTTCACCATGTGGTTTCCTCTACATTGGAGAAACCAAATACAAGTTGGACGACTGCTTTGTGAGGCACCTGCCTTCTTTCTCCCTGCTTTCTGTTGCTGCCACCGATCTGCCTGTGTCCTCCTGCACTGTTGTAATGAGGTCCAATGCAAGCTTGAGGGACCACACTCATTTTCTATCTTGGGCATATCGCAGCTTTCAGACTTGATATCGAGTTCTTCAACTTCTGGTAACTGCCTACATCAGAACTGGCCAACTTTTCTGTGACTTTTCTGTCTGTGATATCAGGTCAGTTTTTCATTGTTTTCCTCTCCATTACACTTCCTGACCTGATATTTGCAACACATCAAACTTCTTTTATCATGCTGACCCTTTGGCTGAGATCCCTAAATACCTTCTGAAACTGTATCCTGATCCTGGATGCTACATCACTGATGTTGACTGATACTGCAACCACTTCCCATTGATCATCAGTCTGGATAATTTCCTGACTCCCTATGGGTATGACACCTTTCTTTTTCTAACCAGCAAATCCACCAAGAAATCCAGAGTCTGTCAGAAAATTGAATCACCTCTCTTTTGCCTAGACTCCTTCAAGGCTTCTATGACCCTTCCAAAACTTATGCAAGACAGGTTTTTCACTGTACCTTGGTACAAGTTACAATAATAAACCAATACCAATGCCAATACTTAGAAGAGACTTCTACTAGCAATGTCAGAAAATGAGGACCTCTCCTTTAAGAGATGCAGGCGTAGTTTAGTCACTCCTAGTGAACTTCAACTAGAGTTATCCTCCAACAAAACTAATCCTAGAGACACATACTGAGACAATAAACAGCAGAGTTACATAGTTTGGATGCTACAATTAAGATGATGAGATGTGAGTGTGAATTATATGTGCAGCTTGCACTGGGTCAAACAAGCACAAGTAAGTTGCACTTTGTGATCCTCGTGTGTATTTTCCAGGCCTTTCCCTTTTCTCCACCTATAGTTTATGGCTTATTGTGTGCATTAAGCACCTTTGCTGGCAATGTTATCCCAATCTGTCAAACAGTAAGAAGTAAAATTATTGGATTTTCGCTGCTTCAATAGCCATCAATTAGCTGTGTTTACAGCATTAGTCTGGAAATTAAATTAATCAAGCTCTTAAAGGCCAGTTATTCCACAAGGAGGCAGAAAAACTGTCCCTGAAAGCAATGTATTTAAGATACCTCTCAGATGGGGGTTAGTGCATTATTTGTGATTTTAAGATTTCACTGTCCCAGGTGGAAGAGTGAGAATTGCCTTTGGCATTCTTGGTTAAATGTTATTATTTTCTTGCAGAACACAAGATTGTTACTGGGGAAATTGTCAATATTCCCCTGTCCCTTTGGATTATTTCCTGCATTTACGGAAATGCATGTTGTTCCCATTTATGATATCTTTGGGGAAACCTTTTTCTGGTCTGTTCTTTGGCTTCCTCTAATGTTTTTGCTTTTGAGAATGACTAACCTTCCACAGATGTTATGATTCATAGGACAGGAAGGATTAAAAAAAAGTAATCTTTCTTCCTCACCTGTGGTTTAGCCAGTAATGTTGTTGCCTCAGGTTTTGTGAGTTGAAGCCTCACTTCAGAAACTTGAGAATAAACTTATGCTGGCACAACAATGTGGTACTGAAGGTGAACTGTACAGCTGGAGGTGGTGCCTTTTGGATAAGATGTCAAATCAAAGTGTGGCCTGTCCTCACAGGGGATTATAAAAGATCTAAAATGCAATCCTGAAGAAGAGTGGGAGAGTTCTCCTTGGTCAATGATTAGCCTCACAGTGAGGCCACTGTCCCCCAGAACTCTTCCGTCTGGGCAATGCTAGCCCCTGAAAATGGTGAAGGAGTCATGTTTGGTTCATGGAGACATGGTGTTCACCACAAGGAAATTCCTTTCATGATTAACGACGATCCATTTATTGAAAGAGTGATAACCTTGCAGATTGATGAAAAGTTCTGGATTTGTAATGGGGGCCTTATGGGCATGTGAGTGCAGTCAATTGTGCTCTTGGCAAATCCCAATGCCAAAGATATTACCTATTCCACACTGAGATCAACGTAATAAAATCTTTCCTCTGTAAGTAGAGAGTCTGTGTGACCTCTCAGGTACAGTAATAGGCAACAAACTGGGGCTCGAGTCAGAGATCTGCAGTGGCTGCTTGGAAAGATCCTGTGGCAAAGAAGTTAGAAGTCATCATGATTTTGACATCAGTGAAGGCATGCAGTCCAATGTGAGGGATGGCTGGAGATCTTCCTACAGAATGTCATGTAGCTTCGTGATCTTGAAAACCTTTGAGCCTGTTCATGTATTGTTCATCGGAGAAGTCTTGGCACAATGTGATTTCTCTGAGGACAGTTTAGGAGTAGGTTTTTCACTGAAGGGTGTATCTTACCCATCTTGAATGGTCAGCTATTGTCATAACAATGCCTCTGGGAAAGGAGTGCTGCCAGCGGTGGTACTGAGATGTCCATTGAATGAATATCTCACCAGGTAATGCTGGAGAAAACACGCCCTTTTATTTGTGGACTTTGTATGGACTTCAGAAGGTGTCTTAGTAGACAGCAATGAATGCTGAAGTTGCTCCCAAATAGCACAGAGTGTACCTTTAAATAAAAAGGAAAGCAAAAAATGAGCAGCACATGGTTCTAGTTCCAAAAATGGATCAGTGGCATGATGACTGATTGTGCCACCCCAGACTTGAGGGGCATTGCTACATGATTAGGCTGAGAGAAGCTCAGCGAACCAACAAAAAAAAGGTCTTTTCCTCACCAGTCTACTTGTTTGGATTGGTTTGGTTTTGTTTATTATTATTGTCAAATGTACTGAGATACAGTGAAAAGCTTTTGTTTGTGTGCCATCTGGACAGATCATGCTATATATAAATATGTTGAGGTAGTATAAAGAAAAACAGAATGCAGAATATGGTGTTGCAGTTACGGAGAAAGTCCAGTGCAGGTAGACAAATAAAGTGCAAGGGCATGGATGCCATAGATGTATCTGACCATGGTGGTATTGCTCGGAGTTACCACTGAAACCAAAGCACTGAGCGGTTCCAGCAGTTCAAAAAGAGCCACTATAACAAATCTATCTCTCTAACATTATCAGCAAACCAGAGAACTGACCTTGAACAGAGAGGAACATGCCAGGAGCAGTTCCAGACATGCCTAAAGATATCAACAAGAAGCATGCAATAATTAGAGCCTTCACCACATGGCTCACCGTCACCACCTCAGGACAGTTAACAATTTACAATAAATACCATCTTTTCTGAATCTCCCATTCCTGAGTGTAAATAAATTGAAAAGAATTGTAGAGTCTGTGCTTTATTGCTGCTTTCGCCACTGATTTTGTTGAGTGCCTCCAGCAAGCTCCCAGAATGCCAAAAGTTTAATGTCAAACCCAAAGTCTTTCCTCTTAACACATCTATCATCCTTGGTTTTGCCAAATGTCATGTTAACGAACAGCTTTCAATAAATAAGTGGCAATTTTAATTTAAAAAAGGAAAGATTGCCTCTGGTTACTTTCTCGTTTCGACTGACCATGTCAACATGTTCTATCCTGAAGACTTCACACTAAAACTCACAACTGCAAATAAGCAGGCAATTCTTCAGAGTTTGTCAATATATAATTTTGTTTGTTTAGGATTAAACACAGCTCTGCTTCAGCAGCAGCCAGCTTTCTTCATGATAACTCTGAAAAGGCTGTTAGCAATAATTATTTCCCCTGCGAGCAGTAACATATTGTGCTTTACAACCTATAATACTATAAAAAAACCCCGCATATCCTCTGTTTACCAAGTTCTTTTAAGAATCTACTAGCATGTAATGACTAAATGGAGATGAACACATAAAGTATAATGTGACAAAATGTAAATGATGTTTATTTCAAAAGTAATGTATTTTGTTCAACAAAATGATGATAACCCCATATCCATGTCTTATAATGTACCATTTTAATTTTACTTATTTTGTAGAAGTTGCATTTTGAGTTTGTTTTATACATTTTATACACTTCATGAAGTTCCAATCTGGTTCTCCAAGAATATCACAGATATCACAGCCTAGTAATTTCTAGGGTAGGGACATGTTCGGCACAGCTTTGTGGGCCGAAGGCCCTGAATTGTGCTGTAGTTTTTCTATGTTCTATATAAAATGATGTGCAAAATGTCATTTGTTGAGGTGTATTAGTTAAAGAGGTGTTACTGAGAATCTGCCATGAAGCTCATACCAATTAAAACTTGCTGCAGAATTCAGTCAGCTGAGGGCAGATTTGAAGTACAATAATTTCACAGCTTTCATTTTGATACTCTTCGTAGGATTAGCCTACTTACCAGGCAAGAAACAATAGATAATTTAAAAAGAGCATGTATTAAATTACTGGTATTCTACCCAAATAAATTTGTTAGGAAATCCAATGTTTACATTCAGACCCTGAGTTAGTCATTGTTATTAGCAGTTGCACTGTTTTCATTTTGGTAAATCCGTCCTCAGCAACCTGAAGGACCACAATCTACGAAGTTAATTTACTACTTTCTTTGGCACCAGAAGTGATTTTAAAACCAGTCTACCAGGCAATGGAATTCGGGCTAATAGCTTGGATACCTGATATTTTGATCATCTGCAAACCATCCAGACTCCATCATTTTCTTTCTTCATCTGCTCTAAGTATGAAGACTGAGGTCTATAGATATGGCCAGGAATCTACTGTAGCTTTTTCACCAACAGAAGATGGCAAATAGAGAAATGTGAACAAAGGAAGCCGTATACATATTTTTTCCTTTGCTTCAGGTTTGCTCCTCTGGGCTGCACAAGGAAAGTTTGATCTCCTCCATCCTGGGGAACATCCCAAATCCATCAGGACCCACCTCTGATCCTCTTTCTAAACTACATGCCTACTAGTGAGCCTCTGTTAGGCTAGCAAACATCCGTAAACTAAACTTCTGCTCCTGTCTTGTGGCTTGCCATTGCTTGGTGACCAGTGGTATGGAGATCCTGCTCAGGATTGAAAGCATCTGGGCCTTATGCTGCAGAAGTTGGGCATGGGTTTGCTATTTGCCTGACTCCCCTGTTTCCTTCCTACCACTCACATTTAAAACCAGGGCTAATATTTTGCTCAACCTCTTGCTCCTTGTGTTAGGAACAGAAGAATGGGAGCTGACCTTTCAACCCCTGTGAACGTTCATTTAGATTATGGATGACCTGTGTGGTAATCCTCTTTACTTTGCTATGTTTCTTCACTGTCCAATGTGTTATCTTCTTTGAAGTGTTTTTAAGTGTTTTCTGCATGAAAGAGAACTATATACATGAAAATATTTGTACATTGTTCAAATGAATGAATCACGAGCAACTGATTGAAATGCATGTTTTGATCAAAAGATTTTATTCTTCAAAGTGATAGTTAGATTCAGATTCTTCATTGAAACTTTCCAACATTTATTTATAAATTCAAGAAAATGTCCTCATTACAGTTTTGTCTCCACTTCAAATATGTAACTCTACTCCAGGTTTTCCACTCTTCTCTCTGGCCTTCTCCTTTGGTAGTTGACAAAATCCAGTGGGTGAAGTGAGACGGCTATAAAAATAATGACTAGCAATTTGTACTTACCAGATTTCTCTGAAACAGCAATGAAATGAACAAACCATTCCTTTATTTTTACCAGGGTGGTGTGTTTTGAAGGATGATTACTTGCTTCCAGCCCTCTTCTCCTAAAGTACCAATGGATCTTTCTCATTTACCTGAGCAAGGAAAGCTTTAACAAATCTCTCAAGTGAGAATACCACTGTCAATGCAGTACTCCCCAGGCCTGCTCTACTTGGCTGGTCTAAATTATGTCCTTGACTCTCTTGTGGATTTAAACTCATAACATTCCAAGGCAAATGTGATCCCATTGAGGCACGTTAACAATTCATGTAAAACAAAATGTTGCTCCATGAAAAATAATTTTCATCACTGGTTACATGGACTGAATGCCACTTATTTGGAATCCACACTCCAGCACAAAACACCTCCCTGAGAACAACTAACAGGAACTAACAGCAACAATTCTGATTAGACCATTACAAGTTTTATATCTGCGGTACTGTGATAGGTCAGTATGGTGGGAGATTAAGGGGCATGTGAGTCGCCTAAACAATTCTGGCTATGTGAGAGACTGGATCTCATGGTAAATGAGAAGTTAAGGAGTGTCCATTTAAGTGTCCATGAAGTCCTGCAAGATTGTTATTTGCACTATGACACTTGTTACAGAATATGGAAACAATGATAGTGCCCCCATTATGACCTTAGCAAGTTAAATGCCCCAGTGATATCAACAAAGCTAAGATGGGTGCCCTGTCTAATTATCCAATAATTCTTGTCCACCAATCGCAGATCAGCATGCAGGTTGAAGTCCCGCCTAGCCCAATGGGAAAATGCAGCTCTTGGGATTGTTCAGCAACTTTTTTGTACATTTCATGTTAAAATTGTTCAGGAATTTTACAACTGTGTTTCCTTAAAAAAAGTGAAGGAATAATTTGAAATATTTGATTCTTTCAGAATTTCAGGATGCTCCAAGGAACTTTTGAAATATAAGCCCTGTTGTAATATTGGAAACACAGATGCTGCATGATCTGCTGAATGTTTCCAGCATTTTCTGTTTCTATTTCAGATTTCCAGTAGCCACAGAACTTAACTCTCGCCAAACGTCATCAAGTTTACCGGTTAACATCCCATTGATTGTATAACGCCAGGTAAAGACATAATCAGACCCTCTACAACAGACCTGAATGTGATCCAAGCAAAAACTCAGCGGTGGAACACTTTGTAAAACAACAATTCAAAACTGTCAGTGCAGTATATCGTAAGATGGGCCATGGATACTCCTGGGGTTCTGGTAAGCTCTACTTATGTAGTAACAGTTATAGGAGACCAGAAATTGAAACAAGGGTGCTTATTTACTCTGAGCAAGGAAATCACCACAGGTGATAAATATGAATGAAATCTCTATGTCCTCTGACCAAATGTCTCATTTACATATTAGATATAAACATGCCACAATCACCAAATGCCATGGCTCAAAATACTCTCATCCTATTTTTTCCTATTTTCTGAAAGAAATCTATTTAACTTGCCTTTTTTTTGAAACAATACTGATTATTTCTATCATCCTCCCAGGAACTATTGTCCTTGACTAGTGGTCATTAAAACAATAAAATTAATTTTAATCCCCTAAGAAAAGTATGTTTCAGTGGGGAATGCGGAGGCGGAGGGAGGAGTTTAAATTTTAAAACCTCTAACACACACATGAACAAACCTGCTCACTTTAGATGAAACAGAAGTGGGTTAGGGGACTGGAAAACAATCTGCATTAGGCCTATGTGATCACCACTACTGTTCATCACCCATCATGTGATCACTGACTAACCCTTGCTGACTTTCACCTCCTCCTTCAACCTAACATTCACCATCCTATCCAGATCATCCTTTCGTGATCACCAGTTCCAAGTTGTGTATGACCCACTGTCCCTTCCAATGATCTCACACCAATAAGGAGCAAAGCCTATCGATTGGGCTGACATTCTAGTGAGGACCCTCTCACAAAGGAAGACCCACAGATTTAAGGATTTCCTGACCAGAATGCTTCCCTCCTTATGTGGAAATCTTGAAGGATTAAAATCCATTAAAATCAGTAGCATGATTTCTGTGAGCTTTTTTTTTAAACTGAATTAATGTCTCTCTTAAATATAGGCCACATCCTCTTGTTCCACAGAGCAGAAAAGGGTGAAGTGACTAACAAGCAATGAACAATGGAAAATATGATCAACAATATTTATTTTATTTACAGCGTGGTAACAGGCCCTTCTGGCCCAACGAGTCCGCGCCGCCTATTTTAAACCCAAATTAACCTACCCGTACGTCTTTGGAATGTGGGAGGAGACCGGAGCACCTGGAGGAAACCCACGCAGACACGAGAGAACGTACAAACTCCTTACAGACAGTGACGGGAATCGAACCCCAATTGCTGGCGCTGTAATAGCGTCGTGCTAACCGCTACGCTACTGTGTCGATGTCTGATTCTTTTAGAATTATGTAATTTTATGAGTGTTTAATTTAAATGGTTCTTAACTGCATAAATTTGTGTAAAACACATTTGCCATTGGCTTGAGCTTAGCAGAGGAGCTTGAATCTCTAGGTCAGGTCACAAGTTTGCTTCTGGCTATCACAAAGTACAGTTGATCCAATTTATGTACAATAAACAACAAAAACATGTTTTTAATCATCACTGGTTTTTGTTGAATTGATTGATGTTTATTTTCAATTTGAGCTTCATTACATTTGGAAATTCAAATCCTTAATACTTAACTTGCTTTTCTATTTCTAGATGGTTGTGTGAGAGGTGATATGATATAAATCAAGCAATGGGAACTTTTATTCTTCAGTACCACTTTAAGTTAATGGTGGGGCAAGGATAAGGGAACAGAGTTCAACCTAGAAATTTATGACAGTTATGAGGAAATTCCCCCCTTCTAAAAATTAAAGTCAGACCAACAAGAAAGAAGTTTTAAGACCTTTGGTCAACAGTTTTGAAAGTATAGTGCTGGCAGTAGTAGAACCACAGAACACTACAGCACAGAAAACAGACCGTTCAGCCCTTCTAGTCTGTGCCGAAACTTTATTCCACTAGTCCCATTGACCTGCACCCAGTTCGTAACCCTCCAGACCTCTCCCATCCATGTACCTATCCAATTTATTCTTAAAACTTGAGAGTGAGCCTGCATTTACCACGTCATTCATTCTTGGCTTTCAGTGGAGAGAGGGAGATTGTTCTTAACAGTGCTGAAGAATCTGCACATGTCATGGTTATCTGCTGGTTGTTGAACCTCCTGCAATCTTTTCACCCACCATCTGTTCTTTTAGTCATGGATTTAGAGTTGGACCTTGACCAACAAATCTGAAACCCTGCCCTTTGCACCAACTCCTTAGCCATGCATTAATCTGCCAAATCATCCTATTCTTACCCTCACTGGCGCGTGGCACAGGCAGCAATCCAGAGATTACTACCCTTGAGGTCCTGCTTTTTAGCTTCCTACCAAGCTCCCTATATTCTGTCTTCAGGACCTCATCTCTTTTCCTACCTATGTCATTGGTACCAATATGTACCATGACCTCTGGCTATTCACCCTCCCCCTTCAGATTACTGTGGACCCGATCCGAGACATCCCTGATCCTGGCACCTGGGAGGGAACATACCATCCAGGAGTCTCTGTCATGTCCACAGAATCTCCTGTCTGCCCCCCTTACTATGGAATCCCCTATCACTACTGGTCTCCTTTTCTCCCCCTTCCCTTCTGCACCACACGACCAGGCTCAGTGCCAGACACCTGACCACTGCGGCTTTCCCCTGGTAGGTCGTCCCCCCTAACAGTATCCAAAGAGGTATGCCTGTTGTTGAGGGGAACGGCCACAGGGGTACTCTGCACTACCTGCTTATTCTCCGTCCTTCTGCTGACAGTCACCCAACTACCTGCTACCTGCAGCTGAGGAGTGACTGCCTCCCTGTACCTCTTATCTGTGAACTCCTCATTCTCCTTTAGGAGCCGAAGGTCATCCAGCTGCAGCTCCAGTTCCCTAACATGGTCTGTAAGGAGCTGCAGCTGGATGACCTTTGGCTCCTACTGGATAACGAGGAGTCTTTTTAAGAGTCTTTTTACAGGCACTAATTATGGTGGACTTCAGGGCAGTTAAAGGTGCTGTGGACACCTCAGAGTTTGTGTTTGTTAAGAGTCACCAGCCTGTCTGTGAGGCATTGCCTGAGCTCTCTTCATGGAGTCATCCTGCATGGAAACAGCTCCTTCGGTCCACTGAATTCCCAGTGACCATCAAGAATCTAATTACACTGATGCTATTTTACTCTATCAATTCTATTCCATTCCCCACAGATTTGGGTGCTTTGGAGAGAGTGCAGAAGATGTTTACCAGAATCCTGCCTGGATTAGAGGGCATATGCTATGAGGAGATGTTGGACAAACTTGGGTTGTTTCTCTGGAGTGGTGGAGGCTGAGGGGAGAACTGATAGAAGTTTATAAAAATATGAGAGGCATGGACAGAATAGACAGCTGGCATCTTTTTCCCAGGGTCAAAATGTCTAATACCAGAGGTCATGCATTTAAGGTGAGAGGGGTAAGTTCGAAGGAGATGTGCGGGGCAAGTTTTTTACACAGAGAGCGGTGGTTGCCTGGAATGCACTGCCAGGGGTGGTGGTGGAGGTAAATATGATAGAGGTGTTTAAGAGACTCTTAGATAGGAACATGAAGGTGCAGAGAATGGAGGGATATGGACATTGTGTAGGCAGAAGGGACTAGTTTGGTAAACTTTTAATTACTAATTTAATTAGTTCGGCACACCATTGTGGGCCGAAGGGACTGTTCCTGTGCTGTACTGTTCTATGTTATAGATTCTACCACTTCCCTTCACTCTAGGCGTAATTTACAGTGGTTAACTGACCCATCAACATACACATTTTCAGGAAGTGGGAGGAAACCGGGGGACTCAGGGGAAACCCTTATGGTCACAGGGTGGATGTGTAAACTCCACATAGACAATGGTCAGGATCTCTAACTGCCGACGGGATATTAACCGTCTCAACTTCATCACTCCCGTTACCTATTCCAACCTCACCCCCTCTGAATGCACTGCCCTCCACTCTCTCCGTACTAATCCTAATCTTACCATCAAACCCGCAGAGAAGGGTGGTGCTGTTGTAGTCTGGTGGACTGACCTTTACATTGCTGAGGCCTCCTCTTCAGACACCTCCTCTTACTTATCCCTCAACCTGGACCCCACCAAGGAGCATCAGGCCATTGTCTCCTGCACTATCACTGACCTCATCACTTCTGGAGATCTCCCCTCTACAGCCTCCAACCTCATAGTTCTCCTACCCTGCACTGCCCGTTTCTACCTCCTACCAAAGATCCACACACCCAACTGCCCCGGTAGGCCCATTGTTTCTGCCTGCTCCTGCCCCACTGAACTTGTGTCCTCATATCTCAACTCCATTTTGTCTCCCTTAGTCCAGTCCCTTCCCACCAACATCCGTGACACTTCGCATGCCCTCCATCACTTCAAAAACTTTCAGTTCCCTGTCCCTGACCACCTCATTTTCACCATGGACGTTGAGTCACTGTACACTTCCATCCCCTATCAGGAAGGCCTTAAGGCTCTCAGTTTCTTTCTTGATAAAAGACTCAATCAATTCCCCTCCACTGCCACCCTCCTCCATCTGGTTCTCACCCTCAACAACTTTTCTTTCGGCTCCTCCCACTTTCTCCAGACCAAAGGTGCAGCCATGGGCACTCACATGGGCCCCAGCTACGCCTGCCTTTTTGTTGGCTATGTGGAACAGTCCACGTTCCAAGCCTATACCGGTAATGCTCCCCAACTCTTTCTCCACTGCGTTGACGACTTCATTGGAGCTGCTTCCTGCACCCGTGCTGAGCTCGTCAATTTCATCAACTTTGCCTCCAACTTCCACCCTGCCCTCAGATTCACTTGGTCCATCTCCAACACCTCTCTCTCCTTTCTGGATCTCTCTGTCTCCATTTCCGGAGAGAGATTATCCACCAACATCTTCTACAAACCCACCGACTCCCACAGTTACCTTGACTACACCTCTTCCCACCCTGTCACTTGCAAGGATGCCATCCCCTTCTCCCAGTTCCTCTGCCTCCGCCGCATCTGTTCCCTTGATGAGGTTTTCCACTCCAGCACATCTGAGATATCCTCCTTTTTCAGTAACCAGGGTTTCCCTTCCGTCACCATCAATGCTGTCCTCACCCGCATCTCCTCCGTTTCCAGCACATCTACCCTCACCTTATTCACCCCACTGACATAACAGGGACAGGGTTCCCCTTGTCCTCATCTACTATCCCACAAGCCTCCGCATCCAACACGTCATTCTCCACAACTTCTGTCACCTCCAACGGGATCCCACCACCAGGCACATCTTCCCCTCAGCCCTTCTCTCCACTTTCCGCAGAGACTGCTCTCTCTGCGACTCCCTTGTCCACTAGTTCCTCCCCACAGTTGACCCTCCCGGCACTTATCCCTCCAACTGCACTATCTGCTACACCTGTCCCTACACCTCCTCCCTCACCACCATTCAGGGCCCCAGACAGTCCTTCCAGATGAGGCAGTGCTTCACCTGTGAATCTGAGGGTGTCATTTATTATTTTTAAGGTAAGATAAGATAAGATATTTTTATTAGTCACATGTACATCGAAACACACAGTGAAATACATTTTTTTGTGTAGTGTTCTGGGGACAGCCTGCAAGTGCCACCACACTTCCAGCGCCAACATAGCATATGCCCACAACTTTCTAAACCCTACATCTTTGGAATGTGGGAGGAAACCGGAGCACTCGGAGGAAACCCACACAGTCACAGGGAGAACGTACAAACTCCTTACAGACAGTGGCTGGATTTGAACCCGGGTCGCTGTGCTGTAAAACGTTACGCTAACCCGTTACACTACTGCACCATCTGGTGTCCTGGTGTGGCCTCCTCTACATTGGTGAGACCTGACGCAGATTGGGTGACCGCTTCATTGAGCACCTTTGCTCTGTCCGCCACAAAAGCAAGGATCTCCCGGTGGCCACCCACTTCAATTCCACATCACACTCCCATACTAACATGTCCATCCATGGCCTCCTCTACTGCCAAGTTGAGGTCAGACGTAGGTTGGAGGAACAACATCTCATATTTTGCCTTGGTAGTCTCCAACCTGACAGCCTCAACATTGATTTCTCTAATTTCAGGTAACCACTCCCCTCTTCTCCACCCCTTTTTCTCCTTTGTCTTCCCTCATTCCTGTAGCCCTCTTCCCCCTTCTCTTTCCCCTTCCCCTGCCCTCATGATCTGCCCATCTATTCCCCACCTCCTTCCCTTTATTCCATTGTCCACTGCCCTCTCCTATCGGTTTCCTTATTCTTCAGCCCTTTGCCTCTTCTACCTATCACCTCTCAGCTTATTACTTCTCCCCCCTCTCCCACCCCCACCTTCCCCCCTCACCTGGACTCACCTATCACCTGCCTGCATGTACACCTTCCCCTCCCCCAACCTTCTTGTTCGGGCTTCTACCCTCTTCCTTTCCAGTCCTGATGAAGGGTCTCGATGCAAAAAGTCGACTGTTTATTTCTCTCCATAGATACCACCTGACCTGCTGAGTTCCTCCAGCATTTTGTGTGTGTTGGTTAGGATTGAACCTGCGTTGCTGGTGCTGTGAGGCAGCAGCTCTACCAGCTGTGCTATTGTTCTGTCCTTGGGTCATTGAGACCTTCAACTGTGATTTTCTTGTGGCATCATTTCTTTTGCTGCCCTTGTTTAGGGAGAAAGACCAAGATAACATAATGGATTAGGCAGTAGTCACTCCAAATGTGACCAGTACCTCTGATGGCATGCACGATGTAGACCTACATGCAGTGTCTCTCTCTGATGATTTATAATCCAACAGCTGTCTGTGCCTGGACTGGGTTTGTTGTCACGTGGACTTGGCCTTGTCTTACCCCACAGAGAGCCAAAAGAGGAGGTAAACTTATCAAGGACAGAGAGGCAGTCAGCACCTGCTGGTAGGAACACTTTGGAAACCTCTTCAACCATGACACTGTCCTTAGCATCAATGTCCTTGAACCATCCCACACCAAACCATCCAATCCAGTCTTGCTGACACCCTGACCGATAAAAAGTCTAAAAGGCTGCAGGCTGTGAAAAAAAGGTTCTTGCTCAAAGCTGCACCTCACCTTCACCAAGCTTCCCAGGGATTTAATCTACAGCACAAAGGAAACTGTTCAATCTATGTTACCTCCATCTCAGAAGCAAGGTACTTCACATGCACATCAGTCACTGAGCTGCAGGACATAGAAGATATACACATAAGCTGTCAATTCACTCATTGAAGCCAATAAAAAAATAGGTTTTACATCTAACATCCCCAAAACATAGGTCTTTTATTGATCTGCCCCCATTGTAACAACATCAGCTTTCAAGAATAAAGATCCTTGACAAAACTCTGGAAAATGTGCACCACTTCCTGAGATTCGGAAGCCTCTTCTCAGAGAAGGCAGACATCAGTGATGAAATTCACCATTGCCTTTACTGCACCAGCACAGCCATTGACTGTGTGAGGAAAGTAGTCTTTGATGATCAACTTAAACTCAACATAAACTCACGGTTTATAGGGCAACAATGATCCCTGGACCTCCCGTATACTTCTGAGACATGGTCTATCTATACACAACATCTCAAAGCACTAATGCTGTCTCCACAAAATCCTCCAAATCCACTGGCAAGATAAGTGCACCAACATCAGCTTCCTCTTCTCCACCAATAACTCCAGCACTGAGGCCCTGATTGCCCTTGGTCGGTTCTGATGCAGCCCACACGACTTGTATGTGTGACACCAGACTTACGGTTCAGAAATTCTACTCTGAGCTTTGTCACAGTTAGAGGTTACCAAGTGGACAGAGGAAAAGATTAAAGGATATTCTAAAAGTCTTCTTGATAAAGTGTAACATCCCTATTGACTCCCAGGAATCTCTGGCCCATGACTGTTCAGAATGGAAATGGATCATTGTGAGTGGCACCCAGAGCCTTCAGTTCCTTCATCAGGAACACATAGAAACCCAGTGTAAACAGGAGTGCAGCAGCTTCCAAACTACCACCCACCTGTCCCAGTAAGCATCTCCTGCCCAATCTGTGGAAGACTCTGTGTATCTCACATTGGCCTCATTAGCTACCTCAGAACTCACAGAAATGGAATGGAAAAAGGTCATACTGGATCCTGAAGGGCTGCATGTGATGAAAAAAATTAGGGAAAGCAACAGCCAATTCATACACAGCAAGGTTCCAAAAAGGTCAATGAGATAAATGACCCAATAGGCAATGGTTAAATACTTGTCAGATTAGCAGAGGAGAACTTCCCTGATGTTCTTTGGGTGGTTCTAAGAGATCTTTTAATTGACTTGAAAAAAAAGAAGTTTTCATTTCATGTATCATCTGAAAGACAAGGGCCTAGAAAACAAAGGTGCAATAAACTGGTGCTGTGTGGTGGGTGAATCAATGTTTTTATTCAGAGCACACCATTGTAAAATTCAACTGTGCAATAAACTAGAATTAGCTGCGTTCAGACTGCAATGGTGAAGTGAGCAGCAGGAAAATCCAGGTGACAGACCTAGGTGATGGGCTGTGGAGGAGGTGTGTGTGGGAAAAGTCTGGGGTGAGGAAGGTTGTGGTATTAATCAGTGGGTATTTGAAGCCTCAGCATTGGGTCAGAGTTTCAGGAGAGTGGGTTTACTTGGGTTTTTAATGAGCTGCTCACTCACAAGTGAAAGCCCCAAAGGAAACATCCAGAACTTTCCACGATATTGGATGTCACTGCACGTGACCAGGCATCTCCACTGATTACCACATCAGATGCACAGAGGACACAGAAGAAAAGTTAAGAATTTAATGAGCCACCATCAGAGAAAATATTCTGTATAATGCACAAAAGCATTGTGACGTGTATCAGAATTTCTCTCCCGGCATTGAGATATAACCTGAAATTACATGCTGAATTATCTCTTCATGTTGTTAGAGTGGGCTTGTGCCAATATCCAGCTAACTCAGGGACATAAGAACCATAAGACAGCACTGAATTTTTAAATGTGGAATTTTGTAGATGAAACCTTTGTGATTGTTTAAGAAACAATTCAAATTATGGGATTGTAAAACTTTAGTCAGACCACACTTGGATGTCACTGCACGTGCAGTTCTGGTTGCTGCAGTATAGGAAGGACGTGGAGACTGTAGAAAAGGTGCAGAAGAGATTTACCAGGAAGCTGCCTGGATTAGAGAGTATGAGCTATAAGGACAGGTTGGACAAGCTTGGTTTGTTCTCCTTAGAGCATCGGAGGATGAGGGGAGACCTGACTGAGATTTTTAAGATTATGAGAGGCACAGATAGGGTAGACAGTCAGAATCTGTTCCCCGGGGTAGAAATGTCAAACACCAGAGGACATGTGAGGGGTAAGTTTTTTACGCAGAGGGTGGTAGGTGCCTGGAATGGGTTACCAGGGGTAATAGTGGAATCGGGCAGTTTGGTGGAGTTTAAGAGGCTTTTAGATCAACACATGAATATGAAGGGAATGGAGGGATATGGATGATACACAAGAAGAGGACATTTAGTATAAATTGGCATCAAGGTCAACACCACATCGTGGGCTGAATAACCTGTCCAGTGCTGTGCTGTTCTATGTTCTATGTTTCTAAATGGGTGAATTAAATGGACCAAATGATTTCACTCCGTGGAATTATGTTGAACTTTTGCTGATTTTTCCTGTGACCTGATTGGATAAAGTGCTAGAAGTCAGAAAGGGATGCACCATATGCTGGGAGTACAATGAATTTGGTTTGCTTGGGATTATCTGGTTTCAGATTTCCCCTCAAGCCATTCTAAATTTATATTTCCTTACCACTAGCAAAGGAAATTCTCCTGGATGCTCACTATAACTAATGTCACCAGTGAACATCACAGAGGAAGCAGGCAGTTTGACCTTGATTGAGAGTCTCCAGGATGTCTCTGAAATTGAAGCTTTCAAAAGAAATATCGGAAGTAATTTTAAGTCAAGAAAAAGACTGATTTTAATGACAATTTCTTCTCACACTCTTCAACTTGAATGATTGCAAGACTTGATTCAAACCATGCTGTGTTTCAATCTCATGCAGCTGCACTATTCCCAGGAGACCTGATTCTGACTGTCTACCCTATCTGTGCCTCTCGTAATCTTAAAAATCTCAATCAGGTCTCCCCTTATCCTCCGATGCTCTAAGTTTGAGATTGAATTGTATAAAATACTTCAAAGGAAGTGATCTTCAGTGAAGATTGCTGACCAGATGCATTTTAAATTACAAGTCATTAATTTCAAGCCTTACTGGTAGGAGCTACAGTCCTTATGGTACAACAATGAAAGTCTAAGATAACCAGGAGAAGTCAAGCAATTGCATTTATACTTTGGTCACCTTTAAAATAATCTTATATTGAATTCATAGGTCCATTGATTCTGCATGGAAACAGACCCTTAGGCCAAACTCATCTATGCTGACTCAGATGCCTATCTATGCCAATCCTATTTGCATGTGTTTGGCCCATATCCCTCCAAACTTTTCCTATCCATGTACTTGTCTAAATGTCTTTTAAGTGTCGTAATTGTACCTGCCTCTACCACTTCCTCTGGCTGTTTGTTCTATATACCCACCACCCTCAGTGTGCAAAACTTGCCTCTCAGGTCCCCCTCAAATCTTTCCTCTCACCTTAAACCTATGCCCTCTAGTTTTAGACTCCCTTACCCTTGGAAAAAGACTGTGATTATCTACCCTATCTATGCCCTCATAATTTTATAAACCTCCATAAGGTCACTCCTTAATCTCCTTCCCTCCAAAGAAAACAGTCCCACTCCATCCAATGTCTCCTTGTAACTCAAGCCTTTGAGTCCGGGCAATATTCCTGTAAACCTGCATGCTCTCCAGCTTCATCACGTTCTTTCTACAGTGTGGCAACCAGAACTGTACACAGTACTCCAAGTGCAGCCTATCCAATGTTTTGTAATATGAGGTCCCAACTCCTATTCTCAATGCCTTGACTAGTTGACCTCGATCTTGTTGTAACCTTAGACAACCCTCTGCACTCTACACCATACCACCAATTTTGTTGTCATCTGCAAATTTACTAATAATACCACCTAGATTGTCTTCCAAATCATTAATATATATGACGAACAGGAAAAGACCAAGGATTGATCTTTATGGCACATCACTGGTCACAGGCCTCCAATCTGAGAAACAACGCTTTACTACCACCCTCTGCCTCCTACCACCAAGCCAATTTTGTATCCAATTTGCTATCTCACCCTGGATCCCATGTATTCTAAACGTCTGGACCAGCCAACCATTCGTGTCCTCTCATTTGACTGAAAGCTCAGGCTTATTCCTTTCAGTTTGCAAGTGTGACCCAGAATGTAATACATATTGAGTATGCAAAAGGCTATGTGATATATTGTTGTGACAACCTCACTGCTGGTCGCCTCACTACAGGAAGGATGTGGAAGCCATAGAAAGGGTGCAGAGGAGATTTACAAGGATGCTGCCTGGAATGTGGAGCATTCCTTATGAAAGCAGGTTGAGGGAACTCGGCCTTTTCTCCTTGGAGCGACAGAGGACGAAGGGGACCTGATAGAGGTGTATAAGATGATGAGAGGCATTGATTGAGTGGCTAGTCAGAGACTTTTCCCCAGGGCTGAAATGGTGGCCACAAGAGGACATGGGTTTAAGGTGCTGGGGAGTAGGTATAGAGGAGATGTCAGGGGTAAGTTTTTTACTCAGAGAGTGGTGAGTGCATGGAATGGGCTGCTGGCAACGGTGGTGGAGGCAGATACGATAGGGTCTTATAAGAGACTGTTAGATAGGTACATGGAGCTGGGAAAAATAGAGGGCTGTGGGTAAGCCTAGTAATTTCTATGGTATGGACATGTTCGGCACAGTTTTGTGGGCCGAAGGGCCTGAATTGTGCTGTAGTTTTTCTATGTTTCTATGTTTCTAACCACTGCAGTTACTTCAGTGTTGTTCACCTTTGATAATGGTTTGAAGTTCTTTCCATTTCACTTACCTTTCTGAACAGCAATATAGAAGAAACTATTGATGTTACACTGGTGAGAAATTTGGGGTGTCATTGCTCAGGAAGGAGCGAGGCAGTAATTAAGGACGAGGGGAATGAGACTCTCTTGGTAGAGAGAAAATGATGGCAGACAGAGAACAGCATATATTCTGGTGAGCTGGAAATATATGAGTGGTTGTAGCTATTGCTTTGTCCCAGTGGAGGTGTTCCAGGGAACAAATAATATTTTTGAGATCACAAGAGGGGATAGAGAATAGAGTACACAGCCATATGTGAAAATAGGAAGGCAATGCTGCAAAATGCTTGTGAAGTTGTTTGTGTCATGGATAATGGAGAAGTTTTCTTATGAGGATATTTTAAAAAACTTTAAGGGGACATTTTTATCCACCACCTGAAATTTTTATGAGTTACACATTTGATATATCCAACCAGGAGAAATGGTTACTGATTATGCTTTCAGGCTAAAGCCACTGGCAATGTGATCAACTTCAAGCCTCTTTTATATTGGGTGTGATGAAATGGTGTGTGGTCTGACTAGTGAGAGAAATCAAGTGGGATGGAATGCAGACTGGGATGCTGTAAGCACAGTGGGCAGTCTGATAAGTTAATGGCATACCTGCAGCAGTAGATACACATCTCTGGCAGGGACTATAAATTCACTGTTAAAATAAGTGCCAATTAGTTGATATGGGTGATATCACTTGCTTATGGGATGCAACATTAATGAACTAATGCAACTCCATTGGGAAGCTGCAGCACTATTTGACATGTGAATTTTGGGTAGATACTGCCTTTCTGAGTGAGGTGATGTGCTTGTCCAATAGAAGAAGATAGTGAGAAAGCTGTGATTTATTGCAGCCAATTACCTGAGATGGCTGGAATGGATGGCAAAGCACTGCACATTGGCTGGGTGGGTCTGTAGCATTGGTACAATACAACATGTCTGCAGAACATCATTTCATTTTGGCATTGTTGGGTACGAGAACCACACTCGCATTTGTCTGGAAGCCAAGCCCATTTATTGTGGGCTGACTCCATATGCCCTTAATCCACAGGTGGAGAAGGATCTGTGCAACCTGCAAATGAACATGGTGTGGGTGAAGGTCCAATATTGTGATTGAGCAACTTGATTAGTGATGGTTCCCAATGCAGAAAAGGACAGTGGGACTGGGGGAATGACAATGCCACCCTGAACAAAAATGCTGATAATCAGCAGAAGCTCACAGGATTTGCTTGACGAGTTGGTGGGTTCTCAATATTTTAGTAAGGTGGGTCCATCCTGTGCCAACACATGTGGATTTGGGCAGTCAGAGCAACCTGGCAGTTAATGCAGACAATTACACTAATCTACCACATGAGATTAAGTTGAGTCACTAATGGACTAAATGCTGCAGGGAATCCAAAGATACCTATGCTTTCAAACTGACATTGCCATTGCCATTGCCATAGAGACCAAGGAGGAACACTTGAAGTTTCAGGAGGAAGTGATTAGTAGGCTGAACCACCACAATGCCTGTATGAAATGGAACAATATGCATATGTAGAGCCTGAAATTGTTTATTTTGGGCTTCAGGGTTGACTAGAATGGCAGAGATTTGTCTGGGAGAAGGTGAAACTGGCACTGGATTCTAGAGAGTCAACTAATATTTCTGGGCTTCACTCTTGTCTGGGGGTGTTTAAGAATTACTTAATTTTTTTTAACTGGATTTGACCTCCACAATGAGTGATTAATTAAGCTTCTTTTGTTAATCAACTCAATCAAAATTTATTAATTTGCACCAGTCTCCCATGTTCACCAATTTTGCCTGCCAATCAAGAAATTGTCTTTCCAGCTTCTTAACCTTGAATGTAAAGACAGGGTTTGACAGGAGTCAGTTGCTGCATGTGAAATGGATGGTTGCTTTTTTTACAGAACTGCTTTCTATTTGTTTGGGCAGACCTGGGAAGTAGAGAAGTACATGGGGATCTGATGTTACTTTGGTGCAATGTGAGCAGTTAACTGAATCTGTCAGGGATCCTTCGCACCCAGCACAGTAACACCAACAGAAGTGTGATGCTTTTGTGATGCAGTACCATTGAGTGCTGCATCGTTAGCTAGCACAAAAGGACTCTGAAGTTCCTGGGGCAACAAACAATGTGCTGGAGGAACTCAGGGGGCCATATAGCATCTGTGGGAGGAAAGAAACTGTCGATGTTTTGGGTCGAAGCCCTGCATCAGAACCCTGCATCATGCAGTCTCTTGTGTCTCTGAAATTCCTGGGATCCTGTAGTGGCAAACAGACCCCTTATCCATCCAAGCCAAAAAAACAAACCACAGGCCCCAGCCCCAGCTGCAGGGTCAGAGTTATTCATAAGGCTGCGACAATGCTTCTCCTATGGAGCTATTGGTTAGAACCTCAGACTGATGCTGTATTGTTGAGTTAGTTTAAGGATATGTACAGGAAAAAATGTGCCCAGTGTAACTGTCAGCACTTTGCAAATTTGCTGTAGCATGTCCACAGCAATCGATTAGGGTTTGGGATTAAGCAACAACAGCCAGTAAATCAGATTCTGGAGATCAGAACATGAAATTATTCCTACCACCTGTCTCTGTTCATGCTCACTTGAGAACTATTGAGAACTTGAGAATCAGATTCTCATTTAATTATCTGAGATCCCATCCGGATGCTTGTATCTCCATCAGTGTCTCGTTAGCACATGCCAAGTGATGATTCAGTCTCAGAATGAATGAACTTCTTTGTTGAATCTTTGCTTTGAGGAGAGGTAGGCTGCTGTTCTTAACCTGATGAACCTGGAGGAGAGACAAAATGGATATGAGTTAATAATTGCAAAGTAAATACTTTATGATTGTAGTTAAGAAGATCATCTGTCACTCAGTGCTGGAATAAAGAAAACAACTAAATTTTATTTGAGTTTTGGTTTGGAGATATTTCATGCTGTCACTATACAATTCAAAGACCAATTTCCTCTGACAGTCAGTGATATTGATATGCCCTTTATCTGTATAGCCCCTTGTCAAAGTCAAAGTTGAGTTTATTATCACATACACAAGTGCACATATAATCTCATCAGCATAATCTATGTTAGGCCACCTCTAGCCTGCTCCTCTCTGCTTTTTATTTAGGATTCTTTACTCCTGCAATGAATGGCACTCCTAAGTGTCTGTAGGATCGGTGCACTTCTGACAGAGGCAGTACATTTGATGAAGTTGCTACTAGCAAGATGTATTGTGAGAGCAATTGACATGTATTTCAGGATGGGTTGTTGAACTTGATGGAATCAGGCTGGATAAGGATTGTGAATGGAATAAGAGAATAATGGCTGGGACGCAATGAAAGTTGCATTGGGATGCATTGATAGATACTCTTGAAAACTAAGTGACTGTAACAAGTGATGTGATGGAGTGTGCTTGACAGGACATGTATAATTTTGTATAATTTATGTTGCTAATTTATGATTTTCTTGTGAATGTTGTGTCTCTGATGCTATGTGCCTGTGATGCTGCTGCAAGCAAGTTTTTCTTTGCACCTGTGCATACATGTACTTGCATATATGACAATAAACTTAACTTTGACTTTGACATGGAGATGGCTGGTAAGATAATGTGCATTGGTGACACAATTGAGTTTCTTCTTGTTGTTGAAAAATGTTACTTGATTTATGCTCCTTGAGACACCAGCTATACAAGTGACGCATCCCTGAAACTTTGCAGCCGTTATATCTGACTCAGTGCACAACCACTTCTGTCCCTGAGTGAGTCCTGATGAAGGGTCTTGACCCGAAACACTGACTGTTTATTTCCCTCCATAGATGCCACCTGACCTGCTGAGTTTTGTGTTTGTTGCTCTTCCGTACCTACCTCCTCTGAACTGAGCATTTAAATGATGCAGTGCATTGGAGATGAAACACCAACAAGTGTCAGTTGAAAGGATCCCCTCCTCCTCACCAACTCACCCTTCACAACTGCCAGCTTAAGTCATACCTCTAAGTTAGCATTGGATCTAAAATATCAACTTGACCCAGTGGTAGAGCTGACATTTCTTGAATCTGAAAGTCAAATATTCAAATCTCACTCTGGAGATGAGGTCAGAACCTAGGCTAATTCTTCAGTGGTGTTTTGAGTGAACTCTGTGCTGTTGGAGATGTTAACTTTGGGATGAGATGTGAATTTGAGGCACTCACTGCCAATTCAGCTCCCCATAAAAAAATCGTAATGTAATATTTAAGAACAAGCAAGAGTTTTGGTGTTAAGGCCTCAAGATGTGCCACCAGGTAATCAATTACATACCACAGTGACTTCAAAATAATTAAAAGCTTGCAAAATAGCTTGAGCATATGGAAAATGTATTAATATCTTTTTCTTTAGCTATTTTTATCTGTAAGCCTGTGGAAAATGTCATAATAGGGTACTTGTGAAACCAATGAATTAAATGATTACTCTAAATGAAGTAATTATTAGGCATCTGAACAGTGAATATAGTTTCAGTTGTTTTGAATGGTGTCTGTTGGGTAGAGGAAATGTGTCCTTGCCTGAGGAATAGAGCTTACATTGTGAAAGAAAAACATTCAAATTGATCAAATCTGTTTGAACGTTGTATTAAGGAGGTATGAATGTTTATCAAAACATTGAAAATCAATACAGTGAGATACTAGTGAAGTAACTCCATTGTTAACCTAAATTAATAATCCAGAGACATTATTTCAAATCCTGCAGCTATAAAATTGAAACTAAATTAATTAAACTAAAGTAGTTCTATCAGCAGTGAAGGAACCATGGGTAACAAGAGAGGTGGAACAACTAGTTAGGAGAAAGAAGGCAGCATACATAAGGCGTAGGCAGCAAGGATCAGACAGGGCTCATGAGGAATATAGGGTAGCAAGGAAGGAACTTAAGAAGGGGCTGAGGAGAGCAAGAAGGGGACATGAAAAGGCCTTGGCAAGTAGGGTTAAGGAAAATCCCAAGGCTTTTTTCACTTATGTGAAGAGCAGAAGGATGACGAGAATAAAGGTAGGACTGATTAGAGACAAAGGTGGGAAGATGTGCCTGGAAGCTGTGGGAGTGGATGAGGTTCTCAATGAATACTTCTCTTCAGTATTCACTAAGGAGAGGGGCCTTGATGATGCTGAGGACAGTGTTGGTAAGGTTAATGTTCTAGAGCATGTAGACGTCAAGAAAGAGGATGTGTTGGAGCTGTTAGAAAATATTAGGACAGATAAGTCCCTGGGGCCTGACGGAATATTCCCCAGGCTGCTCTGTGAGTTGAGGGAGGAGATTGCTGAACCGTTGGCTTGGATCTTTGAGTCCTCGTTGTCCACGGGAATGGTTCCAGAGGATTGGAGGGTGGCAAATGTTGTCCCCTTATTTAAAAAAAGTAGTAGGGGTAGTCCAGGGAATTATAGACCAGTGAGCCTTACTTCTGTGGTGGGCAAGCTGTTGGAAAGGATTCTTAGAGATAGGATCCATGAGCATTTAGAGAATCATGGTCTGATTAGGGACAGCCAGCATGGCTTTGTGAAGGGAAGATCATGTCTCACAAGCCTGATAGGGTTCTTTGAGGAGGTGACCAGGAAGATTGATGAGGGTAGTGCAGTGGATGTGGTCTACATGGATTTTAGTAAGGTTCCACATGGTTGGCTTCTTCAGAAGGTCAAAGGGCATGGGATCCAGGGAGGCTTGGTTGTGTGGATTCAAAATTGGCTTGCCCGTAGAAAGCAGAGGGTTGTGGTGGAGGGAGTGCATTCAGATTGGAGGGCTGTGACTAGTGGTGTTCCACAGGGATCGGTTCTGGGACTTCTATTTTTCGTGATTTATATTAATGACTTGGATGACAGGGTAGAAGGGTGGGTTGGCAAGTTTGCAGATGACATAAAGTTCGGTGGTGTTGTGGATAGTGTGGAGAACTGTAGAAGATTGCAGAGGGATATTGATAGGATGCAGAGCTGGGCTGTCAAGTAGCAGATGGAGATCAAACTGGAGAAGTGTGAGGTGGTACACTTTGGAAGCACAAACTCCAAGGCGGAGTACAAGGTTAATGGCAGGATTTTGGGTAGTGTGAAGGAGCAGAGGGATCTGGGGGTTCATATCCATAGATCACTGAAAGTTGCCTCACAGGTGGATAGGGTAGTTAAGAAAGCTTATGGGATGTTAGCTTTCATAAGTCGTGGGATCGAGTTTAAGGGCCGTGTGGTAATGATGCAGCTCTACAAAACTCTGGTTGGACAACACTTAGAGTACTGTGTCCAGTTCTGGTCACCTCATTATAGGAAGGATGTGGAAGCATTGGAAATGGTGCAGAGGAGATTTACCAGGATGCTGCCTGGTTTGGAGAGTATGGATTATGAGGAGAGACGAAGGGAGGTAAGGCTTTATTCTTTGGGGAGAAGGAGGATGAGGGGAGACATGATAGAGGTATACAAAATATTAAGAGGAATAGATAGAGTAGACAGCCGGCACCTCTTTCCCAGGGCACCAGTGCTCAATACAAGAGGGCATGGCTTTAATTTAATGGGTGGGAAGTTCAAGGGAGATATCAGAGGGAGGTTTTTCACCCAGAGAGTGGTTGGTGCATGGAATGCGCTGCCTGGGGTGGTGGTGGAGGCAGGTACATTGGTCACAAGATCACAAGACAAAGGAGCAGAATAGGCCATTCGGCCAATCGAGTCTACTCCATGAGCTAAACTAAAACTATTCCTATATAGCCCCAATTCCCGGCCTTATCCCCATATCCCTTGATACCTTGACTAATTAGATCCCTATCAATCTCCTCCTTAAACGCCCCCAATGATTGGGCCTCCACAGCTGAAAGTGGCAAAGAATTCCATAATTTCACTATCCTCTGGTTAAAGAAGTTTCTCCTCATTTCTGTTTTAAACTGGTACCCTCTAATTCTAAGATTGTGCCCTCTAGTCCTGGACTCACCCACCAAGGGAAACAGCTTAACCACATCTACTCTGTCCAGTCCTTTCAACATTCTAAATGTTTCTGTGAGGTCCCCTCTCATTCTCCTGTACTCCAGTGAGTATGGTCCAAGAGCTGACAAACGCTTATCATAAGTAAGCCCTTTCATTCTGGGAATCATCCTCGTAAATCTTTTCTGAACCCTCTCCAACATCCTTCCTAAGATAAGGGGCCCAAAACTGCACACAGTATTCCAAATGAGGCCTCACCAGTGCCCCAGAGAGCATCATCAATATTTCCTTAGTTTTATACATTATACCTCCCGAAATGAATGCCAACATAGCATTCGCTTTCTTTACCACCGATCCAACCTGGTGGTTAACCTTTAGGGTATCCTGCACGAGGACCCCCAAGTCCCTTTGTACTTCTGTACTTTGAATTTTCTCCCCATCTAGATAATAATCTGCCTGTTTATTACTTTTTCCAAAGTGTACAATGGCACATTTCTCAGCATTGAATCTCATCTGCCATTTCTTTGCCCATTCTCCTAAACTATCTAAGTCTCTCTGCAACCTTTCTATTTCTTCAATACTCCCTACTCCTCCACCTATCTTGGTGTCCTCTGCAAACTTAGCCACAAAACCATTTACTCCATCATCCAAATGTACAAAGTAAACAGAAGTGGCCCCAACCCCGACCCCTGTGGAACACCATGAGTAACTGGTAGCCAACCAGAACAGGATCCCTTTATTCCTACTCTTTGCTTTCTGCCAACCAGCCAATGCTCCACCCATTCTAATATCCTACCTGTAATTCCATGACCTCTCATCTTATTAATCAGTCTCTTGTGTGGCACCTTGTCAAAGGCCTTTTGGAAGTCTAAATACACAACATCCACAGCCTCTCCCTTATCCACCCTACCTGAGATTTCCTCAAAAAACTCCAATAGGTTGGTCAGGAAGGATCTTCTCTTCACGAAACCATGCTAGCTTTGACCTATCTTGCCTTGGACCTCCAGTTATTCCTTGAGGATCGACTCCAATAACTTTCCCACCACCGACGTCAGACTAATAAGTCTGTAATTTCCTTTATGCTGGCTCCCGCTTTTCTTATACAGCGGAACTACATCTGCAAACCTCCAGTCCTCCGGAACCATGCCGGAGTCTATTGATTCCTGGAAAATTATCACCAATGCCTCCACAATCTCTAAAGCCACCTCCTTCAGAACCCTGGGGTGCACCTCATCAGGTCCGGGAGACTTATCTGTCTTTAGTCCATTTAGCTTCCCTAGCACCTTCTCTCTAGTAACCTTAACTGAATTCAGTTCTATCCCCTGAGACCCCTAACCATCAGGTCAAATTCAAGAGATTGTTAGATAAGCATATGGAGGAATTTAAAATAGGGAGATATGTGGGAGAAAGGGGTTAGATAGTCTTAAGTGAGGTTTAAAGGTCGGCACAACATTGTGGGCCAAAGGGCCTGTATTGTGCTGTACTGTTCTATGGTTCTATGGTTCTACAGTGCTGACAATGTAACAACTCATTTGACATAATCCATCTCGTCTAGTAAACTTTTTGAGGGAAGTCAGAGAGACATATATCATGGAAACAGGCTCTTTGGCCCACTAAGTCCACACCAACTGTCAACTACCCATTTACACCACTCTTACATTTGTTAGATCCAATCATCAATTATCTCCCAGGTTTTACTACTCATATACACACCAGGGGAAGTTTTCCAGCAGCCAATTATCCCACCAACCTGCACATCTTTGAGATGTGGGAAGAAACTGAAGCACCTGGAGGAAACTCATGTGGTCATAATTGTAGAATCATAGAATCGTACACCACAGAAACCGACCCTTGCGGCCGACCTTATCCATGCTGACCATGATGCCAATCTACACTAATCCCATTTTCCTGCATCCAGCCTGTATCCTTCAATGCCTTTCGTATCTAAGTAACTGTCCAAATGCTTTTTAAATGTTTTAACTGTATCTGCCTCTATCATCTCCTCTGGCAGTTTGTTCCAGATAACCATCACCCTGTGTTTGAAAAAATTACCCATCAATTGTCGTAGATTCATACAGCACTACAGCACAGAAACAGGCCCTTCAGTCCATCTAATTCATGTCATCCTGATCTTCTGCCGAATTCCATCTACCTGCACCCAGACCATATCCGGCCAAACCTCTCCCATCCATGCACCTATCCAAACTTCTCTTAAATGTTATAGAATCAGAATGAGGATCAGGTTTATTATCACTGACATGTGTCGTAAAATTTGTTGTTTCGTGGCAGCAGTGCAGTGCAAGACATAAAGACATAAAAATTACTATAAGTTACAAAAATAAATAGTGCAAAAGAGGAATAATGAGGTAGTGTTCATGGGCTCATGGACCATTCAGGAGTATGATAGTGGAGGGGAAGAAGCTGTTCCTGAAACATTGAGTGTGAGTCTTCAGGCTCCTGTACCTCCTCCCTGATGAGAGTAATGTGAAGAGGGCATGTCCAGGGTAGTGAGGGTCCTTAATATGGATGCCACCTTCTTGAGGCACCACCTCTTGAAGACGTCCTCGATGATGGGGAGGGTTGCGCCTGTGATGGAGCTGGCTGAGTCTACAACCCTGTGCAGCCACTTTCGATCCTGCACATTGGAGCCTCCATACCAGGTGGAGATGCAACCAGTCAGAATGCTCTCCACGGTACATCTGTAGAAATTTGCAAGTGTATTTGGTGACATAAAAAATCTCCACAAACTCTTAATGAAGTAGAGCTGCTGGCATGCCTTCTTCATGATTGCATCAATATGTTGGGCCCAGGATGGATCCTCTGAGATGTTGAAACCCAGAAACTTGAAGATGCTCACCCTTTCCACCACTGACCCCTCTATGAGGACTGAAGTGGGTTCTCCAGTTGTCCCCTTCCTGAAGTCCACAATCAATTCCTTGGTCTTGCTGATGTTGAGTGCAAGGTTGTTGTTGTGACACCACTTAACCAACTGATCTATCTGTGCGAGGCTGAAGATGTCCTTGAGCACTCCAGCCAGTCGGTTGGCATAGATTTTCACTAACCTGCCAGGTACACTGTTGGGGGCTGACGCCTTGTGAGGGTTCAACTTCTTGAAGGATGTTCTGACATCAGCCTCCGAGACAGAGATAACAGGGTCACCAGATGCTGTGGGGATTCGCACAAGTATAGTGTTATTCTCCCTTTCAAAGCATGCATAAAAGGCACTGAGCTGATCAGGGAGTGAAGCATCACTGGCATTTTTGCTGTTAGGTTTTGCACTGTAGGAAGTAATGGCATGCAAACCTGCCACAGCTGTCATGAGTCGGATTGTGTCTCCAGCTTTACGCAGAATTGCCTTTTCGCTCTCACGATGGCCTTGCATAGGTGGTACCTGGACTTCTTGTAGGGTTCTGGATCATCGGTCTTGAATGTCACAGCAGACTGTGAATTTCCTGGTTTATCCAGGGCTTCTGGTTTGGAAAAACTTGGTATGTTCTCCACACAGGTCTTGATGAAGTCGGTGACGGCTGTGGCATATTCATTCAGATCCAAAGATGAATCCCTGAATATGATCCAGTTCACCGAATCAAAGCAGTCCTGTAAACGCTCCTCCACCTCCCTTGCGCACACCCTCGCAGTCCTCTCCACTGGCTCTGTGGTCCTCATTCTCTGCCTATACGTCCGGAGTAAAAATACAGCCAGGTGATCAGACTTGCCAAAGTGCAGGTGTGGGATGGCATGGTAAGCGTTCTTGATGGAGGTATAACAGTGATCGAGTGTGTTGTACAATTGAACCAGCATCTACCATTTCGGTTGGCAGCTCTTTCCACATTCGCACCACCCTCTGAGTGAATTAGTTCCCCCTCAGATTCCCCTTAAATATTTCACCTTTCACCCTAAACCTATGACCTCTAGTTCGAGTCTCACCCAACCTGAGGGAAAAAAGCCTGCATGCATTCAGAATCTTGTATACCTCTATAAGATCTCTCCTCAGTGTCCTGTGCTCCTATTCAACCTTTCCCTATAACTCAGGTCCTCAAGTCCCGGCAACATCCTTGTAAATTTTCTCTGCACTCTTTCAAGCTTATTGATATCTATCCTGTAGGTAGGTGACCAGAACTGCACACAATACTCTAAATTCAGCCTCACCAACTTCAGCATAACATCCCAACTCCTGTACTCATTGTCCTGATTTAAGAAGGCCAATGTGCCAAAATCTCTCTTTATGACATTATCTACCTGTGATGTTATTTTCAAAGAACTATAGATCTGTATTCCCAGGTCCCTTGTTCTACCACACACCTCAGAGCCCTACCATTCACTGTGTCAGTCTTACTCTGGTTTGCCGTCCCAAAATGCAACACCTCACATTTGTCTGCATTAAACTCCATCTGCCATCTTTCAGCCCATTTTCCCATCTGGTCAAGATCACACTGCAAGCTTTGATAAGCCTTCCTTGCTGTCTACTATGCCCCCAATCTTAGTGTCATCTGCAAATTTCCAGTTTACCATGTTATCATCTCGATCATTAATGTAGATGTTAAGCAACAACGGGCCCAGCACTGGTCTCTGAGGCACACCACTAGTCACAGGCCTCCAGTCAGAGAGACAACAATCTACTACCACTCTCTGGCTTCTCCCACTGAGCCAATGTTGAATCCAATTGGCTGCTTCATCCTGAATGCCAAGTGACTTAATCTTCTGGACCAGCCTCCTCTGTGGGACCTTTTCCAAAGGCCTTGCTAAAGTCCATGTAGACAATGCCTGCTGCCTTTCCCTTATCAGCCTTCTTGGTAACCTCCTCGAAAAACTCTATAAAATTGTTTAGAATTGATCTACCATGCACAAAGCCATGTTGACTATCCCTAATCAGGCCCTGTCTATCCAAATACATATATATCCTGTCCCTTAGAATACCCTCCAATAATTTACCCATGACTGATATCAGGCTCACCGGCCTATAATTTCCAGATTTATTCTTAGAGCCTTTCTTGAACAATGGAGCAACTTTAGCTATCCTCCAGTCCTCCAGCACCTCACCTGTGGCTAAGGATGTTTTCTATATCTCTGCCAGAGCCCCCGCAATTTCTGCATTAGCCTCCCACAAGGTGTCCAAGGGGACACCTTGCCAGGCCCTGGGGATTTATCCACCTTAATTCGCCTCAAGACAGCCAGCACCTCCTCTTCCCTAATCCGGCTACAGTCCATGACCTCTCTCCTTTAAATTTCTTCCCTCTCATCTTAAATCTGAGCCCTCTAGTTCTAGACTCCCCTACCCTCTGAAAATCTTTCCTATTTATGCCTCTCATAATTGTATAAATCTCTACAAGATCAGCCCTCAGCCTCCTACTTTCCAGTGAGAATAAACCCAGCCTTTCCAATCTCTCCTTGTAATCACAGCCTTCCAATGGAGACAACATCCTAGTAAATCTCTTCTGCATTCTCTCTATTGCTACCACACCCTTTGTAGTGTGGCGACCAAACTGTACCCCATAATCCAAAGGAAACACTCAGCTGCAATACGACATCCTAACTCTAATACTGAATGCCCCGGCCTATGAAGACAAGCATACCAAATGCCTTCTTCACAATCTTATCCACCTGAGTCACCACTATGGACTTGTATCACAAGGTCCCTCAGTAAACCTGCCATTTACTCTATATGTCCTACCAGAATTTGACTTCCCAAAGTGCATTACCTCACACTTGTCTGGATTAAATTCCATCTGCCACTGCTCTGTCCAACTTTCCATCTGATCTTTGTCCTACTGTACTCTTAGACCACCTTCTTTGCTAACTGCGACTCCACCAATTTTCATGTCACATAGAGAATATGCAAACTCCATAGAGACAGCTCCAGAGGTCAGGACTGAACCAGGTTGTCTGGTGCTGTGAAGCAGTAGATCTACCAGCTGTGTCATGGTGCTGCCCTTGAGTGAATGTTGCACTACTAGAGGAGTTAAGTTTGGGATGGGATACGGAAACCTGTTGTGGATATATATGGAAATCAGGAAATCTGTTCCACACTACCTGGCTTATCAGTGATGTTGTTGAATATTGACCGTGCCAAAAAAGTGCCTAGCAAACTACTTGGTTGAATCAACTTCTACAACAAGTAACAATAAGAATAAAACTGAAAGGAACATTTGCCATTAACCTGGACTCCAGAAATGACAGGCAAATCTAACCCAGTCAACCCAGTAACAACTAAGGTGATGTGCTAAAGTTGAGAAGATGTAACAGAGACTATCCAAGAAACAACCTTACACATTCACACTCGTGTCTCATTTTACTCATAATGACACAAGAAAATGATCTGGCCCTTCAGGTCCATACTGTCTACCAGAGGGACAATCCCATTTGTCTCATTCCCTCTCTCCTTATTTCTCATTATCTTTGGAACATATTCTCCCTCACACATGCCTATCGATTCCCCCTTGATCTCTCCTTTTTTGGGATTAAACTATGCTAAGGAACAAGTTCTACCAAACACCTTTGGGATATGGGAGGAAACACTGGGGCGGCATGGTAGCATAGTGGTTAGTGCGACGCTATTACAGTGCCAGCAATTGGGGTTCGATTCCCGTCACTATCTGTAAGGAGTTTGTACGTCCTCCCGTGTCTGCGTGGGTTTCCTCCGGGTGTTCCAGTTTCCTCCCACATTGCAAAGACATACGGGTAGGTTAATTTGGGTTTAAAATGGGTGGTGCAGACTCGTTGGGCTGGAAGGGCCTGTTACCACACTGTAAAAAATAAAAAAAAGAAACCAGAGCACCCAGAGAAAACCCATGCAGTCATAGAGAGAACTCCGTTTTGAGAGCATCAGAGGTCAAGATTGAACCAGGTCCCTGCAGTTATGGGGCAACAACACTAACTGCAGTGTCACTCTGCCACCTAGGGTCACAGGGATTTATGGAAGTTTGTTTTGCCAAAGTCCCATTTTCTTCCATCACTATTTCTGGTATTCTGGCAATTCAGTTATCCGTGCTCAGAAGGGGGTGGCTTTGGGAATAATCAGCAGTGATTCTAGACCCCATGAATTCCAGTGGTATCTGGTTAAGTTTGGGCAAAAGGATCTCCTGCTGATTACCATGTACCACTTTTCTCAGCTGATGAATTAGTAGAACATAGGCCATAGAACAGTACAGGCCCTTTGGCCCACGATGTTGTGCCAAACTATATGAACACCTGCTCCCTGATCAATCTAACCCTTCCCTCCTGCACAGCTCATAATCCTCCATTTTTCTTACATCCATGTGCTTATCCAAGAGCCTTTTAAATGTCCCTATTGTATCAGCCTCTACAACCATCCCCGGCAATGGGTTCCAGGCACCCACCGGTTTCTGTGTAAAGAACGTACCTCTGATATCTCCCCTGAACATTCCTCCTCTGACCTTATTCTTCAACAGTACAACTTGCTGTAATATAGAAGAATGGATTATGGTAAAACATATGTACATATAAGCCAGCATGTTTTGCCTTGATCCATTTAGGATGACAGTCAAAGAACCTTAAGAACCTACAGCACCTTCCTGACAATCATCAATGTGTGCATTTTGAAAAAAGTCTTGCTGGCCATTTCCAGCTCTGTAAATGTATCATCACTGGATTGGCTTCACAATCTCAACAGATACTACACTTGCTTACTTGCTCTTTAAGAGCTTCATCTAATTCCAGCCAGTGAACAAAATGTTTGGCTTTTGTTTCACATTGGCAGAATATCCATGAAGTTGCTCTGAAACTTTTCTTTTCAGTAGACGTCATGTGATCTCTGTGTCCCCATTTAACACAAATTTTTTCCATTGACAGATCCTATTTTCACGTTTATATCAGAACATAATTCAATCCATCCTTATGTTTTTTTCATATACTTATTTTAAAATTATATCTCATTGTGTCATCTCAGCTATTACCATTACTGTAACTGGAAAATCATCTTTCAGTACTTTCAAATGAAGAACATTCCTTCTATCTGAATCCTCATGTGGTAGCCTTGACAACACATTGGTCGCATTTTATTTTGAACTTCTATATTCATAGTGTGGTCATAAAGTGATAAAAGAATACCACCTTTGCATTCTCAACACAGTCATTGTCATCACGACCAATTTACCACCACAAAATGCTAACAAAGGTTTAAGGACCTCTGTTCATAGAGAAAAGTCTGCTCAATAGGAACTGAGGAAACTTTTCGCTCCAAAGATAATTCCCAATGCCTCTTTCCTAATTTAAGCTTCATGGTTTATCGATGTATGTGATATGAATATGATTGCTTTATTTCCTTGCATATCTTCCATTACATGACTTACTGTATATCTGCTCCCAATTCACATTTTGGGGTATCTTGAGCAAATGTACAGGTAGTTCTGCTCTAATGAGTGGATTGGTTATAACGTGATTGGCATATTTGCAATACATGGGCAATATAGTGCGATCAAGATTGGGAAAACCTGTTTAAATCTGTGCTTTGAAGGCAGCTATAGCCTGTTCTGCCATAACGTGACTTTCTACAATGTGAGGTTTCTTAGGAATGTAACTATCGTGTTCTAGCAGAACGTAACTGTACATGTTGCATTGAACTAACAAAGACTCAACTCCCAGATTCATCCTATGGCTAAAGAAATAAACAGGGAGAAGGACTTTAGAAAAATAATTGGTGATTTTATTGAAATATAAGATTCTGAGGGTGTTTCACAGGGTAGATGCTGAGATGTTTCATCTAGTGAGAATATACCTAGAATTAAGTAACATTGTTACAGAATAAGGGATGAAAAGGAATTTCTTCTTTGAGACCGTGGTGAATCTTTGTGATTCTCTATCACAGAGTGCTGTGGGGGAGGGGGAGGGGGAGGGAGAGAGTGTGGGAGAACATTGAATATATTCACAGCAGAGATTGGCAGATACTTAAACTGCAAGGGAGTTAAGTGGTGGAGGACAGAGCAGGAAAATGATGTTGATGCCAAGACTGGATCATGTATGATCTGATTGAATGGCAGAGCAAGCCTGAGGAACTGATTGGCCTCACTTGCTTCTGTATCTCATATTCTCACATACATAAGTCACACACCATTTGCTATTCTTTGCCTCAATTCCATTTTCTTCAGTAGTTGTGTTTCTGTCAATACTGCTAAAGATCTGGCAAAAAAATCTCCAACAGTACTGGACCATGCCACAAAAAGATAGCATAGTCAGCAGGATCCAGTCAGAAACACATCAAATGGCTGATGAGCTGAACAGATCTTCATTAGGTGAGTATATTTTATTTACCCTCTGTAGTTTAGCCTGTTTGGGGCAGGAACCTTAGAGTCAGGACAGATCTAAAAGAATTAGAATGGAGAAGAGGATGATAGATATAATGAGTACCTGTGTTGCAACATATGGCATGTACGGGTGAGGTGGTCATAAGCCTTGAACTCTGAAGGTCTCCTTGAATTGTGTATGATTTTGTGTTTTAAGTTGCCCAGCCTGTTCAGTCTTTGAGAGGGTGTCCTATTTGTTTCTGTTTGTGTGAAAGTGCTCCTGGATGTTTGCCTGGTCATTACTTGAGTGAGAATGCATTTTGTAAAAGTGTCTGCAACTTGTATTCGGTATCAGTTGGCGTTATATTGAGAGATGAAAAATGTTAACCTTTCATTGTCTTTCAAAGAACACCTGCGCTCTGTTCGTAACCACGAAAACTGACTAGGTGACCATTTCGCAGACACCTGTGCTCTGACCCTATTGCCAGTCACTTCAACTCCCCCCCCACACACTATCACCGATCTGTCAGTCCTCAGCCTCCTCCACTGCCAGGAGAATTCCAAACGCAAACTGGAGGAACAGCACCTCATTTTCTGTCTTGGAACTTTGCAGCCTAATGGCATGAACATTGAATTCTCCCACTTTAAGTAATCTCCACCCACCCCTTCCCAACAACCCACCCAACCATGCTTCTTCTTTTCTTCCCTTTTGCAGCTTATCTCTTTTTTCTACCCCACTTTCTTTTTTATTTCTCTCCTTAACTTTGACCTATCTCTTGGTGGATCTACTCTCCCCTCCTCCCCAAACACCTGCCTATCACTATCTCTTGCCTATCACCACCTTGTGCCCACCCTGCCTCCCCTCTTTTGTCCACCTATCACTGCTCTGCTTTTCCCTCCTATATATTGGCCTTTTCCTATCTTCAGTCCTGAAGAAGGGTCCTGACCCGAAAAGTTGATCGCCTGCTTTTCCCCATGAATGCTGCCTGACCTGCTGAGTTCCTCCACCATCATCGTGTTTTTCATCTAGCTTCCAGCATCTGAAGTCCTTTAGAACCATAGAGCACTACAGCACAGAAAACAGGCCATTCGGCCCTTCTAGTCTGTGCCGAAACGGTATTCCGCTGGTCCAATTAACCTGCACCCAGTCCATAACCCTCCAGATCTCTCCCGTCCATGTATCTATCCAATTTATTCTTAAGACTCAAGAGTGAGCCTACATTTACTACATCAGGTGGCAGCCCGTTCCATACTCCCACCACTCTTTGAGTGAAGAAGTTCCTCCTAATGTTCCCCCTAAACTTTTCCCCTTTCACCCTAAAGCCATGTCCTCTTGTACTTATCTCTTCTAATCTAGGTGGAAAGCGCTTACTTGCATTAACTCTGTCTATACCCCTCATAATTTTGTAAATCTCTATCAATTCTCCCCTCATTCTTCTGCGCTCCAAGGAATCAAGTCCTAACCTGTTCAATCTTTCCCTGTAACTCAACTCCTGAAGACCCGGCAACATTCTAGTAAATCTCCTCTGCACTCTTTCAATCTTACAAATATCCTTTCTATAGTTAGGTGACCAGAACTGCACACAATACTCTAAATTTGGCCTCACCAATGTCTTATACAACCACACCATAACATCCCAACTCCTATACTCAGTACTTTGATTTATGAATGCCAGGATGCCAAAAGCCTTCTTTACAACCCTGTCTACCTGCGACGCCACCTTCAGGGAATTATGTACCTGAACTCCCAGACCCCTTTGTTCCTCTGCACTCCTTTGTTTCTCTTCATTGTCTTTTGTTGGAACTATTCAATTCTATACAAGTATGTCCGACTTTTTGAGATTCTTGTGCTATGTTTTCTATTCTTAGTTGATTTAAATAGTATGAATCTTTCCTGGGTTCTTAACTCAAGATATTTTTTAAAGTTGGCAAACCTTGGTACTCCGAGGCCATCACATGGATCAATGGCTCTAAGATGCGTGAAAAGATGTGGTTTTTCACAACTTGATTTGATTTGATACAGTAAGGAATTGCTTTTATTTTGTGCAGTCTGAATTGAAATGAGTGGTCTTGTTTTCTATTCATTTGAACATTCATTTGGACACAGTTTTCACTGCTATGGCACTGCAGTTTCAAACACTGTTTAATTTTGGATCCTCAAGATAGAGTTTCTGTGAGTTTTTAAAGGCAAAAGCAGCATAAAACAAATAATTAACAACATTATTCCCTCAGTACTAATCACCAAGTTTCAAACCTTGGGCCTCTGTACCTCCCTCTGCAACTGGATCCTCAACTTCCTTATTGGGAGACAACAGTCAGTGCAGATCAGCAATGACACCTCGTCCTCAATGACTATCAACACAGGCACACCTCAAGGATGCGTGCTTAGCCCACTGCTCTACTCTCTCTACACTCATGACTTGTGGCTAAGCACAGCTCAAACACCATCAATAAATTCACTGATGACACCGCTGTTGTTGGCAGAATCTCAGATGGCGATGAGGAGGCTTACAGGAGTGAGATAGATTGGCTGGTTGTGTGATGTTGTAACAACAACCTCGCATTCAATGTCAGCAAGACCAAGGAACTGATTGTGAACTTCAGGAAGAGGAAGTCAGGAGAACACACAACAGTCCTCATTGAGGGGTCAGCGGTGGAAAGGGTGAGCAGCTTCAAGTTCCTGGGCATCAACATCCCAGAGGATCTATCCTGTGCCCAACACATTGATGCAATTATGCGGAAGGCACACCAGCGGCTCTACTTTGTTAGGAATTTGAGAAGTATGTCACCAAAGAGTCTTACAAATTTCTATAGATGTACGGTGGAGAGCATTCTGACTGGTTGCATCACAGCCTGGTATGGAGCATCCAATTCACAAGATTGCAAGAGACTGCAGAGGGTTGTAGACTCAGCCAGCTCTATCGCGGGCACAATCCTCCCCTCCTCAAGGACATCTTCAAGAGGCGGTGCCTCAAGAGGGTGGTATCCATCACTAAGGACCCTCACCATCCGGGACATGCCCTCTTCTTGTTACTACCTTCGGAGAGGAGGTACAGGAGGCCGAAGGCCCACACTCAACAATTCAGGAACAGTTTCTTCCCTTCTGCCATCAGATTTCTGAACGATTCATGAACCCATGAACACTACCTCATTATTCCTTGTTTTGCACTGCTTATTTATTTTTGTTATTTATAGAATTTTATGTCTTTAGACTGTATGGCTGCTGCAACAAATTTCATGTCATATGTCAGTGAAAATAAATCTGATTCTGATTCTGAATTTAGTGTCAGGCACACACTGTTGCCATTTCCACTGACAGCCCTTTTGTTCAGCTTGTCTGATTTTAAGTAGGTGTTCTTCTGAAAGTGGCAGATTGAATAATCTAGACCTCGAGAGGAAGCATTTTGGATTTTTTTTTCTTCTTTTTGAAAGTGCGACAGTGGTTTTTGGGAGGTATGATGAGGGAAAGGGAGTAGAGAAAGGAAAAGCAGGAGAATGGGGAAAGAGAGAAGGAGAGCAGGGAGAAGGAGAGTGGGAAGCAGCAGAGGTAGAGAGAGAGAGAACTGCTTGAATCATTGGGGCACTGAGGCCTAGCCATGGAGGGGCTGATTTGAAAGTGTCAGGTTAGAATCTGAACATGTGAGAATATTAAGACAAATTCATGTGTGATTCAGAGGGGTATGAGTTTTGGAAGGGGACAGTTGGTGATTGAGGAGAGGGGAGAGATGGTGGCTGTTGATGGGATGGAGATCTTTAGGGGGAGTGCTCAGGAGTTTTTTTGTGTCATTTCAGAATCAAAACCAGAAACAGGTTTATTATCACTGATGTTTATGTCATGAAATTTGTTGTTTTGCAGCAGCAGCACAGTGCAAGACATAAAATTACAATAAATTACAAAATAAACAAATAGTGCAAAAAAAGGAATAACAAAGTAGTGCTCATGGGTAGAAATCTGATGGTGGAGGGGAAGGAGCTGTTCCTAAATTGTTGAGTGTGGGTCTTCAGGCTCCTGTACCTCCTCCCCGATGGTAGTAGCGAGAAGACGGCATGTCCTGGATGGTGAGCGTCCTTAGTGATGGATGTCGCCTTCTTGAGGCACTACCTCTTGAAGATGTCCTCGATGGTGGGGAGGGTTGTTCCTGTGATGGAGCTGGCTGAGTCTATAATCCTCTGCAGCCTCTTGTGATTTTTGCATTGAAACCATGCTATTGCATATTTATATATGTTATTTCGAGTATTTAACTGAAAGATAAAGAAGGAAGCATGTGATCCAGAAATTGTTAAACTCTTACTCCATTCATATTCCGGTAACGTAGTAACAAAGGGGAATATTATAATTTTGTAGGTCCAGGTCCATGGGATGTGAAAAGACATGTACATATCGAAGAAAC
The DNA here is from genome assembly GCF_009764475.1 of Pristis pectinata. Lineage (NCBI taxonomy): Eukaryota > Metazoa > Chordata > Chondrichthyes > Rhinopristiformes > Pristidae > Pristis > Pristis pectinata. The sequence goes on from NC_067420.1 coordinate 12,306,986, forward strand.
AGACTGCTGTAGCAGCAGATCTTCCTTGATGTGTTGCTGCTTGAGGTTATGCATTCTGGGCTGTGAGAGTCAGTGAACTGCGAGACATTCTCTGAAACTCCTATCCTATTGTGGAACCCAAAACAATGGAATGTTGAAGGTCATCTCTGACAGTAGGAAGGCAGTCTGGGAGGCAGTCATGATTGTCAAAGACAAATCCATGATCATGGTACAGGATACTGGAATTAACACTGTGGATACCATTGTGGCAGAGGACTCCACTGATGTTTCAAAGATGATGTCAAGTTGAAGGACAAAGACTTCCTATCCTGCTCTATGTGCAGGGTTGAGAGCAATACAGAGGACTTGTGGGACAGCTAAAGTGGTCAGCCCTCCACTGGCAATACCATGTATGTTCATATCACATTTGTCAACTGTCAATCATTGGCTTTGACTCAAATGTATTTAGCCATCAGTCTGATAGAGTCACAGAGTAATACAGCATGGATACAGGCCCTTCGGCCCAACGAGTCCATGCCGACCATGGTGCCTATGCAGATAGTCCCAATATCCTGCATTCGGGCCCTATCCCTGTAAGCCCTGCCCCTCCATGTACCTGTCCAAGTGCTTCTTAAATGATACTATTGTACCTGCCTCACCCACTTCCTCCGGCAGCTGGTTCCATATACTCACCCCCACCTGTGTGAAAAAGTTGCCGTCAGGTCCCTTTTAAATATTTCCCCTCTCACTCTAAATCTAATCCCCCTAGTTTTGGACTCCCCTACACTGGGGAAAAGACTGTTACTGTCCACATTATCTATGCATCTCATAATTTTAAGTATTTCTATAAAGTCGCCCCTCATTATCCTACATTCCAAGGAATAAAGACCTAGCTTGGCCAACCTCTCCCTATAACTTGGGCCGTCTAGTTCTGGCAACATCCTCATAAACCTTTTCCGCAATCTTTCCAGTTTAAACATGTCTTTCCTATAACAGGGTGACCAAAACTGTACATAGTTCACCAAGTGCGTCCTCAACAACAACTTATACAACTGCAACATAATGTCCCAACTCCTATACTCAATGGCCTGACTGATGAAGGCCAGCATGCTAAATGCCTTTTTCACCACCCTGTCTACCTGTGACACCGCTTTCAATGAACTGTGCACTTGTATTCCTAGGTACTTTACATTCCTTACACATTCATGGTATCAGTCCTACCCTGGTTTGACTTTCCAAAATGTATCACCTTACACTTATCTGTATTGAAATCTATTTGCCACTCCTTGGCCCACTTCCTGAACTGATCAAGATCCCCTGGCAAGCAATGAGAACCTTCTTCACTATCAGCAACACCTCCTAATTTAGTGTCATCTGCAAACCTACTGATCAAGCCCTGTGCACTTGCATCCAAATCATTTATATAAATAACGAATAACAAGGGTCACAACACTGACCCCTGCGACACACCACTAGTCACTGTCCTCAATTCCGAGAAACAACCTTAAACCACCACCCTCTGCTTCCTACCTCTGAGGCAATTTTGAATCCTTCCGGAGCAGCCTACCATGTGGGACCTTGTCAAAGGCCTTGCTAAAGTCCAAATACACAACATCCACTGCCCTACCCTCATCTACCTTTTTGGTTACCTCTTCAAAAATCTCTAGAAGTTTCATCAAGCATGACTTTCCACACACAAAGCCATGCTGATTCCTCCTAACCAGACTCTGTCTATCCAAATGCTGTTCCCTCAGAATTCTCTCCAGGAACCTCCCCACTACTGATGTCAGGCTGACTGGCCTGTGGTTCCCTGGCTTGTCCTTGCCACCCTTAGAACATAGAACATAGAACATAGAAAAACTACAGCACAATTCAGGCCCTTCGGCCCAACACTTTAGCGGCCTTCCGGTCTTCAGGAACTTCATCAGTAGCTAATGATGAAGCAAATATCTCAGCAAGGGCCTCTGCAATTTCTTGTCTAGGCTCCCACAAAGTATGAAGATGCAATTGGTCAGGCCCTGAGGATTTATCCACCTTAATGCGCTGTAAGGCTGCGAATACCTCTTCCCTGGGAATATGAATTTCTTCCAAAACATCTCCACTTGTTTTCCTTATCTCTTGAGCAACCATGATTATCTCCTCAGTAAACACCAAGGAGAAATATTCATTAAAACCTCCACCCATCTCCTGTGTCTCAAGACATAGGTGGCTCTGCTGATCTCTAAGGGGACTTACTCTCTCCCTGGCCACCCTTTTACTCTTAATATATCTATAGAACCTCTGGGCACTTTCTGTAACCCTACCTGCCAGATCCATGTCATACCCTCTCTCTGCCCTCCTGATTTCCCTCTTAAGACTATTCCTAATCCTTATATAGTCACCAAGGGGTTCACTCATCCCTGACCTCCTAAACCCAATGTATGCTTCAGTCTTTTTCTTGACCAGAGCCTCAATATCTCAAACTGATGATCTGAGACTCTTTTATCAGGGATTTCCTCTTGCATTCCTGTACTGATTGAACAAAGACTTGCTTTATCTGTACTTCTAGACATGGAGGGGTGAATGATACACAGCACTAGAACTGCATTCCATTCTAACGCACCCGACTTTTCCTCTACCTGGTTCTTCAGGTTGAGCCTCACGGTGCAGTTTTGCAGCTGACTTAATACACTGCGGGCATTGTGTTTTCAAGTTCATTGTACTCTTTGTTAGGTGTACTTGACCTCACTTAGAGACATATCCTTGACCATAATTGTGCAATCTGTATGAAGTTGATACACTGACCATATAGCCATTCTATTGCCCTGAAGTTGTTCTGATTCCTACTACTGCTGCTGATGAGGTAATTGTTATCGAACCCCAATTCTCCATTGATTACACTGGCTTCATTACTGGTTTGATCTCCTCTCTACAGTATTTTGCTTTTACTCTCTGAAGAAATCACAGCATGTGAGTTGCCTGGTTAATTGCCTTGACTTTAGACTTATTGTTGAGGATATGTGCTTTTCTTTGTGGTGGTTAAAAAGTTGCAAATGTCAAACTTTAAGTTAGAATACATGTGGTAAATGGCTTCTGTTACACCTATAGCGGCAATTATCATCATCAACCACATGCTGTGGATTTTGCTTTGGGACTTTAGTATCCTCTACCACTCTATCTCTGGGAACCACACTGGACAAAATAGTTTAGCATTCCTCAATGTCATCTCCATGAACAATGAAACTTCGCAATATGTGTTTACTGACTTCAATTATATTTCTTCACTGAATAAAGCACAATCAACTTGTAATGCAGAATGTGGTCTAAAAAAAGGGTGCCAAAGTTGCAGTGCTGAGACAGGTCCTTCAAGTAGACAATATGGTCTATGTAGGCTTATTTCAAATATACAGCTGTCTGCATTTTCTGCTAATTTAGGATTAAAGTGATCCTGAAACCTAAGTACCTCATTAGTAAATAGAACATTGTTTGCTTTTTGTGACAACAAAAGGTTTGCTGATGTATTATATGATTCAGAATCCTTTTCAGTTAGAAGAATGGCTCTCCTCTGCTCCTCCAGTGCAGAGGCCAACTAGTATTGAGAAGTAGTTAGTCTGTGGAACTTAGTATTACACAGGATAGTTGAGGTGATTAGTCAGGCAATGAAATGATTTGAGGTTGGTGGAAACATGTTTGGCGCATAAACACTGCTTTGTATTCTTCCACCCAAAGTCTATTCCAGAGTCAAATCCTACTCACGATAAGTCCAGCCATTTCCAATTATAATGGAAGCAGGATGGGGGTGCAGGCACCAGTCCACTTCTGGGGGGGTTGCTTACTCATTTAGATATTTTATTGAGACTATGTGTCTTCTGTACTTTCTTACAGGTTCAAAGCAGTTCTGTGATCATTCATCAGTCCCAACCATGACTAGACCAATCCCTTTACTGGGTGCTTTACTTCGATATGTAATCGAAGCCCATCTGTACATTATTCCCAACCCCCTTGAAAATCATCAACACTAACATCCTCCTCACCTCTACCCCCAGCCCCGCCACCTATTTCTATCCTAACAGTCTCCAGCACCCCACAAACTATCTCCAATTGGGTTATCCCAAATTACATAATGTGCTTCGACTTGTTATTCTAACTGCCCCCATTCACCCATTTAGTCTCAGCCTATCAGAGATATTCTCTTCGTTCTACCCATCCACCCCCCACGTTCTGTGTTATTGAAAACTAACTTGCTTTTCTCTCTTTATTATATCAATGTGATTTCCTGAACTACAGATCAGTAGCCAAGTGGATCATTAACCCTTATATTTTCATCTTCTCTTTCAAACATCAGTTGTCCTACTGATATAGAGAATTCAGGCTGGGCTTTGCCTTCTGATAGATTATTTTGGTTGTTGCTTATGGTATTGGTATTGGTTTATTATTGTCACTTGTACAGTGAAAAACTTGTCTTGCATACTGATTATATAGGTCAATTCATTACACAGTGCAGTTACATTGAGTTAGTACAGAGTTCATTGAGGTAGTACAGGTAAAAGCAATAATAGTACAGAGTAAAGTGTCACAACTACAGAGAAAGTGCAGTGCAGGTCACACCAAAGTAGATAGTGAGGTCAAGAGTCCATCTCATCATATAAGGGAACCGTTCAATAGTCTTATCACAGTGGGATAGAAGCTGTGAGCTTCCCAGAGCTGTTACATTGTAAAGCAAGTGACTTATGAACTATGTGTAAGGCTGATGTATACCAGAGGCAAATCAACAGTCTCAGCATGAATCTTGACCACGAGGCCTGAACTCCAGCCCTGCTTTCTCCAGTGAAAGACCATTGAATTCTTGATCTTTTAACATTCTTTTCCTTGGAAGGCCAAAGGCTCTGCTGACATGCTTGTGTACAAGGACCTAGGTGTCCTTGTACATAAGATACTGAAAGCCAATATACAGGTGCAGCAGGCAAATAGAAAAGCAAATGACATCATGGCCTTTGGTTAGTGTAATGCTATTACAGCGCCAGCAGCCTGGGTTCAATTCCAGCTGCTGTCTGTAAGGAGTTTGAATGTTCTCCCTGTGTCTGCGTGGGTTTCCTCAGGGTGCTCCAGTTACCTCCCACATTCCATAGAACCATAGAACCATAGAACAATACAGGACAATATAGGACCTTCGGCCCACCATGTTGTGCCGAGCTTTAAACCACGCCTAAGATTAACCAACCCCTTCCTCCCACATATCCCCCTATTTTAAATTCCTCCATATGCTTCTCTAAAAATCTCTTGAACTTGACCAACGTATCAGCCTCCACCACCACCCCAGGCAGTGCATTCCATGCACCAACCACTCTCTGGGTGAAAAACCCCCCTCTGATATCTCCCTTGAACTTCCCACCCATTACTTTAAAGCCATGCCCTCTTGTATTGAGACTTAAAGCTATGCCCTCTTGTATTGAGTTAGGAAGTTGTGGGCATTCTATGTTGGTGCCGGAAGCGTGGTGACAATTGCGGGCTGTCCCCAGAACACTCTACGCAAAAGATGCATTTCACTGTGTGTTTCAATGTACATGTGACTAATAAATATACCTTATCTTATCATGGCCTTTATTACCAGAGAACTTGAGTACAGAAGTACCATCAAAGATCCCCATCATCCAGGTTATTCCATCTTCTCCCAGCTGCCACTGGGCCAAAGGTACAGAGGCCTAAAGGCCCACTCCACCAGGTTCAAGAACAGTGACTTCCCTTCAACCATTCAGCTCTTGAACCAACCTGCACAATGCTCAAAGCAACTGCACAGGTTGACTCTGTGGTTAAGAAGGCATATGGTGTATTGTCCTTCATCAATCATGGAATTGAATTTAGGAGCTGAGAGGTAATGTTGCAGCTATATAGGACCCTGGTCAGACCCCACTTGGAGTACTGTGCTCAGTTCTGGTCACCTCACTACAGGAAGGATGTGGAAGCCATAGAAAGGATGCAGAGGAGATTTACAAGGATGCTGCCTGGATTGCGGAGCATGCCTTATGAAAGCAGGTTGAGGGAACTCAGCCTTTTCTCCTTGGAGCGATGGAGGGTGAGGGGCGACCTGATAGATGTGTATAAGATGATGAGAGGCATTGTTCGGGTAGTTAGTCAGAGACTTTTTCCCAGGGCTGAAATGGTGGCCACAAGAGGACATAGGTTTAAGGTGCTGGGGAGTAGGTATAGAGGAGATGTCAGGGGTAAGTTTTTTACTCAGAGAGTGGTGAGTGCGTGGAATGGGCTGCTGGCAACGATGGTGGAGGCGGATACGATAGGGTCTTTTAAGAGACTGTTGGATAGGTACATGGAGCTGAGAAAAATAGATATTAAATGAATTGAGGGACTGAGGAAGGTGCAGGAAAATTGTGTTGAGGGGGAAGATCTGCTATGAACTTGATTGCCATAGCAGACTCGAAGAGCCAAATGGCCTACTCATGCTTCTGTTTATTATTACGTTCTTATGAAGGTAATAGTGAATTTCATCACTGATATCAGGCTCCTGAGATATGCAAAGTGCTCCACATTTTCCAGGATCTTGTTATTGTAGCAGAAGCAGGTTGATAGATGACCTTTGCTTTACGGATATTTAGTGTAAGGTCGATTCTCTCAGCCTCTAAACATCTGCAGAAGTAAGTGTCATCTGTGTACTACTACCATTGTAGTGACATTGGTGTTGGAATGGAGGTAATGAAGATTGAAAAAATTCCCACTTGTCTATAGATTAGTTCCACTCCAGTGGTATTGGAGGTGAGGTACAATATTGCACTGCAAAAGATGGAGAAGTGTATTGGGACAATGACACAGCCCTGCTCGATAGCAGTCTAAACTGAGCTCGGGTCTGTTGTAAACCCTTTAGCTAAGATCATAGCTTGCACACGATTGTGCAGCAGACATGAAGTGAAGACAAATCTCTGCAAGCAGCTAAATTTGAGCAAGATACTCAACAGCTTCTCTCAGTTAACAAAGTCAAAAGCTTTTGTAAGGTCCGGAAAGGTAATGTACAAGTGAAAGTGTTTGCAGTATCTACAGTAGAGTAATACAGCAAGGAAACATGCCCTTCCGCACAACTTGTCCATGCCCACCAAGATGCCCATCTGCTGTGTTTGGCCGATATCCCTCTGTAAAGTCATAGAGTAGTGAGCTCTCTGATCTGATGTTTCACTCTAGCTACTAATTGGCATGCTGAAGTATCAGACTTGCTCAAATAATTCATCTGACATGTCTTTTGTTTTAATCTTACTCCTTCTTATTGGGAAAAATAAAGAACTTACCAAGTGATGCCATGCACAGCTGCTGCTGCTACTGTATGCCCACAGGAACATTGGAAGATGATTGGAAATTAGGTCATATTCCCCATAAGTTTCTACCAGGCAATGTTTGTACCGAGCCTCTGTTCAGTCCAAGTACATTCTTCCACTACCTTTAAGGCTTAGGTAGTTCAAACAAATCAAAGATTCACTGAGTAGTTTCAAATAAGACTCATTAACTCTTTAGTTTCACAACTCCTTAGTTTACTTTCATAACCTCCAAAAATCACAACGTGTATTCAGATATTACCCACTCTTGAAGAAGCTGGCCAGGGTTCAATCTTGGTGGATTCTTCTCTGAGTGCCTGACTCAGAGTCGTCTTCTTCAGTGGTTGGTCTCTGAGCCACTGCTGCCGGTCGTCTCATAAGATACCCTTTTTATACATTACTTCACGTACCTCCCAAACATTGCTTAGTTCTTTATTGCCTTTACACAGCCTTTATTCCAATCCTGACCCATTCGAGCATGTATTTCCTTAATTTCTTCAAATTGTTGCTGGTGCAAACCTACAATTATTTTAACCATTTGGTTCCCAAATTACCAGAGTGTTTATTTGAGATTTGTGTTCTATCAGATGTCCTTTTCCATAGCATGTTAGGTCCCAAACTATCTGTTTGTCCTGTCTTCTGGATAGCTCAGTGGAACATTTATAATAGGATAGTCCACAGGGTTATAAAGCTGTCTCAGCTATGTTCTGAATTGAAACAAGTACATGAACTTCTTTCACTGTGCTCCTTTTTTCTGTGGTTTCCAACATCTCTTCCTAGGCAACAGAATATCCTCCCAAAGTCTGATGGGATACTTGACATCACTCTGGCTGTTACAAAAGTTTATTTTATATATCAGTTTTAAGGACTAACATAAGCCACTTCCAGTAACATTCCTCTAGCAGTTCTCCATCTCACTTTCTTCTTCCCCTCTGAATCCTACCTACCCATCATCAATGCTCATGTTCCACACTAAATATTCTCTTTGTATCTGTTGCATCACCTGTTGCCGGTTTGCCCAGACCCCTTTCTAGCAAACCTGCCAATTAATTCATTTTCACTGATATAAAATGTTTGAGCTTCTCCCTTCTCCCTTTTGCTTTTCCATGTGCTGACTCCCATGGATTACGGAGAGCACTTGGCTGCTCTACATTGCCTTTCATTTTCTTATAATCAACCACCCCCCACCCCCTGCCCATAGTCTGGTTTTGATTTGCTTGTCATGTAAATTCCCCATCACAACTCTTCTCAAATTTCTCTGGTCTTTCATCCTTAATTAGTTGTCTCTGTCCACAAGCTTGTTTGTCCCATCGACCACATCACCTCTGAGGCTTGAATCACAGATAAAGCAATCTCCAATGACATCTTTTCCCTTTGCCTTCTTATGGCATTGCTATTTCCACCAGTCAATCTTGGAAAAACTATCATCGCAGTTCATTCATCTATCAAAATATGGAATTTCCTTTATCCATTTGTTGGATTTTTCTTATTTTTATTGATAACAATCTTTCTGTTCTGTGCTAGAAATATTTCCTACATCCATATCATCATCTATATCTTTGAAAGAAAGAAATTATCTTTATTTAATGCCTTTCACACCTTCAAAACATTGCAAAGTATTCACAGCCAGTGTAGTACTGTGATGTGCTCTGTAGGCAAACATAGCAACCAATTTATTCTCATTTAAAACCCACAAACAGTAAAGAGATGAACAACCAACTATCCAGTTTTAGTTGTCTTGGATGAGCAATAAATGTTGATCCTGATAGTTGAAAAACTCTGGTCTTTTTCTGAAAATAATGCTATATGGATTATTTATGTGTAAGTCACTTCTCAATTTACGAAAGAGATACATTCTTGGATAATAGTTTGTTAAGCAAAATATTTTTTGTTTGAAAGCTAAAAAGCTTTAGTTTGCTGAGCAAAAAGTCAAAAAGATTGGATGATATGCATCATGGGTATATTTGGTAAGTGCATTCCAATTGGTGGGAAGTTGGTGTAAGGAAAGAGTTAAATTAGCCAGAAGTCATTTCTGATTCCTCCATAGTACGTGCAGTAGTGTGTAACACAAAATGGTGTCAGCTTGGACTGTGGGAATGTTTTGAGAATTTATGGGAGTACAGATGCACATCCTTGAGATTAGATAGTGGTGAAGAAAGTTTTCTTCTTGACAGACCTGTTGTCTCTATTTCTAAGTTAGGTGTTTAGGCCTAAGGTCGCAAGTGATAAGAATGTACAGACTGGTACCACTAAGGAATGGGAAAGTACTGGGGTAAAAGTTATGTTAAGTTTTTGAGGGGTATAAAAGGGGGCACCTTCTTTGTGCAAACTGGGACCTTCCCTTAGGCTGGGTCATGACCAGTGCTATGACACAGACAGAGGGCTGTGTGAAAGGCTGTCGGACACCCAAGGTTCCCTCGGCATTATATAGATCAGTTTGTTGATTGGTTGATAAGTATTATTTTGCTTCCTTCTGTATTTTAAGTATTCTTCTTTCTTTCTGTATGTTATTCTTCATATAATGAAGTAGTTTCTATAACCTTAATGTGTACAGTACCTCCTTTGTTTGCAAAATACCTCTTGCTGCTGAACCAGGAAGGAAGAAGGGAATGAATCTTAAAATATTTTCATTGTATTTGGGTGTACTGTTTGTTCTAGTGAGAAACAGATTTGTAAATTAAAAACATGAACCCCAAAATATCAATCGTATTATAGCAAAAGTTTGTAAAATGAATGTCTGTACATTGAGGAATGCTTGTATTGATTCAACAAGAATAGAGAAGTCACTGTAACTCTCCAATGCATATTTAATATTGGAAAGTATGATGGATAACTTCAGCAATATTGAGGAAGGTGGTTCTTCCTGACAAAGAAAAAATACAATTATTTTGATTAAACCAGAGACACATCTGTACAATAATTATCTGGCTAAAGACAATCAGTTCAGGCATAAAAAAGGCAGATGTTACCTGCTGAACCTTCTTGATTTCTTTGACAAAGGAAGAACCCTAGTTAGTAGTAACCACCTAGTCTAACTTGACTTGCAAAGATATTTGATAAAGTTGCAAACAACAGACTATTGAATGAACTCAAATCTGTGGGAAATCAGTATAACCTCAGAAAATGAATAAGAAACCTACAAAATGGTTGCAACCAACAAATATTTATTAGAACAGTTATATCAGGGAGGGTGAAGCACCCTGACTGGGTGTCACTAGACTTAGCCCGTGGATTATTTTCAATGTACATTCATGTAGCAGGAATCAGAAGTGCATTGAAAAGTAATTACATTTGTCCAGAACACCAAACTGAAAGGAATAAGATGAGGTAATTATAGAATGAACTGACAAAACATCTAAGTCAGCTGAATATTGGAAGTGATTGAAGAGAATTGAAAAAGCACTACATGCAGGAAGAAAGAACAAACTTACACCATGAATGATTTTGTAGCAGCTCAGAATCAAGTTGGCATTTAGGAGCCTTAACATATTCAGTGATAATTTGTGCCCAACCAATACTAATCAGCAATCAACAAAGCCAATCGGATTTTGAATTGCATCAGCCAAAGCAATTGGATTATAGTCAGATGATTAGCCAACAGAGCTGTGATTGGATTACAGCTTGGAAGCAAATGGGAGAAGCAGTGTACTGAAGTGTGTCCCTCTTGCAATGGGTCTAAGGCATGGAGATACGTGGGCTCTTCAGCCTGGAAAGGAAGGATCAAACATGGGACCTTACAGTGACATAAGAAGTGGTTCAAAGCTATTGGGAAAAAAAAATAACCCGGAAAATTACCTTAAATTAAATTGAGGGATTGAACAGATTTAAAGCTATCAAAGCTAATTTTATGATATCAGGAAATGCGACTTCATATGATCAACTTTCAAACAGAATAATGGAGCAAAACTTTATCACAGTTGGATGTTGCAGTGGGGTGTGAAAGCAAGCATGTTGATCTCTCTGGGTGGGTGAATGATGATGAGTCACATGACCTCCTTCATCCTGTAACCTTGTGGATTGGGCTTGTTCAAATTCTATTCATGTAAAACTATTTTAAAATGGCTATGAGTAAAGATTTGAACCCAAGTCTCTGAGTTAAAGATCGTTTCTTAATTATCTGTATTTTTTTCATCTGCTGTACTGTTGTGATGGCATTCCTCTTTGCTGTTTTGCATTTCTATGGACAGTTTTATATTTCTTTATGAATACCTTTGCTTTCTGGTGTTGCAGTTCTCTCTCTAAATTTTGTTTCCTCATACCTGGCTGATCTCTTGCTCTGATGTCTGGAGTTATATTTTACCATTTTCAGTGTTTGTCTATTGTGTGTGTGGCAATTCGGAGTTGGTGGAGAGAATAGTTAAGTGGGAAGATTGGAGGATCAGGAAGGGGCTAAGGATTTGGATGAAGACTGATGGAATTGGATTGTAGGGAGGTCTGTGATTTGATCAGCAGGTTGGAGAGAATAAGAGGAAAGGGGTGGTGGGTGGCAGGAGAAGTAATTGGGTGGCTGGTTCCTTTGGATATCAAGAGGCAGCATTATGCTCAAGAGGTTCACAGTCAAAGTGGAATCTAGAAGAATGGATCCAATGCTAGAAGGTCTCTGCTCCTGTTCTTCATATAAATGCTTTGATAGTGAAAAACACGATGATGCTGGAGGAACTCAGCAGGCCAGGCAGCATCTGTGGAGAAAAGCAGGCGGTCAACTTTTTGGGTCAGGACCCTTCTTCAGGACTGAAGATCGGAAAAGGGGAAGGAGGGAAAAGCTGAGCAGTGATAGGTGGACAAAAGAGGGGAGGTGAGGTGGGCACAAACTTGGTGATGGGGTCCCTTTGGAGCTGGTGGAAGTGGTGGAAAATGATATATTGGATATGTAGGCTGGTGGGATGAAATGTGAGGACAAGACGGACCCTATTGCTGTTGGGAGGGGTGGGGGTGAGAGTGGAGGTGCAGGAAATGACAGATATACGGGTGCGAGCTCTCTCAACCACAGTCGGGAGTAAGCCCCGGTTAGAAAAGAAGTTGGACATCTCGGATGTCCTGGAGTGGAAAGCCTCATCATGGGAGCAGATGTGGCGGAGGTGGAGAAATTGAGAAAAAGGGAGAGCATCCTTGCAAGAGACAGGTTGGGAAGAGCTGTAATCGAGGTAGCCGTGGGCATCAGTTGGTTTGTAGAAGATCTCGGGGGATAAAGAATCTCCTGAGATGGAACTGGAAAGACTGAGGAAGGAGAGAGAGGTGTCAGAGATAGTCCAAGTGAATTGCAGAGCAGGGTGAAAATTAGTGGCAAAATTTATGAAACTGTTGAGTTCTGCACAGGTACAAGAGGTGGCACCAATGCAATCATCAATATAGTGGAGAAAGAGTTGAGGAATGGGGCCAAAGTAGGCTTGGAACAGAGACTGTTCACCATAGCCAACAAAGAGGCAGGCATAGCTGAGACCCATGCGAGTGCCCATGGCTACACCCTTGGTCTATAGAAAGTGAGAGGAATCGAAAGTGAAGTTGTGTAGGGTGAGGACAAGTTCAGCCAGGCGGAGCAGAGTGTTATTGGAAGGGGATTGGTTCTGTCTCTGGTCAAGAAAGAAGCAGAGGGCGGAGAAGCTGTCATGATGGGGAATGGAGGTATATAAGGACTGGACGTCCATGGTGAAGATGAGGTTATGTGTGCCGGAGAACTTAAAGCTATGGAAGAGTTGGAGAGCATGTGATGTGTCACAGACATAGGTGGGAAGGGATTGGTCCGGGGGGACAGGATAGTGTCCAGGTATGAGGATACGAGCTCCTTGGGGCAAGAGCATGCGGAGCCAATAGGTCTGCCAGGACAGTCCTTCTTGTGGATTTTGGGGAGGAGATAGAAGCAGGCAGTCCTACGTTGCGGGACTATCGTGTTGGTAGTTGTGGGGTGGGGGGGAGGGGATGATCTCCCAAGGTGATGAGGTCAATGATGATGCGGGGGATAATGTCCTGGTCGGCCTTGGTGGGGTCCTGGTTCAGGGGTAGGTAGGAGGAAGTGTCCAAGAGTTGGCATCTGGCCTCTACAAGGTAGAGGTCAGTATGTCAAACTACCACGACACCACCTTGAGTTCCTCCAGCATCACTGTGTTTTTCATCTAGATTCCACTATCTGCAGTCCTTTGTTTCTTTGATAGTGAATCTTGTTGAGCTATTTCACCGTGTAAGGTGATGTCACTTTTTGATTTCTCTAGATATTGACAACATACAGTTCTAGCAAGGGTCTCTGGACAGCAATAGCAAATGCTGGGTCTTTTTATCATAAGTAACAGGTTAGTTTTGGCTTTGAGTCCCTTGGCTGTATCAGCCGCTTTCTACAGACAGGTAGAATTTTAAAGGCAGAGATCAATAAAATGAGTGGAACATTTATGGGATAAGGTAGCTCAAAACTGAAGTGTTCCCTCAGGCAGGCTGCCTCTGGTGGTGTGGTGTTTTCTAGTAACTTGCCTTGAGTATTGGTCTTGACCAGTTTCTAATAAACTGCAAACCTCTGTTGTCTAGTGCACACAGAAAATGGGGCAAGGATAATCCACCTTAGGCTGAACACTGATGACGAGCATTCAGTTCCCATACTTTGTGTAAGTGGTTCTTCTACTTAAAGCTCCTTTTGTTGTGAATCATTGAAAGATGTATAATAATCAGAGTATCCAAGGCTAGTCATGAGACTGAACATGAGGCTCGGATGGTATAAGGCAGATTCCAGACAAAACCCTTTAGAATTTCTATTTATGGACATGTGCTGCATGCTTTTGTTACTGTTAACACTGTAGTCTGTTCAGTATTTAATTAAGTTTTAACAGCAAGTATAGTTCAAATCCTAATTACAATAGGGCTCTTGCTTAAGGGTGCCTTATAGATGATATAGGTCAGGTATCAAATCTGTGCATTCTGTGGTTTCCACTGTTGACAAGTTCAATGCAAACTCTACCTTTTACTTCAAAGAAACGCATTGGGTCTAGATATAGATTGATTATGAGTTAAAGATAATGGGCTTCGTTTTTATCACCATATAAACCCTATATGTGACAAATGTAATTCGGAGGTGGCTTCCCTGACACATATGTTTTGGTCCTGTCCTCTTTTGGAAAAATATTGGGAAGACATTTTTAATATTATTTCAACTGTATTGAATATTGATTTACAACCTCATCCTATTACTGCATAGCTGCTGCCTCACAGCTCCAGTGACCTGAAGTCAGTCCTGTTTTCCATTGCTGTCTGTGTGGAGCTTGTACATTTTTGCAGTGACTGCATGAGTTTCCTCTGGGTGCTCCGATTTCTTCCGAAATACCAAAAACATGCAGGTTGCAAGGCTAATTGGCTACTGTAAATTGCTCCTAGTGTGAAGGTGAGTTATAGAGTCCAGGGCAATAGATGTAGATGTGGGGTGAATAACATTTGATCAGTGTAAGTGGGTGCTTAATGGTTGGCAAAGACTTGGTGGGCTGAAGGGCCCATTTCTAGGCTATGTGACTTTGTCTCACTTTTTCAGTCACTGGTCTCCCAGCTTATACATTCAAAGCATACTGAGCTTTTAAACTTCTGGTCAGGATTTGAAATTGTGGCACACAGACTCTTTCTTATGTGGACTATCCAGCCCCATTAATGTAGTTAGAGTTAGCATTGCTGCATTCTTGACCTCCTTTTTGAATTCATTTCAATAGGAACATTGAACTTGCCCCAGATTCTCCTGGTGTGGGCTCAGTGGCAAAGTTTCCAGACAATAAGCTGGCAAACCTGAGAAAATAAACACTGCCCCCTTGAACACTTTGCACAACAATGAGATTCCAAATTCTACACTGAGGTGGAGAGGAAGATTGCATTTCACCTTGCACTTGGTCCTGAGTTTCTGCCCAGTTAAGCTGACAAATTTTTCACTGTATCTTGGTACACGTGACAATAATAAACCAATAAATTAACTAAAGGCTGGAGATCCAAGCAGAACTTTTGGCTTTTCAGAAGAGGATCTACCTTAAAATGTTGTCATTAATGCTCTCCCTATGTGTAGCTGATCTCAATAACCAAAGTACCATTCAAAATAAATTCATATTTTGTCTCTATGTATGTATTGTGGAGGGTCGTGGCTGTCACGTGACAGCACTACCCACTACCTGGTCGGAAGGCACACTACTGCCAATCAAGGTTTGGCTCCTTCCCACCCATCAGCGCACTCCTGACCATTGGTCCCTTTAAGTACCTTTGTACTTGGCCATTGACCTTTGTAATTGATTAGTCCTTGCTGGCACCGAGCCATTAGCTTTTGTAAATTACCTGGGCTGGACCTCCCAGCCCTCCAGCACTATAAAGGGCACCACATGTGCTCAACCCTTTCTCTTTGCCAGCTTCAAGGGATCACCCTGCTCCACTCCAGGCAGAGTACAGTGGAATGGAGCAGGAGAAATCATTGGTGAGGTGTGCACTGTTTAAGGGTTGGGAGGGTTTTAGTTAGTGTCCCTAGCAGCATAGAGCCATGCCTGTACTGAGTCAAGGGGTGGCGGGTATCATATTGGTTTTTTCCTTGATTGTATTTACCTAGTTTGTTTTGTGTGTGTGTGTGTTATCCCCGCTGCGATTTTCCCACACTCACTATAAACCGTGCATGTGTGTGTGTGTTATTCCCGTTACCATTTTCCCATGTTTATCTTTTGTAAATAAAATCCTTTACTGCCAAACTGTGTTCAGATTCCTTGCCTTTAAGAACCGCCACCCCCCCAGAACCTGTTTCCTCACTTACAACAACGTAGTACATTTTTACAGCTAATTTTGCTTTGGAGAAAGTCTTTTTGTTTGTTTATGGACTGAAACCTTGTCCCATTTAGTTTTGTAATGCGCTGTTTGTTTTGTTGTTGACTGAACATTGTGTGAAGCTCCCACATTGTTCAGTGCAATGTTACTGGATTGTCTATATTAAACCGTATCAATAGTGAACTGTGAAGCTTTACTGTTTCATACAGAAACAGGGTCAGTAAAAATCAATGTTGTATATTGTAAGAATGAATAGAGAACTATTCGTGCAAGTCACGGTAGTGTACTGGTTAGCGTAACGCTTTACAGCACCAGCAACCCGGCTTCAAATCCAGTAAGAGGTTTGTACGTTCTACCTGTGTCTGCGTGTGTTTCCTTCGGGTGCTCCGGTTTCCTCCCACATTCCAAAGACGTAGGGGTTAGAAAGTTGTGGGCATGCTATGTTGACGTTGGAAGCATGGGGACACTTATGGGCTGCCCCCAGAATGCACTACGCAAAAAGATGTATTTCACTGTGTGTTTCGATGTACATGTGACTAATAAAGATATCTTATCTATATTATTAAGCATAAGTAGGCTATATTTTTCCTCTTGTATACCATCACTCACTGGTGAATTATATTTCATATAGTGATAACCCCATTCAGCTAAACACATGGCTTGATCTGGAAGAATAAACACATTAAGCCATAGATTTGGGGGTTGAGGTAGAAAATAGTGCTTCAGAAATCAAGCATGACTTTAGAATAAAACATTTCCAAGCTGTTGACAATGTTTACTGTAAGTGCTAAAAGAATTATGGTTTGTGTCTAACTTTATTCTTTAAGGAATTGCTCAGCTGAATCTGATTTCTTACCGAAGTCAAACTGAAATATGAAGAGAGCATTTCCCCTGAGGCAATATGTGTCTCAGAATATCCTGGTCCGGATAATAATTTTGAAATGAATTTAGCACTTATCCACCATCACACGAGAAAAACAACTCGATTCAATTTGGTCATGGAATTTAGTTTTGGTCAAATGTTTTGATGCTTGTGTTTGTGAAAATAGCAAGTTTGTACTTTGTCATGAATTGAACACCCCGGTGCTATATTCAACATCACGTTAATTATCTTTTAATTGTTTATACTGGCAGACCAGTATCATTTCCTATGCCTAATTGTCCCTGAGAAGGGGATTCTGAGCCACCTTGAACATTGTCATAGAGTCATACAGCAACAAACAGGCCTTTTGGCCCAACTGGTCCATGATGACCAAGATTCCCATCGAAGCTAGACCCATTTGCCCACGTTTGGCCCATATCCCTCTAAACCTTTCCTATCCATATATGACTACTAAGGTGGCACCAGAGTGTGGCAACTTGTTGCAAATTGCTCTCTGCAAATCTACTCATTACTTCTACTATAATTGTTCTATTCTTTTACATCTAAATTACTAATAATGTTCTTTTCAATCTTCTTACAGGGCTGGCGATCTTCCGACTTCTGGGAATGACTGATTTACTGATCTGACTCCTGGACCCAGGTGGACACAACCAGTGAGGCCTAGGACGGGCCCATCCACAAGAGGGCCTGTACGGTGAAGAGCCGACCCCATGGAGCCCCCGCCACACCGAGACCCAACTCCCAGACTCCACTGGAGCTCCCAACGCTGAGACCTGAGTACCTACTGGAGTGAAGACCTGACCAGCAGGAACGCCTGATGCTGACCCGAGGCCCGACCTACCCGGAGGCCTGACCATCGGGGGCAGTGGAAGCCGAGTCCCAAGGTCCAACCCAACACAGGGCCCGACATGCGGAGGCCAAGGCCTGACCCGACGCGGGGCCTGACCTGTGGAGTTGCCCGATGCCAGGGCCCCTCCGGATTGGAAGCCAGACCCTACGAAACACTTGGGGCAAAGTCCCAATGCTGAAGCTCCCCTAGATGCCCCCACTTACCTGCTGGGACAGCCCACTCCACTTCAGGACCTTCAGAGCTGTATGGGAACAACAACTTACCTTGCAGGCCAGCTGAATCCACTCCAGGTCTTCCAGGTCTGTCCCGAAGAAATCACTTAACTTCAAGTTCAGACATATCTGCTCCAGGTCTTCCAGGTATGTCCTTAAGCAATCACTTACCATCCAGTCCAGGTAGTTTCACTCCAGGACTTCCAGGACCAACAAGTCACAGCCACTTACCTTGGAAGTGTGGTAAGAGGGCTGGGCTGCAGGTGAGGCTGAAGCAGCATTGATACAAGACCCCCCACCCCAGAATACTACTAGCTAATGTCCAGGCCACTGAGAACCAAATTGATGAACTAAGGGCAAGGCTGACCTACCAAAGAGAACTGAGGGCTGCTATGTACTATGTCTCACTGAAATGTGGCTTACACTACCTACACCTGACTGTGCCATTCAACCTGAGGGCTTCTGAATTCACCGAATGGACTGTACAGTGTCCTTGGGCAAAGTTAGAGGCTGAGGGGTCTGCTTCTTAATCAATAACTTAATCAATCATGGCACCGTGAGTGGCTCTGCTGCACAGGAGGGCAGGAAAAAGAGTGGCAGAGCAGTAGTAGTCAGGGATTCCATGGTAAAGGGAATAGACAGGAGCTTCTGTGGCTGCAAATGGGACTCCCGGTTGGTGTGTTTCCTCCTGGGTGCAAAGGTCAGGGATATCTTGGAGCAGCTGCAGGGTGTTCTGGAATGGGAGGGTGAACAGCCAGTTGTTGTGGTGCATGTAGGTACCAACAATATAGGAAAAAAGCGGGATGAGGTCCTATAAACTGAATTTAGGGAGCTAGGAGATAGATAAAAAATTGGGACCTCAAAGGTAATAATCTCAGAATTACTACCTGTGCCACATGCTAATCAGAGTAGGAACAGCAGCAAAGTTAGGATGAATATGCGGCTTGAGTAGTGGTGCAGGAGGGAAGGTTTCAGGTTCCTGGGGCATTGGAACCAGTTCTGGGGGAGGTGGGACCAGTACAAACTGAACAGTCTACACCGAGGGCAGGACTGGGATCAATATCCTAGGGAGATTGTTTGCTAGTGCTGTTGGGGAGGGTTTAAACTAATGTGGCAGGGGGATGGGAATCCATGTAGAAAGACAGAGGGAAGTAAAGCAGAGACCAGAACAAAAGTTAGAAAAGAGAAAAGTAAGAGTGGAGTACAGAAAAGTTAAACGCAAAGGACACAAAGTTACTCGATTCTAAAAGGCCAATGAGTGTAAGGGCACTTTATCTGAATGGCAGTAGTATTCAAAATAAGGTCAGTGAACTTGTGACACAAATCAGTACAAAGGGGTATGATTTAGTTGCCTTTACAGAAACGTGGTTGCAGGGTGGAGATGACTGGGAATTAAATATCCAAGGGTTATCAGAAAATACGGAAAGAAAGGCAGGAAGGTAAGGGAGGTGGGGTAGTGCTCTTAATTAAGAATGAGATCAGGGTGATAGTGAGAGATGATATAAGATCTAAGGAGCAGAATGTTTTGGTCCATCTGGGTAGAGATTAGGAATAGTAAAGGGGAAAAATCGCTGGTGGGAGTTGTCTATAGGCCACCGAATAATAACATTACAGTGGCACAGGCAATCAACCAAGAAATATTTGATGCCTGTAAGAATGGAAGGGCAGTTGTCACAGGGGACTGCCACGTAGATTGAGCGAATCAAGTTGGTTGAGGCAGTCTTGAGGATTTCATAGAATGCATCCGTGATAGCTTTCTTGAACAGCATGTTAGTGAACCTACAAGGGAATGTGCTATCTTAGATCTGGTCCTGTGCAATGAGACAGGTAAAATTAACGATCTTGGAGTTAGGGATCCTCTTGGAAAGAGTGATCATGGTGTGATTGAATTTCTCACACTGTATAGGTGCAATAATTTGATCTAATACCAGTGCATTATGCTTAAACAAGGGAGACTACAATGGGATGAGGGAGCAGTTGACTAGCATAGACTGGGAACACAGGCTATATGGTGGGATAGTTGAGGAACAGTGGAAGACTTTCAAGGATTTTTCATGGTGCTCAACAGAAGTATATTCCAGTTAAAAGCAAGGACAGTAAGGGTAGGGAGAACCAGCCTTGGATAACTAAGGAAATAGGGCATCAAGCTAAAAGCTCATGCATACAAAGTCACCAAATGTAGTGGGAAAGTGGAAGATTGGGAAAACTTTTAATAAGTAACAAAGAACTACTAAGTAAGCAATAAGTAAAGGGAAGATAAATTATGAAAGTAAACTAGCACAAAATATAAAATCAGATAGTAAAAACTTTTATAATTATGTAAAGCAGGAAAGGATGGCTAAAAAGGTCCCTTGAAAGATAAGAAGGAAGAATTAATACTGGGTAATGTGGAAGTGGCCTAGGCCTTGAACAACTATTTTGTGTCAGTCTTACGGTGGAGGATGTGTCTAACATGCCAAAGAGAGATGTTATGGACGCGATGGGAGGTGAGGACCTCGATACAATCTCTGTCACTAAAGAGGTAGTGATGACAAAATGAGTGGGCCTAAAGTTAAACAAATCCCCTAGTCCTGATGGGATGCATCCCAAGGTACTGAAAGAAATGGCGAAATTTATAGTTAAAGGCATTTGTGATAATTTACCAAAATTCTCTGGACTCTGGGCAGATCCCGGCAGATTGGAAGACAGCGAATGTCATGCCACTGTTTGAAAAAGACAGGTATCTATAGGCCAGTTAGCTTAACATCTATAGTTAGGAACATGCTTGAAGCTATCATTACAGAAGAAACAGAGAGATATCTGGATAGGAGTGGTTCCATCATGGATTCAGGAATAACAGGTCCTGTTTGACAAACTTATTGGAGTTCTTTGAGAATATAATGACCGCAGTATATAGAGGGGAACAAGTAATATATTGGCATGGGAGCGCTTGTGCATGAATTGGTTTGCAGGTGCAACAGGTTATCAAGAAGGCAAATGGAACGTTGGCCTTCTTTGCTAGAGGGATTAAACTTAAGGGCAGGGAGGTTATGCTGCAACTGTACAGCGTACTGGTGAGGCTACACCTGGAGTACTGCGTGCAGTTCTGGTCTCCTTACTTGAGGAAATATATATCGGCTTTGGAGGCAATGCAGAGGAGGTTCACCAGGTTGACTCTAGAGATGAGGGGGTTATCCTATGAGGAAAGATTGAGTCATTTGGGACAATACTTGCTGGAATTCAGAAGAACGAGAGGGGATTTTACAGAAACATAAAATTATGAAAGGGATAGATAAAATAGAGGCAGGAAGGCTGTTTCCACTGGTGGTTGAGACTAGAATGAGGGGGACATAGCCTCAAGATTTGAGGGAATAGATTTAGGATGGAGATGAGGAGAAACTGCTTTTCCTAGAGAGTAGTGAATCTGTGGAATTCTCTGCCCAGGGAAACAGTGGAGGCTACTTCATTAAAATATTTAAGACACAGTTTGATAGGTTTTGCATAGTAGGGGTATTAAGGGTTAAGGGGAAAAGGCAGGTAGGTGAATCTGAGTCCATGGCCAGATCAGCCATGATCTTATTGACTGATGGAGCAGGTTTGATGGGCCAAATGACCTACTCCTGCTCCTATTTCTTATATTCTTATGTGCTGACATCACCCATAGCCTGTTCTGGTCCAATCACAGAGACGCCACAACCAAGAAAGCTCACCAGCACCTCTACTTCCTGAGAAGGCTAAAGAAATTTGGCATGTCCCCCGTGACACTCACCAACTTTTATCAATGCACCATTGAATGCATCCTATTTGGATGCATCATGGCCTGGTATGGTAACTGCTCTGCCCGGGAACGCAAGAAACCACAGGGAGTTGTGGACACAACTCAGCACATCATGGAAACCAGCCTCCCCTCCATGGACTCCGTCTCTACTTCTTGCTGCCTCAGTAAAGCAGCCAGCATATTCAAAGACCCTATGGGTGTAATTGGGCAGCACGGGCTCCTTGGGCTGGAAGACCCCTTTACCATGCCCATGTTTAAAAGTTAACCCCACCCACCCCAGACATTCTCTCTTCTCCCCTTTCCCATCAGGCAGAAGACACAAAAGCCTGAAAGCACGTACCACCAGGCTCAAGGACAGCTTCTATCCTGCTGTTGTAAGACTACTGAACGGTTCCCTGGTATGATAAGATGGACTCTTGACCTCACAATCTACCTCATTATGACCTTGCACCTTATTGTCTGCCTGCACTGCACTTCCTCTGTCGCTGTGGCACTTTACATTGCATTCTATTATCATTTTATCTTGCACTGAGTCAGTGAACTGTGGAATGAATTGATCTGTATGAACGGTATGCAAGACAGGTTTTTCATTGTATCTCAGTTCAAGAGAAAGTAATAAACCAATTACAATTCTAATCCTATCCATGTACCAGTTCAAGTACCTTTTAAATGTTGTTAATGTACCTGCCTCAACCACTTCCTCTTGCAGCTCATTCCATACTGACCATTCACTGGGTGAAAGAGTTACCCCTCAGGTTCCTATTGTATATCTCCCTCTCACTTAAACCTATGCCCTGTAGTTCTTTATTTCCCAGCCATGGGAAAAAGACTATGCACATTCACCCTATCTATGCCCCTCATAATTTTATACACCTCCATAAGATCACCCCTCATTCTTCTACACTCCAATGATAAACGTCCCAACCTGCTCAGCCTCTCTCCATAACTCAGTCCTTTGAGTCCCAACAACATCATCATAAATCTCTTCTGCACTTTTTCCAGTTTAATGGTATCTTTCCTATAGCAGAGTGAGCAAAACGGAACAGTGTTCCAAATGCAACTTCACCAACATCTTGCACAACTGCAACATAACATCCCAACTTCTGTACTCAATGCCTGATTGATGAAGGGCAGCATGCCAAAACCCTTCTTTACCACCCTGTCTATCTGTGACACCACTTTTAAGGAACCATGTACTTGTACTCCTAGGTTCCTCCGTTCTACATCACTCCCCTGGGCCCTACCATTCACTGAGAAAGTCCTACCCTCATTTATCTTCCCAAAATGCAATACCTTGCACTTGTCCGAATTAAACTCCATTTGCCATTCCTTGGACCACTTAATGAGCTGAGCAACATCCCTCTGTAAATCCTGATAACCATCTTCATTGTCAATGACACTGCCTATTTTAGTGTTTTCTGCAAAGTTACTAACAATCTCATGCAAATATTCTAAGTTTCTAACATTCCCTTGTACATTCTCATTCAAATACTTGAAAAAATGACAAACAACAATGGGCCCAGCACTGACCCCTGAGGCACACTACGGTCATGGGACTCCAGTCTGAGAAACAACCTTCCACCATCACCCTCTGCTTCCTACCACAAGCCAATTCTGGATCCAATTAACTAGCTCTCCCTGGATCCCATGCAATCTAAATTTCCATAGCAGCCTACCATGTGGAATCTTATCAAAGGTCTTACTGAAGTAAGGTTTTTGATAAGGTTCTGTTGCAAATGCCACTGTGATCTTTCTCATTAAGTTATTCCTCCAGTTCTCAGACTATGGCATTCCAGGATTTAGACCCAGGGGCCATGAAGGAAGAGCAATATATTTTTAAGCCAAGATGTTGTATGACAGGCAGCTGTTGCTATGTACCTTGTTCTTGGTGTGTCACTCTTGTAGTATTCTGAATGAATAGTTCCAGGTTCAAGTTCCACTCAATAGAACTGAGCCACACTGACAGATGGGAACTTAAATCGATGTCCTGCCTGCTATGTAGACGGCACAAGGGATCTGATGCTACAAGAGCAGGAAAGTTCTCCAAATGACCTGGTCAATACTCATTCTTCTATCATCAGTAAAGCAATTTACTTATTCAGGACCATACTGTTGTTTGTGAACCTTGCTGTGTATAAACTGGATGGAGTTTTTTTTCTATACCTACATTTCAAAGAATACCTCTGTGGTTGGTAAGCTCTTGGGGACATGCTGAGATTATGAAAACCGTCTTCAAATACAAAGTCTTTCTCTCAATATGTTGAACATATTTGTTTTTTCCCTCTTTTTATTATTACTGTACTGTTATTTTATTTACAGGCACTAATATTTGCCAGTACTTTGTTATTGCAGGACAACACAAATTATTAAGAATTTGTTGTTTGAAGATAACTTCCTAATCCCTCAACTCACTTTTTTGGGGATATATTCCAGAGCAGGCTGGTAATTTAAATTATTATTCCCTTTGCAGCCTTTATGGCATCAGAAATATTGGCTAGATCTGCACAATCTTGTTAGGTTTCATAAAATCACAACTGACATTTGATAAAGTCCATTTGCTGGTTAGCAAATAAGAAACACAAGGGGGTTGAAGGAAGTGTGACATTCAGTCGAAGGTTGTCAGTCGAAGGATAATGATTGACAAGTGATTCCATGATTGGTAGGCTGTTTTCAGTGAAGTTCTGCAGGCTCAGTGTTAATCCTTTTCTGTTTGTTATGTATATCAATGATTTTTGATTAAATGTAAACTGCATGGTTAAGAAATTTTCAAATAATACCAAAATTGCCTGTGTGGCTGAGGGTGGGGGAAAAGGCTTTAGACTTCTGGAATAGACTGGCCTTGTAAACTGAAAAGCAGCAAATGAAGTTCAATCCTAACAGATGAGATTTGGGCACAACAAATTGGGTCAAGAGGTTCTCAATAAATGGTTGTGAAGAGTAGAGCAATAAAGGGGCCTTGGATTGCATGTCTGCTGAGCTCTGTATTTAGTAGTGTAAGTAGATAAAAATAATTCAGAAGGCATGTAGAATACCTTTCCTTGTAGGAAAGATTACAGAAAATAAGAGCATGGAAATTATGTTGGAACTGTATAATACATGAGTTAGAATAAGACTCAATCTATTCGCAATGTTTACTGTACCTGCTAAAAGAATTATGGTTTATCTAAATTTATTACCTCAGGCACTATAACATTAATTTATAGACTGAACTATCATTTATTATTAAAACACCAATTACACAAGGTCAGCATTTATTGACATCTCTAAAAAGATGGTGGCTGTGGGCTGTGATCTCGAATTTTTGCAACCAACATGAGAAAAGAACTCTTGCTGGTAGGTTGGGAGTCCCAGGATATTGACCTGGAGACAATGAAGGTATTTCCAAATCAGGATGTATGTGATTTGGAACTTGGCTTTTGTACTTGTGCTGGATTCCACTGTGATAAAGGATAGGGGTGCTCACGTTCATAATAAATTATGACAAGAATCTGAATAAGGCCTTGAGTTTATGCAAGAATTTCATTTGCCTTAACAAACAGCAAAATCCTTTAGAAATCATGGGGTACAGTGTCAACTTTAGACACAATTGGTCTTTCCAATGTAAATATTCTTTGAAGTGAACTAAAATGATAGATTGCTGTACTATACATAAGTGAAGTGTACCTTTTAAGAACTGGGATAACTTTGATACACTGTTGTACCAGACATTGCTAGTTAGGTGAGAGTTGCTGCCTTCAGTTAAAATGTTCTGTTGAAAGCTCTGTTGTTTCTATAAACAACAACACAAAGAAGCCTACAAACACTAAAGTTTCCAACGACACTTGTTTGCATATCAGCAGATGTAAGAGTTGCCATGAATTACACCTGCAGAGCAGCATGAACAGATGTGATTGAGAACAGTCTTGAAAACCTGAAGAGATTAGATTAAGTTCTTTTACCTTCATGATTGGAGTTAAGAGACACTCTGCGGGGTGTTGGGTTGGGGGGAAGAAAAAGTCCCATTGCCTGAATCATCTGGTTAATTGGTCTCATCTATATTGGTAGGGAGTGATTTCAGTCCGACCATTTATGGGACTGCACTTTTTCTGCACAGAATTTTAGTTATTTAAAATTAACTCAATTCATCAAACTTTGTATAATACAACTTGAATTTGAACTGTGCTAAACAGCTTGAAGGAATTGTAATTTTCCCTTGCATATAGATGACTGACACAGAAAGAAATCAAACACTCTCAAGAGGGTGTCCAATTAAACACAAAACAACCTCTGACTGTAGAAATCAAAGCATGATAAGGGAGTCTGGCTGTGTTGTGAGTTTCAGCCCATGTAGATAGCAAGGAAGCATGTCAAGGTGGAGGGGCAGGTCCATACTGATCCCAAGAATGATGGAGCAGTGCCATAAGTCATTAGTAGCATGACAAGATTAAGAAAGGGGATGATATTTGTCTGAGTCAGACAGAGTTACAGTATGAGGCATCTATCAGAGAGACAACTGAACGCTCCTTTCTGTTGTACATGCACATCAGCATCTTAATGGAATTGTTCTGAAGACACATTGTTCTTTTTGATAAGGTGCTGAATAAAGGGCTTATCCATAAGATAATGATGCATGGAGTTGGCGGTAATGTATTGGCATGGATAGAGGATTGGTTATCCAATAGAAGGCAGAGTTGGGATAAATGGGTGTTTCTCTGGTTGGCAATCAGTGGTGTACAGGGTGCCACAGGGGTCGGTGCTGGGTCCGCAACTGTTCACGATATACATTAATGATTTGAAAGAGAGGACCAAGTGCAGCGTATCTAAGTTTGCTGATGACACTAAATTGAGTGGAAAAGCAAATTGTGCAGAGGATGCAGAGAGTCTGCAGAGAGATATAGATAGGTTAAGTGAGTGGGTAAGGGTCTGGCAGGCGGAGTACAATGTTGGTAAATGTGAGGTCATCCACTTTGGAAGGAAAAATAGAAGATCAGAATATTATTTAAATGGTGAAAGATTGCAGCAGGTGGTTGTGCAGAGAGACTTGGGAGTGCTGGTGCATGAATTGCAAAAGGTTGGTTTGCAGGTGCAGCAGGTTGGTTTGCAGGTGCAGCAGGTTGGTTTGCAGGTGCAGCAGGTTGGTTTGCAGGTGCAGCAGGTTATCAAGAAGGCAAAAGGAATTAAAAAAAAATTTATTTACAGCGTGGTAACAGGCCCATCTGGCCCAACGAGTCCACGCCGCCCATTTTAAACCCAAATTAACCTACCCGTACGTCTTTGCAATGTGGGAGGAAACCGGAGGACCCGGAGGAAACCCACGCAGACATGGGAGAATGCACAAACTCCTTACAGACAGCGATGGGAATCGAACCCCGATTGCTGGCACTGTAATAGTGTCGTGCTAACCGCTACGATACTGTGCTGGCCTTCCGTAGCTTCCATTGGCAGAGGGATTGAATTTAAGGGCAGGGAGGTTGTGCTTCAACTTTACAGGGTACTGGTGAGGCTGCACCTAGAGTACTGCATGCAGATCTGTTCTCCTTACTTGAGGAAAGATCTACTGGCTTTGGAAGTGGTTCGGAGGAGGTTCACTAGGTTGATTCCAGAGATGAGGGGGTTAGCCTATGAGGAGGTTAGCCTGTGAGGAGACGTTAAATTTCCTGAGACAATATTTGCTGGAATTCAGAAGAATGAGAGGGGATCTTATGGAAACATATCAACCTCTGTATACTGAACTGAAAAAGTCATTACAATTGAATCATTAGATCTTGAATTCTAAAACAGTATCAAAGTCTTCTTCTGCTCTCAGTGAAGGAAAGGCTTATGAAAAAGGGATTATTGTACAAAAGTTGCTCTAAATTCCATGTGCTGAAAGCCCTGTTCTATTGAGGAGTTGATTGGTTGAGTAGACTCAAGGCATATTGATTCCAGAGTCCAGCCAGATCCATCCTTGGGAGCTCCAGGATTAGATCCTGAAGGACACAACTGTGCATGATATAGCAAACTAGGATGATCTTGGGCATGCCTTTGGGAATACTGCACTACACTTGTGGATCCGTCCAAAGGCTTGAAGTAGGATGTCAATGGCTCTCTCCATGACCTACTAAGTGGCCTCATTCCATCTCTACTTTATTTTATAATGTATGAAATAGATATTTCGACCATGGTGTTGTGTGAAATGGCTCTTTTCAGCCTTAAGGATCAAGGACTCTGGACACGAGCTTTGGATATCAAAACTAGTTTAATCACAAAGGCAAGCGCGGGACAGAATGGATGGGAACAGACACAATCTACCTCACATGCAGGATACCGCAAACACAAGAGGGAATCGCAACGAGGGCAAGGTACACTCACACACACATTGATACACACAAGCACACAATAACAATGTGCAACTTCAGGATATAATACTTCAATGCCCGACCCACACTAGCATTGGCTCTAACACTGCCCGGAGTCTGAGTGAAACACTGCCAGACCATGTGGTGATGCACTCTTACCAGTGATCTCTGCAGCATTGTCTCACTACTCCTGGGGTCTTCAAAGAGGAAGGGCTAGGGGATGCAGCCCTTTTTATGGTGCTAGGAGGCTGGGTGGAGCCTCACTGTTGTGATTTAAATGAGCCAATAGTTTGGGGGTCAAGGACAAAGGTGCCTGCCACAGCCAATGGTCAAGCAGGTTCAGAGACAAAAGGTACTCTCACACCTGAGGGGTGGGTGGAGCCGCACCTTGATTGACAGTGGTATAACTTCTGATCTGAGGAGCAATGCTGTCCTCTGGTCAGTGGGGGTCAGTGTCATTACTGACACGTGACAGCCATGTGCTGTCTCACTACACTCCACCCCTCGGAAGTTAGATGACTTGCTAATCAAGGGAGGAACTATCAGGGTACACAGAAACCATAATCAACAAAAGGAGGGCAATGGCCAGTGGGTGACAGTAGCCCAATATCCCCCAGTGACCCAAACAGCCACTTGTTTCCCGTAAGGTGTCGTCCTGGAGGAGCTGGTCCCTTGGCTCTGAGTTTTGGCCACCGAGTCCCCAAAGTGAGCAGCCAGTTGGAGGGGTTGCTGGATTTATCAGAGATAAAGGTGCAGCACTCCTTTGTAATCACCGCACATGTACCAACATTCGCAGCAAGTGTATCATCCAGGGCTGTCTGATTCAACCAGGTTACCAGCCTGACTGCAGCCAGCTCTGCTGCCGTCATCGTTTCTCGTGGGACAGTCTGGCCATGCAATACAGGGGGCAGGCTATCCTATCGAGCCTCTCCACCTCCGCGATGGCCCTGCTGTCCCTGTACCCGCTGTGTGCTGGGTGCTCTCCCTATCCATCGAGTGTGGATTCAGGGCACAGTCAAACACTGGAAGACAGCAACTGTACCAGCCCATGGGGAGCCACGGGTAGGTACTGGAGCCGGAGATCCAGTGGGTCCTGTTCAGAGTTTAGGGAGCCCCAGCTTAGCAGCACCATCAGCAGTGGTCATGGGGCACCTGGACACCAGTCTTGCTCAAACTCACAACGGCCAGCTGAAAAGGTGGAACTGTACTCATCCTGGAGTCTACACCAGCATTCCTTTGGCGTGCTCAGTAACTGTGGAATGCTCTGAGTGTTGGGACACACGTGGAGGTCAAATTGTATGAAGGGAAATACCAGCTCCTGAAACACCCACCCCACTCGGAATCTCTGGAAGGAATGTGCAGTGGTGGGGGAAATGATGAGGAACTGCCATCCAGCCCCCCAGAACACGAATATAATGAGCCTGACAGGCGCAACAGGGAGACTGAACCGCGCAACACCAAGAGACCGAACCCGACAGAAGCAACAGAGATAAAAGGAAAACTAATAAAAAAAACAAGGGAGTCCATGTAAACAGTCCATTCTGACAAGCAGCCAAGGGAATCATCATCGATGGCAAGGCTTCAATGGCGTGGCCGGGATTCAGGGGTAGATGTAACCGTTCCATGTGCTCCACGGTTCCGTCTATGGAGGTGCTGGTGGATCCGTGGGTAATTTCAAGGGAAGGTTGAGCAGACATCTCGTCAATCATCACAGTCAGCAGGAGGAGATGGAGGGGAGGGCAGAGCAGTGCCATCGTCCTGTAGCGGGGGAAACAAACTTATTCCCGGTGAGTTAGGTGTTGGGTATGGAGACAGGACAGGTTGGTTCGACCCGGAATCGCGACCCAACGAGTGTCCCCGGAACCGCACGCAACAACTTCTCTCCTCTGAGGGGGGCCTTGTGGCTGTCAGACGTAGACCCTCCCAGACTCCTCATTCCTGGGGGATTCGGGGTCTCGCAAGTCGGATGGTGGGGAGTAACCCAGATGGCGGGATAATGGAGACCCCCACCCCCCCCTTGGCCAGTGGGCCATGTGTTCAGCTGATCGACGGCCTGCTGTAGCACGCCCGACCACCCCTGCAGTGTGCGGGAGGGTGTCAGTGAGCGTATCGTTTCCTTCAGCAGGCGATTCATCCTCTTGATCAGGCCTGATGCCTGGGGATGGTAGGGGATGTGAAACAGCCACGAGATCCCCTCCTCTGCCGCCCAGTTTTGTACCTTGACCCCTGTGAAATGGGAGCCCTGATCAGACTGTACCTCCCACGGGACTCCATAGATGGAGCAGAGGTACTGTAATCCTTTGGTGTTGTTCTGGTCGGCCCTTTCACAGGGCACCACCACCAGGACACCTGAGTATGTGTCCACCATCGTTAGGGCGTATTGCTTTCTATTATGGTGTGGGACCGGTCCGATGTAATCTATCTGCCACACACGACCCGCTCCCATGCCACGGCGAATATGGCCTGCTGGCCCCGTCGGCCAACCTCGTGGTTATACCTGTTGGCAGATGGGGCAGTTCATGACCGTGGTCTGACACTGGTCCATTGTAAGGGCGACCCCAAACCGTTCTGCCCAGTGACGTGTACCGTCGGCCCCTATGTGGCCACTCTTACGGTGCGCCCATGCAGCTAGGGCGCTGAAGTCAGGTTCATCCGGGGGAAGGGTAGCGCAACATATCTGGGCAGCCTGGTCCACAGTGGCATTATGGATGGCCTCCTGGGTCTTTTTGTGTGTATGGGCATCCACGTGGTGGACCAATATGTGTCTTTGGGCCACTTGGTCCCAGATATAGCGCCAATGTTCCTGGCCCCAGAGGGGGCATCCTTGAATTTCCCACCCCGTTTCGTGCCACCGCACCATCCACACCGCCATACTGTTGGTCACTGCCCAAGAGTTGGTATAGATGTGCACTGGCCTGGTGGAGCTCTGTAGCGTGAGTGCCACTGCTGCGAGCTTGGCCAATTGACTGGACCCTCCCACTCCCTCTTTTGTCCCTGTGGTGGGATGAAGTGCTGCCTCCCATTTTTCCAGGGGCTGGAGCCGTCTGTGAACCAGGGATCGAGCTTCTGCTTGGGATCGAGGGAGTCAAAAGGTTGGCCCCAGGACACAGGGGAGGGCGCGACCTCGGGAATGTCCGGGAGTGATTCCTGGGACTGGGGAAAGGACATGACCTCTTCGTGGAGGCGGCTGACCCCTTCCGGACTGGGCTCGGCCCAGTTCAAGATGTACCACTTCCACTTCACCACCGAGGACCTCTGGGCTCGGCCCTCTTTGTGAGTGGAGTTGGAGGACTTGACTCATTGCGTGATGGGCAGATGGGGGCGAAGGATGACGGGGTCAGTGCCAGTTTGGTGGTCTGTGGTGAGGAGCGCTAGGTAACAGGCCAGCAGCTGGCGCTCAAAAGGGCCATAGCGGGCGGCGGCCTCCGGCAAGGGTCCAGAAGCCGAGCGGGACTTGTCACCCCTGGGTCCTTTGCCAGAGGCTCCATTCAGTGACCGACTCGCTACTGGAGATTGTAATTCAAAGGGGACCCCTTCCTGACAGGGGGCAAGGGGCAGGGCTTGCTCCACAGCTTGCTTCGCTGTTTCAAAGGCAGCCTGCTGTTCAGGCCCCCAGGAAAAGGTGGCCTTCTTTCAGGAAACCCTATGGAGGGGTCTCAGGATCATAGTAAGGTGCGGGATATGTTGTCGCCAGTAGCCCAGGAGGCCCACGAACCTCTGTGTGTCGGTTTTGCTCTTGGGGACGGCAAAATTCAATATTTTGTTCCGGGCGGGCTCAGGGATCTCTCTCCCGCCGGCGTGCAATACGGACAATAAGGACAATACATCCTGGGCTGGGCCTTGCACCTTTTCCATATTAATGGCCCAGCCCCGCTCTCTGAGAGAGGAAATTACCATGTCAAGGGCTTCTGCAACAATGACCTTGGAATGGCCTTGCAGCAAGACGTCATTGATATAATGGGTGGCTACCACCCTGAGGGGAAGTTCAGTAGTCTGCAAATCCCGTGCAATTAACCCATGGCATATCGTGGGACTGTGGTACCCTTGGGGGAGGTGTCTAAATGTATATTGCCTCCCATCCCAGGTAAAGGCAAACTGATCCTGAGAGGTATCGTGGAGGGGGATGGAGAAGAAAGCATTGGCCAGATCTATAATGGCGTACCATGACTTGTCTGGGCGCCCTGACACATTCTCCACGAGGGTGACTATATCAGGTACTGCAGAAGCGGGGGGTGGATGGGGGGGGCAGCCTTGCTCAACTGTCGGTGGTCCACCATCATGCGCCAGGTCCCGTTCTTTTTCCGGACGAATCCAGACGGGGCTATTGAAAGGGGAGGCTGCAGGCCCAATAACTCCCTCCCGCAGCAAGGCTTGCATAGCCTCAGTGATATCCTGGTGTCTCCCCGGTACCCTATACCATCAGCTGTAAACTACCTGAGAGGGAGGGGGGAAGACAACTGGCTCCCATTTAGCCACCCCGACCACCACCGTGGCTCGGGCGACTCCGAAATTAAACTTGCCCTGATTAGTGTGTAGGGACTGTCCCTTTAGGACATTTGTCCCCAGTATACACTCGGGCGAGTCCACAATTAAAATGGCCACCTTTCGGGGGGCATTGGTTCCTGATGGCCATGCGGACCTTGACCTCCTTTGCTGGTAAGAGGGAATCCCCCAACACCTCTATTTGCATCTGTGGCCCCTTCCAAATAGCAGGGTTCCCTGGTACGATGGTGTGCTGGGGACCTGTGTTGACAAGTGCCATCCACCTCTGTACATTCCCTTTTCCCCAGTGTACTGCTACAGGTATATGTGGCCTCAGATCCCCCCCGGGCGTGGAAGGGTGACGGAGCAGACACACTGGGGACCCTGGCCTTCATCCTATGGGAGGGGGCTGGGGGCCTGCCAATCCGTGGGTGAGGGCTCCTGTGGGCAGAAACGGGCCATCTCCTGCCGCAACTGGTCCCATAGCTGAGCTATGAACGCAGGAGAGGCCGTTTCAGGTAAGGGAGGAGCAGAGGCAATGTCAGCCTCTACAGGGGCAGCCCACGTGCCCCTGCGGTTGGGGGCACCCCCTGAGTCAGGCTTGGAGCCGGGGTAGCCCTGGATCTTTCAGCGGCCAAGCTTCCCCCCGTAAAGCTCCTTCCAGCGTGTGTGGAGAGCGGAGGTCGGAGTTCCATCTATACTCGCACCATCCACCCCTGCGCACAACAGGTCTAAGTACGGCTGCCTTTGCGTGGCACGGGGGGAGGTGTCCCCAGCCCTCATCTTTGCTCTGCGGACCTGGGTGGGTACCCCCTGCTTCATGTACTCCAATCCCTCCAGGAGGGTGATGGTGTCCCGTACGGTCTTCCCCCCGATCGGTCCCTTGAGGGGCAGGACCACTGGTCTCAATTCGGGGCGTGCAGTGGCGACTATGTAGCCTGCTGGAGTGCTGGTCGCCACAGTATTTTCTGAAAGCTCCAGGTCACCTGCCCTCTTGTAAATACCTGTCACTAGCGCCAATTCTCTAATGATCCCTGTGCCCTCGCTGACTGTATTCCACTGGGGTCGCCCGAATAGGTCCCATTCTAGGAGGGTAGGGTACTGGGTCCTTACTGCTGTCACTACCAAGTTCCACAGCGTGACATCATTCCCAGACCTCCCTGGTGGCACCCGCAGGGCGTTGTTGATGCTTTGCTGGTCGGACAGGCTCCACAGGGCACATGCCTCCTGGTGGGAGAGGCTCACATTGGAGGGCCCCCCCCCCATCCCACAGCCAGAGCAACCACGTGGCCAGGTTCTCACCTGGCTACTGGCGGTACCAGTCTGGCAGCTGCGTTAACTCCTTGATGGAGAAATCCCAGGTCTCCGTGACCTCAGAGGGGCTCCGTCCATTCTCCCCTGGGGCTGCCTCATCCCCGTTCCCCTCCCTCGTGGAGCAGACCTGGTACCATGTTCGGACAGGTCGAGCCTGCAAGGGCTCGGGGGCAGAGGGTGGTGGTCGGGCTTGGAGAGGCTCCTGCTCTTCAAGCGTCCCTTCCTTGTCCGTGTCCATCCATATATCCCCGTCCCCAAGCCATGTGGCTAGCTGGTTGCTGCGTCAGACCAGGGCTCGGATTTTAAAGGGATCTGGCTGCCAGCCAGCCCTGCGGGCAGCTTGTGGCTGTTGCACCTGGACCAGTTGGCAGGCGACCTCGGTACCCCGGACCTCAAGATCATTGGCCCAGGTCTGGGCAGTTTGAACTGCCTCCTGCAGTGTGCAACATTGTTGCTGGGGCGTCTATCTCTCTTTCCCTTACAGAGCAGGTATCCTGCACCTGGCCAGTGATCTTGACCTGATGCCATAGGAGGAATGCTAGGAGCCAGAGGGCACCCCTTGGGCTCCCTCTGGCACTGGGGAACACTGACTGCTGGAGAAGGGCCACCACATGGTGTCCCAGTTTCTCACCACGTGGATTTAGCTGCTTGGGCTTGCCATGGTTTTCCAGCAGGCTGGCCAAGCTCCCTAACCCCTCACTCTCGTCTGTCCACCCCAGGATCCTCTCCTCTGTTTCTGCGCTAACCTTGTATCCCCAGTTCCAAAACATTCTCCCCACGTTTGTGTCCAACGAAAATCCTCAAGACCCTGCTCGCAGCGCCAGATGTTGTGTGAAGTGGTTCTTTTCGTCCTTAAGGATCAAGGACTCTGGACATGAGCTTTGGATATCAAAACTAGTTTAATCACAAAGGCAAACGTGGGACAGAATGGATGGGAACAAACACACTTTCACTCACACGCAGGATAACGCAAACACGAGAGGGAATCGCAACTAGGGCAAGGTACCCTCACACACACACTGATACACACAAGCACACAATAACAATGTACAACTTCAGGACATAACACTTCAATGCCTGACCCACACTAGCATTGGCTCTAACACTGCCTGGAGTCTGAGTGAAATGCTCCCAGACCATGTGATTTCTGCAGCATTGTCTCACTACTCCTGGGGTCATCAAAGAGGAAGGACTAGGAGATTGCAGCCCTTTTTATGGTGCTAGGAGGCTGGGTGGAGCCTCACTGTTGTGATTTAAACGAGCCAATGGTTTGGGGGTCAAGGACAAAGGTGCCTGCCACAGCCAATGGTCAAGCAAGTTCAGAGACAAACGGTACTCTGACACCTGAGAGATGAGTGGAGCCGCACCTTGATCGACAGTGGTATAACTTCTGATCCGAAGAGCAATGCTGTCCTCCGGTCAGCAGGGGTCAGTGTCATTACTGTCATGTGACAGCCATGTGCTGTCTCACTACACATGGCAAAAGAGGTTAGGACTATCCCCAACTAACCATGCATTAAGCCAATTACTTCCCAAATATGGGAGCAATATCCCAGATTCTTATGATGTATCAGCCAGTATGCATGGCATTTAGAGCTGGGAATCTTAGATGTGCTTTGTATTAAAGGAATGGAATCCCATTGTGGCTAGTCTGTTCTGTGGCTTCTCTTAGATGAATCATTAATTGCTCTGAGCACCTTCACCAAGCTTTAAGAAACAAGAAATAGAAACAGGATTAGGCCTTTCTGTCCCTCTTACCCATTTTGCTACTCAATTTCTTTTGCCTCAGTGCAATTTTTGTAATCTAAACTACAGAAGTCTTTGCTATAAGAAATAAGAATTTTACGCAAATGGGAACAAAACCAAGTTTCTGGCAATTTATTGACAGAAGTGGAAATATTTGTATTTTGGTGCTATATTTGAGTTAGAACTATAGAATAATACAGCACAATACAGACCCTTCGGCCCACCATGTTGTGCCAACCTTCAAACCACACCTAAGACTATCTAACTCCTTCCTCCCACATATCCTTCTATCTTAAATTCCTCCATATGCTTATCTAACAATCTCTTGAACTAACCCAACATATCAGCCTTCACCACCACACTAGGCAGCGCATTTCATGCACCAGCCACTCTCTGGGTGAAAAACCTCCCTCTGACGTCTCCCTTGAACTTCCCACCCATTACCTTAAAGCCATGCCCTCTTGTATTGAGCATTGGTGCCCTGGGGAAGAGGCGCTGGCTGTCTACTCTATCTATTCCTCTTACTATTTTGTATACCTCTATCACATCTCCCCTCATCCTCCTTCTTTCCAATGAGCAAAGCCCTAGCTCCTTTAGTCTCTCCTCATAATCCATACTCTCTAATCCAGGCAGCATCCTGGTAAATCTCCTCCGCACCCTTTCCAACGCCTCCACATCCTTCCTATAATGAGGCGATCAGAACTGGACACAGTACTCTAAGTGTGGTCTAACCAGGGTTTTGTAAAGCTGCATCATCACTTTGCGGCTCTTAAACTCTATCCAACGACATATGAAAGTTAACATCCCATAAGCTTTCTTAACTACACTATCCACCTGTGAGGCAACTTTCAGTGATCTGTGGATATGAACCCCCAGATCCCTCTGCTTCTCTACACTGCCCAGAATCCTGCCATTTACCTTGCACTCCGCCTTGGAGTTTGTCCTTCCAAAGTGTACCACCTCACACTTCTCCAGATTGAAGTGAGAGTGAAGAGCAAATGAATCCAAGGTTTTTTAAAGGCAAGTGGAGAGAAATTAACTTCTCTTTAGCAGTAGGGAAGTATTTAGGTCCTTTGAATGACTAATGATTCATGCATTGTGAATGAAGCAGAAGGAAGAGAGAAGAAGGGTAGTAAACATTTTTGCTGCTGCGCTGTGAGTACTACATCAAACTTAATAAAGTTATCGAAGAGCAAGATATAGGTTGCGTCTCCTGTTGAATGCTGGCTTGTACGATTCCTTGGCTGATTCAAAGTTTCAACATGGGGCCTGCCCTGAATGACCTAAATTCCAAAGCATCAGTCAATTCATCTTGGTGTTGCCATTTGATCAAATTTAAAAGAGTGGCTGTCACCATTTCAAGTTTTCTTAAAATTCTTCTGCAGAACCTTTCACTGCCTACTATATCAATTACATTGGTTCCATTATCAGGCTGTTCATTTCTTTTATCATTGTCTCAAAGAGGTTTAAATGAATTGATTCAGTTTTACATTGGCAATAAGGGCTTCACCACTAGATCAGATAAATGATATAAAATTAAATCTAAGGCGCGGTTTGCATGCTATCAAATTGACTCTGTCAGAACAAATTGACTTTTAGTTAATATCAAATAGACTCCCTCTAATTGATTAATGAATTATTTTAGTTAATACCAAAGACACTGACAAATTCCATAACTAGTAATGTTAATTTTAAATGAAAAAGGTTCTTCAACTGACGCTCCAATTTCAGTATCTTCTTGATAACAATACCCTTAGGTTAGTTAAGTCTGCAAATGTGTAACGTTTATTCCCCGTCTAACTCACTTATTGTGTAAATATTGTTTTCCTATTTTTCATCCTGTAATGGATTTTGTTTGGCTGCTTTCTTATTGTTTTACAAATAGAAATTGCCTAAAACTTCTCAATGATAGTTCCTCCTAACTGCATATTTTTAACATCAAATATACTAAGATGTATTAAGATTTCTAAAATTAGTATTTAAATATTGTTCTGGCCATTTTCTCCAACAAAACATAGGAGCAAAAAGGTGTCATTTTACACCACTTTAATTTGAGGACTTCTCTATTTATTTCCGCACCTCTGCCCCTTTGGTTCCATCAAACTTGGGAAGATACTTTACTCCAATAAGCTCCCATCTATTTCCCATATGGGTATTTCCTGTAAAACTATCAATTATCCTCGGAATTCAACATAAACTGGGTGGATCGTTTTTTGTCCTTACTAGTTGGTAACTCTGGGTGAGCACATTTTCTATTGTCAAAAGTATTTCTTATAAAGATGAAGAGGTTTTACATGATATAGGAGTTTGATGTATGTTCTTCCCTTCTCAATTTCTCCATTTTCCAATTCTGGTATATGTTAGACTGCTAGGGAATAGAAATACTTGCTTATTCCACTCCCACCAATAGATTGTAACCAAGTTTGGTTCTATTTCCTTTTGCGTTATGTTCCTCTTTCTTGCAGCATCATTGCAGACTGAAGCTAACTGTAGTTTGTAGCTTTCACCGTAGGTAACATTAGAGAGGAAATGAAATAAAATTGGCGGAATCTGCTGTATCTGCAGCTGGGCTTTTAATATCTGCATGATTCTAAGTAGCACTGAATTCATTTACAATGCATTTGGAATTTATGTTCAATTAATAAAGTGGTTACCAAATCACTAACTGATATTTAATTGCATCAATTTGCTAGGTCCAACATGTGCAGAGAAATGAAGTCAATGCTGATTTAAATGAGTTGGAGAGTTAAATCATAATGATAGTCATAAATACCAGGGTAGCCTGTGGGGATTGTCATTGCATTGTTACAAAGATCAGCCACATTACCGAATGAAATGATTTCCTGCTAAAAAAAATAATTGCCTATTTGTCCAATTAAATAGAAATATGTTATGGTAGTATAATCCAACATTTAAATTTTTGCATGCTGAAGATATATTAGAATATAATTAAATGACATCAAGAAGCAAACACACATCAGAAATGACAGCAGCTAAATATAAAAATCAGAGAAATAATGAGAATGGATATTGGCTCAAATCAAGATGTGGAATCAGTCTGGGTGGAGCTAAGAAACTGTAAGAGTTAGAGATCCATGTGACAAGAGAATTCCTGTATTCATGGGTGACTTTAAACTAAGTATAAACTGTTGAAACAAAATTTACTGGCAATAATTTGGAGGATGAACTCCTGGAGTGCATGTAAGTTGTTTTTAGACTGATACACTGAGGAGCTAACTGGGGAACAGGCTATCCTAGATTGGGTACTGTTTGATAGGAAGGGGTTAATTTATAATCTTGTTGTTTGGGGTTCTTTAGTGAAAAGTGACCATAAGTTGATAGGATCCTTCAATGCAGAGTGAAGTAGTTCAATCCAAAACTCAGATTCTAATGCACAAAGTGACCTATGAAGATATGAGGAGTGAGTTGGCGATGATAATTGGGGAGCTTCATGAAAGGCTTGATGTGGTTAGTCAACTGCTAACATTTAAGGAACAAATGGAATTACAACAAATATACTTTTCTTTGTGAAGAAAACACAAGAGAGAAGGTGACCCAGCCAAAGCCAACAAAAGGAGTAAGGGATAGTATTGGATCCAAAGAGCAGCAGTATAAAGTTGCCAGAAAAAGCAGCAAGTCTGAGGATTAGGAGCAGTTTAGAATTCAGTAAAAATGGTCCAAGAAGTTGATTGAGAGCAAAAATGAAGTCTGAGAGTAATCTTGCAAGAAACATAGAAGCAGACTATATAAGCTTCTGCAAGTACTTAAAAAGAAAGAAAAGATGAGTGAAGACAAATGTGTGTCCCTTAACGTCAGAAATGGAAGAAGTTATAATGGGAATCAAAGTAATGGCAGAAGAATTAAATAAATATTTTGGTTCTGATTTGATGAAAGAGGATGCCAATAACTTTACAGAAATGCTAAGGAACCAAGAGTTTAATGAAAAGAAGGAATGAAAAGAAAATATTATCAGTAAATAAAAATACTGCTGGAGAAAGTTAATGGGATTGAATGCTGATACATTCCATGGGTCTGATAACCTGAATCCCAGTGGTAGTTCCATGGCTCCTACTAATAGTGGGAGCCATAGAAATAATTGATGTACTGGTTATCATCTTTAAAAAATCTATAGATTTATAGAACAGTCCTGGAGGATGGTAAATATAATCCACTATTTAAAAAAGGAGTGAGAAAGAAAATGAGGAACTACAGACTGGATAATCTAACATCAGTAGAAGGAAAATTGTTGCAATCTATTCTAAAGGATGTGATAATAGGACACTTAGGAAGTACCAATAGAAATAGATAAAGTCAACGTGAGTTTATGAAAGGATAATCACATTTGATAAACCTGCAGTTTTTTTGATAACATGACTTACACATTAGATAAGGTAGCACCAGCAGATATGTTTTATTTGGATTTTCAGAAGGTCTTTAATAAAGTTTTACATTGGAAGATGGTATGCAAGATTAAATCACATTGGATTAGTGGCAATGTACTGAGTGGATTGCTTGACAGACAGGAAACAGTAGGAATAAGTGAGTCTTTTTCAGGGTGATGGATGATGACCCACAGGTTACCGCAGGGATCATTGCTAGGACTGCAGGTATTCAATGATTGGGATAAGGAAACCTAATGTTTCTAAATTTGCCAATGCCATGAAACTGTGTGGATTGTGATCAGAGAAGAGGCTTCAAGTTGAGTGAGCGTGCAAATACATGGCGGAAACAATATAATGTGAAGTACCCGCTGCTTGGTAGAAAAACAAAGGCAGCTTATTACTTAAGTGGTGATAGATTGGGAAGTGTTGATATATAAAGGGATGTGGGTGTCCTTGTATATCGTTCATTGAAAACAAATAAGTAAGTATCCCACACAGTGGTACATTAGGCATCACTGCAAGGTGTTTTGTGTCCTGGAGCAAGGGTATCCTACCACACTTATACAGGTGAGACTACACCTGGAGTATTGTGTGCAGCTTTGGTGGTCTTACCTAAGTGAGGATATACTTACCATGGAGAGACTTTTTTTGCACTCCCTCTTAAGATGGCAGGATTGTTTATAAGGTGAAATTGGATTGAATTTAGAAGAATGAGGGGAGATCTTATTTAAACACACAAACTTCTCACAGGCTGAATGCAAGGTGGATGTTCCCCTTGGCTGGGGCGTGTGATGGAGGTGTCACAGTGTCGGGTACATGGTAAGATATTTGGGACAGAGGTAAGGAGATATTTCTTCACTCGGGGTGGTGAATCTGTGGAATTCTCTACCACAGAAAAGCTGTGGAGGCCAATTTACTGAATATTAGAAGGAGATAAGTAGATTTCTGCACACAAATGCATCAAGAGGTACTGGAGGAGAT
This sequence comes from Pristis pectinata, assembly GCF_009764475.1. Lineage (NCBI taxonomy): Eukaryota > Metazoa > Chordata > Chondrichthyes > Rhinopristiformes > Pristidae > Pristis > Pristis pectinata. The sequence continues at coordinate 12,347,941 of NC_067420.1, forward strand.
TGAGAAAATGGTATTGAGATAAATGATCAGCCATAACTGTATTGAGTGGAGAGTAATCTCAAAGGGCTGAATGACCTACTTCTGCTCCTTTTATCCTATACCTCTACAAGTCCTCCTTGGGTTACCAATGCCTGACTTATGTACAGCCAGTACATGTGATGGAGCATTTGGGAGACTGGCAGGATGGATTTGCCAGCTTCTGCGGGGCTGGAGTCATCTTCTGCCATCTGGGTACTTGGTTTGTGGCCCCATTTCCAACTTGCAAACTGTCTGGGTAATGAACAGTTCACAGGAACAGAACCCTGTTGTAACCTGGGGAAATCTAGGTATTGAAGGTAGACCATCTCTCTGGCTGTGACATAGTAATGGTGTTGCTTCTCCAGCAGATTGGGAAGGAGTCATGCATTTTGGGAATAATTTAATCATTTAAAATGGAGCAGATAATTTACCTTACTCATCGACTAATTCCGTTCATAATATTGCAATAATAAAGGGCTTTGGTTCTGGGATCTTCATATAGAATCAGAAAAAAGCAATTCAAAAGTGCAAACTACATATTTGATAGTTTTATTTCTGACATGATTCAAAATGGAATGAAGGTGTATTTTAATGCACAGAAAAAGCAGTCAATATGCTCCTCTAACTTGCCTGGAAATGTGAACTCAACAATAGTGGTGAAATGTAACAGCAGATCAGGGGACATTTCTGCACGATTACACTTTTCTACACCTACTAATGATGTCAGACGCGGGGGTGGGGAGGGGATTGTGGGGAACAATTTGTTGGAATACTATTGTAGCTGTCAACTCCCAATTGATGACTTTCCCCCATCAACATTTCTACAACAGATCTTATTGACATGAGTTTCTGTTTATAACTTTGACTAATTATATTTAAATGCTGTACATTTTCTCCTCCACTAGGACTACATGAGAATTCTGGACAAATCTGGGAAAGTAAGCTTTCCTTTAAATATATTACAACAGTTTTTATCATTAAATATTTAACATTGTTTTCCAGTAACTGATGTTATTTTGTTCAATTTCTACCTATCAACCATCCCCATCAATATATTCTGGATTTTGAAAAATTTGCAATATACCTTTCAGTGTGTAAACCATGATTTCTGCAAGAATATTAATCCATTTTCTGCAAATCTTGTGGAGTTCTGATTTTGCAATAGTTCAACATGTGGGCTGTATTGCTGAGATTCCTGGAAATGTTCAACAGTACCTTCAGAACCACAGCCTTTGTGTATAAAGACAAAAGCAGCAGGTACATGAGAAAATCATCATTTCCAAGTTACTTATCGTCCTGATTTGGACATGTGTCACCATTCTATCATTTTGATCTAGCAATGATGAAAGTACACTCTTTTAACAGCATTTTCAAAGCCCCCTTAAACCTTTGTGAGTAATGCCACATGTTAGCTGATATATTAACTTGTTCAGTTCAATAACATTCTTAATATTTACATAAACTATATTAATGCCTTTTTACATTATTTTTTAATTCATAAATCATACTGTCTTTAGCTTGATTAGTAATTCAGTTCTCAGTGAAGCTGTTAGTGCGACGCTATTACAGCGCCAGCGACCGGGGTTTGATTCCCGGCGCTGTCTGTAAGGAGTTTGTGCATTCTCCCGTGTCTGCGTGGGTTTCCTTCAGGTGCTCCGGTTTCCTCCCACATTGCAAAGACATACGGGTAGGTTAATTTGGGTTTGAAATGGCGGCGAGGACTCATTGGGCCGGAAGGGCCTGTTACCATGCTATAAGTAAAATTTAAAAAAAAGTATGTGGGAAAAAAATCAGTTTCACAGAACTTTTTTCCCATAAAAAAGCTATGCTGTCCATTACATTCGTTATATCCAAAATAAATCCTTACAGGCCGTGTTAACTGTGACTTCATAAGAAATTCTCACATCTCTGTGTCAGGGATTTGTGGGTTCAAGCCCTGCTCCAAAGCTCTGGGAGCAAAATCCTAGGCAGACACTCAAGGACTGGACTGAATGACTTCTGACAGGTCCTCCGCTTTGCAACTTAATTCTAGTGAAATGAATTGGGCTGAGAAAATATTTGGCAGTAAATGAACACCAAAGAACTGCACCTTCTGGAAATCTGAAATAAAAAAATACAGAAAATTCTGGAAACAAACACTCTTTGCAACTTAATTCTAGTGAAATGAATTGGGCTGAGAAAATATTTGGCAGTAAATGAACACCAAAGAACTGCACCTTCTGGAAATCTGAAATAAAAAAATACAGAAAATTCTGGAAACAAACACTCAGCAGTTGAGAAAGCATCTGTGGAATGAGAAACAGTTAATGTTTCAGGTCAAAGATCCTTCTATTAACGTTTGTCATTAAAGCCCAGATAAAGTACTGGAATCAAGAATTTTTGAGAAATCTACTTTTCAACCAAAACTCCCTTAGTGCTGAGGAGCTCTTTATTTTTGTTTCCCTGTTGTTTCCTTTTTTCAACTTCATCCTTGTCTTACATCCTGCTTCAAACCAATTTCCTCTAAAATCCTTAATATCCAAATTACTTTCCCTGGGTCTCATGCCAGCTGCCATGTTAAGTATCCTTCACTTCGGGCTGATTCCCACTTTCTGACAAGACTACTCTGATCTCCCTTTCTTTACAAAGCTCTTGCCTGAGATATTGATGGAAAACCTGTGCCAATCCTGCCTTGCAGTCAGGACCAAGGTGGCTGTAATCAATGATATGGTGTCATGCTTCACTGGTTCTTCTCATCTTGTTCACAGTTCTTGACATCTTCACGCTTCTCTAACCATCTTCCTCCAATTTTTTTTCCAGGACGCAAGTGCTGGAATGGTTCATGATGTGGGCTGTCAGCTGAGATTCCTGGAAATGTTCAACAGTACCTCCTGAACCACAGCCTCTGTTGTGTATAAAGACAAAAGCAGCAGGTACATGTGAAAACCATCATTTCCAAGTTACTTAACATCCTGATTTGGACATGTATCACCATTCTTTCATCATTGCTAGATCAAAATGTATTTTGATTCCACCATCCATCTTAATTCCTACCTTTTGATTAATAAAACCATTAACCATGCTTTTGTCACCCCAGACCAGATTATTCATTGCTTCTTGTCCAATCTTCCATTCTCCAGCCTCTGTAAACTTCAGCCCATCCAAAAGACTGTAGCTTGCATTCTATACTGTGCTAATACCTCCTCACCTATCATCTCTGCCCATGGTGACCTACACTGGCTGATGATACCCCAACACATCCAACTGGGTTTTAATTTCTCCAGGAGTGTGCCCATTCTCCAGTGCCAAACATCCTCTGGAATCTCTGTTCCTTTGACTATTACATCTGTTCTTCATTCTCTAGAATCAAAGTCTAACAGCCAGATTTAACAACAGAATGCATCAATATATTCAAAATCTCTATCATTTTCTCTGAAATAATTAAAGTAAAGTATTTGAAACCTTTGTGGAGGTACACCAGAGATACATTCCTTGTCATATCTGTAGTGTAAATTATGAGAAAGTGGTGCCTCAGGATGCTTTTAATATAACCACATACCATTGGGTCTGTAGCCAGTGGTAGGCACGGTAGTGTAGCAGTTAGCATAATGCTTTACAGCCCCAGCGACCCGGGTTCAATTCCAGCACTCTCTGTAAGGAGTTTGTACGTTCTCCCTGTGTCTGCGTGGGTTTCCTCTGGGTGCTCCGGTTTCCTCCCACATTCCAAAGATGTACGGGTTAGGAAGTTGTGGGCATGCTATGTTGGCGCTGGAAGCGTGGCGACACTTGCGGGCTGTCCCCAGAACACTACACAAAAAATGCATTTCACTGTGTGTTTCGATGTACATGTGACTAATAAAAATATCTTATCTTATCTTATCTATTTTACATTTCTGAGTTTTTAGAGGTTACATCAACACTTGGTAATTTTCAAGACGAATATACAAGTAGGAATACACTGAATATTAGCAGTCTGGAAAGGTTTGTTCTTGGGAACAACAGCATTGCCTGCCTGAATGTCAATGTGTATTCAGCACATGATGAGTTTGAAAAAATACTTTGTGATAAATATTTGATTCTAAGCTTTGGATATTGTCTGGTGGTTTAAGGCAAATGCTGTCAATGTGTAAGAGAAATAATAAATCAGTTTGAAGAATTTTGAGGATGTTAATACCAAAATCATAATTATGAAAGAGGCTGAGAGTGTTCTGAAGCTGAAGGAGCAATATGACCAACACAATAAAATGCCTGCAAGATTGTCAAGATTCTGATGTACTTTACCAGCTGCATGTTTGTTATTCTGTAGACACTTCTATGTATTTTTGTTGTAATTTGTTTTTAGCAAATGTTGTGCATTATGCATATGCTTGGAAATTGGATCCATCAGTGCTATTTTGTTTAAGCACAAACTATGCATAAAATTGTGCTGCTGATCACTTCTGGCTGATACCACATCCAACAGAAAATTGGCCCAAGCACTTGCCTGCAAGATTCACTCTAATTTGTCTGTCATTTTCCCAAATCTAATGAAGTCACAAGTCACACCCTCCAGTGTTCCTCCCTTGTCAACATAAATTGAGGTTTTGGGTGCAAACTATGATCTTAGTTAAATACTCACAAAAAATCTGGGGACATATTGTACTAAAGTTATCAGTTAGACATCAGTGAAAGCATTTCCATTCTGATGTTGATGTCTTGAATGTAGCATCTGCCAGCCCCAGCTTTCAATGGTCAAGATAATTTGAGACATCATCAGTGGCTGTGCTATCACTGATAGCAGTCTGTTTATACTAATCACATCAGAGGTACATGCTACAACCTCTGCTTCAATGGTTATTCCAATGGCCAACCATTCGGTTCTTGAACAAACTGGCAAAACCCTAATCACAACAGTTTACCATAGAACCATAGAACAATACAGCACAATACAGGCCCTTCAGCCCACCATGTTGTGCCGACCTTCAAACCACACCTAAGACTATCTAACCCGTTCCTTCCACATATCCCTCTATCTTAAATTCCTCCATATGCTTAGCTAACAATCTCTTGAACTTGACCAACGTATCAGCCTCCACCACCACCCCAGGCAGCACATTCCATGCACCAACCACTCTCTGGGTGAAAAAACTCCCTCTGACATCTCCCTTGAACTTCCCACCCATTACCTTAAAGCCATGTCCTCTTGTTTTGAGCATTGGTGCCCTGGGAAAGAGGCGCTGGCTGTCCACTCTATCTATTCCTCTTAATATCTTGCGTACCTCTATCATGTCTCCCCCTCATTCTCCTTCTCTCCAATGAGCAAAGCCCTAGATCCTTTAGTCTCTACTCATAATCCATACTCTCTAATCCAGGCAGCATCCTGGTAAATCTCCTCCGCACCCTTCCCAACGCCTCCACATCCTTTCTATAATGAGGCGACCAGAACTGGACACAGTACTCTAAGTGTGGTCTAACTAGAGTTTTGTAAAGCTGCATCATTACTTTGCGGCTCTTAAACTCGATCCCATGACTTATGAAAGCTAACATCCCATAAGCTTTCTTAACTACCCTATCTACCTGTGAGGCGACTTTCAGTGATCTGTGGATATGAATTCCCAGATCCCTCTGCTCCTCTACACTGCCCAGAATCCTGCCATTTACCTTGTACTCCGCCTTGGAGTTTGTCCTTCCAAAGTGTATGACCTCACACTTCTCTGGATTGAACTCCATCTGCCACTTGTCAGCCCAGCTCTGCATCCTATCAATATCCCTCTGTAAGCTTTGACAGCCCTCCACACTATCCACAACACCACCGATCTTTGTGTCATCTGCAAACTTGATAACCCAGCCTTCCACCCCCTCAAGTAAGTCATTAATAAATATCATAAAAGGTAGAGGTCCCAGAACCGATCCCTGTGGGACACCACTAGTCACATCCCTCCAATCCAAATGAACTGCCTCCACCACAACCCTCTGCTTTCTACAGGCAAGCCAATTCTGAATCCACACTGCCAAGCTCCCTGGATCCCTTGGCCTCTGACCTTCTGAAGAAGCCTACCATGTGGAACCTTGTCAAACGCCTTACTAAAATCCATGTAGACCACATCCAGTGCACTACCCTTATCAATCTTCCCGGTCACGTGCTCAAAGAACCCTATCAGGCTTGTGAGGCAAGATCTTCCCTTCACAAATCCATGCTGGCTGTCCCTAATCAGTCCATGATTCTCTAAATGCTCATAGATCCTATCTCTTAGAATCCTTTCTAACAGCCTACACACCAGAAATGTAAGGCTCATTGGTCAGTAATTCCCTGGACTATCCCTACTACCTTTTTTGAATAAGGGGACAACATTCGCCACCCTCCAATCCTCCGGTACCGTCCCCGTGGACAATGAGGACGAGGATCCTAGCCAATAGTTCAGCAATCTCCTCCCTCGCCTCACAAAGCAGCCTGGGGAATATTCCGTCGGGTCCCAGGGACTTATCTGTCCTAATATTTTCTAACAGCTCCAACACGTCCTCTCTCTTGATACCTACATGCTCTAGAACATTAACCTTACCAATACAGTCCTCAGCATCATCAAGACCCCTCTCCTTGGTGAATACTGAAGAAAAGTATTCATTGAGAACCTCACCCACTTCCACAGCTTCCAGGCACAGCTTCCCACCTTTGTCTTTAATCGGACCTACCTTTACTCTAGCCATCCTTCTGCTCTTCATGTACGAGTAAAAAGCCTTGGGATTCTCCTTAACCCTACTCACAAAAGCCTTTTCATGTCCCCTTCTTGCTCTCCTCAGCCCCTTCTTAAGTTCCCTCCTTACTACTGTATATTCCTCACGAGCCCTATCTGATCCTTGCTGCTTACACCTTATGTATGTTGCCTTCTTCTTCCTATCTAGAGGTTTTTCCGCCTCTCTTGTCACCCACGGTTCCTTCACCTTACCATTCCTTCTCTGCCTCACTGGGACAAATTTATCCCTAACATCCTGGAAGAGATCCCTGAACATCGACCACATCTCCAAAGTACATTTCCCTTCAAAAATGTCATCCCAATTTACGCTCCCAAGTTCTCCCCTTATAACCTCATAATTTGCCTTTCCCCAATTAAATTGTTCCTGTCCTCTTTGCTCCTATCCCTGTCCATGACAATTCTAAAGGTTATGGAGCAATGGTCACTGTCCCCCAAATGCTCACCCACCGATAGATTTGTCACCTGTCCCGGTTCATTTCCTAAAACTAGATCTAATATGGCATTCCCTCTCGTCAGCCTGTCTACATACTGTGACAGGAATCCGTCCTGGTCACACTTAACAAACTCAGCCCCGTCTAAACCTTTGGCACTAAGTGGGTGCCAATCAATATTTGGGAAGTTGAAGTCTCCCATTATAATAACCCTGTTATTTTCACATCTTTCCAAAAACTGCCCCCCAATCTGCGCCTCAGTATCCCTGCTGCTACCAGGGGGCCTATAGAATACTCCCAGGAGGGTAGCTGCTCCTTTCTTGTTCCTAACTTCCACCCATGTTGACTCTAGAGAGGATCCTTCTACATTATCTACCCTTTCTGCAGCTGTAATAGTGTCCCTGACCAGTATCGCCATCTCTCCTCCTCTTCTCCCCCCCCTCCCTATCCCTTTTAAAACACTGAAAACCAGGAATATTCAATATCCATTCCTGCCCTGATGCCAGCCATGTCTCTGTAATAGCCACAATATCGTAGTCCCATGTACTTATCCAAGCTCTCAGTTCATCTCCCTTATTCCTGATACTTCTTGCATTTAAATAAATGCACTTTAGCCCATCCACCTTACTACTTTTGTAGCCTGTACTCTGCTTCTCCTTCCTCAAAGCCTCTCTGCCTGTCAGATCTGACTTTTCCCCATCCCCTTCTTCCTCTGACCTACTCAGGAACGCTATGATTACTTTGATTATTTTGCACTAAAATGGACTTTGTTTTTATTTGTTATAATTGTGTTCTTTCTTGAAAAAATGGTGTGTAATATGTTTAATTTGTTTTTCTTGTGAATGCTCCTTATATGATGCTCTGTGCCTGTGATGCTGCTGCAAGTTTTTCATTGTACTTCGCATACATGTAATTGTGCATATGACGATAAACTTGACCTGACTTGACTATACCACAGTTTGCAGAAGTGTGGGACCATTTGTTGTAATGGAGTTGATCAGCACAGACTCAGTTAAGGCAGGTGATGGTATGGGAAGTAGCCTACACATGTAGAAGATTCTTCAGGCCCTGGGTTTCTCCTTGCCTTCATGACAGCATTCAGTACTTCCATTGGTCAAGTTTCTTTAAGGTCTAATGACCTTAGAAGGGATCAGTGCGGCAGAAAGGCAGCATTCGGGAGCTTTCTGTGGGAAATGCATTACACCAATTTCGTTGCAAACCATTCTAATGCCATTTCAAGCATATTTTGGGCCAATTTCATGTTTTTTTTCTTGTGGAGGATCTTACTTACTAAATGCAGCACATGTTTAGCATATCAAAACAGGAATGAATCCAATTTCATGGCAATACAGAACAATGGAAAAAAAAAGTAGATAGATTCTGCAAAGCAGTAATCTATAAGGAATTGCAGGCATAGAGACACAAGAGAGTACAGATGCTGGAATCTGGGCAATAAACAAACTGCTGGAGGAACTCAGTGGTGAAGCAGTGTTTGTGGAGGCAAAGGGATGGTCAATGTTTTGGGTCAAGACTTTGCATCACTATTGCTCAGTGTTGACTTGAAACATCAGGAATTGTGAGTATGTTGTCTCAATTAAACCAGTGATCCTGTATAGTTCTAATGTTTTTGTTATTCTTTTGTGGGATGTTGACATCACTGGCAGTGCCAGTATTGATTATTTATCTTTAATTGCCTGAAATGAAGAGGCAGTTAAGAGTCAATGATGCTGATGCTCCGGATCACCAATACACCAGACTGAAATGGATGGCAAATTTCCCTCCCTGAAGGATGTGAGCGAACCAGATTTTCATTTATGACAATCCCTTACTTTCATGGTCATGTTACTCAACTAGCTTTTTATTCCTGATTCACTTAATTTAAATTCTTCAATTGGTGACAAATTAATGTACATTTGGATTTGCTGTGTGAAGCAGGGATCCTGAAACTATGGACTGTGTACCAATGGGAATATGCAAGGAATTTCCAGGCCACATCTTTTGACTTTAATTCAGATTTCCAACATCTGTAGTTTTTTTACCTCTTGCTTGTTAGTGACTCAGTGCTCCCTCTACTGGACTTTGTTTCTATTGCACACAAGTGAAATAGCGCATTGCCGATGTCATAAACATTGTCTTTTCATTTTGTTATTAACTTCAAAACTAAGACACAGGGCTGATAAAATCAAACACCCCAGTGACCTCCAAACAATTCTCAAGAATGTAAGTCTAACCTTGAACCACTGCAAGGTATTGCTTTGTGCAAGATTGATTTTCTCTTTTACGGAACATTTTAAATCTGCAAAATTTAGCAGGAGCATTGCATTCAGCCCCTTGAAAGTTTTGGTGATAAATGTACAGAAGCTGAATGTACTTGTTCAAGATTAGCTTTGAAAGGCTTTTTTGTCCCTGGACTCCAAGGATAAGATGAAGAGAATGATAAAAGCAGATCAAATTTTGTGTCAGGTGTCATGAAATAATAAAGCTTCCAGGTCCAAAATGTATGAATAAGAGTTTTGCAATGGAATTTCTGTTTCCAGCTGGAGTTACAGAGTAGATACATAGAGCTGAAAGTTTCATTAATTTGTGATGTAGAATGAGTTGTAATGGCAGTTTGGATTTTGCTCGGTACGGAGTAAATTTCAATGCACATGCAAATAAAGGAGACTGTTCATTGATCTACCATACCTCTGTACATTTAATAAATCATGAGCACAATTGAATGAGAAGATGCATTGCTCTTTCCTTCAGAACACAATGTCCATCACTCAGGAATTCGACAGTATGTTCAGATTATTAGATGCGGTAAATATCATGAACTGGATTCATATGCACTTCCTTCAACCTTGTCTATTGTATTCGGTGCTCTCGATGTGGTTTCTTCCATATCGGTGAGACCAAGCACAGACTGGATGACCACTTTGCTGAGTACTTGCACTCTATCCGCAATGGACATCTTGAGCATCTCCCCTCCCCATTTAAACACCGACCGTATCTGTCCTCGGCCTCCTTCACTGCCAGGGTGAGGCCAAATGCAAACTAGGGGACAGCACCTCATATTCTGCATGAGTAGTCTACAACCCAAAGGCATGAACATTGAGTTCTCCAGTTTCAGGTAACACTATTCCTTTCTCTCTCCTTCTAATCCACCCAGGTCCTCTCCTTCACCCCTTTCCGTCCAGCCTCCTGTTACCCACCTTTATTCCTCCCCCAGCTGGTGCCGTCTGCATATCACCCACACCCTCGACACACTGTTCCCATCTGCTTGGTTTCCCTCTGGTTTCATTCATCACTTCCGTTTCTTATCAGATTCCATAATCTTCAGCCCTTTGTCTCCACCAATCACCCCCCAGCCTCTGTCGCTATCTTCACCCTTTCCTCCCCCCTTGCTCCATCTGCCCATCAACAACTCCTCACCTGGATCCACCTATTGCTCACCAGCTCCTGCCTCACCCCTCCCCATCACCCCTTTTATACTGGCCTTTACACTCCCAGCCTGACGCAGGGTCTCAACCCAGAATGGTGACTATCCCTCTGCCTCCACAGCTGCTGCCTGAGCTGCTGAGTTCCTCCAGCAGTTTGTTTTGTGCATCATAAACTCGATACCCCGTTGTGGGATATACAGGTTCAAGCACCCCAAATATGTTTCCCCATCTACAAAGCACAGGTCGGGAGCATAACTGAGTAATCTCCACCTGCCTGGAAGAGTAAAAATCCAGCAACACTCAAAGAGCTCTATTCCATCTTGGATTAGTCAACCAATTTGATTGGCACCCACGCACTTAATGATCAGTGCAATATGCCTCCAGTGTGTACTGCATAGCTTAAGGTTTCTTCAACAGCAGCTCCCAAACCCATGGACTGGGATATTAGGAGAGCATACTGATTAAACTATCACCACCTACAAGTTACACCATCGTCACTTGGACACATGTCACTATTTCTTCATTATTGCTACGTTGAGATCCTTGAACAGATGACCTGAAAGTGCTGTGGGAATACTTTTACTACAGGAAGAACAGTTAGGGATGGGAATGAAATTTTGGCTCTGCCATTCACATCCATATCTTGTGGATGAATTAAAAAGTCATGAACTATTACAACAGTGAGCCTTTGGCTTAGTACTACATTCCTGGTTTTGAGTAAGAAGGTGTAATGTTACCTCAGTGCAGTCAGAGTGAGTGATTACCACAGTTCTCTGTCTGAAGTCTCAGTACATCGACTAGTATATTTATATGCACTTGGCTGCCTGGACATTTGGGTTGTCATATATCACCTCTTACTGATAGGAATACACACCCTCCCATTGATACAAGAACAGATACACCCATGGAAGGAGTATTCCTATCCTGGCCAGTCAACGTGTGCATTCACACCATCATCAATTACTCAGAATCATCTCTAAGGCTACATCAGGAATCGTCTGAGGAGCCAACATTGGCTTAATTCTTGTTGAGGAAGATTGACCCAAGACATCACTACCCGCAGATGAATGCAGTACAAACTGACCTTCAGCAGCAGTAAAGGAACATTTTTTTTCATAGCAAATTGATAACAATAAAGCCTACTTTTTATCTTTAGTGTATCTTTGCAAGACAGAAAAAGGTGAGGTGCAAAATGGCCCGTGGATTCACCATGAATTTGTTTCACGAGACTGTCCCTGACTTATCTTACCACCAAAGTAACACCCAGTACTAAGCTAACAACTGTATATATTTTTTGAGCTATGTCAGTGACTATCTCCCACTTTTAGTTTAACAGCCATGTTTGGCTTATTTGAATTAGTGCTGATGTTATAATTGTTAAAGCACAAATTTATTTTAAAATACTAAACCAATTGTACATAATTTACAAATGTAGAATCACTGTAAAATGTTTTGTCATTCAGAAAGGAACAAGTAAAAGTAGATAATTCAGCATAAGCTCTTTATTGATATAAGGTTCATATTTCAGAATAGGTAAAGCTGCTTGTAATATAGCAGACAGTATTGCATAACACAGTTCACAATAATAAATTCTTAACACCAATTGCTCAGTCTCCAGCAATGAAATTTGCAATTACACAACATTTTGCAGTTGAATACTACAAAGTGGAATTGGATGGCATAAAACATGAAGTGCACATGTAATAGTTTGGGATCACTATATATCATCAAAGTAACCTACAATCTGTTCCAGTTTTTTTCAATAGAATTGTGTTTATGATTTTCCTCATTTGGATCAAGACTTTGCACAATGTATCTGAAGTGATCAGGTTTGATGTCAAAGTCTGCATGTGAAACCTAGTTAGCCAGCAGCAAAGAAATGGCTAATTAGACTGCATTATATTAGGGACAGGAGCAGGTCATTCAGCCCTCAAACCTGTTCTGACATTGGATTATAGCTGATCTCAATCTAAATTCCACTTATTCACTTTTTGCATAATTACAGATAGCCTTAGCTAACAAATTGTGGAACCCAGAGAAATGTTCAAGATGCATCATATTTTACAGTGAAATGCACTGTTTTTGGTGATACATTGAACAATGAAAATGCAGGAGTTCGAATGAAATGAAATTTTCCACATGACCACAAGAGTTTACAATTAAAAATAACTTTTTGAGGATGTAAGATGTACCTCAACAGTTTGTAAATGTACCCGTATTGATGGAAACACTTCTCTTCCAATGTGTTTTGTATGAATGTGACATTTGTGAAAATAGTATATTTCTAGTCCATGAAGCAGCAATTTAGTAGAAAAGGCATGTGAGAGAGACCAGGTAGGCCAATGGGACTGATAGCATTGCTCTGAGAGCTGGCATGGACTCAATGGGATGAATGGCTGCCTCCTATGTTGTAAAGGAATATGAGGAAATACAGGAAAAAAAGAGAAAGGCAGTTTGCTCTTTTGTTTGTAAAGGAACCATATTCCTCACTTGTTCATCTACATTAGAATATGGGGGGGGGGGGGGGCGCGGGGATGTGGGGGAGAAGCAAAGACCAGTTTCAAATCATGCTTTTTCTCATGGAGACTCTATTTCTGAAGGTGTTGAGTCACTTCATTGTTTCCATATGGACCAACATAGCATTTAACTTTCAACTTGCTTGACGTTTACTTTCTGCATCTTAGAAACCACTATGCCAAGATCCCTTTATGAATATTAAATTGTTCCTCACCACTTTATAAATTCTATCCTTCCTACTAAAGAGAATAATTTCACATCTTCCTATGTTACAAAAAACAACCTGCTGGAGGAACTCAGCTTGTTGAGCAGTATCTGTGGGGGGGAAAGAAATTATCAACATTTCGGGTCGAGACCCTGCATCAGGACTCCCAAGACCTGTGGCAGGGTCCTGATGCAGGGTTTCGACCCAAAAACATTGACAATTCCTTCCTCCCACAGATGCTGCTCGACCTGCTGAGTTTCTCCAGCAGATTGTTTGTTGCTCCAGATTCCAGCATCTGTAGTCTCTTCTGTCTTCCTGTACATTTTGCCCACTTTCTCTCTATTCCTTTGCAAACTCCTTATATCCTACCCATAACTCACTCTCCCACTTAGTTTTGTGTTGCCATAAATATTGGCATTTTGCACTCTGACTTTCCATCAGAGCTATTAATATAAATTGTAAATAACTGAGGGCCCAATACAAATTCCTGTGACACTCCTCATAACTGTAATGACATTTCTGCATGAGAAGATGGTAAGAAAGAATCGAACCCCTGCCAATGCTAAATACTGGCTGGCTAAAATACATTAAGAATATTATCTTATTCAACAAGCTACACATGATAGCATTGAATCGCTTGTACTTACTGAGGACATGTCACATTCACATTAACTACTCTGCCACATGTAAAATTGTATCTAAAAGGATTTTTTCTGCTTATGTACTTGAAGTACACTAAATCCAGCAAAAAAGCATTAAAGCACAAATTCCAGATTTTTGAATTGTGTGGTTCCATATATTTATACGTTTGCAATATACTGTACGTAAACAAGCAATAAAAGAATACACTGATAATCAAATCTGAACAAGATTCCCAGATTTTCCAGAGATTGCTAGCTTCAAGAAGTTTCATAAAAGTACATACACTTATTTGTAATACATAGCAACAGACCATCATGTCTACTCTGTGTATCCTTTAACCAAGAATAAAGGTAAATAAAACATGCAGTTTAATTACATCAACAATCAAGGCATGGACCAAATGCTTATTTGGTTTCAACTGGCACAATAAAACAATTAAGTATTTGAAAATATTACAAACATATCGTACAGTACAATTGAATAGTAACAGAAGACTGCTTAAAGTACAAAGGCATATGGTAACCAAAGGTGTATTATCCACATAAATGAAGCAGAAGTAGGAATATTACTTAATAGTAGTTTTACTATTAATAACATACATCACAGTTTCCTTTGGCATCTTATTCTACACTGAACATATCCATGGCTCAGTTTTTGAATGGGTTGCTTGGTGCAGACCTGAGCCATATGGAGAGAAAGTTTCAAACACTGTCCTCTGTTTGCTCAATTGATGCCAAGTTGCCTACTTTCCCTGTGGTGTGAACTTGGCCTGAGAACATGATCAGACTGCTCAATAATAAAGTTCCTCCCACAATCAACATCAGCCTGTTGTTGTTTAACAATCAGGTTTAATGAAAAAAAAGTTAGTTATTTGACTGAGGTGTCAATTGTCCCTTGAAGATCAAAAAAAAGATTAAGTTACCAACTTCAGCGCAGGAGGAGAGAAAACTAGGTGGAAATGAGAGGGAAGAGTTATGCAGAACCAATGAGGAAAGACTTTAGCTTTTTTAAATGTTATTTTGTAGTCTTTATTAAATTGATATGAGATTACAAATTAACTTTGGATTTTGCATGATGCCAAATGGCTACTTAAAAAGTCAATCATTAAGCACCTATTATGGTTGCAAAATGAGAAATATTTACATTTAATGCATAAAAAATGTTTTAAGAATCCTTTAACCATTTGGTCATAAACTAGTACAATTCAGCAATTTTTTCTGGATAACATTATTGTATGTCCTAGCACATCTTAAGGGTGCATCAGGAGAGTGAAACAGCTGGACACCAATGGCTATTTTGGTAGTTAATGCAAAGCCCAAGGCTTGAGGTCTAAGAAAACAGATGTTGGAAATTTTCAGAGTCAAATGTGCTGAACTTCTCAGCCTGGTTTGGGAGGTCAGAGGTCACATGCCCTGTGCTGTGTCCAGTGAGATAGAGGTGGTTGCATTGGAGTCCAGCATTTTGTGGCATGTGTGGTTTGGGCTTGGGAGCATTAGGTAATGGTCAATGGCAGGATGGGCGGGTGGGTGATTTGGTTTTGGGACCAACATCAGATTGTATGGATGAGGGAGGTCAGGAACAGCTGCATATCAAGAGGGCTTGTGAGATCGACGGGGGAAAATGGGGGGTGGGGGATTGTGGTACTGGTAGAGAGTGAAGGGATAAGGCAGGAGATCGGTGGGTTGGGGCTAAGGTGTGCTTGCTGCAGTGCTGGTGGAGGACTGCAAGGATGAAGGCAAGTAATTTCTTCCCTGCGGGTGTGTCAGTCTGATGCTGGGCAAGTTAGACCATGTTGTCTGAAGAGAGCCCGAAAATGGGGCACTCTGAGAAAATGTAGACTAACTTTCTCTGTGATGCTCCAAAAAGGAGGGGCCATCATCATCCTGTGTGCCCCAGCATAGAGATTGTATGAGGCCCAAGGGCGACTGATACCTGGATATGTCTGGTCAAGTCTCCAGGGTGAGACAAGAGGACCTGGAAATCATTGTTACAGAAACGCAGGAAATCAGTACACTATTCGCCCCTTTGAATCTGCTCTGCTATTCAATTCGACCAAGGCTGATTCTTTATCTCAGTACCGCCTTTCTACTCTGTCTCTCGCTATATTTCTTGATGCTTTTTGTGTCTAGTGTTTCTCTTAGGAAAAAAGATTTTCAGTGGCATAATGTTGGCAAAAACAGTGTTCTGCAACTTAATTTCAGGGAAATCTTTTAAAAATTACCTTGTATTTAATTAAGTAAATTGTTATAGGTGCATAAGCTATCCATATCTTGCTAATAGATATATTACTGAAACTGCTGAGAAACACTGCACTCAGTAACTCTCTGAGAACAGCACCACTCAATGTGAAATCTGGTTCATTAAACTTCGTAGATGGTTTTGACCACATACAGTTTTCCCCAAGGAGCCAGACAGTTTCTATTAATGGGTTCTGTGCCATCCTAAATCTTATTTTTGAAAATGTTAACTTTTTTCTTGTACCAATTTCTGTACATTTTTTATATAAAAATAATATTAGTGATATATATTTTATATATGTGAAGCATCACCAATACACAATATATAAGTTCAATCAAGTCTTTAAAGATTGCTTGACATATATCCCAGTCTAGTTTGACAGAAGTATTTGATCTAGAGTTCCTCTGTAGGATAATACAAAAATAAGACTCAAAAATATATTCATTCTGTCAGTATGTCAAGTTCCGCTCAAAATTCTTCCATCCCTCACATAGCGTTGCATATAAAATATGCATAACTCAGCAACGAGGCTGACCTCACACCATATATTTCATCTTTATGTGTGAAAAAAATAGTTCATGCAAATCACACTGAACATATTTAGAAAAATACATTGTAAAATGTTGAGATTATAGATAATACTAATGCCATAAACATGCAAGAAAAACAACAGAATACAAAGTGGCTCAGTGAGGATTAAGCACTAGAATAGTGATCCTGTTTCCCATTGTGTCTAGTTGTAATTTGAAAAGTGCTTCTGGAAGAGAACACAATTGCAGGAAACTCACATATAAAGCACAGAAATTTAAGAACAGAGATGAGTTTCATCTCAGGGATCAATAGGTACTTGAAAAACCTCAAAGACTTCTAAGCATGTTATACTTTCATGAATGGCTCACATACCCAAATTCCACAATTTGGCTACATATTTGATTGAGGAAATTTCAAGACTCAGTGTGCAAATGACTGTCAACCAGAAACATACCCTGTTACAATTTGTATAATTGTTACAGCAGACCTTAGAAAGCAGGAAAGTAAACAATTAATCATGCAGAGAATTGCAGTCTTGCGCTCCTTGAAAAGGCATTGAATATTCATCTGAAGCAGTAGCAATTATTAAAATGCCAAGTGATGGGACAGAATATTAGATTAGAAATGACCTGAAATATTCACTTGTTGGTGCAAAACCTGCATGTGTGTCATTCTTCAACTGCAAACTTAACTGTGAAACCCCAAGAGTTTAAACTGTGCAGTGTCTCCATTAATTGCAAACATTGGAATGTCAAACACATTAAGCTATTGTCTGCTAAAGAAGCCTAAGTATCATTCTTGCCTATATCTACATTCATAACTGTTCACTATTATTCATTAATCACGTCAGTTTGCATTTCTGTAGCACAAGAACATAGCCTGCAACAAGTATCACAAGAGATTAAATACTGTTAGCTTTTAACATTTTCTCCAAAAGCTGCAGTGAATATTTGCAACAGATATTTCATGAAGCATTTCAATCCGTGCTTCCATCATCCAATGTTCTGTCCACATAGTTTCTCTTAACACTGAGAGATTATCGGACATGGGTTCAAGCCTTGCTCAGGACTGTTGTTCCTCACGATATTCCGTAGCTGTCAAAGTTACTACTTGCAGCGAAAGCTGAGATTCATGCAATAGCAGCAAATGATCTCTTTGAATGTCTTGCGCATCTCTTGGCTCCGGAAGGCGTAAATAATTGGGTCAACGACTGAATTGCACATGATGAGGATCAAGTATGTGTTAAAATGTGAAGTGTAACATATACAGTATGGGTTTTTTGGGCATGATATAATCATGATGAGGTGAAGGAAAAAAGGAGCCCAACAGATGATAAAGATCCCAAGCAGGATAGTAATGGTAATGGCCCCTTTCATGCATGTCTTCTGACGGACCACGCCAGTGACTGGGAGTGTAGCGATTCTTTTAATGTGCAGACGAGCATGCATGAACATGTGGACATAAAGAGTAGTCATGAGGAAAAGCATGGTGAAGAACATGGTGATAAGGCAAATGATGACAGTTTGATTGTCTGAATATATAATGAAGATGATGCCACAGAAAATACAAACAATCCAGATAACTACGATCAAAATTAAAGCTCGCTTTACTGTCATGATGCTGTGGTAGCGCAAAGCATAAAAGATCGTGATGTACCTGTCGATGGCAATGACCAACAGATTGCATATTGATGCCACTAAAGAAATGCAGATCATTGAGTCAAAAATATTGTCCATTTGCTGAATGAACTGGTCATTTGCCACTAAGTAGCCGTTCTTTAAAAATGCCATCACAATGGTCTCCAAGGCATTAGATACACTTACCAGCATGTCTGCCACTGCTAAACTGCAGAGGAAAAAATACATGGGAGAATGGAGGTTTTTGTTCTTAAGAACTGCCAGGATGACCAAGACATTTTCCAGGAAGCTGATGATACCCAGAGTGAAAAACAGTTCAGCTTTAATTGGGACCTGCTCGCAGAAGCCTGTGCTGCTCCTGTTGCTCGGGATGCTGCTTTCATTCAGATCCTCTGTGCTGTTCATTATCGGCAGTTGAAAGAAGAATATAGAATATGTGGCATTCATCTTGACAATGGCTGAGTTGTACTTTTAGAAGCAAAGCTTAAAAGGAATGAAATTTCCTCTCTGGAGTTGTGAGAAAAGTTCCATTAATTCAAACAGAGGTTTGAAGTTGACAAATCATTCTTTACGATATCGATTAGTAGTTATTGATTCTTTTCAGGTCACCGCAAGACCTATTGTTGCTGGTTTAAAGAAATCCAAAACAGAGAGTTCCCAACTTTTCTTTCTTTCTCTTCATATGCGGAGAATTAATACATTCCCTTTGACGTGCGAGCTGATGGTTCAATGCATTTATAGTCCACTGACAGACAGCAGCTCCTCCCTATCCTTTAGAGATTTAAAATGTCCATTTAAAGTACAGGGTTATGGCTGACTGGCAGAGAATTGCTGCTCCAGACAGCAGCTATATTCTGGAAATGTGGGATGGTCTTCATACTCTTCAATGTCAGTATTATTGTTGCTTGGTGCCCTCTTGTGTTATTATTTGTGAGTGCATAGCTATAGTAAAGTTTTCATATCAGCATGCTTGTTTTTTTTCCATGAGCTGTCAGCTTTTCTCAGTGGAAGTAGTATTGAACACAGACATCCCTAGCCTATTGGTCAAGCTCTGCAGGCTATTTTCCAATTGCACTCTGTCACAGGACACCCCATCATGTTCAATGGCAGAGGGAAAGCTTGCTGAGATACTTCAGCAAACTGAAGAGTCTCACATGGCCATAACCAACAGATTGCATCTTAGCAAAAAAGCAAGCTGCTGGAGGAACTCAGTGGGTCAGGCAGCATCTGTGGTGGAGAAAATGGAAATGTCGACTGCACATTTCCCTCCACAGATGCTGCCCGACCTGCTGAGTTCCTCCAGCAGTTTATTTTTTGCTTTTAATCCGAGGTGTATTTGGAGCAGGAGGGGAATCCCACATGGAGAGGTAAGGGTGTTGCCTGTGCTGCTTTAAAACATCCTGATCTGAAACGTTGACCACCTGCTTTTCTCCACAGATGCTGGCTGGCCTGCTGAGTTCCTCCAGCATCATCGTCTTTTTCATCTAGCTTCCAGCATCAGCAGTCCTTTGTTTCTCTAATGCCTCAATTACTTGACATGGAGTCCCCATATCACCTAATAATATCAAATCTGTTTTGAGATTCTGTGGCTGGGATGGGGAACTGGGACCAAATGCAATTTTATCCCTTATTCATTATTTGAACAACCCATTGACCCACGTGGGCTGTGTGAACAGTGTTAAATTCCACTCCCATAAGTCAGACCCTGATTAATTTTCACCCATGTTAGGTCAGGTAAGATAGCTAACCAAACTATCCCTCTCAATGAAAATAACCTGCTCCAAAAAGCAGGAATCAATATTGTACATCCTGTGGTTTCCCATTAGTCTCTGGTCTCTATATAAGAAGAAGGACCCAGTCTGCAGGAACTTTCTAAGAGGAACAAATCCACCAATGCTAACCTTTTGTGCCTCACATCTTGTGTATACTGACTGGACAGCTGGTAGTGCTGACTGCCTGCTGAAGTTTTAATAGCAGTGCCTTGAAATCTAATAAAAAGAATGAAAAAGAAATAAGTTTTAATAGCAGTGCCAATGATATCCTGAATCATGACTCCAAAATGTTAACTTGGCCACTGCTTGCCTTTAGAGATACCTTTACCATTAGCCCAATTAAGGATTGGTAAAATTGTAAATGAGCAAAAAATAGGTTGGTTGGAGCTGAGAGTTAAAATATTAAAACATTTTACTGCTCTGATAGAAGTTTATAAAATAATGTGTGGCATAGATAGGGTAGACAGTCATTATTTTTTTTCAGGGTAGAAATGTCAAATACTAGAGGACATGAATTTAAGGTGAGAGGGGGAATGTTTAAAGGAGATGTGCGGGGCAAATTTTCTACTCAGAGAGTGGTGGGTGCCTGGAACGGGCTACCGGTGCAATGGTGGAAGCAGATACGATAGTGGTGTTTAAGATGCCATTGGATAGACACAGGAATATGCAGGAAATGGAGGGATATGGATCATGTGCAGGCAGAAGAGATCTAGTTTAATTTGGCATCATGTTCGGTGCGGACGTTGTGGGTTGAAGGGCCTGTTCCTGTGCTGTTCAACGTTCTATGTTCTCTGTTCAACATTCTATGTTCCTCTTGTGGCTTTTTTCCCAAGGTAGATGTGGGAGTGGTTAAAATTGTGAACTCTGTGTACAGGATATTCCAAATTCAGTTTTCTCCAAAAACAAAAAAATTGCATCTTTATTTTGCCTCCAAATATGAAAAATAACTGTTATATTTGTGATTCATTAACCATAAGTTTGTTTATTATGTAAGGAAGGCAATGCCGTCAGTCAGTTGCTTATCCACTGTTTATGAAATTAGTTGCAGTAAGTAATCACATTTTCACCTGGGCAATTCAGATAAAACATAGGAGTTTCCATATTTACCATAAACAAAATAGCGTTGAGTCTTGATGAAAAGTTGTTCACTTGGTGCATCACCCTCCATGGATGCTGCCTGGCTTAGCATTGTCTGTTTTTATTTCAGAAGGGCAGAGTGGGTGTGGTGGTGGAGGTGGATACTCTGGCTGCTGAGATGTCACAACACGTGTCACTAAAAGGATAATCCTACAGGAAATTGCAGCTTTGATTAAAGGAAAGTCCAGGGACAGAAGACTACTGAAATAATTGTTTTAAAATATATATTAGAGCATGGTTTTGTCATTTATCAAAGTTACTACCATTATGGGACCTCCAACTTTACATGTTCCTATAAGATGCTTTCCATCATTTCAATTATGTTATTTGTGTCAGTACAAATGTAATAGTACCGACCTTTGCCTAAGTTAATTCTCCAGAGTACAAGAGCCTTAGTAAACTTCAACTCCCACAGCTAACTCCGGATATTGCTTCGCAGGTGTAGTCAGAGCTACTCCCACCTAACATTCTAGAATTTAGTAAACTGTAGAGCTTTCCAGCATTGAGAAAATATCAAGGATTAACTTCCTAAAAAACTTCTGTTCAGAAGTTCTTTGGATTTTACTTAGCAATTTTTATCAAGCATGTTTAAACACCACATCCCAACAGTTTCACTTTGGTTGAAAGGCAAAAGAGCTGCAGATGCCTTTGCAGGAAATTGAGATCTCATTAGATTAGTCAACTTATTTTTAAAAGCAAATTTATTACAGATAAAAATAGAAAATGCTGGAAGTACCCAAAAGCTCTATGGAAAGATAAGCAGAGTTAATATTTTTTATGGTGATCTTTCATCAGAATTGGGAAATATTATAGATATAACAAGTTTTAATTTGCAGAGAAAGTGGGGAGAGCAGGAAGAGCAATAGAGAAGGTATGTGTTAGGATGAGGTGAATGACACAGCTGGCAGTGGTGCTGACAGAAGGATGGTGGTAAAGGCTGGAATAAAGGGAAGGGGGGAGATATAAATAAGAGGAGAGAAATTAACTCTGAAATACCAGAAGAGGGAAGAGGGAAAAGACCTAAACACTGGAAAAGTGAAGTACGAGGCTGAAATAGTTGATGATTTGAAATTACGGAATCCAATGTTGAGTCTTAAAGACAGTCATGTAGCTGTTCAGAAGGTGAGTGCTGTTCCCCGAGATTACATTGATCTTCATAGGAAAAGAGTAAGAGGCCAAAAAGAAAAGTCAGAGTGCAAGTAGAATAGAAACTTAAAGTAACAGGCAACTGGAAGTTCAGGGTCATCTTTGTGGATTGAACAGAGATGTTTTGCAAAGTGGTTGGCATTTGGTTTCTCCAATGTATAGGAGATCACATCATGAGTACCTCATACAGTGGACTAAATAGAAAGAAATTCAAGTGAAGTATTGCTTCATCTGGAAGGAGTGTTTGGGTCCCTGAATGACAGGATGGGGTGAAAGGGGAGATGGTGCATCTTCTGTGGTTGCATGGGAAGGAGAGAGTGTGCGAGGAGAGGGGGTGTGGACAGAAGGGTGGTAAATGAAATAGCCATGGGTGCGAGCCTTGTCAATTATGGTAGAGGTGAAGCTATAGTTAAGGAAAAAAGAAGGCATCTCAGTAACACTGGCATAGAAGGTGTCATTGTCAAAAAACATATGAAGGAGATAGAGTTCTTACAGGAGTCAGGGTGGGAGAAGCTGTAGTCTATCCCCTGAAGTGGAGATAAAGTAGTTGAGAAAGGGGATGGAAGTGTCAGAGACCAGGAGAAACAGGAATGAAACTGGCAGTAAAGATGATGAAACCTTTGAGTTCTTTATGAGAGCAAGGAACAGTACTGATACAACCAATCAATGTTAGAGCAAAGTGAGTGTGGGGGTTGAGGGCTGGTGAGAGAGGGATACTGCACAGCAACGAAACAAGGAATGAAGGAATGTTCCACGTATCCCACAAACTTGGGTATGGCTGGACCCATGTCAGTTCCCATAACTACCCCTTTGATTTGGAGGAGGTCAAGCGAGTTTAAGAAGAATTTGTTCAATGTGAGAACAAGTTCATAGGTGATGATAGAGGAGGACTCATTGGACCTCTATTCAAAGAAGAAGTGAAAAGCCCACAGACCATTCTGATGTAGAATGGAGATGTGGAGGGATTGGATGTCCATGGCGAAAATGACCTGTTTAGAAACTTTTAAAGTGGTGGAGGGCATCAGAAGTGTTGCAGATGGAAATGGGAAGGAACAGGATGAGGGGAGAATAAATTTAAGTTAAAGTAGGAAGATGTGAATTCTGTGGGACAAGAGCAAGCTAAAACAATGGGTCTATCAGGACACACTTCTTGTGGATCTCAGCAATGAGACAGAAGTGAGCTGTGCACGGTTGGGGTCTAAGAGGATGAAGGTTGTGGAGAAAAGGTCTCCAGAAGAAGTGAAAACAGTCACTATCTGGGGGTCATGGCTTGTTGTTCAGAGGTGAATGGTCCACAGGTATGAGGAAGTGTCAGAGAGTTAGTGTTCAGCCTCTGCCAGGTGGATGTCATTTGCCAAACAACAGTATCGCGGGTCTGATCACAATATTGGTATCAGTCCCTGGTGAGCAGAGTTCTCCAGGTTAGAGTGAGTAAGTGGAAAAATGGAAGTCAATTTCATGCCAGTCGGCAAAACATCTGGAGATGGTAAGAGGCCAGAAGAAGAGGACTGGGGAGCAGGAACTTAATATACAGCTTAAATCCTCTTACTTCTAACTTTTTTTCCAACTCTTATGCAGGATCATTGAGCAGAAACATTAACATGGATTTCCTGACCTCTGATACCGGTTGACCTGCTAAGTATGCCCAGCATTTTTTGTTTTTATTTCAGATTTCCTGAGCCTTGCTAATAAAGCTCTGGCTGATAGCTTTACAGTTTGTTTAATTCCCCTCAAAAGCCATCTGTTTATTTTAAATTCCACTTGCCAAAAGCAGGATGATCATTTGGAGAAAATTAAAATATACTCATTGACATTAAGTACATTTGTATTACATGGTTGCATGAAATACCAGTTTGCATTTGTTCTACTTTTGCTCAAATATAGAAACAACATTTTTTACAATGGTGTGTCACTAGTAGACAAGATATTACAACTAAAAGTTGTGTTGATTCTCACATGATGTCTGATTAACAAGCTGACCCCAGTATATTCTTCCTTCATAGCGAGGACTATTCTCTTTGGAGAGAAGGAGGATGAGAGGTGACTCGATAGAGGTGTACAAGATGATAAGAGGCATAGATCGAATGGACAGTCAGAGACCTTTAAACCCCAATTTATAGGCAATTACTTTTTAGATTAGTAACTGACTATTTTATGTACTTAAGTGTTAAAATTACTAAGAAACATAAGGACTTATTTAAAGTTAATTTATTGCCTTTAATTGACCATGTTAAACAATTATTTACTAAATGGTCCCCACTGTCTTTATCAACGGTAGGCCGAATTAATGCAGTTAAGATGAATATTTTACCAAAATTTTTATATTTATTTCAAGCGATTCCAACTTTCGTCCCAAAATCTTTTTTTGACACCATTGATTCTAAAATCCTTTCATATATTTAGCAGAATAAAAACCCAAGGTTAAGTAAGAAATATTTACAAAAACTAAAAGAGGATGGTGGTATGGCCCTGCCTAACTTTAGATTATACTACTGGGCAATTAATATCAGATATTTAATTTTTTGGATACAAGATTCAGATGTAATTCAATGTCCCAAATGGGTACACCTTGAGCATCAATCAGTATATGGATTTTCATTAGTTTCTATTTTAGGAGCCTCACTCCCTTATGCACTTACCAAATTAAGTAAACATATGATTAACCCAATTGTTAAACATACAATATGAATATGGTTTCAATTTCATAAATTTTTTGGATTGAATAAATTTAACGTCAAGTTCCATTGAATCTAATTTTTTCTTTCAACCATCCAGAGTTGACTCAGCTTTTTATATATGGAAAAGTAAGGGAATAATATGTTTTCGTGATCTATTCATTGATAACTGTTTTTCATCTTTTGAACAATTGTCTAATAAATACAATTTGTCTAGATCACACTTTTTTCAATATTTGCAGATTAGAAATTTTTTAAAAGCTACTATACCCTCTTTTCCGACACCATACAAAACTGAAATTATGGAAAAAATGTTAGGTCTTAATCCTTCTCAGAAGGGCTTGATAGCAATAATCTATGATTTAATTATGAAAATACATCCAGAATCACTGGACAAGATTAAGGATGAATCGGAGAGTGAACTCCAGACACCTTTACCTACAGAGACATGGAAGAAAATTCTTCAATTAGTTAATACATCTTCAATGTGTGCCAGATACTCTTTGATACAGTTTAAGGTAGTTCACAGGACCCATATGTCAAAGGATAAGCTAGCCCGTTTTTATCACCATTTTAATCCTATATGTGACAGATGTAAATCGAATGTGGCTTCTCTGACACATATGTTTTGGTCCTGTCCTCTTTTGGAAAAATATTGGAAAGACATTTTTAACATTATCTCAACTGTATTGAATATTGATTTACAACCTCATCCTATCACTGCAATCTTTGGATTACCAAGGATAGAGTCTCGCCATTTACCTGCTTCCGCTTACCGTATGATTGCCTTTGTCACATTAATGGCCAAACGATCCACTTTGCTTAAATGGAAGGATCCAATACCCCCTACTACTTTTCAATGGTTTCCTCAAACTATATCATGTCTAAATTTGGAAAAAATTAGGAGTGGTACTGTTGATCCTTCGCTTAAATTTGAAGACATTTGGAGTCCGTTTATTCAATACTTTCATATGACATAGATCCCTTTTCAATAACTTTTCAATTTAAAGGAACGGAGTTGACGACATAATATTGCTCTGTTTTTATTGAGAAATTTCAGTCCAGTTTTTTCTTTTTTTTTCATTTCTTTTTTTTTGAAATTTTCTTTATAGTTTTGTTTGTTACATTATTTACAATTTTTTTTATTGATTTGGGGATTCTTTTTTGATATATACAATAAATCTTTTTCATCCTTCTCTTTTATATTATATTCATCTACTAAGAGATTGTGAGATCTAAAGTTTTTTTTATATTTTATTACTTTTTATGATTATCTATGCCATGATTGCTCTCTTGATCTCTTTGTATTACATGTACAATCATTGATGTTATATATTAATCAGTATTAATTTGGAAAAAATTAATAAAAAGCTTGAAAGAGACCTTTTCCCAGGGCAACAATGGCTAATACGAAGGGGCATAATTGTAAGGTGATTGGAGGAAGATATACGGGGATCTCAGGGGTAAGTGTTTTACACAGAGAATGGTGGGTGCATGGAATGCACTGCCGGCAGAGGTTGTGGAGGCAGATGCATTAGGGACACTTAAGAGACTCTTAGATAGCCACATGAATGACAGAGAAATAGAGGGCTATGTGGGAGGGAAGGGTTAGATAGATCTTAGAGCAGGATAAAAGGTTGGCATAACATTGTGGGCCGAAAGGCCTGTACTGTGCTGTAATGTTCTATGTTCTATGTTCATTGGAAATATACTCTTACTGCTGCATTTTAAAATACTTATTAATTTGGTGAATTCATTCCCTATACAGATTTAAAACATTAAGTATTTTAATTGAGAATCCACCTGATCAATTGAAATCAACAATATCCTTCCTTAGCTAGCTGGTGTAACACCATCATTGCAATATGGTATTAAATTATCTACTCACACACACATTTAAAAACATTAATAAGTATGGCATATCTGATTTAAAACTTATATTTCATAATCTAATAAACGATGTCTGTCAAAGAATAAAATCTGAAAAGTGAAATGTTTGGTTTTTCGTATAATTCTATGAGTAGCAAGTCAGAACCAATCACGTTGGTATGATTGTGTTTCAATATTTTTCCAAAATATTTCAGCTGAGTCTCCCCTTTGAATTAAACTTTTGGTTTTGACCCTGCACCCCTCCCACCCTCCCATCACCACCAACTCAGAAGAAAATGAAGTATAAAGCTATGCTTGATGCTTACCCATACACTTAAGTGAGACTCTGGTAGTTATACAACCTTAAATGACCTTTCATCCAATAACCCAGTTTGAAAACCTCATTGTTAATCGAAAGGTGTATGACTGTTCTGCTGTTGGCAGCCTGTAAATTTGTGGGGTTTTGTGAAATTAGCACTCTGAGATTGTCCCGTACTTCCAGTCTGGAACAACCTTTGCCACATGTAAGATGAACCAGATGATGTGAGGTCTTTGCCTGAACACTTTGACAAGGTTGGATATTCTGAACCAACCTTCAATCAAAACTCTCCCAGAGACCTCTCATGTCCTATCACTTGAAGTTCAATCGTATCCTTTTGAATGTAATTCTAACAGCAAGGAACTCATTACACACAGTGTACACAGTTTTTATGTACATTTGATTATGTCACTATATCCTCTCGGCATATGACTCATTTACATATAATACAGAAATACACCACACTGCTGTATCTTTCAGAAAAATGTGTGTAAGCACTTCTCACAATTACATACGGTTATTAAGGATTCAGTCTGCTGATGAGCTTCCCTAGTCAATTTCACCTCCTCAGCTCATGTACATGTCTCTGATTTTCTACTCACTCCTGAAACTGAGAAACTTGCAACCTCTTGTCTTACCAGTATTCTGTAACTCGTGAACAGTTGTTGACTTTACATCAGGAATAGCTTTATCATCATATGTTACTGTTCATCTGTGAGTTGCATTATGAAAAGTCTCTGAAGTTTCATTTCTGATATTAAACAGTTCATGTGATAATCTGGACAGAGTATCATCTTGATTAATAAATGCTTTTGCTTTCAATTTGTGATGTTGTTAACCAATTTTTGCTTATTGTTGCTGGTTACACAGTGTATATGTTACAAATATTGCTTACAGGAGACTCTGATCACTTTAGCATACTATGCAGTGTATCTGTTGTAAGACATTCAAATCCTTAAGATTAAGTGTGTTCTATACTAAAGATAGATGATGAATCTGCTTGCTTTATACCATTTGGAACAGTCTGTAGCTATATTAACTGCATCTCTAAGGAATTCCAAGAGTGTAGCCCTAAAGTCCTGTTGTCTTTCTCTACATTTGCATCAATTGCAATGGTTGAAATATTGTGCAGATTCCCCCTTTGTGACTTATTACAAGAAACTCATTGCGTTCCTTGTAATCAGTCACAAAGGAGGAATCTGCACAATACTTCAACCACTACAATTGATGCAAATATAGAGCTAGACAACAGAACTTTAAGGCTACACTCTTGGAATTCCTTAGAGATGAAATTTCTTAGTATAGAATCCTATCTGTTGTCTTGTACTTCATCATTTAAGTTATTACTGCATATCCTTTCTTCTGACATGAGTAGCCCTTGGATTTTTTAAAGGAGGAATTGCATAGAAAGAAACTGCTGGTACATTAACAGTGACTTGTGCAACTTGTGACACAATATTGTCCTTGTTTCGAGAGCTTTGGGAATTGTTCTTAGGCTGCGATTTACTATTTCATCTGTGGCTGACACAGAATGGAATTCCATGGCATTCTTGGCTCCAAGTCACTGGCAGTAGCAATCTCACACAGGTCAAACATTCGGCTTTTTGTGGCTAAGAAATTTGACTCGATCCCTTCACTTCTCAGCTCATGATCTAGCTCCCTGTGAATGCATGATCGAAAAGCTCTCCAATGTTACCATGCCTTGGTAGATCTATCAGTGGAATGATGTAATCACGCACCCTCACAGTGTGATTCATTCACTCACTCATGCTCAATTATCATTAAACATTTAAAATGAAATGATGTCCAGGACAAGTAGTTGGGATAAACCTGAATATTAACCAAATCCAGCATAAATTCTACCCTGGTGAGCTCTCAGCTGACTGGCTATGTGTTGAGTCCAGTTATATTTATAGTTGCCCAGGCTATTCTAATTAGTCTTAGCTGCCTTTCCTTTTCCCAAAAGTTGTTTTGATTCTTAGCCCTCTGACTTTTAAACATCATACCAATCGAACAATATTGTTCAACTTCTAACCAAATGAGTACTTTCTGAATTGTTATATAATTCAATTGATCTTTGGGAAATTAGAATTTAGAATTGAGTTTATATGATAATTGTGGAAGGAAAATTGATTATTGGTCAGATTATGTGTAACTAAGTCAACAAAATGAAAGAAGTAGTAACCTGATTGATTTGTCATCGCTGGTGGCTTATGGTTGTCATAAATTTGAGTTAGTTCGAGTTTGAGTTTAAGGTTGAGTTAGTTCAACACTATTAAGTAATTGAGTAACACAGCAAAGAAGCAAGCTCTTCAGCCCATTGAATCCATGCCAACCAGCTAACTCCCATTTACACTATCCTACACTACATTCCCATCAACTCCTCCCAGATTCTGCAACTAACCTGCATACTAAGGGCAATCTTACAGTGTTTAATTAACTTACCAACCCGTATATCTTTGGGATGTGGGAGGAAACCAGAACACTTGGAGGAATCCTACCAGGTCACCGGGAAAGCATGCAAGATCCAGACAAATAGCACCACAGGTCAGTGTGGAACCTGGGTTACTGGAGCTGTAAGACAGCAGCTCTACTAGCTGTGCCACTGATACTAATAAAGTCCCATATGGCCATGTAATGGTGCATTGGTTTAGTTTCAGATTCATTGCTTTCTTTGAATGGATGTTGATGTGACAACTCTGGGTCATACTAGGGACTTGTTGTGCTTGCTGAGCTTGTGCCTGAACTGATTCTATAATGTGAATAGGGTCATCTGGTTTAATTGACCCTCTCAATACACAGCTCATGACATGCTGGGTGAGAATGAGGTCGTGTGGATCGGTTATTATTCACCAGCTTCTGCCTGCCTTTAAAACAAAATCTTTCAGAGGAATGTAATGACCACTTGATTTTGGAGGCTGTACTTCAGGGCTTTTGGAGCATTTAGTGATTTTTATGTGAAAGGAAAACCATCCATCAAATTATCATCTTTCTCTCAGCAGGCATCTCCTCAAGCAATGCTTTTACATGGACATCAAGTGACCCCAAATATTACCTACATCGAAATCCTGATTAATTTTATGCATAGGCGTTTTGCATTCATTACATAACTCAACACTGAGTCGACCTCACATGAAAAACAACACAGCTTACAAACTGTCAACTGCATTGTACTTTCTAAACCACCGATTCTGTGTTCTTATCAGAATCTGTGCTTGAAAAAGGAAGCTTTCTTTATCATTTATGTTATATGTTAAACTGGCTTGTGGACAAAAGTTGTTGCTGTCACCATTTTTAAAGATTGCGTCATGAAATTAACAGTATTTTGGGCTGCAACAATATTGTTGTATTGTGGAGGGTCGTGGATGTCATGTGACAGCAGTGCCCACTACCTGGTTGGAAGACACACCACTGTCAATCAAGGTTTGGCCCCGCCCCACCCATCAATGCACACCTGACCATTGGCCCCTTTAAGTACCTTTGTACTTGGCCTTGGGCCATTGGCCTTTGTAATCGATTAGTCCTTGCTGGCACTGAGCCATTGGCCCCCTATAACTTATCTGGGCTGGACCCCCAGCCCTCCAGCACTATAAAGGGTGCGACATGTGCTCGGCCCACTCTCTTTGACATCTTCGAGGGATCACCCTTCTTCAGTCTAGGCTGAATACTGTGGAACGGCGCTGGAGACATCATTGGTGAGGCATGCACTGTTAAATGGTCGGGAGGGTTTTAGTTAGTGTCCCTAGTAGCACAGAGCTGTGCCTGCACTGAGTTAAGGGGTGGCGGGTATTGTATTGTTTTTCCTTGATTGTGTGTGCCTAGTTCGTTTTGTGTGTGTCTGTGTGTTATCCCCGATGCGATTTCCCCATGCTTGCTATAAATTGTGTGTGTGTGTGTGTGTGTGTGTGTGTTATTCCCATTGCCATTTTCCCATGTTTGTCTTTTATAAATGAAATCATTTATTGCCAGACAGTATTCAGAGTCCTTGCTTTTGAGACCCATCGAATCTGTTTCCTCACTCATAACAATTGTACGAAAGGTTTGAGAGACAGTCTGTGTAGAAGAAAGTCACAATAAAAATATTGACTCATGCTGCACTGTTTTTTTTAATGACAGGACAACTTCCATTTCTAGTTGACATTGTCTATTTTCCAGCATCTTAGAAGGGGAGAGATAAAATGTTCTGCAAGCTGCAGCATGCTCAGATGGACAATGAGGTGCTGTTCTTCAAGCTTATGTTGCCCAACATTGGAGCAATGTAGGAGGACAGAAGGTCAAGTGGCGGTGCAATATGGAATTAAATTGCAAGGCAGCTGAAAGTTCAGTGTCACCCTTGTGGACTGAATAGAGGTGTTCTCTAAAGCAATCATCCAACTAGCATTTGTTTTCTCCAATGCAGAGGAGACTGATGCAAAACACTAAACTGGAAAAAGTGCAAATGAATTGCTGCTTCACCTGGAAATACTGTCTGAGTCCCTGGAGGAGGTAAAGGACAGGTGTTGCATCTCCTGGGGTTGCATGGGGAAGTTCTAAGAGAAGTGGTGTATATGATGGAGATGGAGTGTGGCCCAGAGAATCCTAGAAGAAACTGCCTTTTTGGAATGCTGCTGGTGGAAATTATGGAGAATAATCCATTGAATATGGAGGCTGGTGGGGTGGAAGGTGAGGACAAGAGGAACTCTATCCTTATTCTAACTGGTAAATAGAGAGATGGTTGAGAGCCCTGTCAGCAATGTAGAGGGGAAGCCACAGTTCAGGAAAAGGAAGACATCTCAAAGGCACTTTTCCAAAAGTCTTGACATCAGGGCAGATTCAATTCAGAGAAAGAAACTGGAAGAATGAAATGGAGTCCTTACATGAAGCAGATTGAGAGGAGGTGAAATTGAGATAGATGTGGGAGTTGGTGGGCTTATATTAGATATTGGTCACCAATCTTTTGAATGCCAGGACAGGAAAAGGAAAAATCAGAAATAGACATGTGAAACTGAGAACAAAAACAATGTTGGAGCTATGAGATATAAGCATTGCAGATGCCGGAAATTTGAAATAAGAACAGAGGTTGCATCTGTGAAGAGAGAATAATAAAGGTAACATAATAGGCTGAGGATTTTTCATCAGATCTGGCAGGTTCTAATACAAATAGGAAAGGCTGTTTTTTCTGAAATAATTTAACTTATTGTTGAATCCTAAGGGTTATAACATTGGAAATTGAGGAACTGAGCTTTGGTTGAACTTCAATGGAGAAGCATCGGAGGTCAAAGGCAGCAGGATTAGAATGGGGGTGGATGGAGAATTAAAGACAACTGCAAACTCAGGGTCACCCTTGTGGACTGATCAGAGATGTTCAGCAAACCAGTCACCAATATGTATTTGGTTTTTCCATTGTTTGAGGATTCCACTGAATGTGATACACGAACCTGGAAGAAGTGAAGTGAATTGCTGCTTCACCTGGAAAGATCGTTTGGGTCCCTAAGCAATAGGGAGGGCAGAGGTAAAAATGCAGGTGTATGTCCCATGCATGAAAACTTGCTGTGTGAAGGGGAGTGGGTGTTGGAAATGTGAATCGGAGAGTTGTAAAGGGAATGGTCCCTTCAGAATGCTGAAAGTGGATGGGGCTGTACTTCCCCTGAGGATGGTGGAAATTACAAAGTATAATCTATTGTTAGTAGGGTTGAAAATATAGACAAAGGAGAATTCTATCCTTGCTCTGCGAGGGAGGAGAGGAATGAGAGTAAAAGTGTGGGAATTGGAACATGATTGAGAGCTTTGCTAACTGCTGTGAAGGGCTGGTTTTATTTCAGATTTTCAACACCTACTGTGCTGTGATTTTCAGTCTTTGCCTCCAAGATGCCTCAAACTACAGGCCAGATTTCTTGCATACTCCCAGCTGGTTTCCAATAGGCGCTAGAAACTTGAAGTCCCACTAGGGCTAACAGCTTGAAATAAGAACGCCAGTAGCATTGGCTAGCTAATCTGTGAAAAATGTGCAAAGCCATGGTGATGTAAAGGTCAGATATCATGACCCATTTTCTTCCACAGCTGTTAGTGGAGCTTCACCAAGATAAGCTGCCAATCAACAATAAACCAATCATATGCTGCATCAAATCATACTTCATTCCTCCAGTACTTATACTCTCCATGCATTAGTTCTCTCTATAGGCATCAATGATTTGCCTTGCAGTTGGTCTCTGATTTGCTGTGCTATCCACATGAATCTGAAGATTTGAGCGCAGTGACACACACACTTCATAAACTTGCTGTGTCTAGATCCCTGGTCAAATAACATGGCTTAAGATCTCTCCAAACATTCAACTATTTTATAAGTATCTGGCTTGCAATGACTTCTCCTCATTCTAGTTGTGACTGAGTTCCTCATTGCAATTCATTTTTTCCTACCTTATATCTAACTCCTCCAACAAATCTTTCTATTCCTCATTAAAAACAGAAAAAAAGCTGGAAAAATTCAGTCAGGCAGGCAATATCAGTGAAGAGGGGAAAAGAGAAACGCACTGAATCATGCTGGCTGTGATTGGTGTTTCCTGTTGGAACAATCAGCATTCAGATGTTCAGTCTAAGGTAACTCTGGGACTTGCACACATGCACTATAAGCCCAGGATTTACTTACAGATTCTGGGGTTGCCACAGCTGGGTTCCACATGAGGCTCAGTCTTCCATCAGGGAATCATACCTGGATCCTATGTCAGATGAGACACAGCTGAGGATCAGAAATGCCACGGGTTTTTGGGCACAGATTTAGGAAGCAAAGGGGAAGGTGCTAAACCTCTTCTAGATTATTCTGCTTTTAATTACTTCTAAGTACTTTGAGTTTTAATTAATTTTACATTTAATTTATTTTAAAATGTTTAATTTTGTTTTGTTATAAAACAAACTTCGGAGGTTTCGTGGGTTTTGCTTTGGTAGGCGTTGGGACTTCGGAACAGATACGATTTTCTTTTTTCTTATACAAGATTTTTATTATAAGGTTTTGTTTTATAAGGTTCTTTTTTATAAGTTTTTATCTAAGTTCTCATCGGGAATAGTGGGGGCAGGACTGTGCAGGCACGTGATGTCAGCAAGTAAAGCGCGGGCAGTTTAAAAAGCAAACCGCCATATCCAGCGGGCAGTGTCGGAGTGGGCAGCTGAGTGAGAAGGAGCAGAGTGATTAGGCTTTGGCTCGAGGGGCTTAGGCGTGAAAGGGGTGAGACAGGCGAGTAGCTGGTAAGTAAAGGTAAGGTTTACCTGTTATCTGTTAGAAATATTTAAGTAGGGAAAAACTAGGAAGGGGGAAAAAAAGAATTAGTTCAGATGGAGGACATGCTGGTGTGCTGCAGCTGCTTGATGTGGGAGCTCGTGGACCTTGCTGCAGTCCACGATGGCCATGTCTGCAGTAAGTGCTTGAGGCTGGAGGAACTTCGGCTCAAAATTGATGAGTTGGAGCTCCAGCTTCAAACACTGCAGAGCATCAGGGAGGGAGAGCGTTATGTAGATACAGTACATCAGGAGACAGTCACCCCCCTTAGAACAGTTACTTCAGGAGTCCAGGAAGTAGTCAGAAGGGAGACTGTCAGGGGAGAGAAAAGGAAAAAGAAAACAAACAGACAGATAGTGTAGAGGAACCCGGAGGCTGTTCCCCTCAATAACAGGTTTTCCGCTTTGGAAGCTGTTGAGGGGGATGACTGCAGGGGCCCAGCAGCAGTACCCAGGTCTCTGGCACTGGGACCAGTCCTGCTGCTCAGAAGGGAAGGGAGGAGAAGAGGAAGGCAGTAGTGATAGGGGACTCGATAGTCAGGGAAACAAACAGGAGGTTTTGTGGCAGTGAGCATGAATCCCGGATGGTATGTTGCCTCCCAGGTGCCAGGGTCCAGGATGTCTCTGATCAGGTCCACAGGATTCTTGAGAGGGAGGGAGAACAGCCAGAAGTCGTGGTTCATGTTGGTACCAACGACATAGGTAGGAAGAGAGATGAGGTCCTGAAAAGTGAGTTTAGCGAGCTAGGCAGAAGGCTGAAGAACAGGACCTCAAGGGCAGCAATCTCGGGATTGCTGCCAGTGCCACGCGATAGTGAAGGTAGGAATAGGAAGAGATGACAAATAAATGCATGGCTGAGGAGTTGGTGCAGGAGGGAAGGTTTTAGATTTTTGGATTATTGGGATCTCTTCAGGGGAAGGTGGGACCTGTACAGAGAGGACAGGTTACACCCGAACCTGAGGGGGGCCAATATCCTTGCAGCCAGATTTGCTAGGGTGGTTCGGGAGGGTTTGAACTAGTTTGCGAGGGGGATGGGAGCTGGAGGAGTAGGTCAGAGGAAGAAGGGGATGGGGAAAAGTCAGATCTAAGAGGTAGAGAGGCTTTGAGGAAGGAGAAGCAGAGTACAGGCTACAAAAGTAGTCAGGTGGATGGGCTAAACTGCATTTACTTAAATGCAAGAAGCATCAGGAAGAAGGGAGATGAACTGAGAGCTTGGATAAGTACATGGGACTACGATATTGTGCCTATCACAGAGACATGGCTGACATCGGGGCAGGAATGGATATTGAATATTCCTGGTTTTCAGTGTTTTAAAAGGGATAGGGAGGTGTGGAGAAGAGGAGGAGGGGGGCAATACTATTACAGCTGCAGAAAGGGTGGATAATGCAGAAGGATCCTCTCTAGAGTCAATATGGGTGGAAGTTAGGAACAAGAAAGGAGCAGTTACTCTACTGGGAGTATTCTATAGGCCCCCCGGTAGCAGTAGGGATACTGAGGAGCAGATTGGGAGGCAGATTTTGGAAAGATGCAAAAATAACAGGGTTATTATAATGGGAGACTTCAACCTTCAACTTCCCAAATATTGATTGGCACCTGCTTAGTGCCAAAGGTTTAGACGGGGCAGAGTTTAAGTGTGTCCAGGACGGATTCCTGACACAGTTTGTTGACAGGCCGACTAGAGGGAATGCCATATTAGATCTAGTTTTAGGTAATGAACCAGGTCAGGTGACAGATCTCTCGGTGGGTGAGCATCTGGGGGACAGCGACCACTGCTCCATAACCTTTAGAATTGTCATGGACAGGGATAGGAGCAAAGAGGACGGGAAGATATTTAATTGGGGAAAGGTGGATTATGAGGCTATAAGGTGAGAACTTGAGAGTGTGAATTGGGATGACATTTTTGAAGGGAAATGTACTATGGAGATGTGGTCAACGTTCAGGGATCTCTTGCAGGATATTAGGGATAAATTTGTCCCGGTGAGGCAGAGAAAGAATGGTAGGGTGAAGGAACCATGGGTGACAAGAGAGGTGGAAAAACTAGTTATGAAGAAGAAGGCACTGTACATAAGGTGTAAGCAGCAAGGATCAGATAGGGCTCGTGAGGAATATAGAGTAACAAAGAGAGAAGTTAAGAAGGGGCTGAGGAGAGCAAGAAAGGGACATAAAAAGGCTTTGGCGAGTAGGGTTAAGGAGAATCCCAAAGCTTTTTATTGGTACATGAAGAGCAGAAGGATGGCTAGAGTAAAGGTAGGTCCGATTAAAGACAAAGGTGGGAAGCTGTGCCTGGAAGCTGTGGAAGTGAGTGAGGTTTTCAATGAATACTTCTCTTTAGTACTCATCAAGGAGAGGAGTCTTGATGATGCTGAGGACAGTGTAGGTGAGGGTAATGTTCTAGAGTATGTAGATATCAAGAAAGAGGATGTGTTGGAGTTGTTAGAAAATATTAGGACAGATAAGTCCCCGGGGCCTGACGGAATATTCCCCAGGCTGCTTCGAGAGGCTAGGGAGGAGATTGCTGAACCGTTGGCTAGGATCCTTGTTGTCCACTGGGATGGTACCAGAGGATTGGAGGGTGGTGAATCTTGACCCCTTATTCAAAAAAGGTAGTAGGGATAGTCCAGGGAATTACAGACCAGCGAGTCTTACGTCTGTGGTGGGTGAGCTGTTAGAAAGGATTCTAAGAGATAGGATCTATGATCACTTAGAGAATCATGGACTGATTAGGGACAGCCAGCATGGATTTGTGAAGGGAAGATCTTGCCTCACTAGCCTGATAGGGTTCTTTGAGGAGGTGACCAGGAAGGTTGATGAGGGTAGTGTAGTAGATGTGGTCTACATGGATTTTAGTAAGGCATTTGACAAGTTCCACATGGTAGGTTTCTTCAGAAGGTCAGAGGCCAAGGGATCCAGCGAGGCTTGGCCGTGTGGATTCAGAATTGGCTTGCATGTAGAAAGCAGAGTGTTGTGGTGGAGGGAGTGCATTTGGATTGGAGGGCTGTGACTAGTGGTGTCCCACAGGGATCGGTTCTGGGATCTCTACTTTTTGTGATATTTATTAATGACTTAGATGAGGGGGTGGAAGGGTGGGTTAGCAAGTTTGCAGATGACACAAAGATCGGTGGTGTTGTGGATAGTGTGGAGGGCTGTCAAAGCTTACAGAGGGATATTGATAGGATGCAGAGCTGGGCTGACAAGTGACAGATGAATTTCAATCTGGAGAAGTGTGAGGTGGTACACTTTGGAAAGACAAACTCCAAGGCAGAATACAAGGTAAATGACAGGATTCTGGGCAGTGTAGAGGAGCAGAGGGATCTGGGGGTTCATATCCACAGATCACTGAAAGTTGCCACACAGATGGATAGGGTAGTTAAGAAAGCTTATGGGATGTTAGCTTTCATAAGTCATGGGATCGAGTTTAAGAGCAGCGAAGTAATGATGCAGCTTTACAAAACACTGGTTAGACCACACTTAGAGTACTGTGTCTAGTTCCAATCACCTCATTATAGGAAGGACATGGAGGCGTTGGAGAGGGTGCAGAGGAGATTTACCAGGATGCTTACTGGATTAGAGAGTATGGAGTATGAGGAGAGACTAAAGGAGCTCGGGCTTTACTCACTGGAGAGAAGGAAGATGAGTGGAGACATGATAGAGGTATACAAGATATTAAGAGGAATAGTTAGAGTGGACAGCCAGCACCTCTTTCCCAGGGCACCAATGCTCAATACAAGAGGGCAAGGCTTTAAGGTAATGGGTGGGAAGTTCAAGGGAGACGTCGGGGGAGGTTTTTCACCCAGAGAGTGGTTGGTGCATGGAATGCACTGCCTGGGGTGGTGGTGGAGGCTGATATGTTGGTCAAGTTCAAGAGATTGTTAGATAAGCATATGGAGGAATTTAAGATAGAGGGATATGTGGAAGGAAGGGGTTAGATAGTCTTAGGAGTGGTTTGAAGGTCGGCACAACACGGTGGGCCAAAGGGCCTGTATTGTGTTGTATTGTTCTATGGTTCTATGGTTAATTGTCATGAACCAGCAACAAAAGAAACACACTGAGTCATGTATGTGTTAAAAACTATTTTATTAATAATAATAATTATTATTATATAATTTATATATATATAACTTATGATAATAAGAAAAATACAAGTAAAAATGTTAGATCTTAAACATTAACCCCAAAAACTAAACTCGAAGTGTGTGTGTGACAATTTCCTAGACTCCAAGTCCAGGAATAGTTCTCAAAGTTCAGTTCAGCGAGCCGTAAGGTGAAACATGAGCAAAGGTTTCTCCAACAACCACCGTTGACTGAAGACAAAATGTAGAGAGAAAATAAAGAGTAATTATGAAATCCAAATGTTCCACAATGGAACCCATACGACACCTCAGTGTCTACTCAGCAGTGACTACTCCACCGCTTTGTTCCGAAGCATCTGCCACCCTGAATCGTGGCTGTCCACACAAATACCTGCTTCTTTCCATAGGTTAACAACAAAGTGGACTCCACTGGATTATTCCAAAAATCCATACGTGGATTGTAGGCACAGTTATTGTTTTTCATCCATCGATAGTGACTAGCAGGCTGCTCTGTCTCTGTCTCTGTCTCTGTCTCTGTCCAAAAATGTCATTACATCCTTATCTTCTGTTGTCATCATCACGCCACACACACACACACTACTGTGTTCTACCTTAAAGGGACATTCACCAATAGTAACCTCGTCCGTAACGCAATTACTTAATTTAGGAGTTAATACTTTCTAATTGTCTACCTCAGTCATGGGGCATTTGGTGACAAGATCTTTGTACAATACTGCCTGAGAGACGGTCCCTGTCCATACCATGTCATTGTACTCAAGGGTCAAGAGGCCAGGGACATTGGCTCTCTGCAACCTGCCTATTTAAGTCCAAGTGTAGAGGAACTGTGGGCAGCACTCTGCACAGGCAAGATCTAGCCCAATCTTTCACCTCGATAATCTCTCATCAGAACTTAAGATCATCAAGAACATGTGTGATTATCCATCTCAATATCATCTTCCTGCACCACCCTCATGGTCCTTGATTCTCTTAGTGTCTAGAAATCCTCCCATTTCTCTTTTGAATGCACTGACATTGCCTGTCTAACTGAACTTCCACAGCCCTCTGGGTAGAGAATTTAAATAACTCACAACCTTCTGAGTGAAAAAAATTCCTCCTGATCTTAATCCTGAAGACCCCATTCCTTTTTGGAGAATGCGGCTGCTGGTTCTAGGCTCCTCAGCCAGAAGAAAAATCTTTCCTGCATCGTGCCTATCAAGCCCTGAAAGAATTTTGTAAGCTTAATTTTGTAAGATCGTCTCTCAATCTTCTAATCTCTCAAAAATGTAATCCAGTCTACTCAATCTTTCCTTATGTAGCAAACATACCATCCCTGGAACCTGTCTAGTGAATCTTCACTGCACTACCTCTGTGGCAAGCACATCCTTCCTTTGGTAAGGAGACCAAAATAGTATACAATACTCTAGATCTCACTAAGGCCCTAAACAAGATTCCCCCAGTCTTGTACTCAAATGGGGATGGTGCGATATAAAAGCACAATTAGATATGAAAATATCTTCATCTTCACTCTGTGGTATCTGCCCAATTCTGCGCAACACTCCTGTCTAAGTTGCTGAGCCCTTTGGCAAGATATTGACACCTGTCAGTGTGCTGTGCTGCTTGTTCAGAGAGATTTACTACTCTCAGTGCTTTAAAAAATAATCGCTCCACACATCTCTTTTGAACTTACCCTTCTCACCTTAAAAACATGCCCCCTGGTATTATGCATTGCAACCCTGGGAAAAAGATACTGGCTGCCTGCTCTATCTATGCTCCTCATAATCTTAAAAACCTGTATCAGGTCTCCCCTCAGCCTCCACTGCTCCAGAGAGAATAACCCAAGTTTGTCCAACCTCTCCTTATAGCACATGCCCTGTAATCCAGGCAGCATCCTGTGCCACCTTCGCCTGTACAGGAGAGGGAAGGGAGTTGATGAATATGTTGCAGTATCTATACGATGTGCCTGCCATGTCTGAATAGCTCAGAGTATGTGGGTGGGTGGCTTAGAGTACTGGTATGGTGGGGATTCTAAATGTTAAACTGGAGCTGCAGTTGATAATTGTTGTTAGGTGACTGATGCAAGTGTATTGCTTGTGATGCAAGTGTTACAGTTGTTGGAAGTTGGGTTTGTTGTATTCATGACTTTTAGACCATAAAACGATGATAAAGGAGCAGGATTAGGCACTCTGGCATTGCTCGCCCCAGATTACCAAATATTTGGAATGACTTACAGCAGTGATTGGAAGTGACAAGCACCTTCCCATCAAGCAGTGCAGACATGGCTTCAACAGCACTGGTCCAAGCGACTCTTGAAATTGTCTGCTGTGAAAGCCTGGCTATACGTTAACCAAGTTGGTGCTGGCTGCAAGGGAAATAAACTAAATGAGGTGAGGACACTAATTTTAAGATGAAACTTGCCTTGGGTCAAACTGGAACAGGTTATTTGTGCATCCCTGTACGCACTTTCCTCACAATCAAATTTCTTTCTTG
Organism: Pristis pectinata; assembly: GCF_009764475.1. NCBI lineage: Eukaryota > Metazoa > Chordata > Chondrichthyes > Rhinopristiformes > Pristidae > Pristis > Pristis pectinata. Next base: position 12,389,015 of record NC_067420.1, read on the forward strand.
CAAAGCTTTAAGAGATAAGGGATTGGCAAGCAGCTAGCATTAAGCATTAATAACCCCATGCAATTATTGCTGCACTGAAAATAAATGCAATGAATTTCCACTGAATAAGCTTCTTTTATTGTTGATGCTTGACACCGCTGTCTCAAGCTGTGTTCTGTGCAACTATTATTTTAGTTGTTCGTGTTTCTGGGTCTGTACTCGATGAAGTTCAGAAGGATGAGGGTGGAGACCCTCAGATACTGAACGGCCTGGATAGAGTGGGCATAGAGAGGATGTTTCCATTTGTAGGAGAATCTAGGATATGAGGGCACAGCCTCAGAATAAAGGGGCATCCCCTTAAAACTAAGATGAGGAGGAATTTCTTCAGCCAGAGGGTGGTGAATCTGTGGGCTGTAGGGGACAAGTGTATTTAAGGGAGAGATTGATAGGTGCTTGATTGGTAAGGGGGTTAAGGATTACAGGGAGAAGGCAGGAGAATGGGGTTGAAAAAAATCAGTCATGATTGAATGGCGGAGCAGACTCGATGGGCCAAATGGCCTAATTCTGCTCCTTATCATCACCTTATGGTCCAAAAGTCATGAATACAACAAACCCCATCTTCCAACCCCATTTGGACTCGCCTCTTGACCCTTGAGTACAATGACATGGTATGGACAGGGACAGCCTCTCAGGCAGTATTGTACAAAGATCTTGCCACCAAATGTCCCACGACTGAGGCAGACAATTAAAAAGTATTATCTCCTAAATTAAGCAATTAACAAAATACATCAAATGCTTTTATCACATAAGTGATGTAAATACAATTTTTTCTGGCCCTGCATCCTGCATTTGTTAGTTGTTCAGAATTAAACCTTGGGTTAGTACAAAATAGTGGAATACCTCAAGTTACGGGATCAATTTCCTAAAGAGTGATGGATTATAGTGTGTTGCTATTATCAGTTTTTCTTCTGTTTTTACCTTTAACAGAAATGTAAACAATCATAGCGTAATTAGGTTTTAAAAGTGAACTACATTAATCTCCATTGGAGAAGGAAGTTGACAGCTGGATCTTCTACAAGTAATACAGCATAGGTGACATTAAAAGGATCTTCTTCCGCAGAAGCATGATGAAGGTGACTGCTTGACAGCTTTATAGAAGAATCAATACGAAGGAGCTACTTTGTCTATCCTGTGTGTTATCTGTTAAATCTCTGAAAAAATTGAGCTTGTTTATGCTTTTTAAAAGGGAGCTTCAATCACTCACTCACAAATAAGATTCACATTTTCATGTTCTGAACTATGAGAGAGGTATACTTTTACAGATAATGATAATATTGTACCTCCCTCAGCAATAAAGGTTTGGGAAGGATATCACTTATACCGAGGGATTGGGTGTTATCTGGCATTTTGCAACAAATAACCTCATTTAACAGTAATGGAAGAGGTAAAACAGCAAACGCAGGAATCTGAAGAACAAACAGAAATGCTGGAAGAACTCAACAGGACAAGCAGCATGGTGAAAAGAGAAACCAGTCAATGTTACAGGTCATCAGAACTGGACTTCCCAATTCTGATGAAGGATCTTTGATCTGAAACATTAGATACTGAAGGCAGTGGAAATCTCCATGCGATTCCCCTTGGGTGGATTCAAGTAATTGTGTAGCTCACCCGATGATGCCAGTTTCAGCTTGGTCAACAGGCATGGCTCTGTCCAACCCTTGAGGGATGACATTGACCTTGTAGCTGCGATCCCAGCAAATACGGTACACTTTCATATACCGTGCTTTGTTCTTAGCTGAAGAGAGATCTCTTCATCACATTCAATAGGATTCATCAGTGTTATACTCTCACGTTATACTCTCCTTGACTTTCCCATTTGGCAACTTCTACCTCATTACACACCCCTAGAGCTGTATAATGAAGTCTTTGTTTAAGAACAAAGCATTTCAGTTAAGAGGAGAGATTGGAGTGGCCAGGTCTGTTTTTCCTGGAGTGGACAGGTAAAGAGGGGATGTGATTGAGGTATATAATATCATGGCTGTAGATTAGGTTGACTGCAGGAAACATCCCCTTATTAGAGGTGAATAAAACTAGAGAGCATGGATTTCTTGTAAATGGTAAGAGATTTAGAGGGGATCTGAGGGTGTTCTTTTTCACCCAGAGAGTAGTGAGTACCTGGAATGCACTGCCAGAGAGAGTGGTGGAAGCAGAGTTGCTGACAGAATTTAAATAATGACAAGATGAGCACTTGCATCACCCATGCATTGAAGGCAATGGACCAAGTGCTGGCAGGTGGGACTCCTGCGGCTGGGTGTCCAGTGGTTGGTGTGTATGTGGGGCCAAATGATTTGTTTCCATGCTATATGGCTCTATAATTCCTTGATTATTGAGCCTAGGGTTGAGATATTCACTGTAAGTGGCTGACAAACTCAGCCAAGGCAGGGACGTGGAAGCCACGCTGATGCAAACAGTAGGAACTCATTTTAATAAAATGATGCAGTTCTTAATCTGCCTCATGGCAGGAAGAAGCAGCTGGAGACCCAGACCTGGGGAGATCTGTGAAGTAATCAAAACTGCAGCTTTTCTTCTCCTTGACAGGGGAAGTACAGTGGGGAAGGTACAGTCAAATTCAAAGGAGCAGTCTTCAAAAGGCTTGGAGGAGCATTCCTGTCTCTCACTGCCTGAAAACATTGAACATAGAACATAGGACATTACAGCACAGTACAGGCTTTTTGGCCCACAATGTTGTGCCGACCTTTCAGCCTACTGTAAGATCAATCTAACCCTTCCCTCCCACATACCCCTGAAGGGACTCTCGGTGCGAGAACTGGGAGCATTATAAAGAGGTGAGTGTCGGGACCCAGTTCTTTTCCAGGTAGCGAGGGCCGTGACTTGGAGCAAGGAGCTGGACTCTGTCTCTAGTGCCTCACTAAAGTAGTGACAATGGATCCAGGGTCAGTAGTGTGTTCTTCCTGCCAGGTGTGGGAGATCTGGGAGATCTCAAGTCTCTGGAAGGTGCATCCAGCTGCAGCTCCTTACAGACCGTATTAGGGAACTGCAGCTGCAGCTGGATGTCCTTCGGCTCATACGGTAGAATGAGGAGGTGATAGATAAAAGCTACAGGGAGGTAGCCACACCCAAGTTGCAGGAGGCAGGTGGCTGCGTAACTGTCAGGAGAGGGAGGAGAGGGGAAGGGAATAGGCAGGTAGTGCAGAGTACCCTGTGTGGCTGTTCCCCTCTATAACAGGTATACTGCTTTGGATATGTTGGGGGGGGGGGGGGTTCCTACCAGGGGAAAGCCACAGAGGTCGGGTCACTGGTGCTGAGTCTGGCTCTATGGCTCAGAGGGAAAGGGGGGAGAAGAGGAGAGCAATAGGATTGCTGCCTGTGCCACGTGCTAGCGAGGGCAAGAATAGCAGGATCAGGCAGATGAATGTGTGGCTGAGAGACTGGTTCAGGGGGCAGGGCTTCACATTTTTGGATTGTTGGGATCTCTTCTGGGGGAAGTATGACCTATACAAAAAGGACGGGTTACACCTGAACACGAAAGGGACCAACTTCCATATGGGCAGGTTTAATAGAGCCGTTAGGGAGGGTTTAAGCTAACTTGGCAGGGTAATGGGAACCAGAGTGATAGGGCTGAGGAAGGGGTAAACAGTAATAAATCAAAGATAGCGTGCAGTAACGAGGACAGGAAGGTGATGGGGCAAATTTGCAACCAGTGGGATGAGTTGCAGTGCAATAGAACCATAGAGCAATACAACACAATACAGGCCCTTTGGCCCACCATGTTGTGCCGACATTCAAACCACTCCTAAGACTATCTAACCCCTTCCTTCCACATATCCCTCTATCTTAAATTCCTCCATATGCTTATCTAACAATCTCCTGAACTTGACCAACGTATCAGCCTCCACCACCAAACCAGGCAGCGCATTCCATACACCAACCACTCTCTGGGTGAAAAACCTCCCCCGACGTCTCCCTTGAACTTCCCACCCATTACCTTAAAGCCATGCCCTCTTGTTTTGAGCATTGGTGCCCTGGGAAAGAGGTGCTGGCTGTCTATCTATTCATCTCAATATCTTGTATACCTCTATCATGTCTCCCCTTATCCTCCTTCTCTCCAATGAGTAAAGCCCTAGATCCTTTAGTCTCTCCTCACAACCCATACTCTCTAATCCAAGAAGCATCCTGGTAAATCTCCTCTGCACCCTCTCCAACGCCTCCACATTCTTCCTATAATGAGGCAACCAGAACTAGACACAGTACTCTAAGTGTGGTCTAACTAGAGTTTTGTAAAGCTGCATCATTACTTCTCTGCTCTTAAACTTGATCCCATGACTTATGAAAGCTAACATCCCATAAGCTTTCTTAACTACCCTATCCATTTGTGTGGCAACTTTCAGTGATCTGTGGATATGAACCCCCAGATCCCTCTGCTCCTCTACACTGCCCAGAATCCTGCCATTGACCGTGTATTCTGCCTTGGAGTTTGTCTTTCCAAAGTGTACCACCTCACACTTCTCCAGATTGAACTCCATCTGCCACTTGTCAGCCCAGCTCTGCATCCCATCAATATCCCTCTGTAAGCTTCCACAGCCCTCCACACTATCCACAACACCACCGATCTTTGTGTCATCTGCAAACTTGCTAACCCACCCTTCCACACCCTCATCTAAGTCATTAATAAATATCACAAAAAGTAGAGATCCCAGAACCGATCCCTGTGGGACACCACTAGTCACAGCCCTCCAATCCAAATGCACTCCCTCTACCACAACACTCTGCTTTCTACATGCAAGCCAATTCTGAATCCACACGGCCAAGCCTCCCTGGATCCCTTGGCCTCTGAACTTCTGAAGAAGCCTACCACGTGGAACCTTGTCAAACGCCTTACTAAAATACCACATGTATTGCACTACCCTCATCAATCTTCCTGGTCACCTCCTCAAAGAACCCTATCAGGCTAGTGAGGCAAGATTGTCCCTTCACAAATCCATGCTGGCTGTCCCTAATCAGTCCATGATTCTCTAAATGATCATAGATCCTATTTCTTAGAATCCTTTCTAGCAGCTCACCCACCACAGACGTAAGACTCACTAGTCTGTAATTCCCTGGACTATCCCTACTACCTTTTTTGAATAAGGGGACACCCTCTAATCCTCTGGTACCATCCCCGTGGACAACGAGGACACAAAGGTCCTAGCCAACCGTTCAGCAACCTCCTCCCTAGCCTCACGAAGCAGCCTGGGGAATATTCCGTCAGGCCCTGGGGACTTATCTGTCCTAATATTTTCTAACAGCTCCAACACAACCTCTCTCTTGATATCTACATACTCTAGAACATTACCCTTACCAACACTGTCCTCAGCGTCATCAAGACCCCTCTCTTTGGTGAATACTGAAGAGAAGTATTCATTGAGAACCTCACCAACTTCCACAGCCTCCCAACTTTGTCTTTAATCGGACCTACCTTTACTCTAGCCATCCTTCTGCTCTTCACGTACGAGTAAAAAGCCTTGGGATTCTCCTTAACCCTACTCACAAAAGCCTTTTCATGTCCCCTTCTTGTTCTCCTCAGCCCCTTCTTAACTTCCCTCCTTGCTACTCTATATTCCTCACGAGCCCTATCTGATCCTTGCTGCTTACACCTTATGTATGCTGCCTTCTTCCTAACTAGTTTTTCCACCTCTCTTGTCACCCATGGTTCCTTCACCCTGCCATTCTTTCTCTGCCTCACCTGGACAAATTTATCCCTAACATCCTGCAAGAGATCCCTGAACATTGACCACATCTCTATAGTACATTTCCCTTCAAAAATGTCATCGCAATTCACACTCTCAAGTTCTCGCCTCATAGCCTCCTAATTCACCTTTCCCCAATTAAATATCTTCCAGTCCTCTTTGCTCCTATCCCTGTCCATGACAATTCTAAAGGTTATGGAGCAGTGGTCACTGTCTCCCAAATTCTCACCCACTGATAGATCTGTCACCTGGCCCAGTTCATTACCTAAAACTAGATCTAATATGGCATCTCCTCTAGTCGGCCTGTCAACATACTGTGACAGGAATCCGTCCTGGACACACTTAACAAACTCCACCCCATCTAAACCTTTGGCACTAAGCAGGTGCCAATCAATATTTGGGAAGTTGAAGTCTCCCACTATAATAACCCTGTTATTTTTGCATCTTTCCAAAATCTGCCTCCCAATCTGCTCCTCCGTATCCCTACTGCTACCGGGGGGCCTATAGAATACTCCCAGTAGAGTAATTGCTCCTTTCTTGTTCCTAACTTCCACCCATATTGACTCTAGAGAGGATCCTTCTGCATTATCCACCCTCTCTGCAGCTGTAATAGTATCGCCACCCCTCCTCCTCTTCTCCACACCTCCCTATCCCTTTTAAAACACTGAAAACCAGGAATATTCAATATCCATTCCTGCCCTGACGTCAGCCATGTCTCTGTGATATCGTAGTCCCATGTACCTATCCAAGCTGACAGTTCATCTCCCCTATTCCTGATGCTCCTTGCATTTAAGTAAATGCACTTTAGCCCATCTGCCTTGCTACTTTTATAGCCTGTACTCTGCTTCTCCTTCCTCAAGTCTGTTAGTTCTGACTTTTCCCCATCCCCTTCTTCCTCTGACCTACTACTCCAGTTCCCATCCCCCTCGCAAACTAGTTCAAACCCTCCCGAACTACCCTAGCAAACCTGGCTGCAAGGATATTGGCCTCCCTCAGGTTCGTGTGTAACCTGTCCTCTCTGTACAGGTCCCACCTTCCCCTGAAGAGATCCCAATAATCCAAAAATCTAAAACCTTCCCTCCTGCACCAACTCCTCAGCCATGCATTTATTTGCCATCTCTTCCTATTCCTACCTTCACTATCGCGTGGCACTGGCAGCAATCCCAAGTTTGCTGCCCTTGAGGTCCTGTTCTTCAGCCTTCTGCCTAGCTCGTTAAACTCACTTTTCAGGACCTCATCCCTCTTCCTACCTATGTCGTTTGTACCAACATGAACCACGACTTCTGGCTGTTCTCCCTCCCTCTCAAGAATCCTGTGGACCTGATCAGAGACATCCCAGACCCTGGCACCTGGGAGGCAACATACCATCCGGGATTCATGCTCACTGCCACAGAACCTTCTGTCTGTTTCCTTGACTATCGAGTCCCCTGTCACTACTGCCTTCCTCTTCTCCTCCCTTCCCTTCTGAGCAGCAGGACTGGTCCCAGTGCCAGAGACCTGGCTACTGCTGCTGGGCCCATGCAGGTCATCCCCTTCAACAGCTTCCAAAGCAGAAAACCTGTTACTGAGGGGAACAGCCTCCGGGTTCCTCTACACTATCTGCCTGTTCATTTTCTTTTTCCTTTTCTCTCCCCTGACAGTCACCCTTCTGACTACTTCCTGGACTCTAGAAATACCTGCTCTAAGGGGGGTGACTGTCTCCTGATGTACTGTATCTACATAACTATCTCCCTCCCTGATGCTCTGCAGTGTTTGAAGCTGCAACTCCAGCTCATCAATTTTGAGCTGAAGTTCCTCCAGCCTCAAGCACTTACTGCAGATGTGGCCATTGTGCACCACAGCAAGGTCCATGAGCTCCCACATCAAGCAGCTGCAGCACACCACCATGTCCTCCATCTGAACTAATTATTTTTTTCTCCCCCTACCTAGTTTTTTCCTACTTAAATATTTCTAACAGATAACAGGTAAACTTTACCTTTACTTACCAGCTACTCGCCTGTCTCACCCCTTTAAGCCGAAGCCCCTTGAGCCAAAGCCTAATCACTCTGCTCCCTCTCACTCCGCTGCGTGCTCCGATGCTGCCCGCTGGATATGGTGGTTTGCTCTTTAAACTGCCTGCGCTTTACCTGCTGACGCCACACGCCTGCGCAGTCCCGATGAGAACTCATATAAAAAACTTATAAAAAAAAGAACCTTATAAAACGAAACCTTATAATAAAAAGCTTATATAAGAAAAAAGAAAAACTTATTTTCACAATAGAGTTTCAGTGCAATCAAAGCAAAAAGTACCAAATACCGGACTTAAAGTATTATATTTAAATGCATGCAGCATAAGAAATAAGGTAGATGATCTTGAAATACAGCTACAGATTGGCAAGTATGATGTTGGGGCCATCACTGAGACGTAACTAACGGATGGATGTCTTTGAGAGCTGAACATCCAAGGATACATGGTGTATCGGAAGGATAGGCAGGTAGGCAGAGGGGGTGGCATGGCCTTGCTGGTAAGAAATAATATTAAATCATTAGAATGAGGTGACATAGGATCAGAAGGTGTAGAATCTTTATGGGTTGAGTTAAGAAATCACAAGGGTAAAGGACCCTGATGGTAGTTACATACAGATCTCCAAACAGCTGCCGTGATGTGGACTACAAATTACAACAGGAAATAGAAAAGGCTTGTCAGAAGGCAATGTTATGATAATCGTGGGGGATTTTAACATGCGAGAAAATTAGGTTGGTACTGGATCTCAAGAGAGAATTTGTCGAATGTCTACGAGATGGCTTAGAACAATTTGTTGCTGTGCCCACTAGGGGATCAGCTGCACTAGATTGGGTATTGTGTGATGAACCAGAGGTGATTAGAGAGCTTAAGGTGAAGGAACCCTTCGGAGGCAGTGATAACAACATGATTGAGTTCACTTTGAAATTTGAGAAGGAGAAGCTGAAATCCAATGTGTCAGTATTTCAGTGGAGTAAAGGAAATTAGTGGCATGAGAGAGGAACTGGCCAAAGTTGACTGGAAAGGGACACTAGCGGGAAGGACAGCAGAGCAGAAATGGCTGGAGTTTCTCCGAGAAGTGAGGAAAGTGCAAGACAGATATATTCCAAAAATGAAGAAATTTTTGGAAAAAGGGCACAACCGTGGCTGACGAGAAGTAAAAGCCAAAGTAAAAGCAAAGGAGAGGGCACACAAGGAAGCAAAAATTAGCGGGAAGATAGAGGATTGGGAAGCAATTAAAAACTTACAAAAGGCAACTAAGAAGGTCATTAGGAAGGAAAAGATGAACTATGAAAGGAAGCTAGCAAATAATATCAAAGAGGATACTAAAAGCTTTTTCAAGTATGTAAAGAGTAAAAGACAGGTGAGGGTAGATATAGGACCGTTAGAAAACGACGCTGGAGAAATTGTAATGGGAGACAAGGAGATGGCAGAGGAACTGAATGAGTATTTTGCATCAGTCTTCACTGAGGAAGACATCAGCAATATACCGGACACTCAAAGGTGTCAAGGAAGAGAAGTGTGTGCAGTCACAATTACAACAGGAAGCTGAATGGTCTAAGGGTAGATAAATTTCCTGGACCAGATGGTATGCACCCTCGTGTTCTGAAGGAAGTAGCTGTAGAGATTGTAGAGGCTTTAGTAATGATCTTACAAGAATCAATAGATTCCGGCATGGTTCCGGAGGATAGAAAATTGCAAATGTCACTCTGCTATTTAAGAAGGGTGTGAGGCAGCAAAAAGGAAATTATAGACCTGTTAGCCTGACATCGGTGGTTCACAAGATCACAAGACAAGGGAGCAGAAGTAGGCCATTTGGCCCATCGAGCCTGCTCCAAGGAAAAGGGAAAAAAGAAAAAAAATGAGAAATTGGGGGGAGGGCAGGTGAAAAAAAAAACTATTCTAACCCCAATTTCCGGCCTTATCCCCATATCCCTTGATACCCCGACTATTTAGATATATGTCTATCTCTTCCTTAAACGCCTCCAATGATCTGACCTCCACTGCTGTACCTGGCAAGGAATTCCACAAATTCACCACCCTCTAGCTAAAGAAATTTCTCCTCATCTGTTTTAAACCTGTACCCTCTAATTCTAAGATTGTGCCCTCTGGTCCTGGACTCACCCACCAAGGGAAACAGCCTAGCCACATCTACTCTGTCCAGTCCTTTCAACATTTTAAATGTCTCCATGAGGTCCCCTCTCATTCTTCTGTACTCCAGTGAGTACAGTCCAAGACCCAACAAATGGTCATCATACATAAGCTCTTTCATTCTGGGAATCATCCTCGTAAATCTCCTCTGAACCCTCTCCAACATCAGCACATCTTTCCTAAGATATGGGGCCTAAAACTGTGCACAGTATTCCAAATGAGGCCTCGCTAGTGCCCTGTAGAGCCTCATCAACACTTCCTTACTTTTATACACTATACCTCTCGAAATGAATGCCAACATAGCATTCGCTTTCTTTACCACCGATCCGACCTGGTGGTTAACCTTTATCCTGCACGAGTACCCCCAAGTCCCTTTGTACTTCTGTACTTTGAATTTTCTCTCCTTCTAGATAATAATCTGCCTGTTTATTTCTGTTTCCAAAGTGTACAACTGCACATTTCTCAACATTGAATCTCATCTGCCATTTCCTTGCCCATTCTCCAGGTCTCTCTGCAACCTTCCTGTCTCCTCAATACTCTCTACTCCTCCACCTATCTTGGTGTCATCCGCAATCTTAGCCACAAAACCATTTACTCCATCATCCAAATCGTTAATGTACAAGGTACAAAGAAGCGGCCCCAACACTGACCCCTGTGGGACACCACCAGTAAACGGTAGCCAACCAGAACAAGATCCTTTTATTCCCACCCTTTGCTTCTTGCCAACCAGCCAATGCTCCACCCATTCTGTTATCCTACCTGTAATTCCATGACCTCTCATCTTGTTAATCAGTCTCTTATGTGGCACATTGTCGAAGGCCTTTTGAAAGTCTAAATACACAACATCTACCACTACTCCCTTATCCACCCTACCTGTGATTTCTTCAAAAAAACTCCAATAGGTTGGTCAGGCAGGATCTTCCCTTCACAAAACCATGTTGGCTAGGACCTATCTTGCCTTGCACCACTAGGTATTCCATAACCCCATCCTTGAGGATCGATTCCAATAACTTTCCCACCACTGACGTCAGACTAATAGGTATGTAATTTCCTTTATGCTGCCTCCCACCCTGCTTATACAGCAGAACTACATTTGCGACCCTCCAGTCCTCAGGAACCATGCCGGAGTCTATCAATTCCTGGAAAATTATCACCAATGCCTCCGCTATCTCTAAAGCCACCTCCTTCAGAACCCAGGGATGCACCTCATCCAGTCTGGGAGACTTATCAGTCTTTAGTGCATTTAGTTTTCCTAGCACCTTCTCTCTAGTAATCTTAACTGAACTCAGTTCCATTCTGTGAGAAATTGTTAGGAAGTTGTTGGAGTCGATTGTCAAGGATGAGGTTACGGAGTACATGGAGGCACACAACAAGATAGGCTGAACTCAGCATGGTTTCCTTAAAGGAAAATCCTGCCTGACAAACATATTGCAATTTTTTGAGGAAATTACAAGCAGGCTAGACAAAGGAGGTGCAGTAGATCTTGTGTATTTGGATTTTCAGAAGGCCTTTGACAATATGCTGCACATTAGACTGCTAAACAAGATAAGAGCCCATGGAATTACAGGAAAGTTATGAGCATGGATAGAGCATTGGCTGATTGGCAGGAAACAGAGTGATAATAAAGGGATCCCATTCTGGTTGGCTGCTGGTTACCAGCGGTGTTCTGCAGGGGTCTGTGTTGGGGCCACTTCTTTTTACATTGTATATCAACGATTTGGATTATGGATTAAATGGATTTGTGGCTAAGTTTACCAATGATACAAAGATAGGTGGAGGGGCTGGTAGTGTTGAGGAAACAGTCTGCAGAGAGACTTGGATAGACTAGGAGAATGGGCAAAGTGGCAAATGAAATACAATGTTGAAAAGTGTCTGGTCATGCACTTTGGTAGAAGAAATAAACAGGCAGACTTTTATTTAAATGGGGAGAAAATTCAAAATTCAGAGATGCAAAGGGACTTGGGAGTCCTCGTGCAGGATACCCTAAAAGTTAACCTCCAGGTTGAATCAGTGGTGAAGGAGGTGAATGCAATGTTGGCATCATTTCTAGAGGAATAGAATATAAGAGCAGGGATGTGATGTTGAGGCTCTATAAGGCATTGGTAAGACCTCACTTGGAGTACTGTGTGCATTTTTGGGCTCCTTATTTAAGAAAGGATGTGCTGACATTGGAGAGGGTTCAGAGAAGATTCACTAGAATGATTCCAGGAATGAGAGGGTTAACATATGAGGAACGTTTGACGGCTCTTGGGCTGTACTCCTTGGAGTTCAGAAGAATGAGGGGGGACCTCATAGAAACATTTCGAATGTTAAAAGGCCTGGACAGAGTAGATGTGGCAAAGTTGTTTCCCATGGTAGGGAGTCTAGTACAAGAGGGCACGACTTCAGGATTGAAGGGCATCCATTAAGAACAGAGATGCGGAGAAATTTCTTTAGCTACAAAGTGGTGAATCTGTGGAACTTGTTGCCACGGGCGGTTGTGGAGGCAAAGTCATTGGGTGTATTTAAGACAGATTGATAGGTATCTGAGTAGCCAGGGAATCAAAGGTTATGGTGAGAAGGCGGGGTGTAGGGCTAAATGGGAGAATGGATCAGCTCATGATAGAACAGTGGAGCAGACTCGATGGGCTGAATGGCTGACTTCAGCTCCTTTGTCTTATGGTCTTATGGTCTAATGGATAGGGGTCTTTACAGTTAGGGGTGCAGACAGGAGATTCTGTGGATGTGAAAGAGACTCCTGGATGGTATGTTGCCTCCCAGGTGCCAGGGTCAGGGACGTCTTAGATCGGGTCCACAGCATTCTGAAGGTGGGGGGTGAGCAGCCAGAAGAAGTGGTACACATTGGTACCAATGATGGAGGTAGGAAAAAGGATGATGTCCTGAAAAGTGAATATGGGGAACTAGGTAGGAAGCTGAAAAGCAGGACCTCAAGGGTTGTAATCTCTGGATTGCTGTCTGTGCCATGTGCCAGTGAGAGTAAGAATATGTTGGTTTGGCTGATGAATGTGTGGCTGAGAAATTAGTGCGGGGGGCAGGGTTTCAGATTTGTGGATCATTGGGATCTCTTCTGGGGAAGGTATGACCTGTACAAAAGGGACGGGTTACACATGAACTGGAGGGGAACCAATATCTTTGCAGGCAGGTTTGCTAGAGCTGTTGGGGAGGGGTTAAACTAGTTCAGCAGAGGAATGGGAACCCGAATGATAGGTCAGAGGATGGGGCAGTGCAATTGGTGTATAGGTTGATGCAGTGTGTAAAGAGATTGTGAAGAAGGATAGACATTTGATTGGGCAAAATTGTAGTCAGTTGTATGGGTTGAAGTGTGTCTATTTTAATCAGTAACAAGGGTGATGAAATTAGAGCATGGGTCAGTACATGGAACTACAGTGTTGTGGCCATTACAGAGACTTGGCTGTCACAAGGGCAGGAATGGCTACTGGATATTTCCGGGTGTAGATGTTTCAAAAGAGACAGGGAGGGAGGTAAAAGAGGTCGGGGAGTGGCATTGCTAATCAGGGATAGTATCACAGCTGCAGAAAGGGAAGACGTTCTGGAAGGATTGTCTACTGAGTCAGTGTGGGTGGAGGTCAGAAACGGGAAGGGAGCAATCACTCTATTGGAGTATTCTATAGACCCCCCAAAACAGCAGAGACACTGAGGAGCAGATCGGGAGGCAGATTTTGGAAAGTTGCAAAAATAACAGGGTTGTTGTCATGGGTGATTTCAACTTCCCTAATGTTGATTGGTACCTCCTTAGTGGATGGGGCAGAATTTGTTAGGTGTCCAGGAAGGATTCCTGACACAATATGTTGACAGGCCTACAAGAGGAGAGGCCATTCTGGATCTGGTACTAGGCAATGAACCTGGTCAGGTGTCTGATCTCTCAGTGAGTAAGCATTTTGGAGACAGTGACCACAACTCCCTGACCTTTACCCTTGCCTTAGGGAGGGATAGGAGTAGACAATATGGGAAAGTATTTATTTGGGGGAAGGGGAATTATAATGCTATTAGGCAGGAACTTGGGAGTGAAAATTGGGAGCAGATGTAAATGCACAATGGAAATGCAGAGTTTGTTTAGAGATCACTTGTGGGGCGTTCTGGATAGGTTTGCCCCATTGAGACAGGAAAAAGATAGTAGGGTGAAGGAGCCATGGTTGACGAGATGTGGAATACTGAGTGAAGAGGAAGAAAGAAGCTTACTTAAGGTTCAGGAAGCAAGGATCAGACAGGGCTCTAGAGAATTACAAGGTGGCCCGGAAGGACCTTAAGAATGGATTTAGGAGAGCTAGAAGGGAGCATGAGAAGGCCTTGGTGAGTAGGATTAAGTAAAACCCCCAAGGAGTTCTACTTGTATGTGAAGAACAGGAGGATGACTAGAGTGAGGGTAGGACTGATTAGGGATAAAGGAGGAAACATGTGCCTGGAGTCAGAGAAGGGAGGTCCTTAATGAATAGATTGCCTCAGTATTCACCTTTGAGAGAGGCCTTGACATTTGTGACGACAGCGTAAAACAGGCTGATAAGCTAGAACATGTTGATGTCAAGAAGGAGGATGTGCTGGAACCTTTGAAAAACATTAGGAGAGATAAGTCCCCAGGGCCAGGCAGGATATATCCCAGGATACTACGTGAAACGATGGAAGAGATTTCTGAGCCCTTGGTGATGATCTTTGCATCCTCACTGGCCACAGAAACAGTACCAGATGATTGGAGGGTGACAACTGTTGTTCCTTTGTTTAAGAAGGGGAGTAGGGATAACCCTGGGAATTATAGACCAGTGAGTCTTACTTCAGTGGTGGGCAAATTATTGGAAAAGATTCCTAGGGACAGGATTTATGAGCATTTGGAGAAGCATAGTCTGATTAGGCACAGTCAGCATGCCTTTGTGAGGGGCAGGTCGTGCCTCACAAGCCCGATTGAATTCTCTGAGGATGTGACAAAGCACATTGATGAGGGTAAAGCTGTGGAAATGTGGTGTATATGGACTTTAGTAAGGCATTTGATAAGGTTCCCCATGACAGGCTCACTCAGAACGTCAGGAGGCATGGGATCTAAGGAAACTTGGCTGTGTGGATTTGGAATTGGCTTGCCCATAGAAGACAGAGGGTGGTGATAGATGGAATGTATTCTGCCTGGAGGTTGGTGACCAGTGGTGTTCCGCAGGGATCTGGTCTGCGACCCCTGCTCTTTGTGATTTTTATAAATGACTTGGATGAGGATGTGAAAGGGTGGGTTAGTAAGTTTGCAGATGACACGAAGGTTGGTGGTGTTGTGGATAATGTAGACAGTTGCTGTAGGTTACAACAGGGCATTGATAGGAAGCAGAGCTGGCTGTGAAGTGGCAGATAGAGTTCAACCAGGAAAAGTATGAAGTGACTCACTTTGGAAGGTTGAATTTGAAGGCAGAATATGGGGTTAATGGCAGGATTCTTAGTAGTGTGGAGGAACAGAGGGATGTTGGGGTCCAAGTCCATAGATCCCTCAAAGTTGCTGTGCAAGTTGATAGGCTTGCTAAGAAGGTGTATGGCGTGTTGGCCTTCATTAGTTGGGGTATTGAGTTCAAGAGCCGTGAGGTAATATTGCAGCTCTATAAAACCTGGAAACAAATTTTGACCTTATTATGTTCTAAGGAATGGACACCTCCTCTCTCTCTAACCTGGCTGGTAGAACAGATCAGGTGCTAATGTATCTTTAAAATAGTCTCCTTTCTGCATTTTCTTGCAAATCTTCTCTAATGAGTGGGTCACTATTGGGATTTGGTAAGTTAGTTTATACTGTCACCTGTACCTAGGTACAGTGAAAAACATTGTTTTGCATGCCATCCATACAGATCATTACATTACATCAATATATCAAGGTAGTATGAGGGAAAAGCAATAAGAGAATGCAGGATATAGTGTTTCAGTTACAGAGAAAGTGCAGTGCAGGCAGACAATAAGGTGCAAAGCCACGACGAGGTAGATTGTGAGGTCTGGAATCCACCTTGTCGTACAAGAGGTCCGTTCAATAGTCTGATAACAGTGGGATAGAAGCTGTCCTTGAGCCTGGTGGTACATGCTTTCAGGCTTTTGTGTCTTCTGCCCAATGGGAGAAGGGAAAATGTCGAGGGTGGGAGGGGTCTCTAAATATGTTGGCTGCTTTACCAAGGCAGCGAGGAGTGTAGACAGAGTCCATGGAGCTGAGGCTGACTTCCGTGATGTGCTGAGCTGTGTCCACAACTCTCTACATTTTCTTGCAGTTTTGGGTAGAGCAGTTGCCATACCAAGCTGTGATGCATCTTGATAGAATGCTTTCTATGGTGCATCTATAAAAATTGGATTTTTGGAGCAACAGATGCTTGTTACATATCTGTCCTCTGCCAGTTTCCACTCACTGGAAGCAGTTGAGGCCTTTCATCTAATGATGGAAGAGAATACTGCATGGAGTTGATAAAAAGCCACATATAAGAAGTACATCTGGTATTGTATAAAGTATAAAAGTAATTTTTAAAACTAGTTAAATGAGATTAATAGATTTGACATCAGGTTTCAGAGTATCCTGATCCAAAATTGGAAACATCTGAATCCTCTCAGATTGAGAAATAACAGAGGAATGGACTGGAGCTGAGCCCTTGGTGTCTCCTGTAATTCACACAGCCAGCACACCAGTTGAACCCCAGCTTTCTGTGGTGTCCTCTTATTAAGATACTGGTGCTGCAGGGGCCACACAAGTGTGTGGGTGTTGGAAGCAGAGAGGAGAGAGGGAGTGCAGCTTCTGCAGCAGAGCCTTACAATTGTATCACTTTAAAGCCACTTCCGAGCAAAAAATAAGTGTGGTTTGGAAACAGTTTTGGTGAAAATGTTTGAACATCAGTTCCACAACTGACTACTTTCAAAGTGCAGGCATGAATGCTCCTTTCACTGAGAAACTTGGCAGTCATGTGTATCAGTCTCAGCTGAGCTGCTATCGAAATCTTAGCCATGTTAACTCTAAACATGACTATTTCAAAGCACAGCCAGCAACTTGACCAAACTAAACATCATGCTTTGAGAATAAAGACTGAGCCTTTGCAAATGAATGTGATCAAATAGACTTTGTAATTACTGCAGCACTGAGAGACTGACCTTCCTTCACAAGAGAATGACTGATCATTGTTTCACTGTCAAGGACTGATGATGGAGTAAACACACCTGCTCTCAGTCACTCAACTAACTATGCAATCAGCTGATGCTGGGGTATAAAGGATGTTGCTGCAAGTGTAACATCAGTAGTCAGATGGGTTGATCATCTATCTATGGGAGGGAAGTTTGTCTTGGCTGAAATGACCATTTGCTTCTTACTCGAGGGTAAGTGAACATTGAATGTTTCCCTATTTTTGTTTTGAATCGTGGTCATGATTCACTGTGGTTGGTTAGTATTCTTTAAATTTTACTTTAAGCAAACGTGATTACTCTGTTGAACCACGGACTGAATCATACACAGCAGTGGGAATTGGATGGGAATAAGACCATTTTTACCTGCACCACTTTGCAGCTTCTGTAAATTTCAGCTTAGCCAAAACTCAGTTATTTATCTTTACTTCAAGTTGTGTTCACTTGTCACCCATTTACCTGATGATGTGTATTCCTTCCTGGTTTGTTTCAAGATTCTCAACCCAGTGTTCAGCTCCCTCCATGACTTGCTACTTTCTGTCATGTACTCCAGCTCTGCAACATCCTATAAACTCCACCAGTGGAAATATCTTGTACCCCATTGCAGACACAGTGGTGCTACAGAACAAAGGTAAGGAGGAAATAACAGAGCTTTTGCTCCCTTCATCTTCCTGTGCCCATCCAGCAAAGCTATAGACCTATCCATCCACTGGCAAGTACAGCATATGGTTTACTTGATGTATGGGCAGGCAGGAAAATTCTGAGGGCATTGACATGGATGATTGTGTCCCTTTTGTTCCATGTGTGACTGTCTCCCTGTGGTGACAGTGGCATTAAAGGATGGAATCTTGGCTCCAATCTTTGTCCATGTTTCTTTGACATGCATCTTTGATTTCTGTACAAATGAGATGTGCAGAAAACAAAGATGTAGAAGAAGCTGGAAGATTTCTAGCTCATGGGTAAGAAGATTCTGAAACTTGAGGAAATCATTCATTTTTTTTAAGATTGAAGATATGCAAGGTGTGCTGAACCTTTGTCTCAAGGAGATCACATAGAAACTGTATTGGTAAGAAACTGAAGTAATTCTTCTGATCAAAGAAGAAAAACCTTTGTTATGGTATGAGTTTAATAGATTATTGTTAAACCCAGGATAACAGCTCCCTGAACAGAGTCCAGGCAGGAACCAAAGACAAAAAGCTTGTGTTCTCAGCACTGAATGAATGGTGTCTGCTATGTGTACTTGGTCATATACTTTCTCCTTTCCACAACCTATTTTTGGGATCTTGCACTGGACCTAACTAAATTTGAGACAAAATAACACAGCACTCCCTACTGGGGATGTGGGAATGCTGTGAACAGAACAATTTATTGAAGATCTCCTTCCCCATCAGACTAATGAACAGTGCAGACTCTAAACCAGAAAGTGTCAGTCAGTGAATGGAATTCAAGATCAGGATTTGTTGACACAAAGGGAAATGAAACATACAAATTGTTTAAGAGGCAGATGAAAGTGATGGAAAGAAAATGCTTTAAAATATTTTATTGAATTTCATCAGCATACCTTAAATGGGAGCTCTTTTCCAACTGTCTTGATCTAGGATGGAGCAATGTCAGATAGCTCAGTCTTATTAAAATAATTTTGTTTATTTGTTGAATGTTGATGTACCTGACCAAGCTAGTATTTGATTTCTGTCCCTAATAGGCCTTGGAAGTTTGGTGTTAAGCTGAATTTTTAAGTTACTTAAGTCCATGTGGTGAATGTATTCACACAGAAATATAAGGTAGGGTTCCGGGACTTTGACTCAGGAATGATGAAGTAATATTTTGTCCAAGCCAGGAATGCTGTCACTTGGAGAGTGTATCCAGCAGAAGGTGGGTAATTAACTCTACCACCACTTGCGAAGATGGGCAGCTATACAGCGAAGGCAGTTTTGAGGCCCACACACAGAAATTAACCACATTTATTATGTTCTGGCATGCATTGAGGAACCATGGTGCTCAGTATGTGAATTTGTAAAGAATAATCTGAGAGGAAGGAGATGCAGGAGGAACAAATGTGTTTGCTGAAGTTTAACCAATTCCTTTCTTCTCTGAACTCCGATCAGATTAGTTTACTGTCACGTACACCAGGCTGCAATGAAATTCCTTGCTCGCATGAAGTTTGCAGAGTAAACAATGTACATGGTAATAATAAATACAGTGACTCAAAACAACAGAATGGTGCAAAGACTTTAGTGCAATCTGAAGCAGTGCAAGAGGAAATGCTAAAGTGAAATGAAAGGAATTAATAACACAGGTAGAATTAAGAGTCCAGCAATTCATCAGCATCACTGGGAAGGGAGATGTGAAAGAGGTGATTGATTCAGAATTCTGACAGCAGTGTGGAAGTTGTTCTTGAGACTGGTTGTCCAGGCTTGCAAGCTTCCAGAAGGTAGAAGAGAGAAAAGGGAATGGCCGGGGTGGCAGGCGTTCTTGACAATACTATTTGCTGCCTTGAAGCAACACAGTGAAGATGGACTGGATGGAAGGAAGTGACGAGTCTGTGATGGATTGAGCAGTGTTTACCACTCTCTGCAGGTTCTGTTGGTCCAGAGCAGTTACCATACCAGGTTGAGATGCAACCCATCAGAATACTTTCTACAGTGCATTTGTAGATGTTCAAGAGAACCCTTGTGGACATGCTGAATCTTCTCAGACACCTTTTTTAAAAGAAGTACATATGCAGATATGCTTTCTTCATCACCACATCAGTGTGGCAGGACAAGGTGAGGTTGCTGGTGATATGGATGCCAAGGAACTTGAAGCTGCCAACCATCTCTACTGTAGATCTGTTGATGTGATCAGGTTTGTTCACTGTCTTGGTCAAAAACCAGCTCTTTCATCATGCTGATGTTAAGGGCCATGTTGTTGTTCTATATACAAGTTTTGGCTGTTGACAAGACTGAAATTCACAGGAAAGTAGAAATTTTGGCCCCATTAAGTCTAGATTCATCCTGCAGTCTTGGAAATGTTAATGCTCGTATCATAGTTGGGATGAAACCCATTAATATTGTCTTCAAAAATGCAGATAAATCCAAAGCTGTTCCCATTTCACTAGTCAGACTCCAGCCAGACTAAGTCCCATCGACCACTACCCTGTCTTCTATGGGCAAGCCAATTCTGAATCCAAATGGCCAATTAACCATGGATCCCACTCATCTTAATCTTCTGGATGAGCCTCTCATAAGGGACCCTGTCAAATGCCTTACAAAAATCCATGTAGACAACATCCACAGCTCTACCTTCAACAATCACCTTCGTCATCTTGAAAAATTCAATCAAGTTAGTAAGACGTGACTTGCCCTACACAAAGCCATGCTGACTGTTCCCAATTAGGCCATGGTTTTCAACTGCTCATAAATCCTATTCCTAAGAACTCTCTCCAGTAACTTCCCTACCACTGACGTGAGACTCACTGGCCTATAGTTTCCAGGATTATCCCTATTTCCCTTCTTGAATAATGGAACAACATTAGATACTCACCAGTCCTCTGGGACCTCTCCTGTGGCTAGAGGGGACAAAGATATTGGTCAAGGTCTTGCAAAGATCTTATGACAACTTGGAGAATTGTATCAAGCAAACAGAATGAAAATGGTGCAATCAAAGTAAGGAGATACAGAGGGGGAAAGTCAGTTATTTAAGATAACCTTGCAGAATTAATTGATGTATTTTCCCACCTTAAATACAAACATAATTGTGAAATGCATTGACTTTATATTCAAAATACAAGAAAGACAAAGTAGAGATATTTCAACTTAAATTCCCGCATACTCAGTGGTAATGGAGAGGAGTATATAGAGTTGTGCAGCATGGAATCAGGCCCTTCAGCCCAACTGGTCCATGCTGACCATGATTCCCATCTAAACTTATCCTATTTGGCCCATTTCCCTTTAAACCTTTCCTATCCATGTACCTGTCCTTCTAAATGCTGTTTATGTAACTGCCTCAACCACTTCCTCTGGCAGCTCATTCCACATACGGAACACCCTCAGGGTGAACAAGTTGCCCCTCAAGTTCCTGTTAAATCTCTCCCCTCTCACCCTAAATCTATGTCCTCTAGTTCTTGATTCCCCAACCTGGAAAAAAGGCTGTGTGCATTCACTACATCTATGCCCCTCATGGTTTTATAAGGGGAGATTGGATAGGCTGGCTCTGATTTTTCCTCCTGGAATGGAGGAGACTGATGGATAACTTGATAGAAGTATACAAAATAATGAGGAAGATGGATAGGGTATGTAGTAAGAACCTTTTTCCCATGGTAGGGGTGTCTAGGACAAGACAACATGGATTTGAGGTGAGAGGTAGAAGGTTTGGAAGGAACTTGAGGAGGAATTCTTTTCACACAGTGATTGGAATCTGAAATAGTGGAGGCAGATGTACTCACATTTAAGAAGGATCTAGACAAACACTTGAATTGCCAAGGCGTAGAAGGCAATGGACCTAAAGAGGTTAGATGGAATTAATATAGATAGGTGCAACAAATGGCATGAATATTGTGGACCAAAGGGCCAGTTTCTGTGCTGCACAGCTG
The DNA here is from genome assembly GCF_009764475.1 of Pristis pectinata. Classification (NCBI taxonomy): domain Eukaryota; kingdom Metazoa; phylum Chordata; class Chondrichthyes; order Rhinopristiformes; family Pristidae; genus Pristis; species Pristis pectinata. The sequence continues at coordinate 12,410,592 of NC_067420.1, forward strand.
AGTTGTAAAAAGTAGCATCTCACCTACACAAGCAATGCAGTCAGGGAGTGGTGTAGACTGCTGCTGCTGTGAGGGAGGGAATGAGTGGCTTGGGGTACTGGAGCAGTCAAATGGGCTGGTTGGATCTGGATGGCATTGATCTGTTTTAGTCTTGCTGGAGCTGCACTTATCCTGGGAAATGCGATGTGTTCCATCACAGTCCTGACATGTGCCTTGTGGAAAGACAACAAAATGGGGAAGGAAGGTCATCTCCATGAAATGCTCAATTTCTGCTCTCCTCTTGCAGCCACAGTGGTGATGCAGTTTGTCAGATTGTTTCTGGTCAATGGCCATTGATCATAAAGGAGGTGGTTAAATTCTCATTGCCTGGCACTTGTGTGGTGCACCACACCATTTAATGGTACATGTCTGTATGATGTTCAGGTCTTTGCTATGTGCAATATTATCTAAAGAGGAATTGGACACTGCACAATCATCATCAAACATTCCCATATCTGGTCTTAAGATGAAGAGAAGGTCACTGGTAAAGCATCTGAAGATGGTTGCGTCTGGGGGACTCTTGCAGTGAAGTCCTGAGGCTGAGATAATCCAAAAATTTTGGTTATCTTCATGTAGGGTATGACTCCAATTAGTGCAGAGCTTTGCCCTTGATTGTCATTGACCATTTTTTTTGAAGACACACTAATGCCTTAGTCAAATTTTGCTTTGATGTCACACCAGTCACACTTCCTAGGATGGATGAAGGCCATAATGAGGTAAGGAGCTGCACAACACAAACTGAACAATAGTGAACAGATCAGTAAATGTTGTTTGATAGAATTATCAATAATATTGCCACTTTGCTGATGATTGAAAGAGACTCATGGGGACTTGTCCTGCTTTTCTGAATTGGGCATACTTGGGCAAGCTTCCACATTGTTAGATGCCAATATTTTGGATGTATTCAAACAGGTTGGCCAAAGCCATGGCTAATTCTGGAGCAGTAGAGCAGGGATGGTGTCAAAGCTCAGCCTTTGGCATTTCAGTCTCTCAAATAATGTCTGATATCACATGATTTGGTTAAAGATGGACTTCCACCATGGTGGCAAACTGAGAAGGATGAAATGAACTATCCACTTTGCACTGCTGACTGAAGATGTCTGGAAATGCTTCAGCCTTGTCCTTTGTGGTTAATGGTGGATTCCACTATTGTGGAAGATGTGAGTGCTTGTAGAGTCTTCCCAAATAGCTATTAAATTATTTACCATCATGGCATAACTGCCCATTATGAATATGATATGGAATGAGCTGCCAGAGGAAGTGGTTGAGGCAGGTAGATTAACAACATTTAAAAGGTACTTGGATAGGTACATGGATAGGAAAGGTTCAGAGGGATATGGGATAAACAAACAAATTGATCTGGCTTGGATGGGAATCTTGTTCAACATGGACCATTTGGGCTCAAGGGCCTGTTTCCATGCTGTATGACTCTGACTGCAGTGCTTTGATCCTTCCACTGCTCAGCATGCACATCATCCTATATTGTACCTTGGGTAATTTATAGTTTTGTGCACATGGTGCTGCTCATAGCTTGCTTCTCTACCATCCTCCTTGCACTTGGATGGAGCCTGGCTTTATTTTAATAGTAACATATGGAAAATGGTGGAACACGAGCTTACATATTGTGCTACTGCTGGAAGTTCCAAAGGCCCAAGTTCAAATCCCATCATAACAGTTGTAGAATTTAAATTTAGTTAATAATCTGGAATTATTCTTTTAAAACAATGATTGATAATGATGACCAAAACCCATCCAGTTTATTAATACCCTACATGAGGAGACATCTCTCATCCTTGCCTGGTCTGGCCCATGTGTTTCTCCAGACCTATCAATATGATTGATTCTTAAGTGCCCTCTGACACACCCAAGTAAGCCCATCAGTTTGTGGAATAAATGCTGCCCTTAGCATCAACAACTAGAACCCAAAAAAAATTAATAAAAAGTGACATGTTCCCTGATCTCCACCAGAGAGGTAGTTGGCCTGATCTATGCGCTCTAACAATAACATGAGTTGTAAGAGATTTAAAATGTGTCATAATGAGAAGATGACAAAAGTGTGACCCTGATCTCAGAGTAGTTAGTGAGAGGATAGATTTGTCTTTAAAATCCACAACTGTAATTTTGTGTTTCATTAAAATGTTTTAAATTATATAACAAATCATCCAGGAGATGGAGGCATATCTTGTGCACAACTCAAATCATGGGAGGTTCTGCCCACGTTATCCCTATTTGTTTACTGGATGTCTTTCTTTCCCTACATTGAATAAGCTGAATAGGTACTTTGTCAAAGAGCAATAAAAAAAAGATGTAGGAGATAAATTCATTCTGTACTTTGAGTACTCCATGCTAGATAGGGAAATTTTTGTAAAGAGACTATAAGAAAATCCTGATGAAGAAAGGTTAAAGAAGTTTAAAGTGAGATTTAACAGATCAAAATTATTAAGTATTTGATAGAACAGATAAGTAGAAACCATTGTTACCACTGAAAGGTAGGCTGGTAATCAGAAGAATCAGATTTAAGATAATTTGGCAAAAGAACTACCACCAATATTAAGAATGTGCATTTATAAAGTGCCTTTTAATGAAGCAATATGTCCCAAAGCATTACAGAGGAGCATTCTAACACTGGACCTTAAATTGAGCCACATAAGCACATGTAAGGGTAGATGACCAAATATTTGATCAAAGTTCTAGGTTTTAGGAGGATGGAGGAGAGGCTGAAAATTACAGTTGTGGTTTTTAATGACAAATCTATCCTCTCACTCTAACTATTCTGAGATCAGGGTTATACTTTGAAGGAGAGAGTGTCAAAACCTAGGACCTGGGCAGCTGAAGGCACAGGCAATAATGATGAAGTAGTTGAGTGCCACTATCTCAGAACATCATAGGGCTGGGGAAGATTACTGAAGGGAAGATGGTAATGGATGTAAGGGTCTTAGACAAGGACAGCAGAGCTTTGGATGATCTCAATATGGTAGAGTGAGGGGGGCTGACTGGGAGTGCACTGTAATAGCCAAGTCTAGAAGTAATAAATTTAGCATGAGGGTTTCAGCAGGAAATTAGGGACATATTGTCTGTTAATCTATGATCCCTCTCCCTCCCACTGTCCAAACTGGCATGAAGTCGGTACTTCCTGCAACAACCATTCTGCCCACAAAGTCTACTCTGTCAGACTAACTGCATTGGCTTTTACACTGTTTGTAGACATTTAATCGCAATCCTCAAATGTGTCCTCTGTGTAGTGTGACACTGTCAGCTTATTCCACATGATCTAAAGAGGGGAGAAGAGCTAAGGATCATAAGCACTATTATCTAATGTTATGTAAGAAAACTAAATCGAATTTTTAAGAAAGCAAATTGAGGGGTTTGGAAGGGAAAGACTCCAATCTTCAATGGGCAATCATTTCAAATGGAGAGTTAAAGTTATAATAGTTGAAGCTAAACAATTCAATGAGTTGCTGAAAGAGCAGGAGAGTTGGCTGAATTTTCACAGTGGAGATAGGACATGGTAAAGGGAGAAACCACCATCTCTGTTCAACCACAGGTAAACTTTTCTTTAAAATGTCCTTCTCTTCGTTAGGAATACATAGAGTAGATGAGATCTAAATCAATCCATTCTCAGGAAGACAATCTGCCTGGGACTTCAAAAACATTTGAAAAGAAGTGAGGTGTAAACACAGGGAAAGAAACTGAAGTTTATACTGTTGGTGTTAGATGAAGGGGTATAGGAGTATAAACACCAGTAAAGATCAATTATTTCTTTGGTATACTTTTAAAAATACTGTGAAATTATATGAATGTACAATATTCAAAACTGGTGTAATTGTAAATGGATGGAGGAAATAGACCATGAACATTTAGTTGTAAAATAAGAATCTTTATGAATTCAAGATGTATTAGTAGCAATTCTGAATTGGGGGGATGGGGGGGTTACTTCTCTTATCACCCCTGGGACTGCAGCGATTATGGCACTGGTCATCAGAAGCAAACTAATGTTCAGTTGAGTGCAATCAAAATATTAGCAACAAAAGATAATACAAATAAGTTATCGTTGCATTATGCTTTCCATCCTCCCAGATGGTGGGAATAAAATTTACAACTGGGGTAACCTCTGTCATTTAATACAAATAGGATGAGAAAACTGATTTTGTTTTATCAATTGTCTGTTAGAATTGAAGACTATTATATTACAGGAATAGACTGTTCAGCTTATTAGGTTTGTTCTAATGTTTATCTTTAATTTGACTGCTCACTCACATTCTTTAATATTTCTCTTTCTAATTCTTATAAATACATGGATTTCTCTTCCTTTTTTAAAATGAACCATTTGCACTGCCTCAGTAACCGCAGCACAGAATCCTTGCATGAAAATTAGGCAGCCTTTTTATTCAGTAGTTGGTAGTACTTCTGTAAATGCCATTTTCTTCAGATCGCTTTTGTTGGAGAAATAATGGTGTGACAAACTGAAATGTAATCTGATGTCAGGAAGCTGGGGTCATTTTGTTCTTGTAGCCACTAGGTGGAGACCTTGCTATTTGTTTGCCCCTAAATCATGACCACGAATTGTGGATATAAGGAACAAAGAACTTATTTAAATTCCTGTTAGTTAAATGTTGTCATGGTACTAAATATGATGGCTTCACATAACAATATAAATATTTTCCTCTTGCACACTTAATATTCATTCTACAATGGAGTGGATGCATAGGTTGTACTGAAGACATGATTTTCCTACAGAAAATTTCACATCATGGTTTGGATCATGCTGGACTCGCCCATACATTGCAGGCATCTATTCACCACAGCACTAACTTTTGTGGGCTACAATACTCCCAACAACCTGGGGATCTTGTTGCTGCAGCCATTCCACAGGCAACAGAGGCCATGAACTATGACTAGACCTCTGGCTGTGCCATGGACAGCCGTGGTGGTCTTCTGACTTGTGCTGGCAGAGTACTTATCCCTGTTTTCAAATGTTTCTGGCTATCATGTTTTCCAGATATTATCATATTTACTTTGGATACAGGAGACCATTCAGCCCATCAGTTCTTTGTCAGCTCAGAGAAATCCCATTCCCTCGCTAATTTTCCCTGTGTCCTTTCCTCCCCACATTCCCGTCAACTTACCTCAGAACCTATCACTTGCCTGCACATTGGGGGCTATTTACAGTGGCCAATTAACTTACCGCCTCACATTCTCACAACCGGGCCATCCGGGTGAAACCCATGGGGCCACAGGGAGAACGTGCAAACTCAACACTGGAGGTCAGGACTGAACCTGGGTCACTGAAGCTGTGAGGCAACAGCTCTACTTAGCTGTACCAATGTGCCACTTCAGTCATGTAAAAACAGCTTAAAAAATAAAATTAAAATTACCAAATGTCAATTATAAATAAAAAATTAACTGACTTAAAGTAATTCAAATATTATTTAAAATAATATGGGGAGGAGGAAATCAAATCACTTTTCAATGAAGAGCAGTGGGCTCATTCAAATGAATGGGACTGTGTGCAATGGTTAACATAAAGCTGAAAGGCCAGTGACCTAGTGCATCCAGCAACCAGCTCACACTGATCACAAAAGCCACTTGTCTCAGTGTTTATTCCAATTACTGAGAAGCACTGACATCCAACCCCCCAGCATGATCCATGCTTCAACAGTACTGTGTAAGGGATAGAGACCAGAATGCACTGATGAGTGAACTGCAGTGACCAGCAGTTCTCTCCAGACCCACCAGCTGGCCATCAGTGCAATCCACACCAAAGTCAATCACAAGCTGGCTTCCCTTCTTGACCAAACATCACAACAGTTGGACTGCAGCAGCAATTCTGCTTTTGCTAGTCTGAATCTCCATTTCCTTGGTTGCAAAGTGTAGAGCTAGCTGGTGGGGTTGCATCTTGCTCTAGTGTGAGACACCTGATGGGTTATAAACAACTGACAGCTGGACCTCGACAGTATCGGAGCAGTTCAGGGACAGAGAATGACAGCAAACTACATGAGCCTTGGCACTCAGATGAAAGCCTGAATGGTTAATTCAGAAAGCATTATACTGAGTGTCTCCTTGTAAGTCATCCTGATAGGATACTTCACCAAATATGTCCAGACTAAAACACAAACAAAGCTTTCTATTTAACTTGGCTGCTAATATTTCCTTAAGTTACCCATGTTATTGGATATTAAATTGCAATATGAATTCAATTTGCATTTTGTTTCAGCCCTATGGTTTGATTTTTGTTATGAATGTATTTAAAGTCAAGAGACTTGTGTTCCCTATTTGTTCCTACTAACATTGAAGTTTGGACTTGTGAAGAACATTTCTGCTTTGATTACATACCTTGACATTTTTAAAGGCCAACTTACGCACTTAACATCACACATCAGAATCGTATATTAAAAAATAATTTCTGGATTTATTAACAAAGCTTTTTTCTTTTTCATAAGATCTGCAAAAAAAGGACTGTTAGTTAAACTTGCCTCAGAGGATCTTTCGATCAAAGGTTATGAGTAAAGGAGAATGCTCCATGGGAAACCTACTCCAGCTGAGGTTAGCATTCCTCTCTATGCAGGATGGTGTTCTGAATCTGTCAATCATTATATGACTCAGAACTGGTTAAGTACTTGGCTGGCATAGTAGAATACTTCATAACTGACAGCTTCAGATCATTGTTCAAGAGCTAAGAAGAATGTTACTCCCCCATTGTGAAATCTTCTCGGTAAACTTGTGGCCTTTGTTGGCTGACTGATGGTGAAGCATCTTCCTGACATTTTGAAGTACACTGTGCTACTTACTGTTCCTTTCAGGAGATTTTCTCATTAACCATTTATTTGACACAGAAACCATTTGTTTAGAAATGCCTGCCATGAGGCACCTATTCCATTAATTTTAACATGTACAATATATTGTGACACACATTTGAGTTTTATGTTTGGATTTTTGGAATTGAATAACTCAATGGCTGAAGCCACACTATTGGCATTGTATGTTACATTTATACCATTAATTTGCTATTAAAATGAAACATTAATCAATTTAAAATGAACCAGCTATTAAGTAACAAAATAGAATCCATTAAGAGTAAAGTAGCTTCATATGTAGATGTAGGCAACCATACACTGGACTGTCACCATTGGTTTTTCTAACCTAACACACTGCACATCAGTAAATTTAATATAATTCTGAAAGATCTCATCTGTAGAAGTCTCGAGCAATTAAATTCAAATTATAATGGTGTGACTTCAAACTTGTAGCATGTCAGTAACCTAGAAGGTATGGGCAAATCACATTTGCACCTACTGAAAAAACCTACAGATAGAATCTGTAAAATGAATGTATTATAAAATAACATACTCTGGGAAGATCTAATGAGACAGAGCTGACACTTAAAAAGAAAAAGTTACATTTTGTCTGATGTCATCGCAATACCTAGTTGCCATGTAATTACTTCAAAGTATCTACTTTTCTTCAGTGGTGGATTAACTTGACAGCTAAGCCTTCCATTATGGATTGATTGTATCCAGATTTTAGATTCCTGAAACCATCAGGAGGTCAGGAATCTCCTGTAGAGACAAAGGAATGTAGTTTACAGTTCAAACTGAAAAGTTAACTCCGTTTCTCTCTCAGTACATGTTGCCTGAATGCTTCCAACATTTCAGATTTTCATTGTTCTCCACATATTGCATTTGTTTCAGATGAATAATAAATTGATTCAATATCAGCCTTGGCAATGTTGCCACACCACACTTCCCAGATGAAGTCCAGCCTTTTCCTTTTAATTCTGCACCATGAGTGGAATTTCTGGGACCAGAAGTGCAAAGATGGTCAAGTAAACCATTTGGATGTTTGGAATATAGGCCCCCTGGTAGCAGCAAGGATACTGAGGAGCAGATCAGGAGGCAGATTTTGGAAAGGTGGAAAAATAACAGGGTTGTTACCATGGGAGACTTCAGCTTCCCAAATATTGATTGGTACCTACTTAGTACCAAAGGTTTAGACAGGGCAGAGTTTAAGTGTGTCCAGGATGGATTCCTGTCACAGCATGTTGACAGGCTGACTAGAGGGAATGCCATATTAGATCTAGTGAACCAGGTCAGGTGACAGATCTCTTGGTGGGTGAGCATTTGGGGGACAGTGACCACCGCTCCCTAACCTTTGGCATTGTCATGGACAAGGATAGGATCAAAGAGAACAGGAAAATATTTAATTGGGGAAGGGCAAATTGAGGCTATAAGGCTAGAACTTGCAAGTGTGAATTGGGATGATATTTTTGAAGGGAAATGTACTATGGAGAGGTGCTCCTTGTTCAGGGACCTTTTGCAGGATGTTAGGGATAAATTTGTCCTGGTGAAGGAACCATGGTTGACGAGAGGTGGAACATCTAGTTAGGAGGAAGAAGGCAGCCATACATAAGGTTTAGGCAGCAAGGATCAAACAGGTCTCTTGAGGAATATAGGGTGGCAAGGAAGGAATTTAAGAAGGGGCTGAGGAGAGCAAGAAGGGGACATGAAAAGGCCTTGGTGAGTAGGGTTAAGGAAAATCCCAAGGCATTTTTCACTTGTGAAGAGCAGAAGGATGACGAGAGTAAAGGTAGGACCGATTAGGGATAAAGGTGGGAAGATGTGCCTGGAAGCTGTGGAAGTGGGTGACGTCCTCAATGAATACTTCTCTTCAGTATTCACCAAGGGGAGGGGCCTTTGATGCTGAGGACAATGTTAGTAAGGTTAAATTTCTAGAGCATCTTGATATCAAGAAAGAGGATGTGTTGGAGCTATTAGAAAATATTAGGACAGATAAATCCCCAGGGCCTGATGGAATATTCCCCAGGCTGCTCCACGAGGTGAGGGAGGAGATTGTTGAACCGTTGGCTAGGATCCTCATCCTCGTTGTCCATGGGAATGGTACCGGAAGATTGGAGGATGGTAAATGTTGTCCCCTTATTCAAAAAAGGTGGTAGGGATAGTCCAGGGAATTATAGACCAGTGAGCCTTGCATCTGTGGTGGGCAAGCTGTTGGAAAGGATTCTTAGAGATAGGATCTATGAGCATTTAGAGAATCATGGTCCGATCAGGGACAGCCAGCATGGCTTTGTGAGGGGGAGATCATGTCTCACAAGCCTAATAGGATTCTTTGAGGAGGTGACCAGACAGATTGATGAGGGTAGTGCAGTAGATGTGGTCTACATGGATTTTAGTAAGGCATTTGACAAGGTTCTTCATGATAGGCTTCTTCAGAAGGTCAGAGGGCATGGGATCCAGGGAGGCTTGGCTGTGTGGATTCAGAATTGACTTGCCTGTAGAAAGCAGAGGGTTGTGGTGGAGGGAGTGCATTCAGATTGGAGGGCTGTGACTAGCAGTGTCCCACACAGATCGGTTCTGGGACCTCTGCTTTTCATGATTTTTATTAATGACTTGGATGAGGGGGTAGAAAGGTGGGTTGGCAAGTTTGCAGATGACAAAGGTTGGTGGTGTTGTGAATACTGTAGAGGATTGTTGAAGATTGCAGAGGGATATTGATAGGATGCAGAGCTGGGCTGACAAGTGGCAGATGGAGTTCAATCCAGAGAAGTGTGAGATGGTACACTTTGGCAGGACAAACTCCAAGGTGGAGTACAAAGTTAATGGCAGGATTCTTGGTAGTGTGTAGGAGCAGAGGGATCTGGGGGTTTATATCCAGAGATCCCTGAAAGTTGCCTCACAGGTGGATAGGGTAGTTAAGAAAGCTTATTATGGGGTGTTAGCTTTCATAAGATGAGGGATCAAGTTTAACAGCCGTGAGGTAATGATGCAGCTCCATAGGAAGGATGTGGAAGCATTGGAAAGGGCGCAGAGGAGATTTACCAGGATGCTGCCTGGTTTAAAGAGTATGCATTATGAGGAGAGACTAAGGGACTAGGGCTTTACTCTTTGAAGAGAAGAAGGATGACAGGAGACATGATAGAGGTGTACAAAATATTAAGAGGAATAGATAGTGGACAGCCAGTGCCTCTTTCCCAGGGCACCAATGCTCAATACAAGAGGGCACGGCTTTAAAGTAATGGGTGGGAAGTTCAAGGGAGATATCAGAGGGAGGTTTTTTTACCCAGAGAGTGGTTGGGGCATGGAATGTGCTGCCTGGGGTGGTGGTGGAGGCAGGTATATTGGTGAAATTCAAGACATTACTAGATAGGTATATGGAGAAATTTGAAATAGAGGGATATGTGGGAGGAAGTGTTTAGATAGTCTTCGGTGAGGTTTAGAGGTCCGCACAACATGGTGGGCTGAAGGGCCTGTATTGTGCTGTACTGTTCTATGACTGTTCCCCATGTGAGAATATCTCCACCCACTGGTTTAGCATTGATTCAAAATGCCAGTTGTCTCAGTGAAGTTATCAATGATGGCCTAGAGTTGCTTCAATGTGGAATATGTATTTTAATAACATCAAATGTGCAATTCATGCCTCCATTAAATTAATCCAATCCAATTCTCCTTTTTCTGATGATGTTCCAGCCTCTAAACCTGTGGGGGTGGGGAGTTAAACTCAACAGTCCCTGAAAATGGATGTGGAAATCGGTTCAGTTGAGCACATGAATTATGCCAAGTTCAGTATCTGCTATGTCTAATAACTGTACAGCCCAGCCAGCACTGACCATATTCAAGGGCTGAGTATATTAGATTTGGAAATGAGGTTGTTCAGAAGGTTCTTCAGAAATCAAGAATGAGGCACAAATCTTATGGTTACAGCCAGTTTATTAGGTGTTCATCATAGCACAGGTCAGACAGGGTCAGCCTGTGCCAGCAAGCAAGGCAAGTAAAGAAGTGACAAAGGAACTTGATCACATGCTGTCCTTTTATACTACATACCAGTCTAAACCAGTTTAGATAAGAAGCTTGTGAAGGTACTGACTGAGTCGTACTTCTGTGGTTGCTATGTCTGAAAAGCTGAAGTATAGAACCAAATATACTACGTTACTAAAAGTTTACAGACAAATGGGTGATTATACAAACATATAAGCAAGCATAAAGAAAGCTAAAATTGGTATTGGTTTATTATTGTCACTTGTACCAAGGTACAGTGAAAAACTTGTTTTGCATACCATTTGTACAGATCAATTCATTAAACAGTGCATTGAGGTAGTACAGGGTAAAAACAATAACAGAATATAGAGTAAATTGTCACAGCTACAGGGAAGTGCATTGCAGGTAGACATTAAGGTGGAAGGTCAAACAAGGCAGATTGTGAGATCAAGAGTCCATCTCATTGTATAAGGGAACTGTTCAATAGTATTATCACCATTGGATAGAAGCTGTCCTTGAGCCTGGTGGTATGTGCCCTCGGGCTCCTGTATCTTCTACCTGATGGGAGAAGAGAGAATGACCTGGGTGTGTGTGGTCTTTGATTATGCTGGCTGGTTCACCAGGGCAGCAAGAGGTCTCAAGATAGTCCATGGAGGGGAGGCTGGTTTCCGTGATGTGCCGGGCTGTGTCCACAACTCTTCAGTTTCTTGCAGTCCTGGGCAGAGCAGTTGCCATACCAAGCTGTGATGCATCCAGATAGGATGCTTTCTATGGTGCATCGATTAAAAATTGGTGAGTGTCAAAGGGGACATGCCAAATTTCTTGAGCCTCCCGAGGAAGTAGAGGTGCTGGTGAGCTTTCTTGGCCGTGGCATCTATGTGGTTGGACCAGGACAGGCTTATTGGTGATGTTCACTCCTAGGAACTTGAAGTCTGAACCCTCTCGACCTCGGCACCATTGATGTTGACAGGTGCATGTACACCACCCCCTTTCCTGAAGCCAATGACCGGCTCTTTTGATTTGCTGACATTGAGGGAAAGGTTGTTGTCACCATGTCACTAAGCTCTATCTCCTTTTGGCACTCTGACCCTACTACAGTGGTATCATCTACAAACTTGTAGATGGAGTTAGAGCAGAATCTGGTCATGCAGTCATAAATATATAGGGATTAGAGTAGAGGGCTGAGGACGCATCCTCGTGGGGCACCAGTGTTAAGAATAATCATGCTGGAGGTATTGCTGCCTATCCTCACTGATTGCGGTCTGTTGGTCAGAAAGTCAAGGATCCAGTCACAGAGGGAGGTGTTGAGTCCCAGGTCACTGAGTTTGGTGATGAGTTTGCTTGGAATTATAGTACTGAAGGCGGAGCTGTAGTTAATAAACAAAAGTCTAACATAGGTGTCTTTACTGTCCAGATGCTCCAGAGACGAGTGTAGGGCCAGGGAGATGGTGTCTACTGCAGACCATTACAAGGAATTGCAAGGAAAATCACAATAAAAACAACAATCTGGACCCTAATTCAACAAGTACGAGATCATGGATCAATATGAGTGGCTAACTCCAGGCAAGACAACCCACACTTCTTAAAACCAGTTAGTACTAAAATCCAATAGCTCCATGGTGAAGAAAATTTGCACCTTGGGCAACATCAGCTGATCTGCTCATTTGAGATCTTCCAATCAATATTGGCTGCAATATTTGGGGCACTTCACAATGTCATTGAGAGCACTTAAAATTGTAGATTGCTAAGCACATTTTTGAACCTTCTTAGCATGTGACAAGTTGCAATATCAATGCACCTATATTTTTCACTTTTGTTTTCTTCTCTCACTTCTCAGCATACCCTGGGCCTATGAATGTGTCTTTTTGATGCAGGTCAAGATTATTGAACTTCTAATAAACCATTATTTAGCCTCCCGGCAATCGGTTGCTGCAGGAAAGAATGTACTTTTGTTCAAAAATCAGTATGTCTTCTAATTAAGCAAAAGGATAAACGGGTTTCCAGTCTTGGAAAAACCTTCCATTCCATGTACAAGATACAAGGTGAGTTCTTCCAAATAATAAAACACAGCCAAATGAAAAAGTTCTGAAACAAATTCTAGCAGGAATTGAGGAGCTGATGTTCAGATCCTGCTATTGTCCCTCTGGCCAGGAGATGGCATCACAGTCAAAAAACAATCTTTCTCTTCACATTGTGGGTTTCATAGATATCTTTGATTTGTAAATAAGTAGTCAGAATATTTCCAGTTTGTAACATGAGTATATTTGCTCTTCCCACTGAATGCTCTCTGGAAGTTTGTACTCAGGGAAACCCACCACTATTTCTTAATGTTCTAACAGCAATAATGTGCCGAGAAAATTATTCCCAATGGGTTGTGCTAAATATGCTAATTATAGCGTCAGTGGGCTTTACTCTTCATTTAGCATTACCGATCATGTGTTGAAAAATTGGATGTTACCCTCCTGTGGGTACTACATATGACACTATTGCCCAGACAGATTGCCTGTAAAAGTTTGTGAAATTGAGCAAAAATGTTAAAAGTAATGGTATAGCAATGGACTAGAATAGACTTTGCCTATTCACAGTAATTGAGAGATTTTATGGAGGAACTTCCCATTGAGAATGCTATTGGACAGTTGTGTTTCATGTAGCCCATGTGCTTGGCCATTTTGTCACTCTCAATGCAGTCGATCATCATTTGAGTTTTTGCCTTTGTTAATTTGGCAGTTTTGACATGCTGCACAATTTGATTTAACCAAATTTAGCTGCTTTATTTTTAGTTAGCATGATCTCCTGCACCTAATTTACTCATCCTGTGCTACATACAAAATGTATCTTCCCTGTTTTCCCAGTTGGTCAGTTTATGCACACCTCTATAGTTTTATCAAAAAGTTTGTGTTGTAAGTTCTTCTTTGAGTTCACTGTTCAGAGATTGATATCTGATGTCCAGTACTGACCAAAGTGGTAATGGGAAACTTCATCATGTGTATCACTGATTTCTAAAGATTAAATGAAGAATAACCAAAGTGCATTAACTCTTAGGTATTAACAATCGAAGAACTCAAAGGGTAATGTTGAGCAAAAAGGTAACTTCAAAACACAAACCCAGGCAGCTTCTGTAGAGTTGCTTCTTCCAACCATCATTATCCTTTACCAAATATTCACATACTGCAATACAAACAGCAAATGTTGGCAACGTTTGTAGAAAGAAACAGATTTCGCATTGCAGGCCCATGTCCTTTTGGTGCGGCTGGAAGATGTTAGAAATGAACAGCTTTTGAACAAGATATGAAGGTAGCAATGAAAGGCAGGGGTCTGTGGGGGGGCAGGAGATATTGAATGTTGATGCAAACACACACTAGATAATTACTCAAGTGTGGAATTATAAGATGAACCCAATGGAAGTTAAAAGGATTACAACCAAACATCAGGGGTAAATCTGGCAAAGAGGACACTTCCGTGGCACGTGGCCTGGCAGAAGAAAAGCTGTGGCTACGTACTGTTGCCAAGGTGCAGCACACTCAGTCATCAAATGGCACAGCCTTGCATTCAATGGGAAGTGAGTGAAAAGGTGATCCCAGGAGGACATATGGTGATCAGATGTTGTGAGGGAATTCTGTTACTCTTCCAGGTTTTCCACAGCCTATCCATTCCGGCAACACCTACAGAACTTCAAAAATCTCCAACATTTTCCCCCTTTGATCAGCTTTGACTGTATTACTGCCCAGGAGACCAGAGTTTGTGAAACTCACCTGGTTTTGTCAACATTTTTTCTGGTTCACATGCATGACCAATTTTTTTTTGTAGAAACTGAACCGACCTTTTTCAAATTGACTGAAGACAAGTTTAAAAACTGCAACTTACCTTCCAGCACCAGGCCTCCGTCATTCCTTTCGAGTCTTTTCTTTGCTTTATATAGTGCCATGTGATTAGTCCACAGATGACCCATTGATTGCCCTGACTTCGTGGCTAGTGATTCAGTTCTGCTTCATCAAGGAGGATGGCTTATGACCTAGCAATTTTAAGAACAAATGTACTGCTGTATAAATATGGAGCAATTAATATCCTTTGCTACAAAAGCACGATGTTCAAGATTCCTGTGCAATGCAGAAGTCTAGGTTTGGTGGCTTATCTGGAGGGTTTTTAACTATGCTCCAAAGTTTAACTTTGTTGAGTCCAGCAGTGCAGCCCAAACTTGTAGCAATTCTTTGGCAGTCACATCTGTTCACTGGTTGGATTAGACCTGGTATAGTAACAGCAATCCTATTGTCTGGAAAAGAGAGGAATGGCTGTGAAGCATTTGAGTAAGCATAACAAAATGTGCTTTTTTAAATAATCGAATTTGCTTTAATTGTTTTTAACTGTTTTAATCATTTTACTTTTTTTAATAGTTTTTGAATATTTCCAAATGTTATTCAGAAGCAGTCATGGTCTTTGTCAGGTTCGACAGTGGTCGAGGGTAGGGGAGTGGGTAAGCCAGTTGTCAAAGTTTTTTTTGCTATTTATGGGTGGGGCTTCTTCTGGTGCACCCTATGGTGCACAAGGCTTTGAACTGCAAATCGACACCATCAGATGTGGAAGAGGTTAGTCTGTGTTTGCCATGCACATCAGCTTGGTAATGCTGATGTGCACGGCAAGGGCAAGCTCACCACTGGAAGCAAATTTTGATTCATTGATCATGTGCTCTCCTGGACAGCAGACGTAACACACATACTGCTCTTATAGGTCTACTACGGCCAGGAGATTGGAAAAACACTGAGTGGGTCTACGCTGAGTTAACTAACAATGAGCTTTCCACAGCACAGATCCATTCCTGGTGACTTTTTCTTTAATGAGAGCAAGATGGAGTGATGTTATAAATTATCTTGATTCTCAATAAAATATTTTACAGAGGCATTTAAGTGGTTTGATTACTGTGTATTAAATGGTTAATCCAGTTTCAAGCTTGATTGATGACCAATTGAAGATATTGAATGCTCCAGAAGCATTTTATCACCAGTTAAAGGTTGTCAACTATTAGTTTGAGTTGTAGTAATGTTTTTGAAAGCCACAACTGACCTTGAAGTAATAAGCAATATGCACAACCATCATTCCATTCAAACTTAAAGGAAAACAACTTAAAGGAACCACAGAGGACATAAGAAATTGCTCAATAAATTGTAAGTTCTCATTATTAATGAATAGTAGCTTTGCAGTCTGACTGAACCCTTTGTTTTGGGACTTTGTAGACTCACCTTTACTGAACTTAAAAGATTTCAGTGAACTATTATGAAGAAAAGTAGGTGAGTTCTTCTGTTATCCAGGGCAGTATTCATCCATTAACCAACATCAAAAAAGCAAATTACCTGATTCATACCCCATTGCTGTTCATGGGGTCTTACCTTGCGTAAATTACTGGTGCATTTTCTACAAAAGTGGGAAGTTCTGTCTTGTGGCATTAATCTTTTTTAAAAGAAACTTCATACAAAGTGACATCTTACTTTCAGCTTGCAAGCGCACATGAATAACTTTTTCCATGACTGCTGATCCCAGATGGGATGCATAATTCATTTTGTTTAACCAGAACAGCAATTTGGTGCAGTGCATTATGTACATCACTTTTGGAAATGTTTGAAGTGAAGCCTAATCATACTGACCAAGATGATAATACTAAAGTTGTGAGTTCCTTTGGAGCACCTCCAGGTGGACCGATTGTTGAAATGTTGTACTTCACATTGAGATATTTACTAGAGATAACAAGCTAGAAAATGAGAAACAGCCAATTAAGTTGATAGTGAATAGGTTTTAGTGGATTAGCTCTATTTGAGCCAATGAAAGAAGCATGGCAGATATTTCACCTTAGACTTACCTAAAGTCATGGCATGAAACTGTTGATGCTGGGATCTGGAGCAACAAACAATCTGCTGGAGGACCTCAGTGGGTTAAGCAACATCTATGGGAGTAAAAGAATTGTTGATATTTTGGGTCAAAACCCTGCATCAGGGCTGAGAGTGGAGAGGCGAGATGGCCAGTATAAAGAAGAGGTTGCTGTTCACCCACCATCATTCTCACTGTGGCCCCCTACCCTCTGACCTCATTTTTCCAGCCCCCACATTACACCTTCCCCTTCGTAATTCCTTCCCTCCCCTCACCACCCCCTACCAAAGTCCAACCTCCTGTTATCCTCCTTTCCCCCTTCTGACCCCATACATTGACCCATCTCCAATCCCTGATGAGCTTTCACCATTCTCCCCCCCCCCCCCCCCACCCAATGCTGAGCAGTCAGTCCTCAGCAGAGGCCTCACCTTTGTACCCCTGCACCCACACCTCAGTGAGTTCTGGGCCTGTCATGATGTCGAGCTCTTCTTCTGTCGCCTCTGCCAAAAATTTTTATCCTCGTTATACTGGCCAGCTCGCCTCTCCATTGTCAGTCCTGATGCAGGGTTTCAACCCAAAACATCAGCAATTCCTTTCCTCCCACAGATGCTGCTCGACCTGTTGAATTCCTCCAGCAGATTGTTTGTTACCTAACATGATATTGACAGTCCTCTTCCCTTGTGGAACAGTGACTCAAAGCATTGTTTACTGTAATGAGTACAGCAGTATGTAATTAACAAGTTAGAGTGATGTCTCCTTTAAGGGAAACTTCCTACATATTGTTCAGTGAATAGGATGGTTCATCAACATTTAACAGCAGTTTGGAAAATGTTCATTAACTTTAGACTAAAACATCTATTTTGTTTTGCCACAATGACAAAATGTTTCAGTTTGAAATATGTTTCACTGTGTGATGTCTGGGTAGCCAATTCTGGAGTCAAATGTTATGTACCAACTGCAAGATTTAATATGGGTATACTTGTAGATCCTATGTGAAGTTTATCATGACTTGTGTTTCATATCTTACTATTCTCTGAGGAAAGATTATGAAGAAGTAGAATGACTCTTGGATTGATGGTTATGTATATTGGTTTGTGACTCTTGTATATAATCTGTCAAGTGTAATGTTACTTTAAGATTGGTGGGGTCAATATTACCTTAAACTGTATCCTTTTGTTAACTATTACAACACTGAGTGTACCATGCTTAATTCATTCTATTTTCTCAATAAACAGATGATCCTAGTCCAAGTGAGTTATATAATACTTCACAGAAGAACACCTACTGTATTGCTAGATTGAAGCTGATGACTCTATAATTTAAAGAATGCAGGCACACAATAGGAAGGTGTGTTTTCCCCAATACTTCAGAAGTGGCAAGGGTAAATGGGTTCGTTATGAAATGGCAGAAATAGCGCAAACAAAATACACTCAGGAAAATTCAGTAAGAATGACAGAATGCAAGAGGTGTTTAATGTTTACCTTAGAATATTGGAAATGTCCTTCCAAGCCAATGACATTGTAGAAGGTACAGGCAACAATGCCCAGAACCAAATGCAGTGATCCAAGAACAAAGAAAGCCATAGTATTCCTGAAAGAGGTCTTGGACATTTATGCAATATAAAGTAACTTGTTGGAACCACAGACAGCAAAAGTAGTCAAAAAGACACATTTCAGCCAAGACCATCCAAAATATTTTAAAACTACAAATTGAAGCAAATAATCTGATTCCAGAGGAGACAATTAGTAAATCCATTATAAATCTGAGAGACCTAGCAGGACTTAGTTTCAGGAACATTCCAACATAACAATCATTGAGAGGCAGGTTAGTAAGCAGACTAGATGATAAACAAATTCAGGCCAAGCTCTTTAATACTTCAAAACATATTTTTGAAATGGTGAGTAAGATTTCTATTGTGATAGAAATAACACTGAATAACATGGATCAAGTTTGTCAACTCATGATACAAATATCAAAGCATTGTGTACTGTTTACAAAGCGCCAACTGTGAATTCTTCATTGGGACCTGGTCAAGGTCAGTTTTGGTGCGAAATCAGTGCAGTGGTTGCAGTGCATACCATGTAAAAAAAATTCACTGCAGCTACTCATTCCGGCTACTCCAACCACTTCCCAATCCTGCCACTTGTACCACCAGGAAGGACAAGGGCTGCGTATGCTCAGGAACACCACAATCTGCAGGTTTGTCCTCAAGTCGCAAAGGATCCTGATTCAGAAGTATATTGCCAGTCCTTCTTCATCACTGGGTCTAAATCCTGGAACTCTGTCCCCAACAGCACTGTGGAACAGCAGTGGTTCAAGAACACAGCTCACCACTACCTTCTCAGAGGCAATTAGGGCTGGGTAGTAAATGCTGACCTTCCCAACCATGTCCAGATCCCAATGGAGACTTTGTTTTTGATGCCAGGGATTGCTGTCGGCTCAGTCCATTCAAAACTGCACTTTGTTATATTTGTAAAAAGGACTGCTGCATTCGTTTCCAGAAACTGGCGGAAGGTAGCAAGTATTGAGAACTTGCAGTCAAGGGAATAAATATTCAGAGCAAACTCAGGACCGTGTCTTCAATACAATAAAACTAAATGAAGACACAGAATAGTGCATGCTAAATGGTATTTACAAAACAGATGGCGAGAAAGGTGAAGACTGCAGCCAGTTTAATATTATCATTATGATAAATGATCAGAGTATTGTGATGCATATCAATGCTGCTGTAGATTGCACACAGATGGGGTGGGATATTTAGAGATACAACTTTAGCCGAGTCCATACTTGGGAGAAAAGCCGAGACCATCAGGAGAGATGAAATGCATCAACACTCAAGATGACAGGGAAATTGTGCGACCAATGATCATTGTTGACTCTGCCCAGAAACCGACATTGGATCAAAGTACTTGGGTGAGCAGCTTCTGTCCCACCACAATACCCGCTATGGAAAAGATATGGAGCAATTAGACAGCACACTGAGTTGGAGTTAGAGGACAGTCGCCCAAGTCAGGGTATATATAGTCTGGTCTGCTGAAGCATGTCCAGTCATTGTAGCTTAATCTGCCGCATGACTTCACCCTTACAGAGAAATTACCTTGTTCCACCCATTGCCACCACATTCCCTCCCCACCTCACACCCACCACTTTCGCTGCTACCTGGTCAAACTTGTTTCTCTCTTTGGAGACACAAGATCCCACGGATGCTGGAACCTGGAGCAACACACTAAACATTGGAGGGACTCAGCAACACCCAGTCTAAAGGAAGGGTTTCCACTTGAAATGTCGATGTTTCTCTCCATAGATGCTGCCTGACCTGCTGGGTTCCTCCAGCATTTTGTGGGTTGTTATCTCCTTTTCAGGTCTAAGAAAGGGTCCCTTATTGGAAATATTTAACTAGAGAAACAAAGGACTGCAGATTCTGGAATCTAGATGAAAAACACTGATGTTGGAGGAACTCAGCAGGCCAGGCAGCATCCGTGGAGAAAAGCAGGCGGTCAATGTTTTGGGTCAGGACCCTTCTTCAGGACTGAGGGTAGGAAAAGGGGAAGCCCAAAATATAGGAGGGAAAAGCAGAGCAGTGATAGGTGGACAAAACAGCGGAGGTGGGGTGGGCACAAGGTGGTGATAGGTAGATGCAGGTAAGAGATAGTGATAGGTGGGTGCAAGGGAGAAGACTGCAGATCCACTGGGAGATGGATCAAATATTTAACTGTTTCTCTTTTCACAGGTGCAGCCTGACTTGCTTAGTTTTTCCAGCATTTTCTATTCTTATATCATGTTGGCTCAGTTTTTCTTATTGTGGGCAGCTGTCATCACCTTACCATTAACAACACATTAAGCCTTGGTCTATCTATTGTGCTGATAACTAGTGCTGTTAAGCCATCTCAACTCACCCTATTACAGACATTTTTTGTTCTACACACCCCTCCCTCACCTACCAAGTTGTATCTCTCTCTTACCCAGTTCTGATGGAAGGTCTCTTTCCACAGATGCTGCCTGACCTGCTGAGATTTTTCCCAGTATTTTCTGTTTGCATTTCGGACTTCCACATTGCTGGGTAGATGGTAGTGTTATAACTGTGCTGGAACAGCTTGGCTTGAGTTGCAACTAATTCTGGGCTGCAGCACATCTAGCCCAACATGGTTTCAAATGCTTCAGCCTTTCTTTCCCACTTATGTGCTGAAGGCAGCAATACCTCTGACATGATTATTCTCAACACTGGTGCCCCACAAGGCTGCATCCTCAGCCCTCTACTCTACTCCCTATACACTCATGACTGTGTGGCCTGATTCTGCTCTAACTCCATCTACAAGTTTGCAGATGATACCACCGTTGTAGGCCATATCTCAAACAGCGATGAGTCAGAGTACAGGAAGGAGATAGAGAGCTTAGTGGAATGGTGTCATGACAACAACCTTTCCCTCAATGTCAATACAACAAAAGAGCTGGTCATTGACTTCAGGAAAGGGAGCGGTGTAAATGCACCTGTCTACATCAATAGTGCTGAGGGCGAGAGAGCTGAGAGCTTCAAGTTCCTGGGAGTGAACATCACCAACAGCCTGTCCTGGTCAAATCACGTAGATGCCATGGCTGAGAAAGCTCACCAGCGCCTCTACTTCCTCAGGAGGTTAAAGAAATTTGATTTGTTCCCTTTGACTCTCACCAACTTTTACCGAAGCACCATAGAAAGCATCCTATCTAGATGCATTACGGCTTAGTACGGCAACTGCTCTGCCCAAGACTGCAAGAAACTGCAGAGAGTTGTGGACACAGCCCAGCGCATCACGGACACCAGCCTCCCCTCCTTGGACTCTGTCTTTACCTCTCATTGTCTTGGTGAAGCAGCCAGCATAATCAAAGACCCCACCCACCCGGGACATTCTCCCTTCTCTCCTCTTCCATCAGGTAGAAGATGCAGGTGCCTGAAGACATGTACCACCAGACTTAAGGACAGCTTCTACACCACTGTGATAAGACTATTGAACGGTTCCATTATACAATGAGATGGACTATGACCTCACGATCCACCTTGTTGTGACCTTGCACCTTATTGCACTGCACTTTCTCTGTAGCTGTGACACTTTACTCTGTACTGTTACTGTTACTGTTTTTACCTGTACTACATCAATGCACTCTGTACTAACTCAATGTAACTGCACTGTGTAATGAATTGACCTGTACGATCGATTTGTAAGACAAGCTTTTCACTGTACCTCAGTACAAATGACAATAATAAACCAATACCAATACCAAGAGGGGATGTTCTTGGAGCCTCCACCTTCCACTGGTGTTTAATTGTCCACCACCATTCATCACGAGACATGGTAGGATTAGAGAGCTTTGACCTGACCTGCTGGTTGAATGATTGTTTACTTCTATTGCATGCTGTTTGGCACACAAACATTTCACTAGGCTGGCACTAGGAATGCCTGGTGTTGCCCCCACTATGCCTTTCTGCACTCTTCACTGAACTCATCCTGACTCTCCCAGCTTGGTGGTAATGGTAGAGTTAGGCATATGAACTGGCTGTGAATTGTCAAAAATGTGACAGGTGGAATATAAAGTGAAAAAAAATTGGAGGTGGAGTAAGAATTCCACTGGTGAAGTATCTTATAAATGATGAGAGTTGGTGTTCAGAGGGATCTGGGTGTCCTTCCACGTGAATCATTGAAAATCAGCATATGGATACAGCGAGCAAGTAGGAAGGGAAACACATGGTGGCAGGAGTACTCCACCTGCGATAAAGGTCTCCTTATGTAAGAAAGCATGTACTAGCAATGGAGGGAGTGCAATGATTGATTCCTAGGATGGAAGACAATTGCCAAGTAAGGAGAGATTTAGTGCACCAGTTATATAATCTCTAGGGTTTAGACAAATGAAAGGTGTTGACATTGAAACATACAAACTTTTCACAGGGCCTGACTGGGTATGTGTAGGGCTGATGTTTTCCCTGACAGGGTACGTATAGGGCTGATGTTTGCCCTGACAGGGTACTTGTAGGGCTGGTGTTTTCCCTGACTGGAATGTCCGGTAACAGGCATCACCAGTTCAAAGTAAGAAGTCAACAAATCAGCATTGAGATGTGAAGCAATTTTATCTCCCAGAGGATGTTGAATCTTCAGAATACTCGAGGGCCATTGAGTTTCAGTTGTTGAGTAGACTGAAAACAGAGATTGACAGATATCAAGGGAAATGGGGTTAGTGCAGGAAAGCGGCACTAAGGTAAAAGATTGACTGTGATCCAATTGAGTAGTGCAGTAAGTGAACATGGTACAGTTCTGAAGAAAATGAAACACCAACATCACATGTTGCATGAAGGTAGGACTCATAAATGTCGAAATGAAGCTGACCACCAAAGGATAACTTCCTGTTTTCTAACAAATCCAGCACAAAGTTGGAGCAGGACTCTCATTCTACAACAAAGTTTACCAATGAACCAGTATTTTCCATATGCACAATCTTAATTCTTTTTTTAGAACATAGAACATTACAGCACAGACCCTTCGGCCCAATGTTCTGCCGACATTTTATCCTGCTCTAACCTTTCCCTCCCACATAGGCACATGAATGATAGAAAAATGGAGGTCTATCTAAGAGTCTCTTAAACGTCCCTAATGTATCTGCCCCACAACCTCTGCCAGCAGTGCGTTCCATGCACCCACCACTCTGAGTACAAAAACTTGCCCCTGAAATCCCCCTATACCTTCCTCCAATCACCGTAAAATTATGCCCCCTTGTGTTAGTCATTTTCACCCTGGGAAAAAATCTCTGACTGTCCACTCGATCTATGCCTCATATCACCTTGTACACCTCTATCAACTCACCTCTTATCCTCCTTCACTCCAAAGAGAAAAGCCCTAGCTCACTCAACCTATCCTCATAACACTTGCTCTCCAATCCAGGCAGCATCCTGGTAAATCTCCTCTGCACCCTCTAAAGCTTCAACATCCTTCCTATAATGAGGTGACCAGAACTGAACACAATACTCCAAGTGTGGTCTAACCAGAGTTTTATAGATCTGTAACATTACTTCATGGCTCTTGAACTTAATATCCTGATGAATGAAGGCCAACACATCATACGCCTTCTTAACAACCCCATCAACCTGTGCAGCAACCTTGAGGGATCTATGGATGTGGACCCCAAGATCCCTCTGTTCCTCCACACTGCTGAAAGTCCTGCCATTGACCTTGAATTCTGCCTTCAAATTTGATATTCCAAAGTGTATCACTTTGGGCTGAGAAGTGGCAGGGTGAACTCCATCTGCCACTTCTCAGCCCAGCTCTGCATCCTATCAATGTCCTGTTGTAACCTAGAGCAACACCACCAACCTTCGTGTCATCTGCAAACTTACTAACCCACCCTTCCATGTCCTCATCCAAGTCATTTATAAAAATCACAAAGAGCAGGGGTACCAGAACAGATCCCTGCAGAACACCACTGCTCACTCATCTCCTGGCAGAATACGCTCCATCTACCACCACTCTCTGTCTTCTATGGGTGAGCCAATTCCAAATCCACACAGCCAAGTTTCCCTGGATCCCATGCCTCCTGACTTTCTGAATGAGCCTTCCATGAGGAACCTTATCAAACGCCTTACTAAAATCCATGTACACCACATCCACTGCTCTACCTTCATCAATGTGCTTTGTCACCTCCTCAAAGAATTCAATCAGGCTCGAGAGGCGTGACCTGCCCCTCACAAAGCCATACTGACTGTCTCTAATCAGCCTATGCTTCTCCAAATGCCCATAAATCCTGTCTCCAAGAATCTTCTGCAGTAATTTGCCCACCACTGAAGTAAGACTCACTGGCCTGTAATTCCCAGGGTTATCCCTGGGGACAAAGGAACAACATTTGCCACCATCCAATCATCTGGCACTACTCCTGTGGCCAGTGAGGATGCAAAGATCATCGCCGAAGGCGCAGCAATCTCTTTCCTGGATTCCTGTAATAGCCTTGGATCTATCCTGTCTGGCCCCGGTGGCTTATCTATCCCAATGTTTTTCAAAAGTTCAGCACATCCTCTCTCCTCACATCAACATACCCAAATATATCAGCCTGTTGTACGCCATCCTCACAAATGTCAAGTTCTCTCTCACTGGTGAATACAGAAGCAAAGTATTCATTAAGGACCTCCACTACCTCTTCAGACTCCAGGCACACGTTTCCTCTTTTATCCCTGATCGGTCCTACCCTTACTCTAGTCATCTTCCTATTTTTCACATACGTGTAGAATGCCTTGGGGTTTTCCTTAATCCTACTTGCCAAGGCCTTCTCATGCCTCATTCTAGCTCTGCTAAGTCCATTCTCCCTTCTGGCTATCTTGTTACTCTCCAGAGCCCAGTCTGATCCTTGCTTTCTGAACCTTAGGTAAGCTTCTTTCTTTGTCTTAACAAGATATTCTATGTCTCTTGCCAACCACGGTTCCTTCACTCTACCATCCTTACCCCATGCAAGTACTCCCTAAACAACCTCCACATTTCCATTGCGCATTTCTCCAAGTACATCCGTTCCAAATTTACATTCCCAAATTCCTGCCTAATAGCATCATAATTCCCCCTCCCCCAATTAAATACTTTCCCATTTTGTTTGCTCCTATCCCTCTCCAAGGCTATGGTAAAGGTCAAGGAGTTATGGTTGCTGCCTCCAAAATGCTCTTCCACTGAGAGATCTGAAACTTGATCAGGCTCATTGCCTAGTACCAGGTCCAGTATGGCCTCTCCTCTAGTCGGCCTGTCCACATACTGTGTCAGGAATCCTTCCTGGACACACCTACCAAATTCTGCCCCATCTATCCGGTTTACACTAAGGAGGTGCCAATCAATATTAGGGAAGTTGAAATCACCCATGACAACAGCCCTGTTATTTTTCCAACTTTCCAAAATCTGCCTCCTGATCTGCTCCTCAGTGTCTCTGCTGCTATTGGGGGGTCTGTAGAAAACTTCCAATAGAGTGATCGCTTCCTTCTTGTTTCTGAATTCCACCCGCACTTTTCCATTCCTCCCTTTCTACAGCTGTGATACTGCGATCAGCAAAGCCACTCCCCCACCTCTTTTACCTCTGTCCCTGTCCCTTTTGAAACATCTAAACCCCAGAATATCCAGCAGCCATTCCTGCCCTTGTGACAGCCAAGTCTCTGTTATGGCCACCATGTCGTAGCTCCACGTTCTTACCCATGCTCAAAGTTCATCACCCTTGTTCCTGATACTTCTCATGTTAAAGTACATACACTTCAGTCCATCCAACTGACTGCAATTTTGCCCTTTCAACTACCTATCCTTCCTCACAGTAAATGCACCAACCTCTGACCTATCACTCTGGTTTCCATCCCCCTGCCAAACTAGTTTTCACCCTCCCCGCAAACCTGTCCGCAAGAATATTGGTCCCCCTCCAGTTCAGGTGTAACCCGTCCCATTCGTACACGTTGTACCTTCCCCAGAAGAGATCCCAATGATCCACAAATGTTAATTTCTGCCCCCTGAACCAACTCCTCAGCCACGCATTCATCTGCTAAATCAACCTATTCTTACCCTCACTGGCATGTGGCACAGGCAGCAATCCAGAGATTACTACCCTTGAGGTCCTGCTTTTCAGCTTCCTACCTGGCTCCCTATATTCCCTCTTCAGGACCTCATCTCTTTTCCTACCTTTGTCATTGGTACCAATATGTATCACAGCTTCTGGCTGTTCACCCTCCCCCCTTAGAATGCTGTGGGCCCAATCCGAGACGTCCCTGACCCTGGCACTCAGGAGGCAACATACCATCCGGGAGTCTCTTTCACGTCCACAGAATCGTCTGTCTGCCCCCCTTTACTGCGGAATCCCCTATCACTATCACTCTCCTCTTCTCCTCCCCCCCCTTCCCTTCTGTTCCACACAACCAGGCTCAGTGCCAGAGACCTGGTCACTGTGGCTTTCCCCAGTTGGTCGTCCCCCCTAACAGTATCCAAAGTGGTATACATGTTATTGAGGGGAACAGCCACAGGGGTACTCTGCACTACCTGCTTATTCTCCTCCCTTCTCCTGACAGTCACCCAGCTCCCTGCTTCCTGTAGCTCAGGAGCGACTGCCTCCCTGTAGCTCTTACCTATGAACTCCTCATTCTCCTGTAGGAACTGAAGGTGCAGCTCCAGTTCCCTAACTCGGTCTGTGAGGAGCTGCAGCTGGATGCACCTCATGCAGATATAGCTATCAGGGAGACTGTAGGTCTTCCAGAACTCCCACATCTCACAAGGTGAACACATCACCAACCCTGGAGCCATTCCAACTACTCTGGCCTGGCACTAAAGGAAGAATCAAAGAAATAGAGAAAGAAACTTACCAGAGCTTTACCTTGGCCTCCTCTTCCTCTCACCAAAGTCTCAAGTGCTCGACTCTAACCCTCGTCCACTCCCCTATTCGCTGCTCTTAATTAGCCAATCAATTCGTAACAATTTGCAAACGTGCCTCTTTTAGACTCTTGCAAGGTGCAACTCACAAGCACATGCACAGAGACTCACCTCTTTTCAAAGCTCCCACTCCAAATCTGGCTCCAACTCCTGACTCTACAAGGTGAAACTCACAAACTGTCCATAGGCTGTCCCATCAAAATACTCATCTGATTACTTGAGAAAAGAACTTGTGTGAAAACTTGTAATCTAGTGAGTTGGCTCTTGAACTGCCCTATCCCTCTGACTGGGTGGCAGGTCACTTGGCTTCTGCTCTTGCCTCCAAGTTAACCTCCATTGTGAACTCGAAGCTTAATGTCTGATGTCAAATGTACTCCTGTAATTATTTTGATGCTCAGCCACTGGTGCCTGGGCAGTTGTGAGTTCTTTATAGTAATGGAAAAGAGCTAAGAGATGCATGCTTAGACCACCTGCAGCTTGTGGGGTAAGTGAGATGTGAGAAGACAGAGTTGATATGAATGTACCTCTATCTTCCACATTCTCTGCACTGCCACTGGATGTTGGCTTTCTGGCAGCTGCTTCCATCAGGGGCAGAATTCTCTCCTCCAGACTGGTCAGCGTTTGGACCACAGTTTGCTCTGGTATCTGGCTGTTGCTTGCACTGATTACATGCACTCTTCTGAGGAAATGTGTCAGTGTGTGTCTTGGAATGTGTTTGGTTGATGTGGCTGTAAGCTGTGAAATATAGGTGCAAGTGTTGCAGTAGAGGTATGTGTGCAAAGGTCAGCTGGGACATTTGAACATTAGGTCCCAGTCCAGACTAATGCAGATTGCTGGTAGATGAGAAACGGCATGGTGTTGCAAAGAGTGGAATCCAAAGCTACTGTTGCAGTTGTTGGCAAATGCAATTTGATGTGTTCACTGATCTCGATTACATGTAAGCTTCTGTGGCATGTGTATCAATGACTTTGTACTTCACCCCTAACATTGATCTTGTCTGCTGCTTGGAATGATTCCTGGTTCCCTATAGATAGAGGGTCTCTCTCACCCTCTCAGTCTCTCACACTCTCTCTAGATTGTCAACCAAAGCTTTCATATCTAAAAATCCATGTTTCCACACTCAGCCATGATCAGCTAAAGCTTCCTGCATTTTTCCAAACCAATACACCATTGGTTGCATCAACAAATCATCTTCCCTTTAGAGGTATGACTTCAGCCAGAACTACATGGCATCAACAAGCACCAGCCACTCATAACAATTGGCCCCTTGGATGCTTGCTCAGTCAATAAACAGTGCAATTTGCGCTTGGTTGTCACTAAAGTCATTCCAGCATGGTTGACAACATGAACTTTGTATGTTGTGGGCATCTGACCAAATGGGTGCAGGTTAATTGCACATTGCTCCTCCTGCAACTAGCATCCTGTAGTATTCATTTTACAGCTTTCCTTAATAATTTTATCAATGAGTTTTATAAAGCACAGTTGGAGTAATAAAAAAAATCCACTTTCTATTACTCAAACTTAGTTTTGCAACTCATTCGTATGTGTGCGGGAAATATTTTTCAGCCTTTGTTTTATATCAGAGGAAAGTAAGTGTGCATCATCTGCATTATTATACAATAGCGATAGAAGACATAACCATCTTCAAAATGATTGGCATGATATGCATGCAATGATTTACAAAGAAAATTACTTTTTCAAAGCTTTTTCATGATGTCCTTCAACTTTACCATGCCTCAAATGTAAATAATACAAGTAACCAACAGGATTTCTGATGAAAGCATGGAGCTTGCTGCATTGTTCACCACACTAATAGTATCAACAAAGAAGTACTTATCTTTGAAGGAACGTGTAGGCACTATAATACGTATCTCAGCACTGATCCCATTACATTTCTAATTTACTGACATTTTATTAAAAGCTTGACTGGGGATTCAAGGTTTCATTACCACACATGATTTCCACAAAATATTTGGTGACAGGCTGAATTTTACAATTTGACATCAAAGTAAACTGCTAGCATCAGAATGATTATTCTGAACTGGGGATCCAGTTTATAATGTCTTTCCATAATGCCTGTTAGTCAAGTCTAAATGGTCCTATGCTAGATTTTCCTTGTATCTCTCTGTTCATGTCCCATAATGATGTAAGGAATCATAATGTGACATAGAAGTGGCTAAAATCTGTAAAATTGTCAACAAATATTATTTTAGCATTCACTACGTAGCTAATTAGATAAAGAAAAGGCTGATCTACTTTTGTTTTACAGTGTCCTATTGTAATTTCAAATTTGTGATCATGTCACCTTATAGATATTTGTTTAAAACTATAATTCACTGTTGGAGTGAAGGCAGAGACACGTCATAGAGCTCAGCCACTTCTATCCAGTTAACAGTGGCCTGGAATTTCCTGTGAATGACAAGCTGGTCACACACACCACCATTGCACCCTGTAGCTTTAGAACTAACCTGGAGCAGATCACCATGTGGTAACTTCCAGTGGAGTGTTGGATCTTCTGCCTGAAGTTGGCAAAGGCTGCCCACGGAAATGTTTGATAGCCATCTAAGCCATACCCCCAGGCTTACTGGCCATCAAAACTATTAAAGAGTTTGAATTTAGAAGTCTGTCTATATTTCAGAGCTTGCAGCCACATCAAACAACGCTTGCTGGGAAATGTCAGTACTTCAGCAGTGTAAATACAAGAAATTTTGGAACTTTAGTGCATGTGCATCCAAATACAGAAGTTCAGAACTAGCTGTCAGATATCCACCTTCAAATCAGCTGGCAGACTCTGCACTAGACTTCATGCCAGTTGTAATGAATAAACTTGCCAGGACATACATTGGGAAAACTACCCTTGGATTAACATTCACAAGCCTGTTCATTACAATGAAGATTTTAAGGCTACAGGGAAGAAAGGTAAGAACAAGTAAGTGTAAGGTAAATTACATTAAAGGTTAATAACGTAGATGCAATGTTTTAAATTAAAGTGTTTTTAAGTTTTGCATGATTTTTCAGTTTCTGAAATAAAATTAGATAACCTTTTTTGTATGCTTCAGGACTTTTAGGAATAGTCAGAGGCATTTCAATAGCTTGACAGATTCTATAGATTGTAAAGTTAGGGGATGGCTTTTGGTAAAGCTAAGGGATAGCTTTCTGTCCATCTGAGTTCTCAAAATATCCAAGCCATTCAAAACAGGTTAATCATACAATGAAAAAAAACTTGAGAAAACCAAGAAACACTCAATTTATCTGAAAAAAATGTAAATTCCTTAAACCAACCTCTCTCCCACTGCAGCCATTCTCCACTGAAGTGGATTGAGCTACTGAGCTTGTGTCAGGTCTACACTAAGTGCAGTTTCAGTGGGCAGACTTTCTAGCTTAACTGCTGAGAAATTGACAATAGCTAGCACTCTATGAAGTGCCACATTGGAGTCCAGAGACAAGATCCTAAGGAAGCATGACTGGGGAGATGTCAACATGTTTTTTTTAACCTGTGGGAGGCTTTCGAACAGGGGGGACATTATTTGAAAATCAGGTGCCTGTCATTTGAAAGCAAAGTATGTAGACATTGCTTCTCTCAGAGGATAGTGAATCTCTAGAATTCTCTACCTTAGAGAATTGTGAATTCCAGCTCATTAGATGTATTTAAGACGGAGGAAGATACATTTTTGAACTGAGGGCTATGGGGATCTGGCACAGAAGTGGGGTTGAGGCCTGGGGTAGATCAGCCACCATCATTTTGAATGTTAGGGCAGGCGGGCAGGCTTGAGGGGCTAGGTAGCCTACTCCTGCTCCTATTTAATTGTGTTCTCAGGAAGTGTGAGACTCCTGTGTGTGAGGCTACTTTCATGTGAAAATTTAGGTCAATGAAATTCATAATGAAGTGGTGTCACCCTGGTATTAACAAACAGCTTTTGAGCTTGCAGTTATTGTATACTTTAAAACTGGGTTAGTATATAACATTATTCACTAAATTTATGTGGAAAGCGAGTATCCATGAATTATGATGAGCCTATTCTGCATAACAAAAGTCTATCTCCTGAATATGAGACTGTAAAAATGTGACCCCTCTCTGATCTAGCTGTTGATTTCCCATATCTTGTTACTTGAGAAAGGAACCATATATCAGACTCAATCGTCTTTGTACTATAATACCCTGTGATTTTAAAACAATGACTAAACTATGTGAATAAAACCAATTAATATACAAATGCAAGTGACCCTGAAATCAATCTTCAGGGACAAGCAAAACAAAGCTTTACATTAATGTAATTTACTCATGCAGATTAAGTGAATTAAACTAAAACTCGCTTGATAATAGGTGCAAAAGGTAACAAATCCAGTGTGACATTTTATGGCAATATCCGTGTTATAAATGGTGGTCTAAGAAGGAATTCCTAAAATGTAACATTAATCCAATTAGGTCATGCATAATTATATCTCCAGGGATTAATTGTTATGAATATTGTGATTTTGGGAGTTCTGATGTGTGACTGTTTTGATTAAATAATCACTAACCCACGGCAGTGGATGTCCATTCGGTGAAGTTATGGTCCGTATCACATTTATCCAAACATCTTCAGCTTTTTACAAATTCGTGTGTTGTCCAATTGTGGGATAATGTCGGCACAACATTGTGGGCTGAAGGACCTGTTCTGTGCTGTACTTTTCTATGTTCTGTGTTCTAATCTGGAATTTCAGATCCCCTCACCACCAACCTAGACCACCCTCTAGCTACACTGAACTACTGAACCTACAAACACCCTCAAGCCTCACCTACCTATAAACACCCCCACACAGCCCCCAACTCCCCAACCTCAATATAAATAAGAGACTAATCGAGGCATTAGAAGAACTGCAGAATTTGTACATTATCCTTGGAGTGGTGTAGAGGAGATTCATCAGGATGTTGCCTGCATTGAAGCACTTCAGTTATAAGGAGAAACTGGACAGACTGGTTTGTTTTTCTTGGAGTGGGGGAGGCTGGGGAAGTAGGAGTGTGGACCTAATTGAGGTACACAAAATCATAAGAGGGACAAGAAATGGTGGATAGTAAAAATCATTTTTTACACGATGGAGGTGTCTAAAAACAAGACGATTAAGGTGAGGGGAAGGAGGTTTAGAGGGGATCCGAGGAGGATTTTTTTTCCACACAGAGGGTGGTCAGAGTCTAAATACACTGTCTGAAGAGGTGGTGGAGGCAGATATTCTCACGGCATTAAATAAACATCTAGACAAGTACTTTAGTCGCCTAGGCACAGGAGAATGTGGATTTAATGTGGGCAAATGGGATTAGTGCAGATTGGAACAATGGGCAGCAGGGACATGATGGGTTGAAGGGCCTGCTTCTGTGTCATACACTTCTATGACCCCAATTCCTCCTGACAAGGTCCCACATGGTTGGCTAGTCTGGAAGGTTAGATCAGTTGGCTTGGTGGAAGGAGGCAGAGGGCTCGAGTGGCTGGGTAGGCTGTGACTTCTTTTCCCTGGAGCGTAGGAGGCTGAGGGATGACCTTATAGAGGTATATGAAATCATGAAGGGTATCACTAAGGTGGACGGTCACAGTCTTTTTTCCGGGGTAGTGGAGTCTAAAACTAGAGGGCATAGATATAAGGTGAGAGGAGAAAGATTTTAAGGGGACCCCGGGGGCAGGTTTTTCCACACAGCGGGTAGTGGGCCGATGGAACAAGCTGCCAGAGGAGGTGGTAGAGGTGAGTACAATAACAATGTTTCGATGACATTTGGACAGGTACATGGATCGGAAGATTTAGAGGGATCTGAGCAAACGGGACTAGCTGGGATAGACATCTTTGTCGGCACGGACGAGTTGGGCCGAAGGGACTTTTTATGTACTGTACAACTCTTTGATTCGATAAAAAAAACTTCCCCACCAACCATCTGAGTTGGGGGGCACAAGACGGGGCAACTGCCGCTAATGTCAAGTTCAGGTTGGTTCCCAGACTGGTGGATTGCGGAAGTCACATCAGCCACAGGGCTGGGCTGAAGCTGGGAGGCAACAACAACCAGAATGAGCAGTAGCGCAAGACTGAGCGCCGAGAAGCAGGCGTGGCTTCTGAACTCGGTGAGGTGCGGGACGCTGACGTGCGGCCAGGCCATCCAGGAAATCAACGAGAGCGGGGCGAGGATGGAGCTGACGGGCGTCGGCGGCTGCACCACCCCGCAGGTGAGTCGGGACGTCCCGCAGGTGGGAGCAGGCTCGGCCGGGGGGTGGGGGAGCGAGGGCATTGTTTCCTTACCTGTTGTACTTCGGCAGTGTGGGCAGATCGGGTTCTTTCGCTACCGTAATCACCGTACCAGGCTCTCGAAGCACAACTTTGACCCAGAATTTGAGACTGAAATTGCAGGGAAAATCCCGGGCAATCTGGAAAAGCAAATAAAAAGTCCAAGGTGTCAGACTGCTGTTTGATTTACTGTCTGATAGATGTAATAATTTTTTGCAAGGCCGACCATAAATACCAAAGTGGTTGTCTGAAAAGCAGAGAGTGCTGTAAACACTCAGCAGGTTAGACAGCATCTGTGGAAGGAGAAACAGAGTTAATGTTTCAGGAGTGGCCTTAAATAACATTTTGTGTTTTTGTTTCAGATTTGCAGTATTTTTAAAAGTGTTTTTTTACCAGAGTGTTTTCCACTTTACCAATTTCTGCTGCTTTCTGGCAATTTACATGCAATCCCACTATAATTTGGTGATCTTTTGGATTTCGGACACCCCTGATCTCACATCTAGCATGTCTGCAGATCATAAAGTGTATCACATTTTTGCCTGAGGCATTTTTAATCTTCCTTCCAAAGCACAACTTTGACCCAGAATTTGAGACTGAAATTGCAGGGAAAATCCCGGGCAATCTGGAAAAGCAAATAAAAAGTCCAAGGTGTCGGACTGCTGTTTGATTTACTGTCTGATAGATGTAATAATTTTTTGCAAGGCCGACCATAAATACCAAAGTGTTGTCTGAAAAACAGAGAGAGCTGCAAACACTCGGCATGCCGGACAACATCTGTGGAAGGAGAAAGAAAGTTAATGCTTTTGGCCGTTGTAATGGCATTCTGGCTATTTCCTTTAACCATTTCACTGTTAGTTTAAGTGCCGCCACTGATTTGTTTGCAGGATAATAAAAAGAAGCGCGAACAATCCTTGTAAATTTCTAACATCTGGTTTATTAGAATGATATTCATAATCCATCAAATGTATTTGCAACAAGAACAGGCATTCATTACCTAGGTTTAGTGTATCCAGATGGGCATTAGATTGCAGCAGGACACTGATAATCATTGTAGGCACTGGCTGGGGGCAGGAGAGTGGGTGGTGAGGATGCAGTGGAGGGTGGAGATTGATATTTTTATTCCAAGTCTTGGGGGGAGATCATGGGTTCAAGGACTTGGACAGATGGGATGAACAGGGAGAGAATGGTTGATAGTGTGGTGAGGACCAGGAGGAGATTTGGATCAAAGTGGAGTCAGGGCCATCAAGGATCAAGAGGGTCAGGGCATTGGACATTTGGGAGGGATCAGAAGGAACATTTGGGGGTGGAGGAGAAGTTGGTGCTATGTGGGGGTGTAGGTAGTGGCAGAAGGATCAGAATACAGGTGAAGGCAGAAGGGTCAGGTGTGATGTACCATGAAGGGATTCCAATTCAGCGTTACACTATTTACATGTGATTGTCTGAGGGGGATCTCAACAACATTCAGTTCTGGACAATTTAGCTGAAGTTCTCCAGGCTGCTCCAAGAGGAGCAATGCATGGAGAGTGCCAATATCCAGTATGCAACTGACATGAAAATCACATTGCGATGCCATGGTGGCTCACAGTTCCGCAAGTTTCCTGCCAAATATCCAGAGTGATGGGAAATAGCCTGGAAATGGACATTACCATGCACTGTTCTTCAGAAGACTGCTCAAGTTCCTCTGAATCACTGTTCTGATTGCAACATTACTCGTTCCTTGCAAGCACTCCCTGGTTGCTGAAAGGGTGCTGCTTGTGTTGCCGTATGACCCTTTAAGGGCTACTTCCTGATATCAATGCTGGAGAAGGTTGTTGGTTCGACCTCCTTTGTCAGGTGACTCTTTTTTTAAATTCATTAATGACCGAACAAACATGGAGCCACTAGCCTAATTGCAAGATTTCCTTTGGCATTTCTGAGCATTTAATTTTGTTGAAACCACCAGGGTGTGCAGTGACTGGGATTAAATTTGAGTAGGTGCACTTGAGGCTTGTTTTGCAGAGAGTTGTGTCGTACTCTGCCTAGGACTGCAGAAAAAATGTGCCTTTATGTGATTCAATTTTCAGCATGTGGGTGTTGCTGGCAAGACTAACATTTATTGCTCATTCATAGTTGCTATGGAAAAGGTGACAATGAGTTGCTTTCTTGAACCACTGCAGTGCAGCTGGTGAAGGTACTCCCACAGTGATATTAGGTAGGGAGTTTCAGGTGTAGACCCAGCAATGATAAAGGAACAGCTTTGTATTTTCAAGTTAGGATAGCCTGTGATATGGAGAGAACCTGCAGGTGGTGGTATCCTGCCCTTCTCCCTCTCTTGGTGGTAGAAACTACATATTTGGAGTAGCCGAGGTGAATAACTGCAGTTTATTTTGTGGAAGGCACACACTCCAGCTAGTGTGTGCCAGTGGTGGAGGGAATGAACATTTAGTGTAATGGATGGGGTGCTAATAAAATGGGCTGCTTTGTTCTGGATGATGTTGAGCATTACGAGAGTCGTTTACGCTGCACTAACAAGGCAAATGGAGAGTATTCCATAGTGTTCTTGTCGTGTCCTGTATATGGTGAAAAGGCTTTGGGGTGTCACTCACCACAGGATACCTCACCATCAACCTAATCTTGTAGATGCAGTATTTAAGCGGCTGTTCCCTTTGAGTATCTAGTCAGTGGTAACCCTTGAGATGATAGTGTGGGACTAGGCAATAGTAATGTGATTGAATGAACAAGGGAATATGGTTGGATGACCTCTTGTGGAAGATGATCATTGCTTGGCACTTACTTAGTGCGTATCCACCATACCTGGATGTTGTTTAGATTTTTACTGGATGCAGGCAAGGACTGCTTCATTTGCTGAGGAGTTGCAAACAGAATCAAACGTTGTTCAGTCATCTCCAAGAAATTTGCATCTGACTCTGATGGGGGAAACAGTTATCGATGAAGCAGCTGAAAATGGTTAGACTGAGGATGTTGCCCTGACAAAGTCCTGCAAGGATGTCTTGGGGCTGGCATGATTGACCCCCGATAACCATCTTCCTTCTGTGGAGGTCTGACTCCAACCTTCAGACTGTTTTATCTTTGTTTATTATCAGAGCTCCTTGATGTCACACTTGATCAAATGCTACCTTAAAGTTAAGTGTGATCATTCTTGCTTCACCTCTAGAGTTAAGCTCTTTGGTCCATGACTGAACCAAAGCTGCAGTGAATTCTGGAGTGGGGTAAATGAGATATTTGCTTACATCAACTGCAGCTTGTAAATCAGATGGGATTATAGGATGTGAGAAGGAGGATTACATCTGAACCACCATCTTCCAATAATTTTGACCCTGTCACTGAAGTTCACTCTCACGGCAGGTCTTATTCTGACTGGGATTCTCTTCTGGAGGTTGAGAGGTTTGAACACTGTCAAGTTGTTTCTGTGTATCACCTTGACCAACAAAAAAGGAATGTATGTGACTCTGTTAATATTCTTGGGGGCAGAAGATGGAGGGCAGGTGAGACTGTGTATGTCGGTGCATCTTGGAAATCTGATACGGTGGTGGGATGAGTGGGAAGTGAGATGTGAGGATGATTAGATTTGAATCCATTTTGGTTTCCATCCATTTTGGGTTTTAAAAAAATTAGGTACCCATAGCCATTGTATATTGTGCAGATATAAACTCCATGCTGTACCAGTATTTGCATCCTGTCCCATTAGATTAATGAGCAATGGATACCAGGCCAGCAAGGTACTATTTTGTGATATGTGGTGCTAATTCGAAATGCAAAATATAGGAAATGAAATAAAGCATCAATAAATTACATTTTTGTCAAAATTTGCTAGAAAGTAGACCTTAAAACTTCTTGAGAGTCATGTCCTCTAAGAATTGCATAACTGCCACATTCCTGCGTTTTTAAGTGCTCTGCTTTTCTCAGGTCTATTTTGCAGTATCAGCTCCCTTGAGGTTTTTGTTCAGAAATTCTTGGCTGCTTTTGTGACTTTTTCCAGGTTGAACTTTGATATCCAAAAAAAGGCAGGAAAAGACCAGCTGGCCCATCAAGTCTGGCACCAAAATAATGGCGGCAGCAGAAGTGCTGCCACAAAAAAAAATCAAGGGAGAGGTCGTGATGACCCCACAAATAGAGTAGAGAAAGGGCCTCGCAGCATGATGACTCCCAGTCATGGGAACTGTAGAGTGTCCGCAGTTCCCTGAAGTCCACCTCAGTGAGCACCTTAATTCTCTTTGAGATGATGAGAGATGAGATATCTTTATTTGTCACATGTACATCGAAACACACAGTAAAATGCATTTTTTGCGTGGAATGTTCTGTGGGCAGCCCACAACTGTCACCATGTTTCCGGCACCAACATAGCATGCCCACAGCTCCTAACCTGTACATCTTTGGAATGTGGGAGGAAACCAGAGCACCCGGAGGAAACACGCACAGACACTGGGAAAACATACAAACTCCTTACAGACAGTGGCCGGAATTGCACTCGGGTTGCTGGCACTGTAATAGTGTCACGCCAACCAGTACACTATCGTGCCTTTGGAAGCTTGCTGTGGCCCAGTGGGGAGGAGTGCACCACCTCCGAATCCAGACATGCACCTGCCTCACCAAGCACCTCCTGCCTCCACATCTGGGTGACTGTGCAGATCCCACATTGGCCTCTTCAGCCACCTCAGAACCCAGAGAACTGGTGTGGAAGTAAATCATCCTTGACCTTGAAGGACCATCTGAGAAGAATCTCCAGAGCAAAGCCCTATAGCAAAAAAAAAGGAATAAGATACTTATAACCCACTTAGGCCACCAAAATCAGTTCATTGACTAGTGAATCTAATAAACTTCTTTGTTCATTCTATGCCTCAATCAAAAATAGTTTGAACAGGCCATACAAACTACAAGGAAGTAGTTACTTTCAGTGGTCCTTTTGAGACTGTTGACAGTACACTTTGTTTGCTAATAAATTCCAAGATTCTTGTGTAAGGTTGGACTTGGATCTGCCCTCTTCTGTGCTGCATGGATATTGAACTGCTCATTGTTTGTAAAACCTTTGTGTTTATACCTTGGGCTAACAACAACTTAAAAAAGTTTTATCATGAATTTAATATGCATGCAAAATAAAGTTCCACATGGAATTTTAACCCAAAATTCTAACTAGGACATTTGGGTAAACATGTGTGATTTACACAAAGTTCTATGAATCTAGAAGACTGAGGCAAAATACTGAGCAGTACATTATCTGTACCAGAAATCTGGCTGCCTAAAATTCCCCTGTCAGTCACTGCTGGTTTGAAAAGAAACTGGGTGTGTTCTCATGTAAATCATTTTTGCTCTTTCCTCATAGTTTTGCAAGTGTTTCCTTAAGCGTTCATCCATAATAATGTGAACTTCTAACACCACCCTTTTGTAAAGTAAATTTTAGATTACTGTATTACCAAGCAGCCTTGAAAACATTCCTCTTACCTACCTTGAGGTTCTTTTGCCAATTGTCTTGAATATTTTCTTCATATCAACTTTCTCAAACCCATCACTACCCTACCTCTAATCTCCTTGCACTCTGCTTTGAAGAGAATAAACCCAGTTTTACTCTCCACTGGTGTTGTCTGGTAAATTTTCTCTGCACCCCTGCTGAGGTCTTCCTAGAATGCCAGACACAATAGACAGCACTGAAGAAGGAAACAGCACTCGAAATAGCAGAGATTTAAATGAGAAACAGTCTGGATAGACAGGAAGGAGCAGTTCTCTTAGCAGTGTGATGCAGGTTAAAAAGTTATTGGTGAAAGGAACTGAGTAAATTTTTTTTCATGTCTTAAAAGGCAGAATCAGGAACTTAGCTTGAAAGTATGCTAGAGGTGGAAGCCCTCATCATGTTGACTCCTACTTTCCTGTTACGGACCAAGAGCAGGGAAGTGGAATCAGTCTGAATAACTGCTTTGGCTGGTGTAGATACACTGGACTGAAAGGCGTTCTATAGTGCTGTAACTTCCTGTTGCCAAAATCTTCTGTAAATCTACACGACACCCATGCTTGCCATTTGCCTGCTCACCAAACCCAATGTTACCGAGACTGGGTCCTTGACATGAACTTCCTGAGGTATGCTGACCTTGAATTGATCAGCATTCCTTATGATCGGTGACACTTCTGGTTGTAAATAGCAAGCCTGCACACAGTATCATTTTCACAGCCAATTAAACAACACTCCCAGCCTCACCAGCTGTCAAAGATTGAATGTTTGTGGATATTAATTAAAAATTAAACATATGTTTTTATATAATTCTTTGTTAAATAAAACAGTTAATTCTAAGATCTAAATTATCTTGTACTTGTCCTCATCCCATGCAGCTATTCATCCCCATTCAAATGATTAGATGTTTCTGTTCCTGATCTTACTTAAGGATAGTGTGAGGTTCCAGAATTGGAGGGCAGTGTTTTGTTAACGGCAGTCATTTGTGTGGAAGGCAAGGATTTCTGCAATTGCATGAACTTGTGCAGGTGTCTCAATTTTATGCAGTGTTATGAGAGTAAATGCCGGCAGTCCGATGCTGAACAGCTGATTTTTTTTGTATTGGAAGATTCAAGCCTATGATTCTGTGAATCATGCCAGGTGGTGATCGAACATGCAATTTGTGCACAGTACTTATCATCTGGATTGGAATGACCTACAAGCTGTGCTGAACTACTTTAAGGAAAGATACTTTATGATGGTAGGTGGCAATGCAAATCACTCTGGAGATTGGAGAGTATTGCAAAAGGTATGGTCAACCATGGGCATCGGTGTCATTGAAGTTCCAGTGGACAAAATGGAGTGGAGGAGAGATGTTCCCTACATCTTTGGAGCAGAAATCCCTCTAACCATATGATCAAATGGGAGGAAGTTGAGGAGAAAATGAATACAATGAGTAAATTTCTAAAACTGGAGATGAAGGCACCCTGTAACTTGATCTAAGGACCTTAGCTACCAGCTTGGACACTAAAACTCCACATGCAGTATACGAAGCATAGAGATGGAATTGCATCCGAGCAGGCAACATTAGGCTGCAGCTATGTCAGGGGAAAAGTGTGACCCATTTGCCTGTTTCCTGAAGTCAGAGGTCACACATGTAGAAGCTCAATGAGATGTGCAATCGGTCTGCCTCCAGACCATAGGTTTACATGTGGCTCTGTGCATTGTCAAGAACCTGAAATCACAAGGGACATGGCAGAATGTGGCTCCTACCTTGCCTATGACTTTGTACAGAGCCTGGAGCTCATCCTTCCCATGTTGTGGCATCTGATGCTGAGATCTGAGCTTCTGTAACAGTAGAAGCTGCTGAAAGTCAAATTACTGCCGGGACGTCTTGTGATTCTACTAGCCTGGTTTTGGATATCACTGTTATTACCGGACTTGCCAAGCAGTCTGCCCTCCAGATGATTACTAAGGGGAGTGGCAGTAACTGTAGGAGTCATGAGTCACTGAAAAAGTGCAGTGCAGGTAGACAAAGTGCAAGGACACAATAAGGTAGATTGGGAGATCATGAGTTCATCTTTTAGGTGCAGAGGGAAGGTGCAATAGGACAGAGTTTCATAGAGCATTTTGGATGTGAAACTCATTAACTCGATCAATCTCTGACTGCTTGGCCAGGAAGAAGTCAACACCTGTATTAACCTTCTCTTCTGACTGTCTTCCTTCCCACGTCTTGGTGCTGAGCTCAATTGGTGTCAGATCATGCAGGATGCAGCAAGCCTTCACAAACCTGGACTCCCTCTTTGGACTGTATTAAAGTAGGCCAACTCCCGATTGACTCGTGTTGATTCACAGCCATCGTTATATGATCACTCATCTCTGGTGTGAGGATGAAGCTGTGATGCCAGTGGCCTGGTTATTAGGATAGCCTTCAATGCCAAGGAGACGCCCATCTAGAGCGAATCAAGGGCACATTGAAGCATCGTGAAAGTTCTGAGTATACAAAGCCAAATTTTCTCTGTATATGCCTCTATTTAACAGCAAGGAACCAGGAGGATTTTTCAGGTGTTATCTTATCCTTGCTTCTTAAACCAAAGTAAGAAATTCATTGGGAAAGAAATTAGTCTTTGATTACCAATGCTAAATCGTATTTAAGTCTTGACTGCCTACAGTACCGATCTCTACACAATTGATTCTGACATATTTGGAACCAAATGTGTGTGAAGTGAATATAATTGGTGTCCAAAACTTTTGCCCATGTTTAGTAAAAGCTATCAAAGACACACTTTTACCTTTCTTGCCAGAGACAGAATTTCTAGTAATGAAGTTGTATTTTATAATTCACAAACTATTGACTTGTTGAAAAAGTAACCATTTTTTTTCAAATAATCAAGGAATTGTATGGAATTTTAGCTATTTGCATCTGTTGTCAACAGTCACTCTGCTAAGATTTTCAATGTTCTTGTTATTCTTGACAGCTTAGCAACAGTGAACAGATCAGGTTACTCAATGCTGTGAAAAACCGAGAGCTCACCATTGACCAAGCCTGGAAAGTTGCTCAAAGTGGCAAGCCTACAATACAGGAGCCAAACAAACCAGATAAAGTATGATTGCAGGCATTCTCTTTTATTGGCTATTGAGTGGGTTTGAAGCATCATTGTTTAGTTAAAATATGGATATCAGTGCAGAGACTTATGCTGCTCTGCATAAAACAGCTTAAATTTGCAGTAGGTTCAATAAAATACTCATTAATTTAGTACTTCAGGTATATAAACTCATTAGTCTTGCAAAATATCATCCTTGTTCCAATATCCCTTTCCATTCCCAAGTCCTTGAACATGTCATTTGAGTTGTGCAGCACAGAGACAGGCCCTTTGGCTCACCTCGTCCATGCCAGCCAAGATGTCTACCTGAGCTAGTCCCATTTGCCCATATCCCTCTAAACCTTTGCTATCCACGTATCTGTCTATATGTCTTTTGAATGTTGTAATTGTACCCACCTCTGCAGCTTCGTCTGGCAGCTCATTCCATATATCCATCTCCCTCTGTGGAAAATGTTGCGCTTCAGATCCCTTTTTAAATCTTTCCCCCCTCACCTTAAACCTATGTCCTCTAGCTTTGTACTCCCCTAATCTGGGATAAAGACTGTGCCCATTCACCTTATCTATGCCCTTCATGATCTTACAAACATCTCTAAGGTCATCCCTCAGCCTCCTACGCTCCAGGGGAAAAAGTCCTAGTCTATCTAGTCTTTATAACCCAAGCATTCCAGTCCCAGCATCATCCTTGTGAATCTTTCCTGCACCCTTTCCAGCTTAATGACAGCTGCATGACCAGAAATGCCACAGTTCTCCAGGTGCAGTCTCACTAATGACTTGGCAGTTGCAACATGACGTCCCAATACGTGAACTTGATGCCCTGACCAATAAAGGCAAGCATGCCAAACACCACCTTCACCACCCTGTCTACCCATGTCTTCACTTTCAGTGAACTATATACCTGTACCCCTGGGTATTTCTGTTCTGCAATGCTCTCCAGGACTGTACCATTTACTGTGCATGACCTGCCCTGGTTTAACTTGGCATTGTGTAACACCTCACACTTGTCCAAGTCTGCCATTCTTAGGCCCACTTCCCTGATTGATCTAGATCCTGTTATAATCTTAGATAACCTTTTCACTATCCACAATACCACCAATTTTCGTATTATCTGCAAACTTACTCACCCAGCCAACTACATTCTCATCCAAATCGCTAATATAGATGACAAACAACAGTGGACACACCATGGTCACAGGCGTCCAATCTGGAAAAACAATCTCCACTATCACCCTCTGTCTCCTTTACCAAGCCAATTTTGTATCCATTTGGCTAACTTACCCTGGATCCCATTTGATCTAATCTTCTGTACTAGCCTACTGTGAGGGACCTTGTCAAGGGCTTTGCTAAGGTCCACGTAGACATGTCTACCGCCTTGTCTCATCAATCCTCTTCATCACTGTTGTGCGAAATGATTCTTTTCTGCCTTAAGGATGAAGGACTCTGGACACGAGCTTTGGATATCAAAACTAGTTTAATCACAAAGGCAAACGCGGGGACAGAATGGATGGGAACAGATACACACTCACATACACGCAGGAGACCGTGAACGTGAGGGGGGATTGCAACTAGGATAAGATACACTCACACACACACACACACACACACACACACACACACACACACTGATACACACAAGCACACAATAACAATGTACAACTTCAGGATATAATACTTCAATGCTTGACCCACACTAGCATTGGCCCTTAGCGCTCCCTGAATCTGAGTGAAATGCTCCCAAACCAAGTCGTGATGCACTCTTACCAGTGATCTCTGCAGCGTTGTGTCACTACTCCTGGGATCGTCAAAGAGGAAGGGCTAGGGGATTGCAACCCTTTTTATGGTGCTAGGAGGCTGGGTGGAGCCACACTGAGTGATTTAAATGGGCCAATGGTTTGAGGGTCAAGGACAAAGGTGCCTGCCACAGCCAATGGTCAGGCAAGTTCAGAGACAAAAGGTACTCTCACACCTGAGGGATGGGTGGAGCCGCACCTTGATTGACTGTGGTATCACTTCCGATCTGAGGAGCAATGCTGTCCTTGGTCAGCGGGGGTCAGTGTCATTACTCTCACATGACAGCCATGTGTTTTCTCACTACAATCACCTCTTTAAAAAGAAAACTCCACATCAAATTTGTGAGACACTTGCAGAATCTCATTAGATTCTCCTTTACCTTATCTGGCATGTCTTCACATTCATCTTACTACATCATTATCAGTTGTTGTCCATAAAATATAAACTTGCAGCCAACATAATAAAATACCTCTCCCACCCTGGTCATTCCCTCTTCTCCCCTCCTCTTCCATCAGACAGAAAATACAAAAGCTTACAAGGATGTACCATCGGGCTCAAGGAGAGCTTCTATCCCACTGTTGTAAGACTCTTGAACGGACCTCTTATATAATAAAGATAAACTCTTGATCTCTCAATCTACCTCAATGTAGCCCTTGCACCTTAATTGTCTGACCTGCACTGCACTTTCTCTGTAAATGTAACACTATATTCTGCATCAATACACAAAAGGTGCTGTAGGAACTCCAGATTCCAGCATCTGCAGAATTCCTTGTATCTCCACTATATTCTGGATTCTGTTTTTGTTTTTCCTTTTGTACTACCTCAATGTACGTGTGTATGGAATGGTCTGTCGCAGTGGCATGCAAACAAAAGCTTTTCACTGTATCTTGGTACATGTGACAATTACCAATCTGTTGAACAGGTCAGAGAGCGAGGTGCCCTTCTGCAGGAAAATCTGAGGTAATATCTTT
Organism: Pristis pectinata; assembly: GCF_009764475.1. Classification (NCBI taxonomy): domain Eukaryota; kingdom Metazoa; phylum Chordata; class Chondrichthyes; order Rhinopristiformes; family Pristidae; genus Pristis; species Pristis pectinata. Next base: position 12,455,178 of record NC_067420.1, read on the forward strand.
TGAGTATCCTGTTCTCTAGATCAGTTTTCTTGGATGAAATCTAAATTCCAATTAGATTTTTATATCTTGTAGACTATCCTTGACCACAAATCATTTATTCAGATGTCTGTAAGTGAAAAGCTGAGCATGGCTTGTTCATGTCTTGTTCTAATACAATGGTACATCTTTAAGCTACAAAATACATAATGATCTGTGAGTCCAGTTAGAAGTGACCATTTTCAAGTAAAATGTCAAAGTAGAACATAACCTCCATCAGACAATATCTATCTAGTTTGGATAATGGAAGACTTTGGACAACTGGTACACATTTTAAATATATTGCTTATAATTTTGACTGGAATGATTTTGTGCTTGGTAAGCCCAAATGACTGGAATGATTTTGTGCTTGATACCTTATTTTCAAATGAGGCACTTTTATTTTTGAGAGGAGCCTGTTTTTTTCACCCTGCCCAAAGAAATTTAAATTTAAATTTTTAAAAAATTTTATTTACAGTGTGGTAACAGGCCCTTCCGGCCCAATGAGTCCACGCCGCCCATTTTAAACCCAACTTAACCTACCCGTACGTCTTTTTGCAATGTGGAAGGAAACCAGAGCACCCAGAGGAAACCCACGCAGACATGGGAGAACGTACAAACTCCTTACAGACAGTGACGGGAATGGAACCCCGTTCGCTGGCGCTGTAATAGCATCGCGCTAACCGCTACGCTACCGTGCCGCCAGTACGCACACACTTTATTGGCTTGAACTGTGCTTGCCTTTTGCTGGTGGTGCTAGGTGTTGCTTACAGATCAGCACACTCCTGATTTGAGGCCCTACAGGGAGGAAGGTTAGATGCTGCCACTAGGTTAAGGGGTGGTTCCAGATTGTCCTAACTGAGATGGCCAGATACATTTTCTATGTGGCTGTCAGCTACATGCCAGCTAAACCCGGCTTATCTAGCATGACCCCATTCATTTGAAGGGGCTAATCAATCTTTAGTGACAAAGGTAAGCTTAGCTAAATATTTTGTTTATTTGACTTTGTGTTAACTTTCTAAATTGATTTACATGTTCTTAAATTATTTTATTAATCCTTAACTTTACAATCTATTTCCATTCTTTTTTTGAATGTTGTGGATCATAAGGGGCATTTAGAAAGAGCTGTAAAGGCCTCTGGCTCTTTGACAGCTGGTGCTATCAGAGATGTCCAGGGGCAGGGCCTTGCGTTCAGTCTCCTGAAGCTTGGTTACCATTTGCAGGCATAACGCTTTTCATGACAGCCCCTTGAGGTCATTGGGAGTTGCACAGCTGTAGAAAAATAGGTGCACCCACAGAGAATTGCTGCAACCACAAAACAGAGTGTGTGTGTGTGTGTGTGTGTGTGTGTGTGTGTGTGTGTGTGTGTGTGTGTGTGTGTGTGGGAGGGTGGGGGGAGAGGGGGGATGGTGGTGGGGACACATTCTTGAGGCACAGGCTGTATCAGGAAGGATTTGGGTCATTGTTCTAAAATATTAAATTAATTGAACAATTTTCAAAAAGAACCTTCTATCAACATTTTTAAAAAGTGCTGCTCAGGTCTGTTATTTATTGCAGAGATTAAAATTCTACTCCTAAACTCCATCGGTGCATAATCTGGAGGAAAAAGAGAGACTGCAGATACTGGACATCTGGAGCAACTCACACAAAATGCTGGAGGAACCTTCATTCTTGATGAAGGATCTCAGACCTAAATGTCGACTGTTCATTTCCCTCCATAGATGCTGCCTGACGTGCTTCAGCATTGTGTGTGTGTGTGTGTGCGCGCATGCGCACGGATTGCAGTTACAAATGGAGCATAGGTGTTCTGCGAAACAGTCATTCAGTCTGCATTTGGTCTCACCAATGTAGAGGAGGCCAAGCGTGTGACTGTGATCTACATCTCCCTGTTGCCAGTCACTTCAACTCCCCCTCCCACTCCATCACAGATATGTCAGTCCTCAGCCTCCTCCACTGCCAGAAGTCCAAGCATAAACTGGAGGAACAGCACCTCATTTTCCATCTTGGAACCTTGCAGCCTAACGGCATGAACATTGAATTCTCCCACTTCAAGTAGTCCCTTCAACCCATCCACCACCCCGCCCCCCCCCCCCCCCCCAGCCAACCATGCCTCTTCTTTTCTTTTGTCCACCTATCACTGCTCTGCTTTTCCTTCCTATATACTGGGTTTCCCCTTTTCCTATCTTCAGTCCTGAAGAAGGGTCCTGACCCGAAACGTTGACCGCCTGCTTTTCTCCACGGATGCTGCCTGGCCTGCTGAGTTCCTCCAGCATCATTGTGTTTTTCATCTAGATTCCAGCATCTGCAGTCCTTTGTTTCTCTTTGCACAGTGTCCCATTTCATCATGCATGGTTCTAATGTGCACAAGAAAAGCAGAGTTAATTGTTTTTCAAAATATGGAAATGTAATACAGTTTAAAAAATATTGTCTCCAAGCCCCCCTAGAAAACAAGTCTTGCAGCATTTAATATTCATATTTTCTTTAAGAAGTGCACAACCTGCGCATTTCTGCATTTTCAAATTGCAAGCGTGTGTTCTGCTATCTTCTGAACCATTCAGCAGTTATGAGCTCTCTCGAGCTTTTAAGAAAGCCCAGGTCAGCTTTTGTTTGCTCTTCTAGGTTGACAGTGGGGTTATAAACATACAAGAAGTTGCAGACAAAACTCAGCTGGTCCACTTTGTTTGCCTTGAGTTCATTGATTGTGACTCAGTATTTCCAGTCATTCACCAAGCATGTATTTTCCTGGCGGATTCAAGAAAAAGGGAAAGGAACTGAAATACTCTGGAAAATTCTATTCTGCCTCATCTGGTACTTGAAACTAGTCGAGGGGATCTCCTGGACCAATGAATCCACTTATTTTCTATATGGTTCACACTATGGCCCATTCAACTCCCCCTTGAGGCCTTGCAGAGAAGAGAGTACTTGCTGCATCAGCTTAGTGTATTATAGAAATCATTACTTGCAGAAATTTTTGAGTCTGTTGACTGTAGACTTTGGTTGCCAACAGATACATGGAATAGAAACAGAAAGTGCTGAAAATACTCAGCTGGTCAAGCAGCATCTATGGAGAGAGAAACAGTTAATGTTTCAGGTCAAGGACCCTTTATCAGAATTGTTCTCCACTGAGGTGTAAAGAGATTGAACTACACATTGTGAGTTTGTTAAATCCCTGCAAATATAATTTTGGATTAAAAGCTGTTTCAAAACAAAACACCATTTACAAATGTGATTTTGGAATTTTGTCTCTACATTCTAACTGGAACTTGTAAGAACCATGAGAGTGATCCATGCAGAATTCCCTGAATCTTTAAGACCTGAGTTGTGTTTGAGGCCAGTCGTTCAGTACCATGTAAAGAAATAACATTTGGAAAGTTTTGAACCAGTTACAACAGCCTCGGGCAGTGAATTCTAGATCAGAGCAACTTATTCTGTTTTTAAATATTTTAGAAACTACCCTCTAGACCACACATCAGTTTGTCTTCTGGGTTTCCTGCCAATTGAAATGGTTTTGTCCAATCAATTCTATGAAATTGCATCATGATTTTAAAAATCTTTATTAGATTTTCCCTTTACTTTCTCTACTGCAAGAGGAGTAATCCCAGGTTTTCCCACAAGTCCCTCTCCCTGATATTGTTCTCTGCAATGTATGCCCAGAACGGGACAAAGTAATTCAGCTCAGTACTAACAAGTGATTACTAAAGGTTTACCATATTTTGTTTTCAAAGACTGATTTAAGGGTCATTAGCCTGAAACACTGGCTCCATTTTCTCTCCCCACAGATGTCTGTCCTACCAAGAATTTCTTGGATTTTCTGTTTTTGTTTCAGATTTCCAGCATCTGTAGATTTTTGCTTCAATTTAACGTAACTTCTCTGTTGCTGCACTCATTCTCTCTATTTATAAAACTGACTTGTAGTGTAACCTTGAATCATTTTGTTTAATATCATTGCCTTTGATGAATTCAGAGAATATCAATTAATTTTAAAAGTAACTTTTTTAATGAGCCTTGACAAGCTATACTATTAGCAGTTTGTATTAATTTTCCTGGAAGATTATGTTTAGTTGGCAGAGTTAAATACTCTTTATAGTACGGCAATATGTTGTATTTGTCCTCCTAAATTGATTCCATTGAAGATGATGGAATGAGTTCTAGAGGTGGGGCATAACATGCTAATATTACCATAAGTGGCTAAATAGCATTAAACACCACCAAATGGAGATGAATTTTTTGGCATCAAACTTGTATGATCAATCACTCTGCTAATATTTTCCAATTTTATTGTTATTTACAACAGCTTAGTAACAATGAACAGATCATGTTACTCAATGCAGTGAAAAACCGAGAGCTCACCGTCGATCAGGCCTGGGAAATAGCGCAACGTGGCAAGTCAACAATACAGGAGGCGAGCAAACCAGATAAAGTATGGTCATCTCTTTGCTCTTTTCTTCACCATTAAGACTATATTGATTTAAAACTGACTAATTTGTTTGGTTAAAGTATAGTAATCAATTTTGTCAGAAAATTAGGTTGCACTACATAAATGAGAATTAATTTTATAAAGGATTCATTAAAGTGACATTAGTAGGACATGCCAGGATCTGTGTATTAGTGAAATATTGCCAACAAAGAATTTAGTGGCTGTACTAGAAAAAAAATCTAATTAACTCCTTCCCTGCATTTACAAGAACAAATACTTGGGACGTCATAGCTAATGAATATCCCAAATCTTCAGCATTTTTTTCTTGGCCGGTAGCATTTCATACTAAATAAAACAACATTATTGCCAATGTTTTCAGAAAGATAAAATATTTCTGCTTCTGTTTATCTCTAGTGGCATACAATTCTATCATCAGTGGGGAAGCAATGAATGAGATTCTGAATCCAAGTGTTGTACTAGTATTAAATGCAATGTGTTTTTTTTAAGGATGCAGCTTAAGTTTTGTATGTGAGGCATCGGAGGTGGGTAAATGTTCCAAGATTTCTAATTCACTGCAGAGAAGGCAGTTCTCAAGTTAATTCATTAAACAATTTTACCAAACATTATTACATAACTACTGCTCCTGGCTTGGAGATGCTTACAAAGGAGAGTAGCATTACAGGTAACAGATAAAACCATAATGAAGGAGAATACTTGTCTATGAACTGTAGCTACAAAGTGTGAATACAGTCCTCACAAATACATCAAGGTGTAGTATGTAGATATCGAAAGAGATGGTGGTTTATTTGTAAGGTAGAACAATACATGCATGTTGAGATTTTAAGCTTCTGCTATAGAGTGGGTGTTCTTGTCTTTTTTCTGTTTTCATGAAGCAGATACAACTTGAATCTCCTGTACAGAGGATTGCATTATCATCGTCAGAGGGAGATACAACACAGAAACTGGCTCTTCAGCTCACTGTGTATGCACTGACCATCAGCCACCCATTTGCACTAATCCCATTTTATTATTATTCTCCCCACATTCCAATCAACTCCCCCAGATTCTACCACTCACCTACACACCAGAGGCAATTTACAGTGGCCAATTAACCGATCAACCCCATACATCTTTAGAATGAGGTGGGTAAATGTTCCCACCTAATTCACAGCAGAGAAGGCACTTCTCAAATTAATTCATTAAGCAATTTTAAGGATTAAGAGAGCTTGCATTACACCAAACATTATTATGTAACTACTGGAGTACCTGAAGGAAACTTGTGTAGTTACAAGGAGAATGTGCAAAGTCCACACAGACAGCACCCAAAGTCAGGATTGAACACTGGTCTCTGGCGCTGTGAGACAGCTGCTGTATTAGCTGTGCTACTGTGCTGCCCTACCATCACTACATATACCATCACTATAAACGTACAATAACACAGAGGTAGAAACACCACATTTCTTCCAACTTTTTATTTAGAAAAGAAAGCTTTTTGGCCAACATCTCTTTTACACCTACCCACTGAGGTGCAGGTAATGTATCAAGTGTATTTTTCACATAATTATAGCTGTCTTTCGCTTTTAATTAAATAACAACTATAAATTTAGTATAGTGGTTGTTTTTTTGGTGTCTTCCCAATCTCCATTGCTTTTGGACTGCTTGGTTCTGGATTTTAACTCATAGAGTCGTAGAGCAATACAGCAGAGATACAGGCCCTTCAGCCTAATGTGTCCATATCAACCAGGGTGCCCACCCATCTAGTCCCAAGTTTCTGCATTCAGCCCATATCCCTCTAAGCCCCACCCCTCCAAGTACCTATCCAAGTGCTTCTTAAAATAATACTATTGTACTGTTGCAACCTCCTTCTGGTGGCTCGTTCTGTATACTCCCCATCTCTACATGAAAAAGTAGGCCCTCAGGTCCCTTATAAATCTTTCCCCTCTCACCCTAAATCTATGCTCCCTAGTTTTGGACTCCCCTACACTGGGGAAATGACTGTCACCATCCACCTTATCTATGCCTCTCATAATTTTAAACATTTCTATAAGATCACCCCTCATTCTCCTACGTTCCAAGGAATGAAGACCTTAGCCTGGCCAATTTCTCCCTATAACTCAAGGCCCTCTAGTCCTGGCCACGTCCTTGTAAATCTTTTCTGCACTCTTTTTCCAGTTTAATCACATCTGTCCTATAACAGGGTAACCAAAACTGGACACATCACTCCAAGTGTGGCCTCACCAACTCAAAGAAAGTTCTTTTCCTTGTATTTACAGCTTCATTTCCTGAAGTCTGCTTTGGATTGATCTTGGACACCATGATTGATTGGTTCACTCGTTTTATCTCTAGCAGAGATCATTTGCACTGTGTGTACCTGGATTCTGTCATCAATTTTAACCAAATATCTCTTGGTTCTGCAAATCACAACAATGGTTCCCACCACTCAGTTATGTGAGGTCAATTAGTTAGGTGGGCTAAATACACAAATGAATTAGACCTATATTCCCTCTAATTAGTATCATGATGATATTTTTTTATTCAATTTAAATTCAATTCTATTTAAATCTAGAAGTCAAATTTGGATGAACAAAACTAAAGCATTGTTATCTGTGTTCTGTTCATCAAGAGTTCTGGGGATAAATGCCTTTTGAAACTCTATGGAGTTGTTTTGTACTTTCATAACTAACTGGCCAAACTATGTTTTGTGTTTCATGTTTCAAACTATATCCCTGCAGTACTTCCCTAGAACTTCCTTAAGTATTTGGGCAGACCTCTCCGGTGCTCTATTTGAAATGTGAGGAAGCAATACCATGTCTGATACCATTCTATTTCATGGAGTTTTTGAATAGATTAGATCAAAACTGCAGGCTGTTGTCAGATTGAGCTCTTTGGGCTCAATATGACGTGCACATAGAGATGTCAGCTTACCCATAATACATTCAGCAGTGGCACACAAACCCATGCATTTCACTTCAATCTGCTTTGAATGGTTTTCCATCGGAGTCAAGAAATTGTCACTCCCTTTTTCTCAATAAGACCAGCACTGTTGCTAGCAAGTAGTTGTGCTGCATCACAGCTCCAGCAACCCAAGATCAATTCTGGTCTCCGATGCCATCTATGTGGAAGTTGCACATTCTCCCAGTGACCATGTGGTTTTCCTCAGGATGTTTTGGTTTCTCCCTACATCCCAAATTTGGTAGGTAGCTTAGTTCGCCACAGTAAATTATCCCTAATACAGGTGGGTGGTAGGAGAAATAGGATGGAGTTCATGAACATGAAAGATAGAATTGGTTACCAGGATGTATTTGGGGGAACAGAACTGATGCATTTTTGAGACAGCATAGACTGAAAGGGCCAATTGGCCTTCTCTGCCATATGATAACATGAAAAATCTAAATGTACCTTCTAAAACGCCCAGTTAACCATGACCATGATGGCAAAGGAGTTTCTGGTGGCTTGTTCTAGCAGCTTTGAATATTCCATTGCATTGTCAATGATTTAAAGAATTGGAATTGGTTTATTATTGTCACATGTACCGAGCAACAGTGGATAAAGTTGTCTTGCATACTGTACATACAGATCAATTCATTACACAGCAGGTAGTACAAGGAAAACAATAAAAGAATGCAGAATAAAGTGTAACAGCTACAGAGAAAGTGCAGTGCAGGTAGACACTGAGGTGCCGTTCCTCCGTCAACTGGAGCACCTCATTTTCTGTCTTGGAACCTTGCAGCCTAACGACATGAACATTGAATTCTCCCACTTTAAGTAATCCCCACCCCCCTTCCCCATAACCTCACCCCCCACCATGCTTCTTCTCTTCTTCCCTTTCCTAGCCTCTTTTTTTGTTCCTTTCTCTCCTTGCCTTTGACCCATCTACCAGTGGATCTGCTCTCCCCTCCTCCCCCACACCTGCCTATCACTATTTCTTACCTGCATCTAACCTATCACCACCCTGTGCCCACCCTGCCTTCCCTCTTTTGTCCACCTATCACTGCTCTGCTTTTCCTTCCTATATACTGGGCTTCCCCTTTTCCTATCTTCCGTCCTGAAGATGGGTCCTGACCCGAAACGTTGACCGCCTGTTTTTCTCCACAGATGTTGCCTGGCCTGCTGAGTTCCTCCAGCATCATTGTGTTTTTCATCTAGATTCCAGCATCTGCAGTCCTTTGTTTCTCATGAGTTTACTGTCGTTCACTTTCACCTACAGTTTGTGGTTCGGGCCGGTTGAGCCTGTTACAGACTTTCAACCCTGGTACCAACCCTGTAGAGTCCCTCTGTATCTCTCTGCTGCACTACAGTGCCAAGGATTCACTATTCCCTACTATGGGTTTACCATCCCCCACTATACCTTTCATCCCTGGGATCATTCTCATAAACCTCCTCTGGATTCTCTGCAATGCCAGCACATCCTTCCTTAGATATGGGGCCCAAAACTGCTCACAATACTCCAAATGTGGTCTGACCAATGTCTTATAAAGCCTCAGCATTACATCCTTGCTTTTATATTCTAGTCCTCTTGAAATAAATGCTAAAATTGCATTGCCTTCCTTACTACCGACTCACCCTTCAAGTTAACCTTTAGGGAATCCTGCACTAGGACCCCCAAGTTCCTTTGCACCTCCAATTTCTAAATTCTCTCCCTGTTTAGAAAATAGTCTGCGCCTTTATTCCTTCTACCAAAGTGCATGACTGTACACTTCCCTGCACTGTATTCCATCTTCCACTTGTTCGTCCATTTTCCCAACTTGTCCAAGTCCTTCTGGGAAGGAGTTTTAAAGGGGATTTGAGGGGAAACTTTTTATTTACATTGTAGTAGATGAGCGTTTGTTGGCTCTTGGACTGTATTCATTGGAGTACAGAAGAATGAGAGGGGACCTCATAGAAACATTTAGAATGTTGAAAGGACTGGACAGAGTAGATGTGGTTAAGCTGTTTCCCTTGGTGGGTGAGTCCAGGATTAGAGGGCACAATCTTAGAATTAGAGGGTACCGGTTTAAGACAGAAATGAGGAGAAATTTCTTTAGCCAGAGGGTCGTGAAATTATGGAATTCTTTGCCACATACAGCTGTGGAGGCCCAATCATTGGGGGCATTTAAGGAGGAGATTGATAGGTATCTAATTAGTCAAGATATCAAGGGATCTGGGGATAAGGCTGGAAATTGGGACTAGATAAGAATAGTATTAGTTTAGTTTATGGAGCAGACTCGACAGGCCGAATGGCCTACTTCTGCTCCTTTGTCTTGTGATCTGGAACTCGCTGCCAGAGGAGGTGGTGGAGTCGGATACAATCACCACGTTTAAGAGACTTGAATAAGCAAGACATGGAAGGATACGGACTAATGCAGGCAAATGGGATTAGTGTAGATGGGAAAAATGTTTGGCATGGATGTGATGTACTCTGCTGATAGTCTATGGCTCTATGACCATCTTTGTTGCTTAATCGTGTCTAGGCATGGGAGAGGTCCTGTTTTGTGAATGCTTTTTGCTTCTGCTAACTTTGTTTACAAATTTTGGGAAGTGGATGACAGAAAAGCAAACAAACTGCAGATGCTAGAAATCTGAAGTAAAATGGGAAAATGCTGATAATTACAGCATTTCTGGCAGCATCTGTGGAGAGAGAGTATTCACAGTGATGACTTTTCATCAGAAGTTCTGATAAAAGATCATTGATCTGAAATGTTAACGTGAGGGTTTAAGGGACACCATTTCTATTAACAGCAAGTTTGAATGTCAAGTTTTACACGCTCATTAACTTTTGAACTCTTTATTTATATGCAAAACTATTCTGTAATGCAAAATTTAAAGAGGCTACTTTCTTGCTGTCTCCTTTCACAAACTTTCAGCTTTTAATTGTTCCTAATGGTTTTGGATTAGATCATCCAGTTTTTGTGCAATCTCTTTGAAGTCCTTTTGCAGCAGATTTGTCAGTATGTTAATGCTTTTGGCCTGATCTCCCCTAAGAGTAATGTTTTTTTCTGCTTTGCTTTGGTCTCTCCAACTTGTTTGCTCTTCAGAACACGTCCAATTTCTCGATAACTAAGTTGAATACCCATGCTCATTCAAACTTGCCTTGATTCCTAATTTAGCTGATTGAGGCAGGCATGGTGTTTTGCAAATATTCACCAGTGACATGACTAAACTTGATGCCTGTGATAATCCAGTGAGCAGTAATCACTGCTGTCCTTTGCCTTCGTGGCTTGCATTGTGGTTTTTATGTGTGGAGGCTTTTGACAATGAGATTCCATGTGAATGTCACAGGAAACACCAATTAATAAATCATCTTTGATGCTTAAGACTCACCTGAAACAATGTATTTAAACTGTCCCAAGGACAAACTTTCTGAGATCCCAAATCTATTGGAAATTTGTAATGTCACATACGTATGCATTGAGGCAGAGGATAAGGATATCGGAAGGATTGTGCTTTATTTGTAAGACAACACTCGAGCTGTACACCTGCTGAGGCTTTAGACTGAGTGCTAAAATGAGTGCCCGGTTATTGTTTCATTGTTACAAAGCAAGCACCCACATGACTGATGATAAAATATACTGAAGCTGTTACAACAGACCTATCAAAGGACCACATTCTCTGCCAGATGCAATGCCGGAACTTGTCAACTCCGACCTTTGGGTTGATTTCTTTAATAATTGGGTCTTTAGGACTCGGGATTGAATTGGACTGTTGCCTCAATGGTGGATAAGTTCCAAATCAGAACACCACTTTGAATTAAAAACAGAAAATACTGGAAACAGTCAGCAAGTTGGGCAGTAGAAGGAGAAACATCTTTAACCTGAAACATTAACTTTGTTTCTCTTTTCGAAGACACTGCCTGACTTACTGAGTGTTTCCAGAACTTTCTATTTTAAATTCAGGTTTCCAGCATTTGCACTTTATTGATGCTTACCACTTTAAACTGTTGTGAAACTTATGGGACCAGAACCTACTGGGAAATGCTGATGGTCCTGCATTAAATTGCTGGCATTTAATAGCACTGGTGATTTTTAGCTGTGCTCTGACATTGAACTCCAGACAGAGTCCAGTGACAGAGTAAGAACTTGCTGAATACCAAACCCGTGATGCAGTGAAAATCTGCCCTTTGAAGCAGTGCCAGAAACAGCAAGCCTTTCTTTTGACCAGAGAGTAACAACTGTGAGGGAGACAGTGCGGGAAAGTTAAATGATATGTTTGAATTTATTACGTTTGTTTTAATGTTTTGAATTGTTTACGTGTATTTTTTAACTTTCAATAATTAACAAGATGTTTTAAAATCTATTAATTGCTAAATTGATTTTAATTATTCTGACTATCTCTGATATCAGAAACAATGTCCTTGACAACCTTGTCAGCTATCAAAGTTGTGCGGGGTGATGCCAACATAGTGGAGCAGTACATCGGGTCAGACCCTGTGCCATGCAAGGCCTTGCCCTCTTGGTCAGGATGGGACCTACAACTAAGTCAACATAAGGGGATCCACAAAAGATGTCCATGCTTTTTCCAGATGTCAGTGATGAGCACAGATGGCTCATTAGCCCGATGATAGATGAGTTTATGTACAGCGCATTGGCTTTTGGCCTACCAACATACAGAACTTGTGTACCTCTGGATGCTGTCCTTTTGTTCCTTGTTTTGAACATGGAAGACTATTATGAAGTTCTATTTCAGACTGCTACAATACACTTTATAACCTGTGCATCTAGATTCTCCTGAATACAACCCCTGACCACACTTATCTGCATGTTTCTTTCCCTTTTTAGATGCCTGAAAACACATCCTACAACTTTTTTGTATATAAGTATAACCGATACAGAAGGCAGAAGAGGATATTGATGGTAAGTTGAATGATTTGTCTTGTCATTGAATTAAAGATATCTTGCTTAAAGGGGAAAGATCTTCAATGAAAATAGTTTGCAGACCTTTGTATCCCATCGTAAACTTAAGATGATGTAAGTCGGAGACATGAGACTGCAGATGCTGGAATCTGGAGCAACAAAGAAGATGCTGGAGGAACTCAGCAGGTCAGGCCTCATCTATGGAGGGAAAGGGACAGTCGTCATTTTGGGTCGAGACCCTTCATCTGGATTGAAAGATAGGAGGGAGTTGGCCAGTATAACAAGGTGAGGGGAAGGGTTGGAGCAAGAGCTGGTAAGTGATGTGGATGAAGTGAGGGGGAGTGATGGGTAGATGGAGGAGGGGAGAGTGGACATCGTGACAGAGACTGGGAAGTGATAGGTGGAGGCGACCAAAGGCTGCAGGTGATGGAATCTGATAGGAGAGGAAGTTGGAGCATGGAATCAAGTGAGGGAGATGGGGAGGGCAGAGGGGAACAGTGAGGGGAGGGGAACCTGATGTAACTTGTTGATCTACGTTATTGCCATAATTTCTCATGAACGTAAATACTGTCGCTGTAAGAACAGGCCAGATGATGGGTATTTTACAGTGGGTGGCTCACTGCCTTGCACCCCAAAGCATTTCCACCATCTGCAAAGTGCAAGTTAGGATTGTGATGGAATAGCTTCCAGAGTGAAGCTAGAACTGTACCAAAAAGCCAGCGTCATCCAGGACAAAGCAACCCTCTTGACTGGCAGCCCACATGTCATCCTAAACATTCACTACCTTCTGCACCAATGCAGCGTGGCTGCAGTATGTCCTATCCACAAAATGCACTCGAGTTACTTGCCTAGGCTACTCAGATGATGGCCCTTCCCAAGCCCATAATTTCCACCACAAAGAAGGACAAGGAGAGCACCGCCTATAACCTCCCCTCCAAGTTGTGCACCGTCCTGACTTATCTAATTATGACCTCCACCTCCAAAGGTATAGCAGTCCAGTCATGTGTGTGGCTGGAATGTGGCAGATCTCAGTGACCATTGCTTTACAAATCTATCAGGTATTTGAAGCTGGGAGCATTGGTCCAGGAAGAGTTTGGGAAAGAGGATACATCTGGCCAAAGACCTTCATTAGTTTCTCCTTTTAGCCTCCTGACAAGGAGGCCTCCAGGATATTAACAGCACACTTCTATAGGCCATGAATAGAACCATGTGATTCATTATTATAAACAGGATGAAGTCCACTGTAATGATGCAATTGTGGATTGCCACTGAATTTGTGCACAAGAGAGTACATGTGGTACACAACAAAAAAATGCACCATGCAATCAATTTTCTCCCCCATGATGTTTCCTTCTTTCAGCTTTCTCCTCATACTGGCCATCATTGCTCTTGATGTGGCCTGCATTGATACTTATCACCTATCAACCCATTACTGTGTATTTCTTTTGCAGATCGATTACAATTCAAGGATGTTGTGTAATATTGAGAAAGGAATTATTAAAAAACATTTTCCATTTAAATCCATCAAATCCTGTGAGCAACTTGAAGGGCAGAAGTTCAGCATTTCATTTTTAATACATCATGATTATGAACTTGAAGCCACCTCTGCTGAAGATAGAGTAAAGGTAATAATGAAATGTTTCAGTGTTCCTGAGCTAAAGATCAGTTAATATCTTACAACATTTTTGTTTGATTGATGTAGGAAGGGATATTTTGGACAGTTTATTTTTCCTAGTTTGCTTAACAGGAATGCATGAATGGAATATTAGCGGAATATTTTTGGTGATTTCTCTCCGGAAGGGGTGGAGCTGCTTTTTTGTGCAGCTCAACAGGTACCTGCTGCCCTTGGTCACTTTACCCATCTGACAGTTTTTCACTTATGAACCTGCAGCAGAATCCCGTTTTCTACACAGATATGCATATCAGGCAAGCATTCATACGCACATTGTACTGGGTGTTTAACTTCCAGTTAAGACAGTGAATCTACTTGCTATATCTCTACTTTCATCATTAATGGGAACTGGTAATTTGGCCCAAGCTGGGCATATCACACTACTGAATACTGTGTAGCCGAAGTTCACTGATCACCTCCCCTTGTTGGCAAGCTTGTTCTTGGATCAGGCCCTTGGGTGTTGATGAAACAGCAAGATTAGCTAACCTGGTGCAGATTGAATGGAAGGTTTCCCAGTCCAAGTGTTGGGGATATATGCAGAGGTTCGCATTCCCTCGTTGGAAACTATTAAAGTCCAAATGCAGAGCATGCCTGGCCAGGATCAGTGAGCAGATGATGGCGCTTCTGCATCGCTGGAATTTCAGAACTTCCACAGAGGTAAATCCCAGCATGCCACAATACTTTATGCTGGTTCCTGATAAACCAAGCAATATGTTCTGTTTGTGGTTTTTGATTTATTAGGGAAAAGACAGCATATAATGAGATTGTTAAATTGCTTCATCTTCTGGTGTGGGAACCATTGTCCTTTCTTTTGAATATCATCTGCCATTGAAAAAAAGTTTGGAAATACCAGAATCTCTTTTCCATTGCCTTGATGGCAGTTAATGTTGTGATTTAATTTGCATTTCTTCAACTTAATTTGTATTTCTTCAACATTTGGTTACAGATGATCCACCTAGTGAATCAGATCATTCAAAATAATATTAGTGAAGCACCACAGACAAGTCAGAGTGCCAATAGTGCTACACAAAAAGAGATTGGAGTCATAAAAGAAGGGCAAATAGAATTACAGAAAGGAGGCCTTGCTTCGGTAAAATGGAACAGGTACAAACTACATTTTTTAATCACTTCCTCTTCTGTCCTCTGGTATTCTGTGGGGAAAAACTAAAATTTTTCCTGAAATCTTCCAGTAAGCTTTATTTTGTCTTGCCGTTGTGCTGGTTTATAACAACATGTTATAGAACCAGGAGTAAGCCATATGCCTCCTTCCATCTGCTTTATATTTTTTCCATTCCCTTATTGTTCAAAAATAAATTGATTTTTGCCTTGAATGTGCACAGTAGCTGAGTATCGAGAGCTCTCTTTGTTTAAAAAATTTCTAAAGATTCACAACCTTTGGAGTGAAGAAATTTCTTCTCATCTCAGTATTAAGTGACCAACTGTTCTTGAAAGCATAAACTTTAGTTAGACCACCATAGAACACTACAGCACAGAAAACAGGTCATTCGGCCCTTCTAGTCTGTGCCAAAACTTTATCCTGCTAGTCCCATTGACCTGCACCCAATCCATAACCCTCCAGACATCTCCAGTCCATGTATCTATCCAATTTATTCTTAAAACTTAAGAGTGAGCCTGCATTTACCACATCAGATGGCAGCTCGTTCCACACTCCCACCACTCTCTGAGTGAAGAAGTTCCCCCAATGTTCCCCCTAAATCTTTCCCCCTTCACCCTAAAGCCATGTCCTCTCGTACTTATCTCTCCTAATCCAGGTGGAAAGAGCCTACTCGTATTTACTTTGTCTATACCCCTCATAATTTTGTAAACCTCTATCAAATCTCCCCTCATTCTTCTAGGCTCCACGGAATAAAGTCCTAACCTGTTCAATCTTTCCCTGTAACTCAACTCCTGAAGACCCGGCAACATTCTAGTAAATCTTCTCTGCAGTCTTTCAATCTTACTGATATCCTTCCGATAGTTAGGAGACTAGAACTGCACACAATACTCCAAATTTGGCCTCACCAATGTTTTATACAACCTCACCACAACATCCCAACTCCTATACTCAATACTTTGATTTATGAATGCCAGGATGACAAAAGCCTTCTTTACAACCTTGTCTACCTGTGATGCCACTTTCGGCGAATTATGTATCTGAGCTCCCAGATCCCTTTGTTTCTCCGTACTCCTCAGTGCCCTACCATTTACTGTGTATGTCCTACCTTGATTTGTCCTTCCGAAATGCAACACCTCACATTAAATTGTCTGCATTAAATTCCATCTGCCATTTTCGGACCCATTTTTCCAGTTGGTCCAGATCCCTCTGCAAGCTTTGAAAGTCTTTCTCGCTGTCCACAACACCTCCAATCTTAGTGTCATCAGCAAACTTGCTGTTCTAGATCTATATTCGAGATTCTCCAGCATCTAATGTAATGTATGTCCCAGTACTCAATGACACAAGTCCTAATTGATAATAGTCTGCCTTTTTAAATGAGCCTAACCAGTAAAATTTAAAAAAAAACTTTAATATTTTTATTTATCCAGCACAGTAACAGGCCCTTCCAGTCCAACGAGCCCACGCCGCCCAATTACACCCATGTTAACGTAGTAACCTGTACGTCTTTGAAATGTGGGGGGTAACTGGAACACCCGGAGGAAGCCCGTGCAGTCACGGGGAGAAGGTACAAACTCCTTACAGACAGCGGCAGAAATGGAACCCCGATTACTGGTGCTGTAATAGTGTTATGCTCACCACTACGCTACCATGCCATTTGTGGTCTATTTCTAAGTAGTGAGCAGTGTTGGGTTTCCATCACAGCATGCCTCATCTCTTTGGATATTTGTATAGAAAACAATGTCAAATTATTACTCATCAGGAATTGATACTGCTTTCTGTGTTATTATGTGTTATTATGTAGTTATAATAAAGAACTACAGTTCCCAGTAGGTAATGCAAGGGGTCACATGGGGGAACAGGAAGTAGCTGTAAAAAGAGAGGGAAAGCAAGCCAGTCTGGTGTTGGTTAATAAAGTGTTCAGACGTTAAACCCACGCGAAGTTTGTCTCTTGATGAAGAACAAACATGACATGGTGTCAGAAGTTGGTGTGAGGTCCGAACAGGGAGAGTAGATGACTACTGTGTGCAATTGAGAAAGAGACTCAGTGAGTATGAAAACAAAACTGTAACGAGACAGAGAAAAAGCTGGCTGGTGTGGCGAGGGAGCACATTGTTTCTGAGGTTTTGGCAGTCACCGTATTTGCCAAGAGAAATTCAGGTGAGATGCCGAGAGTTCCCATTATCGATAAGCTATGCAGTCCTCTCACTGGCAATCGAACCGATAATTTGAAATGCTTCAAAAAGCAATTCAACATATATTTAGATGCTAGTGGAGCAGGAAGGAATAATGAAAAATTGAAAGCGTCTATTTTTCTGCACGTGATTGACGAAGATACTTTGACCATCTATAACAGCTTTCAAATTGATGAGACAGCTTTTGAGTTGGGCACTTTGATGAAAAAGTTTGAGTATTTTATCCCCAGTAAAAATATCACATTCAAGAGATATACATTTTTTTTCCTGTGACCAGAAACAAGGTGTTAGCTTTGACCAATACTTAGCTGAGCTTCACACACTGAGTAAGTCCTGTAAATTTGGAGATTTGAGAAACTCACTAGTTAAAGACAGAATAGTTTGTGGAATTCCAGATAATGGACTCAGAGAAAGACTGTTGCATGAAAAAGATTTGACCCTGGAAAAGGCAGTGAATATGTGTAGGTCAGCAGAAACCACATGAGCACAAGCTAAGGAGCTGCATAGGGCAAACATGCTGTGAAAACAGAGAAACAGCACACAAGGCATTTCTGAAAGTAACAGCAAAGCAAGGAGGAAGGCTCAAACAGCAAATGCATCAGATTTGGAGGTAGACACATTCCAAAGATGTGTCCTGCTTATGGGAAGTCCTGCAATAGCTGTGGGAAGAAGAATCACTTTGCAAGGTGCTGCAAAGCTGGGGCTAACAAGAGAAAGGTGCACACAGTTGATGAGGAAATGGAGGAATTCTTTGTGGATTCTGTACAGACTGTGGCTGCTGGTAAAACAGAATGGATTGTTCCAGTAACTGTGACTGAGACAGTAATTCCATTCAAGCTTGACACCGGAGCTCAGGTGAATCTGTTATCCATGAATGATTATAATACTCTCACAGTAAAGAGTAAGATTTACCCTGTGAAGTTAAAAGTGACATGCTACACTGGAGAGAAAGTTCCAGTAAAAGGGGGCTGTATGGTGACCTTTAAGCACAAAGGGCAGCACTTAAAATCACAGCTACTGATTGTAGAAGAGAGCCAATATTAGGTCTGAGTGCATGTGAAAAGCTTAACCTAGAGAAAAGAGTTTTCATAGTAGCTTCACATACCAAAGATGACCACACAACACTCAAGGAAGAGTATGCAGATGTCTTTGAGGGGCTCGGATGCTTAGCTCGTGTACGCAAAATTCACATGGATGAGGCAGTGGCTCCTGTTGTCCACGCATGGAGGGAAATCCTGTCTCAACTTAGAGATAAACTTAAACAAGAACTAGCACGCATGGAACTGACGCATGTCATACAGAAGATTGAAGAACCAACAGATTGGGTGAGTTCACTGGTCATTGTGCAAAAGATAAATGGAGCATTGCAGATATGTCTAGACCCAAGAGATCTCAATAAAGCCATCAAGAGAGAGCATTTTAAATTGCCAACACAGGAGGAGATCATGTCCTGGTTTTCAGATGCCAAATGGTTCAGCAAGCTCGATGCATCATCTGGGTTTTGGCAGATGAAGCTTGATGAGGCAAGTTCGAGACTGTGTACTTTTAACACACCACAGGGAAGATATCGCTATCTTCGGCTGCCACATGGGATCTTGTCTGCACCAAAAGTCTACCATAAAATCATCTACATGATTTTTGAGGGCATACCTGGTGTCGAAACCATGATGGATGACATCATCGTCTGGGGGTCCACCAAGGAGGAACATGATACTCGACTGAGACAAGTGCTTGACATGACAAGGAATGTCAATTTGAAATTAAACAAAGAGAAATGTGAGTTTGGTGTTAAGGAGATGTCATATCTGAAGAGGGAGTGAAGCCTGACCCAAGAAAGACGTTGGCCATTGAAAATATGGAGTGGCCCCAAAACAAAGAGGAGGTGAGACATTTCTTAGGGATGGTGACTTACCAGGCTAAGTTCATCCCACGACTGTCAACAATGTCAGCACCACTTCGGTCAATCCTTGAGCAACAAAATGAATGGATTTGGTCTCATGAGCAAGGAGAGTGTTTCCAGACGTTGAAAAGGGTCCTAACTGAAGATCCCGTTTTATGATCCGGAAAGGTGTATCAGGATGTCAGCGGATGCGTCCCGGCATGGCCTTGGATCACTATTACTGCTGCAGCATGATGGCACATGGCATCCTGTGGCCTATGTATCAAGGGCTTTAACAAGTGCGGAAGCCAACTATGAATAGATATAGAAAGAGCTTCTCACCAGTACATATGCATGTGATTATCCATCAGTACATCTATGGGCAAGCTATTGAAGTGGAGACACACCATAACCATTGGTCTCAATTATGTCCAAACCACTGAATCCCATGAGGATACAGCACATGTTGATAAGGCTGCAGAAATATGATGTGAAGATGATCTACACACCGGGAAAGTATATGTTTGCTGCTGATGCTCTGTCTCGAGCAGTCGACAAGACAGAAAAGAGAGACCAACAATTTAATGCAGATATACAGGCCTATGTTGACATGATTGTCACGTCTCTTCCAGTAACTCCGATAGAAAAGAGCAGATTAGGAAAGCAGCAGAGGCAGATGAAACGATGAAAGTACTCAATGATACAATATGGAAAGGATGGCCAGCGGCAACGGATGACTGTCCAATGTGTATTTGGGATTATTGGGCATGCAGAGCCGAAGTGATTTACAGAAGTGTGCCACTGCAGAATGGCCTTTCACCAGCCTAAATGCTGATGGGTTGACCCATACGCGCTAACCTTCCAATACATGAAAACCTGTTGACACCTGAAGGAGCAAACAAGGACAAACAGGCTAAAGAGGAAGGGAAAGTAAAACAGAAACAGAACCATGACAAGGCAGCAAAAAGACTACCAGCCCTGAAGCCTGGGGATCAAGTGCGAATCTGAGATAGTTTCACAGCTGCAAAAATGGTGGACGTCACGGAGGGATTGTCTACAGAGTCTCTGTGGGTGGAGGTTAGGAACAGGAAGTGGTCAATAACTTTACTGGGTGTTTTTTATAGGCCACCCAATAGTAACAGGGATATCGAGGAGCAGATAGGGAAACAGATCCTAGAAAGGTGTGATAATAACAGACTTGTTGTGATGGGAGATTTTAATTTCCCAATTATCGATTGGCATCTCCATATAGCAAGGGATTTAGATGGGGTGGAGTTTGTCAAGTGTGTTCAGGAAGGTTTCTTGACACAATATGTAGATAATACAGGAAGATATTTAATTGGGGAAGAGCAAATTACGAGGCCATAAGGCTAGAACTTGCAAGTGTAAATTGGGATGACATTTTTGAACAGAAATGTACTATGGAGATGTCGTCATTGTTCATGGATCTCCTGCAGGATGTTAGGGATAAATTTGTCCTGGTAAGGCAGAGAAGGAATGGCAGGGTGAAGGAACCATGGGTGACAAGAGAGGTGGAACATCTAGTTAGGAGGAAGAAGGCAGCATACATAAGGTGTAGACAGCAAGGATCAGATAGGGGTCATGGGGAATATAGGGTAGCAAGGAAGGAACTTAAGAAGGGGCTGAGGAGAGCAAAAAGGGAACATGAAAAGGCCTTGGCGAGTAGGGTTAAGGAAAATCCCAAGGCATTTTTCTCTTATATGAAGAGCAGAAGGATGACGAGAGTAAAGGTAGGTCGGATTAGAGACAAAGGTGGGAATATGTGCCTGGAAGCTGTGGAAGTGGGTGAGGTCCTGAATGAATACTTCTCTTCAGTATTCACCAAGGAGAGGGGCCTTGATGATGCTGAGGACAGTGTTGGTAAGGTTAATGTTCTAGAGCATGTTGATATCAAGAGAGAGGATGTGTTGGAGCTGTTAGAAAATATTAGGACAGATAAGTCCCTGGGGCCTGATGGAATATTCCCCAGGCTGCTCTGTGAAGCGAGGTAGGAGATTGCGGAACCGTTGGCTAGGATCTTTGAGTCCTCGTTGTCCACGGGGATGGTACCGAAGGATTGGAGGGTGGCGAATGTTGTCCCCTTATTCAAAAAAGGTAGTAGGGATAGTCCAGGGAATTATAGACCAGTGAGCCTTACGTCTGTGGTGGGCAAGCTGTTGGAAAGGATTCTTAGAGATAGTACCTGTGGGCATTTAGAGAAACATGGTCTGATCAGGGACAGCCAGCATGGCTTTGTGAAGGGCGGATCATGTCTCACAAGCCTGATAGAGTTCTTTGAGGAGGTGACCAGGAAGATTGATGAGGGTAGTGTAGTAGATGTGGTCTTCATGGATTTTAATAAGGCATTTGACAAGGTTCCACATGGTAGGCTTCTTCAGAAGGTCAGAGGGCATGGGATCCAGGGAAGCTTGGCCGAGTGGATTCAGAATTGGCTTGCCTGTAGAAAGCAGAGGGAGTGCATTCAGATTGGAGGGCTGTGACTAGTGGTGTCCCACAAGGATTGGTTTTGGGACCTCTACTTTTCGTGATTTTTATTAATGACTTGGATGAGGTGGTAGAAGGGTGGGTTAGCAAGTTTGCAGATGACACAAAGGTTGGTGGTGTTGTGGATAGTGTGGAGGATTTTAGAAGATTGCAGAGGGACATTGATAGGATGCAGAGCTGGGCTGAGAAGTGGCAGATGGAGTTCAATCCAGAGAAGTGTGAGGTGGTACACTTTGGAAGGATAAACTCCAAGGCGGAGTACACAGTTAATGGCAGGATTCTGGGTAGTGTGGAGGAGCAGAGGGATCTGGGGGTTCATATCCACAGATCCCTGAAAGATGCCTCACAGGCGGATAGGGTAGTTATGAATGCTAACATCCCATAAGCTTTCTTAAGTCGTGGGATCGAGTTTAAGAGCCGCAAGGTAATAATGTAGCTCTACAAAACTCTGCTTAGACCACACTTGGAGTACTGTGTCCAGTTCTGGTCGCCTCATTATAGGAAGGATGTGGAAGCATTGGAAAGGGTACAGAGGAGATTTACCAGGATGCTGCCTGGTCTAGAAAGTACACATTATGAGGAGAGACTAAGGGAGCTCGGGCTTTACTCTCTGGAGAGAAGGAGGATGAGGGGAGAAATGATAGAGGTGTACAAAATATTAAGGGGAATATATAGAGAAGACAGCCAGCGCCTCTTTCCCAGGGTACCAATGCTCAATACAGGCACAGTAGTGTAGCAGTTAGCATAACACTATTACAGCACCAGCGACCTGGGTTCAATTCCCGCTGCTGTCTGTAAGGAGTTTGTACGTTCTCCCCGTGTCTGCATGGGTTTTCTCCGGGTGCTCCGGTTTCCTCCCACATTCCAAAGACGTACAGGTTAAGAAGTTGTGGGCATGCTATGTTGGCGCTGGAAGAGTGGCGACACTTGTGGGCTGCCCCCAGAACACTCCACGCAAAAGATGCATTTCACTGTGAGTTTCGATGTACGTGTGACTAATAAAGATCTTACCTTACCTTTACCTTTAAAGAGGGCATGGCTATAAAGTAATGGGTGGGAAGTTCAGGGGAGATATCAGAGGAAGATTTTTTACCCAGAGAGTCGTTGGGGCATGGAATGCGCTGTGTGGGGCGGTGGTGGAGGCAGGTACATTGGTCAAATTCAAGAGACTGCTAGATGAGCATATGGAGGAATTTAAAATAGAGGGATATGCGGGAGGAAGGGGTTGGATACTCTTAGGTGAGGTTTAAAGGTCAGCACAACATTGTGGGCCGAAGGGCCTGTATTGTGCTGTACTGTTCTATGATTCTATGATAAGCCTACAAGAGGAGAGGCTGTGCTTGATTTGGTATTGGGAAATGAACCTGGTCAGGTGGCAGACCTCTCAGTGGGAGAGCATTTTGGAGATAGAATTACGATCACTATCTCCTTTATAATAGCATTGGAGAGAGATAGGAACAGACAGATTAGAAATGCATTTAGCTGGAGTAAAGGAAATTATGAGGCTCAGGCAGGAAATTGGAAGCTTAAATTGGGAACAGATGTTCTCAGGGAAAAGTAGAGAAGACATATGGCAAATATTCCGGGGATATTTCTGTGGAGTTCTGCATAGGCATGTTCCATTGAGACAGGGAAGTTACGATAGGATACCGGAATCGTGGTGCACAAAGGTGGTAATAAATCTAGTCAAAAGGAAAAGAAAAGCTTACAAAAGGTTCAGAGAGCTAGGTAATGTTAGAGATGTGGAAGAGTATAAGGCTAACAAGAAGGAGCTTAAGAAGGAAATTAGGAGAGCCAGAAGAGGGCATGAGAAGGCCTTGGCGGGCAGCATTAAGGAAAACCCCAGGGCATTCTATAAGTATATGAAGAGCAAGAGGATAAGATGTGAAAGAATAGGACCTATCAAGTGCATCAGTGGGAAAGTGTTTATGGATCCAGAAGAAATAGCAGAGGTACTTAATGAATACTTTACATAAGTATTCACTATGGAAAAAGATCTTGGTGATTGTACTGAGGACTTGCAGCAGACTGAAAAGCTTGAGCATGTAGATATTAAGAAAGAGGAGGTGCTGGAGCTTTTGGAAAACATCAAGTGGATAAGTCGCCGGGACCGGATGAGATGTACCCCAGGCTGCTGTGGGAGGCGAGCGAGGAGATTGTGGAGCCTCTGGTGATGATCTTTGCATTATCAGTGGGGACGGGAGAGGTTCCAGAGGATTGGAGGTTGCGGATGTTGTTCCCTTATTCAAGAAAGGGAGTAGAGATAGCCCAGAAAATTATAGCCCAGTGAGTCTTACTTCAGTGGTTGGTAAGTTGATGGAGAAGATCCTGAGAGGCAGGACCTATAAATATTTGGATAGGTATAATATGATTAGAAATAGTCAGCATGGCTTTGTCAAGGGTAGGTCCTGCCTTACGAGACTGATTGAATTTTTTGAGGAAGTGACGAAACACATTAATGAAGGAAAAGCAGTAGATGTAGTGTATATGGATTTCAGCAAGGCATTTGATAAGATACCCCATGCAAGGCTTATGGAGAAAGTAAGGAGACATGGGATCCAAGGGGATATTGCTTTGTGGATCCCGAACTGCCTGGCCCGCAGAAGGCAAAGGGTGGTTGTTGATGGGTCATATTCTGCATGGAGGTTGGTGACCAGTGGTGTGCCTCAGGGATCTGTTCTAGAACCCTTACTCTTCGTGATTTTTATAAACGACCTGGATGAGGAAGTGGAGGAATGGGTTAGTAAGTTTGCTGATGACACAAAGGTTGGGGGTGTTGTGGATAGTGTGGAGGGCTGTCAGAGATTACAGCGGGACATAGATAGGATGCAAAACTGAGCTGATAAGTGGCAGATGGAGTTCAACCCAGATAAGTGTGAAGTGGTTCATTTTGGTAGGACAAATATGATGGCAGAATATAGTATTAATGGTAAGACGCTTGGCAGTGTGGAGGATCAGAGGGATCTTGGGGTCCGAGTCCACAGGACGCTCAAAGCAGCTGCACAGTGGTTAAGAAGGCATATTGTCCTTCTTCAATTGTGGAATTGAATTTAGGAGCAAAGAGGTAATGTTGCAGCTATATAGGACCCTGGTCAGTCCCCACTTGGAGTACTGTGCTCAGTTCTGGTCACCTCACTACAGGAAGGATGTGGAAGCCATAGAAAGGGTGCAGAAGAGATTTACAAGGATGCTGCCTGGATTGGGGAGCATGCCTTATGAAAACAGGTTGAGGGAACTCGGCCTTTTCTCCTTGGAGCGACAGAGGATGAGTGGGGACCTGATAGATATGTATAAGATGATGAGAGGCATTGATCAGGTGGATAGTCAGAGGCTTTTCCCCAGGGCTGAAATGGTTGCCACAAGAGGACACAGGTTTAAGGTGCTGGGGAGTAGGTATAGAGGAGATGTCAGGGGTAAGTTTCTTACTCAGAGAGTGGTGAGTGTGTGGAGTGGGCTTCCGGCAACGGTGGTGGAGGCGGATACGATAGGGTCTTTTAAGAGACTTTTGGATAGGTACATGGAGCTGAGTAAAATAGAGGGCTATGGGTAAGCCTAGTAATTTCTAAGGTATGTACATGTTTGGCACAGCTTTGTGGGCCGAAGGGCCTGAATTGTGCTGTAGGTTTTCTATGTTTCTGTGTAACTACAGTTCCCAGTAGGCAATGCAAGGGGTCACATGGGGGAATAGGAAGTGGCTGTGAAAAGAGAGGGAAAGCAAGCCAGTCTGGTGTTGGTTAATAAAATGTTCAGATGTTAAACCCACGCAAAGTTTGTCTCTTGATGAAGAACAAACATAACACTTTCAACAATAACAAACATAAGCCTTGCTCTGGGAGTTTACATTATGATTTCTGTTCTTTAAGTTGACACCATGCAAAATATACATACTTAATTCTACTTGGAACAGCTGTATTTCTGAGCCAAAAGCAATGCTGTATAGCAAGGAGTAATTATTAGCCAGCTATAATCAATAATTCACCAAAATGTCAGACTGAAATGCCTTTTCTGTATCCTTTTTCCCCTTGAAAGTTATGTAGATACTTGTATTACCTCTTGCAACAGCCAGTTCTAGTCAAGCTAATCTGATCTGTTCCCTAGAACTCATCTGTATATGTAGAGATTGCTTTCCGACAATCTTATTGAATTTTATTTGTAAAATTTTGAAATATTTTAATAATTTTGTGAGCGTTAACTTGCACTGAAGATACCTAGGCTCTTGATAGCATTTGCAATGCTAATTGTTTTATTTTAGACTTCTTGTTTAAACGATGGGGGTTTACATATGATGCTAATGTAGAAACTTTGGGCTGTATGCAATGCCCTAATTTGGTGTTACTTTATAGTGCAAATGAACACTACCTTTTCTCCTTCTTTCTGATGGTGGCCCTGGTAGTAAATGGTAATTCATTATATAAGAGGCATTCTAAAGTGTGATATTTATGTGATTTGTCAATGACAATTTTTATGGTTTCAAGTGATGCTCAATCAGAATTTCGAGTTATAAATTGAACACTTGTGCATTAGATTTAATATTCAAAAATTAGGCTTGAGTTGATCTGAATTCATCAAGTGTCATAGATAAGATCCATAACTTGGTGGAGTGCAATGTGCATGATGAGCAGCGGTGCAGCTTGTGTGGAAAAACATGGACAAAATCAATTCTCGGTGTTCTGCTATCAACCATTCATAATTTTGCATTAACAGGAAAGAGGGCACTAACATATGGCACTGCTGTGTTGCAATGTGCTTCTCAGCATTTTGTATTTAAAGCCAGTGTGTTTGTACAATATTTAAAAAGATTATAGTGCACGTTCCAAAACATGGGTACCTCATTTACTGAGTTGAACAATTAGCAAAGGTATTTTAAACGTTTTGAAAAATTACTTTACCAAGGGTATAATTATAATCTGTATTATTTCACAGCTTTGTAGGAAATGACATTGGTGACTAAATTGCATTTGTTAGCATCAGTATCACATTAAGGGTTAAGCAAATTTGTCTCGGTGGTTGGAGTTTAATTGAGCTGGGCACAGGAGTTCTCATGTAACAGGATTCCTGAAAAAAGTCATTGCTTTGATTTTCTACGGCTTCAGAAAAATTGTTCTTCCCTTACCCCCTCTCCATATTATTTGTTTGCAGCAGACAGGCATATTTAACTTGACACACTCTTTAAAAATGTGTTCATCTATGTTGAATGGTAAAAAAGCTTCTGTGGATCATTGGAACCAATATAGGTGCTGTCATTGATCAGTCCTGGCTTAGACCTGTGGAAAATTTGTATGCCAAATGTGAAACAGAAGAGTGAAGTGCTTGCACTAAAAGAACTTGGCTTATAATCTGTTGAACTGAGAAGATTGAGGATTATCTAACAGAGTGTTTCAGAATGATAAAAATATTCAGAAGGTATTACAGATAGATGTTTTCCTTTGGTTGGGCAATCAATTTTGAGGGGATATAATCTTAAAATTAGAGCTAGGCTGTTGAGGAACTAAGTGAAGAATCCTTTTTGCATAAAGAGTAGTAGAAAGATAGAATTCCCTCCAAAGAATATGTGGGATGCTTGGACAAATGGAGGTTTCATGTTTGGGATTGCTAGATTTTAAATGTTAATATTAAACCTGTCAATGAGGGTGATGATGTTATGGTCTGATGAATTGACCTTGATCTTTCAGAGGCCAGACATCAGCGCTCACGCGCATCCTCATGTCTGCTTTGTGCCATGACCTCACCACTGGACATCAGACCATTGTCTCCCAGCCTAGCACAGCCTGCTTCTGCCCAAGACCCATAAACTGGACTGTTTGGGCAGCCTGTTCTCACCCCACCAAACTCGCTGTCCATTTTATTTCTTCCCATTTTGACTCCATCCTTTCTCCATGGAAAGAGAAAAAGAGTCTTTCAGCTCAAAGACCATTCTGCATCTCTTTCCACAAATGTTACCTGACCTGCTCAGTGTTTCTGGCATTCCAGCATCAGTAGTTTTTTTTTCCCCTTTCTTCCCTGGTTTTGTCCCATACCATATATATACATCTATCACATCCCTGATGTCCTCCTTCCAATTCCCTGGTCCCAATCTATTCTCATCTTTATATGGTCCATTTTTGGATCTCTCCATCTCCATCCCTATCTTATGGGGCAGGTTAGCAACAAACGTCCAATAGAGGTCCACAGAATCTCACACCTCTCATGCTTCTTTCCATTATGTCTCCTGTCAGGATTCCATCCCATTCTGTCGGTTCATCCACTTTTATGGTATTTGTTCTTGTGACAGATCTGTCCACACAGATGGCTGTAAGATGTCGGCCTTCTTCCTGAACCACAGTTCTGGTCACTTTCAACCTAAAATGTTAACTCTGATTCTCTTTCCACAAATACTGCCAACCTGCTGAGTATTTCCAATAGTTTCTGTTTTTATTGCTAAATTTTCATTTGATAAGCGTATTACAAGACATGGGCCTCGGCCAGGTAAATAGATTTGAGGCACTGATCATGCATGGATAGCAGAAGAACTTAAGGATGGTACGGTTTACAACTGACCATGTTCCTTGAATATATTTCTGCAGATGAGCTGGTCTAGTTACCTAAATGTGCCCCAGAAAAAGAGAATAATGACTCTCTTGAGGCAGAAAGATTTTTTGTCTTGTTTTATGATTAACCAATTTGAGAGCTTATGAAGAAACCTAAAAAAAAGGCTGTTTGAATACCTAGCTTCTACCTCAAACTTTCCCCAAAGCATTTATCCGCTCTTGTATTTCAAAATCAGTTAATTGAAGATTTTTAAGTTAATTCTTGTTCAACGCTGAATTCCAATTCTCCAGACTTAAACTGCTTTATCAGGTTTGTGGAGCAAAAACTGAATTTCAATTATTGATTGTAAGCTATCCAGTAGCTAGTGGTTCAAGTGAAGATTCCAATATACCTAAAATAATCTTTTGCATTTAATTTAAAGGAGAAAATTGTTTCACCTTCCACATCTTTACTGAATCCTTGTTTCAGATACCATGTGCAGCTGCGTAAAGGAGAACTTTGTTTCCAGCGCCTTGGTGTCAGTGAAGTGGGTGAACAGTTGGGCTTGACTCCGAACCTCATTTACTTATCAGATGGTAACACAAGTGTACACAAGGAGGTGGAAAATGGGTCCTTCACCATTATCACAAAGAAAAACTGTTACTTGTAAGTTGCTTTCATGTTGCATGAATAAATCTTTAAGTCAGCTACTGTCATTTTCTTCTGTGAGCTCGCAAGAACAATATTCCACTTTGTGCCATGTCTGGTCCCACCAAAGTTTGCAGTAGAGAATTTTAAAACACATAGTGCAGGACAGATTTTCAAACCAGAGTCCTTGGACCTATTAGAGTCAGCAAGGGAAAGCAGGGATACTGCAGACACAGCAGATTTAGGGTCTATCTGAAATCATTTATTTTTCTCTATACTTTCGATCCCTGATACACTAACTGTGCCTTCTGAAAAAGAATAAGGTTTCTGCTCTCATAGGACTATATCTATTAAGGAGATGCTAATCTGCTACAGAAATTAGAATTGGCTTCTTGAGGATCTGACAGTCTTTTCAGGAAGTTACTGTAGGTATTGTATTACGTCACTTCAACTAGCCTTCTGTCATACTAATATTTTGGGTCACAAGAAATCTAATCCACTTATTAAATTCTAATACATATTTTCCTCTCTTCTAAAAGCTTCTCTCACTGGGTTGTTCCTGTTCTTGATGGAGACAAATTAACTGGTGCTTCTTTCCTTCAACTCCACTGTGGGTTTTCAACTTGAATCAATAATGCTTGTAAAACACTGAAACTCTTCATCCTGTTTCAATTACAGTACTTTACAATTAAAGCCTTCTCTATTTCTCTTCATTATGTTGTCTAAAAAGTATTTTGTTAAATCTGTACGTTATGCCTGGCCACAAATGGTGAAATTCAATTTACAGTGTAAAAGAAGAAGCTGGACAAGTAGTTCTAAAACATCTTTAAAAAATTGATATGTCAACAAGCCACTTTGGTGTACACCTGAGTCTCTAAGCTCTATTAGTCCAGAGGAAGTCTGTTGTTTAAATAACATAATATGCACTGGAAAGCTGGATTCTTTTTTAAAAGAAGGGGAGATAAATGCTTGTGACATGCTGCATAAAATTTGTCATGAATCGGTATTCTTATTCCACCCAATGACAAAAACTAAAAAGCATTTTGTGAACACAAGTTAAATAATCCATCTGGTGGAGTTTGAAACTGACAAATCTAATTTTATTTTGTCTTATATTGCCAAAGAAAGACATTAGTGTGTAACCTTGATTCAGTAGTTTTTTTTTCTTTCTGAGCCAGAAAATTCAAGCCCTGCTTTAGAGATTTAAGTGCATAACCTAGGAAGATGTTCCTCTTAAGCACTGAGTGCATGCTGCATTCCATCTTTTAGAAGTGATGTTAAACTGGGTCCTGTAAAGCATACAGCTGTCTTTCCTGCAAGCCTGTTCTTCTGACTGGTCCTTCACCCTCTTTCTTTCTTCTGCCTTTTTCTAATTTTTTTTCCTATTCTTTGTCTTTCCTATCTTTATTGGTGTGCATTAAATAGCACAGTTTTAATCAAAAGGGAGATCTATCAGGTTCTCTTGTGTAAAGAAAACATGGCTCGCTATGGCAACAAAGCAACTAAAATACAGTGTGGCATTACAGAACACATAATGTAAATAAAAATCATTTTGGGTTGTTGCTATGTGCCCCATTTGAAGAACATGTTACAGTTTCAGTTACCCAGTTATAGCATGTCATTATGTTTCAGACTGTACAAAGGCAAGCAACGAAGGATTCTTTAGAATTTAAACCAAGGGAAATATTCAGGAGAATATTTTTTGGATAAGTGATTGTTAGAGTTTGGACTTTGACTAACACTATTTATTTGTTAAAAGTTGTATGTTGCCATTGTGTATAGAATGAAATTTGTAAAACCTGCTCCATCTTTGTATATTCTTGCACTGAAATTTATTCCAGATCAAAGACTGCTCACTGTGTTTTAAGTAGGATGCCGATGAATCCATTATTTCAGTAGATAAGAAATTGTTAAACCTCTTTATACAAATAATTGACTCAAAGCTGAAAGAACTGGCAAAATGCTGTATAGTAAAAGTAGTCATGAGATGACTAATGACTGCACCACCTTCAAAATGACATAACCTCCAATGGGAATAAATAAGCAGCTGGTTAGTGAACTCTCTATTCCTTTGAGTGTGAATCAGCACACTGAATGAAAGTGCTGAGTTCCTACAAAAGGATTCTGTGTTTTGAGGATACATTGGGATTTGAGTCAAAAGTAGGACTTTGAAGGTTATCTTTGCTGCAAAGAATCTGAAAATTAGCATCTCTGTAAACAACTGGAGTTGCCCCAGGAATTTCTAGCTTGTCCTTTCATGAGGCAGGCAGTTATAGCAATACAACAACAAATGGGAAGTAGGTTTCCAGCTCTCATTTTCCCAGGATGAATGCACACAAAATGGTGCTGATTTTCACTTGAGCTGCACAATTGGGTTTTGGTCTCATTTACGTTGTTTTCAATGGAAGGACACCAAGCTAGCACTTTGAGGAAGCTTATTGATTGTGGAGACCCGGGATTTAGCCAGCTCTGAGACTGAGCTGGCCAGCAGATGAAGGAGGAGGAGGAAATCCCACAGAGGCTTCCTGAAAGGATTGGCAGGAGGCTGGATTTCCAGGACTAGACCAGGAAAAGAAAATAATAAGAGACCTTTCATGGAGTGCCTGTAGTGATCCTTTTAATGCTATTTAGGCTATGCAGTGGGGATGCAGAGTATGTGCAACAACTGAGGTCCTGTGTACATGAGCAGCATTATAATTGGTCTCCAGCCTGATAACTCTTGACTGCCCCAGAACCCCAGATGAGATGACATCTGTCAGCAGAGACCTTTCCTGGGTTAGTATCATCATGATTATGCTGGGCTGTTGGCTTAAAATTCTGCCCTAGCATTCTGGTTTACCATGACATCTTAACAGGACAATGGTAACTTTTGATAGGAAATAAAATCTTACCCTGATGAAAGACTATTACCTCAAGCAGTGCCAATTAATTCTGCTAAATTGAATTGGAGTCTTTGAAACTGATAAAAGACTGAGTAAAGGACTTTGTTCATTGCTGTTAGTGGTTTCGTTTATAAATAATATGGAAACACTTTTTTTTCCCCAATGACTTGTAACTTTTGACATAATCTGATGCTAATATCCAAAATTGTGAAAAGAATTGGGAAAGCTAATACAAGCGAATTGTTCACCATGGGGATGGAAATGCATAACAGGAGGGACAAAATTGTAACTATTTTTAAAGTAGATTATCAGGAATATGCACTAAGTTGGATGAAACTTTTTAACCAAAGAGTGGATGGGTTACTTGGGAAAAGGACAAGACAAATGGGTCCAAATATGTGCAACACATGTCCCTACACCTCCTGCCTCACCACCATCCAGGGATCCAAACAGCTCTTCAGGTCAGACAAAGATTCCCATGCACCATCTCCAACCTCATCTACTGTATTCATAGAACATAGAACAATTACAGCACAATTCAGGCCCTTCGGCCCACAAAGCTGTGCCGAACATGTCCCTAACCTAGAAATTACTAGGCTTACCCATAGCCCTCTATTTTACTCAGCTCCATGTACCGATCTAACACTCTTGAAAGACCCTATCGTATCAGCCTCCACCACTGTTTCCGGCAGCCCATTCCACGCACTCACCACTCTCTGAGTAAAAAACTTACCCCTGACATCTCCTCTATATCCACTCCCCAGCACCTTAAACCTATGTCCTCTTGTGGCCACCATTTCAACCCTGGGGAAAAGCCTCTGACTATCTATCCTATCAATACCTCTCATCATCTTCTACACCTCTGTCAGGTCCCCCCTCATCCTCCGTCTCTCCAAGGAGAAAAGGCCAAGTTCCTTCAACCTGCTTTCAGAAGGCATGCTCCGCATTCCAGGCAGCATCCTTGTAAATCTCCTCTGCACCTTCTCTATGGCTTCCACATCTTTCCTGTAGTGAGGCGACCAGAACTGAGCACAATACTCCAAGTGGGGTCTGACCAGGGACCTATATAGCTGCAACAATACCTCACAGCTGCTAAATTCAATTCCCCGATTGATGAAGGACAATACACCATATGCCTTCTTAACCACAGAGTCAACCTGCGTAGCCGCTTTGAGCGACCTATGGACTCGGACCCCAAGATCCCTCTGATCCTCCACACTGCCAAGAGTCCTACCATTAAGACTATATTCACC
The DNA here is from genome assembly GCF_009764475.1 of Pristis pectinata. Classification (NCBI taxonomy): domain Eukaryota; kingdom Metazoa; phylum Chordata; class Chondrichthyes; order Rhinopristiformes; family Pristidae; genus Pristis; species Pristis pectinata. The sequence continues at coordinate 12,488,094 of NC_067420.1, forward strand.
AACATATTTGACCTACCAAAATGAACCACTTCACACTTATCTGGGTTGAAGTGCATCTGCCACTTCTCAGCCCAACTTTGCATCCTATCTATGTCCCTCTGTAACCTCTGACAGCCCTCCAAACTATCCACAACACCCCCAACCTTCGTGTCATCCACAAACTTACTAACCCACCCCTCCACTTCCTCATCCAGGTCGTTTATAAAAATCACAAAGAGTAAGGGTCCCAGTAGAGACCCATGAGGTACACCACTGGTCACCGACCTCCACTCAGAATACGACCCTTCAACAACCACTCTTTGCCTTCTGTGGGCCAGCCAGTTCTGGATCCACACTGCAATGTCCCCTTGGATCCCATGTCTCCTCACCTTCTCCATAAGCCTCGCATGGGGTACCTTATCAAACGCTTTGCTGAAATCCATACACACTACATCTACTGCTCTCCCTTCATCGATGTGCTTAGTCACATCCTCAAAAAATTCAATCAGGCTCGTAAGGCTGGACCTGCCCTTGACAAAGCCATGCTGACTATTCCTAATCATATTATACCTCTCCAAATGTTCATAAATCCTGCCCCTCAGGATCTTCTCCATCAGCTTACCAACCACTGAGGTAAGACTCACCGGTCTATAATTTCCTGGGCTATCCCTACTCCCCTTCTTGAATAAGGGAACAACATCCGCAACCCTCCAATCTTCCGGAACCTCTCCCGTCTCCATGGATGACACAAAGATCATCATCAGAGGCTCCGCAATCTCCTCCCTTGCCTCCCACAGTAACCTGGGGTACATCTCATCCAGTCCCAGCGACTTATCTAACTTGATGCTTTCCAAAAGTTTCAGCACCACCTCTTTTCTAATATCTACATGCTCAAGCTTTTCAGGCCACTGCAAGTCCCCACTACAATCCCCCAGATCTTTTCCCGTGGTGAATACTGACGTAAAGTATTCATTAAGTACCTCTGCTATTTCTTCCGGATCCATACACACTTTCCCACTACTGCACTTGATAGGCCCTATCCTTTCGCATTTCATCCTCTTACTCTTCACATACTTGAAGAACGCCTTGGGGTTTTCCTTAATCCTGCCCGCCAAGGCCTTCTCATGTCCCCTTCTGGCTCTCCTAATCTCTTTCTCAAGTTCCTTCCTTTTCGCCTTGTACTCCTCCAGATCTCTAACATTACCTAGCTCTCTGTACTTTCTGTATGCTTTTTTTCCTTTTGACTAGATTTATTATGGCCTTCATACACAACGGTTCCTGTATCCTGTCATGACTCCCCTGTCTCATCAGAACATGTCTGTGCAGAGCTCCACACAAATATCCTCTGAATATTTGCCACATATCTTCTGTACTTTTCCCAGAGAACATCAGTTCCCAATTCAATCTTCCAATTTCCTGCCTGAGAGCCTCATAATTCCTTTTACTCCAAGTAAACACCTTTCTATCCTGTCTGTTCCTATCCCTCGCCAGTGCTAACGTAAAGGAGATAGAATTATGATCACTATCACCAAAATGTTCACCCACTGAGAGTTCTGACACCTGACCAGGTTCATTACCCAATACCAAATCAAGCACAGCCTCTCCTCTTGTAGGTCTATCTACATACTGTGTCAAGAACCCTTTCTGAACAAACCTAACAAACTCCACCCCATCTAAACCCTTCACTGTCTGGAGATGCCAGTTGATATTTGGGAAATTAAAATCCCCCATCACAACTCTGTTATTCTCACACCTTTCAAGTGCAACCCGTCCTCTTTGAACGGGTCATACCTGCCCCAAAAGAGGCCCCAATGATCCAGAAATCTGAATCCCTGCTCCTTACTCCAATCCCTCAACCACACATTTAACCTCCTCCTCATTCTGTTCCTATACCCACTGTCATTTAGCACAGGCAGTAATCCGGAAATTACTACCTTTGAGGTCCTGCTTCTCAACTTCCTTCCTAATTCTCTATAGTCTCTTTTCAGGACCTCATTCCTTTCCCTACCTATGTCATTGATCCCAATATGTACCACAACCTCTGGCTGTTCTCCCTCCCCCTTCAGGGTATCTTGGACCCGATCAGTAACATCCTGGACCCTGGCACCTGGGAGGCAAACTACCTTCCGAGTTTCTTTCCTGCATCCACAGAATCTCTTGTCTGCCCACCTAACTATAGAGTCCCCTATCACTAGTGCCCTCCTCACTCCTTCCCTACCCATCTGAGCCACAGGGCTGGGCTCTGTGCCAGAGACACTGTCACTGTTGCTTCCCCCAGGTTGGCTGTCTCCCCCAACAGTACTCAAACAGGAGTACTTATTGTCAAAGGGTACAGCCACAGGGGTACTCTCAAGGACCTGACCCTTCCCCCTCCTGACTGTGACCCAATTGCCTGATTCCGATGTTCCCGGCGTGACCACCTGCCTATAACTCCTCTCTATCACCTCCTCACTCTCCCTAACCAGACGTAGGTCATCGAGCTGCATCTCCAGTTCCCTAACACGGTCCCTCAGGAGTTGCAGCTCGACACACCGGGAGCAGATGTAGCCCTCCTGGAGGCAGGGAGACTCTGGGAACTCCCACATCTGACACTGAGTACAGGAAACTGCACTCATACTCCTTCCTTAACCTACCTTTCCTCGCCCCTTTATGACTAAGCCCCTTGAGCCATAGCCCAGAACACTCTGCTACCTCTCACTCCGCTGCCCGCTCCAACGCTGCCCGCTGGATAGTCTGTTTGCCTTTTAAACTGCCCACATCACGCCTGCGCAGTCCAGCCCCCACTCTACCACTTAAAACTTTTACACCCTTATAAAAGTACCTTATAAAAACACTAACCCTAATAAATTACAACCCTATTAAAAACTAAGCCTTATACTTAAACCCTAATAAAAAGATAAATTCAGTGCTCCTCTACGTCAGCAAGGCCACTGGGAACTGTAGTTCTTTATTATAAAATATCACATCATAACACATCTTCCCCCTTTAAAGAAAAACAAACACAATTCTTTGTCCTTATAAACCTGCCAAGAACCCTTATCCACTCAGCAGCTTTCAATCAGTCTCTGAGGTGGTTTAATGGTCTTTTTTGGTCTGGTACTTGTTTTTGCAGCTATGTTGCTTTTATTTGCTGCATTACTATTGGTGTTTTTTCCACATGTTCATTTTCTCCACATGCTGGCCCCTTCAGTGTACTGACAGGGGATGGGTCACAGCCATGGGTTGGAGCTTGTGGTCTTAGATCCACATGATTCCTCCTCAGAGGTGTCCTTCACTCCATCTGGATCTCGTATGAATGTGGATTTACTTCCTCTTGCACAACTTGCATGGACCATGTGCCAGAATCATGATCTCAGATTTGCACTTGATCCCCAGGCTTCAGGACTGGTAGTCTTTTTGCTGTCTTGTCATGGTTCTGTTTCTGTTTTTCTTTCCCTTCCTCTTCAGCCCATTTGACCTTGTGTGCTCCTTCAGGTGTCAACAGGTTTTCATGTATTGGAAGGTTAATGCATATGCGTCGATCCATCAGCATTTGGGCTGGTGAGAGGCTGTTCTGCAGTGGCATACTTCTGTAAATCTTTAGACTTCTGTGGAAATCCTCTCGTCCATCTTGCACTTTCTTCATGAGGCCTTTCACCACCTTAACTGAACTCTCTGCTGGGCCATTAGGTTTTAGCTGATGTGGGCTTGAGGTTATATGTCGAAACCCCCCAAACATTGGCAAAGGATTAAAATTCACAGCTTGAAAATTGTGGACCATTATCTGATACTACTTCACATGGAACTCCATGCCTCACAAACACAGCTTTCAGGAACGTGATAACTGCTTTGCTGGACATTGATTGCAGTTTCACAACCTCTGGCTAATTGGAAAAGTAGACTGTTACAACAATATGGCTTTTCCCATTACAGTCAAACAAATCCACATCAACTTTGAAATACAGCCAGTCTGGTACAGGGTGTGGTGTAAATGGTTCTGTTTGTTGCTTTGGTCTGTAGGTAAGGCATATTTCACATGAAGCAGTGGTCCGGTTGATGTCTTGGTTCATTCTTGGCCAGTACATCACTTCACGTGCTCTACATTTACATTTTTCCTCCCCAGGATGCCCTTCATGTATCTTCTGGAGCACCTCCTTGTGTAGTAACACTGGAATCACAAATCTGTTCCCTTTGAAGACCATATCTTTCACTACTGACGGTTCAGCTCTGCCTGCCCAATAATCCCAAATACACATTGGACAAACATCCTTTGCTGCTGGCCATCCTTCTGTATTGTATTATTGAGTACTTTCATTGTTTCATCTGACTCTGCTGCTTTCCTAATCTGCTCTGTTCTATCCAGAGTTACTGGAAGAGACGTGACAATCATGTTAACATAGGCCTGTATATCTGCTGGTTGGTCACTCTTTTCTGTCATGTCGACTGCTCGAGACAGAGCACCAGCAGCAAACATATATTTTCCTGGTATGTGGATCATCTTCACATCATATTTCTGCAGCCTTATCAACATGCGCTGTGTCCTCATGGGACAGTCATTCAGTGTTTTGGACATAATTGAGACCAATGGTTTATGGTCTGTCTCCACTTCAATAGCTTGCCCATAGATGTACTGATGGAACCTTTCACATGCATATGTACTGGCGAGAAGCTCTTTCTTTATCTGTGCATAGTTGGCTTCTGCACTTGTCAAAGCCCTTGATGCATAGACCACAGGTTGCCAGGTGCCATCATGCTGCTACGGTAGTACTGATCCAAGGCCGTGCTGGGACGCATCCGCTGATGTCCTGATACACCTTACCGAATCATGAAACTTCAGCATGGGATCTTCAGTTAGGACCCCTTTCAACGTCTGGAAACACTCTTCTTGCTCATGAGACCAAATCCATTCATTTTGTTGCTCAAGGAGTGACCTAAGTGGTGTTGACACTATTGACAGTTGAGGGATGAACTTAGCCAGGTAAGTCACCATCCCTAAGAAATGTCTCACCTCCTCTTTGTTTTGGTGCCTCTCCATGTTTTCAATGGCTGACGTCTTTCTTGGGTTAGGCTTCACTCCCTCTTCAGATATGACATCTCCTATGAAGACCGGTGCCTTAACACCAAACTCACATTTCTCTTTGTTTAATTTCAAATTGACATTCCTTGCCACGTCAAGCACTTGTCTCAGTCGAGTATCATGTTCCTCCTTGGTGGACCCCCAGACGACGATGTCATCCATCATGGTCTTGACACCAGGTATACTCTCAGAAATCATGTAGATGGTTTTATGGTAGACTTCTGGTGCAGACAGGATCCCATATGGCAGCCGAAGATAGCGATATCTTCCCTGTGGTGTGTTAAAAGTACACAGTCTTGAACTTGCCTCATCAAGCTTCATCTGCCAAAACCCAGACGATGTGTCGAGCTTGCTTTGGCACCTGAAAACTGGGACATGATCTCCTCCCATGTTGGCAGTTTAAAATGCTCTCTCTTGATGGCTTTATTGAGATCTCTTGGGTCTGGACATATATGCCATGCTCCATTTTTCTTTTGCACAATGGCCAGTGAACTCACCCAATCTGTTGGTTCTTCAATTTTCTATATGACATTCATACGTTCCATGCATGCTAGTACTTGTTTAAGATTATCTCTAAGTTGAAATGGAACTTCCCTGCATGCATGGACAACAGGAGCCACTGCCTCATCTATGTGAATTTTGTGTACACCAGGTAAGCATCCGAGCCCCTCAAAGACATCTGCATACTCTTCCATGAGTGTTGTGTGGTCATCTTTGGTATGTGAAGCTACTATGAAAACTCTTTTCACTAGGTTGAGCTTTTCAGATGCACTCAGAGCTAATATTGGCTGTACTCTCTTTTCTACAATCAGTAGCTGTGATTTTAAGTGCTGCCCCTTTTGCTTAAAGGTCACCATACAGCCCCCCTTTTACTGGAATTTTCTCTCTAGTGTAGCCTGTCACTTTTAACTTCACAGGGTAAATCTTACTTTTTACTGTGAGAGTATTATAATCATCCATGGATAACAAATTCACCTGAGCTCCGGTGTCAAGCTTGAATGGAATTACTATCTCAGTCACAGTTACTAGAACAATCCATTCTGTATTTACCAGCAGCCACAGTCTGTACAAAATCCACAAAGAATTCCTCCATTTCCTCATCAACTGTGTGCGCCTTTCTCTTGTTAGCCTCAGCTTTGCAGCACCTTGCAAAGTGATTCTTCTTCCCACAGCTATTGCAGGACTTCCCATAAGCAGGACACATCTTTGGAGTGTGTCTACCTCCACATTTGCTGTTTGAGCCTTCCTCCTTGCTTTGCTGTTGCTTTCAGAAATGCCTTGTGTGCTGCTTCTGTTTTCACAGCATGTACTGTTGTGTCTGCCGTGTGCAGCTCCTTAGCTTGTGCTCGTGTGGTTTCTGCTGACCTACACATAGTCACTGCCTTTTCCATGGTCAAGTCTTTTTCATGCAACAGTGTTTCTCTGAGTCCATTATCTGGAATTCCACAAACTATTCTATCTTTAACTAGTGAGTTTCTCAAATCTCCAAATTCACAAGACTTACTCAGTGTGTGAAGCTCACAAGTATTGGTCGAAGCTAACACCTTGCTTCTGGTCACAGGAAAAAAAAAATTCTCTCTCTCAAATGTGATGTTTTTACTTGGGATAAAATACTCCTCAAATTTTTTCATCCAAGTGCCCAACTCAAAAGCTGTCTCATCAACTTGAAAGCTGTTATAGATGTCCAAAGCACCTTTTCCAATTATGTGCAGAAAAATAGATGCTTTCAATTTTTCATCGTTCCCTCCTGCTCCACTAGCATCTAAATATATGTTGAATCGCTGTTTGAAGCGTTTCCAATTATCGGATAGATTGCTAGTAAACTGCATAGGCATGGGAGGACTTAGCTTATCCATAACGGGAACTCTCGGCCTCTCGCCTGAATCTATCTTTTGCAAATCCGGTGATTGCTGAAACTTCAGGAACAATGTGCTCCCTTGCCATGCCAGCCAGCTTTTTTCTGTCTTATCACAGATTTTCTTTTGTACTCACTGAGTCTCTTTCTCAATTGCACACAGTATTCACCTACTCTCCCTGTTCAGAGCTCACTCCAACTTCTGACACCATGTTATGTTTGTTTTTCATCAAGAGACAAACTTCGCGTGGGTTTAACATCAGAACATTTTGTTAACTAACAACAGACTGCTTGCTTTCCCTGGTTTTTACAGCCACTTCCTGTTCCCCCATGTGACCCCTTGCATTGCCTACTGGGAACTGTAGTTCTTTATTATAACTACATAATAACACATAATAACACACCACCAATCTCATATTTCAAATAAATAATTAGTCTAAAACCAAGGCTGTTTGTAGAGGATAATTTTACCAGGCTTTATGTAGGGTGTTATAACTTCATCTTTGAAAGAGTTTCTCTGAAATGTTGGCTATGTTCCCTGATACAAGACTCCCCCAAACAGAGGAAATAGTTTGTTTCTATTGACTCTGCTAGTTTTCCGTAATGTCTTGGAAATTTAGATTAAGTTTCCCTGAACATCCTGTCCAGTACAGCTTTAGGTAACTGCTTGCAATTTAACTTCTAGGGTGCCAGTCATGTAAATTCATACTGTAGTCCCTCCAAGATCTTAACTTTTTTAACATTTGATACCCAGAATTGGAGTCCGAACTCGAGGTATTAATTAAGCGGGAATTTGCATGTAATTTCTATCCCTTGGTCCTCAAGCCTATTAAGCCAAAGGGCATATTGGTTGGACATGCCTTTCTTTCAAGAAATATTCGCAGTACTCCTACCAGTGCTAGGACTTTCCCATTTCTGAAGCAAGTTCAGCAAAATATGAAGCTTGTATGTCTTGTACACTTCAATAAAGGATAAAGAGACGTTTTTGGTTAATTTTTGATTCACTTCAAAATTCACTCGCATTGTTTTAATCTTAGACTTCGAATACCAGTTACTGAGCAGTTGAAAAGCGCAGAAGATTTAAGAAAGTGCCGGGATGAATGGATCGATGCCATTGATAAGTGCTGTTTGCATTGGAAGAGATTATCTCAGTCACAATTTTTTGCTGAGGATACCTTGTATGAGGTTATTCCAGCTACACCATCCAGAAAGGAGCCTGCTGAACAACACGTATTAAAGCAACAAGACTCATTTGAAAACCAATTCCTGGAGAAGGTAGAAGAGGAGAAGGAACAAAAAATGGTCGGAAAAAAAGGGGAGAAAGAAGGACTTGAACCTGCTTCACCTCTGAAATCCCCTTTGCGAACATCAGCTATTTCTCCTCTACCTCAGCATGTCCAAGCTCCACCATTACCTCCTGTTCCACACCAGAGACCAATTATCCCTACACCACCTCCACTCCTGGCTAAGAAATCAAGTGATGTGGTGAGGAAGACAAAACCGTTTCATTGGGAAAAAGTTGCCTCAGAAAGGGTAAGTACTTTCGGCAAGCTGTGTTACCTTTGTTGTATAATGTTGTTTATACCGCCAAGCAATAGCTGTGGAAGAATTTTTTTTCTAGCTTTACTCCCTGTAAAATCGAACAATGAGGAGATGATATCCAGGAATCACAGCTTAATCATTGTAATCAGGGTGTGAGTGAAGCTTCACTCATTTATGCATTTATCGTAGTCAAGCCAGTCAAACCTACCACTGGCCCATCACAGTAAATTTGCTACTCTTTCCCCCAATTTGGCTTATCGTATAACTACACAGGATGAGGCCATTTTGATGATTTCTCACTGGTGTAGAACATCAGTTCGACGCCAGTGAGAAATCTCATTAGTCCCATTTCTTCCCCACTCCCCCCCCCCCCCCCCCATTTCCTAGATAGCTGATGTACATATGAAGATGGGATATGATCTTCGAGGCTGTTTGGCCCATTGTGTTTATGCCAGCTCTCAGAGCAATTCTTTTCTCCCACTTTTTTCCCTACCACCCTCATACCTACAAGTTCAGAAGATATTGGCATAATTCTAGTGATATCAATCTGGCTGTGAGACTCACAAATTTAAGGTAATGGTAAAAGCTGTGTGTCTGCACTTTTTGAAGGTTCAAAATACTGTGATAAGTACCAAGAGATTGCTAATGTGAGAAGAGTTTTTCTAGTTACAAAGACACTTACATCACAGCATTTTAGAATTCTGGTTCTATGCAGGGCATACTCTGAATTGTTAATACTCCCTGTGAACTATAGATTGCAGCTTTGTTTGTTGCAAATGCATTGACACACACAGACACACACAGACACACAGACACACACACACACACACACACACACACACACACACACACACACACACAGGCACACACACACATTAAAAGATATGCTTTGAGATGATAGCAGAAAGTGAGCAGAAGTAATGGGAAAGCAAAGACTGCAGATCTTGGAAAGGAAAATAAATAAAAATGGAGAAAGCTGGAGATGCTCAGCAGGTTGGGCAGCATCTGTGGAGAGAAACGGTGTTATCCTTTCAAGTGGACCAAATTTCAATTGCTTATTGTCCTTGTTGAGAAAAGTGGTTTTCTTTTATTTCAGATACCAAGATCTATTTGGGAACAGAGCCGTGCAGCTGAAATACGATTACACTACCCAAGTCTCTTTGATCAGTTCACTGTTGAAGAAATGGTGATACAGTCAGTCAATGAATTTTCCAGCAATCAGGTTATTCTTCTGAATCAAAAAGTCGCTCACAACTTCAGTAAGTTTAGTGGTGCATCATTTACTAAACAATTCCTGTATTTGTGATTTCATTTTTTGCATGATGAATCAAACAACTCCCAGGTGTATTTATTGCTGTGATGAAATACTGTTAGAACTATCATTTTTCTAAGGTGGATGGTGAAATTGGTCCATGTCAGTATCCTGAAATTTGCTCAGTTATTGGCTGCCTGTTTTACATTTATGCCCAATGAAGCCTCTGAACCAGACTGCTGATTCATTAGGATCTTATTTCATGTTACTGATGTCTTTACCAAGTAATTTACATTTATATAGCACCTTTACAGTACAAAATGACACAAGTCCTTTTGAAGAGGGGGCTGCGTTAGTGGGTGAAGCTTTCCAACCAGCAGTGGGGCAATTGGAGGAGGGATGTATTGAAGGCATGGGCAGAGGATGAAAAAGTAGAGGAGATCGTTAGAGCCAGTTTGAGTTGAGATTGTGTTAGTGTTTGAAGATGGGGATGTGGGTTTTACGGGTAATGAGTCAGGAGACAAGGTTGCCATTGCAGGCAATGAATAATGTATAATTCTTACTAATCTTGCTGTTATAAAGGCTTCTAGATTTATTAACTTTCCAAAATTTGAAGAGAAACAGGAAGGTTAATTTGTTGAAGATGGAATGCAGTGGGTGTTGAAGCTGTTGCCAGACAGGCAAGAAATGATAAGTTTTTCTTTATTGACCATTTTCTTTTTCTTGTCTGATCCACTCTCACCTCTTCTGTAGGCAATTCACAAGTAATGCTATGGACTGCCTGGTTCCTAACAGCAACAAACAACCACCTATTCTTTATTGTACTGTCAAGTTTGAAAAACTACACATAGAATATGCACTGGTCTGATTTATGAATAAGAAAATTAATTAGCATAAAAGTAGAAGAGTGGCCAATGGAGGGCATATGTGCATGGGAGAAACTTATTTTTCAATGGCCAACCAATAAACCAAGATTAATATATGAAAGCATCAGAGATTATGTAGCTGTTGGAATGAACACTGTGGTAAAGGACAAAAATAACAATTGCACTATCAGATTTTAACATGTGGAGGTGGTATTTATCTATCAGGACTTCTCAAATCAATAAGTAAGCAGGCCATTAAAAGAAAAACACGTTTAAAATTTGTAATGTGTGATAAACTTTCTGTTCAGAAGATTGTATTAAGCATTGATTAACTTTGTTCTATTCATGAAAAATACTAAATAAAGCCGAGAGTCAATTTTTATGTTGGATATTTATAATTCCTGCAATTTCACACTATGTAAGTGTAGTAAACTAACTTGGGATGTCTTTCTGATCCCAGCAGGAGTGAACTCCAAGAAGTGCAAGGTCAGCATATATTATTAAATCCAGAACTAGATGAAAGATTGGGGTGGGACAGAGTAAGAATTGAGAAATTGCTTTGACAATAGTGAACAATTGCAGAATGTAGCAGCTTTGACAACTAATACCTGAATAACATTAGGGGATACATAGAATGGATAATGTAAGCCTTTGTCTAATATCAATCTAACATTTGTTGTCCACTTTACATGTCAAAGATCTTTGAGTCATTCAGAGATCTGACTGAGCAGTGGGCGCACGACTTTGGATGTACAAGCGAGTCATTGGGCATCAGCAAGCCAGAGAGTAGAACATGGAACAGTACCATACCGTCCCTTTGGCCCATGATGTTGCGTCGACCTATATAAACCTACTTCACGATCAATCTAACCCTTCCTTCCTACACAGCCCATAACCCTCCATTTTTCTTACATCCATGTGTCTAAGTGTTTTTTTAAATGTCCCTATTGTATCAGCCTCTACCACTACCCCCAGCAGTGAATTCCACACATGCACCACTCAAAAAAAAACAAAATAATACCTACCTCTGACATCTCTCCTAAACTTCCCTCCACTCACCTTAAGCAGATGTTCTCTGGTATTGGCCATTGCCACCCTGGTATAAAGGTGTTAGCTGCCCACTCTATCTATGCCAGGCGCTGGCTGTCCACTCTATTTCAACATTATAAACAATGGAACCTGGCACATAAATAGCTGGCTTCTGCAATTTAAGCAAAGTGGCAATCTAAGCAAAGTGGTTGGCCTTGATTATGTTGGTATCCAAGTGATTGAATTGATATGATTAACAAAAACGGGATTGAGAAGCATTGTGAGTGGCAGGGAGCTGAAAAACAGGCAGCATGTATAGAGGCTGTACGGGTTTAAAATAATGAAGTGTCAAAAATTAGTGTTTTGGTCAAACAAATCAAAATACATTAATTAATTTCATATGCTTGTCATTTTTGCCATATTTAACATGCATAAGTGAGACTTGAAAGATGTTTAAGATGGAGAAGTTGGATATTTGCATATTTGCATATTTTAATGCTTATTCCTGTTCTGCACTGGGCCACCACAACATATGTTACTGGATGAGCAATCCAAAGGCAAAATACTGCAGATACGAGAAATCTGAAATAAAAATAGAAAATGCAGGGAATTCTCAATGTTCAGATAGAAACAGTTAACATTTCAGGTCAGTGCCCTTTCATTAGAAAGTTTAACACTTTTTCTCTCCACAGATGCTGCCTGACTTGTTGAATATTTCCGGAATTATCTGTTTATATTTTAATAATAATGAATCTGGAAAAGTGAATTTAAATCCGCACCATGGAAGCTGGAAATTTTAAATTTGGCTAATTAAATAAACCTAGTTTACCATACTTATCAGTAATATTGACGGTGAAACTTCAAAGTTTTTGCAACCTCATCACTACTTCCTTTTACAGAAGGAACACTGTTGTCCTTGCAGTCTGGTAAGGTAATTTTCCCTTAGCTGCCCTCTTGTGGCCAGAGATGAGTCAATGGTGATTTCAATGAGATGAGATGAGATATCTTTATTAGTCACATGTACATTGAAACACACAGTGAAATGCATCTTTTGCGTAGTGTTCTGGGGGCAGCCGGCAAGTGTTGCCATGCTTCCAGCACCAACATAGCAGCCAAACAAGTGTACTATCAAGGGGACTGAGGAGAATTGAAATCATTACCAATTGTTTGGAAGACTCTGCACTCTCCAAAGTTAGCTATTGTGCAAATGAAGAGATCACCTCATTGATTACATTGGGATTACATTTTAAAGTAATTTCACACATTAGATATGCAGCTGGCTCACAAGAGGAAATCCCACACCAAGGTTTACTAAATATTAATGACTCTTTTTTTGCTTATTTTTTTCAATATGAAGCATGAAACATTTCAACTTTTTCCGTATTTTTTCACCTTTGTTTTGAGTGTCGTCTAAATTAGGGAGGTTATTCCTATACCTTTGCTGATTCTGCTCCTTAGCTGTGGGATTGTTACAATGGAACAGGATACCTATCTTATTGTCCCCCTTTGAGTGTTGAGAACTACCGTCCTCCATTCAGTGCCTCTGCCCAGCAATACGGATGAAAACAAAATCTCAGTCAAGGTGATGATGATGGTGGTGGATGGGGACACTCCATCATCCCCGTTACCTTGTGCTTCAATTTGACAGTAAAAGGAGGAGAGTTCTCCATGTGTCCTGATCAACATTCGTCCCTCAGCCCCTGTATCATTGAACAGATTACCTGGTCAATATCAATTTGGTATCTATGGTACTTTGCTGTGTGGAAAAGGGCTACCATATTTTCTATTTTACAATAATGATTGTACTTCAAAGTTCTTAAATGGCTGTAAAACTCCTTGGGTCCTCATGCTTGTGATGTATAAGTGCAAGTCTTTTCTCTTTATTTAAACCAGAGCAACTCAGATATCTTGGTATCTGCTGCCCTTCTTTTCTCCCATGATTTATGTTCAAGTTGTGATCCATTCATTTATGGAAAAATTAGAACAACAAAATAGGTTTTAAGGATGAAAGCAGTGGATCTAAAACTTGAGCAACAGGAGGATAAGTTTAGGACATTGGAACATACAATTAAAAAAAGATTGTTTCTAATTATCCATACCCAAAACATAAAGCAATACTTTTTGTATCAAATGAATGATTTAATTCACTGCCATGGAAGAATAATAAATCTTGGCACCATCATTGAGATGTATCATGGCCATAGCACAGAAACAGGTCACTTAGCCCCATGCAAAATTCACTTGTGATTTGTGGTCAAGAAAATTGCTCTGTTGCTCAGTTCAAGTAGCAGATTTTGGTGAAACTGCATATTTTAAACATAGCTTGAATTACAAACTCTAAAATAAGATGAGAAATCATTTAAATTGAAAATAATGGTATGCTGAGGTTAAAATTAAAATTTGACCCAGACCATAATCAATATAAACCTGACCAAAGCCAGGGGGCCTTTCATTTTGTTCAAACTTGACCATCACCATAAGTACAATAATTTCAAACGCAATTAAAATATAGATTTGTAGCAGCTGCTACTGCGATGCGAGAATAAAGACACGAGTCTGCAAGCTGTGGGACAAGACTGATTTATTTACCTGCCTTGCGCGGGCCTTTTAAGCGGCGCGGTTCCCACCCTCCAAAAATGGAAATGACGTACACGCTACGTCATCAAAACTTTTCGCACGTACGGGTTCTCCCCCCGTTGCTCGGGGAAGACCCGGTGCCATCTTGGGCCTCGCTGCTCCGACGACGTGCGCCCCGACCGCCGAGCCGGTTCACTTGCGCGGACAGTGAGTCGCCACAGATTGCATGTTTCTGATTTCCAGTTAAAATGCATATTTAAAAAAAACAATATTTGCAATGAAGCTTTCTTGGAATTTAGATGAATATTTGACTCGGTTTCTACAACAATCCTTTACAGATTTGTTGGGGTATCCCTCCTGAAACAGCAAAGCAGCTCAACATCAAATATCGTGCATTTTTAAATACTGTAAATCCTTTAGCCTCAACCAAAAGCCTGGCAGTCATGTAATCTCTTTTTGAGATGTTCTAGGATATCTTTGGGTATTTTATAAAAATTACTGGAAAAAAAACAAAAATAGAAGAAAAGTCTTAAGTTATCCAGTTGTGTATATATAATAAAAAAAGAGTTAATGGTGGAAGGCTTAAGGGTAGTCCCATGGAAGTCAATCATCGTTCCAGCCATGCTGAAGTCCCTTTCACTGCTGCTACTGTTGGCCATAATGATCATGCATCAAGCTGTGCCACTTTGGGGTCTACAATTCAATGTTTCTTCCAGCAGTTCGATAGGTCCTGTCCATTTTCCATTGTGATCTCAGGCTTCTGCATTGTTTATTGCTGCTTGTCATCTTTGTCCTGCTCTTTACATTCAGTTATCCTGTTCAACAAAGTCACCTAGTGCCTTCCTGGGGGCTGTTGGTACATCACAGCCGTGGTTGCTTGCTTTGAAAGGTCTGCTCCTTCAAGGTTGTTGATAAATCTGCTGTTTCAGGGTCAACATTTTCCTTGTCTTGGCTAGACAACATCCAGAGCTGAGAAACATTGGTATCTTGCTTTTGGCATTTTCTTCACAAGCCAGTCATTGTTTCTCAGCCTGATAACTGCTTATGTTGATGTATTAAAAGAAATTAGTCCACAGTGTTGTTGAAGTTTCTCAGCCATGGAATTACCGTCTTCAGTGTGGGACACTGGTCTCCATTGAGTTCCCTCTGAGATTCATGCAATGGTCACAGGAAATCTGCTATGTTTTCCAGCCTTTGGCTTCTTTCAGTGGTTTCTGTTCTTGTACTACTCATGATAAATCTCCTGAATTGAATTCAGTGTAAGGTGCACACTGCTGTATCTTATTTCTTGTATCTGAGTTGTAGTTCTTGACAGCCATGCTGCAAGACTGGACTGAACCAAGGATTTTGCATCTTTTGTAGCCTCCATAATATCTGGGGCTTCAGAATCTAATTCTGGTAGATCAAGTGCTAATCAAAAGATGGCATTATGTATTCATTCTTGACATTTCAGATGTAAATATAGTCTAAGTGCTAAATTATCTATTAAACAGGTTAATTTGTTTAAACTAATTGGATTAAGTCCAAAAATATTTATAGGCAACTTTAAAGTCTCACACCTGATGTTTTCTCCGTTTTTTGCCTCTGCAGTTGCTGTTGTTAAAACTCTGCCCTTGAATTTATAGTCTGGCATGATGGAGTGGCAATTCATTGTCAAATAATGGATTTTTTTGTAGTCGTCCATCCAAATGTCAGTTGCCATTTTCCTACTTACATCCGTCAGTAATTCACTAAACTGAATAATCACCTTTTTCTCTTTGGCTGCATCAGGACTCTATCTTGATATTGTATTTGGTAAACGTGTTGCTTGCTGATGCTCACCATTAGCAACCAGCTTAATAAGTTCTTGTGCCAGCTCCAGAAACTGTTTGAAAGGGACAAAGATATACACACCTTTTGATATTTCTGTCTTCCTGTAAGTGGCTGTGTTTTGCCTCGGTCTGTACAAGTGATGTCATGTACAACTGACTTGGCTCTACTGTAGAGTGAGTACATCTTCAATATGCCACTGCAAAGATGAATTACTTGGCTGTCTTTGCTGTTGTGCTCCAGTTGAAGTTAGCAAGACTTAAATTGAACAAATCCACCTGAACTTTTACTATTTCAGGGAAAAGTACTGTTGAAATGTTTCCAAACAGCAGATTTATTGATTCCAGTTAATCTTTTCCCCACAGTTTTCTTGCTCTCCATCCAGGTCACATAATCTAGTATCCCAGTTTTGACTGTATTTTGCAAAGTAAACTGATGTGAACACAGAGACACCACTCACTGCTAACTCCACACTTTGCTTACCTTACATGGGATAATTCTAACTTGGCACCATTCTGCCATTTTGCACTCATCATTGTATTTATTGTCAGTATTTATTATTTTCATGGATACTATTTACTCTGTGAGCTTCATGCGAACAAGGGATTTCGTTGCACCCTGGTGTATATAACAATAAACTAATCTAATTTTATCTAATCTAACAAAACCAGAAGTAATTTTGGGAAGCATTTGCACACAGAAAGATTGAAAAAAGACTTGCTAAACTTGTGCTGATGGTGTATTTATTTATAAAGTACTGAACAGACTTGATCCAACCCAACCCAAATCTGAATGTATAATGCCTAATTTCCATCCAACCAGACCTGCATGTAATATTATCTCTGGTCTTGTTGAGCTCAAATCAGGTAGCCAATATTGCACAAGAAAGATCAGAGCTAATCTTATTTGTTGGATGTTGAAAACTTTAGAAGCGGTTGATTAGGTTGCTTCATAAAATCATCACAGAAGGGAGAACATTATAAGCTAATAGACTGAAAAAAAAATGAAAGGAAAGCAAGATTTGTCAATTTTCTGCTAATTAATTTGAAAATCATAAACTATCGTCAGTGATTGATTTTAAACATTTTTCTTTTCTTGAAAGACATTTTTCTGAAAAGTTTTCCGGTCAAAGTGACCCAACTAAAGATGAAACTGCTCATAATACAAGAAGAAAATGGTGGACTAACAAATGAACAGATCACTTCCTTACGGAGGTAAGCTTTCAAACAAGGGGGCTGTTAATAATTAGGTCCATTCAGGAATGATGCAAGAGAGGGGGAACTGTGAAAAGTGAATCAGCCACATACGGGTTTGAAGACCAGACTAATTGCTTTAATTACCAGAACTGCAAACCATTGTTGCTGCCTTTCCCAATCAATCTTCCTTCAATATTTTAACAGCATTTTAATACCAATGCTCAATGTTACCAAATTGTTCTTCTAATTTATTTGTCTTATAGCTATCCAGCCCTCAGTGGATCCATTTTTAATTTGAACTTGAAATATGTCCAAACACTGGAAAATGCAGTATGTATTGTCCATCCCGCGAGATCAGTAGCAGTGAAGGCTGAATTTGACAGCCCATTAAAACCGGCACAAGGAATGCCATGCACAATTAATTGATGCTCATGCAATGCAGGCAGCACTTTAACTGTGTATTAACCTTGCTGGACTGGCTGGACTTGGAAAAATGTGTGGGAGTGGGTTGGGAAGGTGGAATACCACAAGATGGATAGTTCCAATTAAAACTGGCCCATGCTGCTGAAGACTAACTTCAGCTATAAGGGGAGCTATATTGCTGACTGAACAGAGGATGTGAGATGTTGTAGAGGTGAACCTATTCTGGGAAGTGATGCAGAATGGCACAGTACAGAACAGAGTAGACTCCAATGTAAAATAACACTGTATTGTGGACCTGTTTGATGAAGTGGAAGGTGGCAGAGATGGACTTACATGTGCAGATAGCCTGGATCCACTTGAACGCACTTGGATAGCAGGGGGAATTGATAGTCATGGAGGTCAATGCCCACGGACCTGGATACAGTGCCACATGAAGGTCTTGGGGAAGCAGGAGGCATGAGGCATAAGATGGAACATTCTCCACTGGACTAAATGAGTGCAGTGCCAACAACTTTCAAGAAACTTAACACCAACCAGGACAAAGCAGTCCATTTGATTGCCACCCATTTTAACACCCTATACATTCATTCCCTCCACCATTGGCACATTGTGGCTGCAGTGTGGGCCTTCAATGAAAGGCAGGGCAGTTACTTGCCCATGCTACTCCAACAGCAGCTCCCAAACCTGTGACTGCTGCTACCAAGAAGGACAAGTGCATGGGATCATCACCACCTGCAGATGCTCCTCCAAGTTGCACACCATCCTGACTTGGAAATGTATTGTCATTCCTTCAATATTGCTGGACCGAAATCCAGACCTGCCCACCCAACAACGTTAGCTTCACCAGAAAAACTGCAGTCGTTCAAGAACCGGTCTCACCGTCACCTTCTTGAGAGCAGTTGGGGCTGGGCAATAAATGCTGGCCTGGGCAGCAATGCACAGATCTTAAAAGTTAATTTAAGTTGGTGGAGTTGTGGACAGTGTAAAGCACTATCAAAGAATACAGAAGGATATAGATTTGTTGCAGAGAAGTGGCAGATGGAGTTTAATCTGCGCAAGTGTGAGCAAGTGGGAGGTCATATTAAAAGAGAAAGAGTTGAAATGGTTCAATACACACAAAATGCAGGAGGAACTCATCAGGTCAGGCAGCATCTATGGAGAGAAATGGGAAGAGGGCAGAAGCCGAATAAAAAGGTAGGGGGAGGGGGAGGAGCACAAGTTGGCAGGTGAGTCCTAGTGAGGGGGGGAAGGTAGGTTGGTGGGGGAGGGGTATGAAAGGGAATGATGTGAGAAGCTGGGAGGTGATGGGTGGAACAGGTAAAGGGCTGAAAAAGAAGGAATCCGAAAGGAGGGGATAGTAGACCATGGAATGAAGGGAAGGAGGTGGGAAACCAGAGGGAGGTGATGGGCAGGTCATGAGGACGGGGGAGGGGAAAGAGAAGGGGTGAGGGGGCCACAGGAATGAGGGTAAATAGTGGGGGGGAGGTGGAAAAACAAAGGGGAGGGGGGTTACCAGAAGTTAGAGAAATCTATGTTGATTCCATCAGGTTGGTGACTTATCAAGTCGGAATACGAGGTGTTGCTCCTCCAACCTGCATCTGGCCTCAAAGTGGCAGTAGAGGAGACAGTGGATAACGGTTAATGGTAGACTCCTTAACAGCATTGAAGTACAGGGGGATCTTGGGGGCCCATGTGTGTAGTTCACTGAAAGTGGATACACAAGTGGATAAGGTGGTAAAGAAGGCATATGGAATGCTTACCTTCATTGGTAGGGGTGTTGAGTATAAGCCATGCTGCAGCTGTATGAAACTCTAGTCAGACAACACTTGGAGTATTGTGTGTAGTTCTGGTCACCCCATTATAGGAAGGATGTGGAGAGGGTGCAGAAGAGGTTTACGAGGATGCTGCCCGGATTAGAGGGTATGAGTTATAAGGAGAGGTTGGACAGACTTGAGTTGTTCTTCCTAGAGCATCAGAGGCTGTGACGGGACCCTTTAAAATTACGAGAGGCAAAGATCTGGTAGACCGTCAGAATCTGTTGCCCAAGGTAGAAATTTCAAACATCAGAGGACATGCTTTTAAGGTTGGGGGGTGGGAGTAAGTTTACAGGTGACATGAGGGGCAAGTTTTTTACGCAGAGATTGGTAGGTTACTGGGGTTACTGGGGTAGTAGTGGAAGCAGGCAGTTTAGTGGAGTTTAAGAGGCTTTTAGACAGACACATGAATATGAAGGGAATAGAGGGATGTGGATGATGCACAGGAGGAGGACATTAGCATCAGGATTGGCCCAACATCATGGGCCAAGTGGCCTGTCTGGTGCTGTACTGTTCTATGTTCTAAAATGCTTTATCCTACAAATTGCTTGTTAAGCCTCAAGTACTGCCCAATCCGCTATAATCCTATTATTCTTCTGCTAATTTTTTCTCTCTCAGTAAAAGAAATGTCTGATCCTTATTTGCGTATTTTGCATCCTCACAAACGTAGCACTGCTACTAACTGCACCCACATCTTGTACCTTGCACACATTGCCAGCCGTTCCAACCACAGGAGCCATTATCACACAGATTGCACAGCATTCTTGCAGAAGATGGCAGCAACAGGGATGCATGAGGCCATTTTATGGTGGGGCTACTGAAAGCCTTCTATGAAAGCTCTAAAGCAGCAATTGATCATATTTGTGGGTGGTATAACGCTTGCCAAACTCCTTCCTCCTGTTCTCTTGAGCAGCAGGAGCTAGACAAGCACAGCTTGCTTTGCTACCCATCTTGGTCTCCATGGAGGAGGCAGGTTGACCACTGTCAAAATGGCCATTGTTGGGATTATGGCAGTGATGGGGCCGAAGCCATTAAGTGTGAATGTTTTCTCCTGCCTAATCTTCCTTATTATATCCCATGCACCCTCTCAGCCCACAATCTCTTTAGACATACAAAATGTAGCTGAAACCTTGCTCTTGGGGCTATTTTCATATAAGATAAAGGAAGGCAATAATGAGGAAGATTGTGTCTGTGAAATCAAATCACAGCTACTATTCCCAGACCAGGTTCCGTCCATGTGTGTAATTGAGAGAATAGTCTAGAGGTGGGACACGAAGCACAGGAGGTCTGTAACTAGTGCCAGCTTCATTAATGGTAACCACAAAGCCGTCAGATCATTGGTGAAGCTCATCTGCTTCAGGGAAGGAGATCTGGTGTCCTTCCCTGATCTGGCTTGTATGTGACCCCAGAAGAACAGCAGTTTTCATATACAAAAATCAAGTAACATCTGTGGAAAAATAAACCGTATTAACATTTCTCTCTGCACAGGTCTGTGGCCTTCTGCACTGTTATAATGAGGCTGAACACAAACTTGAGGAACAACTGTCTGGGCACGTTGCAGCCTTCCAGACTTGATATCAAATTCTCCTAATTCTGAGAACTTGTCTTCTCCATCTATAATCCAAACTGGCCACGTTTGCTGCAAGCCACCCATCTGTAATACTGTTTTGTTTTCTTTTTCCCCTCTCCACACACTGGAGCGCATTACACTTCTTTGTCACCCTTTAATCTGCCCTGTTAACAACACATCTCCACACAACCCTGGCCTCAAACTTTCACAATCCCCTTTGCCTTATAACTTCCTCCACCTTCCCTGCAACCTAAAACTAATTTTTCTCTCACTCTCCCACACCACAGGAACAGCTTCTTCCCCTCTGCCATCGGAATGGTCCATGAACCCATGAGCTCTACCTTGTTATTCCCCTTCTGCACTATTTTATTTATTTATTATTTTGGTAACTTATAGTAATTTTTATGTCTTGCACTGTACTGCTGCCACAAAACAACAAATTTCACAACATATGTCAGTGATAATAAACCTGATTCTGAATCTGATGCTGATGACGGGTCCTGGACCTGAAGCCTTAACTGTTTCTCTTGTCTCAGATGTTTCCTGTCCTGCTGAGTGTTTCCAATATTTCCTTTTTTATATTTCAGATTTCTTCAGCTTTATTGATTTTCAGTAACGTGGTTGACCATTAGTTGCCATCTGGGTGGCAGAGTGGTGTAACTAGTAGAGCTGTTGCCTCCAAGGACCAGAGACATGGGTTCAATCCTGACATTGGGTTCTGTCCGTGTGAAGTCTGCATGCTCTCCCTGTGACTGAGCTCCATTTCCCTCCCACATTCTAAAAACATGCTGGGTGGTAGGTTAATTGGCTGCTGTAAATTGTCCCGAGTGTGTAGGTGAGTGTAGAATCTGGGGGATTTGATGAGATTGTAGGGAGAATAAAACAAAAATAGGATTAATGTAGGACAAGTGTAAATGGGTGGTTTGATGGTCAGTCTGGACTTGATGGGCTGAAAGGCCTGTGTCCTTACTGTATCTTTCTATGACTCTAGACCAAACAAGATGCTTGGTTCAAGGGGAAATGGGGATTGGGTTTTCAATGCTGGTCTAGCTGACGAAAATCACGTTCTGTGAATGAATATTTATTCACCTCAGCCTACCCTGACTTTATTTCATCGGGGTAGGCTGAGGTGTAGCATAAGTGCCAGCTCACCAGAGGCAAGGGCACAACATGGATTCTTCTGCAGTAGACGCAGTAAAGATGTCAAAGGTGCAGCTTACAGAAGGTCACTGTGCAGGCACAATGAAATGCTCGGTGCATTGGGAAGCCTGAAAGGAAGCCGTGCTTATTGCCAAGAAGTATGAAGAGTCCAGTGTCAACTTGGTACTGGGCTTTGTGTAGTGTGCAGGGCTCATCATGGAAATGATGGCCAATTCCAGTCACACACCCGTGATCGAAACACGTTGCTGAATCTGTGGATGATGATGGAGTTCCTATTAGAAGCAACAGCCATCCAACACCAGAGTTCTGCCTAACAAGCTTAGAGCATTACCATCATGGCTGACAACTGCAGGCTGACACTGTGGTCCACTAATCTGACCTCCAACAGATACTAGGGGTGCTGCAGGACTTTTCCAGGAGAGAGGCAGTGGCTGCATGCAGCACAAAAAGAGTTTTCCTTTTTCATTTCTATTTCTCATTTCTTTTCAATTCTATTCAATTTAACAGCAAAGTATCATTGTTGCTGCCCGTCAGCCAATCCAGTCCATGATGAGAAGGTGCAGGTCACTACCAGGGCATTCAGTTCAAGAAGGTTTAGCTCTTGTTTCTTTTCTGTTCATTCACGGGATGTGGATGTTGCTAGCAAGGCCAGCGCTTATCGTCTCTTCCTAAATGTTTCATGAACTGAATAGCTTTTTAGGTCATTTCAGAGAGCACTTATGTCAACAACATTATTGGGTCCAAAGTCACATAAAGGCCAGACAGGCAGATTCTGAAGGATATTTGTGAAGGACAAATTGTTCCCTATAACCCAGCAGCTTCATGGCCACTATAACTTTACAGACCCTCCTGAATGATGGAGCCAAAGCCTTTAGTGAGCTTGAGAAAGGCCATATTTGGTTGCTGGTGCTACTCCTTGCATTTTTTTATTGAAGTTATTTTCTTTTGGTGAAGGTCATGTCCTCAGGATATACAAAATTCACCCTTCAATTCAGGACACAATTCTTTGGCCATTGAGAGGAGGTGGTTGAAGAAACAGAAATGGAGTATATGGTAACATCGTGAAGACTCCCTGTTTTGTGGA
Organism: Pristis pectinata; assembly: GCF_009764475.1. NCBI lineage: Eukaryota > Metazoa > Chordata > Chondrichthyes > Rhinopristiformes > Pristidae > Pristis > Pristis pectinata. The sequence continues at coordinate 12,511,307 of NC_067420.1, forward strand.
CAGCAGGGAGACCCTTTTGTTTTACCACAGTTGTTCTTCTTTCTTGACTATGGTCACAATTATGACATCTGAGGTCCCCTAGTATATCTTCCTTTCCCCAAGTGTGGAGAAGTGGTGGATTCCTTGAAGAAACACAGCGCCCCACTGACCTGGCTCATGACTGCTCATGGAGGAGAAGTAGGATTCACGATTTAGAAACCTGATTCCATGCATCAGATGTAAACAGAATCCCTGCATAAGCAATGGAGGTAGTGGACTACTTTACAAACAAGCCAACCACCAGACACTCTTTACTACTTCTGATGAAGAATCTGCAATTCCTACATTGGCCTCATCAGTGGAAGCAAATCATCCTTAATCCCAAAGGATAGTCTAAGAAGATAACTGATACTAGTTAGCCATTCCAAATTCTCTTGTTTTAAATTCCTTGGCTACAGTGGTGGGATTTGTTCCCTTTTTCCAGATCACTGGATCAAGTCCAATTACTTGGCCACTATGCTACCATATACTCCATTTCTGTTTCCACAGATGCTGCTTAATCTTTTAAGCACACCTAGCATTATATGATTTTGATCCCCAGGATCCTGTTTTGGAAGGAACGGATTCCCTTTCTGTTTGATGTAGGCTGATTTAATGCCTGCATCTGCTAATCTGCTTGTGGTGTCTTGGTGGGGTTCTGTCCTGTGGGGAAACCTGTGATTCCAGCCAAACCACACCTGTAGGTCTATGGTGAGGGAAAATGAAATATTGCTAGTTCTCATTGAGTGAGAGTGACACTGCAGTGTCATGTTCCAAATATCTCCGGAGCCAGCCTGGAAGGAGCTGGGTGCATAACAATTCATTGTTATGGTCACCATTCTAGCCACTGACAAAGCAACCCATACCCTGTTCTGAAATTCCGGTTGTGGTTGTAGTAGGCAGTAAATTTCCTGTTGCAGCATTGACTCCTCTCAAATTTTCCTCACAAGGATTCAGGTGGAAGAATGCTCCCTAAGCAGCCATGGTGGACTGCTGTCTTGCAGATGACCTTTCTACATTCTATTTTATATTCTCCTCCCTTTTCTAGTAACTTCCCTGCTCTGCATGCCCTCTGCATGTTCTCCCAGTCCTCCCATGTTGTAATTAAGGGAAGCCTTCAGGTTAGCAAAAGGTCCTTCAGCGTTTTCCTACGCCACTGTCCATTGATTTTGGTATCTTGAAACAACCAAAGGAGCACTAAATACTTATGACATTGGTGAGGTTTGACCCACATCCATCATGATTCATGGACATTGCTTCAGAGTTCCAATGGGACTTGTAACAATTATGACACTGATGTTAATGATCCCAATTTATTGCTGAACAATATCATAATGGACTGAAGCCAAATTGTGGGTAAACTGGTTGAGAATGCTATTTTTATTTGATTTGAAGAGCATTTGTTAACCATTTGGGTTCATGCAACATCTGGAAGTGTTGGTTTTATTTCTGATTCAAGTACAATAATGACCAATGCATTGTGAATTCTGAATTAATTAAAATTCATTCATTGGCAAACTTTAAGTCCCTGAGTTATGAACCCAGAAGCAAAGCTATAGATCATCACACCCATATCATAATAGAACAAAGTGTGGTCTTCACCGAATATATTTAAAATAATAAGAGTATTAAATGGAATTAATTATACAATTAGGACAAACAAAAACCCCTTTTCTAGGTGATTTCTTTACTTATTTAAAGTGAGTTCGAATGAAAATCAGAAATGCTTAAAAATTATTATAGCACATTGGAAAAAAATGTTTATTCTATGCCTGATCTTTCATCCATAATACCTTAAACAAATGCAAGGAAATCTATTTAAGCAATACAACTAATTACGAGATAAATGATACTTCAAAGAAATAGCTTGACAGAACTTCAGTGAGGGTTTCACAAGATGACCAATGTATGTGGGTCAATTCCAAAGACACCAATGCATTCGTAATATCTAATGAGGGCTCTAAAATTGAGAGAAAGTGAAATGTAATGCAGAGATTTTTTAGCACTTGGAAAATTGAAGTTTTGCTCAATGATCCTAAATCTATGATAACCCTTCCAAACAGAGCATGGAATACAAAGTGAAGGAATTATGTCATCTTTACCCTGTAGAGCTATTGAACTGATGGTTGAAACTTTGGTGTTGAGGGCAAGTATTCAATGGAAATCCAGTGTACACTGTGTTTTGCAGTTCTTCAAGAAAAAAGTGTTTCATGTGTTATCTTCCAAATTTTACCATTTCTGCTGATGAAATAGCTGCAGAATTCATATATTGCAGCATGAAACATGTAAATTGCTGCTCATAAATTAATAAGCAATGAAATAGAAATGCTGAAATAATCCTCCAAAGTTGAGCACAAGCTATTTGGTCTCAATGAATTTTGATCTTTCTCTCCAGCAATGGGATGCACAATAATAGCAGGACATTGTTTAATATCAGCAATACAAAGTGAGTTTGGATGATTATGGAGAGAAAGAGGACATTGTAGGTGAGGATCGGTTCTCAGACGAGCAGAAGCGATCAAGTTTAGCAAATGCCACTTTGGAGTGTAAATTCCATGTGCTCCATTCAACAGACCAGACAGGGACACTAAAAGATGAGCTCCAATTTAAAGAAAAGCACAAAAGCAAGTTATATGTGTTTCAAAGAGAAATACATGGCATCGAAACACATAACAAAGTTGTGGTTCTCCAAATGTATGCAATGGGTATAATCTTCATAAGAACATAACAAGTATTAGTCAAATAGAACAGCTACATTCTGCAAATTGCATAAAACAGTGATTGCAGAGAAAATATCAATGTGTCTCAGATTAAAGTTTTGTAACAAACAGATGACCTCCAGACCTGTAGATATTTGAGTACACGAGGAAACGTTATTAGATTTACTGAGCACATATAAAATGGCAAGGATTAATTCAGTAGTGCTTAACATATCATAAACGTTCTGTGCTACATGAATTAGTTTTTCTAGAATTTTCCTAAAATTCTAGAAAATGTCTCATTACATTCTTATGACAAAATCTTAATAGTGCATGTAAGGACATTATTAGTGCTAATATGGTAGATGTTTAATAAACTCACAAGCATGATCATAGATTTAGCACTGGAAGATGCTGGTTCTGATGAGTGAGGGGAAGCACAAAGTGAACCATTAACTTCCAGTGAGGAAAGGATAGTATTAGCAATGTCTAATCTGGGGCCATCTGGTGAATGACAACCTAGGCATAATACTTGAGGTCACCGAATTAAATAGGAATGCAGCCTTTACTGGGACATTGTTTAGACACAGGTTGTTAAGCCAGGAAGAGGGTGCTGAGGATTTGCTTGTTGCATTTGGCATGTGAAGGAGGTCTGCATTATTTGGAAGACACAACCATTCAATTACTTCTGCCACATGAGCACAAAGCAACACCAGTACAACTGCAGGGGAGTTCCCAGTAATATGCATACACACTGAGGGGAGGAAAACCCTTTTCGTATTTTGCCTCTAATGTTATTCTCATAGTGTTGAAAAGATGCAGGTAATTTTCCAGAAGTCTAACAAAATATGCAGAACAGAACAAAATATGAGCGACTGTTCTGTGATTACCAGTGTGTCTGAATGAAAACAATTGGGCAGGGACCAACATTTGCTGGTAGAAATGGGCATTTATTCATGTTCCGACTTGCAGAGACTAATCAGCTTCTGGTCCTTGGATGTCAGTGAAAATACGGTGAAGTGTTTGATGTTGTTTGATGGAGAGCTGGAATGTTCATGTACCATGAAAATTGATGCCTGTGGTGGTCTTCATCTCCACTGGTAATGCACTTAGATATATTCCTGACCCTGAAGATCATAAGCTTACTGGTGAGCTTTTGCCTTTTCAATGGTGGGTTTTACATGGGTATCATATTTGTTATGTTACTGGACTAGTAATCCAGAGCTGAATGACTGGAGACATGAATTCACATTACAACTCTACTAATGGGAGAGTTAAATTCAGTTATTGAAACACATCAGAAAGTTAAGAAAAATAGCATCGGTTATAGCTCAAAACTAATAAATTGTTATGATATCTGTTTCACTTATTCACTTGAACTGGAAAATCTGTTGTTCTTGCCCATTCTGCCATGTATGATTCAATTGAGCCAAAGAAATGTGGTTGACTATTAACTACTCCAGTGTAGATGTAGAGTTGGACAGTGCTAGCCTTACCAGTAGATACCTGCATCCTCTGAATAAATACATTAAAGCCCACTGCAGTGGGCCTACTGCGTGGAGTGATGCCTGTTGTGAGCCACATGCTTTTGTTCCCTTGGACTGTCCTTTTCTCACGTTCCTCCTTGAAAAGGTCCAGAATGACTTCTAAACCCATGCATCTGTTCAGAAATGTCAAGTTTTGAAAGGACTGCCCTTATCATTCATCAAAAGTACTTTTTGTTTGTAATTCTTCCTCATGCCAAGACTGATCTTACATGAAATATTTAATGTTCAACCTGGCTTTGTAACTGTGGAACTATATATGGAATCTCATTATTTGCTAAGGTGTTAAAGAGAGCCAGTATATATTTTAGAATCACTTTTAACTATCTATTATTCGAGATGAGGGTGATGGAAATGGACTTGTGCTCACTATGGGTACTCCATTCAGCTGGTCAGTAGCTGCAATGGGAGACCAAATAAGAATACCATGTGCAATAGACTTGAGAAAACAGATTATCCAACCAGCAGACTGAATTAATGTCTGAACAAGAATTTCAATCACATTGCTCATGCTAAAAAAAATGTGTAACAGTAGTTAGCTTTACAACTTTCTCTTCCGCTGAAGTATCCCCTTTTCATCAAACCCTAAAATGAAGGAATGTCTAATCATTTTGTTTTTGTAAAGAAATCCTTTTAATGTATTTTCCTACTTACACAATTCACAACAAAAACATCACATTCTAATTCCGGCTGCGTTTCCTTTCCATGAGACCTGAAGAGAATGATCGAAGCATAATGATTGTGAACTTGCATCACACAATGAAAGATTAATTAGCACTCTCACTACTTTCAACTGCCTGGCACCAGCCCACAAAGGAATATAGTGTACCATTAAACCCATCTTTTTCAGCACTTTACCTAATTAATTTTTAATGTATGATGTAAACTGAATACGTTGAAAGCCCATGAGATATGATTGACATCCAACTTATGAAGTAAAATATAATTCACTTGTGACTTTGCTTATGAGTATTCAGATCAACCACGTTATCAGATATAAATCATATCCCCCAGGTCTATCTAATGTTTTCATTAGACATATTAAGGCAACAGCATAGGAAAGAAAACCATAGAAGTGAAAATCCGCTTCTGATGACTTCATGTTCAATGCAAGTGCACAAAGCAGCTCCCAATGGCTGCTTGTTGGTCTCATAAATAACCAAGTATGCTTGAAACTAGCCTTTCTCCAAAAGGCAACAGTCTTGTACAGCTGAGGACCTTGAAGCTGTAGGAAATATGAGGAACCTGGTCAGAATCAGCACCTGAAAATCACGGCTCCCACGCCTGCTCCAAATGCCCCAGCTCCAGAATGCAGAGCAGCGACACAAAGCGGTAACTCATTCCAGACCAAGAAATGCACATTTTGCCTTCTCCCCACCGGCCTCCTGAAGAGAAACGAGAATCACTCGGCATTAGCCCTGATTGCCAGAGCTGATTGTACAGATAGTTCCACCTACCACCTTATTTTCCAGAGTGGGACCATTCACCCTCAACCTTCTTCCTCAACAAATATATGCCCTCAGTGGAATGGGCAGTGAGGATACAGCACCAGGTTGTTCAGGGAATACCCAGCAATTATACATATAACTACTGGCAGTTTCTTGTACTAAGTGGCATTTTCATATGTGCTGGGACTTTGGGACTTGCAGGGTGATGTGGCACTTATGCTGAGGAATTTGCTCAAACATCCTGTACCAGTGAAGGAGGATGGCTCTAGGAACTATGCTGTTCATATTTTTTAATGGTTTGGGTTTACTTAATGGATTTTTCAAAATGTTTTTAAGCAGTGCTACATGTTTAAGCCACTTTATATATAAAAATATAGTTTGAAAATTTTTAGTAGCAAATTACTCTTGCTGGTATTGGGATGTTTCAGAACTTTTTGAAAATAGTGATCGTGTGTTGATAGCCATGACTGCCAGATAAAGTGGGTGTATGGCTTAGCCAGCTGTTAAAGTCTTTAAAGCTGTTTTGTGGATGGGGTTTGGGATTTGTTTGCCCACCATGTCCTGTGCTTAGCCCCAAAACCCAACTCCCCCTCCCCCACCACCTCCCAGGCATAAAACTTTACCATTAGTGATGGGGTAACCATGGCAGTGGAAGTTGATACCACTCAACCTAGATAAAATAAGCAAAGGGATTCTCCCTCAGTCAGAGGGAAAATTTAGCTTACACTGACAGTAAAATTTACCTTATAGTTTCACAGGATTTTTAACACATATTTCCAGATAAAGATATTGATTGCTACCAGAACAGGAGTCAATTTTACCAACTGGTACCATGGAGTACAAAGCCCTGTAACAACATACAAAGTAAAACTTTGGGTTTCCTTGCAGATAATGCAGGATAATATAAACTGCCACTGTTGATTGAGAGTAGATTTTCTAAACTCTATTTTTCACAGCAGCAAATTGGTCCAAGGTGTTGGACAGCAGACTATGTGCCTGAAATTTTATTGTTGTTTCTTGCCTGTTTCACCAACAACATTGAGGAAGATCCATTCTTCTTATCCATCTGTCCCTTAATCATTTCCTGGATGGAGATAATGCAAGTCTTAGACTCAGCACATATAAAAAAAGATAATAAAACACCTGTTGGTTATTAATTATGTATTGTAGAACTGGATTGTTAGTGATTGTTGCACACTGGCCATCCAGATTAGATGGAAGAACACTGATTGATTTACAATGACCACATTTCATTTCTAGCAATTAAATGGTTTTCTTACTTTTAGACATATTCCATGACAGGCTCATACACGATAACAATGCTCCATTAGCACAAAGCTAATATTCCTTCAGCTTTTACATCATGGCAACTGAAATGATCTACTCAAAATTCTTTGGCTGGGTTACAGCCTTTCAATGTATTTAATCTCTCTTGTAAGATCGTAAGAAATGGAAATTAATGGGCAGGTTTGGAAATTTATTCCAGTGTACTTTAAATCTTTTTTTGTATGATTTGTAAGTTTAACCATGTTTATTATGTGTAGGTTGATTAATTACATTTTAGGACTATAACATAAGCTTCTTTAATAAATTGTCAGGTATGTCCCCACACCAGGTGATATTGAAAAATACAAGGCATACAAAGGCTCTCAGTCTGATCTCCATATTGTTGACCAATATATGATGGAGGTAGGTGATCTTATTTAACCATTTCAGTCATATTAAGTGATGTCTTGCACAACTTAAGTTTCTGAACAAATATTTAATTACAAAACTGATTGTAGATTATAAGAAGAATCAGAATATTGTTTGCATCACTGGAATTCTTATTGTTGTGTACAATAGGAACTTTACCTGTGTATTGTTTGTCTTATTGGAACAGTGTTGAATGAATAATGTGTGCCTGTTAGTGGATTCCTTGAGTTGTTATTTCTCTCTTGATAATTGAGAGGAGCGGGATAAAAGTTTCAAAGGGGTTCCACTTCTTGGAAAGTTTCTTTCCTTATTAAGTTATTTCTAGGGGATAGAAGCAGGTTTTATGTTACCTCTCACACATGCTGAAATACTTACCATTTTAGGTTCATCATAATGAAACTTGGACACATGCTAAATTACAGGGCGAGAGTGGTAAAACTGGTGTGCATTCTCTGGAATGTTTCCACGCAGTATTGATTTTTGAACATTGTGCTGATGAAAATCGATTATATCCCAAGTGGATCACAGTTGTATTTTTTGTGGATTGAATCATGCCATCTTGAAAATTCCTTCAGCCATTTTCGGTCATGAACTAGCTTTCAGGAATGATGTAATTTCTGCTACAGAACTATATGGAATAATGCATGCCTCATGGAATGGTCCTTTGGAATACTGGCTAAGAAATTTAGGCGCATTGTCCTAAGGTGCATTTGTTGTTGGGTCTTCTCAGTAGAACCACATTTGAATAGAACTACTCTCCATGCAGGTCCTAGTCTGTGCTTGGAGCTCCATTCTGATAGATTCCCTTATTTACCTCTTGTGTTCCCAATCCATGGTACAAACTGCAACACCTCTCCACAATCCTCTGATCACACCCAACCCCCACACTCGCTTGATCACCTACTCCCCAAGTCCTGAATTGCCCCTCAATTCTGCTTCCACTTGAGGTCCCAATACCCTAATCTAGGCAGACTGAGTCACTAGTCCAATCCCTAACCAAGGACTGAGCCTCAACTCCCTACTTTTGTCTATGGCCGTCTTCCCTAACAACCCCTGGGCATATCACAATCTCACACTAACGTGAGATTTTCTTCTGCATATTCTGCAGTGTTAATTGGTAATTGGTTTATTATTGTCACACAAACTGAGGTACAGTAAAATCAACTTTGTTTTGCATGCCATCCATACAGATCATTTCACAGTATCAGTACATCGAGGTAGTACGAGAGAAAAGCAATAACAGAATGCAGTGTTATGGTGCAAGTGCAGTGCAGATAGACAATAAGGTGCAAGGCCATGACGTAAGGAGTACAATACCTGTCTGTCATTCTTGACTGCATTTTGCTCACAAAACTGCATTTTGCTCACAATCAAATGGTGATTGACATGCCATGCACCAACTATTTAACGCTCCTTCCTCAGCATTGGTGAATTTTTTGGCCACTCTTTCTGCTGGTTTTGAATCCAGGGTGAGGGGTTATTCTATGAAAAGCAGAACCAGGCTTTCTGAAAGAGGAAATTAGAAACATTTCTACATGCAGATGGCAGTAGAAGCTTGGAATTTTCTTGCATCAGCAGCAGTTGATGCCGGAACACTTGTTAACCTGAAATTAATAGATTTAATTAATTGAAGGTATCAAAGAATTTAGGGAAAAGGTCGGTCTGAAAGCTGAGAAACATTGATCATGCAGGATATCAGGGGCTCTCTAATTGAGAGAACTTCCATAAGGATCTTGCAAAATAAATTCCCCAATGCAAACCATCCTCTCTTTGCAATTACTAACAACAGCATAGTACACTTATAATCATAAAATCATGTTGTCCCATTGATAGATTTCTTTTGTGGGGGACCTGATTGGACATTATTAATGCTAAGCACATCCATGGTTTAATTCACCAAATGTATAAGTGCAATCCAAATTCTGGGCAACAGTGTTCAAATATCAGCCAGCCATGATTTAATTGAATGACAGAGTGGGCTTGAAGCATTAAACGGACCTCTCTCCATTCCTGGGTAGTGGGGGGAATGAGGCTCATTAGAACATAAATACTAGTATTTGGGCTTGTGGTCATGTTGTCTTCTGATCTATAGATCTTATGCAATTGTATGATTTCCCTTTCAGCGGCACAGTAGCGTAGCGGTTAGCGCGACGCTATTACAGCACCAGCGATCGGGATTCAATTCCCGTCGCTGTCTGTAGGGAGTTTGTATGTTCTCCCATGTCTGCGTGGGTTTCCTCCGGGTGCTCCAGTTTCCTCCCACATTGCAAAGACGTACGGGTAGGGTAATTGGGTTTAAAATGGGCGGCGCAGACTTGTTGGGCTGGAAGGGCCTGTTACCACGCTGTAAATAAAAGTTAAAATTTAATTTAATTTAAATTAGAGAAACTTGTGATCAACAAGAATGAGACTGATTGTAAATTCATTTGAACTAATGGAAGTGCTTTATATTAGAATGAAATTAATCTCAATAGGTTTCACCTCTAAGCCAAGTGAGAGAGCTTTATTCAATGTGAGTGAGATTGATTGAGTCTTCTGGCTCCCAGCCAGTGCAAGCCTCACTGTATACATCCTTTACAGAATGGTACAAAATGACACTATGGAACATTTTTTCCCCTTAGCTTTCTCCTGGTGACACTAATTCATGTTGGAGTACAGTTACATAGAAACACAGAAAATCTACAGCACAATTCAGGCCCTTCGGCCCACAAAGCTGTGCCGAACATGTCCCTACCCTAGAAATTACTAGGCTTACCCATAGCCCTCTATTTTTCTCAGTTCCATGTACCTATCCAAAAGTCTCTTAAAAGACCCTATCGCATCAGCCTCCACCACCATTGCCGGCAGCCCATTCCACGCACTCACCACTCTCTGAGTAAAAAAGTTACCCCTGACATCTCCTCTATACCTACTCCCCAGCACCTTAAACCTATGTCCTCTTGTGGCCACCATTTCAGCCCTGGGGAAAAGCCTCCGATGATCTACCCAATCAATGCCTCTCATCATCTTATATACCTCTATCAGGTCCCCCCCTCATCCTCCATCACTCCAAGGAGAAAAGGCCGAGTGCCCTCAACCTGCTTTCATAAGGCATGCTCCGCATTCCAGGCAGCATACTTGTAAATCTCCTCTGCACCTTTTTTATGGCTTCCACATCCTTCCTGTAGTGAGGTGACCAGAACTGAGCACAGTACTCCAAGTGGGGCCTGACCAGGGACCTATATAGCTGCAACAATACCTCTCAGCACCTAAATTCAATTCCACGGTTGATGAAGGACAATACACCATATGCCTTCTTAACCACAGTGTCAACCTGTGCAGCTGCTTTGAGCATCCTATGGACTCGGACCCAAGATCCCTCTGATCCTCCACACCGCCAAGAGTCCTACCATTAATACTATATTCTGCCAACATATTTGACCTACCAAAATGAACCACACCACACTTATCTGGGATGAACTGCATCTGCCACTTCTCAGCCCAACTTTGCATCCTATCTATGTCCCTCTGTAATCTCTGACAGTCCTCTATACTATCCACCACACCTCCAACCTTTGTGTCATCCGCAAACTTACTAATCCACCCCTCCACTTCCTCATCCAGGTCGTTTATAAAAATCACTAAGAGTAAGGGCCCCAGAACAGATCCCTGAGGTGTACCACCAGTCACCGACCTCCATGCAGAATATGACCCTTCAACAACCACTCTTTGCCCTCTCTGGGCCAGCCAGTTCTGGATCCATATTGCGATGTCCCCTTGGATCCCATGCCTCCTTACTTTCTCAATAAGCCTTGCATGGGGTATCTTATCAAATGCCTTGCTGAAATTCATATACACTACATCTACTGCTCTCCCTTCATCGATGTGCTTAGTCACATCCTCAAAAAATTCAATCAGGCTCGTAAGGCAGCACCTGCCCTTGACAAAGCCATGCTGACTATTCCTAATCGTATTATACCTCTCTAAATGTTCATAAATCCTGCCCCTCAGGATCTTCTCCATCAGCTTACCAACCACTGAGGTAAGACTCACTGGTCTATAATTCCCTGGGGTATCTCTACTCCCTTTCTTGAATAAGGGAACAACATCCCCAACCCTCCAATCTTCTGGAACCTCTCCCATCTCCATCGATGATGCAGAGATCATCGCCAGAGGCTCCGCGATCAACTCCCTCGCCTCCCACAGCAACCTGGGGTACATCTCATCCGGTCCTGGCGACTTATCCAACTTGATGGTCTCCAAAAGTTTCAGCAGCTCCTCTTTCCTAATATCTACATGCTCAAGCTTTTCAGCCTGCTGCAAGTCCTCATTACAATCACCCAGATCTTTTTCCGTAGTGAATACTGATGTAAAGTATTTATAAAGTACCTCCGCTATTTCTTCCGGATCCATACACACTTTCCCACTGCTGCCCTTGATAGGCCCTATTCTTTCGCATCTTATCCTCTTGCTCTTCATGTACTTGTAGAATGCCTTGGGGTTTTCCTTAATCCTGCCCGCCAAGGCCTTCTCATGGCCTCTTCTGGCTCTCCTAATTTCCTTCTTAAGCTCCTTCCTGTTAGCCTTACACTCTTCCACATCTCTAACATTACCTAGCTCTCTGTACTTCTTGTAAGCTTTTCTTTTCCTTTTGACTAGATTTATTATAGCCTTTGTACACCACGGTTCCTGTATCCTATTGTGACTCCCCTGTATCATTGGAACATGCCTATGCAGAACTCCACACAAGTATCCCTTGAATATTTGCCACATTTCTTCCGTACATTTCCCTGAGAACATTTGTTCCCAATTTAAGCTTCCAATTTCCTGCCTGAGAGCCTCATAATTCCCCTTACTCCAAGTAAACGCCTCTCTAGTCTGTCTGTTCCTATCTCTTTCCAATGCTATTGTAAAGGAGATAGAATTATGATCACTATCTCCAAAATGCTCTCCCACTGAGAGATCTGACACCTGACCAGGTTCATTTCCCAATGCCAAATCAAGCACAGCCTCTCTTGTAGGCTTATCTACATATTGTGTCAAGAATTCTTCCTGAACACACTTAACAAACTCCACCCCATCTAAACTCCTCACTGTATGTTCTAGTTCTGCCAGCTATTGGTTCCTCAGCAAAGTACCAGTTCCTAGTGCATAAGACCAGGCAAAAACCTATTTGCAAGAACATTACCAGGTCCATTTTCTTTGCTAATCTCCACACTTGCATCTCTTCTAAACTTCGATTACCTTGCACAATCATCTCTTTTGTCACGTGACCTCAACTATCACAGACTTTACATTCCCCCTCTCCACTTTCTCTGCATCATAAAACCTATTATTTCTCCCATTATTGCCAGTTGTCTTGAAAGTTCACTGTGGGATGGCACGGTGATGCACCAAGTAGAACCACTGCCTCACTGCTCTGGCATCTGGGTTCGATCCTGACCTTTGACGCTGTCTGTGTGGAGTTTGCATGTCCTCCCTGTGACCATGTGGGTTTCCCCCAGATGCTCTGATTTCCTCCCACATTCCAAAGATGTGTGGGCTGGTAGGTTAAATGGCTGTTGTAAATTGCCCCACCCATCTATGTGAGTGGTAGAATCTTGCAGGAGTTGATGAGAATGTGGGGGAAATAAAACAGAATGAGTTTATGTGGGTGTTTGATGGTCAGTGCAGACTTGGTAGGCTGGAGGACTTTTTTCCATGATGTATGATTCTATGATCTGATCTCTGACTCCTTTGGGCTAATCTTGTCTGGTCCTATTTCCATGTACAGAGGTCATTGGATAGGCATCCAGAGTGGAAAAGTTGATCACCAGCCTTGTGTTGGTGATGTAAACACCAGTTGTAGTGGCCATTTAGGATATTGTGTAGCAAAGTGGTGCCACATAGCTCTAGTGACCTTGGTGCAGTTCTGACCTTGGCCACTGTTTGTGTGGAATTTGCACCTTCCATGACCATGTGAGTTTCCCCGGGTGTTCCGGTTTCCTCCCACATCCCAAAGCTGAGCGGGTAGGTTAATGATCTTCACTGTAGGTGGAGGGCAGGAGAACAGGCATGCGAGAAAGAATAGGTTACAGGGAAATAGGTGTGGAAAGGGACTACTGGGATTGATCTGTGAGCCAAGATGGACTTGATGGGCTAAATGGTCTCCTGCACTGTTCTAAGAAAATATAAATATAATAAAAAAAAATCAGCTGTCATTACCACTGTTCAGAGGGGGGCTGATAAATAAATGCTGGTGGGTGGATATCACAAGGTAATGTATGATGACTCGAATGAATTGTAACTCTGTGTATCAGAATATACAGACTGGGTTTAATGAAAATACTACCAGTAATGCTGAGGTTTCAATGATATTTGCATTAAAGAATTAGATGATAAACTCTTACATTAAGTGCTTCATCAGCCATGTTATCAACATTACACTTCCTCTACAGATGTGCAACATTCCTTATCTGAGCCAGAGACTGGATGTTATCCTTGCCTTACGAGAATATCCAGAAACTATTAATGACCTTCAGCCAGTAAGTACAGATGTGCAATAATAATGACAGTGCTCATGAAATAACAGACTAGTGATCTCTACTAACTTGTACTGCTTTTAAAGAAAAAAGACTCGTTTCTGCATCAAACTTGAAGATAAGAACTGAGATGTTCTGTTATTTTATGGGACATAAATTAGGTAATCCAGAAACACAGGGCTGGAAATTGAAAATTTCTCTACTGGATACTCCAATCTTCCATTCACCTTAACCCCTTGATGGTGGAGTGTTCCACAGATCCCATCTGGCACCTGTCCATTATATCTTGCAGGGTTTACCTGTATGAAGCAGGTTTCCTTGCTGCACATAGGCCAATATGATTCTTGTGGCAAAGTGAGCAATTGCTATTTGAATTAGGACCCCACAATGCAGGGATAGAAAACCTTTCAAAGCCAGGTATCTCCATTCAGAACAGCCCATACCCCACCTCCACAGAACATGGATTAGCAAGCCATCAAGTATTTTTGGTGGGCACTGCCTTTCATTACAAAGCAGGAACTTGCACTCATCTTGAATATGCCAAACATAGAGGACACAGGTGGTGTATAATAGAATCACTGTGCTGCAGGCAAATGTCACTGGACTTCCAGTGGTGCAAGAATCTCCTCAGAATTTCTCATTATCTCAAGATCCAGATGGGAACTGCAAACTAACAGGGATGACTTTACATTCAGTGGTAAATGAACATCATTAAACATGCATGGACTCTTGGACCTTCACATTACAGTGTGTAAAAGGTAGAGAGTTAAGTCAACATGGTGTCCCCTACAATGGAATCTGGAGCCATATGTTAAGGGCACATAGTAGAGTATCTCCAAAAATAATCAGACTGAAGAATCTTTAATGAGAAATGCAGAATCAACACGAGAATGAGTTAGAACATTTAAATGTATGTGAAGCCTAGTGGTACCCGGATTTGATCCTGACCTTTGGTACTGTCTTTGTGGAATTTGTACATGCTTCTCGGCACTGCGTGGGGTTCTGCTGGGCTCATTGGTTACTTCTCACATCCCATAGATGTGCAAGTAGGTAAATTGTCTACTGTATGTAAGTAGCAAAATAATCAGAGGGAGTTGATGGGTATGCATGAGAGAATAACTTGCTGGGCTTCAGGGAAAATAAGGCGTGGGATTGCTCTGTTGGGAGCTGGCATGGACCCAATGGGTGGAATGGCCTCCTCTGTCATAAGAAGTAAGTTGAACTACTTCTAGAGAGTGATAAAAAGCAATGGCTAAGATCAATGGGATTAAATGAGGACGATAAAGAATGAAAGATAGAACATAGACCATAGAACAATACCACACTGGACAGGCCTTTCAACCCACCATGCTGTGCCAATCTTGATGCCAATTTATATTAAATGTCCTCCTCCTGTGTATCATCCATAGCTCTCCATTCCCTTCATATTCATGTGTCTATCTAAAAGCCTCCTAAACTCCACCAAACTGCCTGCTTCCATTACTGCCCCAGTAACCCATTCCAGACACCTACCACTCACTGCATTTTTAAAAAAAAATTGCCCCTCACATTGCCTTTATACTTCCCTCCTCTAAACTTAAAAGCATGTCCTCTGGTGTTTGACATTTCTACCCTGGGGAACAGATTCTGACTGTCTCCCCGATCTATGCCTCTCATAATTTTAAAAACCTCTATCATGTCTCCCTTTAGACTGCACCGCTCTAGGGAGAACAACCCAAGTTTGTCCAACCTTTCCTTATAGCACATACCCTCTAATCCAGGCAGCATCCTGGTAAACCTCTTCTGTACCCTCTCCACAATCTCCACATCCTCCAAGTGCGGTCTGACTAAAGTTTTACATAGCCGCAGCATGATTTCCTTACTCTTATACTCAACAACCCTACTACTGAAGGCAAGCATGCCATATGCCTTCTTTACCACTTTAGCCACTGGTGTAGCCACTTTCAGTGAACTACAGACCTGGGCCCCAAGATCCCTCTGAAATTCAATGCTATTAACCGGCCTCCATTACCTGTATACTTTCTCCTTTCATTTGATCTACCACAGTGCAACAGCTCACATTTGCCTGGATTAAACTCCATCTGCTACTTCTCTGCTGATATCCGTAACTGATCTATATCCCACTGTATTCTTTGATAGTCCTTAACACTGTCCACAACTCCACCATCTTGGTGTCATCTGCAAATTTGCTAATGCACCCATCTATATTTACATCCAAATCATTGATATATATCACAGATAACAGAGGTCCCAACACCGATCCTTGCAGAACACCACTGGTCACGGACCTCCAGCCAGAATAACAGCCTTCCACCCCTACTCTCTGCCTTCTATGGGCAAGCCAGTTCCGAATCCAAACTTGCAATTCACCCTGGATCCCATGCACCTTTATCTTCTGAATCAACCTACCATGAGAGACCTTGTCAAATGCCTTACTAAAGTCCTTGTAGATAACGTCCACTGCCTTTGCCTCATCAAGCACCTTCGTCACCTCCTCAAAAAACTTGATCAAGTTTGTAAGGCATAACCTGACCTGACCTGCCCAAAGCCACACGGACTGTCCTTAAGCAGGCCATGCCTTTCCAAATGTACGTAAATTCTCTCAGTATCCTCTCCAATGGCTTCCCTGCCACTGATGGGAGGCTCACTGGCCTTTAATTATCTGGATTATCCCTATTTCCCTTCTTGAACAAAGGAACAACATTTGCTGCTCTCCAGTCCTCCGGAACCTTGCCTGTTGCTAGTGAGGACACAAAGATCCTTGTCAAAACCCCAGCAATCTCCTCACTTGCTTCTTTCAATATTCTGGGATATGTGCCATCAGGCCCTGGGGACTTATCCACCTTAATGCTTTTCAGAAGGCCTAGCACTACTTCCTCCTTAATCTTAAAATGTCCCAGCATATGAGTTTTCTATATTCTCCAATTCCTTCTCCTTGGTAAATACTGACACAAAGTACTCATTTTGTACATCAGCCACTTGCTCTGACTTGAAGCACAAATTCCCTCCTTTATCCTTGAGTGGACCTACCCCCTCCTTAATTATCCTCTTTCTCTTCACATAGGTATAAAATGGAGACAAAAATACTGCAGATGCTGGAATCTGGAGTAATACACAGAAAGTGCTGAGGAAACTCAGCAGGTCAGGCAGCATCTAAAGAGGGAAATAAACAGTCGCCGTTTCAGGCCAAGACCCTTCATCAGGACTGGAAAGAAAGAGGGCAGAAGCCAGAATAAGAAGGTGGAGGGAGGGGGAGGAGCACACACAGGCAGGGTATAGGTGAGATCAGGTGAGGTGAGTCTAGGTGAGATGGGTAGGTAGGTGGGTGGGGGAGGGGGTAAGATGTAATAAGCTGAGAGATGTTAGGTAAAAGAGGCAAAAGGCTGAAAAAGAAGGAGAGGGCAGTGGTCCATGGAATAAAGGATGGGAGAGGGGAGGAGAGGAGATGGGCAGGTCATCAAGGCGGGGGAAGGGAGCCACACAAATAAGGGAAGATAAAGGAGTGAGGGGGAGGTGAAGAAAAAGAAGGGGTGGGGTCACCAGAATTTAGAGAGATCGATGCTGAGGCCATCAGGTTGGACACTCCCAAGGCAGAATATGAGGTGTTGCTCCTCCAACCTGCGCCTGGCCTCAACGTGGCAGTAGAGGAGGCCATGGATAGACATGTCAGTATGGGAGTGGGATGTGGAATTGAAATGGGTGGCCACCAGGAGGTCCTGGCTTTTGCGGCGGATGGAGAGAAGATGCTTGACGAAGCGGTTTCACTGATGTAGAGGAGGCTGCACCAGGAACACCAGATGCAATAAATGACACCCTCATACTCACAGGTGAAGTATTGCCTCACCTGGAAGGATTGTCTGAGACCCTGAATGAGAGAGGAGGTGTAGAAACAAGTGTAGCAATTGGTGGGGTTGCAGGCATAAGTGCCAGGAGGCTCATCTATGGGGAGGGATAAGTGGACAAGGGAGTCGTGGAGAGAGCAATCCCTTTGGAAAGTGGAGAGAGGGGGTGAGGGGGAGATGTAGCTAATGGTAGGATCCCTTTGGAGGTGTTGCAAGTTGCAGAGGATGATGTGTTGGATGCGGAGGCTCATGGGGTGGTAGCTGAGGACAAGGGGAACCCTGTCCCTGTTATGTCAGTGGGGGGAGAGGGTGAGGACAGATGTGTGGGAAGTGGAGGAGATATGGTTAAGGGCACCGTTGATGGTGATGGAAGGAAAACCCCAGTTACTGAAAAAGGAGAACATCTCTGATGTCCTGGAATGGAAAGCCTCATCATGGGAACAGATGCGGTGGAGGCAGAGGAACTGGGAGAAGGGGATGGTATCCTTGCAAGTCGACAGGGTGGGAAGAGGTGTCGTCAAGGTAACTGTGAGAGTCAGTGGGTTTGTAGAAGATGTCTGTAGTTAATCTGTCTCCAGAGATGGAGACAGAGAGATCCAGAAAGGAGAGAGAGGTGTTGGAGATGGACCAAGTGAATCTGAGGGGAGGATGGAAGTTGGAGGCAAAGTTGATGAAATTAACGAGCTCAGCACGGGTGCAGGAAACAGCTCCAATGCAGTTGTCAGTGTAGCAGAGAAAGAGTTGGGGGTGTTACCGGTGTAGGCGTGGAATGTGGACTGTTCCACGTAGCCGACAAAGAGGCAGGCGTAGCTGGGGCTCATGCGAGTGCCCACAGCTGCACCTTTAGTTTGGAGAAAGTAGGAGGAGTGGAAAAAGAAGTTGTTAAGGGTGAGTACCAGTTCTGCCAGAGGGAGGAGGATGGTGGTGGAGGGGAACTGGTTGGGTCTGTTATCGAGAAAGAAACGGAGAGCCTTAAGGCCTTCCTGATGGGGGATGGAAGTGTACAGAGACTCGACGTCCATAGTGAAATGAGCTGGTCAGGGCCAGCGAACTGGAAGTTGTTGAAGTGATGGAGAGCACGCGAAGTGCCACAGGCGCAGGTAGGAAGGTACTGAACCAAGGGGGACAAAATGGAGTCAAGGTATGAGGACACAAGTTCAGTGGGGCAGGAACAGGCAGAAACAATGTATCTACAGTTGGGTTTGTGAATGTTGGGTAAGAGGTAGAAACGGGCAGTGCAGGATGGGGGAACTATGAGGTTGGAGGCTGTAGAGGGGAGGTCTCCGGAGGCGATGAGGTCAGTAATAGTGCAGGAGACAATGGCCTGATGCTCCTTTGTGGGGTCCAGGTTGAGGGATAAGTAAGAGGAGGTGTCCAAGAGTTGACCTCTGACCTCGGCAATGTAAAGGTCAGTCCGCTAGACTACAACAGAACCACCCTTGTCTGTGGTTTTGATGGTGAGATTAGGATTAGTGGGGCGGGAGTGGAGGGCAGTGCGTTCAGAGGGGGTGAGGTTGGAATAGGTGAGGGGAGTGGTGAAGTTGAGATGGTTGATGTCCCATCATGGATATCAGAAGTATAAAATGCTTTGGGATTATCCTTGACCCTGCTCGCCAAGGACATTTGATGGCCCTTTTGGCCTTCCTAATCGCCTGCTTGAGCACTTTCCTGCTTTGTTTATCTTCCACAACAGCCCAGTCTGTGTATGCTTTTTTTTCTTCCTGACTAAATTTAGGACCTCTCAGGTCATCCAAGATTCCTTTACCTTACTATCCTTGTCCTTATACCTTACCAGAACATGCTGGTCCTGAGCTCCGCTCAGCTGGTCGTGAAACAGCTTTCACATATCAGATGTTGACATCTTTGACAGCAGCTGCTCCCTATCAACCTCCCTTAGCTCCTATCTTATCCTGTCGTAATTTGCCCTTCCCCAATTTAGTACCTTCCCGCAAGATCAAATTTCATCCTTACTCATAACTATCTTAAAACACAATGAGTTGTGGTCTCTTTTCCCAAAATGTTCACCCCCTATCAGGTCTGTCACCTGGCCTGGCTCATTTCCCAAAACTAGGTCCAGTATGTCTTCTCCTCTAGTTGGACTCTCCACATACTGTTTCAAGAACCCCTCTTAGATGCACTGAACAAATCCCACCCCATCTAATCTGCTTGTATTAAGGAAGTTCCGATCAATACTAGGGAAGTTAAAGTTCTGTTGTTTCTGCACCGTTCCATAATCTGTCTCGGTATCTGTACCTCCACCTTTTGGCTATTGGGTGGCCTATAGTTTAATCCCATCAGTGGAATTGCACCTGTCCTATTTCTGAGCACCACCCAAGTTGCCTCTGTCAATGAGCCTTCCAGTCTGTCCTCTCTGAGTACTGCTGTGACATTCTCCCTTATCAGTAGTGCAACCCCCTCCACCTCTTTTACCTCCCCTTCTATCATGTCTAAAACAACAAAACCCAGGAATGTTGTCCCTCACGCATCCAGGGTTCTATAGCGGTTAGCGTAACACTGTTACAGTGCCAGCGACCCGGGTTCAATTCCCGCCGCTGTCTGTAAGGAGTTTGTATGTTCTCCCCATGACTGCATGGGTTTCCTCTGGGTGCTCCGGTTTCCTCCCACATTCCAAAGATGTACGGGTTAGGAAGTTGTGAGCATGCTATGTTAGCACCGGATGTGTGGCGACAGTTGCGGGCTGCCCCCAGAACACTCTACGCAGAAGATGCATTTCGCTGTGTGTTTCGATGTACATGTGACTAATAGAGATATCTTGTATCTTATCTTAATGGCAACAATATCGTAATTCCATGTATTGATCCAGGCTCTCAGTTCATCCTCCTTACCCATAATACTCCTTGCATTGAAATAAACACATCTCGGCCCATCAGTCCCACCGTGTTTATTAGCCTGTCCCCTGTTGTCCTGCCTTTCAGTCTTACTTGTCATATCATCTTTCTTGCCCTCAACTGTTGCCCTGCTGCTGTGATTCCCATCCTCCTGCCACTCTAGTTTAAACCCTCCCGAGTAGCACCAGCAAACCTCCTGGTGAGGATATTGGTTCCCCTCCAGTTCTGACGCAAACTGTCTTGTTTGTACAGGTCCCTCCTGCCCTGGAAGAGAGCCCAATGATCAATAACTCTGAGGCCTCCTTCCTGAACCAGCTCCTTCACCACATATTGAACTGCACCTTGTATCTATTTCTCACCTCACCAGCACGTAGCACGGGAAGTAATCCTGAGATTACAACCCTGGAAGTCCTGCTTTTTAACTTTGGACCAAGCCCCCCAAGATCAGTTTACAGGACCTCATCCCTGCTCCTGCCAATGTCATTGGTACCTATATGGACCATGTAGGTCCATAAAGGTACCAATGTAGGTCTGGCTGCTCACCCTTCCCCCTCAGAATGTCCTGTACCCGCTGCGAGACATCCTTGACCCTGGCACCAGGGAGGCAACGCACCATCCTGGAGGCTTGATTGCGGCTACAGAAATGCTTGTCTGCACCCCTCACTGTTGAGTCCCCTATCACTATCATTATCGCTTATTTTATTAAAATAAAACCTTTTTTTATTTTAACTTTTAACTTTTTGTAAAGTCTGCAGTAATAATTAAAGTCCAAGGAAATAAGACTTCACACTTGCAAAAAGTGTATTCTTTGCCCAAGGGTTTGTTTTGAGTTGGGAAGACTTGCCATATCTTTAAAAATTCACTTCACATTTGGATGGACAAAATGTAACTTTTCTGCTGTGTTTATTAGGTGCCTCCTGATTAAAAATCACAGCTTCACACCACTGTACGTTCTTTAATCCTAAATTTCTCAGCAAGGTACCTGTGCATTGAGGCTTGCAGGGAAACAGGGAAATTGGACCATAGCTTTTCATTTCAGTATTTAACTGCACATGCTGGTGCCAGAAATTGCTGTCCAATTTATTTTTTAATAATGGTCAGCAACTCCATTATTATGCAAAATCCAGGGCAGTGTAAACAGCATTTAACTATGAAACCATACAGGTTTAAAGCATTTAGTATGGACTTCAAAAGAATCTGCACAGAACTGCATGAAATCACTTATAAATCAAATCAAATAAAAATAGATTGCTTCATTTAAAAGCATGTTCAGTTTACCAAGAAGGGAAAAAATACTCATATAAATCATTTAAAATTAGGTCACTGTTTCCATCACAGCTGACTGATCCCTTCGCCTGAAATGATATATTGGCAAAAAGTTCTGATCTACGATATGACCTAGATTTCCCACTGCGGTTTTGTATGCTTGACTGGGATATTTGTCTGAATTTAGGGAACCTCTCTCAGGCATTCCACCTGCACTAATAGGTGGGGTCAAGGCAGTTTAAAGGGGTAGATGTACCCTTCAGAAAATGTGTCCTGGCTACAAGGAATTGCCAGTGTTGTTCATCTCTTCATTAATCTGGTTCATTGGCAGGCATATGGTAGAAGGGATTGCAGATGATAACTGGAGGTAGTGCACTGCAAGTAATCCATCAGCCTAGTTTTACACATTTTCGGTACAGGCGTACTGTGGCAGCAGTGTGTATTATCTGCACTGTAGATTGTACAGGATGTGCTGCAGCAATTCACCACAGCTTCTTCAGCATCATTGCTTGGGTGGCAGAGTGCAACAGCTCGCAGAACTGCTTCCTCACAGCTCCAGCAACCTAGCTTCAATCCTGACCTCTGGTGCTGTTTGTATGGAGTTAGCATGAGCTCTCTGTGACCCTGTGGGTTTCTTCCAGGTTTCTGCCACATTTCAAAGGTGTGTTGGGGGGTAGGGAGAAGCAGTGCATTTGGTGGGTTAATTGGTGTTGATAAATTACCCCTGATGTGTATGTGAATGGTAGAATCTAAGAGATGTCGATGGAAATGTGGGAAGAATAAAAAGTGGGACTAGGGCAAATGGTGCTTGATGATTGGCACAGACTTGGTAGGCTAAGGGGCCTGTGTGTGTGTGTGTGTGTGTGTGTCTGTGTCTGTGTGTCTGTGTCTGTGTGTGTGTGTCTGTGTGTGTCTGTGTATGTGTGTGTGTGTGTGTGTGTGTGTGTGTGTGTGTGTGTGTGTCTGTGTATCTGTGTGTGTGTGTGTCTCTGTGTGTGTGTGTGTGTGTGTCTGTGTATCTGTGTGTGTGTCTGTGTATCTGTGTGTGTGTGTGTCTGTGTGTGTGTGTGTTTGTCTGTGTGTGTGTCTGTGTGTGTGTGTGTGTCTTTGTATCTGTGTGTGTGTGTGTGTGTCTGTGTGTGTGTGTGTCTGTGTATCTGTGTGTGTGTGTCTCTGTGTATCTGTGTGTGTGTCTGTGTGTGTGTGTGTGTGTGTGTGTGTGTGTGGGGGGGGGGGGGGGGGGGGGTATCTGTCTATAACTCTATCTTCCAAACTCACAACTTTTACCATCTGGAATGTCGAGGAAAGTAGCTTAGAAGTATACCATCACTGGCTAAATTCATCTCCAAATCATCTTGAATCAAACACTCATCATGGGTTCTCCTGTTTCTGTACTGGCATGGTGCAGATGCATGGGAACGGTCTTCCTGGCCACAACCACAACCGCGCCCCAGTCCTGGAGTCATGCACCAATCACAGTGAGAAAACAGTTGCCGTGTTACTGAACCTCTGCTCTCCAAAATGTCCTGGTAACCCTTGAGACGATGCAAGGCTGGGATTGATGCCTTGCCTACTGCAAAAAGGTATCAGAGCTTTTATTTGCCTCTGATACACAGAGATATTTGAAAACATTCTTCTGAATAATAAAAAAATAAAAAACTAACTGCAAGATAACACTTATTTGTTAATTTTCATAATCTTATTCCCAGGGTAGGAGAGTCTATAAACCAGAGAGTTTAGCTTTAAGGTGAGAGGGGAAAGATTTAAAAGGGATCTGAGAGGCAACTTGTTCACACAGAGGGTGGTGGGTATGTGGAATGAGCTGGCAGGGGAAGCTACAGAGACTGGTGCAATTGCAACATTTAAGACATTTAGGCAGGTACATGGATAGGAACAGTTCAGAGGGATATAGGCCAAATGCAGGGAAATGGGACTAGCTCAAGGAGACAACCTGGTCGGCATGGATGAGGTGGGCTGAAGGGCTTGTTTCCGTGCTGTATGACTCTATGACTCTATAACTCATTGTAAAATGAAGAAACAATTAAGAAAGTTAAAATATAGTTAAATAAAATATAAACAACTGAACTTACATTTTCTATGGTGGTAACTCACTCAAATGCTGGGGATCCCAATCCTACACCTATCTGGATCACAGAGGTGAACTCCTTCAGGTAATGCTGGATAATCCCTGTATGATTGGGCTAGACTCCATGTGATGTCCAGTGATTGAGTGGGCTATCAACATACTATCAACTCAGCTCACCCCACATTTACGGCAGGGTTCAGTTTGGCTCAATATTCCTTCATTACCGTTGAAACAAAATTCTGGAGCTCCCTGCCTAAGAGTGTTGGAAGCATCTTCACCAAATACAATATCACGATTATACTTCTGACGGCCTAAGTTTCTGTGAGTTGTAATGTTTTACCATAATCAAGGCATATATAAATGCAAGTGGTCATTGTTCAAGATGCTGGCCCACCACTGGCTTACCAAGGTCAGCTAGGGCAGACACTAGTGTCGGCCGTGTCAGTGACACCGATATCTCAAGATTCAGATGGACAAAGATTAATTTAGTCTCCCATTCCTTGGTGTTTCTGACAACTGAGTTTCTAGCAATCCTGGAAAATTTATGAAACTCTATTGCAGGCCTTTGACATGAAAAATGTATTCCTAAATTCTGTTCTATCAAATATCAAACCCCTTGACGTAAAACAAGCCATTTAGTCACATTGGGCAAATTGTCTGACTGAAATCAGCAGGAAACATTTGCATTACTAACTGAAGTTGTCAGTAATTGAAAGACTTCCCCAAATTTTTCACCCTTGGAGTTTCCCTTGTGTCTAACCTTTTATCTCCCAATAGTAACTTAAGATGGATTCCTGTGTTCAATTGTTTAAAATCTAACCACAGTGATCAAGAAACTTTGTGAATAAATAAAATAGATTATAGGCCACATTTACAAACAATGTTTAGTAATCCAGCAGTGGTTTCTCAAAAACCTTTGTGCTGGAGGATATGCGGTGACAGAGTTATGTGATGTCTTTCATCCTGATGACATTAAACAACAGCCTGTGGTAGTTAGATGTGCAGTGTATTGTCTCTTTGCTTTAGATCTTAGTCTCCTGTTGGGATACTACTCAATCAGACAGTAGAAAGAGTTCGAAGTTCAGTTGGCAAAAGAACCATTTATTCCCCTCCATTTTGGAGGCCTCAAAGGATCTAATGCTAAACCAGTTCTCTTTCCTCCTCTGTATTTAATGCATTCTTCAGAACTGACTGAATCAAGAGTAAGTTACTAATCATAGCTTGCTGATCTATTTATTTTTAATGATCATCACGACTTAATACAAGCTTTGTGGGCATTAAGAATGTGAAGAGGGGATTAGAGAATATGTTTTATTTACACAGTTCAAGTTTAACTTCTCCCCAGACTACTACACTGGTGGCTGGAGGATGCAGTTCATGCAAGTTAACTCCAAGCACTGTCATTCCGGTTACTATAGAAAGAGGCATTTAAAATACCTATAACCATATTACATCAGTGTTTTCAAGGTTTAAGTGGCTAATGGACTAAAGCTTTTGTCGGCAAGTGCATATTAGCATTATTTGGCAATACAGTGACCTTTATTCTAAATTCTTCATACACTTTTTAGGGTTGATTTGCTTAAGATAAATCCCAATAGCATATTAACACTTGTCCTTTTGTTCTCTTGTCTTGCTACAACTCAAGAGTGTAAGCCTTGGGGATCAAGTGGAAGCAATGCTGTAAAGGTGCTTATTTTCTCCCTGAAACTATCCTTCAGATAATGTAATGGAATGTACCTTTGCATTAGTTAATTTCTCCCAAGACTCAGCATAGAGTTTTATGGTCTTAATGCCATTCTCCACTTAA
Organism: Pristis pectinata; assembly: GCF_009764475.1. Classification (NCBI taxonomy): domain Eukaryota; kingdom Metazoa; phylum Chordata; class Chondrichthyes; order Rhinopristiformes; family Pristidae; genus Pristis; species Pristis pectinata. The sequence continues at coordinate 12,537,061 of NC_067420.1, forward strand.
ATTCTTTGATAAATAGGCAGTGTAGCTTTTACCCTTGGGCAGATCATCGAGTTTCTGATAAAAATTCTGCTTTGCTGGCCGTTTTCAACCTGCTTTGGGAAAAAAAGAGGCAGAATACAGCTATGGTACTATGCAAGTGTGACATGGTGGGATAAAAATCAAGGTAATGTTAGAGTTATTGAAAGCAGCGAGTGTTTCTAAGAAAGAACTGTAAGCTTCAAACATCAAGAAAATGGGTTGCTTGAGGTTGTGTTAAAACTCCAATCTTCCCACTTCTAGGTTCAGTGGAGGCGAGGCACAAAGCAGGCAGCTGTCCTGCTCCCAGGAGGCAGTTTATCCATTAAAAACGTTTAATCAGATTCTCAGTCTGATTCCACCTGATTTGCAGGTTTAACAGTGGCTGACTGTGTCGCTCGGGCACCAGGAAGCTTGGCAGCTGAAGGATAGTTTCAGGGAGAAGATAATCACCTTTACAGCATTGCTTCCACTTGATCGCCCAGGCTTACACTCTTGAGTTGTAGCAAGTCTCTGCACCCCATACAGCAAGTGCCCTGTGGTTGGGGTCTTGTTGTATGGAGAGGAGGGACCTGATACAGTGCCTCTGGTAATAGCTGCACTCTCTCAACCAGGTCTGCAATCTGCTGTGGAATCCTCCTGGCTTGACAGAAGACACGTAAACACCTGGTTGATCATCATTGTTTGGAAAAATATTGGGCTTGTTGCAAAATCAAAATCTTTACAACACAAGTCCTGAAAAATCTGGACTTCCAACTTTTCTGGCCAAAATTCCTTCACCACAAACCACTGCTGCCAAAGTCAGGCCCTTCATTTTTCATCACCAAAAAGCACCACCAGTGTCTCATTGGTGCTAATAATAAGTCAGCATCCAGCAGTTTCATAGTGGATGATAAAAACTTGGGAACATTATATGTGCTGTTCATTCATTCTCACTGAATTGATCTTTGTACCACTTGGTACACAATAGTGCACAATTTTCTACTTAATTTTGTGTTTTCAGCTCTCTCTGCCTCCATCTAAATCATTTATAAATAAACTGAAAAGCTGAGCCTCCAGTGCAGATCTTGGAGGAACACCACAAGGTCATATCCTGCCAATTTGAGCACGTACCCATTATCCCTTCTCCCTTTCCTACCACCCAACCAATTTGCTACCCATGCCAAGGGGTCAGCTTTAGATCCATGTATTCTCATAGAATATCTGTCTTGGTAGGACTTCTTCGTTCTTCAAAAGGAAAACATTCTGCACACATTAAAATCCCATCTCTCCAGCTTCACAGAATCCTTTCTGTCTTAGGATCATCTCAGGTCAGCTTGCTGTAGGTCAACTACTTTTGCTGCAGCCTTGGACAAAATATTTGTTGTCTTACATGCATCAAACCTGCCTTTCAGAAGGAGCAGATCACATGTTGGGGCCAGTGTAGATAATATTGTGACATTTATGTATTCTGAGCATACTGTATGTTCCCATAGGAAGCAATTAGTAGAAGACCATACTTTTACAGTATGTGGAGAATGTTTATATTTGACGTAAAAAGAAGACCGATGTATATAACCTGTCTGATTAATCGATTGATGTTTCTTTACTTGGGTATCAAGAATTTAAGTCTGAGTAAAGATTTAGGAAGTTGCTCTTGTTCATTTTTGTGGGGGAAAGGAACAAGACATTTTGATGGTGAAATTGGAGTTAAACTATTGAGGTTTAGTGGAAAATTTTGTGATTGGAAGTATGATTGACAAGAGTCTTATCCAGAGAATGTTCAGTGCTGCATAGGGCTCAAATACCAGGGGACATGGAAAAAAAAGAGCAAATTAGAAGCAAGGAAGGAGAATAAGAATACACAGAGGGTAAGAGACATTTGGAGTACTTTGCCAGAGAACTCTGAACAGTATTTCTCATATCAAGTGGATTCAGACATTTATTAATAAATCATGGATTATCTATCAGCTGGATGTGGTGATCTGGTTTGTAACTGAGTGGCGACAGGCATATGGGGGCAGATTTTGTTAGGATGAGCTAAGTCAAGACTAAAATTGATTGGTTTTGTGGTGTGTGTGTTTTCTGGGGATTCTTGACATCCAACCAAATCCATCTGTCACATGCAAACAAATACACTTGGAAACCTAAGCTCAAAATGAGATCTTTCCTCTTTATTCAAGGGATTCTCACAGACTGCCTCCCTGGAACTTCCTGTACACATTGTTGCAGCCTGGAGAATGGTTAGTCACATGGTACATTTCTAAAGGAAGTAACTATTATCATTCATAACCAATATTATTATTACAAGGGAATGTAAAGCTAAGGTGGAAAATAAAGTAAAAGTGCAGATCAGCTCTGATTTATTGAATAGTAGAATGCACTAGGTGCTTGAATGGCCTAATCCTGTTTCCTGCAGAGAATATTATTTTGCTTCTTCAATCTGGTTCTGAATAAAAGCCCAAGAGAAAGAGGTTTCCCATTCTTATCAACTTAGAAAGGCCTTTGAATCTTTCTCTGAGGTTATTCTCTTGATCAGTGTACCAGAGAAGTTTCACAGAGTCATACAAAAAATTAGGATAACTACTAAGTTTTCCAGTATCCAAATCTCCATCATAATACAGTGTAGTAATTAGCAGGGAGAAAACATATTTGAGTTCTGCAGATCTATAAAAACATGGAACCACTAAATAGAAATGCATTAATAATTTCTTATAGCACAGCACAGAAGCAGCCCATTTGACCCATTGGGTGTATGCCAAAGATCAAGCACTCACCTACACTAATTCCCAAACTTCCATCAAGTCCCCCCAGTTCTACCACTCATGGGCTAGGGACAATTTACATTGGCCAATTAAGCCACCAACATGCACACCTTTGACATGTGTGAAAGAACCAGAAACCCACACAGTCACAGAGAGAACATGAAAATTCCACACAGGCAGCACCAGAGGTCAGGGTTAAACCCAGGTCACTGGAGCTGCAGCTCTACTAGCTTCACCACTGTATAATATCTTATTAGCAGCTTAAAGAAGGGAGTTGTATAATTAAAAAAAGATGAAAGGCTCTGGGGAAAGAACTTAAGATTCTGATAGTACATTTAAAGTATCTGCATATGCACCACTAGATAAACAGCTTCCTCGTAATTTTTCAAACTTTATTTATACAGCACAGTAACAGGCCCTTCTGGCCCAATGAGTCTGTGCTGCCCATTTAAACCCATGTTAACCTACCCAAGTGTCTTTGGAATGTGGGAGGAAACCGGAGCACCCGGAGGAAACCCACACAGACGGGAGAACGTACAAACTCCTTACAGACAGCGGCGGAAATTGAACCCCGATCGCTGGTGCTGTAATAGCATCACACTAACCACTATGCTACCATGCCACCCCCTGTGCTTTAAAGAATTCATGTGCTTCAGTGAAACATGGTATTGCTACATCTCGTATTTTTTAAGACTGAACTCAGGGCAAGATGCTTGTTAGTGCTGATATGGCGAGCAAGAACTTTGTTGAGTTTGAAATGTTGTTACCCTGAAATAATTTTGAATTAGTTTGCAAACCCACTATGGTCCACCAAGAGTTTGCAGTAAGCAAGAGAGAGGCAAGAGAGGTCTGATTGTCTTGGGTCTGTTCCAAATTGATTATTCGGTTCTTATAGTCAAAGGCAGCATTATTATGACTAAGGAGAAATGTTTTGGTTATTCCTTTGACAAACCCCTTGAAATTGCAACATGAAATTGCAACATGCTCAAAACCCTTCATAACAAATCTGTGCGTGGTGTGATATTAAACTTTAGAATCCAGCAGCTGTAACTAAAGAAATCTAAATGAAGAAATCACATGCACAGTGTCTTCTTATTACTTCTTCTTTTGGAACCAGCTTTCTGCATTATACTGTTTTAAGGAAGGTATGTGAAGAAGTTACAATATATTCGTCTTGTTATGATGCTCTTCTAGCAGCTTTTCAGTGAATTTCCATGAGAATGTAAAGCATAATCACTCTCTGTATAGGCAGAAAATAGTTGCTCTTGTAAAAGTATATCACATCATATCTATCGGTTCCTATTGGTGAGTTTAGGAATGACAGCAAAATATTAGTAGCTCTACATGCCATTGTTCATACATCAGATAAAATGGGATCCTATTAGGATCAAAAAACAACATATTGCTGAAATGCACTGGTATGTGGACTTCATATATGTCCCATTGAAACCACAAGAAAGAAAGATTTGCATGTATGTAGTGCTTCATATTACCATAGAACCATACAGCACAAAACAGGCCCTTCGGCCCACCATGTTGTGCCATCCATCAAACCACCCTCACACTATCTAACCCTTTCCTCCCGCATATCCCTCTATCTCACATTCCTCCATATGCCTATCCAACAAACTCTTGAACCTGTCCAATGTATCTGCCTCCACCACCACCCCAGGCAGTGTATTCCATGCACCAACCACTCTCTGGGTGAAAAACCTCCCCCTGACATCTCCCCTGAACCTCCCACCCACAACCTTAAAGCCATGCCCTCTCATCTTGAACATTGGTGCCCTGGGAAGGAGGCGCTGGCTGTCTACTCTATCTATTCCTCTCAATATTTTATATACCTCTATCATGTCTCCTCTCATCCTCCTCCTTTCCAGTGAATAAAGCCCGAGCACCTTAAGCCTGCGCTCATATTCCATACGCTCTAATCCAGGCAGCATCCTTGTAAATCTCCTCTGCACCCTCTCCAACGCCTCCACATCCTTCCTATAATGCGGTTACCAGAACTGAACACAGTACTCTAAGTGTGGTCTAACTAGAGTTTTGTAAAGCTGCATCATCACTTTGCGGCTCTTACACTCAATCCCACGATTTATGAAAGCTAACATCCCATAGGCCTTCTTAACTGCTGTATCCACCTGTGAGGCAACTTTCAGTGAACTGTGAATATGAACCCCCAGATCCGTCTGCTCCTCTACACTGCCAAGTACCTTGCCATTTACCCTGTACTCTGCCCTGAAGTTTGTCCTTCCAAAGTGTACCACCTCACACTTCTCCGGATTGAACTCCATCTGCCACTTGTCAGCCCAGCTCTGCATCCTATCAATATCCCTCTGTAAGTTCCGACAGCCCTCCACACTATCCACAACACCGCCGATCTTAGTGTCGTCCGCAAACTTACTAACCCAGCCTTCCACCCCCTCATCCAAGTCATCTATAAATATCACAAAGAGTAGAGGTCCCAGAACCGATCCCTGCGGGACACCACTAGTCACTGCCCTCCAATCCGAGGGCACTCCTTCCACCACAACCCTCTACTTTCTACAGGCAAGCCAATTCCTAATCCACACAGCCAAGCTTCCCTGGATCCCTTGGCCTCTGACCTTCTGAAGAAGCCTACCATGAGGAACCTTATCAAACGCCTAACTAAAATCCATATAGACCACATCCACCACACTACCCTCATCAATCTTCCTCGTCACCTCCTCAAAGAACTCTATCAGGCTTGTGAGGCAAGATCTTCCCTTCACAAAGCCATGCTGGCTGTCCCTAATCAGTCCTTGATTCTCCAGGTGTTCATAGATCCTATCCCTTAGAATCCTTTCTAACAGCTTACCCACCACAGACGTAAGGCTCATCGGTCTGTAATTCCCTGGACTATCCCTACTACCTTTTTTGAACAAGGGGACAACATTCGCCACCCTCCAATCCTCCGGCACCATCCCCGTGGACAACGAGGACTCAAAGATCCTTACCAGCTGTTCAACAATCTCCTCCCTCGCCTCTCGAAGCAGCCTGGGGAAAATTCCATCAGGCCCTGGAGATTTATTTGTCTTGATATTATTTAACAACTTCAACACATCCTCTCTCTTGATATCTACAACCTCAAGAACATTACCCTTACCAGCACTCCCTTCCGCGTCATTAAGACCCCTCTCCTCGGTGAATACCGAAGAGAAGTATTCATTGAAATACTTACTGGGGACTGATTAGGGACAGCCAGCATGGCTTTGTGAAGGGAAAATCTTGCCTCACAAGCCTGATAGAGTTCTTTGAGGAGGTGACGAGGAAGATTGATGAGGGTAGTGTGGTGGATGTGGTCATATGGATTTTAGTAAGGCGTTTGATAAGGTTCCTCATGGTAGGCTTCTTCAGAAGGTCAGAGGCCAAGGGATCCAGGGAAGCTTGGCTGTGTGGATTAAGAATTGGCTTGCCTGTAGAAAGCAGAGGGTTGTGGTGGAAGGAGTGCCCTTGGATCGGAGGGCAGTGACTAGTGGTGTCCCGCAGGGATCGGTTCTGGGACCTCAAAATATCCCCAATTATTCTGCAGTGCAATATGGTATTCCTGCATTGCCACACTGCAATGCCAGCAGGGATTTCATTACATTTTTGCACAGAGGCAAAGGTGTGACCACCGAGTCACATCTATCACAAGGTCTAATTGGTATGCTTTCCTCAGGTTAATGGGAATCTAATTGCCCTCGTGCAGGTTTGGAGGTCCATTAGAAGGAAAAAGGAAAATGACAAGTGTGTGTTGAGTGTAGTATGGAAACTTGCATATAAGATGCTTCAAGTTGATGATACAAAACAATCAAATATACAGATAAATGCTATGCCAATGATTACCGTCCTTGGAGAGTTGAGCAATTTACATTCAAGTATTAGAGTGACTTGCATAGAAGTTTATTTTAATAGACTGGATAGCCAGTGAGTGCTTCACCTCTGAGACTGGGTTTCAAATCTCTGCCTACTCATTATAAGAACTCTGAATGAAATAGTTTGGATAATCCCAGCTGAGTTTCATGAGGTCTTGGCGGTATAGGGCTCTCATAATTATATGCTGATTTGAAATGCATTGACAGTCTTGCTCAGGGAATATTTCATGTGAAAAAGAAAAAACATTGCCGTGTTATACAGAGCTCACTATTCTGAAATCAGGAATGAAAGCATATTGAGCAGAAGTGAAAGTTTTATAGGAAAACTAACACTGCCACTACCATTTGGTAGCCAAAATTAAAAGTTAATAATCATCCAACACTGCTAACAAACAAGTGATAAAAGGACATATTTATAGATCATCTTTCAGAACCTCAGGGCATCCAGAAGTATAGTCACTGTTATAATATGATTTCCAAAGTGCCCACAACTTTAAAAACAAACTGCATCGTGCCAAATAGTAACAAATTTATAGTGACTTTAATTCTAATTAATTGAGTTTCTTTTCATTATTGTCAACTTACGAGGTGTTTACATTAACTTACATTATTGTTAACTTTTACCTCACATGGCATTTATTGTCCATCCCTAATTTCCTCTGAATTGAAGAGATTGTTAAGAATCACCCTTGTTAGTAGATCTAGAGTTGCATATAAAACAGACCGGCAAGAATGGCATTTATAACATTAGGGGGGCTTTTATGGAAATCCAGCAGTTTCAAGGTTACCACAAGCTCTTTAATTCCAGATTCATTTAATCACATGGTGAGATTCAAGATCTTTGGATGCCACTTAACCACTGGGCTCCTGTCTTCACGTGTGGAAAATGATCAATTCAAACCATTCAAATCATGATGCAACTTTGGTTGCAACCAGCAGTTAATTGGAAACCATTGTCAGAGACAAAATGTTCATTTGGGAATGTTCATTCATGGTTAATCAAGGAAAGCCAACACAAATTTGCTGGCGGTAAATCATGCCTGACTGACTCTAGGGAAGTAAAGAGATGATTCAAAAAGTTCGGTAAATGATGTATACATGGACTTTCAGAAGGCACTTGACAAAGTGCCACCAAAGAGACTTGTTAATATAATGGAAGCCCTTGGATTGAAGGAGAAATTAGTGAGTAATAAGAAATTGACTCTGTGATAACAAACAGGTAATACTGGGAGATGAAAGTTTTTTTTCCTTCATGGAGATGGTTTGGCAGGAAAGAATCCATTCCTCTTTTCATTTTTTATAAGCTATCCAAGCAAGTGTAGGGAGCAGTATCATAATGTTGCAGAAACAAAACATGAGTAATGTAATTGATAATGATGAGGATAGTTGTAGACTTTGGAATCACCACTGAATCACAGAATGGTTACAGCATGGGAAGAAGCCATTCTGCTCATGGAGTCCATGCCAGCTGAATGGAAGAGAAATCCAGCTAATCCCCCTCCCTCACTCCTTCCTTAACCTTGCAAATTACTTCCTTTCAGATAGTTATACAGATCCCTGTAAAATGGTACATTTGAATCTTTCCCCACGACAATGTATTCCAGCAGTGTATTCCTGACCCTAACTACTGGCTCTGTAAAATATATTCAACATGGCACTTATGTTCTTTTCCCAATCACTTTCATTCTGTGTGCCCTTATTCTTGATCCTTCTATCGATCGGAACAGTTTCTTGCTATCTATTTTGTCTGTACCCTTCATGATTTTAAATGCTTCTTTCAGACCCCCTTGCAATCATCTCTGTTCAAAGAAGAATGACCACAGCTTCTCCAGTCCATCCACATGAATAAATACCCCCATTCCAGCAATAATTTTGGTACATCTCTTCACAGTCTTTACATCTTTCCAAAAGTGTGCCACCTGGATTTGGACACAGTACTCCAGCTGTGCCCAAAATAGTGTTTTTGGACAATAATCAACCCTAAGGAATCTCCACTGTACAATTCCTTCCAGTTAAAAAAAAACATTTGTTACTATTCTTGATCCTGTTACTTAGCCAATTTTCTAACCATGCTGCTACATTTATTCCACGGCCTTCAATCCTGATAACCAGTCTATTATTTGACATCCTATCAAAGACTTCTTGGAAGTCCAAATCGAGCTGATCAAATTAAATCACTGATCAAATCATTGGATCGACTGCACCTGGATTTTTATGTATAATTCTTGGTACTGCATTTCAGCAAGGGTACATGGGCCTTAGAAAGCAAAGAACAGTGGTTAGTACTTCCAGCTCACAGCCCCCAAGACGTGGGTCAGACCCCGACCTCTGATGCTGCTTCTGTGGAGTTTACGTGTTCTCCCTTTGACTGGGTTTCCTCCCAAATCCCAAAGGTGTACTGGGACGTGAAATGGCTACAGCAAATTAGTGGTCTAATCATCAGGGTCTTGACTCGAAATGTCGACTGTTTATATCCCTCCATAAATGCTGCCTGGCCTGCTGAGTTCCTCCAGCATTTTGTGTGTGTTGCTCCAGATTTCAGCATCAGCAGAATCTCATGTGTCTCTCTTTTGTGGACCCAGCTCTGAATGACCTGTTCCCTGCTTTAGTATATGACTCATTGATTCCACTAAAATGATACAGCAATCTGATTCCATCTAAGGATTGTATCTAATGCTACTTTCTGTTGTAGTTAAGATTAAGAATTTTTACAAAGCTACATGTCCATTATTCATTGGATCAGTAATGCTCTGTGAACTTGAAACAGAACTTAGAACTGAAGAATTAGATTTTATTTTCCTCCATTTGCTTGAAGTTTGTAACACCATTTTTACTTTCTATTCTTGAGTTTCCTGGAAGTACAGTAATGAATTTCCTTGTGAGCTGGAACGTTCTCACTTTCCAAAGCCATAAAAATTACCAAATCTAACATTTGACAAGAGTGTAATGGAACGATTTTAATCTGTCTTGTGAAGCAATTGGCTTATTGTACATTTTATGTTTCAATTAATCTTTTTTTTCTTGCAGTACTGGATGGCATATCCAAGTTTGATCAGGTGAAACATTGATAATGAACACTAGTTTGTCAGACTGTGGGTTTGAACCTTGAGTGGCATGAAACCACAATTAACCTTTACATTTTGCTTTTGTTTCAGCTGATAAGGCAGAAAATCAAGGCATGTTCGCAGCTGCTGAACAGCAAGCTGTTTGTTTCTGTGCTCGATTATCTCTTGGCAATTGGCAACTTCTTAAACAAGAATGCCGGCAAAGAAGTGGCAAAAGGATTTTCTCTGTCATCTCTGCCGAAAGTAAGCTGAGAGCTGATCCTACATACGCTAAATGGTACAGGATCCAGGACTTTCCCATCACAAATGGAGGCACCCAGAAGTTGCACTTCATATCCAAAGAAAGTCTGAAAAGTATTTGGAATTGGGTCGAATTCATCTGGTCTCTTAATCGATGTTAATTCTAATGGCAACTAAGTTCTCTTTGATTTTATTTGGACGTAACATGAATTTTAAAAATTATAATCTTTAGGTGAAGGACTATGAATTGCAGGATCTGTGCTGGAATATTTTAGTGCAAAACATCACTAGCCTAACTTGGGAGTGAACCCAGTCTCATGTTACATTGAATTTTGAGAAATGGTATGTGATGCAGTAATATTGCTTGAGTTTCACACTGGTCAGAGAATTGCTATAACTTTAAAATTATCACATAATTCACTTTAACTTTAGCAAAAAAAGAACAGTGATACTATCAACTCTCTGCATCACCTGGGTGTGTGACTCAGAGCCATGTGGAGTCAATTGAGCACCAGTTTCAAACTATTTTTATCAATTTAACACCACCCCACCGTTAATGATTTCTTGCTGAACTGCTTTGGATAAGGATTTTTCTAGACAATTAGATATCTGATATTGTTACATTTACAGATTTTTTGTAAAACAGCTGGTTAATATAAGATATAGTGAATGTTTACTGTACATCCCAATTCTTCCATAAGGGCACTTAGCTCACTCTCATCGTGAGGTTATGGCTGGCCTCCATTGTCTTATCACTGCTTGATGACTAGAAAGTCAGCTTTTCAAAGTTCAAAATCATTGCATTCTCACAGACAGTTTCAGTCCTTTAAGAGCTGCTGGCTCTGGTTTATCTATTCACCCTGTTCCCATTATTCCACTGTCAGCTTATAAGAGAGACTTACTGAACAGGAGACCCGCCTATTAGAACAAACTAAGAATGATTGAAGAGGAGAGCACTGATCTTTTTGAGTGCACATCATTCTGCAAGCAGGTTGAAATATGGGTTTCACAGGAATACTTAAGACTTTAATGTCCCATAAACAGCATGCAGGGAGAGACTGATAAATGTCATAGCTTGTAAAGTAATGTATTAGTTGGACATGATTACAAACATTCAAGTATTTAAATCCATTTAAGGCACTTATTGCAGGTAGTCAGCCAAACAGTTTCAATTATGAATGCAATTTAAAATGTCACAATTTCTTATCTATGAGTACTTTGTGACTTTAATCAACTGTCACTGTCCATAAGTAGGAATTATTTTACTGCAATGTGCAACAAATTAATGTGTTTATGATGACATCCCCGGTCAGTATTTCTTATAAAATCATGAATGTCTTGAAAAGGGTTGATTTACAACTTTGCTGAAAACCTGGCAAAGGAAATCTCTGTGAACAATTTTATGATGTCAACTGTACACTGCAAAGAGAACAACCATTTCCTTATGTAATGCAAATGGGAAGCATTTTGTGACTCTTGCTGAGCATTTATTGCAGATTTTGAATAATTTGGATAATGACCCACTGTTTTTTAAAGAGCCGTATATTGAAGTTCAAACATTAGCTCAGTATGTAATTAAAATAAATTCCAATGTTTTACAGATTAAAATTATCTAAAGGTGTTCAGCAATCCTCTAATTTTGTCAGTCTTGTTACCCGTTATTTATAGGTAGTCCACTTGCGAGGAAAGGTCAGGACATTCACCTTACTTCATGCTCTTGTGGACCAGATAACATCACGAGAGCCCAGCTTGATAAACTTTCCCCAAGAGCTCACAGAATTTGAAGAGGTTCCTGGAGGTGAGAGGAAAATCCAAAACAAGCAGCACTTTTTGAAAATGTACAACATTGTCACAATAGCTATATTCCTGATACTGATCTGTCTCTCTTCCTTCCTAGATTCCATTAAGGGTTTGATTGCAGAGGTGGATGGTAAGTAAAGGGTTAATTTTAATATGTGAAGAGGTTTTGTGGTACTCTTTGTCATCAAGTGTCAAACTGACATGGTTGATCTTCTGAATATTATAAGAAGGATTAATGTGCATTAATCCTATGAAAATGAAAAACTTTGCTGAATTATTGCTTGGAGTTTCCATTTAGTTGTACTGGATTAATGAGCATAGTTCAAATGATCATAGAATTTTTACTGTTATTGCATTTGCTGCAACTGGAGTCTCTGGAATTTTTCTATTTTGCCCTAGTTTTGAGAATACCATACTATAAGCCTGTCCTGACCACAAAATGGGCCATGATAGCAGGATGTATTAGTCACCATTGAGAGTATCATGTTACTGGAGTCAATTGCAGACCTACAAGGATACTCTAATGTTTAAGCTAGGTGCCGGAATAAGAGTGGACATATTTTAGACAGCTTTGAATGTAAATTACTAAAGATCTAAAGAAGCTTGTCTCACAAAACTAGCCAATAATAGTGAACGTTATTAAAATCTTGTTTTCAGTGCAATAGAATCAGATACTTGGAGGATTTGTATTGTGAATATTTTTATTTTTTATTATATACATTGTCTAGCTGCCTTAATCAATTTTTCCAAGTTATCATTTCTAAATGTATTCAAATAATTTGAAAGCAATTTTTTGCCTCCAAAATTGAATTTTAGAGAGAGAGTTTAATGTCGCATACCACATCTTCAACATTAACAGCCAGGAATCCAGGCAATCTTTTTTTACCATGCTGCCTGATTGTGCTGGATAATGGTAGATTCTGCACTCAGTGGTATACATTTGAGTTTTAAAGGAAACACCTTTCAAAAGTTTTGCTTGAATTATTGTTTACACCCAAACTGGAAACTCCATGGAAATCCAAACTGAAGAATTCTTACCTCTTGGATGTTCTATTCCTATTGCTATAATATTTTGAATTAATTTCTAAGGTCAGCCAAGGAGTGTGCCTGGTATTCCTTTCTGGGTTGTCTACATGAGAGCAGGAATTGCATGAATAGGACCTCTTCCTGCATTGGATAGCTACTTTACCATTTGGCTGGTGTTTTGAAGACATTGGTGCTTGTTAATATCAAAGTTTCTAATTAAAAAGGATGACATATGAAAGGAAATAGAGTCAAGTCACTGGACGGCACAGATGCTGTTCAGGTCCAGCAACCTGGATTCAGCCTTAGTCTCTGGTGCTGTCTCTGTGGGGTTTGCACATTTCCTGCAGGTGCTCCAGTTTCCTCCCATATCCCAAAGATGTGTGGGTCGGTAGGTGAATGGACCACTGCAAATTGCCTCCAGTGTATAGGTAAGTAGTAGAACCTGGGGAAAGTTGATGGGAATATGGAGAAAAATATTAAAGGAATTGGATTGCCCCGTGTATCACCATAGGCTCAATGGCTGAAATGGCTCCTTCTATATCATAAGGAAATATGGAAAGAAGGGAGAAAAATAAGAACACCTGCTCAAATGCAGGAAACAATGCACACTGGTAAAAGCAGAGGCTGGACTAAACATCCCACTGAGATGTCTTTAATTCACTTGTTCTTTCACAGTTTTATCATAAATCTTGCTGAGATATGAGCCAATATATTTATTTAGATCTGCCCTTCTCCTCAAAACTATTTATTCCTTGCTTAGCAAATTTCAGTTCTGTCCGGGCGTTGAAATATTAAACCATTTTGTCAACTGACATATTCTTCTTTTATATCATGTATGAGCCCCTCAACCAATGATATCTCACATAAGAATCGCAAATGAAATGATGCTTCAGTAGGGCAACACACTACTTAAGGGCAATGAAATCAAATTACAATGGAGCACAGCAATTACCTTTCACAATAATCCATGGTTGACTCAAACAGCTTCAGGTTTGCTAAGTGCATTCATCATGGAAATCCGAGCATGTAGGAGTTACTGCTCTCTGGTGTAACACCAGAAATATTGCAAACTATCTGCATGTATTCTGAGGAAACTCTGGCCACACAAAGTACACGGGCCAGAGACCCTATTCTGTGAATCGCGTAATGGAATTTTATTCTGAAGCTGATCATGTGATACTTATTATGTGGTTTCTTTTATCTTTGATTTTGCTTGTGTACCTTCCGTGCAAATGATGTACAAGTGCACTGACATGCCTAGATATGCAAAAAGACATCCATTGGCATATCACAGCTGTCTGTACAGCACCTCCACAAATTCATCTGCCCCCATGCAGACAGCGTAGGCCACATGTGCATAACAAATACGGGGCATGTTTCAGTGAGACTTTAAGGAAACCTACCTTATGACAGGACCCAGCTTATGCTGTCAGCATTGGGAACACATTGCAAGAGGGTACTTAATTGCAAAAACGCTGTGACTCTTCCTCAGGGCTCCCAATGGCTGAGCAAGGGAAGGGAAGAATTAATCTGAAGTAGTATATGAACAGTTCTCACTGCACTTGTTGGTGTTTGATTTTGGTTGTATGGACTGATTCATATTTCATTACTAATGGATGAGGTGCAGTAGTGTATGCTTCACTGTTCCTTTATTTGCTTTATCTGGATGCCTTACTGGGGTCTCAGAAAAACAGAGCTAGGTGCCCTGTTGCTCTTGAGTCAGCTGCAGCACCTCATTTGGTGCACTACAGCTGAGAATGGGATCACATCACCAACACTCATGTGAGGCAGACAAAGTAAATTTCCCATTGGTAAATCTGCATTATATCCACTGTTTTGGTGATTTTATTTTAACTGTTTTGTTATTGACCCTCAAATAAGAATAATTGAGATCATGTATTTATCCCACAACAGTTTTAAAGAATGAGATGGCAAAGATCAATCTGCACAAAAAGACACTCAAGCCAAAAAACAAGAACAGCTCAGATGGGCAGTTTTACAAAGAATTGAAGGTAATTCCAGGAGAAAAGTTTACTGAAAAAGCAATGATTTAAAATGTCTGCATTGCAACATTAGGGCAGACATTGAATTTAGGAGTTCTGTCAAACACATGCTATAAATAAGAAGAATTATGTACTTAAAAGGGAATTTTTAATGATTTCCCCATTAATGTGGAATCGTAAACAATGTTATGGTTGACGTCACAAATGATCTTATTATGCCACATTAAAGGACAGGCTTCAATGAACATGATTTTTATGTGTTTTCTCTATTAATGAATAGGCTGTGAATGTTCAACGTTCATATCAAGATGAAATGTAATATTAATATCAGGGGTGTCCTTCCCTGCAATCTATCTAATATTTATCACTCAACTAACATCACTAAAGCGGATTACCTGGTGATTATCATGTTGCTGTTCATGACAGCTTGCTGTAAGCAATTTGGTTCCACACTTCCTATTTTGCAACTGTGGCCACACTTCAAAAAGTATTTCATTGTTTGTGAAATGCTTTGGGATATCCTGAGGTCATGAATGGTTTTATAGAATTGCAAATTTTTCCTTCATTAAGATTCTGTTAGCTTAGAGTATGATACAGAGCAAACTGTGTTTTGTATCTCAAACCTTCAAAAGACTGTTACTCTTATATTAATTTTTTTCAGGTTCATCTTTGTAATATTGAGACATTGATCAATGTCAATAATTCAGCTGCTGAAGCTGCCTTCAGGTCTCTCTGAAGTCCTCAATGATAATCCTCAAGATCCTTTATATATTTAGTCATTCTCTGAAGCGTCATCTGGATCTTTGACACAGAGCTCAGTCAAGGAGACTATTGTACCAGAGTCTTTCCTCATTGTGTACCACAGAGAGTACCACATTGTGTACCACATTGTGTTCCCCACACTCTTTATTGCAATGGCAGACCACAGTTTATAGCAATATAGGGAAATTTGATGGTGGGGCTGAAACTGGCTTCTTGCACTGTTGTGTAGTGTTAGCAACTATCATATCTGTTTTGTTTTATAATCACTTATCTCTTAAAGCATTAAGGAAGCTTACATTTTAGCTCGAGGAATGCAAGAATGTATACACATGCATGAGTCCAATGTCTTGGGATATGATATTTATCCAAATATTGCAATATTGCTATCCTGCCGATCAGTAGAGGCGCCATCAGCTTTGTTTAATTTTCATATAAAGGGTTTGCCTGAGTCGCAGAGGACGAGCATGTGGCACTACAAAAAGGAGAGAAATTGGGATGTGCACATTCATAATGAGTTGAGGGTGGGTGTCGCATAGGATTTGAGGTTTCAGCAAAATGTTAGCTGAATGAACACATCTCAGAGTAGATTAATCTGAGAAAGTGAAGAATGTTTTGATTTGTAAGACAATTAAAACAACAAAGAAATGCAAGCAAAAATGAATATGGTTATATGGAGTAGCCTTTCCATCTAGTCTTCTGAAAACTTGCCAGTGAAATGCTTTGAGATTAAAAACAAGTACTTTCTTGTTTTGTTTCTAGTCTGTAATTCAAAAATATGAAGAAGAATTGTCACACCTGAATAAACGATGTGATGAAATGAGGAAACTCTACAATGACATCTTGGTAATATTACTAGTGACATTTTTGATTCATTTCTAGATTGTGTGAGCTACCTTTTGTTTTTGACATTAAGCTTGAATCTGCTTCTGTTGCTGTTTTTGATAGGTCAGATTTGGAGAACCACAAGATCGAGACTCAGGAGTTATGTTCGGATGGATCTCCTCCTTCATTAAAGATTTTAGGAAAGCTGTCGCAGAACAAAACAACTGTAGATCAGAAACAGCTCAGAAATAATACTAACTTTTGTTGTAAGATGCTTTTCTTTTTCCGATGGCTTGTTCAAGTTTTTCAGAGCAGTACTGAAATTAGTCAAATTAGTAACGGTATTCCAAAATTCAATGTCCTGAAAGGTGAAATAGAAACACCAATTTGTTCATCATACTTGAAGATCTTTATCACCACATTACTTTCCTCTGTGTCACACCTTATTTGAGAGAACAAATGGGTGAAATATTCTCAAGCCTCCCATCAGTGTTATTCACATGTGCTCTCTGAGGATGCAGTACTGGATGACTCACTGGCCTATTAATTGGATGGGAATCAATTTTGTAATGGATTATAAAGCTCATTATGAAAAGATTCAGGTGTATGGTCCAGTATTCTCTTACTGTCTGGCACAGATTATGTGCGTACTGTAAAGAGAACTCACTGTAGACACAGTGGCACAACTAGTGAAATTGTTGCCTCACAGTTGCAGTGGCCTGGGTTCAGTCCTGATGTCCTGTCTGTGTGGTGTTTGCATGTTCTCCCTTTCATTTTATGGGTTTTCTTTGGGTACTGTAAGTTATTCCTAGTGTGTAGGTAGGTGGTAGAACCTGGGAAGAGTTGGTGGGAATGTGGGGAGAATAAAAGGGTTAGTGTAGGATTAGTGTTAATGGCTGCTTGGTGGTCAATGTGGACTCATTGGGCTGAAGGCCTGTTTCTGTGCTGTTTCTCTCTGTGACTATAACTCTATGACTCCAGTTGAAGGTAGCTGAGTGTTGACCATGTTTGACTGTAAAAGTATTTTTTGTGTCTGAAAGCCTTACCACACACACCAGGCACTTTTGCTTGCCAAGCCAGTATACAGCCCTTCTGCTGATCTGCAGAATACCTGAGTGAACTAAGATGGCATGCCAGTTGTATTTGTGATATGGACAAGAAGTGTCAGTTTTTGGGAAAATAATGTGGAATTATGTTCTCAATGAAAGTTGTAGGGCTTCTGTGATAAAATCATAATGTCTACCTTGAGTTTAAACTTCTTTTGTATTGATGGGATGAAAACATGTTTGATCTCTTGAACTGCTTAACATGCTGAATTTAAGTTTAGATAGTCCTGAAACTGCACAAACCTAGCTACTACACAACCAGTGATTGCCACTAATTAACTAGTTTTAGTCAGCAGGGATGGTTCATATTGGAAATATAAATGTTATCTTGTTGTGGAGATGGGGATGGTGATGTTGATGGAGGTGGGATGGAGAGAGATGCTAATGAATGCTTGATGCTTGACTATTCCAGCCAGCTGCATTAAATCATCCTTGTTGTAATATTGTTCAAAGAATTTGGGTTAAAATAATGAAAAATAGCATTTAAAACACACTGTAAAATAGTCAATAATTGATGGACCAAAAAATAAAAAGCAAAATAGTGCAAAAAATCTTCATGTTTTTCAGGTTTTATATTTATTTCTCCTGCCTTATTAGCAATGGATATTTGGGATTCAGGCAGTTATCTTTGTTCAAGAGTTTGAGTGATTGTTCCAGACAAAAGAAATATAGCTCCAAAGGACTGATTTTTAGAATTATTGAAGGTGCCACTGACCAACTGTGAAAACCTTGATTCCCCAAGTCTACATGATATCCACCCACATATCTCTTAACTTAATATGATTTGTGTTGTCATTTGTAGTTGTAAATAGCTCCTTTCTCCAGTCAGGCTCATATAACTGGCCAGGGTTTCTGGTTTGATCACACACTGTTATCATATAAGTTTTATTGCTTTGTACTTGATTGGTCCTTTGGAATTGAATGTGTCTTTTATGCAACTGTCATCTTACCTACACCTAACATCTTATCCGAGTCCCAAATCCCTTGTCATTCTATGCCTGTGCATGCATCTATTTACCTGTCTGCCCTTTTGATAATACCTTTGAGTGCTGCCCACTATAACCCATCTGCTGACACTTTTATATTTTACCTGCTAACTGCACTTAGAAACTTTTATTCTAAATAGTCTGTTGGTGCCAGATAATGCAGACGGTTAGGCTCTGCTATCTCAGTAATGGAACAGTTATTGGGCAAGCACAGCCTACAGTTTAGCTATTTGATGAGACAAGGAGAGAATTACTGTGAGGAGGTGGATGGAATATAGAAAAGGAATGCTTCCTGCATTGTGATAGAAATGTCCGGAATACTGAGGGAAAACTGAAATCCTGTTGCACAGTGATTTGGGGGAAGTAGGGCTGAAAGACAGAGAAGGTGACACAGTGATTTGGGGGAAGTAGGGCTGAAAGACAGAGAAGGTGACAGGGAAAAAAAATCAGCTTCAAATGTAATTGATATTCCCCATTCCTTTTTTCACAACATCAAGGTTCTATGCCTCCAGTGGCTTACTTTAGAGTCCATTACAAGGTTGGGACTGAATCTATCTGGATCTGCCTGGCCCCCTAGAGCCTGCACTTACTTGGGCTGGATGCAGAGGGCTGAATGAGCTGAGTCCCTGCATCTGGGTGATGAGTGGTGAGTCATAGCGAGGCCTTAGTAACGAATAGGCCCCTAGGGTCTCCCTGACAGCTCAAAAGTTGAAACTAACAACTGAAAAGAAAATTCTGAAGCAATATGTTTTTTTTATTTGATCCATGTTAAAACAAAGAAAACATTAAAATAAAAGAAGTAAGAAAAAATAAATATCTTACATTTTTGCTCCTAATTTCCAGGTGAATTTAAATAAATAAAGATGTCAGCTGGCATAAGTTGAGATGGCAGATTTTGTAAAGCGATCCAAGCACAAATAGACTCCATCAGATTCTGCATGAATTCCATAGATGGAATGGACTCTGTATGTCCCAGACTTAGAGGATCTAGGTATGTCCTGGACTTACTTCTCTGGGATTGGCTGAGTGCTGACAGTTCTCTTTGGAACAACTGACTGCAGCCAACTTGTTCTGACCTATGGAGTTCATAGTCCTTATCCTTACATTATTTCTGCTCCATTAACCTACTGATATAGATTTTGTTGTAGCTATGTTCCACATTTACATCTTTAACTGGGTGAGTTATTTGACATAGGACACTGGCATTCAAAACACGGGAGAGATGTGGTCACCAGTTGTATTCACCATCCTTCCATTGAAGTCAAGGGGAACATGTGTGGCTGTGAACGCAACAGATATGATGATGGTGCAGTGGTTAGATTACTTGTAACCCAGAGGCCTGACCTAAAATTACAGAGACCTGAGTTAAAATCCCACTGGGGTGGCAGCTGTGGTAGTTATGGAGTTTCTATTGTTAATAATCTGGAATTTAAATTAAAACTAGCCAATAGTCCAGATGACTACAAACATACCTGATTGTTTTAAAAATCTATCTAGTTCATAAATGGAGGAAATCTGACTTCCTTACTAGATCTGGTTTGTATGCGACTCCTGACCTACTGATGTGGTTCCCTCTTTAATAGTAAAGCCAAGCTCTCAATTCAATGGGAAATTAGGGATGGGCAGTAAATGCTGTCTTTGCCAGGGACATCCGGATCTCAAAAACTGAATAATAAAAAAAATGTGGCTAATAGTTTCACACATGTTTAACGTGAGTGACCACAAAAGAAGTCTTTCCTCCTGTATCCCTCTCATAATTAACATTTTTCATGACTGGCCATAAAATATCTCAATATCCATTCATCTGCTCCAAGAACAATGGGATCAGCACTCTAGCTCTTTGGGTCAGCCAGTAAATCAGAACATTGGAAAGGATATATTGGCATTGGAGGTTGTACAAAAGAGATTCACTAGGCTAATTCCCGAGATGAGAGGGTTGTCTTATTATTAATGGCTAAAGAAATAAGATCTTATATTCTCTGTTGTTTAAAAAAATGAGGGGTGATCATATTGAGACACATAAGATCCTTATGGGACATGGTCCCACTGGTGGGAGGACTTCAAACAAGGGTAGGTGTTTACAAGATTAGGGGGCGATCATTTAAAACTAAGGTGCATAGGAAATTCTTGTAACAGAGGATGGTGAATCCCTAGAATTTTCTATCCAAGAGGGTTGTGGAAGCCAGATCTCTGGGGATATTTGAAGAGGAAGTATTATTCTTTAAAGATCAGGGAATTGACGGCTATTGGGAAGAGGAGCTGAGGACTGGGATACAGCCAGGATTATATTGAATGGTGGGGCAGGCTTGAGAGGTCAGTGGCCTACTCCTGCTTCTATTTTCTTGTTATTCTGAATGTGGGGCTGTTAGTGATTGGTCATTTCAGCTCACAAGCTTAAGTTTTAAGGAATAATGCAGGTGATTTATGTGAAACGATTTTCTAATCACAATTTATTGCACTGTGACAAAATCAATTGCAAAGCAGTCATTAGACCCTGACTTTTGTTCTGGTTTTGTAACTAAGCCTGCATGGATGAATTTTAAAGATTAATAGAAAGTTGGCCTTTCAAGGAGATGGGAAAACAAAAGGGAAGATAATTATGTTCCATTTGTGAAGAGCCTCAATCAGGCTCAATATGTTTTGGAAATGGCATCATCGTCTTGGAGGGGTTACAGCACAGATTCACCAGTGGGCTATGTAATGAGAGATTACATTAATTTATGCAATAATAAGCTAGTATTCTCTTGAGAATGAAGGGTTGATGACTGATTTAATGGAGTGTTTAAACCAATCCCTGGGTTGGTGAAATCAGGAGTAAAGGGATGTAAAACTAAAAGCATGTGAGCAAAATCAGGAAGGAGTTTTCACTCAAAGGGTAGTAGAAAAATAGAACTCATTTGACCCCATGGCCTGTGGGTCAATTGAAGCTAATGAGATTGAAATTTTTAGCAGACAGAGCTATCAAAGGAAAATGAGGAAGTAAGGCTGATGTTCAGATCAGCTGTGATCTAAATGAATGGCTGAGCAGGCTCAGAGCCTGAATGCCCTGCTCCTATGGAGTAAGTCTATCCCCCTGAAAAATATTAAAACCTGAAACCAAACCTCAACCTGCATTTCATTTTAAGCCCGGCTTCCAGACAAGAGTCTGTCCTTTGAATTCTTTAATGAGTCTGCACGTTTTAGATTTTAGTAGCTTTTCAAATTCATCAGTTGAGTTGGAAAACTGAAAGTTGAACAGAGGTACACAGGACCAGATCCATCAGGTAAGTGCCCTTCCAATGCTGCTTGTGAACCCAGAGAAGCAGAAATGTCATTGCATATCAAGGAGAGTGGCTTCCTGATCCATGCTCCACACCCTCCCTCCTCTCTACTTGAAGCCTTCTCTAGCAGCATTCCTGCTTGGCAGCCAGATGGCCTCAGGACATGGCTGCTGCTGGTAGAACAAAAGAAGGGTGCAGAACATGTTCATCTATATCCCTTATAATTGTCTACATTTCCTCACCTGTTCTAAACTTTATCCTTGACCTCCCATGTTTTTACTTTCAGATTGATCAGGCACTCATAAGTATAAAAGTTGAGTGTGTTTAGCACATAGCTCATTAGCATTTCTGCCTCAAAATTTGTACTCAAGAGTCAGAACTATCAATAAACAAGTTGAATCCTCAAGTCTGAAACTAGAGTCTTAAATTGAACTATGCAAGTTATGTGGAGAGATTTAGTAACTTTAGACTGGGAAACTGAAAGATATGACTGAACAAAGACAGTAGGAAGAATTTAAAAAATAATTCATAATTAGCAATGAACATATATTTCCTCAAAATTCCAGTGGCCAATTCCATTAAGAGTCGATTAAAGTAAGACGTATATAAGGTTATGAAAAAGAATAACAAGCCTGAGGATTGGGCGCATATCAAAATTTATTCAAGGATGTTCAAGGAGCTGATAAAAAGAAGACAGATTGAGAGTAAAGAAACATAAAAAATGAGAGATGGGGAGATGTAACACAGAATGTGAAACCTTTTGGTATGTAAATAGGAGGGACTGGCAGAAGTAATTTTGGATCCTTTACATGCAGAAATGCAAAAAAATAAGAGGCGAAATAAGGAAATGAAACCTATATTTTGTATGTCTTCCCAGTAGGAAATAGAAGACATGGAAATGTCAGGAAATTAAACAATAGAGAATGAGGAACTTAAAGAAATAGAAATAAAATCAGTGAAATGATGGACAATAGGCTGGGCATGATGAGCTAAATCTGAATTGATAAGGGGTTTAATGCAGGACATTTAGATTTGCAAAATGTGTCTGAAAAGATGCAGCACAAAACAATATTACATAATCTTGGCACTCGTGGTCTTGGGTTAAAATATTAGCATAGAATGAGAGTTGGTTAGAAAGCAGAGAGCGAGAATAAATGGATCATTTTCAGATTGGAGGGCTATAACTGATGGGATACTGCAAGAATCAACATTTAGGCCTCAGCTATTTATAATCTGTAATCAATCACTTAGAAGAGGGAAGTAAGAGAAATATCTCTAAGTTTGCTGATGATGCAAGAGTAGATGGAGTATTCAAAGAGGCAGCAAAGAGGTAGAAACCTGTTAAGTAAATATGCAAGAATGCACCAACTGGAATATGGTGTAGTTGTATACTTTGGTGTGAAATATAAAAGAAGATTTGTTAAATGTTTAGAGACAAATTATTCAGAGAGCCTCAGGTGTTCTAATGCAAAAATCATTGAAATTTAAAATGCTGGTACAGCAAACAATTCAGGAAACAAATGACATGTAGCCTTTATTTCCCAAAGAAACTGGGGTCAAAAAGTAATGAAACATTACTACATTTATATATACCTGGAGCACTAAGTATTGTTTTGGTTTCCTTAAGTAAGGAGGGAGACATTAAACTGATTCCCAGAATAGAGTAATTGTTCCATGATGAGAACCATAGAACCATAGAACCATACAGCACAAAACAGGCCCTTCGGCCCACCATGTTGTGCCGTCCATCAAACCACGCTCACGCTATCTAACCCTTTCCTCCCGCATATCCCTCCATCTCACATTCCTCCATATGCCCATCCAACAAACTCTTGAACCTGTCCAATGTATCTGCCTCCACCACCACCCCAGGCAGTGTATTCCATGCACCAACCACTCTCTGGGTGAAAAACCTCCCCCTGACATCTCCCCTGAACCTCCCACCCACAACCTTAAAGCCATGCCCTCTCGTCTTGAGCATTTGTGCCCTGGGAAGGAGGCGCTGGCTGTCTACTCTATCTATTCCTCTCAATATTTTATATACCTCTATCATGTCTCCTCTCATCCTCCTCCTTTCCAGTGAATAAAGCCCTAGAACCTTAAGCCTTTGCTCATATTCCATACGCTCTAATCCAGGCAGCATCCTGGTGAATCTCCTCTGCACCCTCTCCAATGCCTCCACATCCTTCCTATAATGCAGCGACCAAAACTGAACACAGTACTCTAAGTGTGGTCTAACTAGAGTTTTGTAAAGCTGCATCATCACTGCGCGGCTCTTAAACTCAATCCCACGATTTATGAAAGCTAACATCTCATAGGCCTTCTGAACTGCTCTATCCACCTGTGAGGCAACTTTCAGTGAACTGTGAATATGAACCCCCAGATCCCTCTGCTCCTCTACACTGCCAAGTACCTTGCCATTTACCTTGTACTCTGCCCTGGAGTATGTCCTTCCAAAGGCTACCACCTCACACTTCTCCGGATTGAACTCCATCTGCCACTTGTCAGCCCAGCTCTGCATCCTATCAATATCCCTCTGTAAGTTCCGACAGCCCTCCACACTATCCACAACACCGCCGATCTTAGTGTCGTCCGCAAACTTACTAACCCAGCCTTCCACCCCCTCATCTAAGTCATCTATAAATATCACAAAGAGTAGAGGTCCCAGAACCGATCCCTGCGGGACACCACTAGTCACTGCCCTCCAATCTGAGGGCACTCCTTCCACCACAACCCTCTGCTTTCTACAGGCAAGCCAATTCCTAATCCACACAGCCAAGCTTCCCTGGATCCCTTGGCCTCTGACCTTCTGAAGAAGCCTACCATGAGGAACCTTATCAAACGCCTTACTAAAATCCATATAGACCACATCCACCGCACTACCCTCATCAATCTTCCTCGTCACCTCCTCAAAGAACTCTATCAGGCTTGTGAGGCAAGATCTTCCCTTCACAAAGCCATGCTGGCTGTCCCTAATCAGTCCATGATTCTCCAGGTGTTCATAGGTCCTATCCCTTAGAATCCTTTCTAACAGCTTACCCACCACAGACATAAGGCTCACTGGTCTGTAATTCCCTGGACTATCCCTACTACCTTTTTTGAACAAGGGGACAACATTCGCCACCCTCCAATCCTCCGGCACCATCCCCGTGGACAATGAGGACTCAAAGATCCTTACCAGCGGTTCAACAATCTCCTCCCTCGCCTCTCGAAGCAGCCTGGGGAAAATCCCGTCAGGCCCTGGAGATTTATCTGTCTTGATATTATTTAACAACTTCAACACATCCTCTCTCTTGATATCTACAACCTCGAGAACATTACCCTTACCAGCACTCCCTTCTGCATCATCAAGACCCCTCTCCTTGGTGAATACCAAAGAGAAGTACTCATTGAGAACTTCTCCCACTTCTGCCACCTCCAAGCAAATTCTCCCACCTTTGTCTTTAATCGGACCTACCTTTACCCTAGCCATCCTCCTACCCTTCACATACGTGAAAAAGGCCTTGGGGTTCTCCTTAACCCTACTAGCCAACAGCTTTTCATGTCCCCTTCTAGCTCTTCTCAGCCCTTTCTTAAGTTCCTTCCTCGCTACTCTATATTCCTCACGGGCCCTGTCTGAACCTTGCTGCTTATACCTTATGTATGCTACCTTCTTCTCCCTAACTAGTCGTTCCACCTCTCTCGTCACCCACGGTTCCTTCACCCTGCCATTCCTTCTCTGCCTCACCGGAGATTCAGTAGACCAGATCTTTATATCCTGATTTCTGGAAGAATGAGAGGTAGCCTCATTAAATGAAAGTCATTCTTGAGGGTGTTGATAGGGTCATTGCTGGGAAGATGTTTCCCCTCGCTGTGAAGTCTAATGCCAGAATAAGTATCTGACCACTTGGGACAAAAGTAAGGAGAAATTTCCCCATTTTGAGAGGTTAATCTTTAGAAATGCAGAAAGTTGTGGGTGCTCACTCACTGAATATATTCATGACAAAAACCAATAGTTTTTGCATACTAAAAGAATAACATATGATAGTGCTAGTGTTGGATGTGTTGTAGAGGATTGGCCATATTGAATGATGAATTTGGCCTGATGTCAAATATTATTTTCCTACGAATGCATCTAGCATTATATAACATACCATGATATGGTATGCATTTTCATTAACCAGTTATTAATTAATGAATTATTCATTGCATATTATGAATTGGAATGCCACATCCACTTATCATTGAGACTTGCTACCAATTTACAGCTTGTGTTCAGAGCTCTGTTTTTTCCTGTCACCTGTCTGGTGGTATTACTTTGATTACAAGACATAACAGCAGCCTAGAGTTGCCATTTTGACTTGCCTAATACAGGTCCTCCCCAGGTTATGACAGGGTTTCAGTCCTGGGAGCCAATCGTAACCCAAACAGTTTGCAAGTCTGAAATGCAGCCGCCCAGCAATATATTTAAATAAATACATACGCCAACCAAGGGCAGCATGCAGTTAAACCAGGGTGTTTAACTCAACCATTCATATATTGCTGCGAACTCAGTTCCCACCCGGCAGAAGGTGGCTGCAAGCCTGCAGCAGCCGGCAAATCCATCCCTATCCATCACGGTAGTATAGTAGTTAGCGTAACACTACTATTACAGCACCAGCGACTTGGGTTCAATTCCAGCTGCTGTCTGTAAGGAGTTTGTACATTATCCCTGTGTCTGCGTGGGTTTCCTCTGGGTGCTCCGGTTTCCTCCCACATTCCAAAGACGTACAGGTTAGGAAGTTTGGCACCGGAAGCGTGGTGACATTTGTGGGCTGCCCCCAGAACACTCTATGCAAAAGATGTATTTCACTATGTGTTTCAATGTACATGTGACTAATAAAGATATCTCATCTCCCAAACTTGTTCATATGTAGGGGCTGAAAATAAATTGGGCGTTCATGACTTGGGTTGGATGTGTAACATATTGCCACCAGTGACAGTGTATCTTCATGCAGTGAGGAAAGATTGTGTCATTGGTAAAATGAAAGTGAATGTTAAGTCTTTATTTAATAATAAAATTATGGATAACAGTCATTTAAATTCTTCAATTCTGTTTATAAAGCACACTTTATGATGCTGCTTTGCTATAATGCATTCATATTGCACATCAGAAGGTTGTTTGTGTGCATCATTTGTTAACAAATTTGCATTTGCACCAAATGATCGCATAAAATTGGAGCAAAAAAAGAGCTTCTGGAGGCAGCACCTGTGGAGGGAAATGGACAGATGGCATTTTGGATCAAGACCAATCATCTGGATTGAAAGAGTAGAGGGGAGAAAGCCAGGAGTAGGTGGATCCGGGTGCGGAGGGGTTAGAAACATAGAAACGTAGAAAAACTACAGCACAATTCAGGCCCTTCAGCCCACAAAGCTGTGCCGAACATGTCCCCACCCTAGAAATTACTAGGCATACCCATAGCCCTCTATTTTACTCAGCTCCATGTACCTATCTAACAGTCTCTTGAAAGACCCTATCGTATCCGCCTCCACCACCGTTTCCGGCAGCCCATTCCATACACTCACCACTCTCTGAGTAAAAAACTTACCCCGACATCTCCCCTATACCTACTCCCCAGCACCTTAAACCTATGTCCTCTTGTGGCCACCATTTCAGCCCCGGGGAAAAGCCTCTGAATATCTACCCTATCAACACCTCTCATCACCTTATACACCTCAATCAGGTCCCCCCCTCATCCTCCGTCTCTCCAAGGAGAAAAGGCCGAGTTCCCTCGGCCTGCTTTCATAAGGCATCCTCCGCATTCCAGGCATCATCCTTGTAAATCTCTTCTGTACCCTCTCTATGGCTTCCACATCTTTCCTGTAGTGAGGTGACCAGAACTGAGCACAATACTCCAAGTGGGGACTGACCAGGGACCTATATAGCTGCAACAATACCCCTTGGCTCCTGAATTCAATTCCCCAATTGATGAAGGACAATACACCATATGCCTTCTTAACCACAGAGTCAACCTGCGCAACCGCTTTGAGCGTCCTATGGAATCAGACTCCAAGATCCCTCTGATCCTCCACACTGCCAAGAGTCCTACTATATTCCACCAACATATTTGACCTACCAAAATGAACCACTTCACACTTATCTGGGTTGAACTGCATCTGCCACTCCTCAGCCCAACTTTGCATCCTATCTATTTCCCTCTGTAACCTCTGACAGCCCTCCAAACTATCCACAACACCCCCAACCTTCGTGTCATCCACAAACTTACTAACCCACCCCTCCACTTCCTCATCCAGGTCGTTTATAAAAATCACAAAGAGTAAGGGTCCCAGTACAGACCCCTGAGGTACACCACTGGTCACTGACCTCCACTCAGAATAGGACCCTTCAACAACCACTCTTTGCCTTCTGTGGGCCAGCCAGTTCTGGATCCACACTGCAATGTCCCCTTGGATCCCATGTCTCCTCACCTTCTCCATAAGCCTTGCATGGGGTACCTTATCAAACGCCTTGCTGCCATCCATATACACTACATCTACTGCTCTCCCTTCATCAATGTGCTTAGTCACATCCTCAAAAAATTCAATCAGGCTCGTAAGGCAGGACCTGCCCTTGACAAAGCCATGCTGACTATTCCTAATTGTATTATACCTCTCCAAATGTTCATAAATCCTGCCGCTCAGGATCTTCTCCATCAGCTTACCAACCACTGAGGTGAGACTCACTAGTCTATAATTTCCTGGGCTATCCCTACTCCCCTTCTTGAATAAGGGAACAACATCCGCAACCGTCCAATCTTCCGGAACCTCTCCCGTCTCCATCAACGATGGAAAGATCATCGTCAGAGACTCCGCAATCCCCTCCCTCGCCTCCCACAGCAACCTGGGTACATCCCATCCGGTCGCGGCTACATATCTAACTTGATGCTTTCCAAAAGTTTCAGCACCACCTCTTTTCTAATATCTACATGCTCAAGCTTCTCAGGCCACTGCATGTCCCCACTACAATCCCGTAGATCCTTTTCCATAGTGAATACTGACGTAAAGTATTCATTAAGTACCTCCGCTATTTCTTCGAGATCCATACA
Organism: Pristis pectinata; assembly: GCF_009764475.1. NCBI lineage: Eukaryota > Metazoa > Chordata > Chondrichthyes > Rhinopristiformes > Pristidae > Pristis > Pristis pectinata. The sequence goes on from NC_067420.1 coordinate 12,565,832, forward strand.
CACTTTCCCACTGCTGCACTTGATAGGCCCTATTCTTTCGCATCTCATCTTCTCACTCTTCACAAACTTGTAGATCGCCTTGGGGTTTTCCTTAATCCTGCCCGCCAAGGCCTTTTCATGTCCCCTTCTGGCTCTCCTAATCTCTTTCTTAAGTTCCTTCCTTTTAGCCTTGTACTCTTCCAGATCTCTAACATTACCCTGCTCTCTGTACCTTTTGTATGCTTTTCTTTTCCTTTTGACTAGGTTTATTATAGCCTTTGTACACCACGGTTCCTGTATCCTGTCATGACTCCCCTGTCTCATCGGAACATGTCTATGCAGAGCTCCACACAAGTACCCCCTGAATATTTGCCGCATATCTTCTGTACTTTTCCCAAAGAACATCTGTTCCCAATTTAACCTTCCAATTTCCTGCCTGAGAGCCCCTTTAATCCAAGTAAACGCCTTTCTAGTCTGTCTGTTCCTATCTCTCTCCAGTGCTAAGGTAAAGCAGATAGAATTATGATCACTATCACCAAAATGTTCACCCTCTGAGAGATCTGACACCTGACCAGGTTCATTTCCCAATATCAAATCAAGCACAGACTCTCTTCTTGTAGGTCTATCTACATACTGTGTCAAGAACCCTTCCTGAACACACCTAACAAACTCCACCTCATCTAAACCCCTCATTGTCTGGAGATGCCAGTCGGTGTTTGGGAAATTAAAATCCCCCATCACAACAACTCTGTTATTCTCACACCTTTCCAGGATCTGCTTCCCTATCTGCTCCTCAATAACCCTGTCACCATTGGGCGGCCTATAAAAAACACCCAGTAAAGTTATTGACCCCTTCCTGTTCCTAACCTTCACTCACAGAGACTCCGTCAACAATCCCTCCACGACGTCCATCTTTTCCGCAGTCGTGACACTATCTCTGATCAACAGTGCCACTCCCCCACCTCTCTTGCCTCCCTCCCTGTCCTTCCTGAAACATCTAAAACCCGGCACTTGAATCAACCATTCCAGCCCTGGAGCCATCCAAGTCTCCGTAATGGCCACCACATCATAGCTCCAAGTATCGATCCAAGCTCTAAGCTCATCCGCCTTGTTCACAATACTCCTTATGTTAAAATAGACACATCTCAAGCCTGTCTGAACACGTCCCTTCTCTATCACCTGCCTATAGTACTTACTCCTAGCCTCCTCTATTTGAGAGCCAAACACCTCTTCCCCAGTCTCTCCAGTACGGATCCCACCCCCCCAACAATTCTAGTTTAAACTCTCCCCAGTCGGCTTAGCAAACCTCCCCACCAGTATGTTGGTCCCCCTGGGATTCAAGTGCAACCTGTCCTCTTTGAACAGGTCATACCTGCCCCAAAACAGGCCCCAATTTTCCAGAAAACTGAATCCCTGCTCCTTACTCCAATCCCTCAGCCACACATTTAACCTCCTCCTCATTCTGTTCCTATACGCACTATTGCTTAGCACAGGCAGTAATCCGGAAATTACTACCTTTGAGGTCCTGCTTCTCAACTTCCTTCCTAATTCTCTATTGTCTCTTTTCAGGACCTCATTCCTTTCCCTACCTATGTCGTTGGTACCAATATGTACCACAACCTCTGGCTATTCTCCCTCCCCCTTCAGGATATCTTGGACGCGATCAGAAACATCCCGGACCCTGGCACCTGGGAAGCAAACTACCTTCCGAGTTTCTTTCCTGCATCCACAGAATCGCTTGTCTGCCCACCTAACTGTAGAATCCCCTATCACTAGTGCCCTCCTCACTCCTTCCCTACCCACCCGAGCCACAGGGATGGACTCTGTGCCAGAGACACTGCCACTGTTGCTTCCCCCAGGTAGGCTGTCTCCCCCAACAGTACTCAAACAGGAGTACTTATTGTCAAGGGGTACAGCCACAGGGGTACTCTCTAGTACCTGACTCTTCCCCTTTCCCTTCCCCCTCCTGACTGTGACCCACTTGCCTGACTCCCGTGGCCCCGGTGTGACCACCTGCCTATAACTCCTCTCTATCACCTCCTCATTCTCCCTGATCAGACGAAGGTCATCGAGCTGCATCTCCAGTTCCCTAACATGGTCCCTCAGGAGCTGCAGCTTGACACATCGGGTGCAGATGTAGCCTTCTCGGAGGCAGGGAGACTCCTTACTTGATTGGCAGATGGAGTTAAGTGGGTGTGGGAAAGATGGAAATAATGACAGGGTCTAGGAGGTGATCGGTGCAGGCAATAAAGGGTCAACTATCCACCTATGACTTGCTACTTGCTGCCCCACCCCCCACCTCTTTATACTGGCTATCTCCCCTCTACTCTTTCAGTCCAGATGAAGACCCGAAATGTCGACTGTCCATTTCCCTCCACAGATGCTGCCTGACCTGCTGAGTTCCTCCAGTAGCTCGGTTTTTGCTCCAGATTCCAGCATCTACAGTCCCTCTATCTCAATTACATATAATTATTAGCTGTTTCACTGAACTCATCCTTTGGTTGTCAGAATGTAGATAGTGGCAGAGGATGTTACCTTAGTACCACAACCCCGACTGACCCTTTCATCTTTTCCCTGTAGTTCAGGATCAAATGAACATATGTACTCAAAATGTTCAACTAACACTATTTAATCATGCCCTTCTTCCAAAGAAGCAGCCTCTGGGGATCAGAATGGTGAACTATCACATAAGCAAGACTTTCTCTGGTTGCTGGTACTTATGAACAGTCCCGTGTGATGAAATATTTCATGATGCTTGTACTAATTTTTCTATTTTATAATGGCTTAGATTGGATTGAGAAATCTCAGCAATTTCCAAATAATGGAAATCAAATTTACCATTTCAGTCTCTTTTAAAGCAAGTCCAACCTAATCTCTTGTTAAAATGGTATTTTTTTTGTCCAAAATGTTATGATGCTTAAGTACTTTAAATATGAGAACCAAATGAACCCAACAGCACAGCACAAAGTGCCCATGACTCCTAGTGTACTTGCAATGGGGAATTTGATCACCGAATCTCTGATGGGATAAACTTGTCATAGGTAAAGCAACCACTTTCATTTCAAAGGGGAGGAATGGCTGAGAGGGACCTGGATAGATAGAAAGTAATTTATAATACTCCAATTAATCCACTTTCATTAAGTTTTGTATGTTGTTTTATGTTTCTAAGTGTGAAGGATATTCAAAAAGATTCAAAATTTTTTGACAGCAGCTAAGAACAGGGGCTGTGACTTAATCAGTAAGAAAGATTATTTTCAGCTTTTCTGTGAATGGGGCTTGTTCTGGTGCTACGATGAGATTGAATTTATGCCTTGATAGCTTTGATGAAGATTGAGGTGGCTTCTGCCAGGATGTTCTCATTGGGAGACCCATACAAATTAAGTATAGACTTTACATTGGTTGCTTGGCACCAACAATAAATTCTGGGCCAATGAACTGAACAATCCTTCCTGTCCTGATTTCATAAGAAAGTGTAAAATTATTAGAAAGTGGAGTAAACTGTGACATAGCCATCATAAACTCAGAGATCTCTGTGACTATATTCCTCACATCATGTTCGCTCAAGACACTTCCTATTGAAACTAACTGAAATTTCAAATGAAACTATAAAGCCAAAACCAAAAACCTTTTAAGCTTATGCTGAGTTTGGGTGCCTCACATTTCACTATGCCTCTAAGTTTTGTGTAATTTGCATATTTGAAAATTACACCCTGCAGTCCCAGATGCAAGTCATTAATATCTTTTAAGCAAAGTAGTGGTTCTAATACCTATCCCTGGGTAACTCCACAGTACATTTCTCTCCAGTTTGGAAAACAACCTTTCAGCGCTATTCTGTTTCCTATTAGTTAAGGTATGGACTTGATTAAATAAAGCAACTACATTTCTATAATTGTATATGCACTTCATAATAGAATTGATGTAGGGTTTAATTCTTTGTCTCTAAGTCATATTTTAATTATATGTACTCTGCAACAAATGAATTTAATGAACTATTAATATTCATTTTAATTAGTTTTGATGGAAACACTGAAGTGTTTTGACGTTTCCAAGTAGTGCCCATTTTGTAAACAATGGAGGAGTGAAACAAATGTGATGTAGATAAAACTGTACAATAAAAATATTATCTGGCATACATTTTGTGTGTTTTCAACACGTAAGTAAGGAGCCTAATGATAACTGGATCGTCTTCATGGGTGGTCCCACAGGGTCAAGGATAACTTGCTTCCACTCCGGTTCTGAGACAGACAGATGGCTGTACATGAACCCATTTGACAAAGTGTAGCCCTTGAATATCAGGTAGAACATGGACTTGACAGAGTGAGGTCTTGGTTCAGTTGCAAGGACAAATGTAAACCAAGGTCTGAAGCACAGACTTAGTACATACACATATATGGACATGCTCACACAGACATGATCTTCCTCCTATTCTCTCCAACCCCATTAGTCACCCTCTCCCTCCTCTCTGATCCTCTCTCTGTTTCAGTTTCCCCTCAGGCTCTCTCCTTCAATTCTCTCTCCCCTGATTGGCTTCCTCAGTTTCCACCTTCCCTCAATTCCTCTTGCCCCTCAGCCTCCTCTACTCTCATTCACTTTTTCCTCCCTTGCCTTCTTTGGCCCTTCCCCTTTACTTTTCCTCTTATTCCCACGTTCCCTCCACACAACCCACCCCCTTCACCCTGTCGTCCCACCACTTTCCAGCTGTGAGTCCCTCCTGCTATCCCAGAGTGGGGTCACTCCTCACCACTCGTCTGGAAACCCCAAACCTCTCACAGAAATCCTTTGGAGAATTTTCAGCCACCCACTCAGTGTTGCCTGTTTGTGGAATATTGGGGTCTCCCGATTCTCAGCATGTTACCTCTTGGCCAATGGAGTTGGATTCATCCTGAGGGAGTCGAAGCACCTCACTGGGCCACCACCATCACTTAGCATGAAGACCCTCAACTCTGTCTCCCTCACTGCCTTTAAACTGGCAGAATCCCTGTCCTCCTCATTACTTTTAAATCACTCCCACACAGTGGTGAATATACACCGGAGGAGCCCAGTAACAGGTCAGACTATGGTGTATGGAGACACAAGAGAGTGCAGAAATCAGAGCAAAAAGTAAACTGCTGGAAGAACTCAGTGAGTCAAGCAGCATCTGTCGAGGCAGAACGATGTGTTGACATTCATTGCATGTTGACCTTGCATCAGGAGTGGTGGGAGAGAGAAGTGGAAAGATGGCCAGAACAGAGAAGTGCAGGGGAAGGGTGGGACAGGAGCTGGTAGGCGATAGGTGGAACTGGATGAGGGAGGGAATGATGGGCAGATGGAGCCAGGTAGGTGGCTGGGGGGGAGTGGATGGGAGGAGGGATGGAAAAGTTGAACAAAGGGAGAAATAAACTGGGTGGACTGGTGAGAGTGGAAGAGGAACACAGAGGGTTCCTCGTCCACTCATTCCATTGAATTGTTGGAAGGCCCCCAGGCAGAATATGAGGTGTTGTTCTTCTGGATTGTGTTTGGCCTCACCAGGGCAGTGGAGAAGGAGGAGGACAGACAGGTTGATGTGGGAATGGGAATGGGACTTGAAATGACATGCAACTGGTAGCTCAAGGCAGCCGTGGGGGATAGAGTGCAAGTGCTCTGCAAAACAGTCACCTTGCCTACACTTTGTCTCACCAGTGTAGAGGAGGCCATATCACAAGTACCAAATGCTCCGACTATAGTGTTTCTTTTCTAAGAGAACACAGTAACAGGTCTGACTGAATATACACACTAGGAGCCCTCAATAAAAGTGTGATGTATTTACACTGGGAGAACAGTTATGGTTAAGATATCAGTGAATATACACAAAGAGAGAGCATAGTATTGAGTCAAACTGTTCTGACTGTAAAACAGGAAAGCACAGTTGCAGGTCAGATTGACAAGTCAGACAACACTGCCCATAAACCAGGAGAGCGCAGTGATAGATCACATTACCGTGTCTATAAACCATGAGTACAGTAACAGTTCAGATAGTGTGGCACATATACACCAGGGAAAGAGAGTAACCGGTCACACTGTGGTGTACGGCATGTTTGCTTTTACTCTTGAGCTATGAATCTCCAAGGCCCATGGTCAGTTACTTCAGTTTTACAATATCTTTCCCTCTGTACCTTTTAATTTGGAACAATAGCCCTATTCAGGATCTTAGACATAAAAGCTCTTTGAGCATTGTACGAGGTAATGGCTGCTCTGTAGCTCTGCTCCACTACCCAGCTTTTCTTCTAGTCAAGTTGATTATAGTATACACACGTACAGTGAGCTACAGGTACAATGAAAACCTTGCTGGCAGCAGCATGACAAGCATGCAGATTTTTAAACCTGATGCGCTTGGCTCAGAAAAAAAAACTCGATTGATCACAGTCTTCTGTCAGGTTAAAAAAAAATAATTTTCCCAAATATTTCAGAAAATTATATGAATATGGAATGTAGAAGAATGACTTGTTTTATTTAAATATTTGTTTTTATTTCTATTTATTTATTTAAATAAAGTCATATGTTGATTATATAGTAAAATGTAATTTTACTTTATTTTACTTAAAGTAAACCTTTTAGAGAATCCATTACTCAAAAATATGCTAACCTTGGATCAATGTCTCAATGCAACACCACGCTAAGCCAAGAAACATTTCAATTCTCCCAAAAATCTGAATTGTGCTGTGCAAACTGGCCTCCCACATTTGCCGGCATTCCTTAACCTAGATTATCATACTATTGGTATGGCTGAATCAATACACAAAAAGTGCTGGACCTGATGAAGGGTCTCGGCTGAAACATCGACTGTTTCCCTCCATGGATGCTGCCTGACCTGCTGAGTTCCTCCAGCACTTTGTGTGTATTGCTCCAGATTCCAGCATCTGCAGAATTTTTTGTATCTCCATTGGTATGACTGAGACGCTCGTGATCTCATCTCTTGTCAATAGCCACCACTAATAACCTGCTGGAGATTAGTCCCAGAAACCTCCTTAACCATCCAGATTAATTTAGAGGATGCAACATCATTGGCTTCTTGTTGCTAGGAGGGAAAACTGCCCTCAAACAGCATTATGGTGGTAATGTTAAAAAAACTTCGGAGGGTTCGTGGGCTTCGCGGGCTTTGCTTCGGAGGACTACGGAGTAGATAAGTTTTTCTTTATCTTTTTATTAGGGTTTTAAGGAGAAGGCTTAGTTTTTAATAGTGTTGTAATTTATCAGGGTTAGTGTTTTTATAAGGTACTTTTAGAAGGTACTTTTATCAGGGTGTAAAAGTTTTAAGCGGTAGAGTGGGGGCTGGACAGGCGCAGCGCGGGCAGTTTAAAAAGCAAACAGCCTATACAGCAGGCAGCGTCGGAGCGGGCAGTGGAGTGAGAGGGAGCAGAGTATTCTGGGCTTTGGCTCAAGGGGCTTCGGCGTAAAGGGGCAAGGAAAGGTAGGTGACTTGAGTAAAGGAAGGAGTATGAGTGGTTTCCTGTACTCAGTGTCGGATGTGGGAGTTCCTGGAGTCTCCCTGCCTCCGGGAAGGCTACGTCTGCGCCCGGTGTGTCGAACTGCAGCTCCTGAGGGACCGTGATAGGGAACTGGAGATGCAGCTCGATGACCTACGTCTGGTCAGGGAGAGTGAGGAGGTGATAGAGAGGGGTTTTAGGCAAGTGGTCATGCCGGGAACATTGGAATCAGGCAATTGGGTCACAGTCAGGAGGGGGAAGGGAAAGGGGAAGAGTCAGGTACTAGAGAGTACCCCTGTGGCTGTACCCCTTGACAATAAGTACTCCTGATTGAGTACTGTTGGGGGAGACAGCCTACCTGGGGCAAGCAACAGTGGCAGTGTCTCTGTCACAGAGCCAAGCCCTGTGGCTCAGATGGGTAGGGAAGGAGAGAGGAGGGCACTAGTGATAGGGGACTCCATAGTTAGGTGGGCAGACAAGCGATTCTGTCGACGCAGGAAAGAAACTCGGAAGGTAGTTTGCCTCCCAGGTGCCAGGGTCTGGGATGTTTCTGATCGCGTCCAAGATATCCTGAAGGGGGAGAGAGAACAGCCAGAGGTCGTGGTACATATTGGTACCAACGACATAGGTAGGGAAAGGAGTGAGGTCCTGAAAAGAGACTATAGAGAATTAGGAAGGAAGTTGAGAAGCAGGACCTCAAGTGTAGTAATTTCCGGATTACTGCCTGTGCTAAGTGACAGTGGGTATAGGAACAGAATGAGGAGGAGGTTAAATGTGTGGCTGAGGGATTGGAGTAAGGAGCAGGGATTCAGATTTCTGGATCATTGGGGCCTTTTTTGGGGCAGGTATGACCTGTTCAAAGAGGATGGGTTGCACTTGAATCCCAGGGGGACCAACATACTGGCGAGGAGGTTTGCTAAGGCAACTGGGGAGAGTTTAAACTAGAATTGTTGAGGGGTGGGATCCGTACTAGAGCGACTGGGTAAGAGGTGTTTGGCTCTCAAATAGAGGAGGCTAGGAGTAAGTACTATAGGCAGGTGATAGAAAAGGGATGTGTTCAGACAGGTTCGAGATGTGTCTGTTTTAACGCAAGGAGTGTTGTAAACAAGGCGGATGAGCTTAGAGCTTGGATCGATACTTGGAGCTATGATGTGGTGGACATTACGGAGACTTGGATGGCTCCAGGGCTGGAATGGTTGATTCAAGTGCCGGGTTTTAGATGTTTCAGGAAGGACAGGGAGGGAGGCAAGAGAGGTGGGGGAGTGGCACTGTTGATCAGAGATAGTGTCACGACTGCGGAAAAGATGGACGTCGTGGAGGGATTGTTGACGGAGTCTCTGTGAGTGAAGGTTAGGAACAGGAAGGGGTCAATAACTTTACTGGGTGTTTTTTATAGGCCGCCCAATAGTGACAGGGTTATTGAGGAGCAGATAGGGAAGCAGATCCTAGAAAGGTGTGAGAATAGCAGAGTTGTTGTGATGGGGGATTTTAATTTCCCAAACACCGACTGGCATCTCCAGACAATGAGGGGTTTAGATGGGGTGGAGTTTATTAGGTTTGTTCAGGAAGGGTTCTTGACACAGTATGTAGATAGACCCACAAGAGGACAGGCTGTGCTTGATTTGATATTGGGTAATGAACGTGGTCAGGTGTCAGATCTCTCAGAGGGTGAACATTTTGGTGATAGTGATCATAATTCTATCTCCTTTATGTTAGCACTGGAGAGGGATAGGAACAGACAGGCGAGAAAGGTATTTACTTGGAGTAAGGGGAATTATGAGGCTCTCAGGCAGGAAATTGGAAGATTAAATTGGGAACAGATGTTTTCTGGGAAAAGTACGAAAGATATGTGGCAAATATTCAGGGGATATTTGTGTGGAGGTCTGCACAGACATGTTCCGATGAGACAGGGGAGTCACTAGAGGATACAGGAACCGTGGTGTACGAAGGCTATCATAAATCTAGTCAAAAGGAAAAGAAAAGCATACAAAAGTTACAAGGAGCTAGAAAATGTTAGAGATCTGGAGGAGTACAAGGCTAAAAAGAAGGAACTTAAGAAAGAGATTAGGAGAGCCAGAAGGGGACATGAGAAGGCCTTGGCGGGCAGGATCAAGGTAAACCCCAAGGCGTTCTACAAGTATCTGAAGAGTAAGAGGATGAGATGCGAAAGGATAGGGCCTATCAAGTGCAGCAGTGGGAAAGTGTGTATGGATCCGGAAGAAATTGCAGAGGTACTTGATGAATACATTACGTCAGTATTCACCATGGAAAAAGATCTGGGGGATTGTAGTGGAGACTTGCAGCAGCCTAAAAAGCTTGAGCATGTAGATATTAGTAAAGGGGTGGTGCTGAAACTTTTGGAAAGCATCAAGTTAGATAAGTCGCCGGGACCAGATGAGATGTACCCCAGGTTGCTGTGGGAGGCGAGGGAGGAGATTGCAGAGCCTCTGACGATGATCTTTGTGTCGTCCATGGAGACGGGAGAGGTTCCGGAAGATTGGAGGGTTGCGAATGTTGTTCCCTTATTCAAAAAGGGGAGTAGGGATAGCCCAGTAAATTATAGACGGTGAGTCTTACCTCAGTGGTTGGTAAGCTCTATGGAGAAGATCCTGAGGGGCAGGATTTATGAACATTTGGGGAGGTATAATATGATTAGGAATAGTCAGCATGGCTTTGTCAAGGGCAGGTCCTGCCTTACGAGACTGATTGAATTTTTTGAGCATGTGACTAAGCATATCGATGAAGGGAGAGCAGTAGATGTAGTGTGTATGGATTTCAGCAAGGCGTTTGATAAGGTACCCCATGCGAGGCCTATGGAGAAGGTGAGGAGATATGGGATCCAAGGGGACATTGCATTGTGGATCCAGAACTGGCTGGCCCACAGAAGGCAAAGAGTGGTTGTTGAAGGGTCCTATTCTGAGTGGAGGTTGGTGACCAGTGGTGTACCTCAGGGATCTGTACTGGAACCCTTACTATTTGTAAATTTTATAAATGACCTGGATGAGGAAGTGGAGGGGTGGGTTATTAAGTTTGCGGATCACACAAACGTTGGTGGTGTTGTGGACAGTTTGGAGGGCTGTCAGAGGTTACAGAGGGACATAGATAGGATGTTAGAGTTGGGCTGAGAAGTGGCAGATGCAGTTCAACCCAGATAAGTGTAAAGTGGTTCATTTTGGTAGGTTGGTCGAATATAATATTAATCGTAGGACTCTTTGCAGTGTGGAAGATCAGAGGGATCTTGGGGTCCGAGTCCATAGGACGCTCAAGGCAGCTGTGCAGGTTGACTCTGTGGTTAAGAAGGCATATGGTGTATTGTCCTTCATCAATCGGGGAATTGAATTTAGGAGCTGTGAGGTATTGTTGCAGCTATATAGGTCCCTGGTCAGACCCCATTTAGAGTATTGTGCTCAGTTCTGGTCGCCTCACTACAGGAAAGATGTGGAAGCCATAGAGAGGGTGCAGAGGAGATTTACAAGGATGCTGCCTGGAATGCGGAGCATGCCTTATGAAAGCAGGTTGAGGGAACTCGGCCCTTTCTCCTCTGAGAGACGGAGGATGAGGGGGGGACCTGATTGAGGTGTATAAGATGATGAGAGGTATTGATCGGGTCGATATTCAGAGGCTTTTCCCCAGGGTTGAAATGGTGGCCACAGGAGGACATAGGTTTAAAGTGCTGGGGAGTAGATATAAAGGAGATGTCAGGGGTATGTAGTGAGTGCGTGGAGTGGGCTGCCGGAAACGGTGGTGGAGGCGGATACGATAGAGTCTTTCAAGAGACTGTTAGATAGGTAATTGGAGCTGAGTAAAATAGAAGGTTATGGGTATGCCTAGTAATTTCTAGGGTAGGGACATGTTCGGCACAGCTTTGTGGGCCAAAGGGCCTGAATTGTGCTGTAACTGCTCTATGTTCTATGTTCTAGAGTTGAGCCAGCAAACCATGGAATCCTCAGATTTTTGGATGCATCCATGGAGGTGCTGCTGTTGGAAGTGATGGGCTGGTGGTTGTGTCTGATGGACACTTACGGAAGTAGTTAGCAGAAGAGTGCTCCCAGAAATCTAGAGTTACAAGGAGCAGTCTGTACACTTTCCTTTGCTCCCAAAATTGCCATACAGAGCAGAAAAAGGCTTGGTTAGCTTGAAAGGGAAACCAAGCCAAGTGTCAATTCTGAAGTGTCAATATGCATCCTCTATTACTCACATTCTTCATTCCCACATCTGTTAACTTTTAAGACCTGATTGTCAAGTAAACAAATACAGTGGCATGCAAAAGTCTGGACACCCCTGGTCAAAATTTCTGTTACTGTGAATAGCTAAGCAAGTAAAAGATGACCTGATTTCCAAAAGGCATAAAGTTAAAGATGGCACATTTCTTTAATATTTTCAGCAATATTACTTTTTTATTTCCATCTTTTACAGTTTCAAGATAACAAAAAAAGGAAAAGGGCCTGAAGCAAATGTTTGGGCACCCTGTATGGTCAGTACTTAGTAACACCCCCTTTGGTAAGTATCACAGCTTGCAAACGCTTTCTGTAGCCAGCTAAGAGTCTTTCAATTCTGGTTTGGGGGATTTTTGCCCATTCTTCCTTGCAAAAGGCTTCTATTTCTGTGAGATTCTTGGGCCGTCTTGCATGCACTGCTCTTTTGAGGTCTATCCACAGATTTTCGATGATGTTCAGGTCAGAGGACTGTGAGAGCCATGGCAAAACCTTCAGCTTGTGCCTCTTGATGTATTCCATTGTGGATTGTGAGGTAGGATCGTTGTGATTTAGGGTCGTTATCCTGTTATAGAAGCCATCCTCTTTTCATCTTCAGCTTTTTTCATAGTATCATAGAATCATAGAATAGTATAGCACAATACAGGCCCTTTGGCCCACAATGTTGTGCCAACCTTTAAACCTCGGCTAAGACTACCTAATTCCTTCCTCCCACATATCCCTCTATTTTAAATTCCTCCACATGCTTATCTAGCAAACTCTTGAATTTGACCAATGTACCTGCCTCCACCACCACCCCAGGCAGCGCATTCCATGCACCAACCATTCTCTGGGTAAAAGACCTTCCTCTGATATCTCCCTTGAACTTCCCACCTATTACCTTAAAGCCATGCCCACTTGTATTGAGCATTGGTGCCCTGGGGAAGAGGTACTGGCTGTCCACTCTATCTATTCCTCTTAATATTTTCAGTACCTCTATCATGTCTCCTCTCATCCTCCTTCTCTCCAAAGAGTAAAGCCCTAGCTCCCTTAGTCTCTCCTCAGGATGCATACTCTCTAAACCAGGCATCATCCTGGTAAATCTCCTCTGCACCTTTTCTAACGCTTCCACATCCTTCCTATAATGAGGTGACCAGAACTGGACACAGTACTCTAAGTGCGGTCTAACCAGAGTTTTGTAGAGCTGCATCATTACCTCGCAGCTCTTAAACTCAATCCCACGACTTATGAATGCTAACATCCCATAAGCTTTCTTAACTACCCTATACACCTGTGAGGCAACTTTCAGTGATCTGTGGATTTGAACCCCCAGGTCCCTCTGCTCCTCCACACTACCCAGAAACTTGCCATTAACTTTGTACTCCACCTTGGAGTTTGTCCTTCCAAAATGGACCACCTCACACTTCTCTGGATTGAAATCCATCTGCCATTTTTCAGCCCAGCTCTGCATCCTATCGAAGTCCCTCTGCAATGTTTGACAATCCTCCACACTATCCACAACACCACCAACCTTTGTGTCATCTGCAAACTTGCCAACCCACCCTTCCACCCCCTTGTCCAAGGCATTAGTAAAAATCACGAAAAGTAGAGGTCCTAGAACTGATCCTTGTGGGACACCGCTAGACACAGCCCTCCAATCTGAATGCATCCCCTCCACCACAACCCTCTGCTTTCCACAGGCAAGCCAATTCTGAATCCACACGGCCAAGCTTCCCTGGGTCCCATGCCCTCTGACCTTCTGAAAAAGCCTACCATATGGAACCTTGTCAAATGCCTTATCAAAACCCATGTAGACCACATCTACTGCACTACCCTCATCAATCTGTCTGGTCACCTCCTCAAAGAACCCTATCAGGCTTGTGAGACATGATCTGTCCTTCACAAAGCCATGCTGGCTGTCCCTGATCAGACCATGTCTCTCTAAATGCCCATAGATCCTATCTCTAAGAATCCTTTCCAACAGCTTGCCCACCACAGATGTAAGGCTCACTGGTCTGTAATTCCCTGGCTTACCCCTACTAACTTTTTTGAATAAGGGGACAACATTTGCCACTCTCCAATCCTCCGGTACCATTCCTGTGGACAACGAGGACTCAAAGATCCTAGCCAATGGTTCAGCAATCTCCTCCCTTGTCTCGCGGAGCAACCTGGGGAATATTCCGTCAGGCCCTGGGGACTTATCTGTCCTAATATTTTTTAACTGCTCCAACACATCCTCTCTTTTTATATCAACATGCTCTGGAACATTAACCTTACCAACGCTGTCCTCAGCAACGTCAAGGCCCCTCTCCTTGGTGAATACTGAAGAGAAGTATTCATTGAGGACGTCACCCACTTCCACAGCCTCCAGGCAAATCTTCCCACCTTTGTCTCTAATCAGTCCTACCTTTACTCTCGTCATCCTTCTGCTCCTCACATAAGTGAAAAATGCCTTGGGATTCTCCTTAACCCTACTCACCAAGGCCTTTTCATGTCTCCTTCTTGCTCTCCTCAGTCTCTTCTTAAGTTCCTTCCTTGCTACCCTATATTACTCATGAGCCCTATCGATCTTTGCTGCCTCAACCTTATGTATGCTGCCTTCTTCCTCCTAACTAGAGGTTCCACCTCTCTTGTCATCTATGGTTCCTTCACCCTGCCATTCCTTTTCTGTCTCACCGGTACAAATTTATCCCTAACATCCTGCAAGAGATCCCTGAACAAGGACCACATCTCCATCGTACATTTCCCTTCAAAAATGTCATCCGAATTTACACTCGCAAGTTCTAGCCTTATAGCCTCATAATTTTCCCTTCCACATTTAAATATCTTCCTGTCCTCTTTGCTCCTATCCTTGTCCATGACAATGCGAAAGGTTAGGGAGCGCTGGTCACTGTCCCTCAATTGCTCACCCACTGATAGATCTGTCATCTGACCCGGTTCATTACTTAATACTAGATATAATATGGCATTCCCTCTTGTCAGCCTGTCAACATACTGTGACAGGAATCCATCCTGAACACACTAAACAAACCCTGCCCCATCTAAACCTTTGGTACTAAGCAGGTGTCAATCAATATTTGGGAAGTTGAAGTCTCCCATGATAACAACCCTGTTATTCTTGCATCTTTCCAAAATCTGCCTCCCAATCTGCTCCTCATTATCCTTGCTGCTACCTGGGGGCCTATAGAATACTCCCAGTATAGCAGCTGCTCCTTTCTTGTTCCTAACTTCCACCCATACTGACTCTAGAGAGGATTCTGCTACATTATCCACCCTTTCTGCAGCTGTAATAGTATCCCTGACCAGTATCGCCACCCCTCCTCCTCTTCTCCTCCCCCCTCCATATCCCTTTTAAAACACTGAAATCCAGGAATATTCAGTATCCATTCCTGCCCTGGTGACAGCCAAGTCTCTGCAAGAGCCACAATATCATAGTCCCATGTATTTATCCAAGCTCTCAATTCATCACCCTTATTCCTGACACTTGTTGCATTTAAGTAAGTGAACTTTAGCCCATCCACCTTTCTACTTTTAGACCCTATACTCTGTTTCTCCTTCTTCAAAGCCTCTCTATATGTTAGATCTACATGCACTTCTTCCACTAACCTATCCCTCCGGTTCCCATCCCCCTTGCAAACTAGTTTAAACCCTCCCAAACCACAGTAGCAAACCTGCCTGCAAGGATATTGGTCCCCCTCGAGTTCAGGTGTAACCCATCCAAAATGTACAGGTCCCACCTTCCCAAGAAGAGATCCCAATGATCCAAAAATCTATGACCTTGCCCCCTGCACCAACTCCTCAGCCATGCATTCATCTGCAATCTCCTCCTATTCTTACCTTCACTATCATGTGGCACTGGAGGCAATCCTGAGATTGCTACCCTTGAGGTTCTGTTCTTCAGCCTTCTGCCTAGCTCCCTAAGCTCCCTTTCCAGGACCTCATCTTCCTTCCTACCTATGTCATTGGTACCAACATGTACCACGACTTCTGGCTGCTTTCCCTCCTGCTCAAGAATGCTGTGGACCCAATCAGAGACATCCTGGACCCTGGCACCTGGGAGGCAACATACCATCCGGGATTCTTGCTCACGTCCACAGAACCTCCTGTCTGTTCCCCTGACTATCGAGTCCCCTATCACTATTGCCCTCCTCTTCTCCTCCCTTCCCTTCTGAACAGCAGGATCAGTCCCAATGCCAGAGACCTGGCTACTGCCACTTGATCCCTGTAGGTCATCACCCTCAACAGCATCCAAAGTGGAATACCTGTTATTGAGGGGAACAGCCTCTGGGTCCTCTGCACTGTCTGCCTGTTCCCTTTCTCTTTCTTTCCCCTGACAGTCACCCATCTATCACTGTTTACTTGATGTTTGCTTCCAGAATTTGTTGGTATTTAATTGATTTCATTCTTCCCTCTACCTGTGAAATGTTCCCAGTGCCACTCGCTGCAACACAAGCCTAAAGCATGATCGATCCACCCCCGTGCTTACCAGTTGGAGAAGTGTTCTTTTCATGAAATTCTGCACCCTTTTTTCTCCAAACATACCTTTGCTCATTGTGTCCAAAAAGTTCTATTTTAACTTCATCAGTCCACAGGACTTGTTTCCAAAATGCATCAGGCTTGTTCAGATGTTCCTTTGCAAACTTCTGATGCTGAATTTTGTGGTGAGGACACAGGAAAGGTTTTCTTCTGATGAGTCTTCCTTGAAGGTCATATTTGTGTAGGTGTCGCTGCACAGTAGCCAGTGCATCACCATTCCAGAGTCTGCTAAATCTTCCTTAATGTCTTTTGCAGTCAAATGGGTGTTTTGATTTGCCTTTCTAGCAATCCTACGAGCAGTTCTCTCTGAAAGTTTTCTTGGTCTTCCAGACCTCAACTTGACCTCCACTGTTCCTGTTAACTGCCATTTCTTAATTACATTACAAACTGAGGAAATGACTACCTGAGGAAATGACTTCCTTCCATTTGAATAGAATGGATCTCTTGGCCATTAATGCAAGAAAAGCAATCATACGACAAGCAGAAGTGGATAAATAGCCAGAATCCATCATTGGTAACCCAAAAATTGCAGTAATAGGATGGGGTTGTGGATCACTATTCAATACAGTTGAAATAATATTAAAAATGCCTTTCCAATATTTTTCCAGAAGAGGACAGGACTAAAACATATGTGTCAGGGAAGCCACCTCCGAATTACATGTGTCACATATAGGATTTATATGGTGATAAAAACGGGCTAACTTGTCCTTCAACATATGGGTCCTGTGAACTACCTTAAATTGTATCAAGGAGTGTCTGGCACACATTGAAGATGTATTAACTAATTGGAGAATTTTCTTCCATGTCTCTGTGGGTAAAAGTATCTGGAGTTCTCTTTCCCATTCATTCTTAATTTTATCAAGTGTCTCTGGATGTATTTTCATAATCAGATCATAAATTATTACTATCAAGCCCTTCTGATAAGGATTAAAACCTAAAATTTTTCCTGTAATTTCAGTTTTATATAGTATCGGAAAAGAAGGTAAAGTAACTTTTAAAAAGTTTCTAATCTGTAAATATCAAAAAAAATGTGATCTAGGCAAATTGTATTTATTAGACAACTGTTCAAAAGACATAAAACAGTTATCAATGAATAAATCATGAGACCATGTTATTCCCTTCATTTTCCATAAAGAAAAAGCTAAGTCAATTCTAGATGGTTGAAAGAAAATATTAGAATGGATAGGACTTGATCAAATGAATTTATTCAATCCAAAAAATTTACGAAATTGAAACCATGTTCGTATTGTATGTTTAACTATTGGGTTAATCATTTGTTTACTCAGTTTAGTAAGTGTGAAAGGGAGTGAGGCTCCTAAAATAGAAGCTAATGAAAATCCTTGCACTGATTCATACTCAAGATACACCCATCGAGGACATTGAATTACATCTAAATCTTGTGCCCAGAAAATTAAGTATCTTATATTAATTGCCCAATAGTAAAATCTAAAGTTAGACAAAGCCATACCACCATCCTTTTTTAATTTCTGTAAATATTTCTTACTTAACCTTGGATTTTTATTCTGCCATATATATGAAAGAATTTTAGAATCAATAGAATTGAAGAAGGATTTTGAAATGAAAGTTGGAACTGCCTGAAATAAATACAAAAATTTTGGTAAAATATTCATCTTAACCGCGTTAATTCGGCCAATCAATGATAGAGACAATGGGGACCATTTAGTAAACAATTGTTTAACATGATCAATTAAAGGTAAAAAGTTAACTTTGAATAAGTTCTTATGCTTCTTGGTAATTTTAGCACCCAGATACGTAAAATAATCAGTCACTAATCTAAATGGTAATTGCCTATAAATTGGGACTTGCGTATTTAATGGGAAAAATTCACTCTTATTAAGATTTAATCTATAACCAGAGAAAACACTAAAATGATCAAGCAATAAAAATGCTGCAGGGATAGATTTTTCTGGGTTAGAGATATAGAGTAACTGGTCATCTGCATATAGTGGTATCTTATGGATCCCCTTTCCACGAGTAATACCAAATATGTTAGAAGAGTCCCGAAGGGCAATTGCCAAGGCTTCCAAGGCAATGTTAAATAATAAAGGACTCAAAGGGCAACCTTGCCTAGTGCCTTGAAAAAGCCTGAAAAAGGGGGATCTCTGATTATTAGTAAGTATTCAAGCCATAGGTGTATGATAAATCAATTTAATTGCAGATATAAAATTTGGAGTAAAATTAATTTTCTCAAGCATGTTAAATAATTATTCCCATTCAACTCTATCAAACACCTTCTCGGCATCTGGCAAGATAACACATTCTGGGATTATAGATGAAGGGGTATATACAATATTCATTAACCTCCTAATATTAAAATACAAATAACAATTCTTAATAAATCCTGTCTGGTCATCAGAAATAATTTGTGGGAGTGCCTTTTCCAGTCTAGAAACCAATATTTTGGAAAAAATTTTGGAATCCACATTCAATAAAGAAATAGGTCTGTAAGATGCATATTCAGTAGGATCTTTATTCTTTTTCAGAATTAAAGAGATAGTTGCTTCATGAAAAGATTGTGGTAATTTTCCTACTGATAGGGCATCTTTAAAAATTTTACCTAACCAGGGAGAGAGAACATTAGAAAAGGATTTAAAAAATTCAGCTGTATACCCATCGGGACCAGGTGTTTTACCGGAATTCATTGAAGAAATTGCTTTCTTTATTTCCTCCTCTGAAATGGGTGCATCTAATATTGAACGTTCATTAAGTGATAATTTCGGAGTCTTCAAATTCCTTAAAAATTCATGCATTAATGTAGGATCCTCAGAGAATTCTGATTTATATAAAGAAGTATAAAATTTTTGAAAAGATTTATTAATTTGATCATGGTCCACCATGTAATTACCATCTCATTTACGAACTTTAATAATCTGACGTTTAGTTGAAGTAGCCTTCAATTGTTTGGCCAACAATTTACCAGATTTATCACCATGTACATAAAACTGACTCCTGGTTTTGAGTAATTGATTTTCAATTGGAGATGTTAATAATAAACTGTGTTGTAATTGAAATTCAGTTCTCTTTTTATAAAGCTCCAAATTAGGAGCATCAGAATATCTTTTATCAACTTCTTTGATCTTATCAGCCAATATACGTAGTTCATTATTAGTTCGTTTTTTCAATCCAGCAGAGTATGAAATAATTTGACTCCCGATATAAGCTTTAAAGGTATCCCATAATATCACAATGGAAATTTCTTCTGTAAAATTAATTGAAAAGATAAAGGAAATCTGTTCTTTAATAAAATGAACAAAGACTAAATCCTGCAATTGAGAAGAATTGAATCGCCATTGTCTGACATCAGAGGGTATGTCTGCTAAATTAATTGTTAGTTTCAATGGTGCACGATCAGAAATGGCAATTGCATCATACTTACAGTCAATAACAGATAGAGCTAATCGCGAGTCAATAAAAAAGTAATCAAACCTAGAGTAGTTGTGATAAAGATGAGAAAAGAATGAAAACTCTTTATCATATGGGTGTAGAAATCTCCAAACTTCTAAAATTCCGGAATCAACTAAGAAGGAGTTAATAAAGACAGAGGGTTTGTTTGGAAGTATGTGATTCGACACAGATCCATCCATCAAAGGGCTTAAGCAGCAATTGAAATCTCCACCCATAATCAAAGTATATTTGTTTAAATTAGGAAAAGATGCAAACAAATGTTTAAAAAACCTGGGATGATCAACATTAGGTGCATAGACATTAACCACAACCACTTTTTTATTATGAAGTAAGCCAGTAATTAATAGAAATCTACAATTCAGGTCTGAAATTGTTTCATAACGAAAAAATGAAATTGAGAAGTCTATAAAAATAGAGAGTCCTTTCACCTTTGCTTGTGAATTAGAATGAAACTGTTGACCCCTGCAAAATCTAAAAAAGCGCTGATTATCCTCTCTCCTAATATGAGTCTCCTGCGCAAAAATAGTCTGAGCGTTCTGTCTATGAAAAACTTTAAAGATCTTCTTGCGCTTAATTGGATTATTTAAACTGTTCGTATTCCATGAAACAAAATTAATCATCTTATCCACTTTAACAGACTAAAAACATATGGTATGAAAGGGTTAACCTTATTGCAGAGGAGACTCCTAAACAGGAAGAGGGAAAAAAGTTCAAAGAAGAGCCGGATGCGACGACAATTCAGACATATTTGTAGTTTATCAGTCCAGAGAAAAAAAACAACTAACCTAAAAACAGCCCCACCGCCCACCCACGAAAGCCCGAAAGCTGGCCAATAGACAGTCAGAATGCTACCCACCAAGTAATTTAACCCCACTTCTTTTTGTGGCAAATCTCCAAGTTAAGAGGAATGCCAAACACCACCATTAGTCAAAACATGAGATTACAAGTACCCAAAACAAAAATTTTGAAACGTAAACAGATTTGCTGACAGAGTTTTACACAAACAAGAATACCGACAATCGACATTTAAAGAATACAATCTTACTATTATTTCAAAAGGAAAAAAAGCAATCAGTCACTCAGTCAGATTTTTAATTATTACCAAAACAAACCATTAAAATATTAAAGTAAAATAATAAAAAGAAAAAAACGTAATGTTAAATAGAGGTATGATAAGTATCCATGTTCCAGAACCAAGCTCAAAAGTGTTAACAGAGGGCAGGAAAAATATCTTTGAACTTAAAAGGCTCTCAAATCTGTAAGTTAATTGTTACCTAATAGACCAAATAGATATAAAAATCAAAGAATAGCATGTTTCTTAACCATCTGAAGTCAAAAGTTAATCTTGAAGGAATTCTTCGGCTTCCTTAATGGAATTAAACCATCGGCATGATTTATCGGGGAGTACAATTCTCAAGCATGCAGGAAACACTAATGCAGGTTGATAGTTCCCTTGATAGAGTCGCGACAAAATTGGTTTATCTTTCATAACTTCTGGGCTGTTATCTTCAACCAGACAAAACTTCCAATCTTTATATTGGATCATTCCTCGACGACGAGCGATTCGAATCAAATGCTCTTTGGTGCTCATATAGTGAAATCTCAGTATTACTGGCCATGGTTTTTGCTCTGCCAGGGGTTTTGGTCTTAACGCTCGATGAGCATGATCAAGTATGGGACGTACAGAAAAAGACTTCAGAGCCAAACACGTCCATCAGAAGTTTAGAAAAGAATTCAGCAGGATTACCAGCTTCAGCGTCTTCGGGAAATCCAATGACCCTCAAATTATTTCTCCGACTGCAGTTTTCTAGATCAGTAATCCTCTGTCTTTGCTGTTCCAGCCTCTGGACTGTCGCAGTTAAATCTTTTTCCAGTAAGCTCAGTCTGCGATCCCTCTCTTTGCCAGCTTCATCCAGTTGAACAATTAATTGCTGTTGTTGAGCATTCTCCTGTATGAGTGTAATTTGTCTGTCTGCAATGTCCTTTAACAACGTTTCCAAAGTAGCAAATCTCTGGTCAAGCTTTTTATCCAGTTTAGAAATAGCTTCCAAAGTAAGTTGAAGGTCTCCATTACCCTTACTATCAGCTGCAGCTTTAGCTCTGGTGTTCATTTCTGGTAATTAAAAATCAAATTCAGTCTTATAAAAGTCTTATTAAAGGGTGATGTACAAGAAATTAAAAGATGAGTGGAGCAGAGCCAAGATACGACCTACTCAATCCGGTGCCACCAAAACAGTCTGAAAAGAATGTTTCATTTTTAACTTTATGACTTTTGGAGATCAGTTCATCTTCTACTCAACTATTCACAGTAACAGAAATCTAGACCGGGGTGCCCAAACCTTTGCATGCCACTGTATATCCAGAAGGCAAACATTCCAAACACTGAAGCAATTTCTTTGCTCAAGATTCATTTCACTTTACCCATCACAAAGAACTAAGCTAATCCTTAAAGCCTCTTTTTACTTTGACATGTACAGTGTCCTGTGGAGAATGTTTCCGACCTTCTCACCTTCTATTGTGAAAAAAAAGGCTTGACCTATAATCTGTTAGACAAACGGAGAATGGATATTAATATAGAAAACCCCTATGGCATAACATTTGACATAAAGGGGAGTTGTACAGAACAGCATAAGGGGGAAGAACAGGATTAGAAGTGAGTTTGCAGGAGAAGAATGTTAAGTGTTGGGCAAAGCTAACCGTATCTTTTAGCCTTACTATTTTTTAAGGTGTTGTGGCATTGTACAGACCTGGTATCATAGGAGTTCAATGGAAGAGATCAGCCATTTAATGACCTCCCAAGAACATCCATTGCCTACCCTGCTACTGCGTCCTCACCAACTCCTTTTTGATCTGTATGTTCTGGTGAAGGAATTTTGTCACATTGCTGATGTCCGACTCCAAGGGGAGATGTTAGCCATTCCCAGCTTAGCTATTTACATGTCTTCACATTTCTTCACTTAAAAATCAAAGTATTCCCTTTGGGAATCCCATGCCTTGAGCTGTACTATAAGCAGAGATGACAAACAATAGCAATAAATATTCTGAAAACCCCTTTGGGCTGAAACCAAGTGTAGCAGCCTCACAAAATGGCCACTGGTTTTGAGCACCATGCAAAGGCTTTTCTGAACAATGATTACATGGTAGAAATGGAGGGGGACAGAGGTAGCCACATCTCCAAATTCAAGAGTGGTGATCTAGTGTTGAGTTACGTTCTAAACTGTTGATAATTCACAAGGTGTGGCGGCCCGCACACGCGGGACTCAAACCACTATCGGGACCTGTGGGCGCACGCGAGGAAGTGCGTTTTGAACTACCCGTTCGGGATGGACCTTCCGGTAATGTTCTGACATCATGTCCGCCCTGTGGGTCGCGTGGGCGCTTGGGTAGAGTTTTTGGCACACTTTTGTTTGTTGGAGTAAAGATTCTGAGTTCGGCACTCTCTGCCTCCGTGTCGTTCTTCCGTAGCGCATCGCGTTCGACTATGTTTTGGTGACCCTGATGTTCCTGATGGCATCTGGAACCGACGACTCAGTGACCAGCCATGAGTTCGAGCGACTCGCACAGCGTGGTCTCTCTGAAGCTCCCGACTTTCTGGGCCACACAGCCCCACGTTTGGTTCGAGCAGGCTGAGGCCCAGTTCCACATCAGAGACATTACAGTCAACGCCATGCGGTACTATTACGTGGTCAGCGCGCTCTACCAGGACACGGCAGGCCGGATCATCAACTTCCTACACCAGCCACTAACGGAGGACAGGTACACTAAGGTGAAGGTGCTCCTGATCTGTACCTTCGGAATCTCCCACCGCGAGCGGGCCGCGCGGCTCCTGCACATGGACGGTCTGGGCGACCGCACACCATCCGAGCTCATGAACGATAGGCTGGCGCTCATGGACGGCCATAAGCTGTGCCTGTTATTTGAGCAGTTGTTCCTCGAGCAAATGCCGGAGGACATTTGCCTCCTCCTCGCGGGTGAGGATTTCAGTGACCCGCTCAGGATTGCTGCTAAAGCTGATGTCCTTTGGCAGAGCAGGCAACGTGGAGCAGCCTCCATCGGCCTAGCCACAACCATGTGGCCAAAGCCCAGGCCCCACAATCGAAGCTGTCGAGGCCCACGGGGGAGAAGGACGAAGCTTCGGAACAATGGTGTTTCTATCACCAAAGATGAGGTTCAGGTGTGCGCCGCTGCCGTCCACCATGTGCCTTCCCAGGAAACGCCAGGGCCAGCCATCACTAATGGCTACGACGGCTGGCCACCGAGACAGCCTCCTGTACCTCTGGGACCGACACTCCGGGCGGCGCTTCCTGGTAGACACTGGGGCCGAAGTCAGCGTACCTCCCCCCTCGAATATGGACACCTGTAACACCGTCCCAGGCCCCGAGCTCACCGCCGCAAATGACACCAGTATTCGAACGTATGGTTCGCGAACCATCCTGCTGCATTTCAGGTCCAGCTGTTTCACTTGGACTTTCACGTTGGCAGCGGTGTCATAGCCACTACTAGGGGAAGATTTCCTACGGGCCAACTGTCTCCTGGTCGACCTGAAAGGCTGGCGTTTGGTCCACGCCATGACATTCCAGACTTTCCAGCTCGGAGAAGCCAAGCTACCAGCCATCCACCTGGATTCCATGACCCTCTTGGGTAACGAATTCACCAGAGTGTTGGCAGAATTCCTCTCCATGGTCACCTTGCAGTTCTTCACGGCTGACCCCAAGCATGGCGTGCAGCACCACATCCCCACGCAAGGACCGCCGCTGCACGTCCAAGCTCACAGGCTCCAACCCATCAAGCTCCACCTTGCCAAAGAGGAGTTCCGTAAGATGGAAGAGATGGGAATCATACGCCGCTCAGACAGCCCGTGGGCATCCCCACTGCACATGGTGCCCAAGTCCGCAGGAGGGTGGAGGCCCTGCGGAGACTACAGAAGGCTCAATGATGCCACAACCGCCGACAGATACCCGGTGCCCCACATCCAGGGCTTCACAGCGAACCTGCATGGAGTGACCATCTTCTTGAAGATTGACCTGGTCCGGGGATACCATCAGATCCCAGTGCACCTCGACGACATGCCCAAGACAGCCCTCATCACCCCGTTCAGCTTGTTTGAATTCCTGAGGATGCCTTTCAATCTCAAGAATGCAGCCCAGACTTTCCAAAGGCTCATGGACTTGGTGGGACACGGCCTGGGTTTCATTTTCATTTACTTGGACGATATCCTGGTGGCCAGCAGTTCACGCCAAGAACACGTGGCACATTTGCACCAGCTCTGCCAATGCCTAAGCAACCATGGACTGGCAATCAACCCGGCAAAATGCTAGTTCGGGCTCACGGAGATCGACTTCTTGGGCCACAGGGTTAACCAGCATGGCGCAGTTCCCCTACCGGATGAGGTCCAGGCCATCTGCCAGTTCCCCAAGCCTAGCACAGTCAAGGGCCTGCAGGAGTTCATAGGGATGGTCAACTTTTATCATCGGTTCATGCCGGCAGCAGCACCCATCATGAGACCCTTGTTCAGCCTGATGGCCGGCAAGGCCAAAGAGGTGGCATGGGGCACGGAGTCCACGGAGGCGTTTGAGCAGGCCAAGGAGGCGCTGGCAAAGGCGACCCTTCTAGTACACCTGAAAGTCGATGAGCCCACGGAACTCACAGTGGACACTTCTGACACGGCTGTCGGTGGAGTACTGGAGCAGCTCGTTGAGGGCCAGTGGCGACCACTCGCTTTCTTCAGCCGGCACCTACAGCCACCAGAGGTGAAGTACAGTGCTTTTGACAGAGAGTTGCTAGTGCTCTACCTGGCTGTCCGGCATTTCCAGTATTTCCTCGAGGGAAGGGAGTTCACCGTGTATATGGACCACAAGCCCCTCACCTTCGCACTGGCCAAGATATTGGACCCATGGTCAGCTCGGTAGCAGAGGCACCTGTCTTTTATTTCAGAGTTCACCACGGACATTCGCCACATCGCGGGGAAGAACAACGTCATCGCCGACACACTGTCTCACCCTTGCCTCCATTCAATGGGCATATCATCCTCAGGAATAGACTACACAGCACTGGCGGAAGCACAACGGTCGGACACCGAGATCCTAGCTTACTGCACCGCCGTTTCGGGAGGACGTCCCCATCGGCCTGGCAGTGATTCAACTCCTGTGCGATGTGTCCATCGGCAGACCCTGACCCGTCGTACCAGCAGCATGGAGGCGCTGGGTCTTCAACGCGCTGCACGATCTGGCCCACCCTTCCATCCGGGTGTCCATCAAGCTCGTAGCGGACAGATTCATCTGGCACGGTTTGCGCAAGCAGGTTGGACACTGGGCCAGGACCTGCGTACACTGCCAGACCACCAAAGTCCAGCGGCACGTGAAGACTCCCCTCCAGCAGTTCAAACCGATGCACAGGAGGTTCCAATATATCCACATGGACATCGTCGGCCCCCTGCCAGTCTTTCGGGGTGCCAGGTTTATCTTTACCATGGTAGACAGGTTCACCAGATGGCCGGAAGCCATACCGCTTGCACTGAGTCCACTGAGTCCTGCGCCAGGACGCTCATTGCAAACTGGATTGCCATGTTCAGCCTCCCTACGGACATCACCTCAGACAGGGGAGCGCAGTTCACGTCTGGTTTGTGAACAGCACTGGTGCAGCTCCTGGGCACCCAGCTGCATCACACCACAGCGTACCATCCCCAGTCCAACGGTTTGGTCAAGCAGTTCCACCGGTAAATCAAATTGGCCTTGATGACATGCCTCAGGGGCCCCAACTGCACAGACGAACTTCTCTGGGTTTTACTGGGCATCCACACAGCCCCCAAGATAGACCTGGGCACCTCCTCGGCGGAATTGGTCTACGGCGCTCCCTTGACAGTCTCGGGTGAGTTTGTACTGGGGCCCGAGGTCCGGAAGAAACTCCAGCAGAGGTGCTAACGAGGCTGCGGGACAAGGTAGGGACCCTGGCACCAGTCCCAACCTTCAGGCATGGTCCCACACCGGCCTTCACCCATAAAGACCTCCGGGACTGTGAGTATGTTTCTATTCATAGGGGCATGCACAAGTCACCTCTACAGCGGCCATACGAAGGACCCTTCAAAGCGATCCGGCACAACGGATCTACGTGTGTTGTGGAGGTGGGTGGCTGGGAAGAGACTTTTACAGGGTACCCACACTGCGCCGGCGTGGCCGGCCACCCAAGCAAGCCACACGGACTGGGGGCTCCACTCCCACGACGGACATTTCTGGGGGGGCGTGGAGTGTCGGCCCGCACACTCGGCACTTGAACCGCCTTCGGGAGCTGCGCGCGCATGGTTGGAAGCACGTTTTGAACTACCCGTTCGGGGCGGACCTTCTGGGAACGTTCTGACGTCATGTCCACCCCGTGGGTTGCATGGGCGCTTGGGTAGAGTTTTTGGTGCACTTTTGTTCGTTGGAGTAAAGATTCTGAGTTCGGCACTCTCTGCCTCCGTTTTGTTCTTCCATAGCGTGTCACGTTTGGCTACAGAGGCCTACTTATAGGCATTCATTTTATAATAAGTCTGAGGTATGTGCTTTTAAGAATTGACTTCACTCCAAAATCTTTCCAATATTGGTCAGGTGTCAGATCTCTCAGTGGGAGAGCATTTTGGAGATAGTGATCATAATTCTATCTCCTTTACAATAGCATTGGAGAGAGATAGGAACAGACAAGTTAGAAAAGTGTTTAATTGGAGTAAGGGGAATTATGAGGCTCTCATGCAGGATATTAGAAGGTTAAATTGGGAACAGATTTTCTCAGGGAAAAGTACGGAAGAAATGTGGCAAATGTTCAGGGGATATTTGTGTGGAGTTCTGCAGAGGTACATTCCAATGAGACAGGGAAGTTATGATAGGGTACAAGAACCGTGGTGTACAAAGGCTGTAATAAACCTAGTCCAGAAGAAAAGAAAAGCTTACAAAAGGTTCAGAGAGCTAGGTAATGTTAGAGATCTGGAAGAGTATAGGCTGACAGGAAGGAGTTTAAACAGGAAATTAGGGGAGCTAGAAGGGGTCATGAGAAGGCCTTGGCAGGCAGGGTGAAGGAAAACCCCAAGTCATTCTACAAGTATATGAAGAGCAAGAGGATAAGATGTGAAAGAATAGCATCAGTGGGAAAGTGTGTATGGATCTGGAGGAAATAGCGGAGGTACATAATGAATACCTTACTTCAGTATTCACTATGGCAAAGGTTCTTGGTGATTGTACTGATGACTTGCAGCAGACTGAAAAGCTTGAGCATGTAGATATTAAGAAAGAAGAGGTACTGAAACTTTTGGAAAGCATCAAGTTGGATGTTGCCCGGACCGGATGAGATGTACCCCAGACTACTGTGGGAGGCGAAGGAGGAGATTACTGAGCCTCTGGTGATGATCTTTGAATCATCAATGGGGACGGGAGAGGTTCTGAAGGATTGGAGGGTTGCGGATGTTGTTCCTTTATTCAAGAAAGGGAGTAGAGATAGCCCAGGCAATTATAGCCCAGTGAGTCTTATTTCAGTGGTTAGTAATTTGATGGAGAAGATCCTGAGAGGCAGGATCAATGAACATTTGGAGAGGTATAATATGATTAGGAATAGTCAGCATGGCTTTGTCAAGGGCAGGTCCAGCCTTATGAGCCTGATTGAATTTTTTGAGGACATGACTAAACACATCGATGAAGGAAGAGCAGTAGATGTAGTGTATATGGATTTCAGCAAGGCACTTGATAAGGTACCCCATGCAAGGCTTATTGAGGAAGTAAGGAGGCATGGGATCCAAGGCGTCATTGCTTTGTGGATCCAGAACTGGCTGGCCCACAGAAGGTAAAGAGTGGTTGTTGATGGTCACATTCTGCGTAGAGGTCGGTGACCAATGGTGTGCCTCAGGGATCTGTTCTGGGACCCTTACTCTTTGTGATTTCTATAAATGACCTGGATGAGGAAGTGGAGGGATGGGTTAGTAAGTTTACTGATGACACAAAGGTTGGAGATGTTGTGGATAGTGTGGAGGGCTGTCAGAGGTTACAACGCGACATAGATAGGATGCAAAACTGGGCTGAGAAGTGGCAGATGGAGTTCAACCCAGATAAGTGTGAAGTGGTTCATTTTCATAGATCAAATCTGATGGCAGAATATAGTATTAATGGTAAAACTCTTGGCCGTGTGGAGGATCAGAGAAGTCTTTGGGTCCGAGTCCATAGGATGCTCAAAACAGCTGCACAGGTTGACTCTGTGGTTAAGAAGGCATACAGTGCATTGTCCTTCATCATTGGTGAATCGAATTTAGGTGCCAAGAGGTAATGTTGCAGCTATATCGGGCCCTGGTCAGACCCCACTTGGAGTACTGTGCTCAGTTCTGGTCACCTCACTGCAGGAAGGATGTGTAAGCCATAGAAAAGCAGCAGAAGAGATTTACATGGATGTTGTCTGGATTGGGGAGCATGCCTTACAAAAACAGGTTGAGTGAACTTGGCCTTTTCTCCTTGGAGTGACGGAGGATGAGAGGTGATCTGATAGAGGTGTATAAGATGATGAGGGGTATTGATCGGGTAGATAGTCAGGGGCTTTTCCCCAGGGCTGAAATGGTTTCCACAAGAGGACACAGGTTTAAGGTGCTGGGGAGTAGGTACGTAGGAGATGTCAGGGGTAAAGTTTTTACTCAGAGAGTGGTGAGTGCATGGAACGGGCTGCCGGCAACGGTGGTGGAGGCGGATACGATAGGGTCTTTTAAGAGACTCTTGGATAGGTACATGGAGCTTAGGAAAATAGAGGGCTATGGGTAAGCCTAGTAATTTCTAAGGTAGGACATGTTCGGCACAACTTTGTGGGCTGAAGGGCCTGAATTGTGCTATAGGTTTTCGATGATTTCTATGATTCATGCTATTTTTCAAAAAAAAATCACAACCTTAATATGGACTATAAAATGCATTGGGATAGCCTGAGGGCATGAAAGGTATTGTATAAATCTAAGTTCGTCCTTTCTATCCAAGCTCACTGTCACAGAATTCCATAAAATTTTGGTTAATGACATTTTTACTGTTGCGTTGATGATTGCAGGGACTGGTGGAATGCTGCAGTCAGCAGATTAGAGAAAGAGCCTTCCTTCTTTAACAGTATCCAATAACTTGTGAAGTTTTCTGCAAGGCTGTAAATTAATGAAGCCATGCATGGCATCAAGTTCACTTCCAGTGACTTGAATGCTGGCAGTTCCCCTAGTCATATATGGAATATCTTTGAAAATAAGCATGGGATCATGATGCCCGATTAAACTGCTTCCATTAATTCCAGTGCAGGCAGCATATTTAGTTAATACCACTTATTCACAACTGATTTTTCAGTCATCCTGTTTGTTGGTGGGACATTTCAGCAGAAAATCAATATTGTGAGCTGTTAGCTCCAGTTAAAGTTAGCTGCATTTACCGAAGGCAAGTTGCATTGTGGTTGACGAGATACGGACAATAATATAGTAAGTGAATTTACCCTGGAAACAGTCGGGGAAGAGCAGGCCCCACAATTTGCAGAAACTGCATGGAGACCTTGGTGGGGAATGTTGGCCTTGCAGACATAGTTAACCAACGAAGTCAATGCCAGGTGGTAGAAGCTCAGTCAATCAGGACTCAGAGCTGATATTCAGATGTTTCACCATCCCCTTACATATCTTTCACTGTTGCAAACTCCACATTCATAAAACATAGAGCAGCACAGCACAGGAACAGGCCCTTGGGCCAATGATGTTGTGCCAAACTAATCAAACTGGTAATGAAACATCTAACTAAACTAATCCCTTCTGCCTATACAAGGTCCATATCCCTCAATTCTCTGCATATTCATGTGCCTATCTAAGAGCCTCTTAAACACCTTTGCATATTTGCCTCCACTATCACCCCAGCAGTGCATTCCAGGCACCCACCACTCTTCATGTAAAAAAACTTGCCCCTCACATCTCCTTTGAACTTACACCCTCCCAACCTTAAATGCATGCCCATTCATATCTCTCAGCTTTCACATACTGCCAGTTAGTCAACCATGAGAGCCAAATCTGTAACAAGCATGTGATACCTATGATACTTCTTGCTTTCACTTGCAGGACCAGTTGCAGATAATCAGAGGCAGCAGGAGATACCCAGAGAGGGCAGGAGAAAGGGCATGAGAATGCCAACACCAGGAAGCACTTTCCTTGGAAATATATTGTCATTCCTTTATCATTCCTGTGTCAAAATCCTGAAAATGTGGGAGTAACTAAAAGAACTGGTGTTAATTTTCAAGTCATATTTATGTTTATCCGTACAGATGATACAGTATGCAGGCAAATGGGATTAGTTTAGATTGGCATCATGGTTGGCACAGACATGGTGAGCCAAAGGAGAGTTCCAGGCGCAGGCTGGAGGAACAGCACCTTGTTTTCTGTCTTGGAGCCTTGCAGCCTAGCGGCATGAATATTGAGTTCTCCCGCTTTTGGATGATCTCCACCCCCCTTCCCCACAAACCCCCCCGCCCCCCACCATGCTTCTTCTCTTCTTCCCTTTGCTAGCCTCTTTATTTCTACCCTATCTTTAACTCTCTCTCTCCTTACCTTTGATCCCCAGTGGATCTGCTGTCCCATCCTCCCCCACACCTGCCTATTGCTATCTCTTACTGCATCCACCTATCACCACCTTGTGCCCATCCTGCCTCCCCTCTTTTGTCCACCTATCACTGCTCTGCTTTTCCCTCCTATATATTGGGCTTCCCCTTTTCCTTTCTTCAGTCCTGAAGAAGGGTCCTGATCCGAAACGTTGACCACCTGCCTTTCTCCACAGAACCTGGCCTGCTCAGTTCCTCCAGCATCATCGTGTTTTTCATTCAAAGGTTTAAGAAGGTGGCTTGTCCCACCTTTCCAAAGACATCGAGGAATGGGCATTAGATGCTGTCCTTGCTAACTATTCCATAAAAGAGATGGCGCTAACCATTACCTAAATGACAAATCCCAAGACTTTGACCACTGACTCAGCTGAATCCATTGAAGATAATGATGTTGTCCTACCTAAACCTTTACAAAATCCACTGATCTTCAAGCTGCAACCTGTTCTGATTTACAAGCTGCAGATGGTCTGTAGGTATCTTTTCCTTCAGCTTCTCTCTCCTACTCTTAAAATAAACTCATCCTTGTACTTCTCCTCTTTCAGATATCCTACACTTCTATCCTGGCCTGGCACTGGATAAATAGTGAGAAGCCAGTGAAAATGAAGACACACCCCTCTTGATTTCACACATGTCGCCATCAGCTCAGATATTGAGGCCATATGTAATTCAGAGGACAGCACCAATGTGGGATCCACACGTGCTGAAATATTGGGACAACAACCGGGGCTGGGGCAAGATTATCATGGGAGGGAGAGTTTGAACTTGAGTTCTGTGACAAGGGTATCTAATGAAGGTTAAAATGAAGCAACCTTACAAAAAAGATTTCCAGTGGACAGAATGCCTGTTATGTTACCAAGTTTGCCAGAAAGCCTGCCTGCCATGTCAAGATGGATGGAACACTTCAGCTAATGGCCAATACCTTCCAGTGTGGGAAGGAGGTTGAAGTTTAACTCCAATGGAAGACTTGTGCTCATAACTATCATGCTGCACCTGAAGGTTGCTATCGAAGCTCCCATTGCAGCAGAGGCAGAAATCACCCAAGGCTGCAATGAAATGTCCTGCCGTCATGTTTAATGATTACAGTACACAGGACTTGGAGGATGTCACCCCATCCAAATGCCAGCTTCCACTCCAACAGGATGAATCTGCTTCTATTCGTTGGGAACCCCACACACACAGCACCAGGAGACTGCAACCTACTGACTTTGGGCAGCAGCAGACAGGCAGCCTGAGCTTTTCTGGGAGAGATTCTAGGGGATCCTTGAGCTGGGCTGCAGGCTACAGGCAGCAGACCTGCTGGGAATGGGGGAAGGTGATCAGCAATCAAGGAGTGGTCCTGTAGAGGGAATCAAAAGGGAAAGGAAAGGAGATGAGGCCAAAAGGGATGAAGTATGAAGCAGGGAGCTGTAAGGGTCAGGTACCAAGGGAGGTAGGAGATGAAGGGAAGTGACAAGGAGGTTGGGGGCAGGGCCTTGGCAGGTGGAGGATCAGGTTGGGGGAGAGCATTGGTGGAGGGTGACCAAGGAAGGCAAGAGTAAACACAAACTGAAACAAAAGAGATTCTGCAGATGCTGGAAATCTGGAGCAACACACACAAAATGCTGGAGGAACTCAGCAAGTCAGGCAGCATCTATGGAGGGAAATGAACAAGCTACATTTTGGGTCGAGACCCTTCATCAGGACTGGAAAGGAAGAGGGCAGAAGCCAGAATAAAAAGATAGGGGAAGGGGGAGAAGCACAGGCTGGTAGGTGATAAGTGAGTCCAGGTGAAGGGGAAGGTAGGTAGGTGAGGGGGGGGGGGTTTAGAAAGGAATGATGTGAGAAGCTGGGAGGTGATTGGTGGAAGAGGCTGAAGAAGAAGGAATCTGATAGGAGAGGACAGTAGACCATGGAATAAAGGGAAGGAGGTGGGCAGGTCATAGGGTGGGGGAGGGGAAAGAGAAGGGGTGAAAAGACACAGGAATGAGGGAAAGCAAAGTGGGGAGGGAAGAAAAACTGAGGCGAGTGTTACTAGAAGTTAGAAAAATCGATGTTGATGTGTTCCTGCTGTCAGGTTGGAGACTACCAAGGCGGAATATGAGGTGTTGATCATCCAACCTGCATCAAGCACCTTCACTTCATCCGCCGCAACACCCAGGATCTCCTGGTGGCCAGCCATTTTAATTCCACTTCTCATTCCTGCACTGACATGTCTGTCAAAAGCCTCCTCTACTGCCACCTCCTTCCCTTTATGCCATGGTCTACCGTCCTCTCCTATCAGATTCCTTCTTCTTCAGCTCTTTGCCTCTTCCACCTATTGCCTCCCAGCTTCTCACATCACTCCCTTTTACCCCCCGCCCCCCCACACCTACCTACCTTCCCCCTCACCTGAAGTCACTTATCACCTGCCAGCTTGTGTTCGTCCCCTTCCCCTTACCCTTTTATTCTGGCTTCTTCCCTCTTCTTTGCAAGTCCTGATGAAGGGTCTCAACCCAAAATGTCAACTGTTCATTTCCTTCCATAGATGCTCCCTGACTTGCTGAGTTCCTCCAGCATTTTGTGTGTGTTGCTCCAGTAAGCACAATCATGTGTGTTTGTGTCTATCTGTGCATTTTATCATATCTTGTTTGTGCAAAGGAGCCTGGTCCCCAGGTAGACCTCCCTTCTGTTGGACTCAGACCTCACTCTGTCGAGGTAATATGATGACTGGTGGGCAGCAGTTGCCCCATGTTAAATGACTTGATGCGTGGGCATCTTTCTGTACGCAGAACTGAAATGGAAGCAAGTCATCCTCAACTTCGAGAGACAGCCCAAGAGAGAGTAAAACATTTCACCAGAGTCTAAGCACCATTGACACTTATTAAATTGTGTTTTTAAATGATCTATTGCACCAAGCTCTCTGACACTTTAAACAGCTGATCAGTCTGCTCAGAGGCACTTCAAACTATTTAAAAGCCCTGTTGCATTGCTCAGCAGTATATTTTGCTCACTCTTACAAATCAAGACTCAAGATTTCAGGCTTTGAGTAAATCATTACAAAGGAGACTATAACTAACCAAGAAATTGTTAAATAATACTTTAAATGCAAATCGCACAAATACATGGTGCCCATAGTTTTTTTATTGATTCCAATTTCAAAACTTATTCTGATTACACAAATAGGCATAGATCTAGATCTTATGATATGGTGTAAATCAGATTATAATGAATCGATAACAATTTATACCTTTTGTCATGATTTTGTTTCTATTTACTTTATTGGAAATAAAATTAGTGTGGTGTAAAAGTTGCTACCAATTCACTGTCAACCAATTTATACTATCAAACAAACTCAACCAATTTATGTTATTAAACAATTAATTTGTGTAAATGATGTAAACATATTAAATAACCTGTCAGAATTTAGAAAGTGCCAAATCTGTGCACTGGGCAGTTAAAATATAAGTCTAATGCTTTACTTCAATTAAGGACATAAGAAATAGCAGCAGGAAAAGGCTCCTCATATCTGCTGTGCCAGTCAATAAACATTCCAGCACCACATTCCTGTATTAACCCCATGTCCTTTAATTACCTTAACATCCAACAATCAATAATTTCTGTCCCGAATATATTCACTCACTGGATCTCTTGGAAGCAAAGATTCAGTACTCCCTAGGAGAAGAAATTTCTTCCAATTTCAGTCCTTGATACCGTGACATTTAGCTCTAGATACCCTATAAATTCCAAGGGAAGCATTATCCTTATATCTCGTTTGAAGAGTTTTGTAAGAATTTTGTGTGCTTCAACAATATCACTTCTCTTTCTTCTAAACCTTAGAGTCTAGAGACTAGAAATAGCTCTGGCAGATAAGGTAAGGAGAATCCTAAGAGATTATGCAAGTATATTAAGAGAAAAAAGAGTAACTAGGGAGAAAATAGGACCCCTTAAGGATCAATGTGGTCATCTATGTATAGAGCCACAAGGGGTGGATGAGATTTTCTCATCTGTATTTACTGTGGAGTTGGTCATGAAAGCTAAGGAATTAAAGGATATGAACAATGATGTCTTGGAACATATCCACATTGCAAAAGAGGAGGTGCCAGTGGTCTTAAAGCATATTAAGGTGGACAAATCTCCAGGGCTTGACAAAGTGTATCCTAGGACATTGTGGAAATTAGGAAATGAATTGAAGGGGGCCTGGCAGAGAAGACTGGAGGGTGGCTCATGTTGTGCCTTTATTCAAGAAAGGGGAAGCCAGGGAACCACAGACCAATGAATGTAACATTAGTGGTAGGAAAGTTACTGGAGAGGATTCTGAGGAATAGGATCTACCAGCATTTGGAAAGGCAAGGACTGATTAGGGATAGTCAGTATGATTTTTTGTGTGAGAAATCATATCTCTCAAATTTGACTGAGTTTCTTGAAGAAGTGACCAACGGGATAGATGAGTGCAGGCCAGTATGTTGTCTACATGGACTATAGTAAGGGGTTTGACAAGATTCTGCGTGGTAGGCTGGTCTGGAAGGTTAGATCACATGGGATCGAGGGCGCTAGCCAATTGGATACAAAACTGACTTGGTGGAAGAAGGCAGAGGGTAGGAGTGGAGGGTTGTTTTTCAGATTGGAGGCCAGTGACCAGTGGTGTGCTGCAGGGATCAGTGCTGGGTCTACCTTTGTTTGACATCTATATTAATGATTTGGATGACAATGTTGTTAACATGGTTAATAAGTTTACAGATGACACCAAAATTGGTGGTATAGTGGACAGTGAAGAAGGTTATCTACGTTTACAGGTGGATCTAGACCAACTTGGGAAGTGGACCAAAGAATGGCACATGGAATATAATTTAACTTGGATAAGTGTGAGCTGTTGCACTTTGATAAGTTAAACCAGAACAGGAGTTACACAGTAAATGGTAGGGCCCTGGAAATTGCCGTAGAACAGAGGGACCTAGGGGTACGGGTACCTAGTTCCCTGAAAGTGGAGACACAGATAGACATGGTGGTGAAGAAGGTGTTTGGCATGTTTGCCTTCATCGGTCAGGGCACTGAGTACAAGAGTTGGTGAGATTGTACTTGGAATGCTGTATACGGTGTTGATTACCTGGGTATAGGAAGGATGCCATTAAGCTGGAAAGGATGCAAAAAAGATTCATGAGGATGTTACCAGGACTGGAGGGCCTGAATGGCTGGATAGGCTGGAACTTTTTTCCTTGGAGCATAGAAGGCTGAGGGGTGCCCCTAAAAGAGGTACATAAAATCATGAGGGGCATTGATAAGGTCACAGTCATTTTCCTGGGGTTGGGGAGTCAAAAACTAAAGTGCACAGGTTTAAGGTGAGATGGGAAGACTTAAAATGGATCTGAGGGACAACTTTTTCACACAGAGGGTGGTGGATATCTGGAATGAGCTGCCAGAGGAAGCTATAGAGGTGGGTATAAATACGACATTTAAAAGGCATCTAGACAGGTACATGGATAGGAAAGGTTTAGAGGGATATGGGAAAAACATAGGGAAAGGGGGCTAGCTCACGTGGTCAACTTGGTCGGCATCGATGTGTTGGGCCAAAGGGCCTGTTTCCATGCTGTATAATTCTCTGACTCTATGAATATAGACCCAATCTGTTTGATCTCTCCTTCAAGGGCAAACCCACCATCCCAGGAATCAATCTCATAAATCTTTGTTGCACTCTCTGTATCACAACTGCATCCTTCCTGAGATAGAGAGATCAAACCTGTACATAATACTCCAGGTGGGTTCTCACCAGAGCCTTATATAATTGCAGTCAGGCATTTTTACTCTTGTACTTGAATCCTCTTGCAATAAAATCCAAGATAGAATTTGCCTTCTTGATTGCTATCTGCACCTACATGTTAGATTTCAGTGATATGTACAAGAACACCAGGTCCCTCTGAACACAAAGACCTTTCAAACCTCATTTAAAAACATGCTCTGCCTTGCTGTAATTTTTCTACTGCAGTGTACACTCACACTTTTCAGCATTATATTCCAGCTGCCATATTTATTCCATTCAGTGTGTCTCAGCATCTTTGTCGTAATGCATATAGTCTTGGATTACATTTCATCCAAATTATTGATATAGAAATGTTCTAATATTTTCACAATCCTTGGATTTTCTGCTCTTTCTGGCAATCTCACAATCCCTTTTCTTTAAACTAAAACAATTTAGGACCTTGGTTTTCCCAACACTGATTTGAAATTAAATGTAATCATCATTGCCCTTCTAGGGTCAGTTTGTTCATGCTCCCTGTGTTCTTGCTGGTCATCCACAGAGGCCATGGGCCAGTGCAAAGGGCAGAGGGACTTCCACTGCTACCTTCTGGATACCCATGCTTGCCTTACCTATAGTAGTATCCTACTGTGCCTTTAAACTGACCATTAAATCTAAGGGATGTGATTTTCTCCTAGAACAAAGTGTCCAAGTTAAATTCCTCCTCCCCGATGAACATTGGTGACTGAATCTTGTGGTCCAGCTTACTAACTTTGAGCTGAAGTTTCTTGACTGCAGACACTCAGTGCATAATTCACAATGGGGTTTTCATAAGCTCCCGCATACTCCAGCTGCAATACGTCATCTGTCTTCCCATGCCTGATTAGTTATTTAATACACTGTAATTATATATCGTTTTTAATATATAGCTGCTTCATTGCCCTTCCTTCACCAAAATCCCCAACTCACCAGAGTCTGCACTGCACAGTCAGAGCTAAGTGGCACAGCACACTTATTTAGTAGAACCCACAAACTTACATTCCCTGGTGCCACACATTCTGAGCGAGCTGAACTAAGTTAAACAGTCTAATTACCTAGCAGGCTACTTGTTTACCACTTTATATCACTTGTTTGCAAATGTAGCCTATATGATTAAAAAAATCTAACAATGAAGCTAAATTAAATTAGCAAAAAGTTAAAAGTAAATTATGCCTTCCTCATCAAAGTCCACAATCTGCAGTCAGTAGGTACTACAGACTGGACTAAAGCACACCAAAAATTAGTTTCCCATTCTCTAGAGTTGGATTAATGTTCCAGGGCTGATTAAGTAGTGATTAAGTCATTTCAGAAACATAAAGTGAGTAAAACAGCAGATGAATGCTGATTTGCTTAATCTTTGCAAGTTAACAAAATTCACATAGTGGGTACATGAATTAATTAACATTTCTATCTTAAGAC
This sequence comes from Pristis pectinata, assembly GCF_009764475.1. NCBI lineage: Eukaryota > Metazoa > Chordata > Chondrichthyes > Rhinopristiformes > Pristidae > Pristis > Pristis pectinata. Next base: position 12,604,159 of record NC_067420.1, read on the forward strand.
ACCATAAGCAAACATAACTTTGTATCATCACTTTTGTAAACCAACCAGTCTACCTTGAGTCAAAACTATTGTTAGCAATGTTTAAGGCACACATTTTTTCAAATACTACCTGGTTAAAGATCATTTGTTTACCATGCAGTCTGAAATTGAAGGATTTTTTGAACTATAATTTTTAAAACCTGGCACATCTATATTTCAAGGGATTCTGTTGAAGTGGTCAGCTTTTCCATGGATGGGCTGTGTTTATGGGAAGAATTCAGGTACTGAGTACAAAGATGGACACAGCATATCTGCCAGAGGAATTCTAATTTCCTATGTTCTTTGTTACTGTTGGTATTTTACTTGTTGCTAGCACTATTCCTGAATTGTAATTTGTAGAGGACAAAAGTCTAATTTCCAATTAGCTAACCTTCATACTAACTGAAGTTATTGAACACTTGTTTTAATTTAAACCTTCAATTTACTCCCAAAGTAAATATGCTTTACTAAAAGGCATTCAAGCAATTAGCCAGTTATAATAGACACTCTGCCCCACATGAAAGATGTTTCCAGCTTATTATTTTTTTATAGATTGGTATTGATGACATTTATTTTTCTGTCAGATAACTTTCCTTTAAAACCATTATTGTATCACACAGTTGCATTCTAAGCTAATGAATCCTTCATTGTGTTGTGAAAATTTTCTATTATATTGATATATTGAACTGTAAATACACCAGTCAAAACATTTGTTGTGCTAAGTGCATGCTTTTCATAAAGAGCAATGCAGGAATTGGAAGCTGGAATTGTTATGCCATAATGTCAAATAAAAAATCCATTTTATGTTTACAATTCAGTGCATGCAGTTCAGGTCACCTGGGGTATGTCTAATTTTAATTGCAAGTATCTAAAATCTCATTTATTCAACAGAATTTTTGTTGTATTCAATTCACGATGAACTTCATTCCAGAGTGGATATTATTAGACCCTCATCTGGGTTAGTAACCCACCTAATTGCACATTTGTATGGATGTAAGAAGACTCACCAAGCAATTTGGGATTAGTAGTCTGATCACCATTCTTCTATACCTGGCCTGATCCTTTTTAGTTTGAAGAGATCTACAGTTTGCAGCAGAGTAAATAAAACAGATCTTTGACCAATACCCAGAGGGATCCACACTGGAAATGCTCTGGTTACAAGAGTAAACGGTTTTATATATTGACTGAAAAGCTCATCCTGACTTTTAATCATTTATCTGGATGCTGTGCTCAGCATTTTTCTTGCAAAAGGTGTCTGCAGTCAGGTTGATTGGGTTGAAAAGTGAGGTAGAAGCATTTTCAGTCAAAACTCCTTACTGCTGGGGACAGAGCCTTGGATTTCTTACAACTCAGGTATTTAAAATAAAGGGTAATCTGAATGAGAAATCAGAAATGAGTGAAAAACTGCAAATGGCATTATTAATCAATATGGAATTTAGAATATAAAACTGGTGTAGCTTCGTGAAAAATAAGGGACAGCTCTGTTCACTCAAGTACATCTTCTTGTCGAAAATATTCATCTATCTATGTAGGAAATGTATAACCGGATTTAATCTTTTTATAGCTGCCAGTCCAGTTCAATCCAATGTCCTGTGGCACACATTGTGTGATAACAGTACTTCTAAGTCCCTGGGAAAATCTCCATGTAAGTTTTGATACTCCGTGGAATGGATAGTCAAGACTCAAGGTGGAAAGTTTTTTTGGGAGCCTCAGAATCTTTCTCATTCACTCTCTAAGAAACTGGAAAAAAGTCAGTGATTCAATCTATAAACATATTTATTAATAAAACAAAATCTTATAGGGTCATACAGAATTCTTACTGTGGCTTTCTTCCATACAAACTGCCTCTGGAACCTTCTGTATACATCGTTGCAGCCTCGAGAGTATACAGTCATTTAACACTATCCTTACAGAGGTGACAGCATTAAAGCTGCAATTATTGTTTGTAAGCCAATATTACATAAAGAGCATATATTACAAACCTCTTTAATAATGAAAAACAAAAAAGAAAAACAAATTGTCCAATGCACTATGTCCTCCAGGTGTTTGAGTCAACAGAGTTACCTTCCAAATCTGGTCTGAACTGACTGCAGTTTTCCTGGGATCTGTTGCTGAGTGGTGGTGTTCTCGCTCTACAGAACTGGCGGAGCACCCTCTGATAATTTGATAACCACTTCAGTCAATCAATCTTCCTTGGTAGTCCTTTTGAGATGGTGCCTGTTCCTTAAATATGGGGCTCCCTCCTCTGTAGCAGGCTCACATGATCTGGGGTATGAGGTATACCATTGCCTTCTGCCATATCTGTGTTGGTCTGATATTGGCTTTATCCTAACCATTTCTCCAACTCTGAGTAGTGGCAGATCTCTGATGCCTCCTTTTTGGTAATGTGCCTGTCTTTGTTGACTTCCTGCACTTTTTACACTTCTGTTTGCCTTTCTATGGTTGTGTTCAGAGTTCTTGTTCATCGACTTGTGTGTCTCTTCACAGGGGTACACATCATCCCATGGTGGGGTACTGTCGAAGGCCAAGAACATAAGTGGGAACCTGACTGCAATGATTAAGCCTTCTTCAGCAGTTCCTTCACACCATTCTCTGCTTTTCCATCACTCTGTGGAAAATGAAGTGATGAGGTACAATGATGCAACTCCAGTCCTTTGAAAATCCCACAAAGTTGTCTGCTGTGAACTGTGGCCCATTATTCATGATGCCATTAGGGATGCCATATCTGGCCAACTGTTCTTTGAGTTGGTCCATGACCATTGATGTCTCCAAGGAGTCTGCCTTCCCAACATAATCAACTGTCACCAGACACCCTTGCCAGAGTCTGTCAGCAATGATGTGATATGTCACTTAACAGTATGTGAGGCATTGTGTCTGTATTTAAGTGCCAATTTCAATGAAGCACACAGTTGACTGTATCTTGCATGTTTCAATATGCCAACTTTGGACCAGTACAAAAGAAACTCAATAATACTTTGCAGCAATGCCTGAATAAGATGTTTCAGCGAGATAGCCAAGGTATAGAAGCAAGAAACTGATTAAACTAAGATCCTTGATTTGAAAGCTTCATTCCCCAATCATACTGACATGATCATATTGCTACTCTGCTCTAATACATCCAGTCAACTACATATAAATGCAGATTTGATCGAAGATTGCTGTGAATGCATATCTTTATCAAGTTCCATTTTCAGAATGGATCTAAATATTATAATAATATGTGGCTTATTCAGTCTTTAATTACAACAAAAAAATAATGGCACGTTCTGCATTACATGAAGTGGGGTTCGAAACCTGTCCAACTGAAAATGAATTATCCATATCCCTCAAATTTTGTATTGCCATGATTGGAATTGTCTGCATAAAATGTATCCATTGGGAGTCATGACTCTCAAGTATTTCATAATACTTTTTCTCTTCAACAGAAAGTCACAAAACTGCAATAAATGAACTATTTAGTTGTTCATTTGCATTTTTGTAATACTGCTATGCATGATAGCATCAAATATAAATTAGATGCAATAGTTTTGATGTATATTGAAGATTTAAGGCAACTACATTTACTGAAAATGATGCAAATTAATGGTAATATTGTCTTGCACAACTCCTTACACTTTGAAAATGAGTTCCACTCCCAGGTAAAGGAAAACACGCAGGAAAACTTATAAGTGTGAAATGCAAAAATTGACGAAATGTTTAAATATTGTTCAATGATGGACTTTCCCATTTTCCTTTGCTAACCTTTAGAACTTATAACCATCCTGCTAATGACAATCAAAAAATGTTCAACAGATGCATCCAGTCTCTCCCACATGACAATGACACCTTGTAAATTACGATACACACATGACCAGTGCACCCAGAAAAAATAGGACCTGTGAGATGCAAGAAAATAAATCAGTATGAAAGAAATCTGCAAATGGTGGAAATCTGAAACAAAAACAGTAGATGTTGCAGGTATTCTGCAGGTCAGGCAGCATCTATGGAGAAAGAACCATAGTTAATTTTTGATAACATTTCATCAGAACTGGAACAGTGAGAAAACAAGCCTGCAGTGAGAGATTGAGATGAGAATGTCTGTGAAAGGCTAGAGACCATGATTGTCCAGGTGACACAAGTGCTGCTGGTGATGAATGCTTGTTAATCATTGCTGAACTGTCTAGAGAAGTGAGGGAAATGAGTGAAGAAACTAGACGGGTAAAAAACAATGCTGGAACAGTGAGATACGGAATGCAGTGGCTGCCAGAAATCTGAAATAAAAGAGAATGTTGGAAATACTCAGCAGATCAGGTAGCATCCTTGGAGAGAGGAAAATTGAGTTAATGTTATGGACAGATGACTTTGCAGTCAAACTAGTCAGTTCTGATAGTTTCAGGAATAGATGGTTATCTGACATTGCTGAAGTTAATATTGAGTCCTTCAGGTTGAAACATGCCCAGACGTTAGATGAGATGCCATACCTTGAACTTGCATTGGGCTTCATTCAAACAGTGTAAGGGACAAAAGGCAGAGAGGTCAGAGTAGGAGTAGGGTGGTAAATTAAAGTGACAGGCAACAGAATGTTCAGGATCACCCTTCTGGACCATTTCCATTAAATGTTTTGTAAAGCAGTCATATGCAGGCTTATTGGGGAGCAAAAATAACATGAAAAAATCCCTCAAATTCCCTTTTCCTACAGAATCGGCCTGGAGAGCCATTGGAGCAGTGGTCCCTGTCAGGTACAGGCAGACTATTTAAGAAGCTTGTGTGTTTTGTGTGTTTTCGTGGGCTTTTTTTTCTTGCAGAATTTAGAAGGGCCAATAAAAAAGAGGTTGTGTCCGGTGGAGTGGACATTTTGGAGCGGCCATTGTTGGAGTGGACAGAGTCAGAGTGACTGGCTTTGGCACAACAGACTTTGGCATCAAGAGGTGGAGCCCATTTGCAACAACCTGGTGAGTAGCTTGTAAGTAAAGGTAAGGTTTACTGCTATTGTTATAACTTTTAAGTAGACTACAGCTAGGTAGGGAAAAAATATGGAGGGCAAGGTGATGTGCTGCAGCTGCATGATGTGGGAGCTAGTGGACCCTGCTGTGGTGCACGGTGACCACATCTGCAGTAAGTGCTTGAGGCTGGAGGAACTTCAGCGCAGAATTGATGAACTGGAGTCACAGCTTCAAACACTGTGGAGCATCAGGGAAGGAGAGAGTTACGTAGATGCTGTGCATCAGAAGGCAGTCACCCCGTGCCCCCCCCCCCCCCCCACTAGAGCGGGTACTTCTAGGGTCCAAGGAGGCAGATAGATGGGTGACTGTCAGGGGAGAGAAAGAGAAAGGGAACAGCCAAACAGAGCAGAGGACCCAGAGGCTGTTCCACTCAAAAACAGGTATTCCGCTTTGGATGCTGTTGAGGGGATGATCTACAGGGATCAAGCGGCAGTAGCCAAGTCTCTGGCATTGGGACTGATCCTGCTGCTCAGAAGGGAAGGGAGGAGAAGAGGAGGGCAATAGTGATAGGGGACTCGATAGTGAGGGGAACAGACAGGAGGTTCTGTGGACATGAATGAGAATCCTGGATGGTATGTTGCCTCCCAGGTGCCAGGGTCCAGGATGTCTCTGATTGGGTCCACAGCATTCTTGAGCAGGAGGGAAAGCAGCCAGAAGTTGTGGTACATGTTGGTACCAATGACATAGGTAGAAAGAGGGATGAGGTCCTGAAAAGTGAGTTTAGGGAGTTAGGCAGAAGGCTGAAGAACAGGACCACAAAGGTAGTAATCTCGGTATTACTGCCTGTGCCACGTGACAGTGAGTATAGGAATAGAATGAGGTAGAGGATAAATGAGTGGCTGAGGGATTGGAGCAGGGGGCAGGGATTCAGATTTCTGGATCACTGGAACCTCTTTTGGAACAGATGTGACCTGTACAAAAAGGACTGGTTGCACTTGAATCTCAGGGGGACCAATATCCTGGTGGAGAGGTTTGCTAAGGCTACTGGGGAGGGTTTAAACTAGAATTGTTGGGGGGTGGGAACCGAACTGAAGAGACTGGGGAAGAGGCGGTTGGCTCTCAAACAGAGAAAGCTTGTAGACAGTGCGAGAGGGAAGATAGGCAGGTGATAGAGAAGGGACGCGCTCAGACCGACGGTTTGAGATGTATCTATTTTAACACAAGGAGTATTGTGAACAAAGCGGATGAGCTTAGAGTGCGGATCAGTACTTGGATCTATGATGTGGTGGCCATTACGGAGACTTGGATGGCTCAGGGACAGGAATGGTTACTTCAAGTGCTAGGTTTTAGATGTTTCAGAAAGGACAGGGAGGGAGGCCAAAGAGGTGGGGGAGTGGCACTGTTGATCAGAGATAGTGTCACGGCTGCAGAAAAGGTGGACATCATGGAGGGATTGTCTACGGAGTCTCTGTAGGTGGAGGTTAGGAACAGGAAGGGGTCAGTAACTTTACTGGGTGTTTTTTACAGGCCGGCCAATAGTAACAGGGATATCGAGGAGCAGATAGGGAAACAGATCCTGGAAAGGTGTGATAATAACAGAGTTGTTGTGATGGGAGATTTTAATTTTCCAAATATCGATTGGTATCTCCTTAGAGCAAGGGGTTTAGATGAGGTGGAGTTTGTTAGGTGTGTTCAGGAAGGTTTCTTGACACAATATGTAGATAAGTCTACAAGAGGAGAGACTGTACTTGATTTGGTATTGGGAAATGAACCTGGTCAGGTGTCAGATCTCTCAGTGGGAGAGCATTTTGGAGATAGTAATCATAATTCTATCTCCTTACAATAGCATTGGAGAGAGATAGGAACAGACAAGTTAGAAAAACATTTAATTGGAGTTAGGGGAATTATGGGGCTCTCAGACAGGAAATTGGAAGCTTAAATTGGGAACAGATGTTCTCAGGGAAAAGTACGGAAGAAATGTGGCAAATATTCAGGGGATATTTGTGTGGAGTTCTGCAGAGGTACATTCCAATGAGACAGGGAAGTTATGGTAGGGTACAGGAACCGTGGTGTACAAAGGCTGTAATAAATCTAGTCAAGAAGAAAAGAAAAGCCTACAAAAGGTTCAGAGAGCTAGGTAATGTTAGAGATCTGGAAGATTATAAGGTTAACAGGAAGGAGCTTACAAAGGAAATTAGGAGAGGCAGAAGGGGCCATGAGAAGGCCTTGGCAGGCTGGATGAAGGAAAACCCCAAGGCATTCTACAAGTATGTGAAGAGCAAGAGGATGAGACGTGAAAGAATAGGACCTATCAAGTGTAACAATGGGAAAGTGTGTGTGGATCTGGGGGAAATAGCAGAGCTACTTAATGAATACTTTACTTCAGTATTCACTATGGAAAAGGATCTTGGTGATTGTACTGATGACGCAGTAGAATGAAAAGCTTGAACATGTAGATATTAGGAAAGAGGATGTGCTGGAGCTTTTGGAAAGCATCAAGTTGGATAAGTCACCGGGACCGGATGAGATGTATCCCACGCTACTGTGGGAGGTGAGAGAGGAGATTGCTGAGCCTCTGGCGATAATCTTTGAATCATCAATGGGGACGGGAGAGGTTCTGGAGGATTGGAGGGTTGCAGATGTTGTTACTTTATTCAAGTAAGGGAGTAGAGATAGCCCAGGGTATTATAGCCCAGTGAGTCTTACTTCAGTGGTTGGTAAGTTGATGGAGAAGATCCTGAGAGGCAGGATCTATGAACATTTGGAGAGGTATAATATGATTAGGAATAGTCAGCATGGCTTTGTCAAGGGCAGGTCCTGCCCCACGAGCCTGATTGAATTTTTTGAGGATGTGACTAAACACATTGATGAAGGGAGAGCAGTAGATGTAGTGTATATGGATTTCAGCAAGGCATTTGATAATGTACCCCATGCAAGGCTTATTGAGAAAGTAAGGAGGAATGGGATCCAAGGGAACATTGCAGTGTGGATCCAGAACTGGCTGGCCCACAGAAGGCAAAGAATGGTTGTCGAAGGGTCGTATTCTGCATGGAGGTCAGTGACCAGTGGTGTGCCTCAGGGATCTGTTCTTGGACCCTTACTCTGCATGAATTTTATAAATGACCTGGATGAGGAAGTAGAGGGATGGGTTAGTAAGTTTGCTGATGACACAAAGGTTGGAGATGTTGTGGATAGTGTGGAGGGTTGTCTGACGTTACAACGGGACATAGATAGGATGCAAAACTGGGCTGAGAAGTGGCAGATGGAGTTCAACCCAGATAAGTGTGAAGTGGTTCATTTTGGTAGGTCAAATATGATGGCAGAATATAGTACTAATGGTAAGACTCTTGGCAGTGTGGAGGATCAGAGGGATCTTAGGATCCGAGTCCATAGGATGTGAAAGCAGCTGCACAGGTTGACTCTGAGGTTAAGAAGGCATATGGTGTATTGTCCTTCATCATTCGTGGAATTGAATTTAGGAGCCGAGAGGTAATGTTGCAGCTATATAGGTCCCTGGTCAGACCCCACTTGGAGTTCTGTGCTCAGTTCGTTTCGCCTCACTACAGGAAGGATATGGAAGCCATGGAAGGGGTACAGAGGAGATTTACAAGGATGCTGCCTGGAATGCGGAGCATGCCTTATGAAAGCAGGTTGAGGGAACTCGGCCTTTTCTCCTTGGAGTGACGGAGGATGAGGGGGGACCTGATAGAGGTATATAAGATGATGAGAGGCATTGATCGGGTAGATAGTCAGAGGCTTTTCCCCAGGGCTGAAATAGTTGCCACAAGAGGACATAGGTTTAAGGTGCTGGGGAGTAGGTATAGAGGAGATGTCAGGGGTAAGTTTTTTACTCAGAGAGTGGTGAGTGCATGGAATGGGCTGCCGGCAACGATGGTGGAGGCGGATACGATAGGTTCTTTTAAGAGACTGTTAGATAGGTACATGGAGCTGAGAAAAATAGAGGGCTACGCGTGAGCCTAGTAATTTCTAAGGTAGGGACATGTTCGGCACAACTTTGTGGGCTGAAGGGCCTGTATTGTGTTGTAGGTTTTCTATGTTTCTATGTTTCTATGTTTAGGCGATCAAAACCAGTCCACTGTGGTCCTGCTTAGATCTAGCAGTATCGTTGCAACGGTGGTCAGCCCAGCCTTAAACCGACCGAGGTCTCCATAGAACCATAGAACCATACAGCACAAAACAGGCCCTTCGGCCCACCATGTTGTGCTGTCCATCAAACCACCCTCACACTACCTAACCCCTTCCTCCCGCATATCCCCCAATCCCACACTCCTCCATATGCCTATCCAACAAGCTCTTGAACCTGTCCAATGTATCTGCCTCCACCACCACCCCAGGCAGTGCATTCCATGCACCAACCACTCTCTGGGTGAAAAGTCTACCCCTGACATCTCCCCTGAACCTCCCACCCATAACCTTAAAGCCATGACCTCTCGTCTTGAGCATTGGTGCCCTGGGAAGGAGGCGCTGACTCTATCTATTCCTCTCAATATTTTATATACCTCTATCATGTCTCCTCTCATTCTCCTCCTTTCCAGTGAATAAAGCCCTAGCACCTTAAGCCTCTACTCATATTCAATACTCTCTAATCCAGGCAGCATCCTGGTAAATCTCCTCTGCACCCTCTCCAACGCCTCCACATCCTTCCTAAAATGAGGTGACCAGAACTGAACACAGTACTCTAAGTGTGGCCTAACTAGAGTTTTGTAAAGCTGCATCACATGAAGGAATTCAGCATTTTCTGCACATGCCAAAGTCAACTTTTCAAAGATAGTTTAACAGATTGTCTGTTTAGACTGCTATCTTTTAGAACTTGTGCCTTAGTTGTCCACCAAAAAGTGATCAGAAGAATTTGTGAATGAATGTCTTGGAAGCCCAATTTAAATATCTTCATAGGGGCTCACACCTTATTTGATATGAGTGTTGGCCAACTAAATGAAGATTCCCAGGAAACTTGCAATAGCCAGGGTACTGGGATAAAATCACCATAAATATTTTTAAAAAAACGACCTGCTATTGTTCATCCGAAAAAGTGGGGCTATATTCTTCAGTATTTTAAAATGGCATCCTATTTTATTCATATATTTATGACATATTTTTGCATTGTTTACCTGTAATGCAATGAGTAAGACATCAAACCACAGAAATTGATCTTTGCATTATCAATACCTGCAATGCAATACCAGTTTCATGAGCAAATGTGGACAAAACAGAATTGTGGTTCAATACAAATAGTACTTTTATCATAGGAATACATTGCAGGGATCTTCATAGGAATATTGTCAAACAATTAGATCGGATGACCTAAGCTTGTCCAAGAAGGTAGATGTTAAATAATGTCTTAAAGGAGGGGGATAAAGGTAGCGAAGTGGAGAGGTTTATGGAGGGAATTACAGAGCTGTTAATTGTGGGGTGATTAAGATGGGGATGATGAAGAGAACAGAATTAGAGGAAGACAGATATATTAGAGGGTTACAGGGATGGATGAGACTGCAGACATATAGAGCATTGAGGTCCTGGAGGCCAGTCTTAGTGACAGTGCAGATGTGAATCTCATCTCTGGGTCAAATCAAAGCAGTCCAGTTCATTTTCATTCAGATGCCAGGAAGGTAGTTTGTAAAGTGTATTTGGAGTACATAGTATGGTTCTGCCACATGATGTGCACATACTATCCTCAACTCTACATGGACCCACATCTCACTGCCTATTTCATTTCACCATCTATTATTATCCAAGTAAAACAAACACAAGGTTCAATAATAATCTTCCAGCTATTCTAATATTGAAGGTTATTTTTTTTCCTGGTCCTGTCAACTCTAATTGTGTCCTGAGAGAGTCAATGCTTCACACGTACATGTATAGGCTGAGGAATATTCTTACATGTGTCTGGTGCATTCAACCATCCAAGTATGACTTATTACATTGTGGCAGGCAGATGAAATGTTTATGTTGTGGCGACCCACCTTCGACACAAGTGAACCGGCTCCGAAGTCAGCGTGCGCGTCGGCAGACAAGCCAGCCCAAAATGATGCTGGGCCTTTTTCTTCAACAACGAGGGGAGAAAGCCCATGCGCGGGAAGAGGTTTGGTTGGTGCACCTCTGACATCATCGCCATGCGTCAAGCGTGGGAACTTAACTGCTTAAAAGCCAGCGTGGCAAGATTCAATTAAACCAGCCTCAAGTTCAACCCACCGACTACGTGTCGTTATTCCTGGCTCAGTGCGTAGCCCATCGCTACATTGGTGACCCCGACGGTCCAAACGGGACTTGGACCGAAGATGATTGACTCTTCATCCGTTCACGCAGTTTCGCTGAAACTGCCACCCTTCTGGACGCTGCGACCATGCCTGTGGTTTGACCAAACAGAGGCCCAGTTCCAGATTCAGCAGATATCTTCTGATTCCACACGTTACTATTACGTGGTGAGCTCCCTTGACCAGGAGACAGCCGCCCAGGTTGAGGATTTCATACAGTCACCCCCAGAGGAAGGCAAGTATGCAGCATTCAAAGCGCTGCTCATACGGATTTTCGGCTTCTCACGACGGGAGCGTGGTGCCCACTTGCTGCACCTGGATGGTTTGGGGGACTGGCCACCGTCAGCATTAATGAACGAGATGCTGGCCCTGGCTGACAGACACAAGCCCTGCCTCATGTTCAAGCAGGCGTTCCTAGAGCAACTGCCCGAGGACATACATCTGCTACTGGCAGACGCAGATTTCAGTGACCCCCGGAAGGTAGCAGCCTGGGCAGATGTACTGTGGAAGGCCAAGAAGGAAAGTGGGGTGTCTGTCGGCCAGATTACCAAGCCACGTGCCCAACACCAGGACAAACCAGGCCCGGCAATGGAGTGCACACAACCCAGAGGCAGGAGTGAGGAGGCCACTGTACAGTGGTGTTTCTACCACCAGCGGTGGGGCGCAGAAGCCTGCCGGTGTCACCCGCCCTGCGAGATCTCGGGAAACACCAAGACCAGCCGCCGCTAATGGCTACGGCGGCTGGCCACTAGGACAGCCTCTTGTACGTCTGAGACAAACAGTCGGGATGCTGCTTCTTGGTCAACATCAGAGCGGAAATCAGCATCTTACCCCTGATGGGGTACGACACCCACAACAGGGGGCCGGGACCCACCCTGAGGGCCGCAAACGACAGCACTATACAGACCTATGGCACTCATGCAGTGCAGCTGCAGTTCGGTGCCAGCCGGTTCACGTGGGACTTCACACTGGCCGCTGTGGCCCAACCACTCTTGGGGGCAGACTTCTTGCGAGCTCACAGCCTACTGGTCGACTTGCACAGGAGAAGGCTGGTCCATGCCAAGACTTTCCAGATGTTCTCTTTGGGTGAAGCCAATTTGCCGGCCCCACACCTGGACTCCGTCACGCTGTCAGACAACGAATTCATCAGAATCCTGGCGGACTTCCCATCGGTTCTAGCACCGCAGTTCACGGCAGCCATACCCAGATACGAGGTACAGCACCCATTCCGACCAAGGGACCACCCCTCCACGCCCGTGCACGATGGCTTCCCCTGGACAAGCTCCGCCTGGCGAAGGAGGAGTTCAAGAGGATGGAGGAATTGGGGATCATATGGAGGTCAGACATCTCATGGGCTTCCCCCCTGCACATGGTGCCCAAAGCAGCTGGGGGATGGAGACCATGCGGCGACTACCGTCGACTGAATGAGGCTACAACCCCAGACCGCTACCCCGTGCCACACATACACAACTTTGCAGCAAACCTGCATGGGGCAAGCATCTTTTCCAAGGTGGACCTCATCTGGGGATACCATCAAATCCCGTTACACCCTGAAGATATCCCCAAGACAGCATTCATAACTCCATTTGGTCTGTTTGAGTTCCTCCGAATGCCGTTCGGCCTGAAGAATGCCACACAGACGTTCCAGCAGCTAATGGATGCGGTGGGACACGACCTGGACTTCGCGTTCATCTATTTGGATGACATCCTCATAGCCAGTAGAAATCGTCAGGAACATCTGTCTCACCTCCGCCAGCTCCACTCCCACCTGAGTGATTTTGGCCTCACGATTAACCTGGCCAAGTGCCAGTTTGGACTCGACACCATCGACTTCCTGGGCCACAGGATTACCAAAGATGGGGCAACGCCCCTGCCCGCCAAGGTAGACGCGATCCGCCACTTTGCCCGACCCAACACAGTCAAAGGCTTGCAGGAGTTCGTGGGTATGGTCAACTTCTACCGCTGTTTCCTCCCCTCAGCAGCCCGCGTCATGCACCCTTTGTTCACCCTGATGTCGGGTAAAGGCAAGGACATTACTTGGGACGAAGAGGCCGCAGCTGCTTTCGTCAAAGCCAAGGAAGCCTTGGCAGATGCCGTGATGCTGGTGCACCCCAGAACGGACGTTCCAACTGCCCTCACAGTGGACGCATCCAACACGGCAGTCGGTGGGGTGCTGGAGCACCTGCTGCAACTTGAACTCAAGTACAGTGTTTTCGACGGGGAGCTGTTAGCACTATATCTGGCCATCTGACATTTCAGGTATTTTTTAGAGGGCAGGCCGTTCACCGCATTCACGGACCACAAACCGTTGACCTTCGCGTTCACGAAGGTGTCTGATCCCTGGTCGGCCTGCCAGCAGTGACATCTGTCCTACATGTCCAAGTACACGACGGACATCCAGCATGTCTTGGGAAAGGACAACGTCGTGGCGGACGAACTCTCCAGACCATCTATCCAGGCCCTGTCCCAGGGTGTAGACTATGCAGCGCTAGCGGAGGTGCAGCAGGTAGATGACGAGTTGCCCAGCTACAGGACAGCAGTCTCGGGTTTGCAACTGCAGGACTTCCTAGTAGGCCCTGGTGGGAGGACCCTCCTGTGTGACATGGCTACCGGCCAACCTCGCCCCATCGTCCTGACAGCCTGGCGGCGGTGAGTTTTCAACTCCATACACGGTTTAGTGCACCCATCCATCGGGACAACCATCCGGATTGTCTCCAGCAGGTTCGTGTGGCACGACCTTTGCAGACAGGTCAGTGAATGGGCCAAAACTTGCATGCAGTCTCAAGTGGCCAAGGTGCAGCCGCACACCAAAGCTCCGCTGCAGCAGTTCGAACCCACCCACCAGAGGTTCGACCATGTTCATGTAGATATTGTGGGGCCCCTGCCGGTGTCGAGAGGAGCGCAGTACCTCCTAACTATGGTAGACTGGTTCACGAGATGGCCAGAGGCGGCCCCGCTCAATGACACCTTCGCCAATTCCTGCGCCCGAGCACTGATTGCAACCTGGGTAGCACGCTTCGGGGTACTGGCCCACATTACCTCCGACAGAGGTGCCCAGTTCACCTCCAGCCTGTGGCTGGCCGCAGCCAGCCTGTTGGGAGCACGGTTACACCACACAACTGCCTACCACCGACAGTCGAATCCACTAATGGAATGTTTCCACCTTCACTTGAAGTCGGCTCTCATGGTCTGCCTGAAAGGGCCTAACTGGGTGGACGAGCTCCCCTGGGTCCTGCTTGGAATCCGCACAGCACCCAAAGAGGACCTGCACACCTCGTCAGCAGAGCTGGTGTACGGCGTACCCCTGGTCGTCCCAGGAGAGTTCCTACCAGCCCCAAGGGGGCAAGAGGAAGAACCCGCGGCAGTCCTGGACAGACTACGCTAGAGGCTCGGCAACCTGGCCCCCGTACAGACTTCACGGCATGGACATGTCCCCACCTGTGTACCCAAAGACCTGCAGGACCGTAAGTTTGTATTTGTACGGAGGGGCGCACACTGGACACCGCTACAGTGGCTGTACGAGGGACCGTTCAAGGTACTCAGGAACAACGGGTCCACGTACATTCTAGACATTGGGTGGAAAGAGAAGGTTTTCACGGTGGACCGGCTCAAACCAGCCCTTGTGGACTTGGTGCAGCCAGTAGAGGTTCGGGCTCCGCGGCGCAGAGGCAGACCACCCAAACAGCGACTGATCCAGCCTGTGGACTTTGGGGGTTTATTGCCAGTTTTGGGGGGGAATTATGTGGTGACCCACCTTCAATGCAAGTGAACCGGCTCCGAAGACTGAACCAGCAGACAGGCCAGCCACAAAATGGCGCTGGGCCTTCTTCTTCAACAGTGAGGGGAGAAAGCCCGCGCACAGGAAGAGGTTCGGTTGACGCACCTCGGACGTCATCGCCGTGTGTCAAGCGCAGGAACTTAATTGCTTAAAAGCCAGCGCGGCAAGATTCGATTAAACCAGTCTCGAGTTCAACCCACCGACGACATGTCGTTATTCTTAGCTCAGTGTGTAGCCCATCGCTACAATGTGACAATTAATTTATTGAAGTAAAAAATGCCCTCTGTGTGAAAAGCTTGCTGTAGTGAACATAGGAATGCATTGCAGGAATCTTCACAGGAATATTGTCAAACAATATTTGACATTCAGTTATATAAGAAGAAATTAGATCAGATGACCTGCTTCATTGTTGTCAAGTCATGGGAATGTAAATCTCAAAAACTGCAGATACCATAAATTGACAAACCATCTTTAACGCAAAATGTTAGCTCTGTTACTCTTTCCGAAGATGCTGCTCGACCTGGTGAGTGGTTCCAGCATTACTATATCAAGTATTTAACACATAAAACAAAAATCAGATTTGTACTCCATTGTCTTTAATGAAGAGTTGAATGATTTATCACATGCAATTAGTTTTATAAAGGAGCAATTACTCTTTCTCTTTTTTTGTGATTTTTTTGTGCAATGATGATTGTTTTGCTTCATAGAGTCAGAGTCATACAGCACGGAAACAGGCCCTTCGGACCAACTAGTCCATACTGACCAAGATTCCCATCTACGATCGTCCCATTTGCCCGCATTTGGCCCATATCGCTCTAACCCTTTCTACTACAGTTGAGATCGGGTTTACTCAGCTTTTTCTTGTTAAAGTTGCAATGACATCTCATTTGTTCTGAACCAGTTCCTAACGGTATCTGTCTTAAAATATACCAGTCAGTAATTTACTGGTGGGTGTTTTGTGGATATATATTCGAGCATTGCTGTGAAAAACAACATTTATAAAGGTGCAGCCTGGCCCATTGAGTATTTCTAGTATTTACTACGTTTTCAATTTGTCATTTGCTGTACTTTAGTGTCATTGGCAAATTGAACCAAATACTATAGCTAACTTTGGCAGAGATCCACAGTCGAAATCATTGAAATGATTAATATGAATCACATGTAAACATGTGAACAATTGTGCCTCAGCTTCAGTGGAACACAAGTATTCTAAAATCCAGTTAATTACTGGAGTCTTCTATGTATTTCAAGTCTATTTCTATCGAAATATAATGTGCTATTTCACAGTGTAAAGTAGAAGTCAACACAGGAATTTGTTTTTGTTTTTTTTCCTTTTTCCTTTTCCTGTTCATTGCATTAGTTACATCATATTTAATCTGTTCAGGTATTTGATAATTTTCTATAATATTAGAGTAGTATTGTTTGATAAGTTGCTGTAGATTTCTGTACATAAGAACATTAATAAATATAAAAATGTTACATTGAGAAAAATATATAACCCACAAAAGATATCGAAATGCCTGTGGTCAAAACCAGGATTACTGATAGATTTATCTGATATCACATACTGGAGCTCATTATTGGAGCTCATAATAAATAGGTGTTATGACTTAATGTTTTATACTTCATATTCCTGTAATCTAATGTTAAGTTCAAACACATTTTTGTTAATAACGTACCAGAGATCAGTGGATTTTAAAAGTTCCAATGAACTGAGGCATTGTTACAAATAAGTATCAGTCTGAAGCATTAATTTGTTTCTCCACACCTTGTTTAGTGTTGTTGGTTTCATTGATTAACTTTGCCTATTTTGTTAAGCCGCATTTATTTCATATTTGTATTGCTTGTGACTTCTGTGTGTTATTTTCATACCACTCAAGAGCTGACAAAGGGGAATTCAGTGACAAAGATGTTTTCTACCCTGTAAGATGAAAGGGAAGCTTTTTGATGCAAGTTTTTGTATCAGATACTTCAGATACAATGGTTCGAAATGCATTGAATTAGATTTCTGTCCGTCGTATGCATCACCAAATTTTCTACTTGGTTCTTATGCTGACACCAACATTTCCCAACAGTTCAATATTAATTATGTTGTAATTGAGCCCCGATGTCATTACTTACAGATCTACACAACTTCCTTTTTTCACACCAGATTAGCACTTAGCCAGCACCTACTGATTTAAAACAGATGTGGCGTTCATGAATTGCACAAAGAATCTTACATTAAGAATAGTGGTGGGATCTTTGTTTTCTTTTCAAAATAATTCACTTCTCCTTCATTTCATTTGATCAGGAACCGTGTGCCAAATGGTGTAATTTTCTGGAGCTATTGGACCAATGGATAACTGAATGGGAATGTTTGGTTAGATATGTTCTGTGAAAGAAGAACAGAGAAGCATTGCAGTCAGGGATGGGTGACTTCAGGCAACTGACAGCATCAGAAGTAGAATGGGTGCACTTACTGTAACCATCCTACCCCATCTGCAGCTATGGAATTGACCATGCAGAATTAGTTATATAGGCAACAGACAATCTGCTGGAGGAACTCAGTGGCCGAGCAGGATGTGTGGGGGAAAAGGAATTGTTGACCCTGCCTCAAATTCTGGTGTATGGTCAGCGTAATTTTTTAAGGGGTTGTGAATGGAATTGAACATTCTGCACTCATCAGTGAACATCTGCACTTTTGCAGATACCAGCATCTGCAGTCTCTTGTGTTTTTATCAGTTACATGAACTCTGGCTCGTATCACTTATTATTCAATAATAGGACATGGGCATCATTGATAAGACCGACAAATATTACACATCAAAGGTCTTCTGTAAATCACTTCAAATTGGTAAATTGGTATGTTGTTGTCACATGTGCTGAGGCACAGTAAAAAAAAGTGAAAAAACCATATAGATCACTTCATTATAACAGTGCATCGACGTAGTACAAAGTAAAACAATAACAGAATGCAGAATAAAGTGTTACAGTTACAGAGAAAATACAGTGTAGGCAGACAATAAGATACGAGGTCATCCATCTTATCATACTAGGGGACTATTCAATAGTCTTATAACAGTGGGATAGAAGCTGTCCTTGAGCCTGGTGGTACGTGCTTTCATATTTTTGTATCTTCTGCCAGATGGGAGGGGGAGAAGAGAGAATGTCAGGATTGGTGGGGTCTTTGATTATGTTGGCTGCTTTACCAAGGCAGCGAGAAGTGTAGGCAGAGTCCGTGGAGTGGAAGCTGGTTTCTGTGATGTGCTGAACTATGTCCACAACTCTCTGCAGTTTCTTGTGGTCTCAGGCAGAGCAGTTGCCGTACCAAGCTGTGATGCACCTGGAAAGGATGCTTCCTATGGTGCACCAATAAAAATTGTTGAGGGTCAATGAGGAGATGCCAAGTTTCTTTAGCCTCCTGAGGAAATCACTTGTTTTAGTGAAGTTATTCCCATAGTGCGATAGGATAGGGAGCTCCAGTATTACATTTCAGCTCAGTTCGTGTGTCACTTGGAGAATGGGGTGCTCCTATTTGCCTGCTGCCCTTTTAGGTAGTAACAATCAGAGGTTTGGGAGGTTACAGTGGAGTAATGTAGGTGAGTGATGGCCGTGTATTTTTCAGACAACACATACTGCAGCTATGGTGCGGCAGTGATGGAAGGATGGTACACTGGGGTTGCTGAGTGGTCACTTTGATTTGAATACTGTCAAGTATTGTTGAAGCTACACTCATCCTGGAATGTTATGAATATTCTGTTACATTTCTGACTCATGCTGAGTAGATAGTGGAAGGGCTTTGGGGGCCAAACATGTATTTACTTACTGCAATAGAGAAGGAGGCCATTCATCCCATCAGGTCCATGCCATCTCCTAGTGGAGCAAATCCCATCAGTCCCCCCCCACCCCTTATTTCCCTTTAGCCGTGTAACTTTCTTTTGCATGCCCATCCTTTTGATTCCTTTTGCTGTTTACCTACACAGCAGAGTAATTAACCTACCAGCATATCTTTGGGATGCGTGAGGAAACCAGAGCACCCGGCAAAAACTTACATGGTCATGGATAGAACATGTAAATTCCACACAAATAGCACTTGAGGATGCTGCTCCACCATGATATCCAGGAGAGGGAACACTTGCCGCTGGTCTCCAACCTGCTCTTGTAAGGACAATATTGACATGTTTCTTTATGTGTCTCTTCCTGCTAACTTTCTGGTCAATGGTAACCAAGGAAGGAGAGGGAGTTGGATTGACATTGCCATTGCCTTGCACATGTGTAATGAATATTACTTGCCACTTAGCATCCCTTGCCCGAATGTTGTCTAAGTCCTGGTGTATGGTCAGTGTAATTTTCTAAGGGGTTGTGATTGGAGTTTGTTATTGGTACTTGGTTTATTAATGGTTTATTATTGTCACACGTACTGAGATATAGTGAAAAACTTTGTTTTGCATGCCATCCATACAGATCATTTCAAAACATAAGTACGTTGAGGTCATACAAAGGGAAAAGCAAGAACAGAATGCAGAATATAGTATTACAGTTACAGAGAGAACGTGCAGTGCAGGTAGACTATAAGGTGCAAGGCCAACGATGAGGTAGTTTGTGAGATCAAGAGTTCATCTTTATCATACAAGAGGTCCATTCAAGAGTCTTATAACAGTGGGATAAAAGCTGTTCTTGAACCTGGTGGTGCACGTTTTCAAGCTTTTGTGTCTTCTTCCCGATGGAAGCGGGGGAGAAGAGAGAATGACTGAGGTGGAAGGGATCTTTGATTATGTTGGCTGTTTTCCTGAGGCAATAGGAAGCATAGACAGAGTTGAACATTCTGCAGTCATCAGTGAACATCTCCACTTTTGACCTTTCCTGCCAGGCAAGTCATCAGCCCTGATCTTTTGAGCAGAACCACTTGAACTTTAACTCTGCGGATGGTCCAGGCTTTGAGAATGTCCTGAAACGCAGCCTTCTATTCAGATGTGTCTTGGCCTCCTGGCACCTGTACTGTGCTGGTGAATTCCAGTTGCAGTCAACAGAGAAGCATAAACTGTGTCGGGTTAATGAGTACAACAGGATGGGAAATTAAAACTGCAGACAGAAGGTTTAGTAGACCATTTATTTGATTTATATCAATATTTAGAAGTTCTTTAACTTCTTTTGGGGTGGCATGGTAGCGTAGCGGTTAGCGCGATGCTATTACAGCACCAGCAATCGGGGTTCAATTCCCGTCGCTGTCTGTAAGGAGTTTGTATGTTCTCTCGTGTCTGCGTGGATTTCCTTTGGGTGCTCCGGTTTCTTCCCACATTGCAAAGACGTACGGGTAGGTTAATTTGGGTTTAAAATGGGTGGCGGGAACTCGTTGGGCCGGAAGGGCCTGTTACCACACTGTAAATAAAATTTAAAATTAAAAAAAATAATTTAATTTATTTCCATATTTCCATACTTCATTTTGACATTTTAGTCCATTGGGTCTTTGCTGGCTCACTGAGCAATCCCACTTCCCCATGAATTTTGTTCTGTCAGTTATTCTCCTCATATTCGCATCAACTGTGTCCCAGATTCTACCCCTCACCCACATATTAGGGACAATTTACAGTAAGCAATTAACCTTCCAATCCACCCATGTTTGGGATGGGCGTTGGAGTTGGAACACTCAGTGGAAACCAAGGCAGTCAATGGGGGAAACATTCAAACTCCACACGGAGGTCAAGATTGAACCCAGATTAGCCATGAGAATACAGCTCTACTAACTGTGCCACTGTTCTGCTCTGAATATTCATTTTTTTTTACTAATGTTAACTTTTTGAATAATATTTTTATATTTTATTAGTTCCCATATCTTTTTTGAATGTTCACAAGCATTCAATTTCAGTGACAGCTTTGACAGCCAGTCCAGTTTACACTTACACTGGGAGAGGGCCTGTGATTTGCTGGGCCTCTCTGACCAGGTGGGAGCCAGACATCCAATGGAAGACTACACTGGCAACCACGCTGGAAGAAACAATTTCGTCCAAGAGGAAATGCTTGGGAATGATGGAAAGTCGGCCCCACTGAGGAAATGGGTGAAGATATCTGGAGAGGCCATTGCAGAACCATGCCCAATAGACTGATGCCACATTGACTGCCAGTAAAAGTCACCCATTCTTGCAACTCTCTTTTTTTGCTTCCTACCAAAATGTGACAATGTTTTTAGGAGCAACAAACAATCTGCTGGTGGAACTCAGTAGGTCAAGCAGCAAAGTCAAAGTCAAGTTTGTTGTACATGTATGCACGGGTGCAATAAAAAACTTACAGCAGCATCACAGGTACATAGCATTATATAAGCAGCATTCACAAGAAAAACATAAGTTAAACATTATTATACAGAATTATACAAGAAAGAACATAGTTAGAACAAAAAAAAACAAAGCCCATTGTAATGCAACACAGAAATTGCTGGAGGAACTCAGCAGGTCAGGCAGCATCTATGGAGGGAAATAAACAGTCAGTGTTTTGGGCCAAGACCCTTCATCAGGACTGGAATGAAAGAGGGCAGAAGCCAGATTAAAAGGGTGGGGGAGGAGCATGAGCTGGCGGGTGATAGGTGAATCCAGGTGAGGGGGGAATGTAGGTAGGTGGGAATGATTGTGTTTCCATTGTAGTGCAAAGTGGTCAAAGTGGTCATAGTGTTGCCATACTGAGGTAGTGATTAGGGCTGTGCCGGTTGGTTCAAGAACCAAATAGCTGGAGGGAAGTATCTGTTCTTGAACCTGGTGGTGTGGGATTTCAGGCTTCTGTACCTCCTGCCCAATGGCAGCTGTGAGAAGATGGCATGGCCTGCATAGTGGGGATCTTTGATGACAGATGTTGCCTTCTTGAGACAGCACCTCATGTAGGTACTTTCGACAGTGGGGAGGGATGTTCCCGTGATGTATTGGGCTGAGTCCACACCTCTCTGCAGTTTTTTTCTGTACCAGACCATGATGCAACCAGTCAGAATACTTTCAACAGTACATCTGTAGAAGTTTGTTAGAGTGTTCAGTGACAAGCTGAACCTCCTTAACCTTTTAAGAAAGTAAAGGTGCCAGTGCGCCTTCCTTGTGATTGCGTCAATGTGCTGAGCCCAGGACAGGTCATCTGATATGCTGACTCCCAGTAATTTGGTGCTACTGAATCTCTCCACTGCCAATCCCCCAAAGTAGACTGGAGCTCTTTCTCTTCCTGAAGTCAACAACCTGTTCTTTAGTTTTATTGACACTAAGCACAAGGTTGTTGTTGTGGCACCACTCAGCCAGGTGTCCTATCTCGCTCTTGTACATTGACCCATCGCCACCTGTGATTCATCCAACATCAGTGGTGTCATTGTACAAGGCACTGGAGCTGCGCTTAGCATCTGTGGAGGAAAAGGAATTGTACACAGTATAGCCCCTCGCTGCTTTCAGTCCCAATGTAGGGTTTTGACCCAAAATGTCTACAGTTCCTTTCCCCACAGATGCTGCTTGACTCATTGAGTTCCTACAGCAGATTATTTGTTGCTCCAGATTCCAGTATCTGCAGTCTCATGTGTTTCACTGTTTTCAGGAGATTGCCTGGATTAGTAGGCAACATCTTCCTTGTCAATACTAGCTCATTCAACACTGCCTACACTGACCCACCCATCCATAAAATGGTGGGTTTCAGTGGTGTGCCGCCTACCACTTGACATAGGCATGGATACCTGCTGTTAAAGTTGTTCTGACCGGCAGTGTTTTTCTGGATAGTTTTATTACCAGAATAACATTTGCAATGTGCGAAATATGTATTTCAAAAATACCAGTTGCTTTTGTAAAAGCCACTGGCACTTTAATGAGCATGGATAGACACATGTTTTTAAGGAACAACATCCCTTAAAATGTACCTATCAGTGTCTGTACACAGATCTTTAATGATTGTTTCGACATAGTTATCACTAGTCTTCCAAGTTCCAGTTCTAACGCCTGGGACAACTGAGGCCAGTGAGTTGTCCACATCAGGTAAAAACTTCTGCAAACTCAGGCAAGGTCATCAAACTAATGGTTGGGTAGGTGTTATGATTCATACCTGACTAATGCCCAATTGGAGGTCCAATTCGAAATTCAAACCCTTCACCTCCACTTATTACCTTTCTGCACAATATTGCTCAGAGCAGCAGGCTAGCAGAATGATTTAGACAGTCTTCTTCGACTTTCCAGTGTGACATAGATTGCTCAGAAAATAATTTTTAATTAGCTCTAAGTCCATAAGCCACGTCATTGGAAAACTTTAATGGTGTATTGTTCAATCATTTAAATGTCGTATACATAATCAAACCAGCATTGCTTAGCTGATGGAAATTTTCTACTGCGTGCTGCATGCAATCTCATTACCTATAATACAGTTATGTACAATGTTGTTACATACGTAGTTTATGCTTACCTTGAATCAAAATGTCTGTTTTACTTGAAATATGCAAGTGCTGTGCTAAAAGGGGAAAATTATTTAGCTGTAGATTGTATATTGGAACTAAAATATTATGTATCCATGAACCCAAAGCTCAGGTCCTAAATCCTTATAAGATCCAAATGATACAACAACTATTCTGTCAGGGATGATACTAACACATTGAAAAAGAATTGGAGACATTTTTAATATCAGTACCATTATAACATAGTGAAATTTTAAATTATTTATCTCGAAGGGAGATCTTGTTTGTATTGTGCTGACAGAATAATTTTCAGGGGCACACAGATCATCCAGAAGGTTAATTAGGACACCGGGATGGACCTTGAAAAATCCTTCTCACGCATACCTGGGGACTGGTGTCTAATTCGGAGCACTGTTTCACAGAGCAGTCAAGCAAAACCCTGACATGTTTGTACCCCTAGAATCAGATCTTACTGACAATAGACAATAGGAGCAGAAGTAGACCATTCGGCCCTTCGAGTCTGCACCAACATTTTGAGATCATGGCTGATCCTCAACAATCAATATCCTGTTCCTGCCTTTTCCCCATATCCCTTGATTCCCCTATCTATAAGAAACCTATCAAGCTCCTTCTTGAAAGTGCCCAGAGAATTGGCATCCACTGGAAGTGCATTCCACAAATTCACAACCCTCTGGTAGAAGAAGTTTTTCCTCACCTCTGTCCTAAATGGCCTAGCCCTTATTCTTAAATCATGCCCCCTGGTCCTGGACTTACCCAACATCTGGAACATATTTCCTGTCTCTATCTTGTCCAATCCCTTAATAATCCTGTATGTTTCAATCAGATCCCCTCTCAATCTTCTCAATTCCAGTGTGTACAATCCCAATCTCTCCAACCTCTCAGCATAAGACAGTCCCGACATCCCCGGAATTAACCTCGTAAACCTACGCTGCACGCCCTCTATAGCCAGGATATCCTTCCTTAACCCTGGAGACCAAAACTGTACACAATACTCCAGGAGTGGTCTCACCAGGGCCCTGTACAAATGCAAAAGAATCTCTTTGCTTTTGTACTCAATTCCCCTTGTAATACAGGCCCACATTCCATTAGCCTTCATCACTGCCTGCTGCACTTGCTCATTCACTTTCAGTGACTGATGAACAAGGACTCCTAGATCCCTTTGTATTTCCGCCTTACCTAACTCCACACCATTCAGATAATAATCCGCCTTCCTGTTCCTGCTCCCAAAGTGGATAACCTCACACTTATCCGCATTAAACTTCATCTGCCAAGTATCTGCCCACTTACCCAACCTATCCAAATCACCTTGAATTCTCCTAACTTCCTCTACACATGTCGCACTGCCACCCAACTTTGTATCATCAGCAAACTTGCTAATGTTATTCACAATGCCTTCATCTAAATCATCAACATAGATAGTAAACAGCTGCAGTCCCAGCACCGAGCCCTGTGGCACTCCACTAGTCACGGCCTGCCATTCTGAGAAACATCCATTCACCCCTACCCTTTGTTTCCTATCCGCCAACCAGTTTTCTATCCACGTTAATACCCGCCCCCAATTCCATGAGCCCTAATTTTACCCACCAATCTCCTGTGCGGCACTTTATCAAATGCCTTCTGAAAGTCGAGGTATACAACATCCACTGAATCTCCCTCGTCTATTTTCCTGGTTACATCCTCAAAAAACTCCAGTAGATTAGTCAAGCATGATTTGCCCTTGGTAAATCCATGTTGACTCGACCCAATCCTATCATTGCTATCCAAATATGCCGCTATTTCATCCTTAATAATGGACTCTAGCATCTTCCCCACCACAGATGTTAGGCTAACTGGACGATAGTTCCCTGTTTTCTCCCTCCCTCCTTTCTTAAAAAGTGGGATAACATTAGCCATTCTCCAATCCTTAGGAACTGACCCTGAATCTAAGGAACATCGGAAAATGATCAACGTGCTAGATTCCTCCCTCACAATCCCTGTGCAATTCTGGTCTCACCAGTAGGACAGACCTACCAGAGGTGATGGCATAGGGTATAAAGACTAGATGGAGTAACTCTTAGAACCCTCTGCACTAACTCCAGATCCTTTGAAGTCTCGTAGCATCTGGTCGTACATGAGCAAGGAAGCTTCCTTCTGAGTACCACCTACCATACTGCCTCAAGTGATCAATTAGTGCTCTGCTACAATGAACACTGACAGGAACAAGGACACAAATGAAGTGTCTTGACCCAAAGCATTGACTGTCCATTTCTCTTCACAGATGCTGCCTGACCCACTGAGTTCCTCTCGCATTTTGTGTATTGCTAGCAACAAGAATGCTGAATGTATTCTGAGTGGGGAACTTCAATGTCCATCACCAAGAATTGTTTTTGGTAGCATCACCACACACTGAACTAGCCGAGACCTGAAGGACATTGGTGCCAGATGGGGCAGCGGCAGACTGTAAAAGAATCAACATGAGAGATCTCTTGATCTCATCCTCACCAATCTGTGGCAGATGCATCTGTCCATGATGCTATTAGTAGGAGAGACCACCACACAGTCTTTATGAAAAAAATGCCTTCGCACTGAGGACAGCATGTTGTGCCGAACTCAAATGTGTTTAAATGGGACAGACTTGGAACAGATTCTGCATTTCAAGACTGGGCATCCATGAGGTGCTGAGGGCCATCAGAAGAAATGCACACCATCCCACTATGTAACCTTGTGGCCCAACATTTCCCTCACTTTATCATTCAGAGCAAGCAAGAGATGAGGAATGCAAAAGGAGCTGAAACCTGGAGTCAATCCTGACCTCAGGTGATGTCCGTGTGGTGCTTGCATGTTCTTCTTGTGACCATGTGAGTTTCCCCAAGTGCTCAGCTTTCTTCCCACATCCCAAAGACGTGCAGGTTGGCAGGTTAATTGGCCTCTGTAAATTGCCCTCAGTGTGTACATGAGTGGTAGAATCTGGGGGGAGTTGAAGAGGATGTGGGGAGAATTAAAAAATGGGATTAATGCAGGATTATTGTGAAATGGGTGGTTGATAGTTGATGTAGACTTGATGAGCCCAATCTCCTGTTTCCATGCTGTATATCTTTATGATTCTATGACTCTATGCTGAACAAATGATTCATCTTGGCTCTTCCTGAGATCCCCACAATCACAGAAAGCCTTTCCCCAGCCAACTCGAATCACTCCAGGTGATAGTAAGAAACAGTGGAGAGCACTGAATACAGCAAGACTTTGGGACCAACCAACATCCCAGCTGTTGTACTGAACACCTGTGCTACAGAATAAGATGAACCTCTAGCCAAGCTGTTCCAACACAATTACAACACTGGCATCTAGCTAACAATGCGTAAAATTTCCCAGGTATGTCCTGTTCCCAAGACTCGGGACAAATCCATCCAGCTGATTACCGTCCAATCAGTTTGGTCTCTAATTATCGGCAAAGAAATGGAAGTTGTTGTCAAGTGGGACTTACTTGTATGCAATTTATGCACTATGTCTATTTCTGGGTTTTGCAGAGAGCGCTCAGCTTGAGATTTTATCACAGTCTAGGTTCAAACATGGAACAAGGTGGTGAATTACAGAGGTGAGTTGAGAGTAACTGCCATTGTTAACAAGGCAGCATGTAACTGAGTGTAACATCAAGGTAACCAGGAAAAAATAAAGTCTGTGGGAATCAAGAGGAAAATACTTCATTAGTCTGAGTTATAGCTGGTTGTTTCTGGAGGTCAATCATCTGAGCCCAGCACATCAGTTCAGAAGTTCCTCAGGATAATCTACTAGACCCAGTCATCTTCAGCAACTTCATCAATAACCTTCCTTCCATCATAAGGGTAGAAATGGAGGCATTTGTAGATAATTACCCAATGTTTATTTTCATTCACACCTTCTCAGCAAATAAACAGTCCATGCCTGCATTCATCAAGACCTGGACTACACTGAGGCATGGGCTGGTAAGAGGTATGTAACATTCACGTCACAAAAATATCAGGCAATGACATTCTCCAACAAGAGAGAGTCTAGCCATATAAACTCGACATTCAATGGCATTGTCATCACCTGGTTCCCAACCACCAACCTTCCAAGTGTCCCCATGAACCATGAACCCAACTGGACTGGCGACATAAATACCATAGACCTGCCGTTGTAGCCATGATATTTATGTTGCTGATCCAGTTGAGGCTCAATACCCTCTGGTGAATGACTCACCTACTGACACACCATCCACTTTTCACCATCTACAGGGCACCAGTCAAGGATGCAACACCAACAACTCACAAGGAGCTTGACATAATCCAGGACAAAGCAGCCCACTTTACTGGCACCCCATCCGCCTCTTTTCTCTCCACCACTGGCACATAGTTGCTGCAGTGTGTGTCACATACAAAATGCACTGCAGTTACTTGCTTAGGCTATTCTGATTGCACCTCCCAAACCCACAACCTCTACTGCCAAGAAGGACAAGGGCAGTAGGTGATTGGGACTACCCCCACCTGCAGATTCACATCCAAGTGACACGCCATCCTGACCTGGAAATTTATCACTGATCATCATTGTTGACTCTGAATCCTGGATCTCCTCCCCAGTGCCCAGATCCTAAAAAAATAATTTAAAAAATAAGTTTGAAAAGCCATCTGTATCGCACATTTACAGTTGTATTTTTTTATGCAATGCAACGTCGTTGAACATATTCTGGAAGAATGCACATTCAGATGTTAGAATGGATTTTCATTCTATATATTTGGCATGGGCAGGCGGCATGATTTCATTCAAGGATCAGGGAAGATACATGAGGTAATTTTTGTTCTCCCCTCTCACTGAAAAATGATCATCGTTCAGAAGAGACAGAGGAACAGAGCAATATCACTTTCCAATTAATTACGAGATCGAGGAGCTCTGGATGAGGTACAAATGCGCACAGTATGAAATGGAAAAGGTTACTCTGAATTTATTCAAAGGACTTGTAACTTGTTAGTGAGATCTGCCAATGGTATGAAATAAATTTAGTCAAAGTGGAAATCTATTCATTTCTATATGCTGTGTAAAATTGCTTGCTTGCAATCGTTTCTATTTGCCCAGAATGGTCTGTGGAAAGAAAGAGAACACACGGCAACAAGTGCAAGCTATTCACATCATTGGTTATTTTGCTTACATAAGGGCTGTTGCATTCAAAGGGTAAATTATCTGAAGCACTTTGAGACAAGGGTTCAGTAAACAGCAAAAGGAACAGACAAAAAAAAATGCCTAAAGTGCACTTGGCAGAAATTTCATCAGTGTTTTTATTCACTCGACTGCTATAATTTTAGTAATAAATTGCCAGAAGCCCAGATAAAACAGGTATACGGTTACAGGGTTTATGGTTACTTTCAGCCAACGCACATACCCATGAGCTCCGTGTGAGTTACTGGCAAAACTATATGAAATGTTACTCCCACTGTCTCCTTTTTGAAGCATCAAGGATATTCACTACCAGAACTGCTGCTATTACACAGTGTGGCCAATATATTACTCCACCAATCTAATTGACCCTTAAGAATCCTTTACAGTGACCCAGCAAACTATCAGTGCCAGGGCAATCAGAGATGGACATCAAATACTGGCCTATCCAGTAAGATCCACATCCTTGAATGAATAAGTAATAAAAGAATGAAGATGTTATTTAAAGAAGAATTTCAGATTTTCAATGGATAATGGAAATGGGAAGGTATTTAATCTTCCATTAACTATGCTCTTTTCCAATTCTACGCTAATATTTGCCTTGCCCACAATAGTAAAGCTAAAATCATAGCTCTTCTGAGGTTACATCCTTTTTAATGTTAAAGGGATGTCAAATTTGCAGATTTTATTTACATGTAAAATGCACATGTCCATGCCATTTCAAGGAAGCTGATAAAGGACAGAGAAACAGGTCCCTCCCTCATCCCATCGTGGGTGGACAGCCCCCACTGTTTGCTTATGAAAAGTTTATTGTAATAATGGAACTCGTATCTCTTTGACAGATCTCCAGACAACTCAATTTACCTTGATTTTGCTCATTTGTCACTCATCTCATCTTGGGAAAATTTCTACTCAGAATTAAAAAGTCAAATTACAACAATCTTGTGTTCTTATCTTCACTGATGTATTCCATACATTTTTTCTCCTTCAGTCCCAAAATTGTTGATGATGTCTTTATCCACTTTGGTCCTAGATTGCCTCCTAGCTTTCTCTTGGTGATTCCCTGCATCTTCACAGACTCCACTATTTTACAACTTTCCCCAGCTTTAGTTTTGCTCATGAGGACTTAACAAACTTACAGATTGTTCTAGGTGTAAGATACTCCAAGAACTTTATGAGGTGTTACATGAGGTATAACTGAGTTTTATGGTATCCTAAGTCATGGTTACTACTCCCTGCCCTAATCTTTTCAGAATGTGGATTTTAATTCCTTCGGTATTATGGTTCAAAAACAATATATGTATTTTTATGAAATGTTATTGCTCCTGAATCTCATCTATATGCAATTATCTTTATTTTGTAATCTCTTTAAGGTATTTAAAACATGAATTAAAAATTGTGTGTTTTTACTTTTTGGCATTCTATCTGTGAGAATTCTGGAATATGCTTGGTTGCTCAACCAGTTTGAGATATCATTGCTGTTCTGCACTAGGTTCCCCTGGAACTGGGGCCTGAGTGCAACTGACGTCAGAATAGGAAAAATCCACACATTAGAGATTTCTTCACTGCTGATTGCAGAATCCAGGCCACGTGATGTTTCGATTATATTTCCAGTCTTGCTGAACACTTCTTGAGACAGGCCTCACTGCATGGACTTATGGATTGGATGAATGAATAAACAGTTGTCTACCTATGTTTGGAGATGAGTGTAGATTAAGATGATTAATAAATTGCATAGGTGGGAGAAAAAAGTTACAATGGACCAGAGAAAGGCCAAGTGGATACACAAAACTTTGACAGATGCAGTACTGTGTGGGAAAGTATGAGGTCATCCATTTGAATTTCTGGAAGACATTTTTTTTAAATGTAAGTGGCTAAGAATTGTGGACAGACAAATGACAAACTCTAAAGGATAAAGCATAAGGAAGATGGAATACAAAAGTGGAAGTGATATGTTTGGTTTCATGCACTAAATTGCAGGACAGATAGTTTGTTCTTTGAAGTTGTACTGTGCATATCCACCAATGATATGGACAGGTTGTAAAGACTTAGATTTGTATTCCTTATAATTTTGAAGGTGGTGAGGTGATCTAATTCACTGGTTTAACATAGGAATGAATTTGGAAGGTACAGAAAAAATAATTTCTTTCTATTCTGAGAACGTTGAACTGGGAAGCACAAGCCTAAAATTAGAACAGTATTCTCAGGCAAAATTAAAGACGGAAGGGTCTGCTTCTTAATCAATAACTTATGGTGCTCAAACGTGACAGTCCTGGCGAGCTCCTGCTCACCCAGCCTGGAATATCTAACGGTGAAGTGTCGATCATTCTATCTGCCAAGGGATTTCGCTTCAGCTATCCTGATGGCAGTCTACATCTGTTATGAGAAAGGTTCTTTTGGTATCTTAAAGACAAAAGGTATCTGGACACACAGACTTTGTGCTTTAAAAGGAGGATTTTATTCACAAAGACCGACACGGGAACAGAATATGAAGGAACAAATGCCCCCGCGCACACTCGCACTAGGGTGATCACGAAACGTGGGGGGGGGGGAGTCGCAACAAGGGTGAAGTGCACACACGCTCACACACACACAATGAACCAGTACAAACTATCAGGGAACGAACAAATATGTTGTCTGGACCCCCTGAATCGGGACAAACAATGGCTCTACACTACTGGGAATCTACTCAGGACACTCCTAGACCCCTGTGGAAGTGCACCCTCTCACCTGTGGTCTCGACCCCAGCAGCAATCGGAAAAGAGGAAGAGAGCCCACGTGTACCATCTTTTATAGGGCTGTAGCGGGGTGGAGCCCACTCAGGTGAAGCAAGCCAATGATTCAGTGTCAAGAACAAAGGTGGGTTATGAGCCAATCCTCAGGTGTGCTCTTTAATGGGTGGGGTGGAGCCGGACCCCTGATTGACAGGGGTATAGCTTCCGACCTGATAGGCAATGCTATCATCCGACCATGGGGGTCAGTAGTGTTGTCACTGTCATCTGACCCCTGGCCTTTCATACTACAACATCCCACCACAGATGGACATGAAGCCTGCACTCAATGAGCTATACTCTGTGATCAACAGCCTTGAGACAGGATACCCTGAGGCCCTCTTCATCATTGCAGGGGACTTCAATCAGGCCAACCTCAAGAGTGTGTTACCAAAATACCATCTCATGCTCCACCAGGGGTGCCAACACCCTTGACCACTGCTATACAACCACCAAAGATGCCTTCCGAGCCACCCTCGCCCTCACTTTGGGAAATCTGACCACCAGGCTGTGCTCCTCCTCCCTGCATACAAACAGAAACTAAAACGGGAGGATCCAGTACAGAGAGTCGTACAGTGCTGGTCTGAGGATGCAGATGAGCTCCTACGTGACTGCTTTGAGACAGTGGACTGGTCCATGTTCAAAGACTCAGCTGCCAGCCTTGATGAGTATGCCACCACCATCACAGACTTTATCAGCAAGTGTGTGGAGGACTGTGTACAAAAGAAGACAATCCGGGTGTTTCCAAACAGGAAACCATGGATGAACCAAGAAATCCACACCCACTGAAGGCGAGGACGGCTGCACACAAATCTGGTGATCCTGATCTGTACAAGAAACTGAGGTATGACCTTCGGAAAGCTATCAGGGATGCCACAATGTTCGGCTATATTTCAGGGACTCCGGTGGGCGAGATTTTCATCTAGGGTCCCTGACCAGCCATCAGTTATGGCAAGGCTTACATGCCATAACAGGCTACAAGACGAAGTCGGGTTGCATAGCTAACAACAGTGCATCCCTTCCGGATGAGCTTACCGCATTCTATGAGTGTTTTGAACAGAAGGGGAGTGGATTGTCACCATCCACCCTGACAGCCACCAATGCAGCTGAACCTGTGATCACAGTGGAGGATGTAAGATCTGTCTTCCGGAGAGTGAACATGAGGAAAGCATCTGGCCCAGATGGTGTCCCGGGCTGCGTGATCAGATCTTGTGCTGATCAGCTGGCAGGAGTATTTGCAGACATATTCAACCTCTCCCTGCTTCAGTCTCAGGTTCCCACCTATTTTAAGAAGACCACTATCATCCCAGTACTGAAGAAAAGCAAGGTAACATGCCTCAATGACAACCGACCAGTGGCTCCGACATCCACCATCATGAAGTGCTTTGAGAGGTTGGTCATGGCACGCATCAACTCCAGCCTACCGGACAACCTGGACCCATTGCAATTCGCCTATAGCCGAAACAGGTGCACAGCGGATGCCATCTTCCTGGCCCTACACTCAGCTCTGGTGCATCTGGACAGTAAAGACACCTACGTTAGACTATTGTTTATTGACTACAGCTCTGCCTTCAATACAATAATCCCAAGCAAGCTTGTCACCAAACTCCAAGACCTAGGACTCAACACCTCCCTCTGTAACTGGATCCTTGACTTTCTAACAAACAGACCGCAATCAGTGAGGATAGGCAGCAATACCTCTGGCATGATTATTCTCAACACTGGTGCCCCACAAGGCTGCGTCCTCAGCCCTCTACTCTACTCCCTATACACTCATGACTGTGTGACCGGATTCTGCTCTAACTCCATCGACAAGTTTGCAGATGATACCACAGTTGTAGGCCATATCTCAAACAGTGATGAGTTGGAGTACAGGAAGGAGATAGAGAGCTTAGTGGAATGGTGTTGTGACAACAACCTTTCCCTCAATCTCAACAAAACAAAGGAGCTGGTCATTGACTTCAGGAAAGGGGGCAGTGTACATGCACCTGTCTACATCAGTGGTGCTGAGGTCGAGAGGGTTGAGAGCTTCAAGTTCCTGGGAGTGAACATCACCAAAGCTTGTCCTTGTAAAATCACGTAGAAGCCATGGCCAAGAAAGCTCACCAGCACCTCTACTTCCTCAGGAGGCTAAAGAAATTTGGTTTGTCCCCTTTGACTCTCACCAACTTTTACCGATGCACCATAGAAAGCATCCGATCTGGATGTATCATGGCTTGGTACGGCAACTGCTCTGCCCAGGACCGCAAGAAACTGCAGAGAGTTGTGGACACAGCTCAGCGTATCACGGAAACCAGCCTCCCCTCCTTGGACTCTGTCTTTACCTCTCATTGTCTTGGTGAAGACCCCACCCACCCAGGACATTCTCTCTTCTCTCCTCTTCCATCGGGTAGAAGATACAGGAGCCTGAAGACACGTACCACCAGACTTAAGGACAGCTTCTACACCACTGTGATAAGACTATTGAATGGTTCCCTTATACAATGAGATGGACTATGACCACACGATCTACCTTGTTGTGACCTTGCACCTTATTGCACTGCACTTTCTCTGTAGCTGTGACACTTTACTCTGTACTGTTATTGTTTTTATCTGTACTACGTCAATGCACTCTGTACTAACTCAATGTAACTGCACTGTGTAATGAATTGACCTGTATGATCAGTTTGTAAGACAAGCTTTTCACTGTACCTCAGTACAAATGACAATTATAAACCAATACCAATACCAATACCAATACCAATACCAACAAGACAATTTAACAAAGAGATTAGGAACTTTTTATCACATGTACAATGTATATTTGGAAGTTCATCAGTAAGTTATGGATATTGAGTAAATTTAAATGTTGAAGACCAAAACTTGACTGAAACAGATAGGTTTGTGTTAGTCAGTATAACAGGTTGCACGATGTAAAGGAAATGGTAGCTGGAGCTGTGAGACAGTTAAGACATGATTTCATTGAATGGTCTGCTTTGTATGTGTTCCTAATGGACTTCATTGAACAATATTGAGGAAGAAGCAGTAAAACATGCACAGGCATTACTGATTTTAAAAGTGTGTTTTGACCAAATGATGCAATAAGTCAAACATTGTCTGCAACATATAGAAGTAATTATGTTACAAAAGTCAATTACATCCCTGAAAAGAAAAGAAAAAAATGTAAATGGTGGAAATCTACAGTAAAATAGAAAAAAATACTAGAAATACCTGGTCAGACAACATTTTGAACATAGAACATAGAACACTACAACGCAGTCCAGGCCCTTTGGCCCACAATGTTGTGCCGACATTTTATCCTACTCTAAGATCTATCTAGCCCTTCCCTCCCACATAGCCCTCCATTTATCTATCATTCTTGTGCCTATCTAAGAGTCTCTTAAATATCCCTAATGTATCTGCCTCCACCACCTCCACACACCCAGCACTCTCTGTGTAAAAAAACTTGCCTCTGACATCCCCCCACCATACCTTCCTCCAATCACCTTAAAATTATGCCCCCTCATGTTAGCCATTTTTGACCTGGGAATAAGTCTCTGACTCGATCTATGCCTCTTATTTTCTTGTACACCTCTATCAAGTCACCTCTCATCCTCCTTTGCTCCAAAGAGAAAAGCCCTAGCTCACTCAACCTATCCTCATAAGACATGCTCTCCAATCCAGGCAGCATCCTGGTAATTCTCCTCTGCACCCTCTCTAAAGCTTCCACGTCCTTCCTATAATGAGGCAACCAGAATTGAACACAATACTCCAAGTGTGGTCTAACCATAGTTCTATAGAGCTCAACATTACCTGGCAGCTCTTGAACTCAATACCCCGAATAATGAAGGCCAACATATCATACGCCTTTTTAACAACCCTATCGACCTGCATGGCAACCTTGAGGGATCTATGGACATGGACCGTAAGATCCCTCTGTTCCTCCACACTGCTAAAAGTCCTGCCATTAACCTTGTACTCTGCCTTCAAATTCAATCTTCCAAAGTGTATCACTTCACACTTTACTGGGTTGAACTCCATCTACCACTTCTCAGCCCAGCTCTGCATCCTATCAATGTCCTGTTGTAATCTACAGCAACCTTCCACAACACCACCAACCTTCATGTCATCTGCAGACTTGCTAACCCACCCTTCCACATCCTCATCCAAGTCACTTATAAAAATCACAAACAGCAGGGGTCCCAGAACAGATCCTTGCAGAACACCACTGATCACCAACCTCCAGTCAGAATACGCTCCATCGACAACCACCCTCTGTCTTCTAAGGGTGAACCAATTCTGAACCCACACAGCCAAGTTTCCCTGGATCCCATGCCTCCTGACTTTCTGAATGAGCTTTCTATGAGGAACCTCATCAAATGCCTTACTGAAATCCATGTACACCACGTCCACTGCTCTACCATCATCAATGTGCTTTGTCACATCCTCAAAGAATTCAATCAGGTTCGTGAGGCACAACCTGCCCCTCACAAAGCTATGCTGATTGTCCCTAATCAGTCTATGTTTCTCCAAATGCCCATAAATCCTGTCTCTAAGAACCTTCTCCAGTGATTTGCCCACCACTGAAGTAAGACTCACTGGTCTGTAATTCCCAGGGTTATCCCTACTCCCTTTCTTGAACAAAGGAACAACATTTGCCACCCTCCAATCCTGTGGCCAGTGATGATGCAAAGACCATTGCCAAAGGCGCAGCAATCTCTTCCCTTGCTTCCTGTAATAACCTTGGATATATCCCGTCTGGCCCCGGTGACTTCTCTATCCTAATGTTTTTCAAAATTTCCAGCACATCCTCTTTCCTCACGTCGACATGCCCTGTTTTATGCCATCCTCACAAACGTCAAGGTCTCTCTCATTGGTGAGTACTGAAGCAAAATATTCATTAAGGACCTCCCCTACCTCTTCCAACTCCAGGCACATGTTTCCTCTTTTATCCCTGATTGGTCCTACCCTCACTCTAGTCATCCTCCTATTCTTCACATACGCATGGAACATCTTGGGGTTTTCCTGAAACCTACTCACCAAGGACTTCTCATGCCTCCTTCTAGCTTTCCTAAATCCAGTGTTAAGCTCCCTCCTGACTACCTTGTTAATCTCCAGAGCCCTGTCTGATCCTTGCTTTCTAAACCTTAAGTAAGCTTCTTTCTTCCTCTTGACAAGATGTTCTATGTCTCTTGTCAACCATGGTTCCTTCAATTTACCATCCTTC
Source organism: Pristis pectinata (assembly GCF_009764475.1). Classification (NCBI taxonomy): domain Eukaryota; kingdom Metazoa; phylum Chordata; class Chondrichthyes; order Rhinopristiformes; family Pristidae; genus Pristis; species Pristis pectinata. Next base: position 12,640,669 of record NC_067420.1, read on the forward strand.
CCCTGCCTCAATGGGACTAACCTATCCAGAACACCATGCCAGTGCTCCCTAAACAACCTCCACATTTCTGTTGACCACTTCCCCATGAACATTTGTGCCCAATTAATGCTTCCAAGTTCCTACCTAATGGCATCATAATTCCCTTTGCCTAATTAAATACTTTCCCATATCATCTGCTCCTATCCCTCTCCAAGGATCAAGGAGTCATGGTCACTGTCCCCAAAATGCTCTCCCACCAAGAGATCTGAAATCTGATCAGGCCCATTGCCTAGTACCAGGTCCAGTATGGCCTCTCTTCTAGTTGTCCTATTCATGTACTGTATCAGGAATCCTTCCGGGACACACCTAACAAACTCTGTCCCATAATAATAAACTGTCCCTTTACAATAAGACAAAGGGGATTTCTGAAGAGAAAAACTGAATTAACATTTCAGGTCAATGATCCTTCATCAGAACAAGGAATAATTTTAAAAAAACCTTAACATTTCCTAGTTCTGATGAATGACCATATTTGACTTGAAACATAAGCTCTAGTTTTCTCTCCACATAGGTGATCTGACCTGCTGAGTATTTACAATATCTTCTGTATCATAACATAAGGTTGTTCTTGGGATTTGATCATAATAGCAACTGTGAGTTAATTTTACCACCATGATGTTCTACCATGTTCCTCAAATGTTGATATTGATATTGTTATTTTTGATGGGCAGGACGGAAGGGTACTTTTTCATTTGGACATTTTGACGAGTATGATCCAATAACGACGGCTGCCACAAGGCGGCAGCATTGAGCATCGAAACGGCCAGTGCGCTGAGAAGTAACGTTGAACTTCCTCGGGGTTTATATTTCTCATGGGAATCGGATTAATATTCCACAAGACACAAAATATTTAGATTGTTTAACATTTCCCACCTCTAAAATTAATTGAAAGAAACACACCAAGTCTTAGACAAGAGTTACATTTGAACGTTTTAATTATAAAGTTTTGAAAACCTTAAGTTTATTTTCCATTGTTAACTTTGTTGTCTGAAAATGCTCGACTTTTGCAACAATTTGGTTATTTTCTGGCAGAAGCAGACTTATAAGTGTTTCTTATATGAAAGGGAAAGTGTAGGAAGAGCGAAGATGACTAAGTACCCGTTTCAGACACCTCTGCGAATATACACTGAGATTATCAGTAATATTGAGATAGCCTTCGCTCATTCATTACATCCTTAACGGTTACTCTTGTCTTTGGCGTCTTTCTATTGACATCTTACTGAATAGAATCATTACAGTTCAAGCAGAATTCGGAAGAGTATTCATTAGCGCCACTCTTCACACGTTTGGAAGTGAGGGAGGTCTGTGACATCGAGCTGGAGGGACTGCCGAATACACTGCATCCACTTGGATCAGACAGCGAGCTCGGTGAAGAGGAGACGGAACCAGCAGCCGGTCTCGGGAGTCTGGCGTTGTGCCCCGTCCGAAGTGGGACAGGGGGAATATTCACTGATGTGACAACGTCAAATCATGTCTTACTTGACGATGGTCTTTCTCGTCAATAATCCACACCGGGACTCTTAGATCAAGAAGGTGTTTTATTTTACTTGGAGAAGAGCGAGATCTACAGGGGACGTTGGACTTTGAGGTGCAATGCAATATTTGCTGCAAGAGGTTCTGCTAATTCGTACTGGGATACCCAGATGTAGAACAGATTAAGTGGAGCTGCTTTTCGCTCGTACAGCAGGAATCCGGGAAGGAGGAGACGAAGGGTGTTGCGGGAGTGCGGCAGGGCGAGAGGGGCTGATCCCAGCCTTGTGTTGGCTCTGTGTGTTGGAGACAATGCTGCCCATGGTGCTGATGGCGATGGGGGCTCTGGCACTCTCCGCCGTGCCAGTGCTCTCTCAGAACGACACGGAGCCCATCGTCCTGGAAGGCAAGTGCCTGGTGGTTTGCGACTCCAACCCGACCGGTGACTCCAAGGCGTCCTCCTCCTCCCCGCTTGGGATCTCTGTCCGCGCCGCTAACTCCAAAGTGGCGTTCTCCGCCGTCAGGAGCACCAACCACGAACCGTCCGAAATGAGCAACAAAACTCGGATCATTTACTTTGACCAGGTAACCGGAAAGATTTGGAGATAAACCCCACTCACACAACACGGGGATTCTCTTCAAAGCCAGCGCTTTTAGAACGGATTAGTGTCGAGCGATAGAGAGATGGTCATGTCGTTAAAACAGAGTTCACTTATTAAAGGATGGAGATGTAATGACATTGCATAAAGGGTTAAGTATTCAGCGTGGGATTCTCTCTGAAGGTCCGGTTGTCCACTCCATCTGGAAGTGGACCCCGTTTTAGAACAGGGTTGATTAAGATTGGGTTCAAACAGACAAAAGACGCAACAAGTGTAAATGGGGAGGGAGAGTGGGAGCGCTTGTACTGGTCAGTATAAGGGGTGTTAAACACACTGAAACGTAACGACAGAGATTACGGTGAAATAGTAACCTACTATGTAAGGGATAAATTTATATAATGATATTTCGCGAGGATGCGTTCAGCATATGTGATTAAAACATCATTACCAAGCAAATAGCGGAGGTTGCAGAGCCGCCGGCATTTGATACTAACAGCAGAAACTAAATATAAAACAATTCATTGAAATAGTGCATTCTCTCAGAGTCTATTCATTGGTTCCAATAGGTGAGAAATCCCAGCATCGAACTCGCAATCTCGTCAAGACTCGATTTTAAAACCGCCCGTGAGGGGTTCGCATTTTAATAGATAAACAAAGTTACTGGAGAGAAGTGACTTCTGATTGTGGTTTCAGATTGTAGGATCATGCTTCGCTGGTGGGGTTGGGTGAAAGAATGCACACGGCACCGGGGATTGCATGCTCGCTCTGCATTAATAACTTCACGCACTCTTTAAAGTCAGTCAGGCCTAATTACTGCAGCAACTTGTTCCGAAGGGATAGTAGATACAAAGTTTTAATTATCATAACAAGTACAGTGATTTCTGGATCCAACGCATTTATCATTGCATTGAATGAAACCCTCATTGAAATTTGCATGCTCTTGGTTGATAAAGCAAGAATACGTTGCATTTAGAAGCATTGGTCAGCAATATTCTGAAATAGTCAAACGATATTATTCCATCGAGTGGAAAATTATTGAAATTTGCTAAACCTTAATTTTTAATCATGTGTATCAGTATGTTAGTCATTGAGAATCAGCCAGTGATTTGACGGTGTTATCTCTACCAGGTTATCTCTACCAAACGCTGCGGCGAAGGGATTATGAAATTTCCTCCGCGTTAGGTGGCTCTCAGATAGCTCCAGCCAGTGCAATAATGTTACGTAGTTTAAAATTTGCAGTGGCTTTGAAACCCAAAGCTTCCCCCCCCCCCCCACCCCCACCGCCCCCCCCCCCTCGGGTTTCCAACTCGGACTGATTTGAGTTCCTCCTGTCTCTCTTGCAGATTTTGGTGAATGTGGGTAATTGTTTTACCCTGGAGTCAGTCTTTGTAGCTCCAAGAAAAGGCATTTACAGTTTCAACTTTCATGTTATCAAAGTATACCAGAGTCAGACGATCCAGGTCTGTATGTGTGTATTTATAGCTACTGACATTCCCGTCGCGGCAATGTGATCATTTAACCCTTATTGTTCTGAATTTCTTCCCTGGTTTTCCAAATACGGAAAAACAGAAGCTTTAACCCCAATGCAACTGCCATGTGTATCTTGCAGATGGATATGATACCTCCATGAAATCACGAATTTTAAATGCATTTGTTGCCATAAATCTCCCATAGAGGTCACAGGATCACTGAAAGATATGTCAATGTTGCATTTTTTATAGGACGTTTGAAATGTCTTTTAAACTGTGAACTTTTATTATTTTCACTATTAGTTTCTCTATGAAATATGCTCATATTACACATAGGAAATTGGGGCCAAATACACAATAGGTACCTTTAATTTCCTACAAAAATGAACTGCCACTAGAATTTGTGGTTGATAAATTGGAACTATGTGCAGATAAAATAAAAAGAGGATTCATTGAACAGTGTGCAGAGAATTTGATTAGGATCTCAATGGGAGAAAGCAGAGCCAGAAGCTCTCTGGCGATAGAAAATTTATAAGGAACCTTTCAGCTGGCTTCAGTTCTTCTGATATAATGAATTATACCCTATAGCACCAGCCAACTCCTCCAGTATCACTTGGTTCATCAGTTAGCACTGATTTTAGCTCTGAATAGTGGATATTTATGTTGTTTGAATTCCACCATTTTTCGATGGCCATCTAAAACACATCAACTTCCTTTATATTTATGATGCCTCCTGTTGATACTTGTGGTATGACACATTAAACCACCTCTTTATATATACGTTTATACGTCGTTAATTCCTTCGGTAAATGATACTGCTTATGAAGGTTGAGGAATATCAGAGTTTGTGTTTTCCATTGTCAGCATCAAATGTTCAATCCAGGCTTTCTCTCTGAGGCTAAAAATATTCTTTTAACAGAAGCCAGGCCAACACCAGCGATTTTTTTTCTCTCTGAAAAGATCGTAACAAATTACAAATTGTTCTTGCTGTGGTTTTAGCTGACAAACTGCTTGAGCCAGTCTCATTTAGAATTTCTACATTCATTTCAGAGAGAGGTGCTTTGGTCTGGATTGAAATCAAATTGAAATTCCAAAATGAAAATGACGTTGTGTTAATCCAGCAACCCCACCTCAGATCTATCCTTGTACTTTATTTCTAATTGAGCCATCTGTTGTCATATTATTAACTTTGCTCTCTATATTTGCAAAGTTGGTGAGATTTAGCATCTAAAGGTGAATTTTTCAATGTTATTTTATATAAAGGATTAATAATATATTGGATCTCTGGTTGCAAGACCAGGTTAATACCAGCTATCTTCAGTCACTTCTGACAGAGCAAGGTAAGGAAAAGTGGGCACTGAGCCAACCAGGGAACCAATGTTAATGAGATGGGCGTGCAGGAGAATGAGAGGAAAGTGGTGAGGTGGAAGGGTTTAGAAGGGAAACTCCAAAGTATGCAGTATGGATGGTTGAATCTATGACAATCACGACAGGATAAGGTAGGAGATTCACAAGTGACTGATCAGCAGAATGAAACATTGGACGGGAGGTTAGGATGAAGGAGAGAGTGTTGAATGAGACTATTATAGGTTTATCAACCATTGCTGCTGCCTTAAGAGTATTAACTTTAATTACTCCAGGCTTAACAATCCTCTCGCTAAATTCTCCCACTTGGGGCTAACCTTCGGAACCCTTATCGCACCCTCCCCACCCATCACCTAGCAGAAGCCATTGTTAAACTGATTTCTTTTCGCTGCCACGATTGACATTTCCTTCACAATGCCCCTTCAGCCATGAACAAGGTTTATGGGAAATGATTGCATTGATATGCTATATTAAAAATCAGGGGGTAATTTTATCAGACCATCATAGGGATTGGCAAAATTGGGCAGGCAATTCACATTACGTTATGCCCAGTTTATCTCTCTTTTGCTTCAGTGAGCTAAAGGGGTGTAAAATGAATGGTCAATCAAATCCCCTCAGTTGACCACTAGGAGGATTAGTTTAAAATCACTGCCCAGGACTTTTTCCTGATTCCTTTGTGAATGATCAAAAAGTCTCTGCCATGCTGACATATTGTAAAATCTTTAAAAAACATTCATTCAGACCTTTTCTCTCCCTGTCAATTGTACCATTCATTGTTGTTGTCATTCCAGATATTAGCTAGCCTGTTCCAGAATATTTACAGCTTTAATATCAGAAAATTTATTATTGGTCTCAGTGGGGGACCTTTAGCTTTCATTGTACCATCGTTTCCAACATTACCTTCTCTGAGACATCATCATTCTCTACCTCTTGTCAATGAATATTGTCTTCTATTGTTATGCCCATTCACTTCTTTAAGAAGAATAGTATTTTCTGAGGTATCCATTCCTTATAGACAAGTGGTAACAGTTAGTTAAATAAAAGACTTCCAAAGAATCTGAACCAAGCCTGGTGAAGGACTGTCAGAGAACATTTCTGCCTCTTTGTTTGTGCAATTGCAGGATAATTCACTGATCTCTCATTTTTTCACCCTCTCCTCTCTAATAATGCATAATAACTCAATCTTTCCATTATTATTCATTCTGATCTTGCACTGGAACGTTCATCCATCCTCCTTGAGTGATAGTTCTATTTATTGTGCACTTTATTGCACATTTTGCTCTTCTTTATCTTTTCCTCTTAGTTTTGTGTCAAACCATCCCCTCCCTCTGTCATCAAAACTATTTCCTGGAGGATTCCAGCTTTCAACATTTCACCCAATGCTCTTTCAACATACTCATTTCATTCCAAACATTGTTACTACCACCATAGTAATGTAGCCCAATGTGCTTCCATGAACATCTCTTTGCTACTCAAATTCACAATACCCTCCACTCATTTCTAAACTGGTTTCCTGTAGTATTATTAATGCATCGTCTTCTATCTGAGTACGACAGTGATACTCATAAGTAGTTTCTGGTCTGGAGTCGTGTTTTGGTGTTTCTTGGTGGACTGGGTTTAGGAACACAGTTATGAAATCTGTACTATTCTGGGATCCTTTGAAATGAAAAATTGTAAGTGATGTTTTGTGGGTGGCTTACATTTACATGATGAACCAGGTAAAGATTACTCCTGCTGTGTCCATAATGGCTACTGTAATCCCCAACTCACTGATAGTGAGTATATTTTAAAATCACTTTATAGGTCATGAAGCAATTTGGGATGTTATATTTTGAACAATCCTACATAAATGTACATTATTTCCTTCTTTTTTCATTTCAATTCATTATGAAATCAATAAATATTGATTAATGGAAATGTTAAATTTAGTTGCTGCAAAATTAATTATAATTTTTATGAAACAGAAGTTGAAGGTCTCAAGAAAATACAGGCTTGTAAAGTTTGAAAAATATATTCAAACAAAATCGATTGTAGGTTGAAATTATAGTTTGGGATGAATTATTGATCTGGGGAAAGGTCAAAGTGCCAGCAGAGATTACGAGAGGTCTGAGGTGCGTTGGACAAAAGTCAGAATTAGCAGGTGGTAATGCAGACTGGAAGCACATTCTCATAAAAGGTAAGCCACAAATAGTCATATAAAATTGATTTCACAGCCAAAAATCAATGGTTGTAGCAGTCTTGTAGCAGCACCTTACATCTTTTTGTGGAGTCAGCTGAACTATGGCCAAGGCCAAGGTCTATTGTGGTGTTGCAACATGATTGAACCCTGGGGTTCAATTTTGAGGTTTCAATTTCAATTTCAAATTCAAGGTTCAACCTTGCAGACTGATGGCATTCAAAAGGTAAATTGACTGCAGAGAAATTATTCTCAGAGATGTTATTTTGTTTTGGATTAACTGATATCCTATTATAAAAAGAAAAGAATGTGAGATTGGGTAGCCAACTTTAGTTGAAGTCTATCTCTGGAGATTTCATCACGTGACATCCTGCCTCCAAGTTTCTCATTCACTGTTGGTTGTCTGGCCTACCAATCTGGTTAATAATGGTGGCAACAATACCCATAATTCTTGATGTCCCAGAAAATATATTATATGAATCAATTAGAACACACAAATGCCAGTATCAGTCTGTGTACACTGCATCTCTTTGTAGTGAGTGATTTGATCTCATACAGTAATAGGAAATTAATTTTAATTGCAAGGACTCCAGATTAATCTGAGAGGCTTTGTATCCCTAGCATTAGACCACATAAAGCTTAGACCATGTTAAGCACAACATAAGTATATACAGTATATACATACTTTAAAGGTTCAGTGTGTAATATTGTTAAGTAAATACAACTGAGTTAAAGCAGGGTTTAAATGTCATTTGATGAGCAGCAATTGACTTGCTGACTAGAATATGTTCATCAATTTCAGGCTGCATTTCACAAGCATTCCAAACTTTAAGAACTTTTTGCTTCTGGACGTATCGCCTTCACAGAATTAGCCATTTCATTAAGTCACTCTTCTGGCAATGGTCATTAATGGGTCAAAATTTGCTGGGTAATGCTAGCTGTTGTGTGGCAAATTGCCAGCATTTACCCCCTGCAGGCATCAGCACTTGGAACTCCTGCACAAATGCAAAGTCCTGAACTCGCTGTTTGAGCTCTGCGGGAAATTGTCCCACCCCTGGGCTTTGCATGGTGTCTGATGCAACATGCTGCATTCCCCAGTATGAAGTCTGGGGTTTCTCCCTGCAGAACTTACAGAATATCTAGGTTTCTGAAGCCTACAAAAAGCTTGACAGTGTAGACAGCCATCTGACAAGTTTGTAAGGGCAGAGCTTGTCTGGCTAGCCCACCTGAACAGATGTCATTGCACAAGACCCCATGCAGAACCCCACCAAGCTTTTGTCCAGCAGGTTCACCCTTCCCGATTTAAATCATAGACACATGTGAACTTATCAGGAAATGTAAACACTGAAGTTTTCTCGGCAAGCAATAGGCACAGAGATCCACTTTCAGGGTCTAATTACAAAACACTGGATTTATGCTTCATAACCGGATTGTGTTTCCTCATGTTTTTGTGTGCTATGCATTTTAGTTTCAATGAAAATTAAAAATGGAAAGAAAAAATGGAGACCTACTGCAAGTTGTATTGTTCGAGATTTTACTTCTGGGTCATTTGTACTTCAGGTGTTCTATCCAGCAAAGGAGCCATGATGTGGCAACGTGTGTGCAGTGCATACCTGCATAACCACTTCTGGGACTTTTGTCCACGTATCCAGGCTGTCGAGAGATGTGGGCCACTCTGGTAGAGGCAGGGTTCCTCAACATTTATGATGCCTACTTCAGCTTTACTTATAGGAGACCTGTCTGATCAATTCTGATCCTTCGAGTCTGTGCGGGGAACATGCCCTTTAAGTAATATCTTTACCTGATGTTCCCTTGGCACGCTTCTCCACACTGGCCCCATCAATGGACATCGGTTGCCCTCCTCCCTGTCCAGTCAACTGCAACTTATGACTTCATCTCACTCTCAATGACTTCCAGACTACGGACCTGAACCTCCCTCATCCCAGTGGCCAGCCCTTGCCCCCTTGCCCTCTGTCCACCCAAGCCCTTAGCAAACTGCTAGGGTAACACCCTTCCAAGCATTAGCTTGATCTCCTGAAAAGGCTGAGTGGCCCAGCCTCACACCCCAACTTCCCTTCATTCCCTGGCCTGTCACCCACACTTCTAAGCTCCATGGCCCAACCTTCTTGCCAATCTGCTAATCTACCCTCCTTTCAACCTCTGACCCATTTACCATCCTGTCGTCCTCACCCTTTTACCACCCCACCAGTCTGGTGCCACTTACCATTCACCCCAACAGCTCCAAAATCCTTTTCCCTATCTCTGATCTCTCTCTTTTTTGACTGCCCATGTGCGACCATCCCTGAAGTCAGCTGATGTTACAGCACGTAAACCGAAGGACTCCCCTGGTGGAAGGCTTGTTGGTAGCTCTTGATGTGCTCCCGAAGTTTTTCAGTGAACTTTGTACAAAGCATTAGTTAGCCTACCATATGTCGCTTCATTAATATACCTTTACAGATGCCATTCAAGGTTAACATCTAAAGAGGTCACTTCAAAAGTTGCAAGCCATTAAGACCAGACTTAAAATGCCCTTTCTGGCTGTCAAGTCATTTCCTTACATCTATTTAAATTAGCATTGAGAAGATCAGAGGATCACATCAGCAGTTGCTCATTTAATGCACCCTACCAACATTACTCCTCATCGGGGTGGCTGTCAGAGGGAATTGGGCCTTCTTTGTATATCTTAGTCATGTTGGATACTTGACTTTGTTATGTTTTTGGTATTATTATCCCAGTTATCATTAGGAAAGCAAAAACATTAATGCGTCAGAGCTTTACATTATTTAAAGGCAGAGTTGCCATAAAACTAGTCAAGGTTCTGAATTTATGACCACTATTGAATGGTGCTAATTTTGGCGTGTGCCAA